>NC_064264.1:49961477-51393977 GCF_003254725.2 Canis lupus dingo | reverse complement strand
GATTTAACTGAAACCTGATGGTCAGACACAGAGCTTCCCTGGGGAAGTAGCTCCAAAACGACATACTGAGAGCAAAGTAAAAATAATAGGCAAGAGAAGTGAGATGTTGGGGAGGCCCACTTCCTGCAAGAGACACCAGCAAAGGCTCTGTGGTAAAAAAAGGAAGTAAGAAGAAAAAGTCAAAGACAGCTGGAACATAGAAAATGATGTGGAAAGTGGCATGAAATTAATAAGGCACCTTGAGGTGCAGTTTCCAGAAGTCCTACAGGTCACGTTAAAGATTTCCAACTTTAATACAAGAATAACGAGAAGCCATAGAAATACTTTCAGCCAGTGAGTCAGGTGATCAGATATGCATTTTACCAGATTACACTAGTTGTCATATGCATAATGAAGTGAAATGAAGCGCAGTGGATATGAGGACAGGTTATTACATTTGTCTGCAGGAAAGAAGATAGAGGCTGACCAGGGTGATGGCAGTGGAATGGCTAGAAGGAAGCAGAGACTGTCAGGGGTATTTTCAGGAAAAAGAACAGATAACTCAGGGACTGCCTAAGTGTGGTGAAGGATTGGGAAGATCCAAAGATGATACTGATGTTTGAATTGAGCTCCTGGATACTGGCAGTTTTGTATGTGATGGCCCAGAAAGGGTGTGGATTTTAGACGAAGGTGGATTTGTAGCCAAATCCAGGTTTTAGTAGCTAGTATTATACATTGTATAGCCAGTAGCTATACATTTTTGAGGTCATTATGTCCATCTCTAACTCTCAAGTTGCTGCTCTGCAAATAATATCAACCTCACTGAGCTGCTACAAGAGCCCAATGGTAAACAGATCACCCAGCCATCTTTCTGAAAACAGTTTGTGCAGTTACATCATAGGCTTTCAGAAAACTTTGGGTTCTTCATCTCCTCCCATGAAGATACTAAGCATGTAGTCATGTTCCCAAACATTTCCTCCAGATTCTCTGTATATTGACCCCATAATGTCCTATCTTCATGCCCTCTGCATGATTCTATTAGCCAGGTCATTCACAATTAGCTATTATCTTCAAAGAGTTGTGTTTTTTTTTTTTTTTTTCTCACAGTCACATAGAAATGGTGATTCTGCAGAATTTGAGCTAATTCTTTTTCTTCCTTGAGAATACTCATATGAATTTTATGTTTATTAATTTTCCCTTTCTTGTGTGTGTGTGTTTTTTTCCCCAAAATATTTAATTTATAAAAGTTCATGTCAAATTGAAAACTACAATTCATGGTACTGCCTCATCTCATTTTTTTCTCTAATTATCACCCTTCTTTTTCATTTTCACGTTTATTCATGCTGTCTTACAACCATCCAAACATCTATTCATTAAATTTTCTTGCTGCCTATTATATTGTTGGCAAAGTACCAGGTGCTATAGGAGATAATAAAATGAATACAATTTAAAACTAAGTAAATCACAGACTAGGAATTAAAAGCTTAGATGATCAATAATTGTTACACATACATGAGACCAGATGATGTAAAGTCATTTGCAATAGATCTGTGACAAATACTGTATAGAAAGTATAAACCTCAGTCTGGCTCTGTGAAGGAGGAAAGGCACAATAAAGGAGCAAGTTCTTGAGTTGGCACTTGATATATGGAACGAATTTCAACAGGTGGAGATGGAGAAAAGGCTTTCAATGTTGAGAAAGAAGCCTCAGCTAAGGGATAAGGATGTGGAATTAAAGAACAGTGCAGAGTTTAGCTTGAGTTCGGAGAAAAGGATCAGTTGAAGGCAGAGAGTAGAGGATCAAGAATGTTGGCTAAAGACTCTAGAATTTATCTGTTAGAATACCAGGAGCCTGTCATGGTTTGGAAGCGAGGTGTAACATCGTCAGAGCAGAGTACGCAGGAGCTGTTTTCAGGAAAGATGGAAAGGAACAGACTCTACCTCTAAATTCTACAACTTCTCACTGACACTGTGACAGACAGGCTCACTCACTCCCAGCCACACATCTGAACCATATCTGGCTAATGTGGGACGTTTACAACAGCTTAGAGACTTCCTGTCTCATCCACCAAGTAGAATTCACAACTGAGGCTCCAAGATATGGCAGATGGAAGCCCAGGCAAAAGTGACAGACTCCTGTGCTCATGTTATATCATACTACTTCTCTTAGTTGCCAGTGAGCTCAGTCTTTAGAACTGGTCTTCTGCTTTATGCTAGATTATTTTTACTCTGACTTTTCATCCTGACTAATAAAGCTATCTCTCTCTAGGAAGTCTTCCTTGTCTTGAACACCACCCATACTCTTTTGCAATGGCAGTGGAGCCCCACGTTGCTCTGCAGGCTATGCCTTGCCTTCTGCACCCCTACAGAGTTAGCTTCTGGAACACCTTCAGTCCCCAGATCCATCTCATCCCACCCTGCAGTCTTAATGCCCCAGTCCAATTCCCTCCTCCTCTCCTTCTGCCCCAAGCTGCTTCCAGAAAACCACATCATGATAGAAAGGGGGAAGGATTAGTAGAGAGAACTCAGAGCCTAATGCAGTTTCAGGGGAATAGTCCAGATAGGCTAGTAAAAATAGACATTAAAAGAAGCCATGTGAGAATGAGATTGCTAAATTCAACTTGAAAGGCTTTCATACTGAGTAGAGAGTAAGAGTGAAAAGATTAAGTGTAACACTGAGTATGAATTTACCTTTTGGTGCACCAATCTCACATATAGTAATTTTTCCTGAAGATACACCTCCAAAAATATGAAAATACATATGCACCAGTTCACTTTCTGCATTAATATTTGTAATTTCAAAATATTAGAAAGTGCCTAAGTGCCCAATCATAGGAGACTGACTGAATAAATTATGTCACCTGTATAGAGCTGAGTCCTATGCATCTGAAAAAAGAATGAGCAATATTTCTATGTACTACTGATATGGAGTGAATTCCAAGGGATGCTAAGGTGGAGAAGGCAGAGTACAAAAGAGCATATACAGGACAGCCTGGGTGGCTCAGCGGTTTAGCACCGCCTTCAGCCCAGGGCCTGATCCTGAAGACCCGGGATGGGATGGAGTCCCATGTCAGGCTCCCTGCATGGAGCCTGCTTCTCCCTCTGCCTGTATCTCTGCCTCTCTCTGTGTGTCTCTCATAAATAAATAAAAATCTTTAAAAAAAAAAAGAGCATATATAGCATGTTACCTTTTGTGTAGGGAACAAATGAAAAAACAAAAACAAAAAAACAAAAAACACATACATCTATTTTTCTCTACAAAAAATTAACACACAGATAAAGCAGCCATGAAGTTGGTTACCCCTCAGGAGAGAAAATTTAGGAAGAGAATGATGATTCACTATGCTTTTTTATATAGTTTTGACTTTTGGTGGCATGTTCATGTTCTACATATTGCAAAGTAAAATAAAATCAATAAGGATGGAAAGGAAGGAAAAAATCCCTAAAACTGAAAACAACATGAAGTAAATAAGCTGAATTGTATTTCAAATGAGTACAATAACTGCACTAAAGGGAGACAAAAAGAAAGAAATCCAAAGAACTTACAAGCACAGCAATTAACTAAGTATCCCAATCTTGAGCATGGCTTGGGTGGGATGGAAGTAGGAGAGGGAGTCAATTGCAAACAAATCCCAACATGTTTTGTTAGACTTGTATGCATGAAGCAATTCTAAAATCGATTTTAGATGTAATATAGGATTGAGCAAATGAGTAAATACATCCATGACGTTGGGAGCCATATTTCTCACTGTGAAAAATAAGCAAATATGGAAGGGAAAAAGTAGGAGATAACCTTGTGGGGGTGGACTGGAGTTGGATGTACTGACATGAAATCCTGATTTCTAAAATATGTCTTTGTATCTATGTGCATGCACATGTATATATATGTTCATGCATGTTTACTAGCCTATTTATAGAAAGGGTCAAGAAACAAATTCATCCCAGTAGAAATAAACATCCCTAGTGCTCACTGTTGGGCCGGCGAGACTGGGAACCTCAAAGCGGCCCACCCCAGGCCAGCAACCTCCCAATAACGCTGCCTTGCCGCCCTACCCTAACTTAGCCTACAGTGACCTGTAACCCTTGCCCTAATGGAATGCCGCCCTGCCCCCATCTTCCCACCGAAAACTCTTTATAGACCCCCCTGCGGTTAGCCTGGGCGCGAACCTCCCCGCCCGCTACTTCCTCGCTCTCTCCCTCCCCTGCGGGCCCGGACCCCGCTGAGGGGCGCCCCATTAAAAGCCGGTTTCGTCCTCGGATTGACTCACTTCACTCAGCATAACACCCTCCAGTTCCGTCCACCTGGAAGCAAATGGGGGGTATTTGTCTCTTCTGATGGCTGAGTGATATTCCATTGTGTACAGAGACCACAGCTTTGGAGAAGGACACACATTATATGGTCTCATTCATTTGGGGAATATAAAAAATAGTGAAAGGGAATAGAGGGGAAAGGAGAAAAACTAAGTGGGAAATGTCAGAAAGGGAGACAGAACATGAAGACTCCTAACTCTGGGAAACAAACTAGGGGTGGTGGAAGGGGAGGTGGGCGGGGGGTGGGGGTGACTGGGTGATGGGCACTGAGGGGGCACTTGATGGGATGAGCACTGGGTGTTATTCTGTATGTTGGCAAATTGAACACCAATAAAAAATAAATTTAGTAAAAATAAAATAAACTAAAAAAATAAAAGCCGGTTTCGGGCAGCCTGGGTGGCTCAGCGGTTCAGCGCCGCCTTCAGCCCAGGGCCTGATCCTGGAGACCCAGGATCAAGTCCCATGTCCGGCTCCCTTCATGGAGCCTGCTTCTCCCTCTGCCTGTGTCTCTGCATCTCTCTCTCTGTGTGTGTGTCTCTAATAAATAAAATCTTAAAAAAAAAAAAAAGCTGTTTTCGACCAACTTTTGCCTGGCCTCTCTGTTCCACTTCACTACTGATGGGATCAAACCTGACACAATTTTTTTTCTAATACCATTCTTCACCTAAAGGAACCAAGGCTCTTTAGAGAAATAGTTGATTCCAAAGCTGTAGCAAATCAGGTACAACATGACCCTGGAATATTTTGTTATGCCAGAAAAGAAAGGATTGCTGAAATAAAACAAAACAAAACAATGGAGGCATGTCACAAGGACTGAAAAGCTAGCTTGAAGGGGCTCCAACAGCCTCATCTGGGACTATCTGAGCACCAGAATAAGTGTAGTAATGAATAATAATCCATTGAAATAATAGGAACTGTGATTCTGAATGGACAATAAATCACTAAGTAAATGAAATATCCAGTAATTGTTGTTGTAATAGAATGTTGAGTACCAACCAGTAAATATGGAGAGAATGTTGGAATTGAGAAATCATCATTTTTCCATCGCTAGTATAAATAATGGATCAGGTGTAAATCATCAATGGATGGTAAATCAGGGCTAATTTTTTTAAAGATTTTATTTATTTATTCATGAGAGACACAGAGAGAGAGAGAGAGAGAGAGGCAGAGACACAGGCAGGGGGAGAAGCAGGCTCCATGCAGGGAGTCCAATGTGGGACTCAATCCTGGGACTCCAGGATCGTACTCTGGGCTGAAGGCAGGCACTAAACCGCTGAGCCACTCAGGCATCCCTATCAGGAGTAATTCTGATGAGGATGTAATGTCTTATAATTTCTAAGAGTTTCCCAACAGACTGCTCATTTGTTACAAGGGCAAAATCAGTAATTACAGAGCTGAGCCAACAGACAACACCTTGACCATGTGATCAAAATTAACCTCACCAGTGAGAGCAGATGGATATCATGGACTTCCAGATGACACATCCTGAGTACACAAAATCATCTATTTGGCAATTCAACTAAGAATGTATGACATGAATCTAATCATGAGGACACATTGGACAAAGCCAAATGCGTAATATTCTATTAAAAAAAAAAAGAAAGGTTGGAGACAGTTTTCTTCAAAATTTGCTATGCTATAATACCATAGAGTGTGGAAATAGTCCAGATTAAAGGAGGTTAACCAGAGATAACAGCTAAATATAACTCTGCTCTAGACTGGATCCTACAGAGGTGGGGGAATGATGTAAAGGACATTGTTTGGTCAATAAATGAAACTGGAATATGGATGGTAGATTACATAAAAGTATTATACCAATCTTTAAAAGAAGGCAGAGGCTCAGATATCTTAAAATTGTGCTTTATTTTTATCAAATATGTTTCATCATCTCCTGAAATGATTCTGTAAATTTTTCCTTTAAGGTACATTACTACAGCAAATCCCATGTTCTTTTACTTAATGTTCAAACATTTGTGTTCCTAAATTAATCCTTATTGGTTATAATGTATTACTAAAAAGAAAAAAAAACACCTCTGGATTTGATTTGAAAAATAAACAATAAATAAAGCCAAAAATAAAGAACAACAACAAAAAAAACAGAATTCAAGCTTTATTACTTATAGAAATTTAGAAAACCTGACATTTTCAAAAGAATGAGGCTATATATGGTAAGCATGTGTGTGTGTGTGTGTGTGTGTGTGTATAAGTGTGCATGGAGAGGTGGGTGTTAAGAACCAAAGGCAGAAAAATCCTACAGACAGAAAAGACTAAGGTGCTGGAAAGAAGCAAGAAGAATATCAGTGAACACAGAAAGTAACCAACTATTAAGACCAATTTGTCATGCTTCCCAATCTATCCACTCATATCTTGCTTTGAGTATGACCTTGCTTCCCGCTAGCAAAACACTCTTACTACACTTAATCTTCACAGAGCAATTCACTGAGATCAAAGATTGTGGAAAGATCGTAGCTCTGAACAACAAAGGACTCTATCTACAATGGGAGCTCCCAGAGGAAAGATGCTCTTGTAGTCAAATACTTGCTTTTAGCATGCAAAACAATGGCTCCCACACAAGGCTCTCCAAAAGAATTTCTGGGAGAGCTTTAAAAACCCACTGCAGCCCAGACCACACTCACCTAAATAACTCCATCAGACCTTCTACCTTGGGACAGAGCATTCTTAAGTTCAACCAGCCTTAAGAAAAGTGGACTTTTGAGGCTCCATGTCCCCAAATATGAAAGGAGTATTTAAATATAGTAATGCCAACTAAGCATTATTGAAAACAAAGCTAGTTGCTTTGTTTTATATGGACTGGGTAGTTAATCTTAACAGTTTTACAATAAATTTCTAAAAAACACTTTTTAAAGGTATTTATTTATTCATGAGAGACACACACACACAGAGAGTCAGAGACACAGGCAGAGGGAGAAGCAGAGACCCCATGCAGGGAGCCTCACATGGGACTCGATTCCAGATCTCCAGGATCACGCCCCAGGCTGAAGGCAGCACTAAACCGCTGAGTCACCAGGGCTGCCCCCCAAAAAATATTTTTAAATAACTTCTATAAGATGTAAAAATATTTTGGCCAAACATAAAATCTTGATGTCACTATATTTTCCCATGAGTTTCATATCTAGTGCATCTAAAGCTTCTACCAAATTAAAAAGGTTTGGTTCTATTTGATGCTAAGGTATAAATTCCAAAGCACCCTTGATCTGTAATAGAAAATAATTAAGTCAGCTTATATAAATCCTGTTTAAAAGATTTAATCCAGCATTCAAAATCATGGCTCACAATTTACATAAAATGTTGTCGGGGTGTTGTTTCCCGTGAATATCCTGCTTGAAGAAGGCATTTGGAACAGCTGGAGAGCATCAAACTTGCCAGTCTCAGCAAGATGACATTTTCCCCTATTGATTTATCTGCATTTCATTTCAGAAAAATATACTCAAAAGCAGTCTCTCCCAGAGGTTCTGCATTTCTCAACGCCTACCTATTTCCATGAAAAACCAAAATGTGATTATTTAAGAATTTTCATAGAATAGAATCCTTACCTGCATTAGAGCAGATGACATCTTGAGAATTCTTGCACATCTGGTTACTCTTCTTCTTTGTCAGGTCACAGTGAATTGGGTACTGGCACGCATCCCCAAACCAACCTTCCTGACATTTGCACTTGCCACAGTCACACTTACCATGGCCTGAGGATTTAACAACATCCAGTTAGACTCGAATTATTTTCCAGAAAAATCCATTACTGTAACTGAAAGTCTTAAGAGTGACATTGGCTCAGGATTGAACTATAATAAATTCAAACACGGGGTTGAGGGTAATGCTACTGTAGACAGTATAATGAAGTATGTGGATTTTATTTTAATAATCAAAGTTGATAAATCATTCTAAACCCATTAATTTATAGAGACACAAAAATAAATAATAAACCAGAAGTTTAATTGTACACTTGGTCAGATAATTTAGACTAAAAAAAAATCTATTAAGCATCTCTACATTTAAGATACAAAAGCCCAATAACAATTATTTCCACTTAACTATATTTTATTTTATTTTATTTTTTAAGATTTTATTTATTTATTCATAGAGACACAGCTAGAGAGAGAGAGGCAGAGACACAGGCAGAGGGAGAAGCAGGCACCATGCAGGGAGCCTGATGTGGGACTCGATCCCGAGTCTCCAGGATCACACCTCGGGCGGCAGGCGGCACCAAACCGCTGCGCCACCGGGGCTGCCCTAACTATATTTTATAACACATAAAACCATCAACTCCGAATAACAATTTTACATGAAACTCCACTAAACCAAACATTAGCTTAGATTTATTGGAATTTAGAATGTAGTAAAGTTTAATGGATATATGAAATATCATCTTGGAATATGAATGACACAAAAAATAAATACATATTTTCTTTCTTAATGAGAAAAGTTGGTTCAAGAATCAAAACAATAAGAGCCATAGGCATCTACATCCACAGAACTTTCTCAATTTTTCATGTTCTCAAATCAACACTGTGCTATTTTTATTGTTGTGACAATTAACTTTATTAAGTTTTAGTTGATGAATCCTACTAATGTTCTTATTAACTACACACTAGTCCTAGCAAAGTGCAGTACATGTACAATACTTGACTGAAGTAACTTAAAAAGTTCAAAGTTGAGGTCAATATATAAACAAGATGGTGCTATCTTCAGCCAGAAATGTTTGTTATACCCTGTGTTGAGCAGTATGTCTCCTACAGAAATAAAAGGGGAGAGACCCTCTGAACTTCCTTAACCTTTAACTGCGCCTGGAAAGGTGAGCAGAGTTTGGGCTGCAAGGAGAGTATTCTTGTATTACTCAAAATAATAATGCTATGTCCCAATTCCTGAAGTTCACAGACCACAATGGAATGGAATCATTGATTTAGTGCCAATAGTCATTCAGTGTGGCAGCCAAAATCTACATGATGAGGTCCAGATGGTTGGTCAGAATGAATGGCTCAGAGGTGTCCCATTTGGGCATGTTCAGCAAAGCCTGACGCTATGATTGGTTGTGACTTTAAACTCCTCTGAATATTGCCCAGTCCATGAGAATATTTCTATTCCTGTTGCATTTTTCAAAGTAATTATTCTATTTTGCAAACAAAACCTTGCATGCACCCTAATTGTAATTCATTTTATCCAGTGCACATTACTGTCAAATCGATTGTATCATTTTGCATTCTTGTCTGGCCCTACCTGATACTGTCAATCTCGGCCAACTTGGTATCATTTACAAGCATAAGTGATCTCTCCTGCCAACCATCCAGTCTATTTATAAAAGTATTAAGCAAAAATTCTTGAAGTAGCTAAGTCTCTTTTTGTAAAGAAGTATCTTGGTAACTATAATTACACTTCAATAATATTAGTGTATTAGCTTGAACCACATGGATCACCACTGTTATTAGTTTAATATCAGCTATTTCTTATAGTCCATCCCAATAAAATGTGGCTTCATACCTATTGAAAAGAAAATAAAAGTAATTTAGAAGATAATGAAATGCAGTAGTAATTATTTGCTGAATCTAGAATAATAAAAGAATACTTGACACTTCTTTTATATTGGATGGGACATCTCAGACCCTGGCTGAAGGTATATATAACAGAAATAATGGGTAATGGTGGGTAGGCCAAAGGTTACATATTTTTTATGGGAGGGGGTAAATCTTATAAATAAGGGGGAAATAAAGAAATGTACAGATGAAAGGAAGAGACTCCTCTATCTCAGACTGACCCAATGAAGCATTAGTAGAAGTAATATTCTAAGGTGCTCATAACCCAAAGTTAGCTCATGGAGGCCCAGGTTCAAAAACTCCTTCCATAAAAGGTTCTGAGGTAAAATAAACATGGGGAAGAGAACCACTATATTCTTCTTTTAATCATAATATAAACTAGCACACTGAATTTTCTTCATATCCTGTTGTGAAAAAGCTATTTAAGTTTTACTCAGAATACACAGTATTTCTTACTAGGAAGACTCTTTTTCTTATAACCTATATGGATTTCCTACACCACACTTAGACAAACACTGTATTAGACAATGTGCTTTTAGCTTTTCATTTAGCATCTGGTTAGAGGTGAAGATGACAGCTAGTGTAGGACAGAGTCATCTGCCTTTATATTGTTGCTAAACTTTATACCCAATAAAGGCCTCCTTGATTCACTTTTGCCCATTTAGGAAAATTAATAGAAATCAATTTTTTTACTGTCAAGAATTATCAAGTAATACCCTAACCAACCTAGTTTGGAGGTAAATATATAACTATTTTTAAGATAGAAAATTTTCAGACTATTTTTACTCTTTCTCTACAGTTAGTAATTTCTTGAGTAGAGCTCATTTGCTACATTATTGTACTCGTATAGTTCATCTTCATGGTCACAAATATGGCTTCAAAAAACATTCCATTTGTCAAAATAATTTAGCTGTTGGGAATAGATGGCCCAAGAGAATGACAGCAAAACTCCCGAATCATGAGGCCCATAAGAGGCTCTGATTGCCCAAGGTCGAAGGATGGTCTTTGCTGCTACATGAAATCCTACCCAGCAAAGCATTTACCATTCCAAGCTGTCACCATTCAACTGTCCAGTTGTTTCTTCTCAAGATAACTCAATTTCCTCACTTACAAAATGTGGCCTTAAAATGAACAATCCAACATGCTGGCAATAAATCTATTGCCCTTCAAATAAGTTCCCAAGGAACCAGGAGAAAACACACACTTAAAACAAGTATGTCAAAGAAATGCCAAAACAATTCCTACCAAAGTAATAAGGAAAAAAAAGTAAATGGCTATTCTTGTTGCTTCCAGGATTGTCAGTGGTATAGCCAGTCACTAGAAAGGAAAGACGGGCTATAGAGGAAGGTAAAATCTAGTATTTAGTTGATCTCCAGTTCAGGGGAAGCATATGGATGCCTGGCGGCTTTCCACACTCCTTCCCAGAGGTGAGCAAAGCCTTGCCTTGATCTCCGCCAATAAAGGAGAGGTATCCCAGCAAAGACAGAACGAAACTGGGTTTTGTGATTTTTTAACCCCATCACCAGCTCCACCGTTACTTCCAGATCCCTTTTACCTTAGGAATGCAAGGAGGGCACTTGACGGGATGAGCACTGGGTGTTATTCTGTATGTTGGCAAATTGAACACCAATAAAAAATAAATTTATTATTAAAAAATAAAAATAAAGCAACCAGAAGAAAAAAAATGCAAAAGCTCTAACTTATCCACAGGCAGTGGTGATGAATTAATTAGTGCACGAAGGAGAAGTTGATGCTTTTATTTTTATTTTTTATTTTATTTATTTTTTAATTAAAACAAACTGTAGGGCAGCCAGGGTGGCTCAGCGGTTTAGCGCCGCCTTCAGCCCCGGGCGCGATCCTGGAGACCCGGGATCAAGTCCCACTTCGGGCTCCCTGCATGGAGCCTGCTTCTCCCTCTGCCTGTGTCTCTGCCTCTCTCTCTCTCTCTCTCTCTCTCTCTCTCTCTCTCTGTGTCTCATGAATGAATGAATGAATAAATAAATAAATCTGTAAACAAATGGAAATACTTGACCAATATTGAAGAACTTTTTAAAAAGTCAATTAACCATTTGTATATACTAATGAAAAATAATTGTACTTTTCTTTTCCAAATAAGAAAAATACTAATAAAAACAAAGTGGTCAGCACCAAACTCTCCTCCAAGTCTACAGATACTTTGGATACCTTGGATATCTTTGGATACTTTGGATAAAAACAAACTCCCAAAACGAATATGCCCATCAGATTAGCTATACATCTTTGGTTTCAAGTCTTAAAAGGTAAAAAATAGATAATAGATGTATAGGTAGGCAGGTAATAGGTATAAGATGAATGAATAAAGAAGATGTGGTATATGTATTCAACGAAATGTTAGTCACCAGAAAGAAGGAAACCCTGCTGTTTGGGACAACAAGGATGGCTCTTGAGGGCATTATGCTAAAGCAGAAAGAGAAAGACAAAAACTGTATGATCTCACTTCTATGTAGGAATCTTAAAAAAAAAAAAAAAAAAAAAAAAAAAGCCCAACTAAACAAACAAAACAAAAAAAACGCAAGCACACACAAAAAAAGAGATCTGGTTTGTGGTTTCCAGAGGCAGGGGCTCAGGGAGGGAGTCAGAGGAAGGTGACATCAATAGGTACAAAGTTCTAGTTAGAATAAGTACTTGGTGTATAACGTACAACACAAGGACTATAGTTGGCACTGCTGTATGGTATATGTGAAAATTGTTGAGAATGAATCCTAAGAGTTCTCATTACAAGAGGAAAAAAACCATTGTTTTTGTACCTATATAAGATGATGGATGGTCATCATTTCCCAATGGATGTAAGTCAAGACATCATGCACCAAACTTACACTGTACTGTGTGTCAATTATATCACAACAAAACAAAAAATCCTGATTATTAATTATTATTTCATGAATCTTATCATTTATTTGTAACATCTAGACGTTAAAAAATGATTTCTTCTGGGGGTCAAATAAGCTAGTGGCATTCTAGAGCCTCATGGTAACCTTGGTAACCTTGAAACAGATATTTTAATTTGAGCACTCAATTGGCCCTATGAATCTATTTGCTTCGGTCAAATATGTAAATTCCCATAATTTGCATTGTGTCCTATTTTCCAGCGCAAATGAGCTCACTTAATAAGAGACATACTCAAGTTTTCTCCTATTCTTTCTGAGCCACTATAAATTCCATCACCTTCTCATGTATAAGAAACAAAATAACTAACTATGCCACATCTAGAATTCTAAGAAAAGAGTGTGAAAGGATCCTATATCTACTATTACAGTTATGTCACAATTTGCAATAGAAACTTGGCACTTTCAAGACAGGGCACCAGTCCCTGGCTTGATTCTCAGGCTAACAAAAAATGGCTTCTTGGATATTTCTCCTTCCCATTCCTGAGAGCATTATGATGTGAACAATGGAAGAATCCTGTGAAGAAGAAAGCTTTGCCCTAGAAAATATAAAGTCTAGCCACTAATAAGCCACGTGACCTTGATCAGGGAAATAGAAGAGAAGAAAGGAACACTAGTAATTATTGTCTTCCAGGTACCATGATGAGTACTTTATACAGGCTAGTCTGCTTTATTTCTAGAAGGAGCCAGTGAGATAGATTTTTGTTCCCCAGTTTTACAAATAAGAGGACTAAAGTATAATTAGCTTGCTCAAGGTCACATAGTTTATAAGCTGAAAAGCTGTGTTTTTTCCATTACAGCCAACATTGTCTGTGTAGTTGCGGTACAAAAGACTTGAAAGGACGTTTTCTGTTTTGGGAAAAGTTGTGTCAGTAAAAGCCTTGGATTGATGGCTTGACAGTACTGTTTTTTGTTTTTTTTTGTTTTTGTTTTTGTTTTTGTTTATTTTGCTGTTTCCTTTTGGAATTCACATGCTCCAAATTGGATTATTGGTAACCCTTGGTGAAAGAACTCTACCAGTAAAATTATCAGATTTTACTACTTAAAATTACATAATGCTAAAGTTGGTAGAAAAAGAATTCAGGCATTCAGTCACCTAATTTCTCTAGACCTCCATTCTCAGCAGCAGAACTAAGAGATTGGACGACATAATCCTTACATTCCTTTCATCTGAAAAAAATCCACACTATAGCCTAAATTATTTTTTTTCTCATAATGAGGCAAAGTACCTTCTTCAAATGGAGCACTCAGCATATTAAAACAAATCTTGTTTGCTACTGAAAACAATTACGACACAGAATTCTATTTGTTATTCAGAGCATCCATTAAAATACTATGGATTATACTAATATGTGTATTTTTAAAGTGAATTTGGGTTACATATTGATATAATCAGGAGATTTAAAATGAGAATTCTGGTAACTTGAGACTGAGGGATGAAATATAAATTATAGCAAAGCAAGACACAGTATTTTGGTTGGATCTTACGTCGTCAATTTCATAAATTCAAAGAAATAGTTACATAAGTTATTTCAAATCACACACACACACACACACACACACACAATTTTGGGGATTCAGGAATCCTAGCTGTTAGTATAGATTCTGGCCTTATGACCTTCAGGAGACTAGTCTTTGAATTTTTCTGGCCTGGTTCTCTGTTTTTGGTTTGGTATGTTGAATGTACGTGAACCCAGTATTTCTCAAGGGACGCACGGTATGTCTCTTTAGGGAGCACTAGTGAAACTGTCTTCCCTCCCTGCTTCATCTACACTTCCCAGGAAGCTGGTGTTCTTCTCTACCTGTAACTCCGTGACAGTAAGAACTTGTGCTGTATTTCTCAGGTGTCTAGAGAGGGAAAGACAGAAGGAAAAGGCCTCTGGACAAGATGAGGGGAGTTTTCTCTTCTCTTTTCCTCCTTCCAGTTTCCACCCCTAACATGCTATTCATCAGAGATCTTTACAGAGATTTCTTCACTTTCTTCTGCAATTAAAAAAAAAAAGGGAATAAATAAATAAATAAATAAATAAATAAATAAAGCCTAACTTTCTTTAGTTTCAGCCTTGGCATTTTGCCCTATGTTGGGGTATTCTATTCAGAAGTGTCTCTTAGTATCAATTATACCAAAGGACAGAAGTCACTCAGGCCTTAGAAACTTAACATCCACCAATATCTCTTAGTCAGTTGGAATGAAATGAATCACCTCAAAATGTTGTAACCAGAACAGGAGACCTGAAACCAGTGAAGTCTCCTCAGTTTTACTCATGAAGAAATGAAGCTCCACACTCACCATTGTCCCTTTCCTATTACAAGTAAGTGTATGTTCCAAGGAATCTGGTTAGCAGAGATGTATGTACGTGTATGTAGATATCCGTGCTTATTAATACATACACATGTTCATATATGTATATAAGTGTATATATAGGACTTAGCAAGACTCTAAGTTTTGTCTTTTAATATGAAACACTGGATGATGAGATGGTATTTGGCATCCTTCACAATATTGAGATTTTTTTCCAAATGTGTTGTATGTGTATCTTCAATAAAAATTAATAACATTCTCCATCTGTTATTGTTAAGTTCCTTCATCTCAAGTTCTACTAATTGTCTATAGAGCAAACTCTACATATGCCATTATTCCCATAGCCATTAAGGAACTGTGCATCAACTTGGTGATGAACAAGGAACTCTGTCTCCCTGACAAGGTAGGGTAACACAGGGCCTCAGAGCACATGTATATGGGTAAATTCAACTTTTTGAGATATGTTCAAGAGTTTTGAAACAACTTATTTAAGCAATAGGTTTGTAAAAATATAAGAAAGATTTTATTTCTTAAGCTAGATCATGGAGGCATCATATCCATTTAATCTTTTACATTTTACATAATATTTTACTCAAAAATCTAAAAAGAAAAAACATATCTGTTAGAAGCAATACTCCTATAAGTGATAATGTTAGAGTATGGTTTGGGACTGTAGGGGCATTCAGGAGATGTGAGAATCCTTACTCATAGTCATTAGACACTGCACCAAGGAGACAGAGTACTATTCATCTTTCCAATGGGAAGGTCTATGAAGAGTTGGGTAGACTGTGCTTGGTTATCTGAATGGGAAGACACTATCATCAGAGGCTATATGCTGAGCTAATGTGTCTGGTACAGAGAAGAGCCACGAAAGGGTCTCCAGGAAGCTCTGTTTCCTGCCCCCTACCCGCTCCAGTGGGGGTGAAGTATGGGACAGAGGGAACCAGAGGAGAGATCCCACTGCACACCCCTGGAGAAGACTTGTACATTTTCTCTAGATCAGCTTAGAACAGCTTCAGTAGAACAGAAATGTCTGTAAAAGCTGCAAGTACCTGACACAGGCCACCAATCATCCTGCTAACCCGGGATGGTGCAGGAGGGCAATCACAATTTTTTGGAGAAGTAAGGTCAGTACCTAACAAGTGCTTGTAGTAAAAATGCGTTGATGGAATTTCAAAGACTGCCAACCAGAGATCAAATGAAAAGCACAGATGTAGTAAATGGCAGGCGGGATAGAAGCCAGCAACCACAGAACAAGACAGGAGCAGGGATAAGGAGCCAAAGGCAGTGCCCTGAGGGCCATGAGCAGTTGATCCCCGAAGACCCTCTACCTCCATTGACCTTGTCACTTTCACTCCAGGGAAAAAACCTCAAATGACTGAGTATACCCAGAATCATATTAAATAAAGTTTTTATCATTGGTAGCTTGGGAGCTGTTACAGGTTGAATTGTGTCTCCCCCACAAATCCACAGGTGGAAGTCCTAACCCTAGTATCACAGAATGTGTTCTTATTTGGGCAGATGTCATTAGTCATTGCAGATGTAATTAGTTAAGATGCTCTCACTGGAGTATGTGAGTCCTTAATTTAATATGATGAGTGTCCTTCTAGAAATGGGAAATCTGGATACAGAGAACATCATGTGAAGATGAAGACAGATATTGAGACTGGAATGAGGCTTCTACAAGGCAAGGATCACCAAAGATGGCCAGAAAACCTCCAGAAGCCCAGGAGAGAGACATAAAACAGATTCCCCTTCATAACTGTGCTGATACCTTGATCTGAAACTTTTAGCCCCCAGAACTAGGAGACAAAAAAGATGCCTGTATTTTAAATTATCCAGTTTGTGGTACTTGGTTATGGCAGCCCTAACAAATTAATACAGGAGCTCAAGGTATTGTCTAGAAGAATTTTAGAAAAATAAAGGTTTATCATTTTACATGTCTGAGTTTATGGTTTGAAAAAGTAATTGCCACCCACTGACCTATTCAGCACATTTTAATCAATATGCTTCAGAGATGACGCCCCAAATAATAGCTGAGGTTTACCTGAATGTTGTGCCTACCATACCCAGGACCATCCTAAAGGTTACAGAAGAAGTCAAAAATCTCTGAACAGAAGTATATGTAGTTCTTTGCTAACTTGTGTCTAAAGTCATTAGGGAAAGAAAAGCTGTAGAAGTCCCCCATCTAATGAAACACCCTGCTTAGGCAATCACTGAGAAACAGGCCAAATGACTCTTCATGGCTTATCACTCTCATCATTCTACTTGAAATTCTTCCAGTCCCCAAACTCTGTTTTCTAGAAAATAACACCACTTCCTTAACCTGAAAAGAATACCACATGTCTCCTGTTAGCTCCATTGCATTACTAAATTCTTGGGGGCTATGCAAATCCTCCCCTAAAGCTTTCAAACTATGCCCAAGAAGTAGACCTCATAAAAAGTCTGAACTTTTATAAAGAGTTTTTGTAAAGTCTACTTTTTATAAAATCTATTTTTTAATAAAGAACTCTTTTATTGCTCCATAAATAAGTCTGTGCAAGGGCTCAAACAAAGATTATCTATGATCACCTCATAATCTTCAAACGTTTTTATCAAGTAATTCTTTGGAATGTTATTTTCTCCTCATCCAACTAAAAAGCAGCAGATGGCAACAATTTATTTTTTTATTTCCTTCTCAGTTCAAAAATTAACAAACATTTATATATTCAGTTAACTTTACTATAAATCCACTAATTGCAATAATTTCCTTTTCTATTAACTCAGTAACTCCCTAGGGTACTTCTGCTCTAAGCTGTTACAAAGTAGGTAGTTAATAAAAGTCGTTGACAATTTGGTTGAGTTAACTGGAAAAAAATGAAATCATTCTCTTCCAAGCAGGTAAAAGGACATTAAATCATGCATTTTCTACAAAATAAAGATCAGTCACCAGGAAAATACATATCAGTAGTTGGCATGGAGACTAAATTGAACTCATTACTAATTATTTTTAAAATTCTTCAGTAACTCATGAAGTATTTTATACAATTTGAAAAGCAATTCATGGACAAGGTAAGAAATACTTTAACATGAGTTTAAAAAATGTTTAAAAAATGTTTAGATTTTAGATTTAGATTTCCTTAAAAAAATGTTTGAAAACCTAGATCAGTAGACAAAAAATTAAATTGGAAATAGAGTCATAGGGTAAGCAATTTTTTAAAGGATATAATACTTTGTTACTCTATTGGATTATCCCTACCTCATTTGTTGAGGAGTAAAAACTGGACATGGCTCATTTGACAAGGTAGAGCTCTTCTAGAAATCTATGAATATTAGTGAAGAGGCAAACTGTACTGAGGTGTGCAAAAAGGAAAGGAAAGGTTGCTATAACAGCCAGTTCACTCAGTTGTTTTGAAACCATTTCAAGCTAAACCATCTGGAGAGAGAGAAAAGAGTGTGACAACAGTGGTGGCCGTTGTTCCAAAGAAAAGGAATATCTTCATGTAAAGATATGATTAAGTTCAAAGCTGACCCACCCCAGTCCAGAATGCCCTCCCTGTTCTTGACCATGAGCCATGTCATTCCCCATTCTGAAAGTCTGGTTATTATAATTCATGATAGATAAGCTTCACTTATTAAATTTACAAAGTATCCCATTTTTAATCATTCTAGATGATGTATCTTGTCTTCCTTTTGGCATTGGCATACAGATATTTACTTTAGAAAATAGCTTTACCAAGGTATATTATAATGCATAATAACAAATATATATTAAACTCCTGAGTGACAAATCACTTTATTCATATTATCTTGATTATCAAAATGGCATGAAAAAATAGAAACCAAGTATTACCACCTTCAGTTATAGAAGGGGAAGTTCTTGGTTAACATCTTTAAATGATTCCTCCAAATGTTTAACAAGCTCTCAAGGTTCCCACTTAGTTTGGGTGCCCTCAAACTCAGGAGCGAGAGTGAAATGATTTCCCAGATTTCCTGTCCTCTTTATCCTACCTCACTCTCATCTACCTTGCCTTTCTCTCTTGGCCCTAGAGGCCACATCAAAGTCCATTCCTTTTCAGGGAGCCTTGATTTCTTTGCCTTCTGGTTCTTTGGACACCTATTTCCTTTCCCTACTTTATTTTAACTTCAACTTCATTAGTTAACACCTTCCCTTTATACTATAAAATTGGAAAAGTGTCTCCTTTACAAAATGTAATCAATACTGCCTCTATTAACCTCTATTTTAATTTTAATCTCTATTCCAGTCCATTCTCACTTTCTTATTCCAATCTCCAAAAAGATGTTTCTCTCCCAATCTCACTTTTTTGCACATTCAGATTTCAATCCCATTTATTGACATTTTTCCAACTGAGATGACTACTAAGCTTTCACTCCTTAATTCAATTGACATTTAAATCTTTATCTTGTCATTAAAATTTTAATAGATATATACATTTGTTTCCAAAACTCTATTAAATACATTCCCACTAACAATGTGTGAGGATACACCTGCCAACACATAACAAAGAATATTATCAAATAACCTGTATCAATCTGAGCATTAAAAATTATTATTTTTTTCTTTTTCTTTCTTTCTTTTTTTTTTCTTTTACTCCTGAGCTGGGGACCTTCCCTGACTACTCAGCCCAGAGCTAATGCTTGTCTCCACCCTCAACCCATCTCTAGCACCCGCTTCCTTCCTGAGCCTCTCTACCTCATCTCCACCTTACTCCTTGTTTCCAGGATCCAACCAAGATTTGAACTTTGCACTTAGTTGTTATTTCTTTTTAGTCTCAAGATTTAGAAAAGCCAAATTAATAACAATGACTCTTTTGGAGAGTCAGGACAGTTGTGTTGTGGAGGGTCTCTCTTTCTGGATTTGTTGTCTTGTCGTCTCTTCATGATCTGACACAGGTTAGGCATTTTGGGGGAGAACACAACATGGGTGGTTATTGCATCTCCTCCTGAGGTGGGCGCATTATGTTAGGTGGCCCCATTGTGGGGGCTATTGAACTTGATCATATGGTTGGAGGGTGGAGTGGATATTTTGTTGTCATCTGTCAACTGTGGATGAATTTAATACCTTTTCATTGGTTTATAAATCAATTTTTGTTTTATAAACAGAATCATTTTTTTTTGGAGAAAGGAACTAATTACATTAAATATAAAGATTAATATAGGATAAATTCACAGATATACACAAATGTATAATATAAAATGGAATGTTGATTTGAACTAACTACTATATTTCTCATCAGAATAATTTTTCAGATGGTTATTTTGTCTTGTCTTGTTTTAAATATATAAGATCTGAATCAAATTAATGTTAGTAAAGTAAAAATAACTATTTTTTATGTTTAGTTATTTTTTTCATTTAGGCTTTAAAATTTATATGCACAAAGATTATTTTGTTTTACACTATCAAATTCTTTTCTATATATCTAAAGAAATATTAAAGGGAAAACTTAACTTTTTTAATATCTTTAACACTGAATGAACAAAAAAGAACAGAAACAAATTAAGCTTTTACTCTAAAAAAGAAGTCATAAAATAACAATTCTTAGGAAAGAATCAGGAAGGACCCATTAAAGATGAAAGTAGAAATTAATAAATTAGAAAAGTCATGCAAACAAGTGAGATAATTAATAATGAAAAGGCGAAGCCATTAGCTATCATGATAAGTACAAAAATATGGAAGACAGATGTTCACAGAATATAATAAGGAAAAAGGAAAAGTTAGTAACAAATTCTGAGAAAAGTAAATCACTGAATATGTACATAACATAAATAGATTATACATATGCAAAATACTGATACTGAGTATTTTGATTGTTATAGTCTTAGTAGTCTGAAGTTTTGGGTTATTTTCCTTTTCTTACAAAGTTTTCAAGTGAGAGATTTATTTTATTATTTATTTATAAAGATTTTACTTATTTATTCATCAGGGACACACACACACAGAGAGAGAGAGAGAGGCAGAGACACAGGCAGAGGGAGAAGCAGGCTCCATGCAGGGATCCTGATGTGGGACTCTATCCAGGGTCTCCAGGATCAGGCCCTGGGCTGAAGGCGGTGCTAAACTGCTGAGCCACCCAGGGATCCCCTCAAGTGAGAGTTTTAAAATCTATAAACAACAATGTCTTGTTTTGTGTTTTATTTGATCTAGATTGAATTTTATTTTTAAAATTATAAAGAACTACTACTCTAATATTATTTCAGAATTAATTTTCTTTCAAATTTTTATACTTTTTTTTTCTTATGTCACTTGCTGGCACCTTCAGTTAAATACTGAGTAGAACTATGTTGTGAACATCCTCATCTCATTCTTGATAGTGAACAATTTTCTATTTATTTTTTAATCAGACTGATAAACTATATATTTCTGGAAATTGATAGATTCAGCTATCTTGCTGGATAATCATTGTTCACTATATTTTTAAAACGATGCTAAATCTGCAGGTAATGTATGTATTTTCATTCATAACATGTTTTTATTTTTTTGTTTCTTTGGGGTTTTTTTTCATTTTTTTATTACTTTGCTTGTTTTTTTGTTTTCCTTCATTAAGCGTGCTTTAAGTATCTAGTTTCATAAACTTAATATTGGGCTTGCTGTGTGCTGTCTACTATTTTTATTTGTTTTCTATTTTATTCACTTTCTCTTTTGCTTTTTTGAGTTTATTATGTTATTCTTTTCCTTACTTTGGGGACTTAAAATTTTAGTTTGTTTCTGTTGTTTTATTTTTGCTATATGAACTGTTTGTTACACAATATCATAAATATAAAAGGGTATAAGAACTACATATGGTTTAACATCTGCCAATGAAATAAAAGCCGTTGTACTCACCACTCAGATAAGAAGAATAAGATCACAGTGAGTAATGAACTCCTTATAATACCCTACTACAACTGCACCAGCTTGAATTTTGTCTTTGATTTCTTTGCTTTTCTTTACAATTTTATTGCAGTTGTATACATGCATAAACAATGGTTTAACTTCAAGTATTTTCTAATTTTTATAAAAGGATCAAACTGTATCGACTCTGTCACTCAATGTAAGAATTTTATAACATAACTTTTTACTCCGTATAATGTTTATAAGAGTCATCCATTTTGTCTCACATAGTTGTATTTAACTCAATTTCATTTAATATATCTCATTACATGATTATTTTTTTAAAATATGCTTTCATATGCTGTTGGATTTTGGGTTTGTTTCCAGTGGCTGTCAATACCAATAACATGACTGACTATAAGCAGATGAAATATTTGAGATTTTTAACAACTAGAAATAACCCATCGGGACACAGGCCAACCCAGAAGCTCCCTGCTAGCCTCTGGCTGCACTCTTCAGTTGTTGGATAACAGACAGATCCTAGATCTTAGAGAGATCCCAGGGGAAAGCCTGCAGTGGACAGAAAGACAGAGGATCTTAAGAAATCTTTTCACCAACTGCTAGAGAAGTATTTCAATATTAACTACGGTTATAATGTAATCAACACAGACCATCTGAATATTACTCAGACTGTAAACATTCTTGAACATACTGCAGAACTCCTCTGCTTTGATTCTTCTTCTCTATACCATCACAGAACTCAAGTGTTGGCTCAATGAGAATCAAGAAAGTTTTATCATGTTCATTACTGTATCTACAGTGTCTAGGAAAAGTACTTATTAAAAATTCTTACCTGTCCTTTTTTTTTTTTTTTTAAGATTTTGTTTATTTACTCATGAGAGACACAGAGAGAGAGGCAGAGACACAGGCAGAGGGAGAAGCAGGCTCCATGCAGGGAGCCCAACGTGGGACTCGATCCCAGGTCTCCAGGATCGCGCCGGGGCCTGAAGGTGGCACTAAACCGTTGAGCCACAAGGGCTGCCCTCTTACCTATCCTTGATAGAATTTCTTTCTCTGGTACATTCTCCAAGAAATGCTGAGTATATATTCTCTTATTTTTGATGTTTGAAAATATCTGTCTTTTGTCATATACATATCTGAACTATATTTGCTATATAAATGTTCCTGAACAAGTCGGTGTGTTTGCTTATTTGTATTTAGCCTAGTTCTCCCTTTAAATTCTTTATCTCTCAGCCCAATAACTTCACCACATTATATTTTATTGTGGGTTGATCCATAGTTTTTTTCTGGGACATGCTGTTCCCTTATTACAGATTAAAATGAAAACTCAAATAAAATAAAATAAAATGAAAACCCGTAGTTTCAACAAAGTACTCCTGAATTATATAATTGAAAAGCATCCTAGCCTATGTTTTTTGTCTTCTATAGGTACACTAAGTATGGTTATACTGGGTATCCTTTTACCCTCCTGCATATATGATTTTCTCTCTAATCATTGGTATAACACTTGGCTATTTTTTATTGTTTTTAAAATTTTCTTTATTCCTAATTCGCCTGAGAAGTGTCTGTCCTTTTTTCCTCTATGTTCCTTCTTATGACTTTTTCTTCCTCCTATATCCCCCCCACATACCCACCACCATCAGTTCACTTTACTTTTTCAGAGGCAGCATGATGGAAATAGTCAAACTCTGTAATGGTACTGTAGGTGTACAAATTTCTACTCAATAATTATGGTGTGAACTTGAGCAAGTTATTTAATCTCTCTGTGTATCTCAGAATATTCAGCTGTAAAATGGGAAAAATATTTGCATTTCAGGGCTTTTATATGGAATAATATGACAACTGTAAAGTGCTGAGGACAGTGCCTGTCACATAATAAAACACTGTGTAACCATTTGTTAAATCTTTAAAAAAAAAAACTGTTTTATTGCAATTTTATCCTTGAGTACTTGCATCTCTCCTTTGAGCTCTTGTTGCCTAGAAGCAACCATTAGCTGCTTATAAAGAAGACTTTCTTTTTAATTTCATAACATGAAAAATTATTCATATTTTTTATCAATTCCATAGTACAATTATCTTTCAGGTGTTGATTTATTACCTATTTTGGTTTGTTATGTTCACATTCTGTATTTCTTGTATTTTTTTCACAGCCATATGCCAATTTCCTAATTATTATTCATCACTGAATGAGAGAGATTTTTCCTGGAATAAATTGTGAAAGGATAATGTGGAAAGGAACCAGATAAGTAAACTTTTCTATAAATATTGCTTGGCACATATGTGTAAATATTTTATTATTAGTTCTAAAGGTAAATTTGATGAACTAAATGTTACGTGAATATGTAAGTTGAATAGATATGGCTATATTATTTTCTACCAACTTTTGTTTCTGCCAATAATTGTAAGTCAGTGCTTCTTCTCGCCTTGCATTGTGTATGCTTTCCTTCTGCTTGAAAAGCTCCCTGACTCACAATTGGGACAGGAATGTTTTCCCGGCTCCCACTATACCACATATATATCTATTACTTCACAAACCCATAATTATTCCCTTACATGGCTCTCTCTCCACTAAACTATTAACTTTTTTAGGATTAGTACTCTATCATATTAATTTTATATTCTTGGTTCCTATCCAAGTTTCTGGCATATAGTAATTGCCCCTACAAAATGCTTAATAAATACACAAATGGTGAAGGCTGCATAAAATTACTGTCCAGGTTCACACCACTTGTAAATAGTAAAAGTAGAATATGAATCCAGTTTTTCCCCTCCGAGTCATAAAACTATAACTCTCCTTAGCTATATCAGTATAAATTAAAGGACTTAATTCTAGGTCGAAAACCTGTTTCACATACTTGAAAGCATAATTATTCTTCAAGTGACTCTTGCAAATGATCCTTATTCATTCAAACACTGATAAAATAATGGTATATGGTTTGCATAGATATTAAAATACACTTTAATTCATATGAGATTTTAAAGCTTGGATCAAATATAGTTTCTATCTGTGTAGCCAAAGTTTGATTTGAAATTAATAAACTCTCATAAAAGTATTGCATAATAATTTTTAATTAAGCTGTAACTAACCAACTATAGATAATTATAGCTAAAACTCAATTGCTTCTTGTGCAATCTTATAGAATCTCTTACTTCCTTTTCAAATGAGGATGTAGACTATATTTAGAGCCCATTCTAAAGTAAAATGCCTGGAAGTGATTATACTAATTCAATAGTTTGTGATCCATAGGACAATTTTAATTCTTCCAGACACAAGAGGAAGATTACTGTTCTGTAATCATTACATGAAAAAAATGCATAGTTTGAAATCAATATTTTTGCCTAATTAGAATCATGGAATCAACCTTGAATCTAGGAAGTTCAGTGAAATTATCATATTACTGCCAATTGAATGAAATAAATTGTCCAGTTGTCAAAATTTATACTTCAATTTAATTTTTGCCAAAGTCACATCATGGCAACCACATGCCCTAAATGCCACATATTGTTAGCCTTAATAGCTAAACTCAAAGCTTTTCTTTAAAATGTTATATATCTCTAAAGACTAAGTTGTATGTAAAATTATTTTAATCTAAATATAATTCTATCCCCCTTAAGGTATATATTCTATTTTAAATATTACCTAAGTTACTTGGCCAAAATTTGTTTGTTCTTGTCCTTCTCAAATAAAGAGTCAGAATAGCCTGGGAAGCTAGTCTCTGACTTCTAAGATTTGCTTTCCAGCAGTCAGAACTGATATAATTTTTCTATAGTCAAGGTTGTTTATACTCAATTTGATTAGAATCTTGTGAATGTCATGATTCAGGAGACTGATCGTGGAATACAACAAGGAGATACCACTTTAACATTGTCATCTCTATATGCTCACTATCCTAGTAATATGTGTAATCACACTGAGGGAGAAAGACCCTAGATGCTAAAATAGGTTTAGGAAATAATGTGTTGAAAATGTAGATTATATTCATCATAGATAAAAATATCCACTTCTGTTCATAGGTGATGAAGATAAAGAAAGGCTTATACATTAAAGGTTTAAGTGTCATTAGTTTCTTGAATATACACAAATATCATTTGTCCTAAACACTTTTCAGGGAACAATTATTAACAAGAGATTGTAATAAGTTAATTTGACCAGAAATCACCCTGGTCAAGGGTGTTTAAGATGATTTTGCTAGTGAATGACCATACAGGAAAATAATAGAGGGCTTGTATCAATTTATTTAGAAATTTTCATGTGACAGATAAGTTAAAATAAAACAAAACAAACGGTAAGATAGGAGAGTGCTAACTTTCACTGAGTACCAAAGATATACAAAGCCCAACACTAGGTTGTTCCCATTTGTTAGTACAGTGAATTACTTACAACCTTATGGATTAAGAAAAAGAGTGACAACATATAGGCTCAGAGAGATCAACTAGCTTTTCTCAAATCATACAATCTGATTCAAACCCAATATCCACGATTTTGTCTTTTCTACCACATTTCCTTCCTTCAACAATCACTCTCAGTTTTGCCTCTTTCAGCATAACTTTGAGGAATACACATACCTCCATGACTAATTACTTTAGAATTAGCTCTGTTTAATGTAGCAAAACATTGGGAAACCTGCACCCCAGTGTTCATAACATCAATGTCCACAATAGCCAAACTGTGGAAGAAACCATGATGTCCTTTGATGGATGGATAAAGAATATGTGGTGTTTATATACAATGGAATATTAGTCAGCCATCAGAAAGGATGAATACCTACCACTTACATCAATGTGGATGGAACTGGAGGGTATTTTGCAGAGTGAAATAAGTCAATCAGAGAAAGACAATTATACAGTTTCACTCATGTGGAATATAAGAAATAGTGAAAGGGATCATAAGGAAAAGGGGGGAAACTGAGTGGGGAAAAATTAGAGAAGAAGACAAACCATGAGAGACTCCTAACTCTGGGAAACAGACAAAGGGTTGCAGAAGAAGAGGTAGTTGGAGAGATGGGGTAACTGGGTCACAGGCACTAAGGAGGGTACATAATGAGATGAGCACTCAGTGTTTTACTATATGTTGGCAAAGTGAATTTAAGTAAAAATTTTTAAATTAATTTAAAAAGAATTTTATCTGTATAGAAATTGTGTTATATAATCTTACCTTGATTGTTTGCTAGAGAAAATGAATGTGGTTTTATGTATTTCCTTTTTTGGAAACTTCATGGTTCCAGAAGTTTAAAAAAAAAAGAAGAATACAACCTTGTACTAGTAGTATTCTTGACTTTGGGTAAAGAAGGGTAGTTAATATTGATCTTAAAGGAAGTGTAGCTTTGTCTTCTGAT
This sequence comes from Canis lupus dingo, assembly GCF_003254725.2. NCBI lineage: Eukaryota > Metazoa > Chordata > Mammalia > Carnivora > Canidae > Canis > Canis lupus. Next base: position 51,366,747 of record NC_064264.1, on the reverse strand, counting down.
AATTTGCTAAGGCAAAATCTTTTTAAATTTAGGATCACCAACCTTCCCCAGGTATCCACATGTAAGAACCAGGGAATAAACAGAAGGCCAAATGCAAAATCTTTGTCAAGACTAAAATACATGGGATGCCTGGGTGCCTCAGTGGTTGAGCATCTGACTTCAGCTCAGGGTGTGATCCTGGGGTCCTGGGATCAAGTCCTGCATCAAGCTCCCCTTGAGGAGCCTGCTTCTCCCTCTCCCTGTGTCTCTGCCTCTGTGTCTCTCATGAATAAATAAATAAAATCTTTTAAAAAAATAAGCTAAAATACAGAACTATCCATGAAAAACATACTTCAGAAACTCCATCCCAGCAAAATTAAGCCTACTGTCAATGTCTGATTTACAACTCCTAAGAGTCATACAAAATGATTCAGCTTGAACTTTTAGAAGCATGATTATTAAGAAAAGCTTTGAAATGGGAAATCTCACAAGGAAAATGTTTTTGTAATTCTCTCTACCTAAATTTTGAGAAGCCAAATTGTCTTCAAAGAGCTTAAGGACATCCTGAGACATATTTTGCTTTTATTCTTGTTGTGGCCGCTCTCATTTGTGAAGATTATGACAATTTTGTCAACTTGTTTTCAGTTCTGGATAGATCTCAGGAGAGCTGTCAACTTGCTCTTAAGGAATGAGTCTAGATCCACATAAAGTTTAGATAGTTTCCACAGACACATGTTCTGAGTTAGCCTAGATTCCAGCAAGTCAAGAAAGTTGAGAAAAATTTCTGTAGTTGTGATTTTCATAGGGGTTCAAGGATGTTTGGGAAGAGACTAAAAGTTCAAATTAAATTAATCTGAACAGGATGTCTTTTGAAATTTGACCATTAAACTTTTAATAATTAAAATTAATATTTTAGTTTTAATTAGTCAGGTTTTAGATATGTTCTTGTAATTTTATAAGTTTGTTCTATAGTGATGGTATTCAGCTCTGGCTTAAACTCAGTTGAATGTTGATATTAACACACAGTCATTGAGAATATGGTACCTCAATTATGTATTGTTAACACTGCTTCCAAAAGGAGTTTTTTATTTTCTATTCCAAATTATCCTAGGTTACTTTAATTACATGTGTTCAAATAACCATGTAATAAAAACTGGACCTAATGTTAGGAGTTAGGACCTAATATTTCTAGACTTCCACTGATAACTATAATCATCTTTTTGATAATGAAACACTATTATTTAGATTCATTACTTTGATCAATCTGTCCATTTTATTAAATCAGTGTTATAGAAAACAAAACATTTTGCAAGGCAATAGTCTGAAATTGTTTTACATCAATACATTCTCACTATAACTTCATATTCAGAGAAGAATTTCATATGTTCAACTATTTTCCTTTCCTCTTTCTAATCTTAAGTATGGGGACTGAAGAGGACTTTCTAAGGAGAAACACTATTTAGAAAATCTGCAACAGGGATGCTGTTTGTAATCTATTGAGCTAACAATTTAGAGAGAAGCAAAGATTAATATGCAATCAGCACAAAATATACTAACACTGAATTCCAAAAATATACATTAACATATACTCGGAATCTATTAAAATATACCTAAGTATCTATTAAACTGAACAATTGTGAACTTGATTTTTAATTTGCCATGAATAAATGCACTACTTGTCAGATAACATATTTAATATTTACTCTGTATGTTCTTAAAATAGAAATTAGCTTCCCAGATAAGTAGAGAATTACCACAAATGATTTTTTGTGCTTATTTATAGCTTTTGTTTTTAAAAATGCACTTAATGGTACCCAAATAATTTTTTAAAAGTTAACATTTCTTCTTCATATAAATAGCTTACAGCCAGGGGATAATTTGAAAATATTGGTTCTTTAAATAGAGGTGTATACCTTATTTTCAGGTGTACACCTTGTCTTCAATCTTTAAGAGCAAATTAAAAAGTATAAAACCTTTGAGAAAAGTCCAAATCACTTATGAAGTGCCTACATTACTTAATAGATAAGGTAAATTCTCAGCAAAACTACAAAGTAAATGGGTATCGCAGACACCAACAATCCCTGTTTATCCATATGCATTACCCTTCCAATTCTCTCAAAACCTACTCAGTGAGTTTGACTTTACATGATAATGTTGATGGCTAATTTTTATTCCTTTCAGTTTATTGCTTTAAAATATCTCAGTATCTGTTAACTAGACTTGGTGATAATTTTGCAACACATACATATATTGAATCATTATGTTTCACACCTGAAAATGATATAACATTATATATCAATTATATTTCAATAAAATTTAAAAAGAAATATAGTATCTATCCCAAGAAAATAGGAGGACCTGGATAAATACTTAACAACTGAATAAGTGAATGAATAGTAATGATTATGGAAAGCTAACATTGAAAATCTAAGCTACAAGAAGGAATTTCAGTCTAGTAGTGGACTAGCAGAAATATCAAGCCCTGAAATCTTAACATGTAAGTAATTATTTATGTTTCCTAAAAAAATCTTTTAGTTACTTTTTAATTGTATGAAGTAATATTAAAGAGCTCTGATTTAAACAGATTAGTATAATAAATTTTAATTAACTGAAGCTAAATATATAGTTCAGATATTTCAGTTGAATTTAATGAACTTGGCCATCATTTAAAGTTTATCCCATATGCCTCCAAAAGTTTTGAAAATCAGTAAAATTTTCCTGTAATATATCTTTTTAGAATGGATTGGAACTCCTCTAGTAGTTTCCATACTGCAAAAAACAAGATAAAGAATGAAATAAAGAAGAAAGAAAGAAGAAAAATAAATCTTCAGGGTGTTTCAAACATCTGACGTTACTTTTCTTAGTCATTATTTTGACATGATCTCAGACCCAACCAAACACTATCATAGGTGTGTTCAAGAACTTGGAATATATGGTCAGTCCAAAAAGCTCACTGGAAACTATTGCTGCTCACATACCACATGTTCCAGAAATGTGTTTTTAGGTCATTTACCACCTTAATGAGTCAAAAATCTCATCAGTATATTCCACAGACCCATACCTAACTTTCTAAAGAATTGCTCAACAGCATTTGTGAAATCATGTAGCTGCTAAATATTCATCATATATTCTGAGTTACAAACCAGTTGAAATTTAGAGAATAAATTAGATTCCATTCTTGTGTTAATTTTTTTTTGTAAACTGAGAGCTATATATGAAATTATTAAACATATACAAACAATTTTAAACAAAATATTTAAAAATACCAGGACATAAAATAGAAAATAATATTGATTTCAATTACAGGGACACCTGGGTGGCTCAGTGGTTGACCATCTGTCTTTGGCTTGGGGTGTGATTCCGGGGTCCAAGATCGAGTCCCACATTGAGCTCCTTTGCAGGGAGCCTGCTTCTCCCTCTGCCTATGTCTCTGCCTCTCTTTCTCTGTGTCTCTCAAATTAAAAAAAAAGTATAAACAAATTTTACTTTCAGTCCTGGTTTTGGAGATCCCCCATCAGAAGAGAAGGTTCTGAAAGCTAGGAAATAGTGACAAAAACAATATTAGGTGAGAACCTATCTAAATGAATTCCTGTGTGGAAACAAGGGTAAGAAAGATCACCATGATACATGGAATTCCATTATGATTAGAAAGTCATTCCCCAAAACAGGCATATAATTATTAATATTATTGAAATTACTCTTTAAGAAGTATAAGATCTACTAATAGTCATTACTTTATAATATTCTAAAAAAAGAATTATAAATGCCATTTGATTCTCTGGCAATACGTTATCTAAATATATAGCCATTAAATAGCATACTTTTTTCTTTTGAACCTCATTTAGTCATCCTTCTACACTAGGACGTGTTCTAATTTAGTCTTAATATGACAATAAGGCTTGTCCAACATAAGTAACTATAAATGTAAAGCTCACCATCTATCAATTTTCCTTTCTGTCATTTTGGTTGTCTGAGGTTCACTCTCTATTTTATTATTCAAGAAGTATGCATGAGAAAATATTCCTTGAGTTTTTGCTTATGTAGAACAGTCTGTGCTTTAGATATTGGAAAGTTTTGCTGGATATAAAATTATTGGGTGATGTGTTTTTTTCCTTGATTATCTTAACTATATTACCTTATTCTAGAATAAAACACAGAAGTCAAAATTCTGATTATAATCATATTTTCATTTCCTTATGTCATTTTTTTCCTAAATAACCAAAGAATTTTCTTTTTCTTCAGTACTTCAATAGTTACATTAAAACATTATCTTGGTCTTGGTTGATTTAGATCAATAATCTCAGATACTTGGTATGTTCTTTCAAGGTATATTTTAAATTTTTTTCTTTCTTTTTTCCACTACAGAAATTTTTCCTTGAATGATAATTTTTCAGAATCTGTTCTGTCCCTCACTTTCATTTTCTTCTTTAGGGATTTCTTATTTCAGAACTTTATCCTTCTTCAGTATTTATCACTTTTTCTCAAATTCTTTTTTATCTCTTCCCTCATTTCTTTCTCATTTTTAAAATTTTCCTACTTTTCACCTCAGATTTCTCTTAGGGCTTTATCCATGTGTTTATCTGTTCTGGTGGTACTACAGGTTAAGTCTTCATTTCTAAAATATTGGGTTTGTTTTTGTTTTTGTTTTTGTTTTTTAATTTCTATTTTTTTCCTGTGTCCTAGCACCTAACTTCTGGGTTTTCTACTTCTATTTTATGATGTTATTCCATGTCTTGCATTACTTTCTAAATGTAGTCTTGAAGTATAAACTTATCATTTTGATTTCTTTCATTTGACATGTTCTTAATTACATCTAGGATGTTATTTATCTCCTTATTCTCCTTTTTTCTACAATATCTTGCTATGAGATTTGGTCTCAATTTTTATAGAAAGTTACTTTTTCCATAAATTTTAAGTTCAGAATATCTTTGCTACCTTAACAGAGATCGCTCTTCTGCTCTTTTCATTTTAAAAACTACTTAAGGGTGCCTGGTGGCTCAGTTGGTTAAGCCCCTAACTTTGGCTTGGGTCATTATCACAGGGTTCTGGGATTGAGCTTCAAGTCAGGCTCCCTGCTCAACAGGGAGTCTGCTTCTCCATCTCCCTTTGCCCCTCCCCCTGCTGTGCTCTCTCTCTCTCTCTCTCTCTCTCTCACACACACACACAAATAATTAATATCTTTAAAAATTTTAAACTAAAAGTAAAAAAATAAAAACTACTTAATGATGTCAGAAAATGTTCATGATATAAATTTAATATCTGGAAAATAAACAGTTTATATCTAAACAAACCATGGGTCAATAAGAAATCACAAAGAAATTAGAAATATTTGTAGCAAAATAATAATCACAAAACAAAATAAAATTCTGAAAATAAAAAAATCTATAATAAACATTTCTTTTAGGAAGCTAGGAAGAGTATAAAGTAGCACAGATAAATTAATAAATATAAGAGCTAAAGTAAATTAAAAAACCAACTATAGGGAAAATCAATGAAACCAAAAGCTAGTTTTTTGGAAAGATCAATGAAATTGATAAACAACATACACTGCTAAAAAGAAGATGCAGATTAAAATGTTTAGGAATTATAGTGGGCTTAATTACAGATTTCTTGAATGTTGCAAAGGAAAATAAGAGAATATTATGAACAGCTCTATGTCCATAATTGAAAATGTAGATGAAAAGAACAAGTTCATTGAAAGACAGAAATAACAGAATCTGACAAAAGAGGAAAAATCTTTATAACCCTATATCTGCTAAAACACTACATTTATAATTAAGTACTTTTTCATGAAAGAAACACCAGACCTAGCAGCTTCACTGGTGGTCTATCAAAAATCTAAGAAGCAAGACTCCTATACAAACTCTTTCAGATTTATAGAGGAGGAAAGAATACTTAACAGCTGATTTTATGAAGCTAGCAACACCGATAACAATACCAAATATACAAGAATAAAAAACTCCAGACTAATCTTTCATGAAAAAATATTAGCAGATTGATTCTATACATATTTTAAAAGAATAATACATAATAATAAACTGTGGTTTATCCCAGGAATGTAACTTGATTTAATAATCAAAGATATAACTAGATAATTCACCATGTTAACAGAATAAGGGAAAAACATATACTACACAATACATGCAGAAAGATCATGTGACAAAAAGTCCACACATATTTATAAGCTTTCAAGATCATAGTAACAGAAGGGAACTTCCCAAACCTGATAAAAGTCATCTACAAAAACCTGTAGCTAACATTAAGCATCATTGTGCAAGACAGAGAACAAGGCAAGGCTATCTATTCACCACTTCAGTTCAGCATTATGCTGGGGTCCTAGCCAGTGTAATGAGGCAAGAAATAGGATTAAAAAGCATCCAGATTGGAAGGTAAAAATGAAAAATGTTTCTTTGCAGACAGCATGATTGTTTATGTAGTCACATCCTAAGGAATCTTCAGTTTAAAAAAAAAAAACTCTTAAAACTAAGTGAATTTAGCACATTTGCAGGATAATGGTCAATGCATAAAAATCAGATATATTTCCATGTACTACGAACAACATATTGGAAAATGAAATAACACAATACATTTAGAATAATATCCAAAAACATGAAATACTAAATGCATGTATGCTAGAAATTACAAAATACCACCAGGATAAATTTCATTACATAATTACAACATTTACCATAAAGGTACCTTAACCAAAATAGTGTGGTATTGGTGAAAGGAAAGAAACACAGATCAATAAAGCAGCATAGACGCTTGAAATAAATTCACAAATATATGGTCATTGATTTTGACAAATAAGCAAGAACAATTCATTCTTATCTCTTATCTCATAGATTCCATTCTCTACACCAAAGCTAGAGTGATAAATTTAAAACAAATTAGATCTATAACGACACATTCTTGCTTAAAATCCTTTAAAAGCCTCCCATTATTCTTGTGATGTGACACAAACTTCCTATCTTGACAGAGGCGACTGGGCTCTGTTGGATTCTCTGATTTCCTATTTTACTAATTCTCCCTTGCTTCTGCCCTACTGTCCTTTTTTCTATTCCTCAAACACTCTTTTAAGTTAGGCATGCATCAGGGTCTCCAATTTTACTGTTCTTTTTGCCTGCACTTACTCCTTCCAAAGACTTTAGCATGTTGGCTCATTTTCACAATTTATTTTCCAGTAAAAATAGTATCGCTTCAGGGAAACCTGCTCTAACCAGTCACTTGGAAGTAGATCTTGCCAGTCACATCTTTGTCATGAAATTTCTCTTAGGCATCCCTTTCAGAAGTGTCATTCTCTGAAATCACTTTACTTAGTTTCTTATTTATTCTTTGTCCTCCTAATCTAGAATATAAGCTTGATGAAAGCAGGAACTCAACACATTGCTATATTCTAGTCCCTAGAACAGTGTCTAGTACATAGTAGGTACTCAATAAATCTTAGTTTGAATTTAGTTCGAAATGTGCACAATTTCATGTGTGCACACGCACATATCACCTATCTCTACATAGAGCAAAAAGAAATTATACAAGTAAAACACAGCAGATTGCAGCCACTTCTGCCTTCTAAAGAAGTGACACATATTCATCACAATACTTAATACTTTGAAAATCAAATAAAACTTAATACATTTGAAATGATGGAGGAGTAAGAAAGAGACCTAATTTTTTCCCAGATATGAAACTACGAACCACTATATTGCAGAATAGTAGCCTCAGGACAAAATAAGGTGCCCAGGAAACAGGTAGAAAAAGGAGCTTAAGAAAATGTAGGTCTGTGTCAATTTCATTTTAATTAAATTAAATGGACAGGATGACCCCAACTGTCTTTTATATAGGACCTGTATTTTTCCCCCAACAAAATCCTTTCTTAGAAGTTTCAGCTAATTGTAATTAATAACTATACAAGCTTTGTGAACAATGCTTAAATGAAAGAAAGGAATAACAAGCAATAAAAGCACATAGATCGGGATATAAAGAAGATTATCCCTTACTACTCGTCATTCTACTCTACACGTACCCGATTCTATTTTTGAATAGTAAAGTCTATACGTGAACATATTTCATCCTAATAAAAGAGAAAACTTTCTAACAGCCAAAACTGTTGAAAATGCATTGGGTACCCTTGTGAACAAAGGTACCTACCTCTGTTGCTAAAGGTGTTAAAAAAAAACTAGACAAGCATTTTTAAAAGAAATCTGTAAAACTCTAATCGTAAGTAGTTAATTCATTCATTCATTCTTTAATTCAACGGACATTTAAGCAGAGAGCCAAGCCAAGTCTGCACCAAGGTCAGTGTTAGATGCTCTGAAAGAGGTGGCAAGTCCATATGTCGATGAATCTTCATATACCACCTCATACTTTAGTAGAAAAGACAGATATCAATCAAATAGCTACACAAACCCATGTAAAATCACACCAGTGGTGATACCATATGAATACATCAGTTGGCCAAATGACCATCAACATCCTTCTCAAACATGAGATGGCTTCATTTTTTTGACATTCCCTACTTTAGGTATCAAGCTCTAATGTCTTATTTTAAGTTTTTGATTGAAAAATAGTTGGAAAAAGAATGAGTAAGAAAATATCGACTGTTCCAACCCATTTCTATCTCTCACCAATGAAAGAACTGAATTATTTCCTTTAAAAAAAAAGTAAATGATGGGGGCATCTGTGTGGTTCAGTCAGTTAAGCATCCAACTCTTAGTTTTGGTTCAGGGCGTGATCATGATTGTATGAGTTGTAAGACAGAATCCTGAGTCAGGCTTCACACTCAGCAGGGAGTCTGTTCCCCCAGTAAAATAAATAAATATATCTTTCTTTAAAAAGTAAATTATAATAGGGGTAATGTGAGATGTTTATATATAATCTAAAGCATATCATCAATAGTATTTGCGTGTGTGTGTTTTTGTTTTGTTTTTTTAAAGATAGGCTATGCTCTTGATTGGGAGAATTTCCAGCAAGGGAGCAACTGTTCCTGCCATATAGCTCCTGCTGAATGCGTTAAATTAACTCCCAGAGTAGAGAAGAGCAGGCAAAAACAAACAAACAAACAAAGTTTTTTTTTTTTCTTAATCTCATTAGAAAGGCATAGATTAATCACACTTAACTGCAGTAAAAATGGTTCTGTCACCTTCTTCCCCCCTCTGGCCCACATTGCACTAGGGAGTGACAACTCATTTGGCCCACAGTCTATAATTCTCAGCCCTTGCATTTCGCCTCCACCACACAGACCCATCTGAGGAGCAGTGAGGAAAGCTTTTGGGAAAGTCATCATAGTCCCGCAGCAATTGCTCACAACAGTGTGGAATGGCTGTCCCTCCCACAAGCTGGTCCTGAATCACTGGGAGTGACACATACTGGTTCTAAGACAAAAAAGAAGATCTCTATAATGGAGCAGCACATGAGCACATGGCTTTATTTTCTTTTACAGCCACAGATGGCTGATACACAACCGTTTTCAGTTCAAAATGTTGTCAAGAGAATACAAATAAGTGACCCTGAACACGAACAACACATACTCCTCCTGTGAATAAGCAAAGTGTTTCATTTTTGACATTTGAGAAGTCACCTGCATTAATAACAAGTCTATGGTTTCCTATCATGAAAAACAAGCAATCTTGGATTAGCATTAATCCAGACCAAGAGGTTTGCTGTCAATAAAAGTACCTGGTACTCTTGTCAATATACACTATCTAGATAGTAAAACCTCATTAACTTGACATTCAGCTAGCAAAAACACTTTCAGCTTCCAATACAGTGGGTGGCACGCTGCGCACTCCAGGCCATCTTCTGAACCAATGTTGTTCGTCCGCCAGAAAGGCAGGGAGCCGGCCCGGGCTCCTGCAAAGAGGACCGGGATGGTCTGCCAAAGAGAGGAAGTCATGGGACGAATGAAAAGGCTACTTTGTTTGCCATCCCGCCCTGGCCTTCTCTTCTTATGAATAGGTAATTTAGGGTCATTCACAGATTACTGAAACAGTTCCAGCACTTAAGTCAATTTCCTAAAAAATCTTGGATGTAGGTCCAAATATTTATTTCAAGGACAAAGGAACTAGGGTGAGCAATCAATCACTTTGTTTCACAGAACAGATATGTTCTAGAAAGGTAAAGAGTAGATTTTCATAGAGCATCACAACTTCCATTTAGTTTACACAAAAGGAAAAAAAATCCCTACGTGAAATCTTTGGATGAGAAATAAATATGTGTTGGGATGTGTCCACTAGCACTATTTTGCCTGCAGCTGGACAACCAACTGCTCTCTTCCTTTGAAGACGTTGCTTCATTTTCCTAAAATGTTGTCACTGCTCTTCTTTGCCACTTGCCTGCCTAGACCAAACAACGTCTTTCTGTGTCTGCATTTAAAGCTTTTCAAAATCTGACTTTTTTGTTATTTTCACTAAATGTAAACATCATGAGCGCAAGGAGTCTTGACTTGTTCCTGGCACCCAGAACTACGTAGATGGGATGCAGAAGATACCAGCGCATGGTAGATATTCAATAAATAATTGCTGACTGAATAAACCCCCACCAATATCCCATTTAAGAGCCTCATCACTTGAATATATTTCAGCTTAATAAAAGAAAAACATTTCTAATGGCCAGAACTGTTTTAAATGTGTTGGGCACACTTGTGAAGAAAGGTTTTCTCTGTTGCTCTGGCTTCTCAGCAAGTTACTTACATTCTCAGCTTAAACTTGCTCTCCTTTCCTGCATTTGCTAAATCCCTTGGTTCCAGTGAGTCAGCCTTGTGATGTCTCTCACATCCTGCTAGCATCCCCATGGAGTCAGCAGGACATCCTGAACAGGACAGTGATTATCCTTTAAGAACACGATTAGATGCTGTCTCCTCCATGGAGCTATGACAATGGTATAAGGTGGAAGCTTACACATGACTTGGTGTGTTTTCCTGCCAAAAGATTTCTTCTTTAATTTTTAATCCCCTAAGAACATTGGATTTCCTCTACCACATGCCACTATTAGCTCATTTCAAGGGCTAGGGCTGAAACCCTCCAATTGTAAGATTAACACAAAATAAAGCTATCTTCTAGAAAGCACAGCTAATGGTCTATCAGAACATAGAGGACATTTCTGAAAAATCATTTCATGTGAAATTTTGATCATACTAAAGCACTGATTCTAACATGATTGTCTTCTTTCATATTAGAAAGTTTTAATGAAGTCCCACAAACATTTCTATTTTTCAAGTCTTAGAGTCTTCCATGTTATAAGAGGCAATATGATAGTAAAGGGAGAAAAGTAGGTGAACACAGAAATTGAGAATTTGAGTGCAAGTTCTACATCATCTATCGCAAATCCTTCTCTTTCTAGGCTTTGATGTTATCACTAGGAAAATAAGCCTAATATTTCAACCCTTATCTCAAGATGTGCATGCACATGCACATGCTCATGGATGACAAATTACTTCATAGTCATAAACCACTGTATATACACATGACATACACTCATGAGACAGTCCTATATTAATGAAGAAATACACAACTTAGCACATGAGACACAAATGACACTTTCATCCCTTCTACTAAATGGACACACCATTAGCATCAGTATTACTATCATCATAATCAAAGCATCATCAAGAGATGATTTATGACAGGGACACTAGTAGAAGCTTTACAGGATCATCCCATTCATCCTAAAAATAACCATATAAATACATGTTGTTTTTTACTGTTTGCATTTAGGAAGGAAAACTCAGTTATTTACTCAGATTACTGCTAGGAATTAAACTTATATTTGTCTGACTGCAAAGCTTATATTTATTCCCTTTATTCAAAAGAAAGAGAAAGAGAAAGAGAGAGAGCGGTCAATAGGATACTATATTGGACAGTGTCAATAAATACCCATCACTGCATATGTATCAGGCAGCTATGGGTAGACCATGCTCCCCTTAGCACAGCACCCTGTATCAGACATGCAGGTATCACAGTACTTTTTGCAGGGGTCTGGGTAGCAACCATCACATTACCTTCAAAAAGTTTATCCCAAAATATTTCCAAGCTCCTCTTTGTAATCCATTATGAATTTGAACGTATTTAGTATTAGTGCATGCCACTAATTTTATTTTCTATGTTTATTACTTTCTAGGCAAAGGAATGTCTTATTATGTGTGCATGGCGGAGAGGATTACAACAGCGAGCTTCAAACATCACAAACTGTCTTCATATTGTATGGAAGTGCTGAATCATTATACTGGACACCTGAAACTAATATAACACTGTATGTTCACTATAATGGAATTAATTTTTTTAAAACTTGAAAAAAAGAAAAAACATCTGTATGTCTAAGTATACTGGTTAAGAGGGTGAAGCAAGTTGTAACCTCAATTAACTAGCTGAGTGAACTAAACAAGGTGGTTGAACAGTTTCCTAATCCACAAAATGGAGACTGTCATATTAAACAAGAGATTGTTTATAAGGTCTACACATGGTTCCCACATATATAGGCACACAACTAGTGGATATTCTTGTTACAATAATAGTAACATAAATTCTCTCTATGACTGTTTGACTTGGCCTTTGTAAGGGAGAGGCATATTTTCTTAAGACCAAGGTGATACACACCTGCAGGTTTCTGAGTCAGACAAACTGGGAATAGGTACTTAACAATGGTGCTAACCAATAAACTGTTCTTCTCCCCTTGAATGGGCTTCAAATGTTAACTAAATTGAAGTAATTAAACTAAACCAATAATTAAGGAGAGGTTCTAAATGACAAGAGACACAGCACTGATAGGATTAAGACAAGCTGGCCCTGTTCTGCCAGAAGCAGCACCAGTTGATACAATTTTAAAGGTGATTCATACTGTTTAGACAGATGACAAAATTACCTGAGGAAGACAGACAAATTAGATTTATCTAGCAAAATAATTTGGAGTTGAATGTTTATGTTAATATCCTCATTAGTGATAATTTTTAACCAAACAATTCCCATGCTGAAAAAAGTTCTTCAAGATAAGGGGCACAATTTCATGGTTTCTAAAAAGAACCTATATAACCAACGACTAAAAGAAACATATAGGCTTTTACCTAAAGAAGACACACTGAGAATGCCTGGGTGGTTCAGTTAAGCATCTGACTCTTGATTTCAGTTCAGGTTATGATCTCTGGGTTGTGGGATTGAGCCCGCATCGATCAAACTGAGCAGTCTGCTTGGGATTCTCTCTCTCCTTCTGCCCCTCCCCAAGCTCCTCTCCCCTCTCTCTCTCTCCTCTCAGTAAATAAATAAAATCTTTGAAAAATATATATAAAAGAAGGAGACACTAGTTTTGCTGACCAGAAGGTCCAGTTTAATATTGGTTCCTTTCTTAACATTTTCATTTAACATCATGCTCAGTCCCTTAGAAACAGCAAAGACACAGCCATTTCCCCAAATGTAGGGAGATGGGGGAAGAGAAAATGTTATTGGTGTTTCAAGGCAGACTCCAGCCAGCTAACCTCAGTGCCTCATACCAGGACCTGGTGCAGGAGAAAGAAAAGGATGGAACAGGGTGGGAGGGCTGTTCTGAGGAAACCCAGCAGACCACTGATCCATCATGGGACAGTGCTGGTGTATGCTTCAGTAGCAATCCAGAACAGAACCCTCTCTAGGCCTACAGCCATGCAAACATTTTAGTACCATGCAAGCCCCCTTGGGGTTCATTTACAATCCCAGGAAAGAATCCTAAATGGGCCAGGATCAACCTTCTACCACACTGGCTGAATTAAAGGAGTTGGTATGCAACTCATAATCAAAATGAAATTAGGTCGTAAGGAGATAACCTGTGTTTTTGGAACATCTGAGTCTGGGACTAAGATCCTTGCCCACTACACACCTCCAGATATATGATTATGATATCATTAAGCAGTATTGGTTTATAAGACAGTGATTCTTGACCTTGGCTCCATATTGTAGTCACCCAAGGGTTTACGATCCTGATGCCTCTTTCCAACCCACAGACATTCTGATTTAGTCGGTTGGTGATGCAGCTGGAGATTTAGGAATTAAAAGCACTCTCAGGTGGTTGACAGGCATGAACAGCCAAGGTTGAGCCACCAATGTTCTAACGTAACGTTTATATTTTATTTTTCATTACAGAGATCCTCAAATCCTGAGAAGATAAAGATACGCATCAACAGCTTGAAAAAAGAAGGCCTCTAGGTACCATTAGTGGCTTTAAGAACACCAATAAAAAATACATTTATTATTAAAAAAAAAAAAAGAAGAAGAAGAGCTACTTCTATAGGTTTTAAGAGCTGGGCAATGCAGGTTGTCTCTCTGACGCCGTCTCCCTATGCTGGGAATTCAGTTTTCTTGAAGTCTTTTGCCTGAAATGTAAATATCAAGTATTGCTAGGGGCAGAAAGAGGCAAATTGAGTTTGGTATATCAACAAGTAGTTCCTTTCTTCTCACACCCAGAACGAGTGAAGTGAAAAGCCGCATTTCTCCCTGATGACCAACAAGGCTTAATGTCACCTTGGCTACAGGAGTACTGGCCATAGAAACTTTTGCAAATAAATGTCAGGAGAAGCTTTTGAGTCAAAGCTCATTTTATGCCAATTTTATTTCACATAGTAGAGAGTAGAACAAACTTTCTTTCTAAAAGGAAAATACCTATAATTGGAGCAATATCTAAACATGCTGAATTTCAGCAATTAAGTGATCTTTCAGGAAACCTAGGAACCAACCAGTTTATGTGGAACAGTTTGGGCATATTAATTAAAATATTTCCAGATATCTTTTATGCCTAAATAATAGAAAGTTAGAAGTAGTATGACAATTAATTGCCAAAACTTTTTTGAATGAAAGCTACCTAAACCCAGAAAAATTTCCTTGATTTTTAATTCAAAGACTTCCATGAGGAACATAAAACATAGTATAATTAGCTTGTGGGTTATTGTGATATCCAGTGATTATCAAAAGAAGTTTTTCATCTTTTCTTTTGCTTTTGCCTATTCTGAGACAAAGATTAGTCTCAAAAATGTAGTTAATTACCAGCTGCAATATTGTGGGTTTCCTTGAGCAGAAATGGAGTCAACTCCAAATCCGGTGAATCATAGAGATGAGCTGGACTAGATTGGTTACTCTGCAGTTGTAAATACCACTAACTCTATTTGAATTTCCAAAATAGACTTTATACTCTGATACTTTCATGTCTATGTCTCATTTAGACATGGTAATCTAAGCCTGAGGAGTACAGTGTTTTGTTTTGTTTTGTTTTGTTTTGTTTTGTTTTGTTTATCACCATTGTCTTGTGCAGAGAAAGAGGAGAATGTAGAAAAAGCTTGGCTAGAGAAATATCATCAAATTTCCAGATTAAAACAGAATTCATAACACTGTTTAAACTATTTCAAGAAGTACAAGATAAACCCAAATTAGCTCTATTTTGTTAATTCTTTCTCTAAATAAAAAGCAAAATAATTCTTAGACCAGAAGAACATGATGGAAAAGAGGGGGAACAGATTGTTTTATTTCCTTCTGCAACAATATTTCAGTCTTACAGTCAAAAAGACAGCATCTAGGTGTGGGTGTATAATTGAGCTAATCAAGCCTTCCATGTTATTCTCTTTGATGCACATTTAAGTGCAGCAGTAATAACTAATGTATTCTAGAAAAAAAGGAACTGAAAAAAAGTAGAATGGTTAAACTGCATTTTCAGGGACTGATGGTAAATGAACTGTGATTTAAAAACATCAGAGAAGACCAACCTGATGACTCATGGGAAATGCTTCACCTGCATTCAAAGAGCTCCTAAAGATGCTGCTTTCCAAGTTTGTTCTGCTGCAGATTGCAACATTTCCATTAACTGCAAACTCTACCCTCCACTGAATGCAGAAATGTGCCTGCATACATCTAGGGACAGCATCCAGGTGGTCAGGGCCAGACACATGACCATAGCAAAAGAGAGACATGACAAATGTATCTACTGCTAGAAACCCAGAGAGTCATCCTGGTAAGCATCAGCTCCTGGGACTGGTTTTCGGCTAACACGACTCACCAAGAACCAGTGGAAGGGTCCTCAAGGGAAGCAATCCTTTCCTCCTTCTCCGCGGAAAATATCCACAACTCATAACATTATTCTACTACTAACGCCCACCCAAAGAAACCCAACCATTTGTTCTATAATTTTGTGTACTATCAAAAGCTAGGCTAACAAAAATACCCACAGTTTTATCTCAGAATAATGTATACAGCTTGTGTGTGACCAAAAAACTATACTCCAGTGACTAGAATCAGCTTTATATCATTCATAAATACCCAATGGATTTATACCCAAATTGATTGATATCATTATTTCTTATGTGGAATCACTGAATATTAAGTATTTTAAGTCTTCATCATGGTCTTCAGAAACAAAAACACAATCATGTACACAATTTAATCACTTCATTCTAGTGAAAGTGTTTAGTTTCTCGTTTGTTCGTTAAAATAATTTTGCATAAGAACAGTGGGTTTGGGACAGTTCTCTATAGATAACAATATCCTAAAATCCCACAATACTTTTTATTTGATGGTGAACTTTATGTTGGTTGCATTTTGTATTTTTGTACTTGGAAGGAATATGGGAGCCCTCTGGTGGCCAATATTAATGGACTCATTAGTACAACCCAGATTCCCCTGGCCTGGGGCAGCAGGAGGAAAGTTGGGTGCAAGGAACTTAAGTCAACCAAGTTCAGGTACATAAGAGTGTGCTCACATGTCTTCACATTTCTAAGATAATATTTTCAAGGGTTGTTTCAGACTTGAGGTTAAACTTTCACATAAAAAGTATATCAGAGAAATTGAAATTCAAATACTGAATGCAGGTGATTTTGGCAACAGCTACAGAGAAAAAAATGGAAGATTTCATAATATTAATAGTTATAATTAATTTGTTTTTATATTTATTATCACTTGTAAATATTTCTCTCACTAGACAAATGACATCAAAATAAAAAAATGGGAGACTAGAAATTAACTCCTAAAAATGACTCCTAAATAAAAAATACTACTACTGACTAGATATGATTCATTAAGGAGCACCTTGGTGACATGGAGGAATGAATGTACTTCCAAAAGTGATGAGTTTTTTTCCATGGGAGACATTTATTCACTGGAGGATATTAAGTCATGGTAATTTCAATGATGAAACCAAGCATGTTTTTAACAGATGTCAACAATGTTTTGGCCACTTTCAGATGCACATTTCCCTTTATCTTCAATCCAGAAATAAATGTATATTTAATTATTAAGCTCATATAAACCAATCAGCACATCTCTCTATATAACACAGAAAGATGGAGGATACATAGGAAGGGATATTTAGATACAGGCTATGTTGCTTCTAATTTCATAAGTGTCCTTTTTTATATATATCATCACATGAAAACCCAACATATATTAAGCCTTAGAAATGTTTAAAATCTCATGATACGAAGCAATAAGTAATAATGCAGAAAGTATTGCAATTTAGGGTATTAATTTCATGTAATTAAATTCAAACAAACGAATGTTAAAAATATATATGCTCAGGGCAGTATCTTATTCCCAGTTACTGCAGAAAAATAAAAATAACTGCATTATTCACTATAAAGTTGTGCTTTGAGATCAGGAAGTGTTGCATGTGAGACATTTTCCAAGATTATTTTAATCTAGAATATTGTTAGTCTAAAATAATTACTGCAGATGTGAATAATACATCCTGATTAAAAATTCATTACTTGTAGGTCAATTTCAGAACTTGATTTCACAGGGTCAATGGTTCTCCATTACGCTGAAGTACAATTATGAAAGCCTGCATTAAAAGCCTTAGACTTACAAATATAAGAGAATTAGAAAGGCACAGAAATTCTAGCCCTAACCCAAATGCTAATTTTAGTTAATAAAAATAATTTTAAGGAGTATATAATTTCCCTTTAATCAAAATGATAATATTTTCTTAAAGACATATTAAAAAATTAGGGGAATTTTGGTATCATCATCATCATGAACCATGATATTATTTGGACACTGGGTAATAATGGTCTTACACTTTCGTATACACAAGAATCACATGGGAGGCTTCCCGGGTCTCCAGACTCCTTACCCAGAAATTCTTACTTATTAGCAAGTCGTATGTCGTGCCAGCCTTATGTCACAGCAGATGTGTACCCACCAGACATTAGTGTCACCTTCCCAGAGTATTTCACATTTGTTACAGCTGGCAGGATAAAGGCAACTCTTTATCATCTTTATACCTTCCATAGCCCTTTGAACACTCCCTGGAATATCATCATTACTCACTACCTGTTGTTAAGTGAAAGACAGCGAGATTTTTAGGGAAGGAAGAAATCCCAGACAAAATGAATTCAGCAGCACAAATGAAAGGATTTCCTGCCACACACATGGGCAGGACACCAAACCACTGTTATATCCTGGTGCAGGAAATGCCTAAGCAATTCTTATAACATATTCAGTTGTAATATTTTCTGAATGCTAGATTCAGAGAATGAGGCACAGATGTGGGGACTGCGAGGGACCCTGGCATGTAGATCAGCTTCAGGGAAGGTAATCATAGATGAGAAGCCACATACCTCAGAACATTCAGAACAGAACAGAGGTTGTCATAGTCTGTTCAGACTGTTATAACAGAAGCACCACAAAACAGTAGTTTATAAACAACAAAAACTTATTTTTGTAGTTCTGGAGGTTAGAAAGTCTGAACTCAATGTGCCAGCAGCTTTGGTGTCTAGTAAAGACCCACTTCTTGATTCACAGATGGCTGGCATTTTTGTGTGTCTTCATGTGTTGGAAGGAGGAAGGTTGCACTCTGGGATCTCCTTTATAAGGGCACTAATCCCATTCATGGGGACTCTATCCTTATGACCTAATCACCTCCCAAGGGTCCCATCTCCAAATACTATCATACTGGGGATTAAGACTTCAACACATGAATTTTGGAGGATAGAAACATTAAGTTAAGTGGTCAAAGAATAACCACCTTTCCCTGCAATGCCTGTGGCCCTTTAAAGATGGTTCATCTGCTAGGAATGACCTTTATGCTTGCTCACAGACTTTTAATAATAGTCCCAAAGTTCTATAGCTCCTGCAAGATGTTGATATGTGATCTGCATCCAATGAGGACACAGCTCACTCAGAGTGGCATGTGCATTTATTCACTTCTTCTCAAGGAAAATAAACATGAAACAGGAATCTCACAAAGGAACAGGCCTAGCTAACACTTCCGAATTTGAAACTTGTCAAGCAGAAAATATAAATTCTTAAATGGAGGTAAATTTTAAAGAGAAAAGGAGACGAAAATGTCTTGGATGCTGAGTGGCATAGGGAAGACACCAAGATCCGGAGTGGATCCAGAATAGGAATGGAAAGAGGAATTAGAGGAACCCAGACTGGAATAAGCACCAGATAGAAGTGAGAGGGAAATGCAGAATCACTCGGGAAATACAAAACTGAAAACATCTTAGTCCTTAAGCATAGGTCACAAAATCGTACATTTCAGGGCTCATAGAATTTCTCAAAGGTCATCTAGTCCAATTAAATTTAAGTTAGATTATTTCCAAGATCTATAAAGAACTTATTAAACTCAACACCAAAGAAACAAACAATCCAATCATGAAATGGGCAAAAGACATGAACAGAAATCTCACAGAGGAAGACATAGACATGGCCAACACGCACATGAGAAAATGCTCTGCATCACTTGCCATCAGGGAAATACAAATCAAAACCACAATGAGATACCACCTCACACCAGTGAGTGGGGAAAATTAACAAGGCAGGAAACCACAAATGTTGGAGAGGATGCGGAGAAAAGGGAACCCTCCTGCACTGTTGGTGGGAATGTGAACTGGTGCAGCCACTCTGGAAAACTGTGTGGAGGTTCCTCAAAGAGTTAAAAATAGACCTGCCCTACGACCCAGCAATTGCACTGTTGGGGATTTACCCCAAAGATACAGATGCAATGAAACGCCGGGACACCTGCACCCCGATGTTTATAGCAGCAATGGCCACAGTAGCCAAACTGTGGAAGGAGCCTCGGTGTCCATCGAAAGATGAGTGGATAAAGAAGATGTGGTTTATGTACACAATGGAATATTACTCAGCCATTAGAAACGACAAATACCCACCATTTGCTTCAACGTGGATGGAACTGGAGGGTATGATGCTGAGTGAAGTAAGTCAATCGGAGAAGGACAAAGTGTATGTTCTCATTCATTTGGGGAATATAAATAATAGTGAAAGGGAATAGAAGGGAAGGGAGAAGAAATGCGTGGGAAATATCAGAAAGGGAGACAGAACATAAAGACTCCTAACTCTGGGAAACGAACTAGGGGTGGTGGAAGGGGAGGAGGGCAGGGGGTGGGGGTGAATGGCTGACGGGCACTGAGGGGGGCACTTGATGGGATGAGCACTGGGTGTTATTCTGTATGTTGGTAAATTGAACACCAATAAAAAATAAATTTATTAAAAAAAAACTTTAAAAGAAGAAAATAATAATAAATTTAAGTTAGATTAAATTGTAGGGAAACTCAAAATTCCCAGCAGTAAGTGCTAGCATTAATCAGAGGGGGTATTATGTCAAGAATATTCTCTTTGGTGTTTTCATCAGCACCCCTTAATAAAAACAGTCTATAAAGAAAGAAGCAGCAGTACCAGATCAGTTCTGCAGACACGGACATAATTTCAGATTAGTACAGCAACATTTAAATTAACCTGTAAATTTAAAGAGGCATTGCTCATTTTGGTGTCTGAGTGAAAGATTTCTCCTTTAGCTGATGCCTTCGAGGAGTCTCTTTGCTCTAATTTTCTGTTATTGCATAACAAATTCCCACAAACAGACTTAACACACATTTATTATCTCACAATTTCTTTTTTTAAAAAAGATTTTATTTATTTATTCATGAGACACAGAAAGAGGGGCAAAGGCATAGGCAGAGGGAGAAGCAGGTTCCATGCAGGGAGCCCGATGAGGGACTCAATTCCCAGACCGGGATCTTGATCCCCAAACCTGGGATCACACCCTGAGCCAAAGGCAGATGCTCAACTGCTGAGCCACCCAGGTGTCCCTATCTCACATTTTCTATGCAGATTGGAAGTGTGGACACTGCTTAGCTGAGTTCTTTGCTACCAGTTTCAGAAAGCTGGCATGAAGGTATACGTCAGGCTGTGTTCTCATCTAGTGGCTCAAATAGGGAAGAGTCCACCTGCAAGCTCCCTCAGGTTTTGGTGAAATTTATTTTCCTGTGGCTGTGGGATTTATGACATCTGCTTCTTCAAAGCCAATCAAGGAGGTAGAAAGCTTAGCTACTCTGAATCTTTAACTTCAGAGAAGGTCTGGACCTTCCTTTAAAGGACTAATTTGATTAGGTGACTTCTATTTAGTAAAATCTGCCTTAGTACAATTTCAAAGACAACAAAATGGGAACAAATACATCAGTAAAATCTTTCACCTTTGCCTTGGTCATTAATATAATCATTGAAGCGACATCATCTTTGTAATATTCTACCTGTTAAAGGCAACTCCCAGGTTCCACTCAAGGAGGATGGATTATGTGAGGATGTGAGTCATAGGGGTTCCTTTAGGGTATATCTGCCATGCTACTTTACACTCACTTACTCTTCCTTTATACTTCCTTCTAGAGTTCTCATTTATAATGCCTAAATAGATAAACTCATAATTTCTGAAACCTAAAATCATCTTCCATTCTATTCCTGGAGTTTTTTTTTTAATAGAATACAAGAGAATGACTATTTTTAAAAAAGGCAAAAAGTGAGAAAAACTAAGAAATCAACACAGGGTAGATTTAATTTCTCTAGTATTCTTTGTTCTTCCCAGGTCACTGGGTAATCTATGTCTAGGCAGGCCCATTGTTAAATTAAATTAATTATCATAGTAATTAATCACAGTTACAAAACATTGGTGATTTCACTTTGACCTGAAGTTAGCAAAAGGAAACTCGAGAAGAGTACTTTTCAAAAAGATTACTCTAAGAGCTTCAGCTAAGGAATATGTTAGCATTTTGAAGGATTTACAGGAGTGCATGTTACCTCCATTCACTGTAGGGTCAGACACTGAGGACAACTGGCTTCCTGCATTGTAAAAGTCAAATTTCCCCTCATCCATCCTTGTCTATGAGAAGTCCCTGTGATCAGTTCCAAACCTACAATCAGGTCCATGTACAAATCTTACCATCTAATATGAATAACAATAATATTTAATAATAATTAATATTGAAAAAATCACAACATTGTTCTACGCAAACCAGGTTTGATGACACCATTCCATTTATAACAGGGGCATAATTAGATTTGTGAATACAGTTAAAACGAAGGATGTGTGCTTGAATATGATTTTCATACTTGCTGAACACTGGTACAAAAATAGCCAAGTATATAAGACAAAAACCCCTTAGTTTTATGGTCTATATTTTTGCCTGTGATGTGTTTTATTACCTACTAATATGAGCCACTTTCAAATTTGATAAAGAAGATAATTTTAAAAGCCCTCAAAACATAGTTTGTAAAATAAATTTGATAAAGGAAGTGTCTCAAAGAATTGAAATCTTGAAGACATCAATGGATTAAAAATATAGTGTTCATCTGGTCTTTGGCCAAGAACTTTCTTATCAATGAAAGAAATCACTAAGGTAAAATCAATCAGTTCAACTACACAGACATTTAAAACTTCTAGCATAGAACACAACAGCGTAAATTTTATTTCAAAAAATATGACCAAGAGGGAGTATCCTTAATGTACTGAAACTTAAAAAATAGTTATAAGAAACAAATCTCTAAAATTCACTGGCAAAATATTAGAAAAGATTTAAACATGAAAATATTCAATTCCAGTGATGATGTGATAAAATGGAAGCTCTCACAATTCCTGGCAGAAAAGTGAACTGGAACAGTATTCCTAGAAAGCACTTTGGCCAATGTATAACATTCCATACTTGATCATCAGATCTCTCCTCTTTTATTAATTGATACAAGGAAATTATCAGAAAGGTAGACAGAAATTTTTGTGCAAAGAGATGTATGCATCACTGCAACTCATATGCTGGTAAATTGGAAGGAAATTAAAGGCACAGCTTTGGGTGAATCTATCACATAACAAATGTGTATAAAACATTAAACCTCTGGAAAATGCTGGGTCCTGTGGATATAGCA
This sequence comes from Canis lupus dingo, assembly GCF_003254725.2. Lineage (NCBI taxonomy): Eukaryota > Metazoa > Chordata > Mammalia > Carnivora > Canidae > Canis > Canis lupus. Next base: position 51,343,618 of record NC_064264.1, on the reverse strand, counting down.
ATTAATGAAACAAAGTTCCTGATCTCAAGAAGCTTTCCCAGTGGGGGAGAGAGCCAAGAGAGGCAAGTGAATAATTAGATTGTCAGAAATGCTAGAAAGAAAATGAACTGGGTGGTGGGACCCAGAAACAGAGAAACAGAGAAGCCACCTGTGACTCTTTGGGCAGATGAGGTCTCTCTGCAAGGGTGATTTTGAACTAAATTTGAAATGTGCCAATGGGTCAGTTTTGTGAACAGCACCAGGAAGAGCGTTGTATACAAATGAAATAAAAAGTACAACGGCCAATACACACTTAAGAGTTTGATGTATTAAAACTACATTTCTCAGATACCCTCGCAAGCAATGCCTCACAGGTGACCTGTTTTACGAAGCAGATTTAAAAAAACAATAGGATCAAGAGGAACTTTTTTCCAAAAGCTTAGTTGTGTCAATGATTCTGTGAGCTTGCTATACCCATGTCTCCTTAAAATACTGTGATTAATTATAGGAATGATGCTGTAGTTAACGTCAGCTATATCAAAACATATATGAAGATGACTAGAAAGATGTAAGTCAAAGAACTAATGGTCTCCTAAGGAAGATGTAAATTGTGCTTTCCCTGCCTCACATTTTTCTGTATTTTAAAAACATTAGAGGATTTTTGGGATCCCCGGGTGGCGCAGCGGTTTGGTGCCTGCCTTTGGCCCAGGGCGCGATCCTGGAGACCCGGGATCGAATCCCACGTCGGGCTACCGGTGCATGGAGCCTGCTTCTCCCTCTGCCTGTGTCTCTGCCTCTCACTCTCTCTCTGTGTGACTATCATAAATAAAGGAAAAAAAATTAAAAAAAATATTAGAGGATTTTTATATTTTTTTATCATAAGGAAAGATTTGAAAAGTGCATGTACTAGAAATAGATATTACTTGTGGTGGGATGATAAGGAAAAAATAGTTTATCTGTTCAACAGAAGCATATAAATAAATAATTATATCAATAAATATAATCATATCAATAAATATATTTCTGAATAAATAAGTCATTTATTTATTCAACAAGTATTTTCGGAGTGTTCACTCTGTGCTAAGCACTGTCCTTGGTGTTGGGGTTAAAGCAGAGACCAAAACAAAGTGTCCTTCCTTCATGGAACTTCTTGTGCAAAAAGCAGAAAATAAGCAAATAGCTCTGACTTCACATCAGATTGATGAGAAACCAGTGTCCTCCTAAAGATTTCATGAGGTCAAGAAGGAAAGGGTTTGCTCTGTACACTATGTGGGAAGCCAACCAGGGCATAGAGAAGGCACAGACTTCAAACATATCCTTTAGCCACCAGGCTTTCTTCATTTCCTCTTCTCCAACATGGATAGTAGTCTCTTCTCCAAAATCTGCAAACAGCCCCCTGCTCCCTGCCTTCCTAATTGCCTGCCACCGCCACCCCCCACCCCTGCTCTCAATCTCCCATCCCAGCCAGGGGCGTCTTTATATTTCCTTTCCTTGTAAAGAAATCTTAGTTCTCCCAATTATATCTTCAAACCCATGTTCTCTACAAACAAACAAATGACTCTCTTTAAAATCCAAAATCCAAAAAATAAAAAAAATAAAAAAAAATAAAATCCAAAATCCTTACATATTGAAAGCCTGTCATGTTTTCATGTCACACTGAGTAATCAGTTCAGAGTCAAGATAGGTCTCAGGAGACAAGAATCCTACATGTCACACAAGTGATTTCAAAGGAAATCACAAATCAAATGTAAGTCATAGGCCAAAAAAAAAAAAAAAAAAAAAGAAACTCTTGAACCTGAAGCAAATTTTGTCTTAGTAAGAAGAGTCTTGTTTTCCGGTTTGGAGATGTTTTGTGAAGCCTGAGGCAAAGGGTAGGTAAAGAGCAAGGAGGTAGAACAGGGACACATCGGCACTGCCTATCTGAATGTGCCCTGCTTGCCCATTTATGCACCTGCTCCTTCACCCTGAATATTTGGCACATCTTCCAAGTATCCCAAAACTCTGCTGCATGTGGTCTTTCACAGTTGGCTATGGAAAAGAATGCCTACTACCAAAATCCCAGTGTTATTCCGCCACATATGACTCTACAAAATTATCTCAAAATAAACAAAATGAAGACAATATGGCATTGTAGTTGACATATTTTAGTTTTCTCTTTAACAATCAACTAAAAATTTTTTTTTCTTATCTTCAATGTCACAGACATTATATAAAAGTAGAAAGGCATGCCTCCTGGTATTTTGTCCTGAATCAAACCAAGGAGTAAAATCCAACACATCAGGAATGTCTTGTTTAGCTCAGCGGTGCATTATCACATTTCAGGACATGTGAAGTATTCTCAAATGTCCTCAGGTTAGCTCCATATTGAGCACATTGCAGTCAGCCCATCATCAAAAGAATATTCACTTGGTAGGAAAACCCACCTCTTCAGAAGTAGCTGTGTCTCTTGGTAACAGATCTCTCTCATGTACCCACGGCACTGTCATCCTGGGGCTGGCAGGAGCCAGGAAAAGGAATTCAGACACCAGTGCTCTGCTGCTGCAGAAACAACTTTCAAACCTGCAGACGGAGTCTCAGCAAGCCCACTTTTTTTCTGCCATCAGTTTAATCATCTCTGAAGAACTGGATCGCTGCCTCCTGAAAGTGCCCTTGACCATGTGTTTGGTGGTTGGGTGAAACAGTGGTATCATGGCTTCTTCGAGTGTTAGCAAGCAGGAAGAGAATGGGAAAGCCAGCTACTTACTGACAGTCCTTCATACCCATCAGACCTTTAGTCGGCATCAGATGGTCATGGGAGATAACGGAATTAAGAATATGGTTTACTACTGTGGGTCTGGGAACACAGAGGGGGAATACTTACTTTTTTCCTTTATATACTACTGTATTCCATTTTATAAGAATGACCTAGAGATGTCGTATTAAAAAAAAATACAGATGGTGCCCAGCTTACAATGGTTGGACTTAACAATGGTGCAAAAGCAATATGCATTCAGTAGAAACCATACTTGGATTTTTGGATTTTTATCTTTTCCCAGGCTAGTGATAGGTAGTACAATCCTCGCTGGGCAGCTGCACTGAGCCTCAGCTCCCAGTCAGCCACAGGATCTTGGGAGTAAGCAACCTATACAGTGACAACCCTTCTGTACCCATATAGTCATTCACTTTCAGTACAGCATCCAATACATTACATGAGATAGTCAATCCTTTATTATAAAATAGGCTTTCTGTAGATGATTTTGCCCAACAAGGTAGGCCTGGCTCAGCTATGTCTGTTACATGTATTAAATGTATTCTCCATTTACAATGGGTTTATCAGGATGCAACCCCATCATAATTTGAGGAAGGTCTGTACAAAAATAAAAATATTTTATACACCATATATTTTTCAATTTATTATATTCTCTTAAAATCCCTTTTATTGAGAATCACCTTTCTGGGCAAAGAAGCAGGTCATTTCCCCAATCACAAAAGCCTACTTATCAGGACAAAAGGCAGGATAGAAATTCCATTCTAAGCACTCAGAGGTTTAAACTTCTTTGTTTGGGTACATAAATGTCTGCCAGATGTTTTATATAAACCCTTGGGGCCTAATATCCATGGTAACAAATCAGTAAACAATAAGATCCATAGTGTTCAATAATTATGAATTAAAAGAATAGAAACCCAGCAAAGCTCTAAATTTAAAAACGAAAATATAACACAAAGCCTTAATAAAATCAGAAGAAAACACAAATATAAGGAAAATAAATTGATGAAAATTAGTAAAATTGATCAATACATTCAATAATGTTATTTTATTTAAAATATAACCAACCAAAAAAAATATAACCAACCAAAGGAAGAGTAAAACTCAGATATTTATGAAGAAAAAACTAAGATCATATAAAATAAAATTATTGTTGAAAATTAAAAATGCAGATTAAGACATTTTTACCACTAATAAAGAGCTATAAAGTAATTCAATGGTAACACAATTTTAAAATGAAAGTTTTAATGTACAAGCAATTTTGAGGTAGAGTGCAAATTCATAAGATTTACTTAAGAAGCAGAAAATATAAATTCACACTTGTGTGCTCAGCATCAACTGGACCCACACTGCAATTCCCTATAAGATCTAGGGAACAAAAGAAACCGATATGAACATGAAATGTGTGCTTCCTGCTGTAATAGGAGTAATAATAAAAATTCTTTGTCTCTGATCCAGGAACCTCCTGTCTTCTGTCAACACCCATAAAACTACCAGGCTCACTTGTTAGCTTGCAAGGAAGCAAAAGCCTCAGCTCCTTTCTGTTCTTGACACTGTTATATTTTGTCACCAGTGTATTCCCAGCATCAAATACAGGGCCTAACGTACACCAAAGCACTCAGTAAAGATTGAATAAAATAATGATACTATTAGAATATTATTTTGATATTCATTATTTTAGTCCTTATCACTCCCCTAAATCTTCCAGGTAGAGCTAGACACACCTACATAGGGTCTCTAGGGCATTAGGAACACTTCTTTCTCTCAAATATTTCATCACATTGTACTCTATATATTCATTCACTTATTTGTATCTTTTGCTAGACTATGAGCTCTTCAAAAACATACACATCTAGTACATAGTAGGTACTCAAAAAGTGTTCATGAAATTGATAAAAATGCCACTTATGTGCATACTCCCACCACAGGAATCTTCATGTTCTTGACTGTCAAAGCCAAATGACTTGGAGAAAAGTACAAATACCCTTTTAGACAATTCTGCTGACAGTCCATCTAACAGTGGAGACATCTCATTCAAATACATTTTCTTTGTGTGAATGCACTCACTGTTAATTTTGGCCTTTTGTGAAGGTCTCAGCTTTAAATGTTTATAATAAATAAGTAGGCAGGCTTGAGAGTTGGTAACAGCTTAAAGCACAGCATGGACACCCAAAATGTCTCCGTATTAAACACTTCATGGAGAGATGACCTGCTGAACATTCTATTTTGCCCTCACCTTCTTCCACTTACAGAGAATTATCCTTAATTGTACAAAAAGGCTGTGTGATGCTGTTTTTTCTTTGGCATTATGTGAATGTGTCATTTTCTGCAAGTATAGTGCAGTGCACATTAGAGAAATTTGTCAGGTATATTTTCCCCTTAAAAACACACAAGATAGAAGCAGCAGCTACCAAAGCAAGTTAAAGCAATGAGTCAGCCAGTCAGCCATCATCTGCCATATACTACTTTGGCTTCTTCAAATTCCCTGCCTGCAAAATAGGTACAAAAGGCTCCTGGCTAAGGTGGAACGTTCAAGCAACATATTTAATTTCAGTATTTATTTTAGTTCTCTCCCCTCACATAAAATGTATATACAGGATGTGTTTAGATTTGTATTTCTAAAATAAATTTGTGAAAATGTTGATTATAAACACTAATATGTAAGGATAAGAGCATTTCGATGTTCTTGATGAATACATTAATGCAGTTTTTAAGGAAATGCACAAAATACTCATTTTATTCCTTAATGGTATTTCACTTGTGTATAATGTTACAATGCACTCTTATTACTGCATTTAATTTTCAAAAAACTCCCCTGAGATTTAATACAAAATGATAGTTAAGATATTGGATGCCATGATTCTTTCCATCTGCTTTGTGCCTCCAGTAACCCCATCAAGTACTGAAAGGATGAGCAGTTTTATAACAAAAATAGATCTTTTTAAAAAATTTATCTATCCTAACCATAATGCTTTTGACAGCTCTCCTGGGAATATATCTTTATAAAGCAAAATGTTTTTAATAATTATTCCAACATTCAGCGAAAAATATGTTTTCTTTTACAATGTTTTTTTTTTAATTGGCTGTATCTTTTACAAGTTGAAAAAATGCCCATATTTTTAGCTCTAACCTAAGCTTTCCACATAATCCTTGCTTTACCAGGTCACAGTAGGCTAATATCACCACTAATGTTGCAATAACCAGGATTTACAGATACCCAGATTTGAATACTCCTCTTCTTCTCAGTAACCATCTACTACGTGCTGCTGTTTAATTTCTGGTTGTTGTGCTGCCCAAAGACTCTATTCTGTCACCTTTAACAGCAAAAGAGGACAGTCTCAGCACTGTCATTTGTCATCTCCCCATGGTTTTAGTTGTAGAAGGGAGGATTTTCCCCACCAGGAATTAAACCCCCTCCCCTAGAAAAGATACTAGTTCTCTGTTTCTAGTGGTTCCTAATTTTTTAAAATAAATATGAGATACATACCCCCACGGCCATATCGGAGGTCATTTCAGGGCTGCCCATCCATGTCATATTCAAAGGCATGCTCTCTACTAACCATAAATAGACATGTTGAGTTCTCAACTCACTCAGAGTTCTATCCTTGGTCCCAGACCCCATAGTAGGAACATGGTATGTTTTCCTTCATTATTTCAGATATCACTTCCCATTTCCTGAGCCCTGATTTCCAGCTCAAATTCATTTCACACTGTTTCACCGGTCCAAGAGCCCCTTCTGGGAAGCAGGTACCTGGTGAACCCCTAATAAATCCTAGTATCTGAAATGGTTATACAGATGAAAGCCTCCCACCCCTGACCATCAATACGAAGTCTTAAAAAACAGTAGGTTCACAAATTTAGAGAAAAAAGTGCATGGAGCTAACTTTATTTCTTCTGGTATTCTGGATCCTTTTGCTGAAATCCTGATTTTTACCTCCCTAAATTTTTCAGTAAAGTCAGACCCTGAAGACTCTAAAATTGATTATCCCATATTTCTTTTACCAAATATGACATCTGGCAGGTTGAAAATAGCACTTGCTTCCAATTTTGTGCCAGTCTGAACAAACCACTATGAGATTAATGCTGTTTTATTGGGTACACATAAAATAAGTTCCCAGGAGCACTGCATTTAAATCAGGGAAAGGAAATTGTTAAAGGATATAATCTGTAGATGGAGAGGTATAATGGAAAAAGACTGAGGAACAATCCAATTCATTTCACCTCATTCTCTCTCCTCTCCCAGGGAATGGCTGGTGGAGAAAAGAAATATCCCAAATCATTTTGCTTTTTCCTTCTGTTTCAAATGCTGTAACCAGGCATACGAGAATTTGGGGGAAAAAAACTTCTGACATTTTTACTAGTAACATTCTCTTTGCATTATGTCTTCTGGCCTACAGTATAGGGACTGTAGAAACAAATATTTTGATTTATTCTTATTTGTCTCTCTCATAATTGTCAACACAAGGCACTGAATATTAAAACTTATCAATAAAAATGTATTTGATTAGTAAATAGGTAAACTGGCCTATCTATGCCCAAATAATCAAATCAGCCATAAAAGTAGCATTTCTTAGGAATGAGTTTCTAGGTCACGAGAAGTAAGTATAATTACAACTATGTCTTAGAAACCTAAAATGCCATTCTAAATGTTTCAAATGGAAGAGAAAGGGCTGATGTATGCTCGGTACCCTATAAATGCTTGCCAGATCATGAATAAATGAATGACAGAATGAGCAGGAAGACGTTGGTTACTTTTGAAGCAAGAGAGTGAGGTCAAATTTGGGATGGTTTCTGGTGTGGCTTCAGACTTCAATTTCTTCACCTAAGAGCTGAACCTTCTAATAATGCATTATGCCATACATGGTTTTGTCTGATTTTCTTAATCTGTTCTTTATTTAACAACACATTTTTTAAATTGGAGAATAAAAATACTAATTTACATAAAAGTTAAAGACTGTTCAAAGCTTTAGTATTTATCTTACATACGACCATCTGTCAAAGAGCAGCAATTTTTTTTGAAGTGTATGCTTATGAAATCCAATCAATCCTTACACTATGGTGTCCCCTTGGGGGCCAGTCCACAGTCTTACTTTGCTTTGCCCACATCCACTTGACTCCACTAATGGGACTAATCCAAGTAATCCCTTCTGGTCAGGCAGATCACTGGAGCTCTTGGGGAAAAGGATATACACAAAGTAAGCAGAACATAACTGGCTCACATCTAATCGTAGGTCCTCAATTTCTTCATCTTTATGGTAAGGGATTTCCAAAAATTAGATCATGAGGTACTCAGGAAACTGGTAAGGTAACATATGCCACCCCCCCCAAGCCATAGTTGGCTCACCACCCATCTAAAAGCTTGTCCACGAGACCTTGGAGAAATCTTGACCTCACGGAAGCCCAACAATGAACAGTACAATGTATTTTATGGATGAAACCAACCCCAATAGAAGGTGGAGCCCAAGGTCATACAGCACTTACAGATCTTTCAACCAGAAATCATAAGTGAAGAGTAACTTTAGGGGCCATTGGGGGGTAATCCAATTCTCTGGAACACTTGATGGTTAATATCTAAGAGTCATTTGTCTTTGCACAAGATTTCATTTTGCTCTCCTACGATCAGTCTATTTCAAGAGAGGGTGTCAGTGTCAGGCATCTGGACTCTCAATGGGAAAATGCTTCCTCAGTTTTGCCTAGAAACTGAATCACTAGAAGAATGATAGGACACCACATGCCACAGAGTCACATCCATCAGGACCCTGAGATCTAGAGGATGAGCTGGCAAAGTATGATTGGAAGCACTAGCTATGGATGGCAGGGACAGCCTGACAACTCCCTCCACCATGGTCAACCACTGTGGTGAGTACTCAGTAGAGAAGAATTAGTTTCCAGAAGGCTGAGCTGTCACAGAAAGACCAGGAACTGTGAAAGTACTTCCTATCATCTCCCTGTTTCATCTGCTTTCCCTCCAAAAGAGTAATCAAATTCAGGACATTTGAATGCTTCCTAGATCAGACTCTAGGACCTACAATACAAGTGAGGTAGGAAGGCTGAAGACATCAAACCAAATGGCAGGAGCTGAGAGGTGAACTCAAGTCAAATCAAACTCTGTCTCTGCCTTGAAACAGAACCAGAGGCACCTGTTAATAATCACAATAATAACCACTGAGATATATACCACTTTGCTGTTTAAAAATAACTTTTCATTATTATTTTATTCACTGTCAAGAAGAAGCAGGAAGAGAAATTAAGTTAAATTGTGAGCAATTTCAACCAGGTAACGAGTGGAGTAGGATTCCATGCTTTATTTGCTTTTGTCCGAAAAAAATCCAAGGCACTTCCAGATTGGATATTGGAGCCAATTCAAATCTCTCCACTAGACACAGAGCTCCCAGAGGATTTATACATGTGCCCAAGTAGTTCTGATTATTATTTCTTTGGAAAAGGCTGTTTGCCACCAGGATGCCTCTTTTGCACCTATGACTAATTGAAATGAAAGGTAAGTGTGGGGGATGCTCTGACCAACTCAACAGTGGGAAAGGGGACCTCCTTTTCCAATAGGTAAATCTACTCAAGTTCTCCCTACTTGTGAGATATTCAGAAAAATTAATTAGTAAGTTATTTTTAAATTTTATGTAATTTGGAAGAATAATAACCTCACAAGGATTTCATGACAGTTGTTTAATATTCAGAGAGAACATTAAGCTCCCCAGAAGAAAAGATCCACACAATATAATAATATAGCATAATGAACCTGATTGACAAAGAACAACATGACATTTTTAACTTGGCAATGTTTTATTTAATTGCATCCTTATAAATGAAACTTTCATTTCCAATATTGGTCAGCAGGAATTTCACTACATTAAACACACTATTATAAATAGGAATCCAAAGGGCTCTGGTCACAACTATTCAAGAAAGCAATTTATAAAGAGATATTTCATGATACATTTTATTGGACTTTATGCTAGTTTGTTGAAGCCTGCAGACGGTGGTGAAAAATTATCCTCACCATGACTGATTAAATAAAGGCTACTTTGAATCTACTTTCTTTATCCTTATGGTTATATCCTGAGAGACCACAGAGAATTTGAGTATTTAGTAGGCCACTTTTGGTGAGTGGAGGTGCTGCCAGGATAAGCCTGTAGTCTAGAGATGGCATCAGAGGTAGGGAGTGGTGCCAGGGAGGCCACTGGGAAAGCCAAAGTGAGGGGATGGAGGTCTGAAACAGCAGAAGGTGGAAATGTGTTCCAGGCACAAGGTTCCATCTGAGAAGCAAATTAAACTACACAGACACCACAGACACCAAGCCTTGAACCACCTCTTGTCTCTTCTTCTTTTCCCCAACTACTTTTATGAAAAACTCTAAACACACATATACTTTTTTCCTTTTTCAGGGTCATCCATGAACAATCCCTACAAGCATTACAAGTAGAAAAATCAACTGCCAAAGCCTGTTTATTTATATGTAACTCACATTAAGGGGATAGGGACAACATGAGAAATTTACTGTCCAAGTGGAAGTGGTAACCCTAGATGACTTCCCTTGTTCTCTCTGATCTAGTTCCAAAATTCAGCCAAACCATTTTATAATGAAAGTGACAGAGAGGAGTGCCTAGGTGGCTCAGCAGAAGTGTCTGCCTTCTGCTGAGGTCTCATTCCAGGATCCTGGGATGGAGCTTTGTGTGGTCAGGGCTCCCTTCCTAGCATCCCTGCCTCTCCCTCTCTCCCTGCCCCTTCCTCTCCCCTATTCATGCTCTCTCTCATAAATAAATAAATAAATAAATAAATAAATAAATAAATAAAATCTTGAAAAGGTAAAAAAAAGAAAATGAAAGGGAAAATATGAACATAAAGGAAAGAATATTTCAGTGCTAGCAAAGTCTTCCTTCCTGCCCCAGTTAAAAACATAAAACACTGGACAGCCTTCCACTGTAAAGTAGTCACTGCTGGAGCCTTATATACTGTTGATATGATAAATTTTGTGCCAGATGCCTATGTAATTGCTGGTGCAAAGGCATAGCATAGAATTAAAAGTACAGTAGCAATAACAGGTGCAATATCCAGCAATGGCTGTTCTTTAATTCATGGAGTAGAGGTTGTATACCACAATAAGAGGTATGGGGTAAATGCAAAAGGAGTCTGAAGTTCTTAATTTTGCAGATAGCCAGGGAATGACCAGAATGTAGTTCAAGACACAAACAACACAAAGTAAGATTGTGCTGGGGGAGGACATTCCAGAACCAAGGCGAAATCCCCATCTGAAGCTCAAGGAGGTAAGACTGGAAGTTTAGAAAGCTGACTCATACTTCATAGCCATGCATACAAGTACACATCTGAATACATTATTTATATTATCTATATATTTCTCTTTTTACAGAGAGAGAGAGATAGAGAGAGAGAGAGAGAGAGAGAATGTGTGAGGAACAGAAGAAAAGGGAAAGAGAGAATCTTAAGTAGGCTCCTTCCATGCCCAGCTCAGAGCCCAACTCAAGGCTCAATCTCACATGACCCTGAGATCATGACCTTAGTTGCAATCAAGAGTTAGACTCTTGCTTAACTAAGTCACCCAGATGCCCAAGATCACCTGTATATTTCTAAAGAGGATGATGTTCCACCTTTTAATGAATTCTCTTATTTTTGTAAAATCCTAAATCCATGATGAACCAAATTACTTGAATTCTAAATGAATCTCACTGAATGCTTCACTACATATCTCTAGGCATAAACCAAGACAAATTGCACCCCTTCCCAAATGTCCTGGAAAAGCACACCAATGTATAAAGGTATTTCACTGGTATTAAATGAAATACAAAAGAATAATAGTCATCTATACCTTTATACAAAAATATGTGTCATATTTCCACCCTAAGACACACCTTACATAATATTTTAACAGTCTTGGCTATGCATTCTATTTGAGAAATTTTTTAAAAGCACACTTAGATCTGTAAAGGAAATACAATGACCACACTTTGTACAAGAGAATTCTCATCACATATGTGGAAACTAAGGCCAGCCAGTGGAATTTCGAAAGAAATGTAAGTTGAAAGTGGAAACCATTCCCAATAGAAGTCATATTCTATTCTAAGTCATATTCTCAGGTAGAGAACATTTTTTTCAGTACTAAATTAAAAGAAGTGCAAGAAAAATTTTAAGTGTTGGATCAGATAAACTAAATTAGGATGTGAATATTGAGAGTACCAAATCACATGACTAAATGGAAAATCTTACTGACTGAAATCCTACAACAGAACCAGATGCTGTTGGAAAAACATTCCAATCAGAGGTTGGCATCAAAATCTCTCCCACCTCTACTGAGACTGTCAAAGTATTAAACCCTACATAAGGAACACTCGGTTTTGAACCTGACAGCAAGGAATTTTGCAGCTGCCTGAAAGGAAAATCCATCTCAGCTGAATTACTTTGAAAAAAGAGAGGAACCTTATTTCTCTCAAGGACTCTTTAACATCAGAATCAATTCCCAGGTAATTTCTCTAGAGACCACTCAGTCGTCATCCAAAGGGACCGCCCCTAAGGGGAACTACATGGCCACAGGGGGAAATAAGGACACCATGTGCTCTCCCAGCTCAGGAAGACAAGGGCCAGGCCACGTGGGACATTGAGCATCTTTGAGCAGGACTTTCACACGGCCAATTTAAGTGAAAATGCACCAAGCAGAATCAAAGTTTTTCTTTCATTTACAGCTTCGCTCTATGACTAGTTTGCTCAATTACATAGAACTTTTGGAGTCTTAGTGCCTTCCTGGTTTAAAGGTCCTGGCCCACCCCAAAAGGAAAATTAGACATAGCCAGTATACACTTTGGGGATGGTATAGGTGAGGAAAGCAGAAGGGGAAAGCAAATGTCTTCTCCTTGTGCCTAAAACATCCATTTCCTAAAGCTGGTTCTGTCAAATGCTACCCATATGCCCACACCTTAGTTTCCTAAAACTCTCTAGGCTTTAGATTCCTGACCTATGACTTAGGAATTTAAAAAGACTTTAACTAAAAGACAAAATGTGAGGAATAAAAAAAAAATTCTTTTATAGTACTTACCTTAGTCCTTGCATATTTGTGGTCAATTAATGTTAGTTATAATAATGAATATGATGCTTGTCAGGTAAATTTACTTACAGACTCAGAAGACCACTTTACACAGCCTCAGTTCTAGATTCTTCCATCTTGTAAGGCTACTTTCCTCTCTTTACCCTCCACATCAGATCTCCCATTGGGAAGGCAGGTTACAGAGCCTTTCCTACTCTGGATGTTACCCTCTTCCAGGTTCCCTGAGGCTGCCTTGACTTTCTGGAACTCCCTGGCTGTGGTGACCCAAATGCTTGAGACTCTAACCCCCCAGAGTGTCCACTCTTTTGTATAGATCCTGTTTCCTTCATCCCCCCACGTTCCTCTCTAGGCTTTTAAGGACACCTTTGTTCAGGATAGGGCAAGAAGCTACCACTAACATATCTTCATTGGCTGAGAGTGAGGACATAGGTGAGGACCACCTACCATCCACCTCCATAGACTCAGAAGAGGGAGAATTTGTTGTGTGGGGAATATAATATTCAACATAATGGTCTTTGACATGTATGTCTATGGGTGATTACCACCATGCTAATGAAAATAATGGACAGAAAGAAGTTGAGGATGCAAGATTTCAGGGAAAAATCAAATGCCATTGACACTGGTTATTGATATTGGAAAACCCAATAAAACAAGAAGAGGAGAGACTGAAAAATACATTTCTTCTCCGTAGATTATAACTAATCATAGCCATTCATGGTAAGCCGTTTATCATTCATGGCTAATTATCCTGCAGCACAAGCACAGTTATGTGTATTGTTCAATATTAAAATCATAGAACCAGGATCTTTAAGCTTGACGAAGCTTTCGGGATCACACATAGGTCAAGCCATTCCTTTCACAGACAGGGAATCTGAAGTGAGAAGTTAAATGATTTTCTGGCTCCCAGAGCAGTGCTCAAAGGGAACCCCAGCCCAGGGCTCCATTCCTATTGGCCACTGCCCTGCCTGGGAGTTTATCTACATTTGAAGCAAATAGGATTTGTTAAGAGTGTGAGATTTCATACTGAGTACTATCTGTTATTTTGCAAGAGAAATAGGTTTTGAACCCTGACTTCAACATGTTAATTTTTAGATATTAGCAAATCATTCCAGTAGAAATCTTCTGTGAGAAATAGTAACTCTAGAGTATTACAGACTGGGAAATAGAGATTTAGGGCAAAGGTATCTGCATGGATAGAAGTTCTGGAAACATGCTGGTGGGAAAATTAAAGAGCATTAAGAAAACCAAAGAAGACAAAGAGAGCTTTTGAAAATGTTCTCCTCCATTACAAAATACACACTGTAAGATAAAAGATATTAACTTATTTCAAGGAGTTCCTTTTAATCTAGAGTCATTGTCTCAAGATAAAGGGACATTATGCCCTTTGTGTAACTTGTATAAATTTACCTATCCAAAGGGGAAAGCTTCTTCCTAATCATGTCCCAGACAGTAACCATGAAATCCCACACAACCCTAGTAGCTCCAAGTACAGACCCTTTTCGACATCCCTGTCTCAGATCCACCCTATGGGGGTAGGCAGGCTCCCAGTGCAGTAGGATGTGAAAAGTACCAAAAAACATTTGCTTGAAAAAAAGTCTTCCTTCTGCAAATTACTTCTTTTTTTCAGAAAAAAAAGGGGGGCAGGAAGCCAGAAGATTGATATTCAATAGCAGCAGTGCCATTGAGGAGTGCCATCCATACACAGATTAAGTCCTGAGGATCCCTGAGAGGACAGAATGAGGACAGGTACATTTTGATGAGAGGACTCTAGAAGCCTGGGGAAGAGAGGACTATGTTTATGTCTGCTGGCATACAGAGAGGGCATTACCTGTGTGGGGGCTGGAAGCAAATGTGAGCTATTTCACAGTTATGTCAATAGCGACTCAGTCCCTACCATCCCTATGCCTTCAGTATCACATATTTCTAAGGAATGGACTCCAGGGGATTTTATCCTCATCATCATTCCTGCTATTTAAATATTTTAGATTCAATAGTCTTCCTAAAATATTAATTTATTTGGGACATTTGGGTGGCTCAGTCGGTTAAGTGTCTGACTCTTGAGTTCAGCTCACGGCATGAAATCAGGGTCCTGAGATCAAGCCCAAGTCAGGCTTCTCACTGGGCTTGGAGCCTATCTCCTTAAGATTCTCGCTCTCTCTCCTTCTCCTTCTGCATCTCCCCATCCCTGGGTCATGCACATTCTCTCTCAAAAAAAATTAATTTATTTGGAATATATGATTTAGAATTAAAAATAGTCAGAACCTTCCATGCTTCCCTGATCAATTTATGGACCCAAAGGCCCAAGTGAGGGTTCAAAACCCTCCCTGACCAACTAGAAATGGTGTCATGGGTACTAGAGGAAGGATAGCACTTGCCTTGTGTCCTTGTCATCCCTCTTTAACTAACATGTTCTTATTTCCTGAGAGTATGTATCATACTGTTGTAATTATCTTGCATTATAAACCAATATTAAATTACAGGAAAATTATAAAGTAGGAAAAAAGCACTTATAATTTTACCAATTCCACCTAGTTAGTATTTCACAGAATTTTTCAAGTTTACATGTGTGCATACATACCTTTCCCATAGTTGAGTGTTGAGTAGACATACAATAGTAGTTTGAGCTTTTTAGAGTTGATTTCACATGTACACATACAAAGTCATCAATATGATGATGATAAATATTATCATTTTAATGACTATTATCACCCTATGCAATTGTGCTATAATTTATTTTATACCATTGGATAAATAATTTGTCTACAACTTTCACTATTTCAGGCATCAATGCATTAAATGTCTTTATGTATATAGCATTTTCCCTCTTCTGGGTTATTTCCTTAGGATAAATTTCCCAAATAGAGTTTTTTTGGCTCTAAAGTTAGCGCTCTGTATGTGGGAAAGTGTATATGAAGCATATGTAATATAGCAACATAAAACATAATACAAATTTGTAAACACAATTTATTTGTGTAGAGGCATGTGTGTATCAATATACAGGTATGTGTGTAGAGAGTGATACAGTGACACACTCTGACTAAAGCGTTTTATTTTTTGATCCCTTTCAAATTTTTACTAGAAAATAATGATCATAACTTTTTCAATAATCACTTACTAATCAAGGAAGAAAACAAAATCTGAGAAATAGATGAATAGTCACCAAAACTTCAGTGTGATGACTGATTTAGAAATTGAAGACAAACTTCATCTGAAACATAAAGCTAATTTTGAAACCTTGATAGAAAGCCACATAAGCTCGCTAGATTTCATTTTTCTCAGTTAAAACAGAAACAAACAAAACAAAAGAAGAATCTCTAAATCCCTTGTTTGCTTTCCTGCTCTTTATTCATTCATTTAGGACTACCAAATACACACATGTTGTATGTTACATCTTCTCACCATGGATGGTACATAAACACTATGTCCTCCTAAAATAGCTGAATCGTGAGATATTTAGGTGAATGATACTGAAAGAGAAACCTAAATATGTGCTCTTGGGTTAAATAGAAACATAATCAGTTAAAATGTCTATATAAATCTAGCCTGGCAAATCTCTTTAATGGATCTGAGATTAGAAACCAGCAACAGATGGCAGCATGTTTCTCACAAAGCCAATTTCTCTATAACCTTGAGATTTTGAAAGGTCCCCAAAGAAGCAAATCAGATAGGCTCTTAGCCGGGACTGTCCTTAAGACAGATGAAGCTAATGGACTCATGTCAAAGGAAGAAGATGAGATTGATGCTCTATGGACTTCAGTCCCCCAGGTGCAAGGACAATTTGCCATCAGGCATGTAGAATAAATCTTTGGGTGACTGGGAGGACAGATGTGGAAAATACATTGGCAGGAGCAGCAGGTGATGAAGGCCCAACTCACATATGACTCTGGAGGAGTGTTGCTGTGTGGTTGAAGCTTGTCCTGGACAAAGAGGAGAGTGTGAGGATGTCACTTCCCCGCTCACAGGTCAGAACCACCCCAGACCATATAAGTGAAAGAAAAATTTAAGTTTTAGCCAAAGACTCTCAAAACACAAATTATTGCAGTGTCGAGAATCGTAACAGTACATGACGCGAGGCATATTAAAATGATTTCATGGGACATAGCCTATTTTTTTCTTTTTTCTTTTTTTATTTTATTTTCTTTTTTTATTAATTTTTGTCTTTTGAAAAAGGAAGTGAAACTTGGTATCTTCTTAAAGTTTCCCAGCCTTCATTAGATTAACCACCCTTAATCAAATCATTGGATGGTGGACAAAAGATCCAAAGTCAAGAGCTCCATTGTTATTAGCTAAAGAACAGAATTCAAATAGCCCTCTATTTATGAACTACTATATGTTCTCTTAGTTCAAGATATCAACTCCTATGAATCAAAGTTTGAAAATTCTAAGGATGATTGGAAACCTATTCATTCCACAAAATCCATCCATCCCGCTACTAATTCATTCGCTTATGTATTTATCCACTTACTGTGCAATAAACTTTATAGAGCACCTATTATGTGTTTGCAAAGGATTTACTCCCAGAAAATGCCTGTGTAGAGGGATTATTGTTTTCTTCATCAATGCATTTATCCTTAGGCAGCCTTAGGCTTCTCCATCTGAACGTGGAAGGTAAAAGAGAAGGAAGAATTTTAGGATTATTAGAGAAGCGATGTAAAGAGAAAAAAGGAATTAATATTTAGCCTCTGAAGTTCAGAAGATTGCATGGTTGGACAACATACTTCGGAGCAGGGCTCTGAATAATGGCTTCTCTACATTCTTTTGGAGGCCACTTTTTAACCTACCAACATCTGAGGCTGGTGACTTAATCCTAGTGTTTTATATAATGGATTTCCCAGGAGCACTGGAAGGGGAAGTAAAATAGAATCTAATGCTTTCAAGCTCTGAGGAATGCTGGGAAAAGAAAGGCAAAGAAAAGCAGGACCAGAGAAGGCAAGATAGAGGAAGTAGATTCCCCTTTTCTCAAACAATAGCAAAATCACATCCTAAATTAATAACTATTGAGCATGACCACAAATATAGTCCTGTATTTGAAGCAGGTGAATTTCAAAAAGAAGGCATTGTGTACATATCAGATTCTTCGATAAGAAAATTGTTTATCCTGGTGACTCGGCATGTCATCTTATAAATCACTTGAAGTCCAAGTGTAATATTTAAAATCATCAAAGTCACGTGAAACCTAAGAAAATGCCAATGTATGATGAGTGGAAGTTGTTAGAATGCGTGTCCAGACATGGGTCCCCTACCAGTTTGTCTAAACTTCCCTTCAAATGCAACAATTTGAACAAAACTTCACAGCTTATACCTGCTTATATAAACCTTCTCATGATGAGAAAGAAAAAAAAAAGTGAGTTAATTGGAAGGTCTCAGCATTGTAAGGTAATAGGTGCTATAATGGGGACTGTAAGATGGTCTAAGGAAACAGGAGAAGATGCTTGTCGAGACAGGCCCCAAAGAATTCCACCATCCTGCTGACCTGGCAGAGGAGAATGGCTGTGAAGGAGCCCAGTGCATTTTATTTACATTCTTTAGAGACAGAGAACCAGACAGAGATTCCTTAATGGCAAAATTCAAACACTTTTAACTCACAATGATTTTAACATAGTTAGAAGTTGAAGATACATAAGTGTGTACAAATGATTGAGCAAAAAAGTCTTTAGATCATCCCTATAGACTCTTCAGCCAGAAATGGAGAAAGATCTTAAACCTGCAATACACTCGTACACCACTCATTAACAATGGAGCCAGTGTGAAAAGAAACTTTAAAGATCTTTACTAAATGTCAATAAATGTCTTTTGCTTTTGGGCAATGCTGATGATGGGAACACTAAGGGACTCCCAGCTTATCAACAGAAGAACATGTTACTTGATGATCCTTTCTCTAATGACCAAGAAACTCTGCTCACTTTCTCTGCAAATCTGTCAGACTGAAATCTGAAGCAAGAAGATAAACAGAGTCAGAGCTATTGCATCTTAGGTTTGTTGTATTTTGTCAATGTATTTTTTTGTAGGGTCGCTCCTCTGCACTCATTTACATGTTCCTACACCTCTGAAACTATCACATCCCAGAGATACAAATCCCTCTCATTCTTCAAGCCCTGCTCAAATAGTACTCCCGCACAATAACCCCAGCCAGAATGATCTCTTGCACTGTACATGGACAACAAATTACTCACACCTCTCTTAACAGCATTATTTTAATCAGTCTCAGCTTCACGAGCTTCAGGGTTAGACTTTCTTTTTGCTTAAGAGGACTCTGTGTGTAACAGCAGCTCTGTAAGTGTGTCTTAGTAAGCACAGGCTGCTATAACAACATAGCACAGCCTGGGTGGCTTAAGCAACAGAAATTTATTTTTCACAGTTTAGAGGCTGAGAGGTCCACCCAAGCTTTGTCTCTTGGGGAGGGTCCTCTTCCCAGCCCAGAAATAGCTGCCTTCTTACTGTATCTTTACACGGTGAAGAAAGAGAGCTCTAGTGTCTTTCTCTTCTCATAAGGGCACTAATGTCATCATGGGGGATGTACCTCATAATCTATTCACCTTCTAAAGGCCCATCTCCCAATACCATCATATTGATTGTTAAGGTTTTAACATGAATTTCGAGGGAACACAAACTTTCAATCCATAATAAAATGCTAAGTTGAACTAAACATATTTACCTGATTAAATACTCCCATCACTGTAAATAAGTGCTTGAGACAAAATCTAAAATGAGAACATTTGTTTTTCACTTGTTCTAAAAGCTAGCAATCTATACACCAAGACCTTTTAGTTCACCTCTGACTGGTTTCTATTTTTTCACCAGAGTCAGACAAACTGAATGTTATTTTATCTGTGTGCTTCAGTATTTCAGTGTCCTTTGATGCCACTGACCTCTTACCCAGCAGTGCATTCAGGTTTTTTTCTTTTAATGTAAAAAAAATAAAACAAAGGTTCACCAACTCCCTTTGTTCAAAAAGGATCTTGCCAGATATCCCTCGAAAGTAGACTACTCTAACATTATTTCCATTCACATTTTTCAGAAAACTAATCTTTCTGCTACAGATGCAGATTTCCATTTACAAACAATTATTCTGCACATTGTCGCTCAAGTATATTTCATTTAAAATATCCAATGTTTATTAATTCCCATGACGGGGCACCTTACATTATTTCACTTAATCTTCATATGGATACGGTGAGATAATTTCCATTCTTCCCATGAGAAATAGGCTTAGAAGAGGTAAAATAACCTGCTCAGTGTTGCAAAGCCAATCCAAGATAGACAAGATTCTATATATCCAGTGTTTTCTAACCCTGAAGCCCATAAATATTCAACTACACCATCTGGTCTTTCCAAGTCACATGCCAAAGCACTGAAGGGGAACTGAAATATATTGAAATATATATGCCATGTGTTAATAGATGAGGAATGGTTCCATAAAAATTTAATGGGTGGCAGTTGGGGGGAAAAACCTGTCATCTCAAAGCTGTATATAGTTTGTGTCTGAAAAGAAGTGGAATTTGATCCTTACTTTGGAACATGATTTTTGTTTGTTTGCCAAGTGTCATTAATTATTGCTTGTAAGGAAGAAACATTATCACTGCTGTCAGAACAGCGATATGGTATGCTAGGTACCTAGCATAATGTCTGGGTACGTAGCATATGTGCAACAAATAGCACCTTCTATTAAAATGTCCTATTCTTCAGTTTACAGACAAGGAAAGTTGTCAAGCAGGTTTAGAAACTTTTGCATCCTGACAAAGATCTTACAAGGTAGAGTTGAGAGTGAGCTTAAGTCTTCCTGGTTACAAAGCATTTAACCTAGAAGTGCCTGGTTGACTCAGTCAGTTGAGTGTCAGACTCTTGATTTTGGCTCAGGTCATGACCTCAGGGTTGTAGGATCAAGCCTTGTGTTGGGCTCCACACTGAGCATGGGGTCTGTTTGAGATTCTCTCTCCCTCTGCCCCTCCCTACTTAAAAGTAAAGGAATGAACACTGAAATACCATCCACTCTTTTAAGTCAAAATGTAGAGTCTGAAAAAAAAATGTAGAGTCTGTTGAATGTATATGAAGCTAAGAACTATACTCCCTTTAAAACGACACAAAAGAATGAGCAGTTTGCTCTGAAAAAGACCATACCTTATAATACAGAAAGCTATTGCTCATTTGACTCGAGCCTCATTTGGAATTACGTACTCTCCCACATGCCAGTGCACAGGCTGGCTCCCTGGTTTGAAAGGCATGGGTGGTGTAATCCAAATGTCAGTATCTGCATTTCTTGGGGCCCCCAATAAATTTCTTCCTCAGTATCCCCTCTCCTATCCCAGCCAAGGCCCACTTGATTTCCTCCTCGAAACTCCAGGATTTCTATTATCACCACCCCCTTGGTCTCGACCTTTCTGTATGGTTGTAGGCAGCTCCTCCTATGCCAACTGCCCACTGAACATAAATTTAGTTAACTATTCATCTCTCTAGGTACTACTTGAGTTAGGGAGGTTAACCCTTCTTTCTGACCTGAATGAACTGGAAGGAAATAAAATGTGTAAGTTGATTTGGACATATTTTTAAGTTTCCCACATTCACTTCCTTGAAAAGTACACAAATTCCTTACTTTATTTAGGCTAGTGCTTTATCTGAGCATGACGATTACCCGGAACACTGGTTCAATAGACACATTTTATGAAATATACTTCTCTAGAAGGATTTAGGAACTGATGACAGAAAAACACCACAGCTAATACTTAGGGTCACCCGGGCTTGGAAAACTACTGAAATAATTTAACTATTCATCAAATATATTTTTAAAAGAATTTTTTTGCAAATATGATTATAATTGCCAACTTTATATTTTCCCTGCCAACTTTTCAACAATTACAACCATATTTTTAAATCCTAATTTCCTCTTTTTTAGTGATGTTGGTGCAAACCACCAATGCAGGTCCTCTATTTTAGCAAGAGGGTTGGTAATGTGGCAGGTTTGGTATTATTTTAGGTCACAGTACAAGGACAAGCTGTTATCAACAGGCTCCATATAATTTCCTGTGCTCCTCAGACGTTTCCCAGCAACTGACCTGACATGGCTCAAAATTAGCTCGAGCAATTTGACAGGATCACAACACCTGCCCTGCAGCTATAACTACACATTTCTCTTATGAAATTTAATGTGTTCAGGTAATGTGCTAAACTTGCACATTTGTCTGTTAAAGATATAGTCACAAAAAGTAAAATGGGTTATCAAAATCACTGGGAATACTTTGAAGCAAGATATTACAAAAATATATCATAAATAATATTTTATTATAAGTAGTGACCTTAAGAATGTATTTAGGTAGTTCTTTACATATTTTATATATATTCTTCCCCATTTGCAACTTAGAGAGCATTTAAAAAAAACAAAAACAAATAAAGATGACTCTGGAAATCTGCAGAATGGCCATTTTTTTGTGTGTAAAATGAGCCTAAGTAAAATGTGGAACAGTGGATGTGTGCTTATGTCCCTTACAGTGTTAAACACACAATGATTAAATAAAGGAATAGTAACAGAGCCAGAGAGAATAGCAATTAGCATGAATGATTACAGTATTATTCTACAATATCAAACATGATATTAAATAGCTCATGAGGGTTTTAAAGCTGCAAGGGGGTCCAGACTTTTAACATATTAAAACCTATGTTGCAGATCTGCACTATTTACCATTATCTTTCATTTCTCACATAGTCTTTATTCCTAGTCACTTAATCTCCTGCTTTTCTCCATGTCTCCTTGCCACCACCACTTTTTTTTTTTTTTTTTTTTTGGTCTTCTTTGCAATCACATGCCTCTCCCTCTATCTCTTTTAAGGAGATCTGAATAAAATAAAAAATATATTATCTTTATTGGTCCATGTAGTTACAATCCAGATTTCTATCTAGTAGCAAAGACTCAGTTCGAGGTGAAATAATTTCTCTTGTCTACTGGAGAGGGTGTTGCGATGATGGGTAGCAAAAGCTGTCAATGGTCATACTATGAAGCCTATCCCAGGGGAGGGAGAGCCTGCAGGTAGATCCTGGTGGTATCCTTTGAGTTGTACCCAAAGATAGATTTAGTTCTAGACCACTGTTTCTCAGATTTTACAATGTATAAGTTAAAGGGCTTGTTAAAGCAGAGAGATGACTGAGCTTCACAGTCAGTTTCTGATTCAGTAAACCAGGAAGGGGGTGGGGCAGAACTTAGAATTTGCATTTCTAACAAGTACCCAGTTGGTGCTGGCTCAAGAACATAATTTGAGAAACACTGTCTAGGTATTTCATTTAAGTGCTGGTAAATTGTAATTTTTTTTCTTAAGCATGTTTGGGTTGGGTTTTCTATTACTTGGACCCCAAAAAGATATCCTACCTGATACATCTATGAGTATCTGGAAGACACCTGCCCCCTAAATAAGCCTGAATTACTTCATCTTAGAGTTTATACATTAAAAGCCTATG
The DNA here is from genome assembly GCF_003254725.2 of Canis lupus dingo. Lineage (NCBI taxonomy): Eukaryota > Metazoa > Chordata > Mammalia > Carnivora > Canidae > Canis > Canis lupus. Next base: position 51,320,381 of record NC_064264.1, on the reverse strand, counting down.
AAGGAAACTCATAAGGCAATTACTACACAGACTAACATACATTTTATAATATATTTAATATTATGAATATTATATTCATTCTATGTTATGATGAAATTTCATACCATCTTGTGATCAAATATTAGAGGTACACAAAAACTAATACTTAGATTTTCTTTTCTGTATAACAAAAAGTTTCTGATATTTTCAGAATTTTATTTTGATGAACTTAAATTGAAGCCATTTTTGCATGAAAAATATAATTACCAAGACAGAGCTGACTTTACTTTGGATAGAGTAAGAATACTACACTTAAACAAGTTGCAACTAGGGTTTGTTTAACATACAACCTATAATTTTATTTCTCATTCATCTTTTGCAATCCTAATGAGAGATATGGTTATCTATGTCTAAAAAGTCAAAGTGTCCTAGACACCCCAAAATAGGAATACATATTAAGCAACAAGAAATATATCTGTATATAATCATTTGTGCAGGAGTCCTTAAATTTTTAGTCTTCTGGGTCTTAGTACCCATTCATTCTGTGATAAACTGCAATCTTTGGGAGTGGATGTACCCTTTGGCCACCATGCCCACCTTCAGATGGCTGTTCTACAAACCATTATTCCGCTCCTTTTGCCCTCAAAACATTGCCTTCTCAATTTCCTATGTATGGCCCAGAAGGAGCCCCTTCTACTCTTCCAGGTGGCAGATATATGAAGTATTTAACCAGGGTGAGAAAGAAGTATTAGTGCTTAGCACCATAGCAGGGGAGGAGTTCTCCAGGAGACCAAGACATAACCCTTTAATTTCCAATTAGGAAGAGGCCCAGGTGTCTCTGGGGGAGGTGGAGAGGGAGGCTGCAGGACTTGGAATATTTGGAAACTGATATGACCACAACATTTTACATTTACCAATAAGTCTTGCCCCCACCTCCCAGCTCAACCCTCAATTCCTGCCAATTCCATCACATCAGTCTACTTAGCATCTCCACCTTCCTTTCCCTTTTCTTTCTATGGTCACTATCATAATTCAGAATATCATTAGTTTTCACCATTAGCACCTTTCTTATCGTTCTGTCCATCTTAAGACTTTTCTCTTTTCATTTATCCTAAGATCAATGTCCCTGAAATTGCCACCTGGAAAAGACAAGTCTCTGTTCACTATTACAGGCCATGGGCTATACACATCATTGGTTTGGTACTGAAAGGCTCCCTGTGAGCGGCTCCCAATCATCTCTGCAGATTTTTCCCTTGACAACCCTTCTGAAAGCACCCATTGACCAAAGTGAGCAAGTGTCCATGATACTTTCCAGCTTTAGATTCTGCATATTTCCTCCCTCTGGCGGAAATGCCAATCCTCCCATAGCCACTAGCTAATATCTTTCTTATTTTCAAAATAGCTTAAATTCTTCATATGCATGTTACTTTGTGCCTTTTTAGTTTATTTTTTTAAAGATTTTTATTTTATTTATTCATGAAAGACACAGGGAAAAAGAGAGAGAGAGAGAGAGAAAGAGAGAGAAGGTCAGAGACATAGGCAGAGGGAGAAGCAGGCTCCATGCAGGGAGCCCTACGTGGGACTCGGTCCCGGGACACCAGGATCACGCCCTGAGCCAAAGGCAGGTGCTAAACCGTTGAGCCACCCAGGGATCCCCTACTTTGTGCCTTTTTAATACTGTATTATAGTAGATTTCAAACCTACCACTACATTTTCTAAGAAAAAGACTCCTATCTTTTCATGTCTATAGCCCCTATAGCTACCAATGCAGAGACTAATTCATAGTAATTGCTTAAAAAATACTTGGTAATTGAATATAAAAGTGACATAATAATTATATACATACAACACTAATATTTACATCTTCTGTTTCATATCTCTGGATAAATTCTTGGAACTTTATTTATGAGGAAGCAGCCCACTTTCAGAGCTTCAATTCATTTTTTTTTTCAGATTTTATTTATTTATTTGTGGCGTAGAAGGGGCAGAAGGAGAAGAGGAGAGAGAATGTCAAGCAGACTCTACCCTGAGCCCAGAGCCCAACGTGGGGCTTTATCTTGACTTTGAGATCATGAGCTGAGCTGAAATCAAGAGTCAGATGCTTAACCAACTGAGCCACCCAGGTGCCCCCAGAGTTTCAACTCTCAAAGATAGTGACTAATTTATACGGGTACACTTTCTAATAATTACACACAAATTTTTATCAAAGATATTTATAATCATATGGACTTCCAATAAAACTGTTTTAAATTTCAAAATCAATCAAAGTTTACAAAAAATTAGTCCCTAAAGGACCTACAGTTCCTCATTAGGAATAGGAAATATATTCTTCAGTAAGTTAACGATCCACCTAACAGTGTTGTCAGTTTACAATGGTTGACTGACCAATCAATAGTTGTGGGACAGCTCACACAATCTAAAACTTTTTACATTCTCCTTCTTAAATAAATGAATTCTATTGTTGTTTAAAATCTGAAAAACAAAAAATCTGAGTAATACCAAATATGTTGACTGATTCCATCGCACTTTTGAAGTTCTCAGAAGATAAATTCCAAAAACAGTATATTCAAGTAACCAAACACATTATTCTACATAAAACATTCTTTTAAAGTAGAAAATGTGTGAAAATTGAAGTAATTTAGCAAAAAGTAGGTACGTGGCTTACTAAGTGTGCATATGAAAAAGACAACTACTGAACCTGCCTCATGACATATCAATATTCTGGTTATCATCAAATCACTGTTTTATAGTATTTGGAGCATGCATTTATGCAAAGACCCATTGGAAGATGTCATAAAATGACAGATTGTGTATATTTAAGTACAGTGGAAAGAAACACTTACCCTTTGACTCATAGGACATTAAGTCTATATTTAGGGAATTCATTTTTATGAGGTTGATATGAATTTCCTCACTAAAGATTAGCCTCTGGATATATTTTTGCTTTTCTCTTTTTAATTTTCTTACCTCTTCAGAAAACTCTATATAATTTACTGTATAATTAATATGGTTACATTTTAAACTGAAACATATTTACCTCCAAATTAAATTTAAATATCAGATATTTATAACCACATCAATCAACTAATTTCACTAAGGAGCCACGATATCAGAATACCTATCTATGTTAAATCTTGTGGCTGATAGAATACGGGCTGTCAACAACTGAAGCCTCTCTTGCCATGTCACCTTGCAGAGTCCAGGAGAATGCAGAGCACAGATACAGGGCTTGACTATCACGCCTTTTGCCCAACAGTATGTGGACATAATGTCCAAGTGACTCAAGGCCTTAAGGAACACCCTTTATTTCCTTTTATCCTCTAGTGCTCCTGTGACCCACCATGACAAAGCATACCCCAACAGCATAAGAATAACTTGGGGCTCAGTCTGCACCCTGGAATTCAGCCTTGCCTAGCTGAGTCGTAGCTGAACTACACACCCAAGTAGGAGAAATAAAGATCATTTTTGGTGTTTTCTGGTAAGCCACTGAGTTTGGGATAGTTTGGGATAATTTGCAGCATTCTTGCAGCAATAACAATAAAGTCCTAAGACATAATATTAGAGAAAATTCACTACTGCCTTTGAAAAGGGCATAATTTGATTGCAGTGATATGGGAATGGCTTGATGATAAGATCAATAAAAACAGTAAGAGTAGCTGCTGATGAGCGATTACGATAAGCCAGGGATTTTCTTGAATCCTTACTCTCACAATAACAGTATGAGATGAGGAAACAGTCATGAGAAAGTTTATTAACTGCCCAACATCATGTGGTTCATAATGGGCAGAGTCAATTTTGAACCTACATCAGTTCTTCTCCTTCAATACCGTTCTGCTTCTCACAGCTTCACACGTAGAAAAAGCATTTAATTATTGCAGATTAATACCACATACACTCATCGGAAATTGCAGAAAAGTGTTTGAGGAACCTCCACACAGTTTTCCAGAGTGGCTGCACCAGTTCACATTCCCACCAACAGTGTAAGAGGGTTCCCTTTTCTCCGCATCCTCTCCAACATTTGTGGTTTCCTGCCTTGTTAATTTTCCCCATTCTCACTGGTGTGAGGTGGTATCTCATTGTAGTTTTGATTTGTATTTCCCTGATGGCAAGTGATGCAGAACATTTTCTCATATGCATGTTGGCCATGTCTATGTCTTCCTCTGTGAGATTTCTGTTCATGTCTTTTGCCCATTTCATGATTGGATTGTTTGTTTCTTTGGTGTTGAGTTTAATAAGTTCTTTATAGATCTTGGAAACTAGCCCTTTATCTGATATGTCATTTGCAAATATCTTCTCCCATTCTGTAGGTTGTCTTTGAGTTTTGTTGACTGTATCCTTTGCTGTGCAAAAGCTTCTTATCTTGATGAAGTCCCAATAGTTCATTTTTGCTTTTGTTTCTTTTGCCTTCGTGGATGTATCTTGCAAGAAGTTACTATGGCCGAGTTCAAAAAGGGTGTTGCCTGTGTTCTTCTCTAGGATTTTGACGGAATCTTGTCTCACATTTAGATCTTTCATCCATTTTGAGTTTATCTTTGTGTATGGTGAAAGAGAGTGGTCTAGTTTCATTCTTCTGCATGTGGATGTCCAATTTTCCCAGCACCATTTATTGAAGAGACTGTCTTTCTTCCAATGGATAGTCTTTCCTCCTTTATCGAATATTAGTTGTCCATAAAGTTGAGGGTCCACTTCTGGATTCTCTATTCTGTTCCACTGATCTATGTGTCTGTTTTTGTGCCAGTACCACACTGTCTTGATGACCACAGCTTTGTAGTACAACCTGAAATCTGGCATTGTGATGCCCCCAGATATGGTTTTCTTTTTTAAAATTCCCCTGGCTATTCGGGGTCTTTTCTGATTCCACACAAATCTTAAAATAATTTGTTCTAACTCTCTGAAGAAAGTCCATGGTATTTTGATAGGGATTGCATTAAACGTGTATATTGCCCTGGGTAACATTGACATTTTCACAATATTAATTCTGCCAATCCATGAGCATGGAATATTTTTCCATCTCTTTGTGTCTTCCTCAATTTCTTTCAGAAGTGTTCTATAGTTTTGAGGGTATAGATCCTTTACATCTTTGGTTAGGTTTATTCCTAGGTATCTTATGCTTTTGGGTGCAATTGTAAATGGGATTGACTCCTTAATTTCTCTTTCTTCAGTCTCATTGTTAGTGTATAGAAATGCCACTGACTTCTGGGCATTGAAGAAATTTAAATATTCTTGGGCATCTGTCACCTGGTGGCATTGTGCTAAATGGAATAAGTTGATACAAGGGTGATTGATGGCATAGTTTTTTGTGTCTGACAAAACACAATCTTAAACATTCCATTTAATCTTTCTCAGGCTCAGCTCTTTGTCTTCAAAAAGGCAAGACAATCCACCCAGTAGGTTTACTGTGAGAATTTAACAAAGAGGCATATAGCAAATTCTAAATAAATAGTAACTGTGTTATCATTACCTTATTTCAATTCCATAATAACACTATGAGGTACATTATTACAATTAAACAGATGTTTCTTAAAGTGTATCCCATATAACATTGACCTTTTAGAAAGGAATTATTTTAAAAAAAAAGAAAAGAAAGGAATTATTTTCCAAACCATTATTAATTCCTCCAACTGACCCCGTAAACATCCTTCAGTTATTCTTCTACCTCATGCTTGGTTCTCTTGCTAGTTTGACTAGTATTCTTCCATGTCAAGGGCATCAGAAACTGTCATGGTTTTTGGCTTGACTATTATGGTTTTGACATGGTTTTTGATATTTATTTGGGGGGGTATATTTCAAGATGTGCACAAATATTCTTTTATTTTATATTAATAGGCTATGTGCCAATAGTTGGGAATTTAACAAACACCAAATCTACTTAATAGAATGTTAATGCCTATATTACAATATCATGCAGGTATCATAGGCATTGGACACTCATTAAATAATTTGTGAAAGTGAGAGTTCTTAAAATTCTCAGAAAGTAAAGCTTTCAAGGTAACCTGAAGGTAATAGGACATCTCTCTGTAGTGGTCAACTGTCCGAAATGAAAATCTTTCCATCCCTTTCCTGAAACAGAGGACACTGGACTCAGCACCTGCTGCTTTCTGATGCTCCAATCTTCCAGCTCCCAATGCCCTGCCTTCTGCTAGTCATCTTTCTGGAGATGTTTATTAAATTCTTGTTGAATTCAACTTCACTAAAGCTCAGAGAAGTCAAGTGAATTACACAAGGACAATAAGTAACAACAGTGGAGAAAGAATAGTTTGTTTTACTTTTTAATTCCAATTCCCAGGCACTTTCCAGAGCAGTTCCCTTTGCATTTCCAACCTATCCAAACCTGCTCACTTAGCTTTCCCAAAGGAAAGATTACTAACTTCAATAGAGACTATATTATTAACAGACCAATGCATTGCCACTCCTAAGTCTTAAAATCCTACATCTAGCTTATTAGCAGGGATGAAATAAAGAAATAGAATTTCAAGAATCCTTGGCATACTGATAAGTGACATACTCACCTTCAAAGAGTAAAGTCCACCCTCATGACAATCCAGTCAAAAATGTCCATATTTCTATAGACACTTGTCTTCCCTCACTGTGCATTCCTACTAATATAGTGTGTGTGTATAACATGTATATTTTTATATATTATATCAAAAAATTGCATGTTATTTGAATGTCTGGATTTCATATTATGAGTAATTTTAAAAGAGCAAAAGATAATCTTAAATATGATGTATTCCTTTTTTAAAAAGATTTATTTATTTATTTGAGAGGGAGTGAACATAGGGTAGAGGACAGCAGAGGGAAAAGGAGAGAGAATCTTAAGCAGACTCCCCACCAAGCACAGACCCCAATATGGTGCTCAATCCCAAAACACCAAGTTCATGACCAAAGCTAAAATCAATGGTTGGACACTCAACAGACTGAGCTACCTAGGCACCCCAAAAAAGTGATTTATTCTTAATAGCCAAAATAAAACTAGTTAATGTCCATGAAAGTAACAAATATTCAACTCTCCTCTCTACATTTTCTTTTGCTCTTACAGACCAGGAAAATCAAAGATTATAGAAAAATTTCTCCCCTTGCTGACTCTGGGGAACCCTTATTTTGATAAGGGTTGGTGCTAAACACAATCATTCTAAGAATATCACTTACAGCAGAGAGAAATACTCTTTGTTGCTATGACATTTGGTCCCAATGCTTTCTGCTACACAGACTTCTTTTGATACTAACTGAATAAGGTGTTCTTCTGCCCCGTATTGGAGCTTGTCAGTGTCTTATCTCTGGCACAAGGTAGAAATGAGAATTAAAACAGCTCTTCTAAGAAAAAAATCAACATAAGATATATTTTTAAATATAAAAATGAAGGACTCATTTTTGAGTCCTTCAAAATTGTTATTTCAGGACTCCAAGTTCATGAAAATATTTTCCTTAAATATGTGGTTTCAGGACAACTTTAACATGCTTGAGGAGAAGCCTCCTACTGATTTAGGGGGCAAATATTTTTCAGGGTTCCCTAATATGATAGCTGGAGAAGAATAATTTTGACTACCCCTTAAAACTTATATGAGAATTGAATAAATTCATATGTACAAAACTATTTTCCAGCAAAGCATACTCAAATAGAAATAGATATTTTCCCATTATTCTTGTGTATTACTAACACAGCATTAATTTTAAAGCTCAAATCCATCCAAGCAGGCAATTGAAGTCTATCCAGGACACAGCTAGAATCAAATATTTTCCCTCTTAAAACAAATGAATTATTTCATGTCAGGATGATTCTTAGAGCTTATATAACTAATGATGTTGACCAAGAAAAAAAAAAGTCTGTAACTCGCCTTTTTTTATTTTGGAGAGGAAAAGGCATAAGTGGCCAAGTCATTTTGTTTAGAAAAATAACTAGTTTTATCTAACTATTTTGCACAGCAGAAAATGATAGCTTTGAAAGAACGATAATGGCCAATAAGGAAATACATTTACCATGTTTTGATTGTCTGATTTTGGCTCCTTACTCTCTCCCATTGACTAAATCATGATTTACAGTTAAGGCCTTCCCATAAAAGAAGTTTCTAATAAGCAATATCAAAATTCATTGACCTCTTTTTTTAAAAAAGAGGGGTTTTGGTCTGCCTTTCCCCCAGGAAGTATTCGGATAAAATAGTAAAACAGAAAACTAGAGTGGGTAATGATTCATTTGGAATAATTTGATGCTTGAACTAGTGACTATATCCAATTAGGATGATAGGGCTCTTGGCAGAGAAACTTGTCTTACGGTATGAGTTAGGACCGAGGTGACACAAGGTCAAGCCAGTGAGCATCCTTATAAAGGTCTTATTTTTCTTTTCCCTTTATAAAGCCATCATTCTTCTACCCAGCCTTAAGTAAGATGATTTAGAGTAGACAGAAGAATGAGTTCTATTACAAAATATAGTTTCTTATTTGCCAGGAAATGTGATCCTCAAAAAGACAAAGCACTCTTTTCCAAAGAAAATGAGATTTGCAATCTCCTTGCAGCTTTCTATCTTTATCAATTTAAGAGTTAATGGAAAATAGCTTGAGAATTTACCTGTGCAGGGGGCCTAAAAACACCCTGGTAAATCCCCTTGGCATTCTTAGTCCTTGCTGTACCCTATTTCTCCTCTTTCTTAGATGTGACTCTTGACCTTGAATTCCACACCATGCTTGGAATCTAAATTTCCCTAAGGACAAAGGCTTCAGATCTCCCAGTTCCACCTGATTTGAAGTCTCCCTGCGCCAAGATCAGCAATGCATGAAGACACTTTTATTAACAGTCCTGTTGGCTGATGAGTCCCTCATGCATGTACGGGGACCCAGCTCACTCTAGTGGAAATGTCTTTGTGTACATGCAAGAATGAGGGGGGCTGCAGAACTGTGTGCACATATGTGTACAAACGTGTGCACAATTTTAAATTGGAGTTTGAAAATACTGCTTAAAGTCCTCCTACATCAAAAAATAAAACTGGAAGCAATCAGAATGTTCACTTAGGCAAACTGTTTAATAAAGCAAAATATCTGTACTCTAAGACATCATACACATATTAAAATTCTTAATCATCTATAGTAAGCTAGAATGAGAGCTGTGATATTTTCTTAAGGGGAAAAAAAAGCAAGAGAGGGAGAGAAATAGGCCTCAGAGAGTGTGTGTTCACATGTTTATAACACATTATAACCATGGGAAAATAGGCAAGTACACCCTACATTTGATATTAACTCCAGAGGTTATGCTGAAAATCATACTAAAGAGGAGTCTCAGTGCACACACATTTGACTCACCTGAATTCTTTTACACATGTTTACGCAGTGAAGGTTAATACTTGGTGATAAAGGAAGGTAGCACAATAATTTAAATAATGTAAGCTTCTGTCATTCCATTCAGTGAGTGGAAACCCCAAGTAGGGGCAAAGAAGAAGTGAAAGAGATGGGGGCTTCCATGGGCTGATGTTCTTGCTGTGTCTCCTGGTAAGCATCCCACCCACTGAGGAGCCCCAAGAACAATCCAGCTACTACTCCTCTCAAATCCAACCAAAAGCTAAAAATGGAGTAAACACAGAACCAGCCAAGGAGTAAACATTCATTTCCTAGTGTTTACCAGGCTAGACTGAGAGAGGGTGTCATGGACTGGAAACAAACAGCTTTCCTTGGAGATTTGTCAGGGTAAGTTTAAACTTCATATGTTTGATTTTGTGCTGATGTAGACTCTCATCTCTGCGTAAAATGCAACCCCACTGTACTGATTTTTATCCATGCGTTTACATATTGTGTGAGTGTCTGTAGCAGACATGCGTGATGTTTTGATGAATGTTAAGTACAGATAAATAAATGGAAAATGTAAAAAAAATATTTAAATACATAAACAATGTTTGTGTTCTCTCTGGTAATCTAATTCTGCTTACCAGATTTTGAAAACTTACATCGTCTCATAGAAGATAGGTAGGCAAAAAAGCAGTATATGTTGAATATATTAACTGGTACAAGGAATATGCGTCCATCACTGGTCACTCAATTACTAGCAAAGACATATTTCCTTTTGCCTTAGCATAATCCCCTCAGAGATTCTAGGATTAATAATAGTAATAACAACTCTCATTTAGAGTGACAATTATGTCAGCTATTTTATTAGATGCCTCATGTGTATTTTCTCACTTAAATTCTGCAATAACTCCACCCCAGAGTGTTAATTGTATCCCACTTTAGAGATGAGCAAACTGAGTCTTACAGAATTTACCAAAACTGCTGGAGTCCACATACCAGGTAAAACAGTGTGGAACCCAGCCCTACCGGTGTCACAAGCTCAAGCTCTCAACCCCTTACAAATGCTACCCTTGCCCTGTTTTAATAAACTTGAACTTTTTGAATAAAACTGTTGTTTCACAAAAGGTGATATTACAGCTGCCAGAAAACCCCAAAATGACAAGAGCTTAAGCAAAAGTTTGTTATTTTTATGTGTAAAAGCAATCCAGAGGCAGGCAGTCCAAGACTGGTGTGGCAGTTCCATGGTGTCTCCAGAAGGCCAGATTCCTATCTTGTGAGTGAGTCATCCTCATAGATGGCCACCACATTCATCTCTTGATCCCAAGGGGCAGTTAGAAGTAGGTACATTCTAGGCAGTAAAAAAGGTAGATGGGCAAAACACATACCTCCCTGAAAGTCAGCTCCCTTTGAATTCATCTACAACACCTCCGCTTACATCTCTGTAACCAGAATTTCATCACATGTCCACACTTAGCTCTATGAAGGAGGAGTGGTTTCAAAAACCAGGAGTTTTAAGAACCAGAATGATTACTATTCAATATTAAGTTGTTTATATATCTGTGATTAAACTACCCCATCTCCTCTGTTTCCAGAATATTCAGTAACATTTATTGAATACTCAAAAACTCTGCAAAGGTGAGTTGTTTTGATTTTGTTTTGTAATGTACTGCTTTTCTTACTTTTGTAAGTTGAAGGAGTGGGCTCTGGGATCAACCCACTTGAGATTAATGCTTTAGAGGAGATGAAGGAACAGTCAGGAAATACAGACATCTCAGAGGAGGTAAGAATCAGAAGCAGTTACGCTGAGTGTAAACTCTGCAAATGTGCAGAAATCTTAGGGTTTCCAGTAAAGAAAGTGACTAAAACCTCCAGATTCAAAGACTAGCCACACACCATTTAGGGCATGACTCTAGAACCATAAATCAGAGTGAAGATTTCAGGGACAAGAACACAAAAGTCAAGTTCCTAAGACAAAGACAGAAACTAGGGTCAGAATCTTAGACATCCAGTGAGCTGGAACATGACCCATTGAGAATCAGGCTTGAGATGGCCATGGCTGAAAGCTCACCCAGCCATGACACTGTGGAGCAGACATGTTGTCTGGGGTGAGACAGTTCCAAAAATTCACAGTCAAAGGAGAAAAAGCAAACATAGGCTTGAACCCAGAGGAGGATATATTGTGGAAAGAAAATCAATTCTTGGGACACCTGGGTGGCTCAGTCAGTTAAGCATCTGCCTTCAGCTCAGGTCATAGTCCCAGGGGTCTGGACTATGTCGGCCCTGTGTCGGATTCCTTGCTCAGTAGGGAGCCTGCCCTCATTCCCCCCTACTGCTTGTGCTCCCTCTATCTCTCTCAAATAAATAAATAAAATCTTTAAAAAAAAAAAAGAAAATAATTTTGGAAGAGTTAATATCTTAGGACCAAGTATCACACTAGGATAAAAGAGAAGCATCTGACATAAGTAAGCCCATAACTCCAATGAATTTGTAATCACTCATGAGTTTTTGCATAATTATTATCCTCATTGATAACATTATTACTTACCCCTGTCTCATAAATAAGGAGACAGAAGAGGCAAATGTTTGAGTAACTTGCCCAGAGCTCCACGATTGGCAAGTGATAACATCAAGCATTGAATGTAGGACACTGCTGGGCTCTAAATCACTCTTCATAACTTGGACCAGAAGCCTGGTGTTCCTTATCAGCAGTGGTGTAGGAAAGACTAGGGGCAGGGAAATTAGATTATGAAGATGAGCTCTGAAAGGAAAGAAAAGACTCACTACTTGCATCCTAGACGAAGGGTAAGAACAGCCAGGTACTAATGGAGTTGGAACCACTCTCTCTTGCCATTCATACACATTCCTAGCATAGCATCACACATGTACTTAGCAAGTACACATACATAGCATTCCTCTGGTACTTCACAGAAGGATGGGAGGAAGAAAAGGAAGGATAAAAAGACTAACGGCCTCCAGAGATGTCCACATCCTTGCTCCTGAAACCTGTAAATGACATGCCAAAAGGAATCTTGCCAGTGTGATTAAGATTATAGATCTTGAAATGGGAAGATTATTCTGGATTATCTGATAGGATCCAATCTAATCACATGACTCCTTCAAAGGTCAGATTTCACAGCCTATGTCTGGGGCCCAGAGACCTGGGGTTATGATACTAAGAGACATGGGATGTCAGTTTTAGTATCACATCTCAAAATATATGAAAGACTTCTGAGAACCCTATGAAGGAGGTTTTTACTTTGCCAATTTAAGATTTGTAACATAAATAAATTTGCTCCCATATGTTCCCTTCTCTCTCTGGGAAAATTCTACTGAAAAATAACCACTGAACTTCACATATTGACACTATTTGATCTAAACACCCTAATGTTATAAATATGCTCCTCTAGATTATCAAAGTATGGGGATGGGCAGCCCGGGTGGCTCAGTGGTTTAGCGCCACCTTCAGCCAGGGGTGTGATCCTGGAGACCTGGGATTGGGTCCCACATCAGGCTCCCTGCATGGAGCTTGCTTCTCCCTCTGCCTGTGTCTCTGCCTCTCTCTGTGTGTCTCTCATGAAAAAATAAATAAAATCTTAAAAAAAAAAAAAGTATGGGGATGACCCAGTCCAAAGACAAGGTATCTCAGTTTCTCCACAGTAGAACTGCAGAGGACCGGATCCAAATAAAGCAGTACAGTTGAGAGAAAATGAAGATGAAAATCTTTCATTCTGGGGGCACCTGGGTGGCTCAGTGGTTGAGTATCTGCCTTCAGCTCAGGTTGCAATCCCCGGGTCCTGGGACAGAGTTCTGGATCAGGCTCTCCACAGGGAGCCTGCTTCTCTCTTTGCCTATGTCTCTGCTTTTCTCTCTGTGTCTCTCATGAATAAGTAAATAATTTTTTTTAAAGAAAATCTATAATGGTTGTGTCACTTGAGGTAAGACAGGATGCATTTATCCAAAATGGATCAACCTACAAGTACAGAATTCACAAAGAAAAGAGGCCTGTGGGATCCCTGGGTGGCGCAGCGGTTTGGCGCCTGCCTTTGGCCCAGGGCGCGATCCTGGAGACCCGGGATCGAATCCCACATCGGGCTTCCGGTGCATGGAGCCTGCTTCTCCCTCTGCCTATGTCTCTGCCTCTCTCTCTTTCTCTCTCTGTGACTATCATAAATAAATAAAAATTAAAAAAAAAAAAAAAGAAAAGAGGCCTGCATGCAGGTGAGCTAGTGGTGGGTAACCCCTAAGTGTATTCTCCAAAATTATGGACACTTTAAGACCATGATGAAAACACATGTGGAAACTGGAGTCTGTCTGTTCAACACAATCATTGATTGGATGGGATGTTAAAAAACAGACAATGCTCTTACGTGCCCAGTGTCCCGCGCAGGGGCGCAGAGGGAATATAAAGAAGAAGCAAGGATGTAGCAGTACCCCAGTACCCAGGGTAGCTGGACAGAGTTAAAAGAGTGGGCAAGTAAAATAGAATATGGTTTGAAGGAAGGAAGAGAGGGTGAAAAATGGAAAATAACTAAGGCAAAACCAAAGAGCGATTCCACAAAATAGGCTAGGAGGGAATTACCCAACTATCTAAGAAAAATGCAACTGTGAGGAAAAGCAAATCAGTCCTAAGATAGACTATAAAGAACAAGAAAGTCCAGTTCTTTTTAAAAAATAAAAAAATTTTATTTATTTATTCATGAGAAACAGAGAGAGAGAGAGAGTGAGACAGAGAGAGAGAGAGAGAGAGAGAGAGAAGCAGGCTCCATGCAGGAAGCCTGATATGAGACTCAATCCTGGGATTCCAGGATCACACCCTGGGTTGGGCACTCAACCGCTGAGCCACCCAGGCATCCCCAGTAAGTCCAGTTCTCATGAAGAATTACATACAATTCTCCTACCATTTATTTAGCAGTATAAGAGTCAGAAATATCTGCAAGAAAAAAATTAATATTGATATATAAGGGGTATTTCCATGTATTTTAATTATTTTTATATTATGTGTGTTTATGTACATAAATTAATGTTTATAAGAATGTTTTATACATAGTCTGAATAAATGTATAAATGCATAATTATATGGATATTAAATATATTTATACATAAACATAAAAATTATTCTGAATAATACAATGCAGGATGCAAGGTTCTTTATATCCATAAAGATGGTCCAAAAAAAAGAATCTAAGTTTCAAAGAAATCATGACTGGCTCAAGGTTAAGGATTCAAACAACTGAACCCAAGTTGACAGTTCAGACGTGATCCATCTAGATCCACTGCCAGTCGAGTCTGGACTCATTCTGCTAGCCATAGTTCTTCATTTTACAGCAATTTCAGATTAAAAATAAGCATTTTTTCTTTAGTAAAGGTTTTTAGCCATTGATTAGGAGTTACCTGGTTCTTTCTCCTGACTCTGATTCCATCAGTTCTATCATACACCCAGGCACTGATTTAACATCTTATTCATCCGTGTACTAAAGCATGTTGGTTGTACCTTCAACAATGTTTAAAATTCATCATAGTTCCATCTTATTCTCTATCTCCTGGACTACCATTTAAATAGCATTTAAACTGAGCTCCTCCCCATCAGATGTCTACTTCAACCTGCCATGCTGTCCAGCACCCTACCCTGGTACTTTTCATGACTCAGAGTACTAACCATGGCTCTCACATTCAAATCTCACCATGGCCCCTATAAGCATAAAATTCCCATTCAGGTTCAGAGCTCTCAACAGTATGTCCAACTGTAACTCAAAATACCTTCTACTACTTTCCCCACAGCCCTAAGATCCAGCCAAGCCAAACCTAGAATACTTCACTTGTCCCACATGCCTTTCTGCCTCTAAACCACTGCTTGGATTTTTTTCTTCCCTCAGAATTCCAACAGTCCCCCATTTGGACCAAAAACCTCCCAATGCATAAAGATGTATGGCAAAAGCTACCTCTTTCTCAAGAATTTTAACCACAATATTTAATCTCTGCCTCGATAAAACTCTCATAGTCTTAGATCATCCATACTGTTTTGTCTAGCCAACTCAAACTATAAACGAATCTTACACTGATATCATACAATGAAAAGTTGTAGAAATTATATTCTGCATTGCATTACAGGCATTTGGTATTTTCATCTCCCTACTCAAGGGGAAATTCTCATTTCCTCATCTTTATGTCCCCTTCAACAGCACAGGGTCTAGTAAATATACAACACCTCATAAATATTTGTTCAATTTAATTCAATTAGCTCTTCCTGGTTACTAAAACTAAAACTCTTCTAAGTGATATATTTCAAAAGTGATTAGAAAAGATTTTAAAAAGACAACATTTAATTTAAGTGTAAGCATATCTGTTCACGGGGTAGATTCAGGGACCTCTTGAAATATTAGCTGAAAGTTTGTTTTATGTAACCAAACACTTTTCTCGAAGAAATATTCCACCCAAATTAGTTGACTTCTCATTTGATACCCCCCACACACACACACACACAGGAATAGTTTCTGGGCCAGACCTTTACTTTACAGAAGTTCAAGGAAGAAGATTCGTGTGCCATGAACAAGTGGACACTGGATTATACATTAGTTATACATTAATATATATGTAATCACTTTCAAACAGCCTCAGACTAAAATAAGTATCTTTCTTATGATTCACAGTGTAAGAATCCCAATGGACTTAACTTTAAAAGGGCATGGTGTATCTAATACAGCTGCTCTAAGGCTGGGCCAAAACAGTTATCCTTGCTCGACCTTTTGAGCTTTGGATCAATAGCAGGCCCAAGCTACATTAAGAAAACTAAATTGCTCTCACTGTATCAAATGTCCAACAAATACAAAGCCAGGCTATCTATTTATTCATCCATACATACTAGCTCACCTTTGTGCATCACTATAATGTTATATGCTTATACACATATTTATATGTATTGAGCACTTTGTGAAACACTAAATGTTTTACATGTGTTAAAAAAAAAAAAACATACCAATCCTATAAGATAGGTATTTTGTTATTCTTATTTTACAGATGAAGAAATCAAGACTCAGAAAGTTTAATTGCCCAAGTTAACACAGCTGTTAAGCGGTGGGGCTGGGATTTGACTCCTTGAGATTCCCCCCCCCCCCCAGAGTCCAGAGTATTAACCACTCTCTGATACACTATCAGAGCAGGATTCTGTGTTCTTCAAAAAGATGGGGAGGCTTCTGAGAGCTACTCTATTTCTAGAAAGCACCATAGAGGTAAAGGCCCAGGTGCACATAAAAACATCAAAGACAACTTGCTATGTTTCTACCTTAGCTACAATATACAAACTTTTTGAAGAGGAACTGAGAAGCTACATTCAAAATGTACAAGCAGGCAAGCTGGCAAGGTAGCCAGACAACAGTGCTGTGCATAAAGGTGTCACTGGCCTGGCAAAGGCCATCAGAGAATTTGCAGGGGCAGATCCTGCACCAGGCCCAGTAGTGCAGGCCCCAATTGGCATCATTCACAAAGATGAGAATGGGAAATGCACACAGTTATTTCATTCAGCCTTGGAGTAAAAAGAAGCATTTTGCCTTCTATGGGATTGTATCCATATGCAGACAAAACCATGCATGACTTAGTGCTGCATTTGTATCAAGAGGAAAGAATGCAGTGACTAAGATGTTAGGGGTAAACAGCAAATCACTTTCCACTGGAGATAAACAAGACCACCATAGGCCATAGCATTCCCTCTGCATCGCTTTTACAGAAAGGAACCAGATAAACTTCTTCAACAGGCAAGTTTTATCTGATGGCACCCATAACTGGTTTCACCAGTTGAAGACTGTGTCATACTTCTTACTTTTTCCAGTGAAAGAACAATTCAAAAATGTCCTGAAAAAAATGTGTTCAGAACTCATGATATTGAAGAGACCTTGCCAGAGGCAGTACAAGCCAAAGAAGCCAGGTAACAGTCAAGTCTGGAATGAAATATTAGACAATACTTAGCTTTCATTCCAAAGGGCTGCCCTTAATAATACTGCACCTTGTCATGAGACTGACAACTTTAAAATAACAAGCTGTGGCATTAGGGGTGAGCTACAGTCTTTACAGGGTAAACAAACCACAGAGAAGCACCTGTGCCCCTCCAAATTACTGACACGGCTACTTTTCCAAGGCCAAGCAGTGTGCATATTAAGTACTCTCCTCTCACTATGCATTTTCGGGCCCAGGTGCCAAGAAAAAACCATTTTGCTACAAACCTGTTCTTCATCTCTGTTAGTGTTGGACTCCTCTTAACTACATTGTGGGTAAAGGAAGTGATTATTTTTCCCCCTACAAATCTGCCAAACCCTGGTTGGAATGCATTGTGTTGTCCTTTTACTAAGGGAGGGCCTGCACCATTCATTCACAGCGACCTAACAGAAATTCTGGCCTTAAGTAAATGGCATGTTCTGGTGAAAGTGGTTAAGAAGAAGGGTGTTCTCTCCCAAGAAATATCTTGACCTATTCCAGTATCACAACCTGAATCACTCCTTAAAAATGTCCAAGAGAAACGAGTTTCTTTTTACTCCACCCTCACACACACACACAAAAAATACCAAGTTTCACTGCAGCTGAAAACTTCAGGGCAGCTACAACCAATG
Organism: Canis lupus dingo; assembly: GCF_003254725.2. NCBI lineage: Eukaryota > Metazoa > Chordata > Mammalia > Carnivora > Canidae > Canis > Canis lupus. Next base: position 51,302,535 of record NC_064264.1, on the reverse strand, counting down.
CAAAAGCAATCGCTTGGCTTATGTTGTCCTTGTCACAGTTTCCGGACACACGCTTCTTCTACCTGTGAACTCTAGAATAAGAAGGGAAATCAGAATTCAAAGACACGACCTGGGCCCCTTTTGGGGACATTTAGGAAAATGATATTTTCCTGCGTTTCCTTGGCAAAAAAAGAAAAAAGAAAAAGAAAAAAGAAAAAAAGAAAAGAAAATACAGGCTTACGTTCTGCAAAAAAGATGCTTGAAATTCGTGACTGGGGCAGAAGAGCCCACCGGATGGAGTCCGTTTGGGGGGAAGCCGGGAGGTTCCGTCCACAATAAGGAGGGTCAGAATTTAAGTGGGTGAAACGTACCAGCGTGGCTTCCGCTCCCCGCGTGGGCCTGGGGCGGAGGCAAGTATTGCAACAGGTGATTCCAGGGCCCGGGAGCCCCGGCGGGGGGCGGGGCGGCCCCGGGAGGGATGCGCCCGCGTGCGCCAGCTGCCCCTTACCTGCGCAGGTGCTCCCGTCGTAGGTCTCACACACCCACTCGTGGCACTCACACAGGGGCCCGAAGTACACGCCGGGCTCGCTCACGTGACAGATGCAGACTCCGCAGTCGCACCGGCCGCGGCCGTGGCACAGAGCGCTCCCCGGAGGCTGCCCGGGCGCCCGGCAGCGGCGCTCAGACTCGGCGCGGGACAGCCTGCACGGGGCGCCAGTCCCACTCCTGCGGGGGCGACAAACCACAGCAGGGCCACGGTCAAGGGCAGACTCTACGGCATTTGCTCGGAGTCCCCGCCTGCACCCGGTGCCCACCCCCACGGCGACATGCAACTGCCTAGTCGGAAGGGAGCGTGCGGTTCCACATCTCTCTGCCACCGCGCACCCCCCCCCCCGCCCCGCCCGGCCCCGTTGGCCACCGCAAGGGAAATGACCCTGACTCAGACCAAAGTGTCGGAGGGGTCATACACCTGCACGCCCAGGCGTAGGACCGCCTCCCAGGTGTACAGAGGTGATCCTGCCCAGCCTCTTGGTGGCTCGCCGCTGAATCTTATGCGCACATTTAGATTAAATGCAAATAGATGCAAAGGATGACATTTGGCTGACGTTTCGGTGCTCTTTAAAGAGTCCCATTGCTATCTGATGGCCAGGGGCAGCCGTTTTAAGAAAAAGAAGAAGAAAAAAAAAAAGAAAAGAAAAAGAAGAGATGAATATGGAGGACCATAGTCTGGGGCATATTATTTTTAAAAGTTGCATCAAGCAGTGCTTATAAACTATATTTTTTAAAAGTTTAGCTATGATTGTGTGTCTCAAAGTCTCTTTCAAAATGCAACCCATTAATGTAATACAGACCCTGTGAAATGAGTCTGTTAGGCTATGAGCACACACACAGGTACACATAGCACTACCTTAGCCTCAGGGCAGAAGCTCCTCTTGGGGTGGATTAAAATACGGGGAAATGACATGTTTTTATTTATTCACTGTCTTTTTCCGGAGGAAAAGTAAAAGGACAGACACGAAGCAACACACAGTGCAGATATAAGGAAAGGAACAGGAACAGGTTGAAAACAGTTTATCCCGCGTCCAACTTCCTAAGTGCTCTTGGCTTAGGGCAGCCATCCTGCAAACTTGAGCCCTGCCACGCAAAGCAGGGCAGATCCTTCTCAAAAATAACAAACCAAACTTACCTCAGGGATGGTGAGAAGCTCTGAGGAACAGCTGACAGCCCCACAATGAGAACAGAGGACACCAGCAGCAAGAAGTTCCTGAAGCCTGCGGGACGCATGCTGAGCTCCTGGGGCCCTGCAGTCGAGCTGCGCTCCTGTTGGGTGGGGCTCCCGGTGGGGGCCTGGGGGGGTGGCAGGGAGCGGTGCCACCAGCAGACCGCCTGCAGACCCAGACCGACCCACGGACACCAGAGCGGGCGGGTCCGGCCTCTCTCCGGAGCCGGGAGTGCCTTGAGGAGCTGCCTGCGAGGATTTGGGCAGAGGCACTGCTTGGGCGGGGTGCTGGTACCAAACCCCTCAAGTGCAGAGTCTAGGCAGGGAAGTAATTAGAAACAGTTGTACAAGCAGATGGTTTATTTTGACATTAAAAAAAAAAAATGTCCTGTTCACAGATTTGGGAAAATCGTTTCTTTCTGCAATGCAAGCCCCAGAAATATTTGACAAGGGAATATTTGGGATAGTTGATATCAAAGAGACAGATAAAGTAATTCCCTAGATACGAAAGGGCCGGCGGATGGTGACGTCAGCGAGGACACTTGGGCGGGGAATTACTTTCACCAGAGGCTTTTCAGGAAGGTGCACAATTTGGGGTATGAGTTGTGTGGGGCCAACGCAATCGACAAGTACAACTTTTTCTTGAACTTTTTGTTTTAAATGATGAATCATTCATTTCTTAAGCCTTTGAAAAGTATGTCATGCTTCTGGTTGTTTGGGCCAGTGGTATATCACACCACGTTTTCCTCTTGTCTTGGATAGTTCAAATGTAGGAGTCCCAGATTCACCCCATTCTCCCTCCCGTGAACAAAATATGGAGAAACAAAGTAAAACATCTGATTATAGTGTTGACTACACTGAAAAATCATCGCTGTCATTGATTAAGCACCTACTATGTGCCAGTCATCTGGTATATTTTATCTCTAATATTAACAATAACTACACATTCATTTACTCATTTGGCAAACACGGGTTTTGCGTCTGTCAGGTACCAGGCTGTGTGCCAAGATAAGAGAGGACACAACTAGAGAATTAAAGAGACATGATCCCTGCCCTTGGAATCCAGTGGGCTAGTGGACATCAATCAAAAACACAAATATAAGGGCCGCATCTGTGGCTCAGTGGTTAGCATCTGCCTTTGGCTCAGGTCGTGATCCCAGGGTCCTGGGATTGAGTTCCGCATCAGCCTCGCCATGGAGAGCCTGCTCCTCCCTCTGCCTATGTCTCTGCCTCTCTCTGTGTATCTCTCATGAATAAATAAAATCTTTAAAACACACACACACACACACACACACACACACACACGGACAAAATGCCAAGAAAGAGGAATGCAGTTACTTCCAGAGTAGCTGGAGGTACCTGATCCAGTCAAGGTGATGACGTTTGAGCTACAAACGGGGGATGAAGACAAGTAGTCTGGGTGGATCTAGGGAAGGGGTGGAATGACCTCTTGCTCAAAAGTGACTGTCTTGCTCCAATTTGTGCAAGAAGTTAGAGTGGGGTTTCTGCTGAAGTCTGTGGGACCTCAAAGCCCCATACACTAAGTGATCACCTGGAGGGGGAGGGTAGCATGAAAGGATAGAAAACATTTTTTCTTTCCTCTAAGCACCTTAGATGCAATAGTTCCTCACCAGCTAGAACCATCCAGGCTGCAGTTCTGTGGTTTTAACATCTGGATAAGCTGTAACAGGATGTTATTTCTTCCTGCTACTTACACAAACAGACATAAGACTAACCCCAGCTTTTGCCTTGAGAGGCAAGAAGGTACAAAAAGGTCCTCTGTATAGAGCCCCCTCCTTTTCTCCTGCTTCTTCAATCTCCATTTATACCAAGGGGGATGTGGGCCACATCCTAGCCCACACAGCTGAGCCCGTACAGTTGACCCTTTGTCAACTCTTAAGCCTTCACGGACATGTTGTTGAGGGAATTGCCATCAGGAAGACAGACTGGAGAAGGGTGTACACTGGCCAGAAAGTAGTCTAGACAGAATTCTGGAGTCCCAGATACTTGGAGTGTGGTTGAGAGGGAGTGACATAGTCTCTGGGTCGGCAAGTTCCCTGGGTCACATGAACTACTCATCCTGGGGGTGGGGGGAGGGTTTCTGGAAGGTAGACAGAAGGAGTCACTAAACCAGCTATTCTCAAAGTATAATCTGTGAACCAGCAGCACCTGCAGCACGTGCAGCACCTGCGAACTTGTTAGAAATGCAAGTTCTGGGGATACCTGGGTGGCTCAGTGGCTGAACATCTGCCTTCAGCTCAGGTCATGATCCCACGGTCCTGGGATCAAGTCCTGATTCAGGATCCCTGCAAGGAGCCTGCTTTTCCCTCTGCCTATGTCTCTGTCTCTCTCTATGTGTGTTTCTCATGAATAAATAAAATCTTAAAAAAGAAGAAAGAAAGAGAAAGAAAGAAAGAAAGAAAGAAAGAAAGAAAGAAAGAAGAAAGAAAGAAAGAAATGCAAGTTCTCAGGCCCAACCCCAGACCTACTGAGTCACAGGGTGCCTTTAACAATATCCTAAGAAATCCACTTGCACATCATGATTTGAGAAGAAGCCTTGCAAAGCACAGAGCCTGGAGCGGGGGCCACAGATGCCCAGATCTAAGGGTGATACTTACACTCACTCCTAGTTTAACTTCCGGTATTTATCCTTTCCCAGCCACGTGGAACCCTGTGAAGACATAGGAACACACTCTTCTGCCAACATCTAAAAACCTTGGTGACTCAGAGAATATGGGAAGAGTAGAAGGGAAGCATGAATTCCAAAGCCTGACAAGGAATTTGCAGTGAAAACATGGGACTTGTAACAAATGAGTCATATCTTACTTACTTTTTGCGTATTTTCTGAGGGGAAAAAAGGAATCGCTGTGAAATAGGGACCTGATGTTTGAACGTTTCTTCCATGAACTAGAACAATTTTTTTTTTTACCCTGTGATATTTTCTTACAGTGTGGTGTGCAACTTGGAATCTCATCATTATGAGTGTGCAGCTGTGAAGTAAAGATCGGACGTCCTAGGTAACAGAAAGCATTTAAATGTTCAAATCATTATATTACTGTGACTCAAAAATAATACTCCCAATAAGTTGAAATAGTACTATCATGGCTGGCTTGGTGACTCAGTAGAAAGTCTCGGATACACAGAAACTCTATCAAAATAAAAAGAATAGCTTCAAATTTTCTCCTTTTAGCAAACTTCTATTTTATTTTTTTTCTGCCAAAGTACTAAATGCCTTAGAAGTGCCTACTTTTCCTCTCTCCCCGTGTGCAGAAACCTCAAGGACGTGCATCCTAATGAGGGTGGATGCAGAGCCCAGTTTCTGCCTGGAAAGCCCTGAGGTTCTCACTGACCTTGCAGACCTCGGGGCAGCGCCAGGGAAAAGGCAGTGGTTTGGATTGGATGTTGGGAGGGAGGACTCCCGGCATCTGGAATCAAGTTCCTAGGAATTGAAAACATCTTAGTTTTGAGTCCTCGGGTCACAAAATCATAGAATCTCAGGGTTCAAGGGACTTTTTTATCGAAGGTTGTATTGGTCCAAAATTAATTTTTTTTTACAATGTACAACATACCTGATGAATGATTAGGTAGATTCAGAAGACTACAAAAATTAAAGGGAGCACGTTTCTCTTTGAGAACAGTTCTGACATTCTCACCCCTTGGCTTCAAATCCACTCCTAATGGTCATAAAATAACATGCTGGCCACGAGGCTTGCTTAAAATATTTTAAGATATAATGTGTGTATTTCCCAGTCCCACTACCTATCTACATACACCCCCCAATAATTCTACACTTCTCGGGATAAACATTCTCATTTCCATCACCTCTTCTTCAAGAAGTACAACTTCAAGCCTTCAAAACCCTGATTTCTTGGGGTTTTTTGCAGTATCTGGTGCAGATGTAAATTGTGACATGCACAAGTGAAACCATAGCGGAGGTGTGGTCTGATGTGTGGGCAACTTTTGTTTCATAAAAGGCCCCCAAACATAGAGGGCAAGTAGAGCCTGAGAAACAGGCAGGCCACTCCAGATTGGTAGGCAGCAGGTGTAATAAGCAGAAGAACTTACTTACAAGGCCTGCCTTGGGCAGCTGCAAGACACACAGATCTCCACACATGCCTGCCAGAAACTTAAGTGTTGATATGGAGGCCTTAGCTGGGTTCAGTCACGTACACCATCCAGATGGTCTCAACAGCACATGGCTCTCTCAAGGCTGTGTCCTCAGAAATGATTCCCACTGTGGGAAGAGTGAGCAGAACGTACATTTCAAGGACAGGAGAGGGGGTGATAAGCCTCTGATTGCCTGCAGTTAGCTCGTGGGTCTCCCGGCTGCCACGTCTTCACCGAGGCCTCTTCCAATAGGAACATGTTGGTGCTTTCAGCATTTTTCCTTCATATGTTTCTACTAATAAGCTGAAGATTAGCTTCTTGACTGTCTCATTATTCCAATCATGTGCTTGTACAAGTATATTCCCCCCAAATACAAGTTGATATTTACTTTGTTAAGTTTTACCTGGGCTCAGCTCTTTTAACCAGATTTTTTTTTTAAGATTTTATTTATTTATTTATTTATTTATTTATTTATTCATGAGAGACAGACAGAGAGAGAGAGAGAGAGAGAGGCAGAGACACAGGCAGAGGGAGAAGCAGGCTCCATGCAGGGAGCCCGATGTGGGACTCGATCCCAGGACTCTGGGATCACGCCATGAGCCAAAGGCAGACGCTCAACCGCTGAGCCACCCAGGTGTCCCACTTTTAATCAGATTTTATCCAAAATCATTATGGATACTGTTTTCATATTTCTCTCATCCTTTTAAAAGTAAACATGATGAGAACACTTCCTCCATCTTCAACCACAGAATTAATAAGGTAGTTGAAAAAAAGTAGCCAGAGGACCGTCAAACATAAGCAAGACCGTTCTTCAAGACAATAGCAGTCCCCTAATTATTATATATTGAACAGGCAGTCCATCTTCTTACCAGGTTACAGAGTTGTCTACCATCAGTCCATGTCTTTATTTCGTTCATCACAAGAATGATATATAAGATCCCATCAATTGTGTTACTAATCTTAGTTTACCCCTGAAAACTTGGGTTTTCACTACCTTTTCTGCCAACACCTGAATCTATGTGAGGCAGGAACATATTAAAAGATGCAAAACATGAATACTAGATCTACGAGCCAACAATGATGCAGAGGATATAGTGGCTTCTGGATCAGTTGTCAAATGACATTTCTGAGCTCTTGACATCATGTAGATATAACATGAATCCAAATAACACCAGCTTCTTTTCTTATATTCTTAGGTTTAGTAATTATATCATTTCTTTGCCTAATTCCTACAGCCATAATTCTGTTATCTTTGATTCCTCTCTACAGTTCATGTGGATTCCTCCTCTTAGTAATCCAACCTCCCACTTCAACATCTTTACTGTCTTTTTGTTTTTCTCTTAAGCACCAATGCCATAGCTTCCCAGCTGGCCTGGATATATCAAGTCTCATCTTTCCTGTCTACTCTTAGCCAACTCCCTAGGACATCCTTCTAATATACAAATTTTATCATCTCCTTTTCTTATTGAAAAATATTTTTTTTCTTATTGAAGAATGTTTTGATAGCTCTCCATTGGGTATTAGCATAAAACTTAAGTACTCTATAATTTTACACAAAACACTCTACGTTTGGATTCTGACTATCTCTATAGTGAATGCTCAACCCAAATGCCCGCTCTAGCGCCCATACACACATCCCCTGGCTGATGGCAGTATCCACAGCTGATAGCTCACAGCTGCACCTCCCACTGGGAATTGCCCTAGGCTTCAGGAACAGCCTTCACTAAGGCTGATCACTCAGACACAAGACAGTCTCCTAATCCCCACTTGTAACAGTATTGACATCCTTACAGCCCTCGTATGGGTATTGTAGAGCTCCATCACTGTGCTTCATGTCAACAAGGCAGAGACACTCAAAAACTGAAGGCAGTAAGGTAAGGTATGTGAGATGCTAGGCTGAATGAGAAAAATTTTTAGAAATATGCACATATGTATATATGTATGTATTATTCCCTACCTCCTTTCCTTCCTTTTCTTCCTACAATCCTTCCTCCCTTCTTCCCTCCTTCCCTCCTGTCTAAAACTGCTCTCCTGACCAAGCATCTTTTATTTTCTTGGCGGCTTTTACCAGGGCCTAACATTATGTTTTCCCATTTATTTACCCACTGTGTATAATCTACCACTCTCCATTTATTTTTTAAAATTTTTATTTAAATTCAGTTTGCCAACATATAGTCTAACACCCAGTGCTCATCCTATCAAGTGCCCTCCTTAGTGCCCGTCACCCAGTTGCCCCATCTCTAAAAATAGGGCAGCTCTATTTTTAACTTCTTGAGGACCTTCCACACTGTTTTCCAGAGTAGCTGTATCAATTTGCATTCCCACCAAAAATGCAAGAGGCTTCCCCTTTCTCCACATCCTCTTCAACATTTGTTGTTTCCTGTCATGTTAATTTTAGCCATTTTCACAGGTGTGAGGTTGTATCTCATTGTAGTTTTGATTTGTATTTCCCTGATGGCAAGTACCACTTCCCATTTAAATGCAAACTCCATGAGAACAAGGATCTTTGCTCTCTCATCCTTTGCTATAACTCCTGTACTCTGCAGAGTAGAATCTCAACAAATATTTGCTTAGAGAACGATCGAATGAACCAATGAATGATTTACAGAAGTTTGATACATCTTGATTAAATTCAACAATTTGAACTAAAAGAGAGAATTTTGGGTTTAATGGAAAGAAAGAATCAGTACGTTGTGAAGAGATGAGTTTAGGCAAGTGAACTATAAATATCAGAAAGAAAATTATATGTCATGAAAATAATCAAGAACAGTAATCTAGAGTCAGATAAAGAACAGCTCCTACTGTATGTATGCAAGCTAATTGTTGAATCACTTAGAGTCAAGTGTGAAGTAAAAAACAACCTCATTTTCACTCAAAACCCACTTGGGTAATATTTTTAGTCAAAAGGAGGCTTCCAGGTTTTCAAATGGTAAAAGGTACACCAAAGCTTAAGAAGGCTAAATATTCCCGGGCAGCAATAAAAATAAGTTTAAATTTCCAAGAAAAAGAACTTTTCAGCTGGGCCAGAGCTGTGGAATGAAAAGGTGTTTAGTTAACATCTTTTCCAGACATTAGTGCAGAACCAGAAGGCATTTTTTTTCCTCCCACGTAGTAAAAACACCTGGAAATATCAGGAGCCCTTGGGATAAGAAATGATCTTACAGCTTCTGAGTATTTTTGCAGTTCTAATTGATGCTAAAGGGAAATTTTAGGAAAAGAAAAATCTAGAGGTTGTTTTCATTGACTTTAGGGGGAAAGAAATTTCTCACTTCAATATTATTTAATCCCTACGAATAGACTCTTAGTTCTTAAAGTCATGCTCAGCTGTTAATCAATTAATAACAACTGGGGGCATATGATCAGGGGTGGACAAGTCAAGAGAACACTGGACTATTTGTTCAGTGAAGGGTTTCTGATGCTGGTGTTTTCATCAAGTAGCTGTCTGATCTTGGCTGGCTTCCTTAGCCTGATGAATTTCGGTTTCCAAAGTGGCATGATTAAGGGAAGTGTTGGTTCTCTCCAATTGTAAATTTCTGTGACTATATTTTCTTTATATATTTGTCCAGAACCTTCCAGGAATAAAGAGGAATAGGAATATAGATGTATATACATATATATGTAAGCAAATATATATTATTATATAAATATCATATTTATATATCATATTATATAAAATATAAATAATATTTAAATAACACATATTTTATATGAATATTTATATATTATATTTATATATATTTGCTTACAATTATACATACCTCAGAGATGGAAATAATAGAAACTAGTACCTAGTTTTCTGATAATGGGTTTTTGTATAGAGCTGGTTTATATAGCGAAGTCTCCAGAAGTTAAAAATATTTCATTTATGTGTAGTTTTACTTGAACTCTGTGCCAGGGCCCTTTCCACTTTGTGGGCTGGTTTACAAAGCTGCTCAGTAGCATTAACCTCTTGGTTTCTTCCTCGCTGTAGCAATACTCCGGGGTTTCATGCAGTGTATACCTGAGGGTACCGTCTTTTAAAACTGTTATCCACATTAGTGCTTCCATTATCTTCACTATCATTCCAATGTAACTAGGACCCATTCTACATCAATCAGGAAAAAATAAACAGACTAAAGGGGCATTACCTACGAGATTACCTAGGTAAAAATAGTGAAAGTGAATAAAGGGGAAAGGAGAGAAAATGAGTGAAAATATCAGAGAGGGAGACAGAACATGAGAGACTCCTAACTCTGGGAAACGAACAAGGTGTAGTGGAAGGGGAGGTGGGCACGGGGTTGGGGTGACTGGGTGACGGGCACTGAGGGGGGCACTTGACAGGATGAGCACTGGGTGATGTGATATATGTTGGCAAATTGAACTCCAATTTAAAAAGAGAGAGAGAGAGAGAGAGAGAGAGAGATGCTTGGCAGGTTGTGAGCTTGTTCCTGAGCCAGGTGTCGTGCCTTGAGTATGTTATCTGAGGCAGTGATAAGTACTGAGAGAATAATAACAGCAGTATAAGATCCTGTATAAGAGCTGAACTTTTTCCCACAATAATATGCAACTTATAATCTGAAAGGATAGGTCTAAAAAACATTTTGTGAACTTTGATATAATTTGTTTGACCAAACAACATATAAGCATTTTCCTATGGTGAAGAAAATTGTCAGCAAAACCTTTTCTTTGCATAAATAATGACGAATTTCAGTCTTAACCATTTCAATTGATACAGGCCTGGTAATCAACACAGATAAATTACTGTAAATACCAATTAAATTGCTTTAGGGAAAGGGAGAGGGGTAAATGAGGCCAATAACTAAAAAGAAGAAAAAACAAGTAGCTGAGTAAGAACTGGAATGATAAGCCAGTTTTTCAAGAGTGAGCAGCTCATTATCTTGTCTGAGTAACTCAGTGGATGACTACTTCTCCTCCCACCTTCTGCTTTCCCCTTGTGTACAGCAACACTATAAATTACACTGGCCTTTCAAATTCTGGCTGCAATGGTCAAACAACTAGGTTCCTTAGTTAATTCTCCCCCTACATCAATTGCTTTGGCATTATAGAACCAAATGAAGCTTCATATTCAACAACTGAAAACCTAAATGTCTTTAATAGTTCCTGGTGTATGGAAAGGATATTGAACACAAATAGAAAATTGAGTTCATTGTTTCATAATTATGGTATTTTTAATTAACTTTCTTCCTAAGTCTACTTACAGTTGATTGGCTATAGCTGTGGTTAGAAGGGTAGCCTAGACTTCTTTCATTTGATGATAAAACTATAAAGTGAAGCAATAAAACCTTAATTTGATGATTTAACTAGTGTATTTTCATTTTTATTGTGTTAGTTCTTCCAAAGCTTTATTGCAATGGCTTAAATACCTGAATTCTTTAGGATTGGCAAAGTAACAAATAATTGAAAGCTCAAGTCCATTTACTTTCATTGAGAACCTATGATGTGTCTGTCACTTCCCACGCTATCCATTCAAGATCCATCATCATTTCATGTACCATACAGAAAGACAAAATGTGGCCAACTAAACTGTGACATGTGTTCTTATCAGTTAGCTGTTTTATACTTATTGAAAGAGATCTTTTAGGCTTATTTAGAAGTGCATTTATTTTTATCATATCTCTGTATTCTATAAATAAAAGAGAAAACACAAGTGAAATAAATTGGTTGAGATATTCCTAAAACTCCTTTGCAAAATCCAACCATTCACTATTCAACTTAGAATTGTATGACTGTATTTTTTATACTACATCATCCTCTGTATCATTAAGTGTTGACTATGTGATTCTGCTGAAAACAATCTATCAAAGAAATCAAACCTCTTTGGTGCTAAGTTATTAGCATATTTGTATAGCTAGCCAAATTTTGGTTCCAGCTTCCAAAATCTTGCTAAGCAATTCTAAATCACTGTGGTCCATACCTGGTCACCACCCCCATTTGGTTCCAAGATTGCTCTGCTACTGTCTCTGGGATTTTATTCCAGGAGGCTGACACCACATTTGCAAATTTCAAGGTTAGAGCTTTTGACATCTGTGCATTATCGTGACTGCCTTGGCCAACAGATACTGCAAGATGCAATCAATTGCCATTGATCTGATTTCAGATTTTTCTTAAATGTGAAAAAAAATTCATAGTTTTGGAGGTGGGTATAGAAGGAGAGAGAGAGAGAGAGAGAGAGAGAGAATCTTAAGCAGCCTACATGCCTAGGGTGGAGTTCAATATGGGGCTCGATCTCACAACCCTGAAATCATGACTTGAACCAAAATCAAGAGTCAGGCATTTAACCTACTGAGCCACTCAGGCGTCCCCAAAATTTTTTCATACTTTTTTAAAGGTTTTATTTATTTATTCACAAGAGACACAGAAAGAGAGGTAGGAACACAGGCATGGGGAGAAGCAGGCTCCTCAAAGGGAACCGAATGTGGAACTTGATCTCAGAACCCCCAGACCACGCCCTGAGCCACCCAGGCATCCCAAATTTTTTCATATTTTGAAAAAAAATATTTGCCTCTGAGGATCAACAAGATTGATATTTTATCTTAATTCTTACAACTTCATATGGTGGAAATATGTTGCTCACAAAAGTCAGGCAAATAAACCAAGATGACAATGTTAGTTAATTATAGATAAGTCATATGTGCATAAAGTCAGTTGCTTCTTTTGGAACAGAATTAGTCTTAGGTCAAATGACAAAGCAGGTGAGATTTGTCCCGCACTCTTCCATTTTCCATTTTAGCCACTTTTGCTTCCCTGTCACTTGTCCACAGGCAAGTCAGTAGTCTTTGATTCACCTTGAACACTGGAACATTCCATACCCTTGCTGTAGAAACATTCACTGCCTGTGATCATTCAGCTATTCATTCAAAAGAAACACATTTAGTGTTCATTTATTAAGTGCCATCAAGAATGGTACCAGGATTGAGATCCAAGAACAAATATCAACAAAGAGGACAGATCCAAGGAATGTTTCTCACAATTTCTAATATTTCTCATGATTACAAATGTGGTTCCTATTCCATCCCTACAGTCAAGGATATTGTGTCACACGCTCCCACAACTTCTCACACCTTGCATTCAATCATAACCTTTGCTTAGAATCCTTAGCTTTCTAGCCAAGGTCATGCTTTTGTTGAGATAGCGTATCACTGACTGGATAAGGATGAGGTAAGAAGCGCAGCCATTTCTGCCCATACAGTAAGCTCTAAGGGATGATCACTGCGCAAGAGCTTCCTGTGGGACTAGCAAAGAGCAATGTCAGATTGGCAGAGTAGTCTGACGGCTATCTGCCTTTCCTTTTCCCAGGAGTTCCTCCCTAACAAAATTTCTGGACTCCTCATGCCTTCCCAATGTGTGCTTTCCCATCTGCAAAATTTTGCTTTTTCATCCACTCAAAAAGGCCCTCTCTTCTCTTCCATGCAGTTAAATCTTCTGGCTTTTTGGAAATCTATATGACGTCAACGTCTTCCACAAACAAGTCTGTTCAATCTCCTTCAGCCCATGTAAAAAATCTCCATGATCTCAATTTATGTTGGACTTACAGTGACAGTTATTTACTTTTTATGTTGTAATATGACTGCCTTATATGTGTCGGTTACATTTTCTCAACATCCTAATGGCATCTATTACAAGTAGCAGAGCTGTCCTGCCCAGGTTCCCTTAGATTCAAAACTTTTATTAGTGTGGATGGAGCCCCTTTAGTGTACCTTCAAAGAATAGCACCTGCAGATATTCTTCTGGCCACCGCCCTTGGACTGTTGGGGCCACTCTGCCAACAGGTGCCTGCAGCCAGAAGTGCCTGCTGTTCATTTTTATTCCCTCACCATCTTTCTTCCCACGACCTTGCTTACTCACCTGAAACCAGTTGGGGAAAAGCCCAGCAAATTTGCCTGATTTAGACAACTCTGAGGCAAAAGTTAAAGCCAGTATCCCTTTGTGTAATCATGATAAACCTTATTCTCTGTGGGTCTTTTGTCTAAAATTGTACAGTTGTCTGCCTTCTTCCTCTTGCTGTGCTGCTTCCTCCACTTCCATGTCAATCTCCTCTGGGAGCACTTGCTTTAAAATTAATTGCACATAAATATTCATTCCAACGTCTGCTTCTGAGAAATTCAGACTAAGATAACATATATGTTTTCTGTGTACTACATGTAGCACCTAACATTCTGTGGGATATGTTAATTTAAACCATAAGCAATTACTATTATTCAACTGTTTATGACCAAAAAAGGTAATCATTTCCAGTGATCTACGAGTTGTGGCTCCATATTGAATAATTCATCAAGAGGAAATGAATTACTTAATTTGGAGAAAAAGTAGATTAGGCTAACTTCAGTGACTTCCTTTGTCAATTTAAAAAATCATGTACACATAATAATAATAATACATAAACATATACTCAAATACATAGCAGAATTCATGTCAAGCAATCATTTTATATCCACTTGTAATATGACAAAGGCAGGAAATAGGCTTCAGTCAAAGAATTTGATTTCTGACGACTTATTTGGGAAAATGAATTAACTCTTCAATCATTGGATTTGGGGAAGACTCTTGATAACAAGAAAACCATTGCTTGAGTCCTTAAATTTAGTTACAAAGACCCATTACACCAATGGCTTGATGTAATAAAAACACAGCAAACAGATCACATCTGTAATTTTTATTTTGCTATATAACATTGGGAAAACTTTATAAATTTTTTCCAAGGAGATTCTTATATAAGAAAGCAACAGTGTTTTTGGTATAATTTAGTTACCATCCTGCCTAGATGTGGATGCTGAGTCCAATGGCCTCTGAAGGCTCTTTCCAGTCTCACAATGTGAGAATGTTTTGAAGACTAATGAGGACATACTTATTCAACATCATCCTCTATTTTATTTTCACACTAAAATAGGAAGCTTCGGTTCCCTGGTGGTTCAGTAATTAGACATTATCACGGCTGTGTTTTGAGATTGGTTTCTGGTCAGAGAATGGAAAATTTTCAGCTCCTAATATAAAAATATTCTACTGCCTCACTAAAAATACCTATTGCATCCAAGGGAAATTATTCATACAAAGCATTAAAATCTTCAACAATTGAATCTGTGAACTAATTGGCATTTTGTTAATTCATTAAATAAATACTGATTAAATACCTTACCAGGTAAAAAACATACTAAACAAGGAAAAATAGGGATGCAGAGGCTTATAAAATTAGATTACTTTCTCTAAGTGTCTTAAAATCTAAGTGGCAAGATACATGTTTATAAACAATTTTAATAAAAAGACTGGAGAAAAAGAAGAATAGGCTCAATTCATCCTTTGTAAATATTAATGTAGAATAACCTATCAGGTGAATATATTTCCTGTATCTTTAACAAATTTCCCTCAGCTACTTATACTCTTTAAGAAATAGTTGTATTTTGATAGATTCCAGATGTAAACATCTCAACACCAAGTTTGCAGGTTGCCACTAGGGTTAGTGAGGTGGAATAGTTTGGGAGACAAACTATGCACATTTCTTAAAGAATCTTTTTATTTACCTAATCTGGTTCCAAATGGCTTTGTCATTTTTTCCCCTCCCAATGATATATTTTCTCATTTCTCTTTCTCACTTGGTGGGTATCTTCCATAAATAGAAGGACTACAAAATATTAAGAAATCTGTGTTATCCCAAGACTCACTGACTTTAAAAAGTAGCATAAACCTGACTTTATCTTGTTAAATTATATTTTTTAATTTCAGCCAAAACAGATATATGTACACATATATATGTGTGTATAAATATGTGTATATTAATATATGTATATGTTAATACTTGTAGAAATAATATGATGTAAAATAAATAAACCTTCACAAGGAGCATTGCTACTATTGCACTGAGCTTGAAGATAACCATATTACTCACTAGGCTGCACTATGACCCAGGGAAAAAACAGATTGCATCATTCCTACCTTTGCTCACCTGAACCCAAGCTGTACAACTAGGTTATCATGTTTAAAAAAAAAAAATACACTTGAATCTTGGAGCAGCTGTCATTTGTGAAATAAGAAGTCCAGAGCTGGTAGCATTATTAACATGTATCCCTTCTGTGTCTTGAACACCAAGAATTGTAACAAAATGTATAAAAACCATGCCCGTGTGTTCTCCATTTGATAAACCTAGCAATAATTATTTTCGTAATTTTATCAGCTGTTTGTTTCCAAAGTTTTGGGAAGAATAAAACCTGAATTTTATTTATACCAGTAGGGCCTGGTATATGTGTTGGTTTGAAACCTCAGGAGTTGCCAGGTGAAATGTGGAATGGGCTCCAGCACAGAGAACAAAGCAGGAGTGAAGGAAGGCAGCTCCAAACAGTAGGTGGCAGGCAATAAACAAGGGAACTTACTTATCCAGAAGCTTGTCTGGGTGGCCACAAGATGAGTGGATCTCCACACCCTCTTGCCAGAATCTTACAAGGTTAAATAGAGGCCTTCTTTGGTTGCAGTCATGTATACTATCCAGATGGTCTCAGCAATGCTTTGCTTTCTTAAGACTGCGTCCCGGAAAATGGTTCTCACTGTGGGAATGGTGGACAGAATGTACATTCCTAGGACAGGGTAGGAGGCGAGGAGCCTCCAAGTGCCAGGACCAACTCAAATGAGCAGGGGAAGGAGCCAAGGAAAGATGCAGGCATCAGATGGACACTGGTTTCTGCCAGGACCAGTGGGGAGCTCTGGGAATGAATGATACCAGAGTTGGTCCTCTTGGAAGCAAGAGGCTGGGTCTTGGTGCAAACCTATCCATTTGTCTTTGGCTTCAGGCTGCTGCTGCCAGGGAGGCAGCGGAGGCACATCTTCCAAGTGAAGTCATCCCCCATTCGAAAGAGCACCATTCTCTGAATAAGGGGGCAGCTATGAGAAGTCCGCACTAATCCTAACGGCAGCTGTGGATGGGTGCCCTGGCCTGTTAGAGAGGCTTGGGTGTGGCATCTATGGGATCTAGCACCTGTCTCCCTTGTCTTCTCTGTGTTCTTCATTCAGATCTATATGCTTCTCGTATTGTTTATTCCATCCAGGAACAGTTTCTCTGGGATTCTAGTTGGTTCCATTTCCTGGACAGTTTACCAGAGAAGATTATCAAGATGAGCAGCGCCTACTGTTGCAGCTCACCACAGAGCTCATAAGTGATGCTCAACAGCCCTCTTATCTCTCACTCCTTCCAGATCCCTCACCTGTGGTCTAGGACCTTTGGGTGGCTTGCCTTGCAAAGTGCCCTAGCCCACCAACCTGGGGGTGGTTCCTGGGCCCCTGGTTACCACAAACTTACAAGATATTTTATACAATAAATGAGACCTTCAAGGTTATTTTCAGAACTGAAAGATTTAGTTCTCTCTGGTAGAAGTTTTTATTATGAAATAGTACATACATCATTTCATTACCAAGTGACTCTCCTGAAGCAGGACCTTTGTTTTCAGAAATCTACCAGCTTCTCTGGGCGATTGGCTCAGTTACCACTCAGGACAAGGCGACCTCTGCTCTGTTCCCCCAATAAGTGCTTCACAGGTATTATTGTTTATATCTTATTTCACAGTCTTTTCTCTGAAAACATAGTCTAAAGTAGAACAATATGGTGAGTTTTGAGTCTTTTTAAAATTAATCTGTAAAGTAAGCATAATGTGAGGACCACACTTACTTTTTGCTGTATGATTCTCCAATTCCAGCTTGTCCTCTGGAATCCGTCCTCCATGATTAGGCAGCTTATCTTCTCATAAGACTAATTGATTAAATTTCTTCCTCCAGCATATTTCAGCCCATTTTAAGAGTTATAGCTTCTATCTGTTTGAAGTTTAATGTCATCTTTCCTTCTTGTAGTTGCTGTTGAGCCATGTGATAAGCCTACCCCCTATCTATGACTGATTTATAAATGCAAATGGGAACTTCTTGAAACAGTAAATGGCCTCATGATCTTGGAAAGACCTCAAATCTGACTCAGCAGATGGTTCTTGACCACCTAGTTGCACTCACATGTTTTTCAGTGCTTCAGATAACATAGCTACAACTTAAGTTCAGGGTTGGTCTGTCAGGATTCCAGAACTTGTCCAGTGCCCATATGATGATGATGTCAGGATTCCAGAACTTGTCCAGTGTCCATATGATGATGGAGATTCATGGGGCTTACAGGAAAGGGAAGAGAGTGGGCAAGTCCATTTTGGTCTATTAAGAAAGAAATGATCAGAGATCAGTGCCAACTACCGGAATGACCTTGCTCAAAGGGATTCTTGTTTGATTAAGACAGATTCTCCATAGTTGCAAGACTCATTCCAGAGATCCTTAAGCAGAATTTCCATGGAAATATTTAAGATCACCCTAGTGATCCTTATTATCAAGAAAGGTTTTGAAATATTGCCTTAAGGAAAAAGTAACATCTAAGGTGTCTTCCAAAGCCTTGCAATATTTAAGTGGTGAATGAATGTTTCGTGGTTGCCTGGAAGCTGATTCATGAGGAGACAAGACGACCCCCCAGAGACACTCAATATCATGCTTCCTGCTGGCACATCTAGGAACCACACTGCGGTAAGCCTCCCTCAGGCTTTCTATTATCAAAATGCATCTATTCTGCATAAACTAAATTCTGAACATGCTAATCTATGAGTTAGCAAGCACTAGATGCCTCCTGCTTAGCCTGTTTATATTTTTAAAGTAGGTCTTTCGGACCATCCATTTCCCTGCCCAAAGTGTCTTTAACAGAGAAAATTTAATCATATCAAAATTTAGTGGCAAGTGGGCCATACGTGAACCCTGAAATCACACAATATAAACAAATGTGTACAGACTAGAATCAATCTTAACCTCAGTGTCATCTACACATAAATCTAACAGAATCCTGGAGTCAAATAAGTTCCTATATTCCCATAAAGCACATGGCATTCCCTCCATGGATGTTTATTTTTATTTTTTAAGTATTTTTTTTAAATTTATGTTTAGATAAGTAGGCTCCACATCCAGCTTGGTGCCCAGTGCGGGACTTGAACTCACAACCCTAATATCAAGACCTGAGCTGAGATCCAGAGTCCAGCCCTTAACTGAGCCACCCAGGAGCCTGATCCCCTATGGATATTTAAATTTCTCTTTTAGCAATTGTTATTATTTTCTCAGCTACTCACTATGGTGTCAAGTGGGATACTAATTTTAGGTGGAAATAAGCAGTAGGGACAGATGAGTTAGTGAGAAGAAAATAACTCATTTTCATTACATTCTTACTATCTTGAGTTTCATAGTTACTGCCATTCCAAAGCCCTTGCCAGACTATGAACACAATTTTCTCCAATTCATAGTTTACTGTCTTGGTAGTACATTAGCCTGGCTTCATCCTCTGGATTGTAAAGTTCCCTGTGTTTGACAGTTCTCTGTTGACAGGGTCCCTTCCCTGATCTCATACTGTTGAATACAGATTTAACTGTACAGGCTCTCACACTCAAATGCCTCCTGGGGCCAGGCATTGAAACAGGCTCGGGGGTAGGAGCAAATGGGAGGAATGTGCCTCTGTAAAGGAGACACAGGACATCTCCAGTGGCTCTTTGCCATATGGAAATGTATACCTGACCCAGCCAGATCTTCCTATTTTTCAGGACAAACTAAAAACCTCATGGTTTTCAATGTCAGTAATTGATTTTAATTTGTCAAAATTGTTTTGCAAGTCAAACAACACACATCTGTGAATTATATTGAACTCAGAGAATAGCAAATCATTTTCACTGAATTACAGCAATAAATATAGTACAGAGCCTGTTGGCTTTCCCTAATTTTACTTACAAAAAAACCCAAGGGATGATGAGCAGGTAGAGGGATAAAGTGATTTTGGAACATTAAGTATTTGCCTTCTATGATGTCAACTTCCATATATGCTGACTTCCTACAGATTCCAGGAGGCCTGAGGTCAGCTTTTCTATTACTACTTCATTGCAGTCCATGGGTTTCCCAAAACCTTTTACACCTTTCGTGGGATTGTTTGGCACCTATTGGTGAATTATAGATACTTACACAGCCGTAATTTAATCAGCGACAGAGAAAGGTGTGTAACGCCTGATTGGTGAGGAGTGGTGCTAAGATCAGTAAAATTGATGCCTTTATTACTTCATTCACATTTGTAAATCTTGATCTTTAATTATTTCATTAATAGGATTTTTTAACTGTTCTGACTTGATGAATTCTAAAAAAAATATGCACAGCTATATATTTTAGAGATACAAACTGAAATAAACTAGCATTAAATCAAACAATTGAGAGCCATGTTTTAAGATGATTAAACAAGTTGTTAGTTTTTCTAAACAAATTGTTTATGGATTTATTGTTGTTTAAATTACTTTCCATATTGTGTTGTGAAGACTATTTCCACATGGTTTCATCATTTATTGGGAACTTAGATTTTTATATAGTTGTTCTTTCTGAAATTTTCAGATATTTGAAAAAAATTATTCTACATGAAATGCCAATTATTTTTAAATTTCCTTTAAAAAATAAAGTGCTAATATTGGCCTAAAGTGAATGGGTTGTGCCTAGGTTTCTTTTCTAGATGTAACTTAATTAAATATACATAGCGAGAAAATACATTTTAAAACTGTGTGCTTGTGACTTTACTTCCATCCCCCGGGCTATAATATTTTCTGATAGGCGATTTTTTTGTTGTTGTTTAGGAGTTCTGATTTCATTCCGTTTTCTCTCTCCTTCTATTTATGCGTCTGTGTGTATGATGTTTAAATCACTCCTCAAGGGTTCCTTGGTGGGTTTATTATCTCATTGCAAGGCAAGATGCCAGCCCCTGATTGAACTTTTCAGAGAGTGCAGCCCAGAGAGATGTCACCTGGGCCTCAGTATGGTGTTGAAGATTCCAAGATTTCCCTAAACCTGGTCAGCTGGAAGCCTCAGAAGACATCAGATGAGGCTTCTTGTCCCGGTCACTTACCGTGCATGGAAGTAACCATCGATTTTTGGATGGACATCGGCGCCTGAGCCACATAGCGAAATATTTTAAGGGGAAATGCTATCATGTTTAGAAGACTATGATATAAAGACCCCTAACTCCGGGAAACGAACTAGGGGTGGTGGAAGGGGAGGAGGCCGGGGGGTGGGGGTGAATGGGGTGATGGGCACTGAGGGGGGCACTTGACGGGATGAGCACTGGGTGTTATTCTGTATGTTGGCAAATTGAACACCGATAAAAAATAAATTTATTATATAAAAAAAAGAGAAGACTATGATAAATGTCACCCTTACACTCATTATTTTGCAATTTCATCCTCAAGGGTGAACAGTAGTCCGCGTCCTCAGAAGCTATGTCCAGGAAGACCAGGTCACTCACAACCGCACGCGCTCACACACGCACGCACACGAGCCCCGCCTGTGCCCCGCGGGTGCCCAGCTCCAGTGCACTCAGGCCAAGACCACAAGAGGAGCCTGCGGAGGAGAATTAGCTGTTGCTGGGAGACTCACCGCAGGTGGCAGCCGGAGGGAAGGCACCTGCCAGCACTGACCCTCCCGCTCCCCTCCAAGGGCAGCTCAGGCCTGCTTTGCCATTTCCTCCCTCCAGCCGGCTGCAACTCTGATTTAAAAAAAAAAAAAAGAGAGAAATAAAAGAAAAAAAAAGAAAGAAAGAAAATAAGGAGCAAAAAAGACAGAAAAGAAAAAAAAAAAAAAAAAAAGCCGAGAGCCAAAAAGCCCCGACCCCCAGCGGTGGCCCGCAGCCCCGCGCCCGCCGGCAGCAGCGCGCACCTGCACGCCGAGCGCAGAGCGCAGAGCCGCGGCCCCGGCCGGTGGCGCGCGCCGAGGGAGCGCGGGAGGTGAGGGACCGCGTACCCGCGGGTGGGCGCCGCGCCTGGCCCGCCGCCGCCGCCGCCTCCGCCGCCGCGCCCGCGGCACCATGACCGCTGCGAGCTCTGGGGTTACAGGTTGGTCGCGGCCGCCCGAGGCCCGGGCGCGCGCCGGTGGCCCTCGCCGGGCGGGGGCGGGGGGCGGACGGGGCGCTCCTGCGGCCGCGGGGAGGGGGAGATGGGCGGGGGCCGGGCGGCCGCGAGGCGCCTCTGCGCCCCTGCGGCGGGATGCGCCTTCCCCGCCCGGGCCCTGGGCAGCGCTCGGGTGGGCGCCCGAGCCAGGGCCGCGGGGTGCGGGCCTGCCCCGCTGGGCACCGGGGGCAGGTGGCCCGGGATGCGGCGGCCTCTCGGCACGTGAGGGCGGGCCACGCGGCGGGGGGGGGGGGGGGGCGGGGAGGCAGCCCTGCTCCCGCAGGTCCCCCCGGGGGGCCGGGGCCTTGCCCACCCCACCCCGCTCCTGCGGCTTGCTCTGTGCTTCGGAGCCCTCATTTTATTAATGGGCCTGGTTGAGCAGCTGTCATTAGGGTGGCCACACAGGCAGCAAAGCAGTGTTCTGCCAAAGCAACAGCGTTTTGTCACTGAGCCCTTAAGAGCTGGCTCGGATCTTAAGATGGGCCCAGGGCCCTGAACAAGGAAGAGGGTGTCCCTCTGATTCAGAATTTTTTCCCTAAGGATGGCTGATAACTCTGAACTCGGGTCCTTATGATTCTTGAGATACCATAGGATCAATCTTTCAGTTTCGCGCATAATTGTCAGGGAATGTGTTATCAAGGACGCCTACTTGTGCACACGCAGGTTTAGGCCCCTGTTAAGAGTATATAGTCTTCATCTCGTGTGTGTGTATGTGTGTGTGTGTGTGTGTGTGTGTGTGTGTGTAGTCATCAGCTAGGCCCAGATTTCCCTGGTGCTGAAATGGGAGTTGGATACCAGTGACTGTTTGAAAAAGGCCAAGGATGGAGGAGACTAGCAGGGATCAGAAATTAACAGGTGGCTATACTTTGACAGTTTTCTGATTCCCATTTTCATAGCTACAACTGTGATTTGATTGGAAATTAAGTAGGAAAGGACAGGGTGGACTCTGGTGGTTATTCCCAAGGCAAGTAGAAAGCAGCAGTGGCTTTTTACATTCAGAGACCGAGTTTCAGCAGTTCTAAATAACAATCATAGCTTCCTCCATCTCTACAACAAAATCCTGTCTCCTAATTGGTGGGGTTTTGTGCAGTGGGCCTCTCTAGTTTGGATTCTTATTCTTCTGTGGTATCATTTTGACTCAGCTGTGGCTAAAACCAAATGAAGTGAAGGAACAATCAGGCTTGGGAGAAAATTAAAAAGTGAACAGGCTCCTTGCACCCCTTTCCTGTTCACAGAAGACACGACATCGTGGCAAAACAGATGTGCTGTCCCCGAGAAGGACCATGCTAGAACCTCTAAAAACTGAAGACCGGTCATGTCTTGTGAAGTGGCGGTCGTATAGTTACAACGTTAGATATGACTTGAAAGATATTCAAAAGAGGAAAGATGTACTCTAAAAAGAAAAAAAAATCTTCCTCAACATTATATAATTTCCTTGCAGTTTAAAGACCTGAAGGTTTGAGTTGCATTTTCTTCTTCTTTGAGGGTGGTATTGCTTTGAAGTGTGTTCCATTTCCTTCTCTTTCCTGTATTCATTATGTGTGCACGTGCACGTGTGTGCACACACCTGGGCATGCACATACATATTTGTCTTGTCATTTATCAATGATGCTGCTATAATTTCAGAATTTTCATGGCTGTGTAAATTTATCTCAGGGGAAGAGTCACATGTGGATTTCGAGTTTGTGAAGAAAATACATTTATCCACAACATTATATCCTCCTTGTAAGCCAGGCATTGGGCCAGGAGCAGGGGGTTCAGTGAGGAAAAGAGAGCCAGACCCTAAAATCTATCAGGAAAGACAAATATGTAATCACTGGATAGACAAGGAGATGTCTTATTTGGTGGTTTGGGTTTGGAAAATATGACCTTGAACTTAAAAAAAATGATGAATTGTCCCCCCAAAATGGTATCAACATTTTAAAGGTTAACTATCATGGTTATGGTTTTTACTTTCTTCAAAGACCCACACAAGAAGCTTTTACACCTCAGAAGTCTTCATATGCAAACATCAAACCTTTAAAAATTTATCCTTTGAATTTTAAAATAATCAGACATGATAGCAATGACAGAGATGATAGACAAAAGAGAATAAACATCCATAGTCCTAATAACTGAATACAAATGATTATAATATCTATGTATTTGCTATAGTATTTTTAAAACTACATGACTTTGTATAGTTGGAATCATGCTATTGTACAATTTTTATACTGGTCTTCCCATTTAATACTTAGCATAAACATTTTTTCATTCTATACAGTATTCTTACTTAAAAAATTTGAAATAGCTGTATACGACTATGCCCATGAATATAGCCTCACTTCTATGGCCGTACCTCTGGTCATTGGACATTTGTGATTTTCAGTTTTTCATCATTACAAATAATGTCCTGGTAGATAGGGTATAGGGATTTATTTTTATTGATGTTATTTTGTTCATAATAGATTCCAGACAATGATATTCCTGGGTTATCAAAAATATTTGATAATCAAAATTAAATAGAATCTCAAAATTATTATGGATATGCTGAGTTCCACAAAAAATAATATTCGAGTTAATTTTCCAAAGATATAAATTTGAGTAAGATGTTTTATCTGCTTTCTGCAGTAAATCTGCCTTCTTTTTAGTATTTGTGGATTACTTTCCCTCTTTTACAGGAATAAAGGACGATAAAATGATATCTTGGACATATAACCTTTGCAGTATGTAAAGACTTGACCTTTAACAAATTCATCTAAAATCAAGATGATAAAATACACTTCTTGGTGTAAAACTAAAATAAGAATGTTATAAAACTGGTTAAGTGGGGGGGGGGGGAGTAAGTAAAGGCAAGGTCTTTTAGGAATAATGATTTTTGAGCCCAGGAGTCTAATTCTGGTTTTTGCTTCAGTAGCAGACTTCAAATAAATGATCAAAGGGCTTTATATAGTTAGAAACCTGTACCCCACAAGCACAGGGAAGAGAAGTCCATTTGCTTATGGGGTGTGGACTCCGAGGCATTTCTGGTAGATTCAGCACAGATGGAACTGGACAGATGGGATGGATGGGCAGAGTTAAGGTTGAGGCCACAGTTCCCGTTCTACTTGTGTAAGAAATAAGGAACAGAGCTCCAGGCAGAACTCCTTCATCTGAAGGAGTGAAGTCTAAAGTTGACTTCTAAAGCACCATCTCCATGAGACCCTGGGGCAAGCACAGCCATACCCGATGGAATATGTTCCAAGGACAGGGACTGACCCCATTGTCTAGAGAAAGGCACAGGACTGGGGCTCCCAGGGAGAGAGTCAGGAGTTGAGAAGACCAAAGATCAACATACCATGGCCAAGGAAAGCGAGTCTGCAGAGACCAAGAGTGGGACTTCTCTCCAATTATGCAAAGGAAAGAGGAGGAAAGACTTTATTTGGAGCAGGATGATATGTCTGGAAGACAGCCAACAGAGACACACAAAGAAATGCTCTTCCTGACAGGGAGATCAGAGCAAATGGAGCACAAGCCACATTCTAAGTGAAATATAATCACTGTTTTCTTTTAGATGAAAACAAATAACCCAAATATGCAGATGGAGATGGGTTATAATGGACCAGGAAAGACTAACAGAAAGTAGCTAACATGTTGTTATAGCCTAGTGAACACTTTGCATCTGAAAAACTGAAATAGGAAAAACATCCCATCAGTATTCCAATCAAGACCTGGTGGGCAAAATGGGTGAAGGGGGTCAGATGTATAAACTTTCAGTTGTGAAATAAATAACTCATGGGATGTAACGTACAGCATGGTGACTGTAGTTAATAATACTGTGTTGCATATTTGAAAGTTCCTCAGTAAGATCTTAAAAGTTCCCATGACTAGAAAAAAATTGTAAACTATGTTGATGGATGTTAACTAGACTTAGTGTGGTGATCATTACAACAAAAAGAAAAAAGAAATACAAATGTTTATCTACCTACAAAGGGAACATTTAGATTGCCCTCCTATACTCTTTCCAAAATTAAATCAAGTGGCAAGCAGTAAAATAATACCCTGAAATTGTATAATTCTGAAAAATACCAGAATACAATTCTCATAAGATATTAAATGTGGCTCAGAAATGAAATAGAAAAAAAAGATGAAGGCATACATATTAGGCAAGTGAAAGAAAAGGTGAAAGAGAAGAATGTAAATAACAGTTGTTTGAAAAGTGATTAGATGAGAATAAAGGACCTTGAAGCAATAAAAGTTAGTATCTTTAATAAGGTTATAATTTCAAGTCGTCTGGCGATACCAGTGATAACAGCAATATAATCATTTTACCCCAAAGTATTCTTATGTGTGTCTATTTTAGGAGACATGGTCCCTAGATGCAGTGTTTTCTCAAGGGTTCTGTGACCTACAATGGGATGAAAATCATCATGTCAGCTTAGGAAATAAAGAAAAGAACCCAACAGAACTAGAGAGGACAGGAAGGAGGAGGCTAGCATTGAAAAAATCGTGGGTGAATTCATTATAAAATAGGAAAGCTTTAGACGTGATAGATAAAAACTTAAGAGACATAGTGTTCCAGTCTTTGAGGCTTATTCATCCACCTGTGGATAGCTCGGACTGAAGAATGAGATCAAGAAGAAGGAGAAAAATAACACTGAGGATCAGTGAAGGAGAGTGTTGGAGAAATTGGGTGTGCAATCCTAAGGATGAGTGACTGGAACCAGACTATCATGGTGGAAGCTGAGAAGTGAATGGTAGATTTATCAACAGAACAAATGCTAACAGATCCTGGTGATCAAGCCAACAGAAGGAAAGGGAGAGTATGGGGAGGGTGCAGGTGGAAAACAAATCCAGGATTTCAAGCTCATGTGATTGACTGGGGGCGTATTTGTTTGTATTTACTACGCCTAGAGAGAACTAATTACTTCTTTATCTTTCAGGGAGCAGTATCTATTGGTTAAATCATTTGCTTCATTATTTTTTTAAAATCTGCTCTTCTATCTTATAATTATGAAATCCATAGGTCAGCTTCATGGATCACTTCCAGAGTAGAGAAAGGATTTTTAAAAATTACTATTTCTAAAAAGGATAATTACAGAAGCCTATATCAGACAACATACAAGTCAGTGATGGCTTTAGATACTATTAAATATATATCACAAAAGTTGAGGTTAAAAAATCCTGGCTAGTGTAAAATTGGAAGAAGAATCCTCAAATAGTTAAGGAAGTTAAGGAAACTTACTTAGCTATGCCTCCCAGGAGCTAGAACACAGAGATTAAGACGAATATTGTGAATAGGGGATTTAAATTTTTAGAAATAGGCCTTGTTGGATTTGGAAACACCTTTTGCTGAATGAGTCTTTACATTTCTCTCAATTTGGTATGTCAATACTTCATAAAGAAAAATATATTAAACCCCGGGGAAGCTCAAAACAATTTTCTGTTTATTAAGTAAAAATCAAAGAAATTTAAAAACTCAATTAGTTGAACTAGACAATTTGGTTTTGCTTTCTTTGTTTCTAGAAATGAATAGCCATTTTCAACGTATATCCTAGACTAGAACATTGTAGGAGAAAAGCCAAGTAAAAGATTTCTTAGTTATGTTCTCGTAAGACAAAAACCAAAATCCTATTCTTGTATATAAGAAAGTATATTCCATATAGTTATTTTTTTAGTAAATTCTGAAGGTCTCTGAGGAAAACTTAAGAATCGAATATACTGGGTGTACATAGTTATAAATCAAAATTTTTGTCTCAGAATTCTATTTTGCCTCCACTTTTTAGAACTAGTCTCTCTTATTTTTATCCCCAAGCAACCAGTCTTGACTCTGAACTATAAACTCTGGAGGTGTTAAAATGCTCTTCTGAGCCTCTAGATCAGTGACCTCATCACTAATTGGGACCACTTATGGGAGAGTGTGTTAGAATTGTCTGGGAAGGGTTTTTTTTTTTTTAAATACCATTTCCCCATAGAACACCCCAAAAGGTTCTGACTTAGTATGCCTGATGTGAAGGATGCCTGGGGTGTAGAATGTTTAAGAACCTCCCTGGATGATTCAAAGGCTCAGAAGTCTTTGGAAACTACTATGTGGAAACCTTTCACCTTCTTTGTCCAAACTTTATAGATTTTTATTATCAAATCAAATAACCACAAACAAAAAAAATAGGTAACTCCTTTTGAACTGCCATCCTCTTTAAGAACAGTATGGTAAAGTTTTGAAAACCACTATTTTAAACCATCCATTTTCTTTGTCCTTTGCAGATTCATTACAAGATTAAGCATAAGCAACCACAATAAAGATAGATAATCTCCTTTTCTGATTTTTCATAATATTTAAATGATAATAGCAGTTTATCAAAATTAAATGCCTGTCACTGAACTCTTGGTAGATGAAAACACCCAGAGCCCTGCCGCCATGTGGAGAATGAGAGAACCTCTTTAGGACTATTTGGAGATTAAGAAATGTGACCTTCTCGTAGTGGTGATTTCTTTCTTTGGTGATTTCTTTCTCTCTCTCTCTTTTTTTTTTTTTTGTTTGAAGATTTTATTTATTTATTAGAGATAGAGAACACAAGCAAGGGAAGGGGCAGAGGGTGAGGGGTAAGCAAGCTCCCCGTTGAGCAGGGAGCCCAATGTGGGACTTGATCCTAGAACCTGGGATGGTGACCTAAGCCTAAGGCAGACTCTTAATGGGCTGGGCCACCCGGTGTCCCCCTCAGGTGTTTCTAACTCTGACATTCTTTTACTAAAATTTTCTTATACCTATACCGTACCTAGAATAAGTCACAAAATTATAAATGTATATCCTTTCTAAAGTTGGAGTGAATGGCAAGGACTTGTTAAGAGCATTGATTGGATTTTCTGAGTAAAGGCTGGAGAGAGGCTTATTGCCTCAATTTTTACAATACAGTGATTAGGTGACACAAATACAGCCTTGCATCCTCTCCTGTTGCTGGGCCAGTTTAGTTTGGGATGCAGGGTATAACAGCAAAGGGGTGCTGGGTCATCCTAGTCTATCCTGAATTGCTTTCCAAATCCAGTGATCTTTAAAGGTCAAAGAAAATGCAATTGTCACAATTAAAAATGAAACAAAACAGAATTCTTATTCTTAGTGAAGTCATGAGAGTTTTGAAGCATTCGTAGAAAGAACCAGAAAAAAAAGTAATATGCTGTTTTTCTTTGGGATTTGGGGAGCAGAGTCAGTATAAAAAGTGGGGCACCATTTTCTGGTTTTAATCAGTGCGCTGACAAAAGGAACAGAGAAAGAAAGAGCTGGGTTTAGAGGTGGCCTTTTGAAATGTTTCACTTCCTCTGCTTGGTGTCCCAACTTGGGTGGCCCCTGCAGTCCTGCTGAGACTGGACCATGCATATAACACTCTGTTTTTACAGGGCTACATCCTGATTTAGCAAAGGCCAAGTTGTAGATGAGTAAGCACCCAAATGAAAAGTGCATTTGGAGAGAGTCCGAGAGAGCTTGCTGCTGTGACCCCAGCAGTCAACATTTCAATGATGGCTTAGCTCTCCTGCTAAAGTGATGTGCTCTGCTGACTGCTGGATCAGACATAAAACTCAGGCTACTTTGAGAGAGGAGACAACAGAGCCACCTGCCTTTTCTGCAAGCAGAAGCCCTATTAGAGGGAAAGATGTGACTGGCCCATAAAATGCATGAGCAAAGGGGACTGATGACAGGCTTGCTTGAGAGTGGCCTGTGATGACTGACCTTGCAGCTCTAGGGGCAGCCATGCTCAAATTTGGTTTCACTACTCAGACATGGAGGAGGCAAGAATTGGAGAATCTCCATCCTTGATCTCTGGGAAAGATGATTCTAGTCACCAAGCCTTGGAAAAGTCAGACTGAAAGAGAGCTGAAGATCATGGGGGTAAAGATCAGAAAGTGACCTTGGGCAGGGCACTTCCACCATCTCTCTCAGTTTAACCTATTAAATAGGAGTAACAGAACACCTGCCTTACTGGGGCAGGGCAAGAAGTAAGCAAGATAATCCATGCAAAGCTCTTAGCCTCACACATCATAACATCATAAACTCTCAACAAATGTTTGGTGTAATTTGTGCACACTTCACAATTAATTATTTTCACATTGTATTATTTTAAAGAAGTCACAAATGAATTTTATCACTGTTACAAAACGTTTGAAATTTACAAAAGTTCTTGAAGTTCAGATTGCCTAGATTCAAACTTGTTTCCAACTCATATGGATTTGGCAAGTTTGCCTCAGACTTTGTAATCTGTACAATGGAGATAATACGAAAAACTACTTCAGAGAAACTAAGGCCTTGGAATTGTGCCTGGCACAGAGCCAACTTTCCATAAATATTTGATTTCATCTTTCAAGTGGAGAGAACAAAAGAGAATACCGAATGCTTAAGGCTTGATTCTTTTCTAATATTATATACAGTGGTTTATGGACTATGACCCTACCCTAAGAATTGATCACATGCATAAAATTAGGAGCTGCGTCAAGAGTGTGAGAATAGATTTTGTTATTGGAAGTTTCTTGGGATGGAATGTATTGCAACTCCAGATGGTGCAAGAATCCTATCTGCAAACTTCACAAAATGTAGTAATTCTCTCTGAGAACATCCATACAGCAGCCAGCCACCTCTCAGGATGGTCCAATGGATTATTATTAGAAACTTTCAGATTAAACAGCTACTACTTGCTAACTTCTGATTGATAGCTTCCATTTAGTTTGGATTTTCCTTGCTGCAAGAACAACCACTACAAAACAATATCACAACCTTGATTGTGTTCTGAGTTGTGGATTTTGAGTATGGCAGAAGGACTTCATTTAAGAAGTGTATTCTCTGCAGAATGCATTTACTCTTTTGCCCAGGTGTCATTAGTGGGATCTAGTTTCTATTTTCACATTCTTAGCATATTCAGTCAACTAATTCATGAGACTAGGGGTGCCTGGGTGGCTCAGTTGGTTAAGTCTCCAACTGTTGATTTCAGCTCAGGTCATGATTTCAGGGTCATGAAATTGAGCCCTGAATCCCGCTTGTGCTGGGTGTGCAGTCTACTTGAGATTCTCTCACTCCCTCTGCCCCTCCCCTCATTGCACTCAGATGGGTATGTGCTCACTCTCTAAACAAAAGAAAAGAAAAAAGAATTTATAAGACTTAAACTCTAGGAAATTAAGAAATCTGCCATCTGTAGGAAATTAAGACAGCTGTCTGTTTCCTATGAGATGTAAGATTATCAAATGAGAGTTGGTAAATGCTTTTTTTCTCATTTTTTTTTGAAATTTAGAGAAAAGATGATAAAAGCATAATAGAACATTTCTAGAAATCACCCTCGAGGAAAAAGACTGGATAATGAATAATGACTTCAGAAACCTGAAAATGACATTTAGATAGATTCAATGAGACTTTTTAAAATTCTTGCCAGGAAAAAAAAAAACCCACATTTTTATAAACGTGTGACTCGAATGAACCATAAAATGAATCATATAATACAAATGGATTAAGAAAATAGAAATAGAAAAAATAGAAATGTCTGCACTATTTTCACAAAAAATAATTGATGCCAAGAGAGTTTATAATCACTAGGTTGTATGATGAGACTATGTTGAAAAAGTAGTTTTCTTTTTATTACCACTCTTACAGTTAATTTTAAATTTAATAGTTCTGTAAGCCACATTGTCTTGGTTAATATCTATCCCTGACTCACCTCTGTGCCTAAACTCCCTCATCTGTGAAATGGTCCTTGTAAGAATGGAATGACATGATGCACGATGTACTTAGAACAAGGCCTGCTACCTGGCAAACCCTCAGTAAACATTGTTGGAAGGAGTCTGTTTTTACATGGCAGTTGATGGATTTTGAGAGGAAATCTACTGATGACCTCATAATCCTTATCTTCCAAATCATTTCATCACACTATTGTGGGGTTTTTTTTTCCTGTAGATTTCTGTGTGTGTGTGTGTGTGTATGTATGTATGTATATATGTGTGTTTGAGGATTGTTTTCTTCTTTGTAAAGCATTCAGACTGGAAAGTATACATTCAGCTTCATATCAAATTATGTCTGTAATACTTTTCCTGAAACAGTTTTGATTATTAAGATCAAAGGCAATTATTGAGCACCACTAAGCAAGGGATGCTGGGCCGTTGGAGTATGGGTGGGAAAGTGCTACGTATGAGGCTACAGAGGCTATAAGGGGTGAGCTCACAGAGGTGGCCGTGGATTGCTGAGACAGTCCAGAACACTGATCTTTGACCTTTGTTTCCCAAAGCAGAGAACCAAGAACCTAGTTCTGGGCTTGCTGAACTAGGGAGGAGTTTCAGCCATTCAAGATGGAATGAGAGGACACTCAGCTGGCAGAGGAGGTGCAGTGGGGCTCCACTGTGTCCTGGGATCAGAGGAAGGATGAGTGGACAGGGTGGATAAGCATGAGGCAGGGCAGATTTTGGATCACAGGAAAAAAAAAGACCAAAATAGCGGGGTTTGTTCCCTAATTCAAGCATGGCATAAAATGCGTGATGCTATATTCATTTGTTCTGAATGGACCCCTTCTGTTGGGAAGGAAATTTGGCCAGCCAAAATGTAGAGTCTGTATTTACAGAAATAATGGCATTTGGCAGTTCCAGCATCAGGAATAAACATCCCCTTTGTCTTCAAACTGTTATTATGATGTGCTGAAGTACAACGGAATATTTAAATATGCATATGGAAAAAGGCAGAAAACTTGTTCAAATATGGATATCAGTGGTTTGTTGTTTCGGGTTCTGCAGCCATTTAAACAAAACAACAACAAAAAAGAGAAATAGAGATACTTGAAATAAGAAATAAGATTGTAATGCTCAAAAATTTTGATAACATCAAATTCAGTTGTCTTCCAAAATATGTGGTGATACCTTTCTCACCTGCAAATTCAATGTTGATACCTAATCTAGAAAGATGTGTTTTTATCTGTTTACCTGGCAAGGCCTTGCACATATAATGATGTAAATGAACTTAAGAGACAAGAAAGACAAGGAAAGGCAGATGTTTGAAGGTAGTGTTTATTTACAGTTAGGATTTTTTATGCATGCATATTTATTGACAGAGTAAGATGTTCATAAGCTACTCCTAAATGAAGGAAAAAACCAGCTGGTTACAAGACAGTGTTTATGCAGCCATTTTAAAATAAATATATGCATGGAAAAATATATATGGAAAAGAAAATAGTAGAGGTACCGTCCATATGCCATTGGAGAATAAGTGCCCCAGCTAAAGAAGTGTCATGAGGAGAGGGAGTATATTCGATTATTGCTCTGTCTGCAGCACTTTGCCCTGGGGCTACCACAATATATGCACTCAACAGATACTTTGCAAAAACAATTGAGTTCTTAGAAGTGGAATTCCGGATGGCTTTCACTTTGTTCCTCATTTTGTTTTTATGTTTTTTTTTTCATAATTATCCTGCATTGCTTGTGTAATGAAAATAAAATATTTTTTTTCATTTAATTTAAGATGTAGGTATATGAGATCTAGGAAGAGACCAGTAGTCAGCTGTCCTGGCTTGTCACGTGAATCTCATCATGTCTGACAGTGCATATACAGGTGCATGTTGGGAATCAACTGTTAAATAAATACCCCTTGCCCAGGGAGGTAGTGTAGAACTAGCAGTAAGTAGTGAAAAAATAAGAATACCATTAGATGGGATTTGAAGGATGAGTATGCATTGGCGAGAGGTTCTCTTTAATTAATCAGCTGTTCTGCCTTTAATTAAACATGTTGTTGCCTGTGTCAAGAGCACAGGGCTTTGGAATTCTAGGAGAAAAGAGACCAAGTATGTTTTGTTACTGCTAAATTCATATCAACTAACACAATAGTTGGATCAATTTTTTTTGAATGAATGCATGTTATGCAAGCATGGATGAATGAGAAACTTCTGCTATCAACGAAGGCTCCTCTTCCAAAGACCTGACAATAAAGCTTGGGGTGAGGAGCCCAAAGGATAGTATTGAACATTTTGTTTTCTTAATTTCCTTTTAAAAACTCTGCATGAGTTAAGCTAGGGGATATAAAGAACTGATGTGGGATTGGTAGCAGACCACGAAGAGGACACAGCTGGAATAAAGGATCGGAAGTTACCGAGAAATTGTGTAAGGGGTGATGGGACGCTTAGCTAGTTCAAGTGGAGCGTGTAGGTTTGAGTATGACTGGAAATCCAAGTAAAACTGGGTAGGGCAGAGTGTCTTTACAACACAAAGTCACAAAGGCAGGCAGTCTGTGAGTTCCAAATGCCTTTGCTATTCCTGGTGTGTACCCAGCATATGTCACAATGCCTAATACCGAAGTAGATATGCCGTCTCTTCTGTGTGAATGAATGAATGATAAACGAAGGGATAGGCTGAAGTTTTCTGTGTTATAGGAGAGATCAGATCAATGTTCTGGGAAGTTGATTTCTGATAAAAAGGACAGGACATATTAGAAAGCTTGATGTTGGTGGCAATCCAGACCCGAAGTCCATGGCTGAGCAAGGATTCTAGTAATGGGGGCTTAGGCAGAAGGCCATGTTCATGAGGACACAGAATCTATGTAGTCCTTCTGCACATGTGAGCATCTGCACTCAAGGACCCGAAGAGCTCAGGGCAGTAGGATCTGAGAATTGAGAGGAAAGGGTGAAGGAGAATGCCGGACTGATAACCACCTGTCCTGTTGAGTTTCAAATGGTGATGGTGCTGGTACGGCCTGTATCTGAGGGTGAAGCAGCAGTGTAGATGGACAAGTCAGGAGCCAGACGCCAACAGATGGTGATGGAAACTGTAGGAACAGATGCTCATTTAAGGGATTAAGTACAGAGGACAGACCCAAGGGACAACAGGTAAAGGACATACTGTAAACCATCATTTAGAAGATAGAAGATTCAAAAGAGTTTAATGCAAACCCAAGAGGGTTACAAGGAGAAGAAATGACCCTAAGTGTTGCAAGCACTTCACAATTAAAGAAAACTGAGTATATTAATTGCAGTTGGTCAAGTGAGAACTGGAATGTCCTAAGGAAAGTGTATGCTGATAGAAGTAAAACGTTGCTATCACAGAGTATAAAACTGGATTGTAACCATATAAAAGGGAGCAGTGAACCAAAATATCTTTTCTCTTGGCGTTGCCATTAGCTGTTTCCAAGTAAAAGATTTATCAATGAATATACTATAACTGTGTAGCCTTCTCCCATTATTGAGCCATTTAAATAGCAACTACTTTAAATAAGGGTGGAAAAACTACTGGAAGCCTTGCTTTTTAAATTTAGTGTACTGCCTTATGAAGCGCACTTCTGTAAACAGAAAAAAAATATATTGGGTTATAAATACATCATAGTGATAAGGCTACGATACACAGAAGCAATTTCCTATCAAAATAGTCAGCTTTCCTAGGATACTTAAATATCCCTGCTAGTCTTTATCAGGGGAATAATAGGTTTGCTGTACTCAGTTTTATTGATTCAACATGAATGAATGTGTAAAATCATATTTCTGTGTAGAAAGGAAAATTTTTATAATCAACTGCCTCAAATTAATTTTGAGTTCTTCATATGTAATTTGAATTTACTTTACTACTTGGGTGCTTAACATAATGTTTAATATTATTGAATCAGCCAAGATTTCAGTGATTCAGGAGCAAGTTGTTGAGTTTTAGTGTATGTGTGTATTAACTAGGTTCCATGGAAGTTTGAACACATAGTTTTCTTGGGCACTGTTTAATTTGGTGGCATTTTCACAGTAGGTAAAATTAGGGTCAAAGTGTATGACAATATTATTCATCATGTGTGATTTTGGTGGGTCAAAATAGCTAGCATAGGGATTTAATAAAAAATAATTCTGGATGTCTACTTCTTTAGATAAACAAAACCATAATCAAAAATCGGCTTTGCTTCAATTGGGATTTTTATAATAAAAGGGGCATGGGATTCATATATGAAGGTATAACATTCATATATCAAAAATTTTTCAGACTATAACTTATGGCCAGATCATAAGAGCAATAAATGGCCATTGATGAGTCTCTTCACTGGCACAGCGAAAAAGGTATTATGGTTGGTGGCTAGGTCTATAAAATGTCCTTGTATCATCTTTGAACAACTTTGTACAACCAGTCTTTATTTCCTTTGTATTGTATCATTTTTGAAGGATTTCTAAAAGATTCTGTATCCCATTTTCATATACATAGGAGACTGTCATTCAAGAAGCATCCCAAATTGAGGCCACCAGATGTTTCCCTCCATAGTAAATCAGAGAATAAGCATAATTTGAATATTCTGCATATATTTACATATCGATGTCAAGAGTCCCTAACTCCAATTATGTAAAATAAAATTAATTAGTGCAGCCTACTGCAAAGCCCATATTCAAATCCAATATTCTGGGTAAGATAGTGTAGAAACACCTACCACATCTTAAAGCCAATTAGCTTGATTTCTTCTGGGAATCAGAGGGCTGGGCAGACACACCTACCTAGGTACCTCAAGGAGAGCCTGGACATAGAAGGAGGCACCCAAACACAGAGAATCAAAGTCCAAGCTGATTTGTTCTGAGCTGCTGGGGCTTGTTCTCTTTCCCGGTGAAAATTGCACCTGCATAAATTTACAGATACTACAAACACATTCTAGTTCTTGCATTCCTTTGAGAACTGAATGGTCCTCATTGTCCTTTGGTTAGAGTTCGGTGTCTAGCCCCAAGTAGCCTCAGGTAGGAGAGCCAGTGCACCTTCATGGTGGCAAAACTACTGTGTTTTCCTGACTTGGCATTTCCACAGCAGTGAGCTGCCCGGACCTCTTCCTTCTCTTTATCTGCCTTGTGAAATTCTGATCAGTCCTCAGAATCCGTTTGGTCCCTGGCAAAAGCTTAGACTTTGTAGTCAGATGTAGATTCTTTTATGATTCAAGTTTGCTGGAGTAGCCTTGGTTGAGTTCTTAACCACCCTGAGGCTGGAATTTCTCAGCTGGCAGGAAAAGACAAGATGTTTTCCTGTCTATTGTCAGTGGTAAAGATTTACGTAAAATACCATTGCTAAGTGTCCCAGATATAGTATATACCCAAAAAACTGTAGCCTTGCTCCTTTCCTTTGAGACTAATCCAGGTGTTAGTCAACTAAATCTGTCTGTGGACTCAGGGTAACCAGAGCCACCTGCCTTTGTGTCTCTTCTCCATTATATCACAAGCAGGCATCTTATCTCTCTGGTGAGATTTAGATTTACTTCAAGGTAACTGGAAGAACTGGAGCAACCCCAGCATTTATAAAAGAAAAAAAAAAAAAGAAAAAAAAAACATTTAGAACAGGTTCTGCCCCATATCCTCTACGTCAAGGACAAAATTGGCAATTCTGTTTGAAACTATCATTGGAAATAGACATTTGTGAGTGTCACATTGAATTAACCCTGGGGGAAATTCTGAGGGAAGATCCTAGTATTTCAAGTGGATCGGTAACCTGGCACAGACCGCCTCTAAGTAGAGACGGCTCTAGGACTCAAAAAATGTTCTACTAATATATATATTCAAAAAGGCAAAGCTATTCTACCCCAGTTAGACTAGACTAGTGCTCTCTACACGGGCAGGCAAACTGTTTAGGCAGTGCACAGGATGATCCATTGGGTTGAGAGGAAAAAAAGCTCAACTTGGATTGATATTTTTATCTTACCCTTTTATAATTTCTTCTTGCATGCGTTTATTATATTCTGTGTAGTAGAACATGTGTATAATTAATGAATGCATATGGATACACGGGGGACTCCGTTTTTGAAGTGCTCAGGGTAAAGATGGTTTAGGTGACTAACAGAACTGCTTTTCTTCCTCCAGACTGCAGTTTTGTACTTGCTCACCAAAGCTAACTTCAGCATGCTCAAAAGGAAGCAGAGCTCCAGGGTGGAGGCCCAGCCAGTTACTGACTTTGGTCCCGACGAATCTCTGTCCGACAACGCTGACATACTCTGGATTAATAAGCCAGTAAGTTTCTTTTTTGAAGAGTGGAGAAGCACATGCTGATATAAAGGAAATTTGATACATATAATTCAAAAATCACATCCCTTTGGCTTTGAAATGACTGTTTGAGGTGCAGTAGAATATGGATGAGTCTCAGAGTCTGGAAGTGGAGAATAATTCAGATGAAATAAAGAGGTACCACCGGGAGTTATTCACATAGGAAGGTCTGCTAGGTGGTCTGCTCCCTCCTTCCCCCCACTGCACATGCTGTTCTCAGAGTCATGCCATGCAGTGATAATGCCACTTCGCAGACTGATCCAAAGCTGGAGTCCCAGATGAGTAATCTGTTCTATCATGTTTCCTTTACTTAGAGATCTGAGCATGCACAAATGTGTGAGGCGATAATCAAATGTTTGGAATGAAAGGTCACCTCCTGAGTCACAAGGTTTGAGTAAAAGTAAAAGTTAATGAGATAGTGGATAGTGTCTCTGAAGAATTCTGGCACCTTCTCTGCCTGATGAAGCTAATGAGAACTTGAGGCGAACATCTAGGACAGTATCACTGAACAGAGAGCGTAGCAGCCAGAAGGTGGGATGGCATGTCCACAGGTCTTGGAAGCTCAGCCCTACCACAGCGGATGGGCTCCACTTCAGGACCAAACACACAGCAGAGGCTGAAGTAAGGAAATGAACTGCTACCCTCACACTCATGGTCTTTCCCTTGACCAGGATAAAGATCACCTGCCCATGTTCCTGGCCCTTTGCGGTCTTCTCCATCCATTCTGCCTTTCAGACTATGTGTCCAGCATGCTCACATTTCTTCCTGCATTCCCGTTTCTGTTCACATTGCCCTTCTGTACAGTCATTGAAACATCTCTCTTACCTACATTGCAAATTAAAATGTGTTAGCAGTACAATGAGGACTTTTTATAATCTGGCTCTAAACGCCAGCAGAGCAACTGTGCTTTCCTGGATCTGCACACTGGCCACTTGAGCCTCATCAGCGTCTTCCCGTTCCTCCAAGACATCCAGCCAGTTCACGTTGCTTCCCTGCCCAGAGGCCTTCCCCAGCCTCTGATGAGTCAAGTCCTCCTGACCCATTAAGGGCTGGCTCAAATGTCAGCCCACTCCTGTCAGCCTCTGAATGGTTCCTCATTTAACCCTCTCCACAACATGCAGAATGAACCTCTTCTCTTTCCACTTTTCCTATTTTTACATTTGTATGTAAGTAAAAATCTGTTACATATAAATATAAATGTATATTATGCATATCAGACTGCTAAGTAGTGATGAGTCAGAAGCATATTTAACATATTTGTGGCCCCAGAGCCCTACATAATTTCTTACCCATAGTAGGTCTGTCATTCATGTTTAGAAAATGGATCAAGATGGAAAATAAAGCATTCACTAACTTTTTCTGAGTGCCCACCAAATATAAGGCTTTCTGAGAACCTCCAAGAGGTACCATTATAGATATAGCCATGGAAGCAGTAACTAAAATGATTAATGTTTAATTAGGATTCTTTCTTTAAATTCAAAATAGATTTGTTGTGGAAGAGCCCATCTTTTGAAGCTCTTTTGTGTAATTAGATCCTTTGTGTTGGAGATCCAGATCAAGCTAAATTTGCACTTTATTGAAGGTCTTCCAAATTGCATGAAAAGTGCATCAACCCTTAAAATGAATTGAGTCATCAGTGACTTACATGGTATAGAATTAATGACATTATGTCTTCATGCAAATATTATAACTGTCAGATTAATATTATAACCCACTCACTAGCCTACAAGTGTCTGAATCTCCTCAAAGTTCTTGACAGTCTTCAATTTTTCATCATGAATGCTTCTAGCTTGCACAGCTGAGAAGACATATACCATGAAACTGTGACATCTCTTTCAGGGGGAGTATAATGTTAGAGGATTAATACGACTGCAGATATATCCAGCATAATCAATAAATAACACATTTAAATTATGTTTAAGAAAAAAATAAATTATGTTTAAGAATTGTGTTCTAATTAACTAGTAATATAAATTTTGTGGGGGTAGCATGCAGATGCCATTTACTAATTTTTTAGCTTAGGTGTTAGTTTTTATAATAAAATATTCTACATGAGGGATCGTATTTCTTGCACATACACACGTATATGCACACACACAAACACATGCCTATACATGTTTATCTTTATGTTGAAGTTAAGGAAAATCTTCAGACAACATGTGCACTCTTAGAACTGCACAAACACTTTTTGGGATTTTAGAAAAGCTATCAGGGCTAAATTTCTACAAAATGTTCTCTAAAATGTGGAAGAAAGTCCATTTATTATCTTTTGAGAATGTGGAATGTGGTCAGATTTTTGAAGTATGTTGTTTTATTTGAGAATGCTACATATAACATACAAATGGAAAGAAAGCCTGACACATGGGAAGTGCTATATATCAAGTCATTCTTAAAAACATGGGCAATCCACGAGAATAGGCCACTGTGCTAGCTACCAGGGAAGTTATGGTAAGTATAAGTTTCCAATTCTAGGTGCACCCAATATATAAAAAGTATAAAAGTAATAAATAGCACATAACATTTCTATATAAGTAAGGTACTGACTCTCCTGTTTTAATGGGATCAGAATCTCCTTATGTTGTGGTCCGATGCCTTGGAGAGATCAGAGGCATTGCAGTAGCCTGCCTAAGTTCACAACAAGGCCCTGGCTCTCAATAACTCCAGGAGCACAGAAAAGTCTTAAGAGACTTTTAACCTTCCCATTTTAGTGTGTTCATGTGGAAATTAGGCTGCTTTCAGTATTAAATGATGTAAAATATGTGAAAATATTTAGCACGTTGTATGCACTTAACAGACATAAGTTTCCTACTTTCCCTTCTCCATGCCGGTGAGATATTTTAATTTCAATATCACATTTTCCAAATAGAGTGGTTTATAACACAAGTTTAAGATCTCATTTTATTGTGTCAAAGGATAACTTTGGACCATTTTTTTTTTCAGTGGGTTCACTCTTTGCTGCGCATCTGTGCCATCATCAGTGTCATTTCTGTCTGTATGAACACACCCATGACGTTCGAACACTACCCCCCTCTTCAGTATGTGACTTTTACTCTGGATACTTTACTGATGTTTCTCTACACAGCAGAGATGATAGCAAAAATGCACATCCGGGGTATTGTCAAGGTGAGTGTCCTGTAAACAAAATGCACTAAAAATCTAAATTAGTTTAATAATATTTTCATATTAATTTCAACAAAACAAAACATCTCTTTATCCATACTGAGGTTTTTAAAAATAGGGCATAACTCCAGAATTGGTGAAAATATGATGTATAAGAATATTTAAAACATCAAATAAATTGTGTAAGACACAAAGCCTTGGGATATCCAGGAAGGAGGAAGATAGTCCGACTGGCCAGCTTCATGGCCAGAGTAGGGTCAGTTATGTCACCTACAGGTGAACTCATGGCCCTGGCACTGTGGTTGGCCCAAGCTTGGCACCTGTGAATTTATGGGATGCAGAATAAATGTTATATGATCAAATTACAATGTGACGATATTCAGGATGTCATTAACCTGAAGTGTTCTAAAGATATAAAGGAGTGAAAAGAAAGGACATGATGTGGAAAGCAGGAGTATAAGAAGAGGAAGGTATGGCATGCAATTGGCACTATGGAGAGATAAGAAATAACAAGAAAAAGGAAAAGAAGGAAAAAGCAAAGGAAGAAAAGTTCTGTCAGAGGATATCCCTTCTATATACTACTAACCTTCACACAGAGGATAAAAATATATAGATGATACTGTCTCTCTAAAGTATTTGAAATTATGCTATTTAGGGAGCCATTGGTATAAGGAAATAGCAGTATGGATATAAGGGTTTACAAATGATAGATTTGGCTCAAATCTTAGCTTTCCTTTACTGGCTGTATCAGCATCTCTAGTTACATAATTTTGGTGGTAAAGGGCTTTATTTTGTACTAGGATTTTAAGAATCTAATGAGATGATGCATAACATGAAGTTACTCATGGCTCAGTGATTTTGTTTATATGTAATTCATTGTGTGTTATTCTTAAAAGAGAGGGATCACAGTCAATGCATTACTCTTTTCATTTTTACCTTTTAAAAATCTTTTTATTTTTTTATTCTTAAAATTTATTTATTTTTCATTTTTTATTAAGTTCAGTTGGCCAACATATAGTATAACACCCAGTGCTCATATCATCAAGTACCCTCCTCAGTGCCCATCACCCAGTTACCCCAATCCCCCACTGACCTCCCCTTCCAACCCTTTGTTTGTTCCCCAGAGTTAGGAGTATCTCATGGTTTGTCTCCCTTTCTAATTTTTCCCACTCGGTTCCCCGCCTTTCCCTTATAGTCCCTTTCACTATTTCTTATATTCCACATATGAGTGAAACCATATGATTGTCCTTCTCCAATTGACTTATTTCACTCAGCATAATGCCCTCCAGTTCTATCCACATCAAAGCAAATGGTGGGTATTTGTCTCTTCTGATGGCTGACTTAATATTCCTATATATATATATATCACATATTTTTTAATATTTTATTCATTTATTCATGAGAATACACAGAGAGGAGAGAGAGAGAGATGCAGAGACACAGGCAAAAGGAGAAGCAGGCTCCACTCAGGGAGCCCAACGTGGAACTCGATCCCGGGTCTCCAGGATCACACCCTGGGCTGAAGGCGGCGCTAAACTGCTGAGCCACCCAGGCTGCTCTATATATCACATCTTTAACCATTTATCTGTTGAAGGACATCGTGGCTTCTTCCACAGTTTGGCTATTGTGGCCATTGCTGCTATAAACACTGGAGTGCAGGTGTCCTGGCGTTTCACTGCATCTGTATTTTTGGGGTAAATCCCCAGCAGTGCAATTGCTGGGTCATAGGGCAGTTCTATTTTTAACTCTTTGAGGAACCTCCACACAGTTTTCCAGAGTGGCTGCACCAGTTCACATTCCCACCAACAGTGCAAGAGGGTTCCCCTTTCTCCACATCCTCTCCAACATTTGTTGTTTGCTGTCTTGTTACTTTTCACCATTCTCACTGGCGTGAGGTGGTATCTCATGGTGGTTTTGATTTGTATTTCCCTGATGGCAAGTGATGCAGAGCCATTTTCTCATGTGCTTGTTGGCCATGTCTAGGTTTTCCTCTGTGAAATTTCTGTTCATATGTCTTTTGCCCATTTCATGAATGGATTGTTTGTTTCTTTGCTGTTGAGTTTAATAAGTTCTTTATAGATCTTTATAGATCTGGGATACTAGCCCTTTATCTGATATGTCATTTGCAGGTATCTTCTCCCATTCTGTAGGTTGTCTGTTATTTTTGTTGATGCTTTCTTTTGTTGTGCAGAACCTTTTTATCCTGATTAAGTCCTAATAGTTCATTTTTGCTTTTGTTTCCCTTGCCTTCATAGATATATCTTGCAAGAAGTTACTGTGGCCAAGTTCAAAAAGGTTATTGCCTGTGTTCTCCTCTAGGATTTTGATGGATGCTTGCCTCACATTTAGATCTTTCATCCATTTTGAATTTATCTTTGTGTCTGGTATAAGAGAATGGTCTAGTTTCATTCTTCTGTTTGTGGATGTCTAGTTTTCCCAGCATCATTAATTGAATAGACTGTCCTTTTTCCAGTGAATATTCTTTCCTGCTTTGTCAAATATTAACCATAGAGTTGAGGGCCCATATCTGGGTTCTCTATTCTGTTCCATGGACCTATGCATCTGTTTTTCTGTCCGTACCATACTGTCTTGATGATCACAGCTGTGTAATACAGCTTGAAATCTGGCATTGTGATACCCCCGGCATTGGTTTTCTTTTTCAATATTCCCCTGGCTATTAGGGGTCTTTTCTGATTCCACACAAATCTTTAGATTATTTGTTCCAACTCTGTGAAGAAAGTCCATGGTATTTTGATAGGGATTGCATTGAACCTGTAAATTGCCCTGGGTAGCATAGACATTTTCACAATATTTATTCTTCCAATGCATATGCATGGAATGTTTTCCCATCTCTTTGTGTCTTCCTCAATTTCTTCCAGAAGTGTTCTGTAGGGTATAGATCCTTTACCTCTTTGGTTAGGTTTATTCCTAGGTATCTTATGCTTTTAGATGCAATTGTAAATGGGATTGACTCCTTAATTTCTCTTTCTTCAGTCTCATTGTTGGTGTATAGAAATGGAACTGATTTCTGGGCATTGGTCTTGTATCCTGCCATGTTGCTGAATTGCTGTATGAGTTCTAGCAATCTTGGGGTGGAGTCTTTTGGGTTTTCTATGTAGAGTATCATGTCATCTGCGAAGAGGGAGAGTTTGACTTCTTTGCCAATTTGAATGCCTTTTATTGCTTTTTGTTTTCTGATTGTGGAGGGTAGGGCTTCTAGCACTAGGTTGAATAACAGTGGTGAGAATGGACATCCCTACCATGTTCTTGATCTTAGGGGAAAGGCTCTCAGTTTTTCCCCATTGAGAGTGATACTCACTGTGGGCTTTTCATAAATGGCTTTTAAGATACTAAGGAATGTTCCCTCCATCCCTACACTTTGAAGAGTTTTAATCAGGAATGGATGCTGTATTTTGTCAAGTGCTTTCTCTGTATCTATTGAGAGGATCATATGGTTCTTGTTTTTTTC
Source organism: Canis lupus dingo (assembly GCF_003254725.2). Classification (NCBI taxonomy): domain Eukaryota; kingdom Metazoa; phylum Chordata; class Mammalia; order Carnivora; family Canidae; genus Canis; species Canis lupus. Next base: position 51,258,249 of record NC_064264.1, on the reverse strand, counting down.
TCTTCTTGATGTGATCTATCATGTTGATTATTTTACAAGTGTTGAATCACCCTTGCATCCGGGGGATAAATCCTACTTGGTCATGGTGAATAATATTCTTAATGTACTGTTGGATCCTATTGGCTAGTATCTTGTTGAGAATTTTTGCATCTGTGTTCATCAGGGATATTATTCTATAATTCTCCTTTTTGGTGGAGTCTTTGTCTGGTTTTGGAATTAAGGTGATGCTGCCCTCATAAAATGAGTTTGGAAGTATTCTGTCCCTTTCTATCTTTCAAAACAGCTTTAGTAGAATAAGTATTGTTTCTTCTTTTTTTAATAATAAATTTATTTTTTATTGGTGTTCAATTTGCCAACATTTGATGGAATTCCCCTGGGAAGCCATCTGGCCCTGGACTTTTGTGTCTTGGGAAGTTTTTGATGACTGCTTCAATTTCCTCGCTGTTTATTCATCTGTTCAGGTTTTCTATTTTTTCCTGTTCTAGTTTTGGTAATTTGTGGTTTTCCAGAAATGCATTCATTTCTTCTAGATTGCCGAATTTGTTGGCATATAGCTGCTCATAATACATTTTAAAAACTGTTTATATTTCCTTGGTATTGGCTGTGACTCTCCTCTTTCATTTGTGATTTTATTAAATTGAGTCTTTTTTCATTTTAATAAGGCCGGCTAGGGGTTTATCTATCTTATTAATTCTTTCAAAGAACCAACTCCTGGTTTTGTTGATCTATTCTACAGTTATTCTGGTCTCTGGTTCATTGAGTTCTGCTCAAATCTTTATTATCTCTTCTGCTTGGTGTAGACTTTACTTGCTGTTCTTTCTCCAGTTCCTTTAGGTGCAAGGTTAGCTTGTGTATTTGAGTTTTTTCCAATCTTTTGAGGGAGGCTTGTATTGCAATGTATTTCCCTCTTAGGACTGCTTTTGCTATATCCCAAAGGTTTTTAACAGTTGTATTTTCATTTTCATTAGCATCCATGAATCTTTTTAATTCTTCTCTAATTTCCTGGTTGACCCATTCATCTTTTAGTAGGATGCTCTTTAAACTCCATGTGTTTGAGTTTCTTCCAAATTTCTTCTTGTGATTGAGTTCAAGTTTCAAATCATTGTGGTCTGAGAATATGCAGGGGACAATCCCAATCTTTTGGTATCAGTTGAGACCTGATTTGTGACCCACTATGTAGTCTATTATGGAGAAAGTTCTATGTGCATTTGAGAAGAATGTGTATTCAGTTGCATTTGGATGGAAAATTCTGTATATATCTGTGAAATCTATTTTGTCCAGTGTATCATTTAAGGCCCTTGTTTTTTTTTAGTAATGTTCTGCTTAGAATATCTGTCATTTGTTGAAAGTGCCGTTTGAGGTCTCCTACTATTAGTGTATTATTATTTAAGTATGTCTTTACTTTGGTTATTAATTGATATACTTGGCAGCTCCCATATTAGGGGCATAAATATTCATAATTGTTAGGTCCTCTTGTTGGATAGATCCTTTAAGTATGATATAGTGTCCCTCTTCATCTCTTACTACAGTCTTTGGGATAAACTTTAATTTATCTGATATGAGGATTGCTACCCCCAGCTTTCTTTTAAGGACCATTTGAATGGTAAATGGTTCTCCACCCCTTCATTTTCAGGCTGGAGGTGTCCTTAAGACTAAAATGAGTCTCTTGTAAATAGCATATAGATGGGTCTTGCTTTTTTATCCAGTCTGATACCCTCCGTCTTTTGATGGGATCATTTAGCCCATTCACGTTCAGAGTAACTACTCAGAGTAACTATTGAAAGATATGAATTTAGTGCAATCATATTACCTATTCAGTCCCTGTTTTTGTGGATTGTTTCTTTGGGCTCCCTCTTTCTTATACATAGTCCCCCTTAATATTTCTTGCAGATCCAGTTTTTTTTTCAGTTTCTGCCTATCGTGGAAGCGCTTTATCTCTCCTTCTATTCTGAATGAGAGCCTTGCTGGATAAAGTATTCTTGGCTTCATGTTCTTCTCATTTAGGACCCTGAATATATCATGCCAGCCCTTTCTGGCCTGCCAGGTCTCTGTGGAGAGGTCTGATGTTAATGTTATATTTCTCCCCATATAAGTTAAGGATCTCTTGTTTCACATTGCTTTAAGAATTTTTTCTTTACCTTTGAAATTTGCAAGTTTCACTATTAAATGTCGAGGTGTTGAATGGTTTTTATGAATTTTTTTGGGGGGTCCTCTCTATCTCTTGGACCTGAATGCTTGTTTCCTTCCCCCAATTTGGGAAGTTCTCAGCTATGATTTGTTTAAATACACTTTGTGGTCCTCTCTCTCTCAGCCTCTTCTGGAATCCCAATTAGACATATATTCTTCCTTCTCCAGCTATCACTTATTTCTCTAAGCCTTTTCTCTTGGGCTTTTATTGTTTTTCTCTTTTTTCCTCAGCTTCCTTCCTTACCATCAACTTCTCTTCTATGTCACTCACTCTCTCTTCCACCTCATTAACCCTAGCAATTAGGACATCCAGTTTGGATTGCATCTCGTTTAATTTATTTTTAATTTCAGTCTGATTAGATCTTAATTCCGCAGTAACAAAGTCTCTAGAGTCCTTTACACTTTTTTCCAGAGCCACCAGTAGCTTTATAATTGTACTTCTGAATTGAATGTCTGACATTGTATTTAAATCCAAATTCTGTAACTCTGTGGCAGAGAGTATTGTTTTCGGTTTTTTTCTTTTGTGATAAATTCTTCCTTCTAGCCATTTTGTTCAGTGCAGAGTGGCTGTATGAGCGGTCTGAGTCAAAAATATCAACCACAACCTAAATAAAATACACCCTAGATGATTCCAAAGAGGTTAGAGACCAGAAAATAAAAGAAAAAGAACAGAGCAAAATAAAAGGACTGCTAAAGTGAAAAACAAATTTTAAAACAAAGTAATAAAAATAAAAACACAAAACACAAAAACAAATAAGAAGAAAAAAGAAAAGAGGAAAAAGGGGGGATGGTGGTAGTGAGGAAGTGGTAGTGGAGAGGGAATGTAGTCTACCTGGGGTGTCCTAGAAGATGATCCTCTTGGTTCTTTTTTTAATTTTTTGATCCTCTAAGTTCTGAGTGTGTTTTGTTTTGTATATTAGAAGATGCTCAATCCCAAATTTATATAAACCAGCAATACTTATATAAAGCCTCAATACTGAACACAAAAACATAAACAAGATAAAAGAGGGGGGCAGAATAGGAAGGAAGAGAGAATATTATCTCACAGAATGAACCAACACATTATTCCACTTGGTTCTGAATGCATGTTGGTTGTGTTTTAGAGGGTACTAACTTCCACCATTGTAAAACAAAACAAGGCAGGAAAACCAAAAACCAAAAAACAAATGCCCATATTTCGTATATGTACCAGAATTAAACTGAATCCATTGAAGGGAATCCAGAAGTGAAAAATATATCTAAGACATGTAATTGTAGAAAAATGAAAGTCAAAAAGGAAAAAAAATTAAAAATGAAGAGCTGATAAAATATTGTAGTTAAGGTGGGAAAAGACAAAAATATTGGAAATTTTTAGTCAGATATAAAAACAAGTCATAATGGAAAAGGAAACAAAAAAAGAAAAATAAGGGACCCTCTAGGTCTATATACTATTTTCCCTTGATTTTCCCTCAGTTCTGGAGCTTTCCAGGGCTTATTGGTCAAGTACTTGCTCTTCCCCTGTTCTTCCAGCTGGTCTTCTGGGGGAGGGCCTGCTGTGCTCTCAGGTGTGTGTGCTGTTTACCTCATGAAGCCTCTGTTCCCTAGCAGCCTGCCTCTCTCAGGTGCAAGGTGAAACAAAGAGGAAAAAAATTGCAGCGGCCAGCTCTCCAGCTCTGGAGTCAGCTCCCCGAGAGTAACTAACCACAGTCTCCCAGTCCACATTGGCCTGACTCTCAGTAGGGGGGTGGGGGGCAGAGGCGCAGGAGTGCTGACCTGCACAGCTTGGGGGCGCCCAGTGACAGGAGAGTTCTCACTGTCCTGTGCCCGATTTCCCTGCTGAGCACTTTTCTGGCAGGGAAAACTCCAGCGTGGATTTTTAAATTTCCCGCTTCTCCAGGGCTGGGCTTTCCTGCCCTGGAGGCTTTTCACTGCCCCACTTTAGCCCTGCTCCTCGCACTGCCCACTTTATTCTTTTTTATTTTTTTTCACCTTCTTCCCTTGTTAGAAGTGAAAACTTTTCTCTCTATAGCATTCTAGCTGTTCTCTCTTTAAATCTCAGATCGAATTCATTGGTGTTCAGAATGTTTTAAAAGCTATCTAGGTAACTAGTATCTAGTTTGTGGGACCAGGTGAATTGAGGACCCCTACTCTTCTGCCATCTTCCCCCTCCCTCCTAAAACCCTTTTTATCATGGAAAATTTTAAGTTTACACAGAAGTAGAGGTTATAGTTGTCATGAATCCCTGTAACTCAGTATCAACAGTTATCAGTAGTGGCCAGTTCTTTTCATTTTAGAGCAAATCTGAAAATTCAGATTTGAAATGTCAGAAGTAACTCCTTATGCATTACTGAGCGATAAACATTCTTTTTAACATAACCATCATGCCATTATTGCATCTAGCAAAATTAACAATTTCTTAATATATGCCAGTACCCAAGTCATAGAGGTATTTCCCCAATTGTCTCAAACATTTCTTTTTATATTAAGGTAGCTTCTTTGAATCAGGATTCAAACAAGCTTCACAAAGTGTGTTTGTTATATTTTTAAATTCTGTTTAAATCTCTTTATGCCAATTAGTTCTCAGCCCCACATATCCTGCAAAAAAAAAATTTTTTTTTTGGATCCATTGGGAAAATGAGTCTTGTAGAACATTCTACATTCTAGATATAGCTAATTGCTTCCTGGTAGTTCTGTTATTAGTTTATGTATATTCTATATTCTCTGAACCATTTTGACTTTGACCAGTGATGTACACAGGTGCCTCTTTCCCCAAATGGTCACCACAAAATAGTTTGTAAAACTTTTGGATATTTGCCAATCTGATGGTTGAGAAATGGTAACACGGTGTAGTTTTAAATTTCCCTTTTCAGAGTGAGGTTGAACCTGATGGTATACAAAGACCATTTTCAAATTGTTACTATTTTTCACTCAAGTTTTAGGCATTTTTTGTGTTGGGAATATTAGTTCTTTGTGACATAAATTGCATTTACTTTAAGCATTTATCATTTTTCTTTGCTCATGGCTTTTTTGGTCACACACACTTCTTCCTATTCCAAATCATAAGCTGTCTTTCCATTCTGTTGAGTCTTACAGGACTGTTTGATACTTCTCCTTATATGCATTTTACACATTTTTTGTAATGTTTATATTTTGGTATTTATTTCATCTTTTTGCTGTCAATATGGAGTCTTATCTTCTATTAAGTATTCTAATTTGCTGTTATTATTTTAAATGAAGACTTTTGACTTTTATATGTTAATATTATTTCCTGCTACTTTTCTAAATTTACTAAATTCTTATATTACTTATAGTAGTTTTTCCATTAATATTTTTGGTATTTCCATATCTTTATAGCATATAGAAATAAATACAGATTTGTCTTTTTATTTTCAATTCAGATGCCTATAATTGCTTTCACTTATTTAATTGGGTTAGCTCAATTTCAAATAGTATTAGAGGCAGTGAACATCTTTGTTTAACCTTAGAACATCTCTAATATTTCCTTATTAAGTAATTTGAAGGATTAGGGTTTGAATAATATATATTTTATCAGATTAAGAGAATATTCCAATTTTTGAATTTTGTATCATGAATAGCTTTTAAAATTTGTTGATTATTTTTCTTTTAAGCTCTTATAATAGGGTAGATTTCCTAATATTGAACCATCCTTACGTTCCTAGAAAACACTGAGTTGAGTCATGACAGTTTTATTCTAGTTTAATGTGCTATTTGATGATATTTGTTATTTTGTTCCTTGTTTTAATTTTGTCTAATCTTCGTCAGGTTTTGATATTAGATTTTCCATGTGTGCATATACTCCTATGCTCTAAAATAGTCTGAATCATCTTTAAATTGTTATAACTTTAAAAGTTTGGTATAAATCTCCTATGAAACCATCTGGTCCTAGTGCTTTTTTTTTGGTAGGACTCCTTTCTGTTTCTGTGTCTTCTATGGAAGTTGTTCTGTTGAGACTTGCTTGGTCTGTGGAGTCTCTTTGGTGAAGTATACTTTCTTAGGAAGTTATCCACTATTTAGTTTGTTTCATTTATTAACAGAAGATTGCTTACAATAATTTTAATTTCTCTGGTTTGTATTTTCTCTGAATTTTGAATTTTTTGTGAGATTAGACTTTCTTTTAGCTGGCTTGGCTAGCATTGTTTGTTTTGTTTTGTTTCATTTTGCTTTATTTTTTTTTAAAGATTTTATTCGTTTATTTGAGAGAGAGCATGGTGGGGCCAGTAGAGGGAGAGGGAGAAGCAGACTCCTCACAGAGCAAGGAACTCGACATTCAGGGCTCCATCCCAGAACCCAAAGATCATGACCTGAACCAAAAGCAGACACTTAATCAACTGAACCGCCCAGATAACCTTCATTTTATTTTAGATTAGCCAATTGTTTTACTTATCTTACTGATTTTTAAAAAGTACTAGCTTATTCATTCATTCTCACTCATTAATTTTTGCTTTTACCTTTCTTTCTTTCTTTCTTTCTTTTATTTATTTAGTCTACTTTTTTCAGTCTATTTCTAGATTTCTTAAGGTGTTTCACATTTTCATTTCTTGAGGTTCTTAAATATGTTACTTCATCGTTTTTGGTATAAATCTGGCTGTGAGAATGTTTTTTTCCTTCTATGTGATGTGATCTTTTCTCTTAAATATTGAGAGTCTTTACATTTATTAGTGAACTCAGCAGAATTATGAGAATGTGTCTTTTGTTGACTGTTATGGGATATACTCATCACATGATATTTATTTTATTTTATTCTGCTTCATTGTTCTTCAGGATTTCTTTTATAGTCCAGTTACACCAGATCATGTTTTAGTCATTTATTTCCATCATTTTCTTAATGTGTTTTTTATTTTTTTCCATTTTATTTCTTCTGTATTCTGTTTCCCTTACTGTATGTACTCCCCATGCTGTCTTTTCAATCGTGTGTTCCTTTGAGTTTACTTCTCCATCTAAAATGATTTTTTTTCCATTTCTTTCTAATTCTGATGATCTCCTGAACACTTCTCTGTCTTTTTTTCCAGTCTCCTGTTATTTAGACATCATTTCTTTGCTTCCCTGTTTCCAGTTTTGTGGCACTTTTGTAGCATCTATTTTTAATTTTTTTTTGATAACTTTGTTATATTCTACTACAGTTTTTATCTGCTTTGTATGTTTACTTTTTTGTGTGTCTTATATTTTTATATGTTATTGGGTTCTTCTACATATTTATATGGACTTGATCATACATATTATGTATAATCATAATATATGATTATGATATATTCATAAGGACTTGATCATCATCCTTTTGTTTTATTACCTTTCTTGCTATTGTTCATTTGAAATGGAGTTTCTCCTGCTTAATGGGTAGAGTAACTTCCATACATTATCAGTTTGAGGGTTCCTTCCTCTGTTGTTACCATGAAGTGTAAAATATATAGCTTCTCTTTACAGCAACCATCCCAGGTCTGGGCTGTGCCTCCTCTGGACAGCTGGCCCTCTTATCAAACCCTTGATCTCCTCTGTCCCTCTCATTCCTGCCCTAGCCAATTTGGATTCTACTCCAGGAATTTTTCTTTAGCTTGGGTCTCTGGTCTCCTAGAAAGGAGTTTTTATTAGATCCACTTGGAAGATTAGGATATTCTTTGTAGACTGCTATGTTACATTTCTAAGAATTTTACCATTTATTCTCAGGTTCACTCTCTGAGACTTCCACTAAGTGTTTTGCTAGTATTTGTTAGTAGTTTTGGTGCTGTGAAAATCTTGGATCAGCCACAACTTCCCTGCATGATTTCCCTCTACACCTTCCCCAAACTGGGGTCTTGAGTAGGTATTACTATTGTCAATAGTTTGATCTTCATTTTGGAACACATTATCAGTTAGTTTTATTCAAGACTATGTCTGTGGATATGTTTCTCTATGCTATCTCACTTGCTTTGTTTTCTTAGGAAATTTGGGAAATTCAAAAAAACTCCCATCGTGATCTTACCCAAATTAAAGCCAACTGCTTAACCTTTATAGTAGTTTATTTAGCATATACTTTGTGTTAGACACATTATGACCAAAAAAACAAAACAAAAAAAAACCCCAAAAAAACAAAAAACAAAAAACAAAACACACACACAAAAAAACAAATTCTGGCTGTACTTTTTTTTTTTTTTTTTTGAGAAAGTGGTAGGGACACCTCCTGGGTACATTGAGTGAATGAGGCACTGAGAAATTGAGCTTCAAAAGTGTACTCCAGGAAGCTCTGCACTCAGGGCTGCAATGACCTCAGCTCAGGTCACACCTGTGAACAGTGTGGTCCACATACTACCACTGCTGACACTGTGGACATTGCTCCAGGCCATCTCTGTCTTTCTCCTTAGAAGTCAATGTTCATAGTTCTGAGAGTGCATATCTGATTGGCCAGATTACATTAGGATCTGGAGGAGAAGTCTTGGGAGGAAATGCAGTTCGATGCACCTGATAGTGAAGAGATAAAGGACAGGAGTGAGCTTGGAAGTTTGTCTGCGGATGCATTTATTAATTTCTCGAGCGCTGCTCTCAAAGAATTTGTTATTGCCTGACTTCTTTCCTCTGATTTCATTGTCATAGTGGCTTTTAAACAGAGATCACAAATACTTTGGAGTTTGTATTAGTTACCTACTTCTTCCATACTAACAACAAACAAGGGCTTAAAACAACAGAAATTTATTGTCTCACAGTTCTGGAGGCCACAGGTCCAAAACTAGAATGTCAGCAGACCCATGATCTTTCTGAAGATTCTAGGGGAAAGGGGAAAACAAACCTCTCCTTGGTCTTCCTCACTTTAGATGGCCCCTAGCAGTTTTTGACATTCCTCAGCTTGTAGCTGTATTGCTTCAGTTTCTGCTCCTGTCTTCACATGAACTTCTTGTTTCCCTGTGTATCCTCTCCTCCTCTTTTAAGGGTACTAGTCATTGGATTTAGGGCTCACCCTAATTTAGCATGACCTCATCATAACTAATTGCATCTTCGAAAGGCCTTATTTCCATATAAGGTCACATTCTGAGGTTCTGATTGGACATGGATTTGGGGGGCACACTGTTCAACTCACTGCAGACTTAGTTTCAGCTAGCCGCTTGACCAGCCAGCTGGTTGCTATTGTCAGATTTTATAAGAAGCTTTGAAAAAACTTTCTGAAGTTTATATGGTAATTCACAGAAAATTGGGGTAGAAATACAAAAGAGAAATTCAGTTCAGGATTTGAACTTGAAAGAAACCATCAAAGCCACAGTAATCTTAATGTATTTGCCAAGAAACAAGTAAACTCAGAGAAACACCGAGAGCCTATTGTGAGTACAGTAAGCATGGGCCCCAGGAAAGGCAGCATGGCCGTAGTATGTGATCCACAGCCCACTAGGAAAAGATGTTGATTTATGGGTGCAGTGGGCACCTTCCATGCCTCATCCAGTAGATTTCAGTTGTAATTTGAAGATAATCTGGGTCTTTCACAAAATTGCTAGATCAGATACTCTGAGCATTAGGTTTAGATATGTCAAGGTGCCCAAATTGATAGCTAAACCAGGAGGTCAGCTCAGGGGACTTGAGGTTTTGTGAAGGTGCCAGAGGTGTCTTTATGCCACTGTAACTTCACTCTCAGCACAGTCTAGCCCTGTTTTGAATTCTATGATTCTCCAGAGGGCCTTGGATGACCCCAGGGCTTGTGTGTATTGGTCATTCAGGCAATGGCAATCTTTGAATATTCATTGGGATTATAAATCACCATGTGTTGATCTGAGATTCCAACTTGAATGAACAAAAGCATGACATTTCCTAGAATAAAAGTTTTGTTTTCTGAAGTTATTTAATAAATTAAGACTTGGATTTCACATCATGAGCATGACAGTAGACATTGCAATATCAGAGTCTAATGATGAAGAGAACAGAGGTGGACTGAATATATTCATACCAAGTGAACTGAGCACCAAATGAACAAAGGTTTTAAAAGTTCAAATATTAAAAGTTGCAGCAATCATTAAATAATAAAATATTTGATTTATGACCAGGTTGTTTTTGAAACACTCTTAGTCCCGTCTAGTATTTTCTGATTTCCATCAATATTTGGATGATGAGCTGTTGACTAAAACTAAAAGTGTTGTTTTAATTTTCAATCTGTAAGAATTTAAAATTGAAAATTAACATCAAATACAGTTTTTCTGTTTTTAATTTAAGAATTCTTGGATTAAACACAAATATAATGCAGATTTTAGTAATACTGTCATGCTAACATTATCTGGAAATAATCATTGCAGCCTCATATCTTATTAAAACTAATATTCAGTGTTCAAATGCCATCTCAGATTTGAGTTAAATATAATTAAATAGGAAGTCTTATTATCCTGAACCAGGCTTTAAATTTATCATATTATTGAATTTTCACCCTTGGGGCCCCCCCGTCCCAGGTCATGAATTTGTTCTCATTTTTATGATATACATTTCTGCAAACATGCATGTTATGGCAGACACAGACCAGAGTATATTGGACTTGAGATTACATTCTTGTATTTAAAACTTAACTTACTTTCCTTTGGATATATACTTAGAAGTGGGAATTCTGGATTATAAGGTAGTTCTGTTTTTAATTTTTTAGGAACTTCATAATTTAGAATGAGTGTACCAATTTACATTCCCTGCAACAGTGCACAAGGGTTCCCTTTTTTCCACATCCTCCCCAACATTTGTTATCTGTTGTCTTTTTGATAAATCCTAACATTTGAAGTGATATCTTATTGTGGTTTTGATTTTCATTTTCCTGATTGTTAGTGAAGTCAAGTGCCTTTTCATATACTTCTTAACCATCTAAATGTCTTTTTTAGAGAAATGTCTGTTGAGGTCCTTTGCCCTTTTAAAATCAAGTTGTTTATCTCTTTTTGCTATTGAGTTGTAAACATACACCAACAACTAAGTCATACACCTTGGGCAGCCCGGGTGGCTCAGCGGTTTAGCGCCGCCTTCAGTCCAGGTTGTGATCCTGGAGACCTGGGATCGAGTCCCATGTCAGGCTTCGTGGCATGAAGCCTGCTTCTCCCTCTCTCTGCCTGTGTCTCTGCCTCTCTCTCTCTCTCTCTCTCTCTGTGTGTCTCTCATGAATAAATAAATAAAATCTTTAAAAAAAATAAAGTGGCATACCTTTAAAAAAACAAGTTGTACACCTTAATACATATGACTTACAATTTTGGATTATATACTAAAGCTGGAAGCAAACCATAAACTTTTCATAAAGGCTTAGTTTTAGAAAAATAGCATCTGTTACAGTACATTTGTGTTGCTAATTTAATTTTTTGACTCCATATTTTTGTATTTGTATATTTGTTTTGGTTTACAGTTGCATGAGAAAAGTGTAGGCATTTAAGTTACTCCATAATAAAACATAACAGCCTGTATAGGGGCTGTATGATAATTTTTTAGAGGATCTCATGTTACTCAAGTTTGAATTACTATGCTCTCCTCAGTTAACCCTACTATATATTTTTAAACATTTATGAAGCACCTGTCTGCTAAAAAACTTATTTTTCATAAAATATTTCCATATGGTTTCCACCTTAATTCATTTTCCAATAGTACTACAGTTACCACTCATTCAACTTTTTAGTGTCTTTACCCAGAAATTTTGCAAATACGTGCTGTGTTTGTTCACTTGTAGGACTTCTGTGTTTTTCCCATACATATATGGGCTCATTTTGAATATATATATATATATGTATATATATATATATACATATATATATATATACACATATACACACATATCTTGTGTTTTAAGCATCAGGTTGCACTTTTCTTAACAAGTTTTCACATTGTTTGTAACACAGCTGTACAATTATTTTGAATGGAAATCATACTATATGCACTGATTTCCAACTAATATATTTCTGTGGAACAGTCAGATTTAGTTATTCAGTGAGTAACACCGGTATGTCATATGACTTCTATGGAAGACAACATGTCAGTCGATGTACATATATGTCAGAGATTTGGGGAATGCTTGTTTTTTATTTTTGAAAGAATGTTTTCAATGGATAAAACTATGTTAATCCATAGAAAATGCTTATAAAAGCAAACCAGTGTATTGTTGCTTATAATCATATACAGTGCTCTAACAGCATACCTAGTCTGCTTTAGCAACGTTATGGCACACCTGAAATTCATACCTAATGCTTAAGGTAATGTGATCTAATAATAACTTAGCTTGTAGAAGCATCTATAGCAAACCAAACCAAGAAACTTTGTTTTTCAAAACAAACGTAGTAAAAAACAAACAAAAAACAAACATAGTGCAGCTATGACTTTCTAGTATTGCCCACTAATTTTATTGACCTCGTGTTTTGCCTAATATATTAAAATATGCATAAATATAAATTTAAGATACTTAAGATATAATAGAAATATAAGAGTTATGTTCTCAAACCCAAGTACAGTTGCCAAGTTTCCCTTTAATCATTCAGACATTGATTGGAAGACTTATTATAATGAGCTCACCACCCTCAAAGAGACAAAGAGCAGAGCCCTGTCCTCAGAGAATGGCTGGGCCACTTTATGGATCAGACCTATAAAGCACAAATAAGCACTCCACATTATCTGTGTCTGATCTATTCCAGCAAATATATTTCAGCATATTTTCAGAAAACTTGAGCCTATATTCCATCAATTTAAATAGGAAAACTAATAATGCATTACAGAAACCCCAACCAACTTCTCTAAATGTCACTAAATCACTCTCTAACACAAGATAACAATCCACTTGTACATTTCTGTATAATAAACAGCATTTAAAACACCTATCACTCAATTATTTGTACATATTAAATTCAGAAGTGGGTGTTTTGTATGCACCAAACGAAAGCGGGAGCGTGTGAACTTAATAAATAAGCAAATAAATAGTATATGAAAGGACTACCTACCATATTTGATTGAATCTATGTGGTCATCAGTAGTAAGATGAGGCATCACTTTACACTTTTTATGAAAGAAAAAGTTCTGCTAATTATACTTTGATTGTAAGATGTAAGATTGTAATTGATGCATTGATTACAAGATATATCCTAAATTTAGAAATGTTAAACTATGTTGGGGTGGGATGGGAGGGTAGTGTGTCTTAAAATTGATGAAATAAGATCAAGTGACTGAGTTGGGAGACTCCAGTCTTATGTCCTGTGAAAAACTAACCTTCTCAGGGAAGATAGGGAAAAGGAAGATCGTGATGCACTTGACACTTACCTATTGTTAAGTGGATGATCAATGCCAGCACAAGATTGAGCTCAAAAGAACAACAGAGCTATACATGCATTGTACACTGTACCTTCTTACAGGATTTATGGGCAGCTTCAGTGTTTCCACTAACATACACGCTGATTCTTTATCATGGTTCTTCTAGTTACATAGTGATTTGGGACTTCAAAAAATTTTAAAGACAGTTCTTACCGGAAGACGTATTGTTTGAAAGATTTCACATCCTTTATAATGTTCCCCATGCTTGAAGGTATCTGCCAATTCATTCCCATTCCCTAATAATTTGTTTCTAATTACCTCCCCATTAATTCCTATTCTGAGAAGCATTCTAGCTCACCAGGTCCCTGGAGACAAAAATAAACCATTTGAGTGATAGATGTTTGTGGTATTGTAGGGCATTCCATGTATTGCAGACTGCAAAATCTGCAGACAATTATCAGTTGTCTATTTTTCATCTGGCAATATACCTAGGTAAAAGTAACATGCATGCTCTGAGCACTGTTGAAGTGATAAATAATAATGCTAAGGCACAGTGACAGATGGGCCCTGGGAACTGGGAACAATAAATCATGTGCTTGGAAAACTATACCAGGGCATATCATTTTGTAAATGCAAACTATATCCCTATAAATGTCTTCAGATAAATGTGTTTGGTTTCTCTGCTTATTAAATACTTGCATGGCAATTTAAGTGACTCCCTTATACTGCATAATTGATTGGCAGCCTCTGAGTGTTTACCTTTGTAAAAATTGACAGACAGCTCTTGAATAACTCCTCAGCCACCAGCATGCTGATTTCTGCTTATAGCTCTAGCATTCTCTCCATTTTTGTTGATGGAACAAGCAAATTAAAACCTTTCTGTCATATTTAGGTGTTAAAATTTCTTGAGTACCATGTGTATGAGGGTTTGGTTACATATTTTGGAAGTAGAGAAAAGGATCAGCTTATTATTTGCAAATATTATATAACTCAGGTATTAATACAGTAGGATTTTAAAAGAATATAGACATACTTCACCAATTATGGTTAAAAGTTTTTAACAAACAATCAAAAAGAGAATTTGGTAAATGTGTGAGACACAAAATATATTATGAGATTATATTTCAAAGCGTCAGGTTCAAAGTCTATATTTTATTTATTTAAAGTTATTTAGACTTATGAAGCCTTAGTGATTCTCAGTAATGATTAACATGATATAAATTTCAATTCAGTCATGTTTACAATTACATTATAGTGCACAAATTATGTATGCCTAGACCCAATTCCTGTTTGCTTGGCATGTCAGCTCTGTGTAGTCAAACGGTACGCATCCAGGAAATATCCAAAAGTTAATTTCATCTGTGGTTTTTCATGATAATACAGGGAAAAAGTCTTAACTTTAACATATTACCCAGAAAGATAATAATATATCTTTCTATCTTTGCCAGGAATCAAAGAATCATTTCTTTTAAGGAACAATACTAATTTCAATGAATGGATGTGTGATGGGATGCATTCAAGAGGCATATGAATGGACTTCTTACTATATACATTGTAATCTGCAGAAACTCTCTGAGATATTGTACAAATTCTTACCTAATTCATTCATTTAACATCTGCTATATGTCACACTCTGTGCTAGGAGCCTGAAATTGTCTAGTCTCAAGTTGTTACGAATCTTCAGAAAAGACTCAAATATTTATGATGGGGACAGACTATTTTTTTTTAATGTAGCACCAGAGAGTATGTTTACAGAAGATTTAAGTGGGAAACCCAAACTTCACAACTGGAATTGATAAACGGGAGGGAGTAAACTATAATTCATTCAACAACAGGTGGGAATTACAAAGGACAATTCTATAAGTTACACAATAGGAACAGTTTTTATACACATGAGCTGAGTGGCTGCTTGTTGCATTATGTGTGAGCTAAAGCATTAATCAGCCTAGGCTATGGCCAGATCAGAGTCTGGAGGAAAAAGTTGGCACCGACTTGGGAGAATTTTTCAGGAAGACAGACAAGCATGAAGAATAATGAGCACAGACTGGGTGGCTCAGTGGGTGAAGCATCCAACTGTTGGTTTCAGCTCAGGTCGAGATCTCAGAGTTGTGAGGTGGAGCCCATGTCAGGCTGGTAGCTCAGAGAGGAGTCTGCTTGTCGTTCTCCCTCTGCTCACTCCCTGCTCTCTCCCTCTCTGTCATAAATAAGTAAAAGTAAAAATAATTATTCTTTTTAAAAAAGAATAATGAACACTAAAAAGCAAAACTTAAAAATTAAAGTGGGGGGGTGAGAATCTGAGTGTTACTGGTTTTTGTGTCCTAGCTCGCTATACCACTGCTTATTAAAGGTTTTTATAATATTAAATGCTCTTGGGAACATGAGCCAAAAAGTAATATACAAAACTTATGCCCAGTGGTTTATTTCACAAGTGGAAAGAAGCCAGTTCTAATTAACTATTACATACCATCTAGTGTGTGGTGGTCTTGTTGGCAACAGGTAAATGCCACAATGAATTCCTGGAAAGTCTAAAGCAGAGCACATTCCAAACAATGCAACTGAAATGTCTTCCTTTTCTAAAGATTTAACTTACTTATTCATGGAAGACACGCACAGAGAGGCAGAGACATAGGCAGAGGGAGAAGGAGGCTCCCCATAGGGAGCCTGATTTGGGACTTGATCTCAGGACCTCCCGGATCACGATCTGAGTCAAAGACAGATGTTCAACCACTGGGCCACCCAGGCATCCTGTGAAATGACTTCCTAATTCAGAAATAGTTTTCTGTGTTACATAGTGGAAGTTTTGCTAAGCCAGTTTATATAATGTGAGCTCATTTGAGTTAGCACTTTGTTTGCATACTTTATTTGTGATCCCCACCAGGGCTTTTAAAGTGATTTTAAATAACCTAACCTTTTATATAGCTTATAATATACTTTAGGTCATTGTGGCAACATCAATTTCCTTAGTAAACAAATATATAAAGTAAGTAAGAAATAAAAGTTCAGTCAACTCTATTTTGATAGCTTTATATTCTAAATTTGTGGGGCCCCAATTTGAAAAATTGACTTTATTTGTGCCAACTTAAGGGCAAGTTTTGTTAAAGCTAAAATGTTAAATCTTTTTTTTTTTTTTAATTTTTATTTATTTATGATAGTCACACAGAGAGAGAGAGAGAGAGAGAGAGGCAGAGACACAGGCAGAGGGAGAAGCAGGCTCCATGCACCGGGAGCCCGATGTGGGATTCGATCCTGGGTCTCCAGAATCGCGCCCTGGGCCAAAGGCAGGCGCCAAACCGCTGCGCCACCCAGGGATCCCTGTTAAATCTTTTATAAGTTTAATTTTGAGAATCTATTTTAAAAAACATAATATTTGAACATCAGTTAAAGACATATACAGGTATAATGTGAATTTTCTTTCACAAGAACTATCATTGTTTATTCTCACTTTTACAGTTTAAATAATCCTAAATATAATGAGATCTCATCCTGTATCTTACTGAATGTAATTTGTTACTAAAGCAAGTTATGAGGAACAAAGGAGGTTAATTATAGTGATACTATGTATAATAATTTTTAATGAC
Source organism: Canis lupus dingo (assembly GCF_003254725.2). Taxonomy (NCBI): domain Eukaryota; kingdom Metazoa; phylum Chordata; class Mammalia; order Carnivora; family Canidae; genus Canis; species Canis lupus. The sequence goes on along the minus strand of NC_064264.1, from coordinate 51,241,285 downwards.
AGAAAAGAAATAAAATAATACTGTTTGGGGAAAATACCATATAAACTCATCCTGTTAGGGGTCTGTGTACCCAGTGATCCCAGTGATCCTTTTTCTGCCTAACATTTACTTTTAATCATTCCTATTTTTAAAATAGTTTCTTTTTTGGTCTTTTCTGTTTTTATTTCTTTTCTTTTTTAAAGTTTTTAAATTCCAGTTAGTTAACGTAGTGTAATATTAGTTTCAGGTGTACAATTTCTACCTGAAATACAACTTCTATATAACACCCAGTGCTCATCCCAAGTGCACTCCTGAATCCCCATCTCCTATTTCCTCCATCCGCCCCCCTCCCCCCACTCACCTCCCCTCTGGTGATCATCAGTGTGTTCTCTTTAGTTAAGGGCCTGTTTCTTGGTTTTCCTCTTTTTTCCCCTATTATTGTTTATTTTGTATCTTAAATCTTATATGTGTGTATATATGTATACACACCATTCATCAGTTGATGGACACTTGGGCTCTCTAATAATTTGGCTCTTGTAGATAATGCTGCTGTAAACATCAAGTGCACGTATCCCTTTGAATTAGTATTTTTGTATTCTTTGGGTGAATACCCAGTAGTGCAATTGCGGGATCACAGGGTGGTGAGGAATTTGAGAAAGGGGAATCTTCTATACTGTTGGTGGGAGTACAAACTGGTACAGCCACTCAGGAAGACAATATGGAGGTTCCTCAAAAAGTTAAAAATAGAACTACTCTAAAAGAGTTCTCTGCTGAGTCCCGTAAAAATTTCAGTTTTTGTGTTTGGAATTCTTTGCATTTTTAAAAACAATCACAGCTATGCCTAATTCTTAACAATCAAGTGATATTTTTCTCTTTCTGCCTAACATTCCAGTAAAAAAGTATATTTTTTATTAAAAGTCAATTTGAAACTACATTTATTTTTCTTCATAATACTGATCAATATATATTGTATATTTAACATTTTTTAAACTGAGAATGTAAATCACATAAGGGCAGGAGTTTTTGTTTCTCTTTTCACTCCTGTAGCATTATTGCCTTAAACACTGTCAAGATCATGAAGGTATTCTATACATTGAGTGAATGAATGAATGAAGAGAACATTTGCTTGGTATATTAAGAAACTCAAGGGAATATTTAAAGTGTAACCTTAAATAATTTGTATTCATTATCTTGTGGGATATCCATTAAAATTAGGCTCAGAGAAAATTCAATTTTATATTGGCCGTATTCTATATTCAGATTCTAATTAATTTCTATTTTAAAAAAAAAAAGAAAAAAAATTTCTATTTTCAGCTAACTATGAAATATACAAGGCAAATATGATGCTTGTAGTAAAAGATGTTTTGTGAGGTTTTGAGGACAACCATCATATCCTTAAATTATTTATTCATATGTGATTTTGTGTGTGTGTGTGTGTGTGTGCAGGCATGTTTTGCATGCACACACACACTCAGAACCAGTGGTACCCCGAGTGCAGTTTTTCTCTTCATGAGGCTTAAATCACCATATGATGATCATAACACTTAACAGAGTCATCGTCCTCTTAGTTACTCAGACTCCAAGCCTCAGGGCTTGCTTTCATATCTCTTCTGTGACTTCTCCAATATATGAATTACCAAATTTGGTTGATCCTCTTACTACTAGGCATTTGGGAACTAGCATTTTTTTCTCTAAACTCTTCATATAATTAATCTCCCTATCTTGTCTATCACTGTTTATAGATTTATTATAAATTATTCCATCTTATGCATTAGTTGGATGTATAATATCACTTTTTCCACGGAGGATTTGTGTGTGTTTGTGTGTGGTGTGTGTGTTTCAGGAGGCATTATATATATATCCTCTCGTGTAAAGTAGACGAGTCCTCAGTGTTACTTAGTTGAATTTATACTTCACATCTGGGTCAGATAATGTTCATTAAATGGTTTATCATACTGTTAGTTTTTTTAATAATATAAACTATTCCTGAAAATTTCTCAATGAATCTTTTTGATAGCCTATTTATTACTAAAGATAGATGATTCTGGAAATTATTTTATTTTCCTAAATATCTTACAACAGATTTCATCATTTTATTTGAAATTGAAATCTTGGCTTTCTGTTACCATTTTTATTCTCTAAGCTGCTTCATTAAGAGCTGGTAATGATAGATGTCACTGAATTCAAAATTGAGTTTCATGGATTATGATGGAGTTAGTGACTTGATGGGGAAGTCCCAATAAAGCAAAAGACTTCCTAATTAGGGTTCCAATTCTAATCTAATGAGGGTTTCCATTTTGATATCTGAAAGGATTTTTTTTTCCTAAAATCCCCACTGATGAAAATATGCATTCTAATGTCAGAGTAGATTCATTATTAAAAGATGAAAGTAATATGTCTTAAGTCAATATATGTTTGACATATTTGATAATGAAGGCAAGTTTCTCCTTCATTTTAACTTAGCTTGTGGTGAATTTGTGGTTAATTTCCTACTAATGGTGGTTGATCCACAGGTTGAAAGGCCTTCATGCTGACCGTTATTGTTCTTGGTTCTTGTAGGAAGAAAGCTGGGTTAGGACTTTACCTGCCTACTGAGTGGGATGACCTCTGGTTTCTTAAAATGGTAGTATCTATGTGACTAAGAGAAGAAATAGTGATATTTTATGTTTGTGTGAATGTAAAATTTTCCATGCATAGCTCTGCAGTTACTTGTGTTTTATAAATTATTTTCTTCATATAAAATGCCATTTAAAATGCTAAAGGTGTTCCTTTTGAAAAATCTCTTCAATTATGATACAAAAATTATGAATAGCTTATACTCAATTAGCACTTGATCCTTCTTTCCACAGATGTTTTTTGAAATTATTAATTTTGCATGATAATTCCATGTGAAATTTATTTTTAGGGGGATAGTTCCTATGTGAAAGATCGCTGGTGTGTTTTTGATGGATTTATGGTCTTCTGCCTTTGGGTTTCATTGGTGTTACAGGTAATTAAAACTTTAAGTTACAAGGGGGTATTTTCCAAACTGTGCACTGTTTTGCATTGAAAATCTAAGTAAAAATAGTAATGAATATATGTCAGATGTGATGGTGAAACTTTCTATAACATTACATTATTTTAAATGTTTATAACTTTAAAAACATTTAATCATTGTCAGTCACATCTATGAATTATTTCTCAATCAGACATGAGTTAATACTAGAGCAAATTATTCTTATTAAAAAGATGTAAGAACATATTTATTGAAATAAAGGACAGAACATGGTAATATTTATGTATCTGTAGAATAAAAAAATGAATTTAAAAATGAAAATTCCAGTCATTTATGTGACTGAGTCCTCACTAAAAACAGCTGGCAAATATAGATATATTTGGATGAACATAAAATACCATATTACAAATAGAAAATGCCTTACTATGCAAGATGGGAACATATATTAAAAAGGCCTAAAGGTGGGATTTTACTAGATAATAGAATTCATTTCCATGCATTCATTCAGACTTGATTTTTGCATTTAATTAAACTCAAGTTGCCATATTCATTAAAAAATTTAGAATAGAATAAATTCACAGTCCATCCTGCAAAGTCATCTTAATGCTTATTGATGAGCTCTCCTTATTTTTATAAAGCTCACCTCTCCAACAATCTGATTTCATCCTGCATATTAATGTGTTCTTTTCCATTTAATAGCTGTTATATGATTGACAAAACATTTTCTAATTATCATTTTGCCTCTGTTAGTAAATGGTACAATTCCTTTTTATTTTTTATAATAATCTTAACCCTTTTTCCATGACTTTATGACCTAGCTATTTAAAAAGTTCCACCAAAGAACATTATTCATTAGGAAGACTCTGCATACTTATTCTAAATTGGCACTAGTTTTTGTAATAAAAAGTGTGCTTCAATGGATTATATGGAAGATGAATAAGAGTGATAGCATTTACATTAGTTTATGTATTCATTTCTCTGAAGATAGCTATAGCTTCAAGATGGGCTCAAAAGAGAATTTATTTCAGTGGAAAATAATACAGGGCAGAGTTCAGAGTGCAGGGTGAACCTCCTGATGCCATCTGAGTTTGTCATAACTACTGGCAAAGCTAAGGGAAGCTCTGAGCTTGTTTATTCTTACCTCTTAATTTACAGGTATTTGAAATTGCTGATATAGTTGACCAGATGTCACCTTGGGGCATGTTGCGGATCCCACGGCCACTAATTATGATTCGGGCATTCCGGATTTATTTCCGATTTGAGCTACCAAGGACCAGAATTACAAACATTTTAAAGTAAGTGCTGCTTTTATTATAAGTTAAGGAAAAAAAACTTATGACATTTTTGTTAAGTTTTGCCTACTTTTTTTCCCCCTAGGCGATCAGGAGAACAAATATGGAGCGTTTCAATTTTCCTACTTTTCTTTCTACTTCTTTATGGAATTTTAGGAGTTCAGATGTTTGGAACATTTACCTATCACTGTGTAGTAAATGACACGAAACCAGGGTAAGTTTATCCACCAACTGCATTATAATCTACAAGATTAACAAGAAAGTTTCTGCAGTTTTTATGAGAAAACTTTGTCTAAATTGAACAAAAAAAAGTATTTATGTACACTGTTTTATATCCTCTATTTCCTCAAAGTTTTTTTCTGATTTTTTTTAAGACAAGTATTCAAGGCAAGTCAGACTGAAAAATGTAACCTCATGGGAAAGTAGACTAAGCAAATTCAAAATGTGCATTTGGAGATTTTTCTCAGTGTGACAGAATGAGGAGTGTGCTATCATAATACCATCTGAGTATTTCCATTTCTTATTTAAATAAGATGGAAATGAGAAATGGTAGAACTACTTGGAAAAACAGTTAGGCAGTTTCTTAGAAAGTTAAACAGACACCTTCCATATATCCCATTCATTCCATTCCAGGTATCTAACCAGGGGAAATAAAAACATATGCCCATAAAATAGACTTTTACATAGTGACTGTATTTGTAATAGCCCAAACTGCTAAAAACCCAAATTTCCACCAACAGATAAATGAATAAACAAATAGTGGTATATCCATATGATGAATACTGTTTAGCAATAAAAAAGTATGAGAAATTGATATATACAACATCTTGGATGGATCTCAAAATAATTATGCTGAGCAAATGAAGCCAGATGAAAAAGATTACATATTCTGTGATTCTGTGCATACAAAATTCTAGAAAATGCAAGCTTATCTGTAACAACAAAAAGGAAAACAGTGACTGCCTGGGAATAAGGTTGGGAGAAGAATAAAGGGTTACCGGAGGCATTAGGAAACTTTAGGGGTTAGAGTGCCTCAGTAGCTCCGTCAGTTAGACATCTGGGTCCTGATTCCAGAATAGACCCCTGCATTGGGCTCCCTGCTCAGTGGGAATCTGCTTTTCTGTCTCCCTTTGCCCCTCCCCCTGCTCGTACTCTTTCTTTCTCTCAAATAAATAAAATCTTAAAAATAAATAAAGGAAACCTTTGGGGTTAATCAATATGTTCATTATCTTTTTTTTTTTTTTAGTAATATGTTCATTATCTTGATTGCAGTTCTGTGCACATGTTAACATTTATCAAGCTGTAGATTTTAATAGGTGCAATTTATTGTATGTCAAGTATATCTTACAAAAACAGCTTAGAAATGTTTTAGTGTAAAGCATAAATCTAAATTTCTTCATACATTTAAACAGTTGTTCCAACACTATTTATTGTGTGCTGTTATGCACTAAATTTAATGCTACTTTTCTCATTTACTAATTCCCTGTCCATATTTGGGTTTGTACCTGTTGTCTCTGTTGTGCATAATCGATCTCTTTGGCTATCCCTTCACCAATATTACACTCCGGAATTTATCTAGATTATAACATGGTTGTAGGCATGGGGTCACTTTCTAGCTTCTGCCTTACATAAGCTCTGGAAGGATCCAGAGGGTTTTCTGCCTCTTGTGCGCATGAAAACTCAAGCTCTTAGCTACTGGACACTTAGCCCCCATTCATACCACTATTTTGTCAATTCATGTACTTCCCTCCCTCTGTTTGTAGTTCTCTCTTACCTTTTGACCTTTGGGGACCTGTTTTTCTTTCTTGTAAGCCCAGATATGCCTTTTTAAATGTTACCATTTATCCAATAGATCTAGTTGTTTGTAATGGAAAGGGTTGAATTTAATATAGCTCAGTTTGCCAGAACTAGCCCTCTGGTACTCATAGCTAATTTCCCCCTATTGTTGTCATTACATTGTGAAGGGGAAGGGTGAAGAAGATTCTTCTTAGGGCGGGTGCCTCCTTCTAGCACAGAGTAAGTACTTAGTAACGATATGTTGGAGGCATAGTGCATGGTATATTATATTTAGACAGATGATAGTAACATTGTGACAAATGGATATAGAAGAGGAAATTTAAAAAACAAAGGGAGAAGAGCTGCTGAATGGGATGATGGAGAAATGGTTAAAAAATAGAAAAGCCCTGCTAAAAGTAGAGAGAAACAGCAAGCTAGCACACACAGAATGGGGAAGTTGAAGGAAGAGGTGAGTAAGGAGGTTGGTTGCCTGTGTGGGTGAGGGAAGAGACACATGCGTGGAAGAAAACCTGTAGGCAGTTGTTTTTTTTTTTTTTTTTTAAGTGTGTGTAGGCTATAAAATCTGTCTAGATTGTTCCATGAATGAATACCCAGGTGAGGAAAAGATATTGTGTGGGCGGGAAACAATAGAATAGAAGCGAAGAAGGGAGAAAGCTGCTGTGTTCTAATAGCTTCGAGCACAGGAAGCTGATTTAAAGTTTCCATTTTATTAAAAATCAAGTCGGAATGTGAGAATTCTAAAGCTTGTTAGAAGTGTAAAACTAGCTGGAAGATCAGGCATCCTGCTGGCAAACTTAACAGTGACGCATAAAGTACAGTACAAAACAGGGAAGAGGTAAAGGAGTGCCTCTGACCTCAGGGCCCTTGCATCACTTCAGAAACTGCTCTTTGCCATCTCCTTACCATACCCAGTACTAGGACATGAATGGCTTTGAAAAAAATATTAAAAGTCCTCTTGTATTGTGAATATTAGCTCCAGCTCATTATTTTATCCTAAAAATGGAGTTCTCTGTGAAGAATCACATACAATTTGGCAGAATTTTCAGTTACTCTAGACACAGCAGTTATGGAGGAAGGTCTGCATTTCATTTTCTCTTTCCCATATTTATAAAACCTGCCCATTAGCTTTATGTACATACACATATATTTTGCCTTCCTTTTATGTGGCAATTGCTCTTTGAGAGGAAAATAGGTAACTAGCCACAGGGTAGTAATGTTGCTCATAATAACAATTTTCGTAGGTTTGATGATTCATTTCAAGGACCAATCACTTGTTCCATTTTTCTTTTACTTTTCAGTCAGTAAACTCAATTTTAACATCTTACTTAGAAGCAGAAAAATTGTTGATGCCATTTTACCATTAGTTCTAGCCAGACATTAATTTATTTTTAGAGATTTAAAAACTGTCCAGAGTCAAAATAAAATGCATACAAGTCCCAACTAAAAAAATTTCCAACCTTTTTGCTTCCTTTTGTTGCTTCTGAACTGGGAATTTATTATAAACATCTCTGGATCAGATATCAAGCCACAGTATGATGGCAGAGTTTCCAGCAATCAGAGTTGCCTGTCACTGTCATGACCTCATTTCTCTTAATTGTCCTTTACAATTGTCCGATTTCTGCTTAATTGATTTGCATGTGCTATAGCCTAATAATGGGAGAGCTTTCAGGCAGAGCTATGTCTGTTCAGGAACCTGTATCTCCTGCTTTCAAGGCTGATCCCTGGAATTGATTATGTATAATCTGTTAAGAAAACAGGATAAATAAGGAAGCAACTCAATACACACAGTCTTGCTTTTAGATGGAGCTGGTTTCTTTTAAAGAAGAAAGAAGGGAGTCTTAGCTTTGTTCATGGTAGCATTGCTAGTAAAGCTTTGGATTCTTCTCAGATAATGAATGGCGACATAAGGCAATTATGAAACAGGTAATGTCATTTAACTAAGCAAAGCACTTCATATCCTAAAGAAATATGAGAAGACCAATGGCCTATGGCAGAAACAGGTGTTGCAAAATGCCAAATGTGATGGCAGAAATCTCCTAGAAGCTGTAAGATGAGCATGTAAAAATGATCTGGTAGGTGAAATAGAAAAGATGAAGACTTTTCTGCCACCTTATTACCATTTCTGAGAAAGGAGAGAAATTTATTCCTAGCTTAGTATCAGATAATGAAATCTTCTTCCCAAGAGTGAGATAATTAGAAAAACTCTAAAGTAAGCAAATGTAAGCATTAAGTATATGGAAGTTTCCTGTATGGAGAACAGGGTTCAATCTGGGCTTCCAGTAAATACTTATAATGGCTGAGCCATTGGTTCTGAGGTGTGTAGGTAGGAGACAGTATGTCACAGATACTCAGGACAATCCTAGTATGTCCCTGCTGTGGCAGAGTCATTACTAATAGCTTTCTTTTCCACGGGAGGAGTTTCAGGATGGTCATCCCACCCAGGGCAGCTTGTAGGACTCAGTGGTACCACTTAGCCTACAGACAATATAGAGTTGGATTTGGGTTAGTTTTCTATTGCCTATCCTAAATATTATTGACGATTATGCTTTAGGGTACTTGGAAAATAAATGAATTATTGGCTTATGAATTCTGTTCATAACATAATGAAGTATTTTGAATGGAAAGGTCAGAAGAATTAAAAATTGAAATGCAGCGGAACTTAAAATACTAATTTTTAACTTCTGTGGACTTTATCAAGAGGGAATTTTGTAGCATATGTAAAATCATAACTGCCTCAAATTCATGCAAAGGTCTTTGAAGTCTTCTTGATTTATATTTAAACCTTTTTTGAAGGATGAAGACAGACGGCTATGTTTAACTTAACAGAATTCATGCAGAGATGTCTGCTGGGTGGGAGATGCAAGAACAAATTTGGATAAATGCATGTTGGAAAGATTTTCTTTAAAATATTTATTTATTTTTTAAGATTTATTTATTTATGATAGAGAGAGAGAGAGAGAGAGAGAGATAGGCAGAGACACAGGAGGAGGGAGAAGCAGGCTCCATGCCGGGAGCCCGACGTGAAACTCGATCCCGGTACTCCAGGATCATGCCCTGGGCCAAAGGCAGGTGCTAAACCACTCAGGGATCCCCTCTTTAAAATATTTAAATAAGAAATGAAAATACTCTGATGGGTGCATGTAGATTTTTAACTAAATTAATAGCAACATTTGTGCAGCACCTATTACATCTTACATATTTTGCTTCTATAACTAATATTTAGAGCAGCCTGAAAGGGACTATTTCCCCCATTTTGCAGATGAAGACACAGTCCCAAAGAGATCAAATAATATGTTCATCTGGTAGGTAAGTGAGAGCACCAGGAACTGAAGTCAAGTCTGACTTCCTAGCCCATGCTTATCTATGATTTGAGCAACTTCTACATATTATAATCCCACATTCATAAATGTATGTGCACATATAGATCCACATCCATATGCATAAACTCTTTCTATGGCAGAGAGAAAATGAAAGTCCATGTGATATCTGGTTTCTTTCTATCCCTGGTAGAAGTTCTGATACAGGGGATTGTGTCCCATTCAAATCTGAAATAGTGGCATGCCATATATTTATATTACTGTATTGCCTCTCTTTTTAAATCATTGTGCATATCCATCTCAAGGATGTGGCCCACCTGAGCCACCAATTAAATCAACCTTTCATATGCTATGAATTTTTAAGAAATTAAACATAAGTAAATATTTCGGAATAAACTGAATTCTCGTATGAAAATTAATACAAAAGTGATTTTCACCAGAACAGAAAAAATATGTCTGTGTCTCTAGCATAAAAAAACAAAGAAAATCCTCCATTTTGAGAAAGGGTCTTAAAGAAATTGAGTTATTTCTTTTGATCAGTTATACTATAGCAATTCTTTTGACCTTACTTACCAAAAGAAGAGAATGTAATAACATATGTCATAAAACTCTTACTTATTACTAGTAGTAAATGACTTTTACTGAGCAATTGATACCTGTTATCTTCTCATTTAATACCTGCATCGACCTGTTATTATGTCATATTCTGTTTCTACACTCTGTATTTTAGCCAAAGAGATAGAGCCTTAGGGAAGTTAACTTAAGACATTTAAGATGAAACAATGTGTAAGTGGCAGAAGTAGGGTTGAAACCCAGTTCTCCCTGACAGTGATTTCTATGCTTTTAAACATTCATATCTATACCTTGGTCAGTATACGAGATGATCTTCAACATGCATGTGTGTCCAGAATATTTGAAAAAAATGTCTAGTTTCCCTTTGGCTACAAGGCGTACATGCTTAGGAGACAAGTTATGAACAGGGTGGATGAGTATGTGGCTAGGACGGCTTGTATTAGGACTGAATTCTGTCCTGGGACTCCTGATCATATTATATTAATGGGAAATGAGGAGCACTGCCAATTCAGCCCCTCGCAGACAGCATTCACTGTAGTTGCCTGTGTAGAAATCATACCTAGCATCATTTTGATAGCTCAGATTTAACCTGACCAGTCTACTTTCCCTCCAATAGAAACCACAGTCACGTGCAGTGACCATAATAATAGCACTAGCATACATTTGGGGAATTCATTTCCAGGCTGCGATCTCTCTGATAGGGAGAATTACCTGGTGAGCTTTGTAAAAATACAAACTCACAGCCACATCCATGGATTCATGTTTATAGCAGGACTTAGATTCTCAAAATCCATTGGGTTAGAAACCAGTGCTGTAAAACCTTAGTTTTACATTAAATCTCCCAAAGATGTGTTCTATATAACACAAATTTTGCATGGCTTCTTCAAAGATAAATCTGGAGTCTTCAAAGAAATGCTCAGCTTTTAGCTGCTACACCTCTACCTGTGGAGAACTTGAGTTTTCTTTCCCTGAAGGCTGTTTCTGTGGAAATGACTAAGAAGCACCAGAGGTAATCAGAGACTCTTGTCATTCTTGCAAGGAAGCAAGTTGTCCATATGTTCTGGGATCTGCAGGACAGTCATCTCAATTTTACTGATTCAGTGACTCTTACCCCCTTAGGTCTAGCGACTACGCTGGGAGGTGTACTTTGTGGTTGAGGGTATCTGAGGACTGGGACTCTGGCACTTTCTACATCCTTCCCTGGTCCTCACTTTTAAGGTAGCTCCATGTTCTTAGCACCATGGAATCCTGACATCATTTGACCCCAAAGGATGGAACCCTGTTGGGGTGGGAAGAACTGCTGCTCCCCAGCTATACACCTCAGCCAAACCATGGCCAGAAAACATGAACATATTTGGAGCTTCTCCTTTTTTAAAGATGTTATTTATTTATTCATGAGAGACAGAGAGAGGCAGAGATACAGGCAGAGGGATAAGCAGGTTTCTTGCAGGGACCCCAGGGTCACGCCCTGAGCTAAAGGCAGACGCTGAATCACTGAGCCACCCAGGCATCCCTGGAGCTTCTCATATGTATGAGGCACTTTGTATTCCTGGTTGCTAATTCATAATGTGGTCACATAAGTTGGGCATGATGAGCTGTATAAAAGAGAAGAGGAAAGAACTCCTTGCCACATATTAATTAATTGGCAAAATCACCGACTGAAAATCTATAATCTTAGCCCCAAATTCTGTTTGGCCATTCTCTGCCATGCCTACTGACTCCTTACAGATAACTTCTCACCCTGGATCTTGTAGTTTCTCAAGCAAAGGGGAAAAGATTTACTACTTAAGGACTAGATTCACAACATCAAGGGCAGTAGTCTTTATCTTATGACTTCAAAACAGTTTTCACATTTCCAGTTTGGAACTGATCAGTGCAACCTCTGTGTCCTGGTACTTTATTTTTCTGATGCTCTTTGAAATACATTCATGTACTTCTCATTGCTTAATCCTTGCCTAGATCCCTGTCACACGTGCTGTCCCTTATGTGCATCAGCAAAGTAGTGAGTGATATAATTAAGGGAAAAAAGTTGGGGCAAATATATAATTAAAGAACTATTTGGATATGACTATTTAGGTATGGTGACCATTTAAAATATTTGTTTTCAAAAGAAAATAATGTTTTGTCAATTAAGTTACATACACTATTTAATTTTTTTTTAATTATTATTATTATTATTTTTTTTTATTGGTGTTCAATTTACTAACATACAGAATAACACCCAGTGCCCGTCACCCATTCACTCCCACCCCCCGCCCTTCTCCCCTTCCACCACCCCTACTATTTAAAAAAAATATTTAGTTTTACCATTTGATGCACAATGAATTCAGTTCTTTATGGTGTGGCATTGTCTATTTAGCCATTAAGGAATGGATTAAGGAATGGAAAATCATATTAAAATACTCTCAACTTAGTAGTAAGGGGAAATTCTTAGAAAATGTGCCAGATTTACTTGTTTATAGAAAGTAGTGTGATGTCAATATTATTTCCTGCCTCAGACTATTTGTCTTGTTTTGTAGTCACTGTAAAAGTCTAGACAGAGCAAGTAAAAGTTTAAAAAAAAAAATCAATAGTCTCTTCTCTGCAAATTCCAGGGTGGGGGTAAGAATTCCAAAGCATCCAGCAGTAGCAGTAGCCAGGCCAATTCGTAAGAGCTTTTAATTAATCCTGAAAGCAGAGGCCAAATAGGAGTGAAAATGAAGCCAGATGATACTCTGGAATGAACCCAAGAGGCGGGTAGCCGCCAGAACAGGTTCATTGTCAGCACAGGAAACGGACCACCTCTAAATGCAGGTCTAAGCTTTTAGCAAGAAAACGAGCCTTGTTTTTCTGCCTGCCACTAAGAATGAAGCAAGCAATGCCCTAAGGTATCAAGGGTGCAAAAACTCTGTGTGTGTGTGTGTGTGTGTGTGTGTGTGTGAGAGAGAGAGAGAGAGAGAGAGAGAGAGAGATTCACTCCATGGGTTTAACTAGAAATGCATTCCTCTACGACTTTTCCTGAGAACATACAATATAAATAGGAGAGAAACTTACTGAAGTAGTAAATAACAAAATGCTCTTAGGTGTACAGTGTTATCTGTTGCATATAGATTTGCTATGCTGCGTACCTCCTTCTTTGCATCACTGACAGTCTCCTCATGGAATGCAAACTTCAGAAACAACATTTGTTGTAGCTGAGCCTCTATGAATATTTTCTAAACCAAATGGACCAAATTTTGCTACAAGAACTCATTGTTCTGCTTATGTTCAGTTCTTCAAGGGAAAACAGTAAAAATATACATATATAATTAAAAATCCATATATCTATCTAACTATAAATTATCATAAGTATATTTTGTGAAAATCTTGCAAATAACTTAAGTAATGACTTCTTTTGTAAGTTAGTGTTTTTGACCTTTTAGCCAGTCTCTCAGACGAGGGACAGATTGTAGTCAGTTCAAAGTATAGCAGACTCACTGTGTCAGTTTGGGGGTAGCACAGATTTTTGTCTTTTCCCCAATATGCCAATCACTGAAAATGTAGTTTGAAAATTGTTTGGTATGGTAACAGGTGCTTGTTTACAGCCCCTGAGAAAATGCTGTGAATAGCTACACCTACCAATGAAAGGGTAAAAACATTATTCTCTCTCTCTCCTGTGCACATACAACATGGGCTCTGGCATTTCTACTTTCCAGGATGCCAGGGCGTGTATCCGCCCTAAATCGAGTTCTGTTGATCCTTTAGTGGTCACTCCAAGCAATGACCCCTTTGGAAGCTCTTCCCCGTGCTCATCATCTACCACCTGCAGTTTTATGTGTGATGTTTCTACTTGATGCTCTTGTAATGCTAGGAGCTGGTAGCTGGCTCTGAGAGTGCTCATTATGCTTTACTGTTGTCATTACTTTCCTAGCTAGTAAAGGCTCTGATTTGGGATTATCTTTTTGGTCATCTCCATTCTTAACATGTTGTGTGGCATAGAATAGATCTTTCAGATTTAATCATTTTGAATGAATGGATGGACAAATGAAATAAAGTAAGAATATGGGGAAAACACTTCCTGAAAAGGGGCTAAGTAATGATAAGCATATTTATGTTCATAAGTGACAGTAGTTCAAAAGGCCGAAACTAAGTGTGTTGCAGCAAGCAGTGACAGCAGTTTGATATTAGTAGAGAGAGATGACATTGCAAGTAATGGAGAGAACAATTTAAACACAATGTCTTAAGCTATTGCATTTGGCATTGATGAGTCCTGTGGATAGCTGAGAACAGAACACAATGGGCACATGGTTCCCTCTAATTATTACCTTTTTTAAAAAATAGGAAGGTGTGAATATGAAGTCATTGTGGGAATTGCTTTTTAATAATAGCTGAAAAGTTTCTCATTTTACAAATGAAGAAACGGAGGCTCAGATGATCGAAGTGAATTGCCTAAGGTAATTAAGTTGGTTAATCACTGAACTGAGATGATAATCTTTGTGTTCTGATACACAGCTCAATCAGTGTTCTCTACTGGCAGGAGTAATGATTAACTGGAAACCATACAACTCTTAAGTACTGAGGTATTGTTTGGGACTGTAATATACAATATTAGCAACAAGTTCAAAACATATTTTCTTAGATCTCAAACTCCTACATAATGTTATTTATAAATAGGATATTTTGTTAGGAATTAAAAAAGAGGGGTGCCTGGGTGGCTCAATTGGTTAAGCCTCTGACTCTTGATTTTGGCTCAGGTCATGATCTCAGGGTCATGAGATCAAGCCTTGAATCAGGCTCCACACTCAGCTTGGAGCTCCTTAAGATTCTCTTTCTGTCGTTCTGCCCCTGTCCCCTGGCCTCTATTAAAAAAAAAATTAAAGCATATGCCAAGCAGATAATGTCTTTTGAAAAATAATTAACTGCTACAAAGCATTCCAGCATTCATTTTGAAACGTGGAAACTACTAAAGCCAGAGTTTAAAAAAATGGAAAATCCATGCCAATTTTCAGATATCACACTTAAAAATTGTATAAAAACAACAGGATCCAATTGTTGAAGAATTTCCTCTGTAGTTACTTTACAAGCAAACAAACATATAAATAGATTTGCCATAGGTTTAAATAATGGTGGAAAGGCACATTCCTTCAGTTAGCCAAAAAAGTAATTATGATAGCATCTACTGTGTATTACTCAAGGATCTTAGAGAAACAGAACCAATAGGATGTGTATATAGAAAGCAATGAGATTCTTTATTTATTTATTTATTTATTTATTTATTTATTTATTAAGATTTTATTTATTTTAGAGAGAGAGAAAGAGAATCTCTAGCAGACTCTGCACTGAGCACAGAGCCTGCCATGGGGCTTGATCCCAGGTCCCCAAAACCATGACCTGAGCCAAAACTAAGAGTCAGACACTCAACCAACTGAGTCATCCAGACACTCCAATGAGATTCATTTGGCTCATGTGATTGTGGGAGCTAGCAAGACCAAAATCTTCAGAGCAGGCCAGCAAGCTGGAAATTTCAGAATGAGCTATTGTTGCAGTCTGGAATCCAAAGGCAGTTTGGAGGCAGGATTCTTTTCAGAACACCTCAGTGTTTTTTCTTAAGGCCATCAATTGATTAGATAAGGTCCACCTACATGATGTAGAATAATCTGCTTTACTCAAAATCATTTGATTTAAATGTTAATCATATCTAAAAACATACCTTCTCAGCAACATTTACATGGTGTTTGACCAAACAACTGGTACCATAATCTAGCCAAATTCACTCATAATTTAACCATCACAGACTATGTATTAGGGAATATATGGAATTGGAAGTTACACTAGGGAACAGTTGAGTTTGGAAGACATCCAATGAACAGCTGGCCACTCAAACATGAATTACACACTTCTCAAATGCCAGAAATGAAAAGTATAATAAATTATGGCGAGAAGCCTAACCCAGTCTGAGGGACTTGGAGTGGCTCTCCCTAAGAAACTGACCTTCAGGCTGGGGTCCAAAAGCTGAAAGGCGGGTTAACCAAGCTAAGATGGCCAGAGAGATGTCTGAGCAGAGGAAAAAGTCCTGAAGTAGGAGGAGCATGCCAAGAACTGGGAGAAGGCCACCATGGTTGGATGCTAGGACACTTGAAAGGGGAGGAGCTAGATCCTTCAGGATCTTATGGATGAAATTTGGCACAAGACAGACCTCAGGTACGTCTGAGATTATGAAAAGTCTGTCTATATGCTCTGTGACTAACAGATCAGAAGGTGCTAAGAGTGGCTACAGGACGACCAGTTATGGGACTAGATAGTGGTGCAGGTGGAGGTGGAGATGGTGGGAGCTGAATGAGCTCAAAAGATATTTTGGAGGATATTTAGAGACACATGACAACCAGTTATGGGAGTTAAAGGAGAAGTTAGATATCAAGGAGATTCCACAATCTCAAGCTTACTCAGTACTTTGAATGAAGTCTCATGATGCTATTTGTTATGAAGGAATGTTGATGAAGGAGTCTGTGCTCAGTAAGAGGTGTAGAGTTGGAGACACATGGAGTGTAGCTGGGTGGAGACATCTAATAGGTAGTTGGACTCATAGCTCTGAGACTCTAAAAGACACCTTGAATGAGAGAGAATTGAAACTACGAAAATGGATTTGTCTGCATAGGAAGAGAACATCATGAAAAAAGAGAAGAGGCTAAGGACCAAGCTCAGAGTAACTCAGGACTGAGGGCCAGTTAGAGGAGAAGATGGAAAATGAGAATGACCTGAGAAATGGGGACAAAACTAGCATCTTCCAAGTCAGCAACATTGCATCTCTCTCCCTAACCACAACTGGGAAAGGTTTTCTGTTTTCAAGGACTCATGTGATTAGGTTGGGCCCACTCACATAATCCAGGATAATCACCCAAGCTCAAGATTTTTAGCCTTGTTCACACCTATAACGTAATATATTCACGTGTTCCAGAGACTAGGATGCGGATATCTTTATGGGGCTGTTATTCTGGCTACCACCAAAACAACTATGTGGAATGCTGCTCAGAAATCACAGAAGATAAAAACTGAAAATGTTCCAGTTGGATGTGGCACATGGAAATAAACAAAAGCAAGTTCAGTGGATTAGAGATCATGAAAATAGGCTAAAAATTAAATCAGGGGGATTATAAGTAGATAATTTTTTCAAGAGATCCAACTGGGAGTAAGGAATGCAGGTCTTGAAACTCACTTAAGCATGAGTGAATATTTATTAGGGCTGGAAGAATCATTGTCTATATTTAGAGTTTGGCTGGTTGTAGCAAGAATTCTAGCCTCCCTGATTCCAGAGAGCCTCTTGTTTTATCATGAATATCTGAGGGAAGATGAACAAGGAAATAATTAACATTAACAAATAAGAATAAAATCTAGAAGAATCTTGTTAAGTGTGACAATGAAACTAAGATAAATAGCAAATATACATTCTGAAACTTTGATGTTTATTTCCACTTTTAAAAAGAGTAATCATCATGTGGTTTTAGATACATGAGTTCCAGGGCAATTAATCAGCTAATAAATGTGTCTCTAACAAGCATTTGCTAATAGCTTGATGTTGGCAAAAATAATATGTTTCAAATCAGCTGCCTCTGAAGCCAAAAGATTTCAACATTGTATCTGTGTTGGTGAGGGTTGTGCTTAAAATGAGAATCAGTGTTAATACAAAAGAAAAATAAATAAATGGAATAAAAAGGAAAAAATACTGTAATACTTATAAACCAGTAAAAGCATAAGCATAACTGTTAACAGTTGTTGAGTGATTAACTTTTTCCCAGTGCTATTCTGAGAGTTGTACGCTAGCTCATTTAATCATTAAGACACTCCTACAGGGGCACCTGGGTGGCTCAGTCGGTGAAGTGTCTGACTCCTGGTTTCAGCTGAGGTCATGATCTCAGGGTCCTGGGATCAAGCCCCACACACACACTCAGGCTCTGTGCTCAGTGGAGAACCTGTTTCCCCTCTCTATCTGACCTCTTCCTCTCCTCCTCTGCTTCTGGACTCTCTCTCTCTCTCTAAAATGAATAAATAAATCTTAAAAAAAAAAAAAAAAAAGACGCTCCTACAAGTAGATGCAAAGGCTATCCCTGGCTTAGAAATACGGAAACTGAGACAGCACACACCAGGACTCCAATCTAAGCAGTCTACAAATTTCAGCAATGGGTAACATCTCACACTTAGTGTCTACTGAGTGCCCAATTTGAGTACCTTACAAATGTAAGTCACTACTGGTTTGCCAGAGCCCTGGGAGATAGAGATAGGCATTTTCCTGCCATCGCCTGGGGAAGAAACTGAGGTACAGATAGGGGAGGTCACACATGGAGTAAAGGCTAAGCTAGAATTCACTTCCAGCAGACTGGCCCTAGAATCCAGTTTCCTACCCAAATACCTGAAAGGTGATGTTTTCTGAAACTTTTTCATGTAGACAGTATTTTCTGAGATCTTGTTGCTGTTGTCTTTTTAAAGTCTGAGAAATGAAAAAAAATATTGATTTTGATGGGCTTCCCTCTCTGAACTGCACCTTAACCTTCCTTGAGACTTGGGTGATTTATAAAGTTTCTTTCACCTGTGGAATCCTGTGAACAAAATACTGTTGGCATCATGTGCCTGAGTTCCTTCTGTTCTTTTTTTTTTTTTTTTTAAGATTTTATTTATTTATTTATGACAGAGAGAGAGAGAGAGAGAGAGGCAGAGACACAGGAAGAGGTAGAAGCAGGCTCCATGCAGGGAGCCTGACGCGGGGCTTGATCCCGGGTCTCCAGCATCAGGCCCTGGGCTGAAGGTGGTGCTAAACTGCTGAACCACCGGGGCTGCCCTCCTGTTCTTTTAACACATCTTTATTGTTGTGTTTTTACATGTGTTTGAATTGTATGCTACATCATTTTATTATTGTAATGATTGCTTACATTGTTTATGTTAAGCCTTTATTGAGCATTATTGTTATTATTGAGCATTTCTTTTTTGTACATGCTGGGTGCTAGGCTGAAGTGCATTCCTTGGTTTCCTGTATTTAATCTTCACACAAGGCTTTGCTTCTAAATATGGTTACTTTGCCTAGCTGACAGACGAAGAAACTGAAGAAACACTTAGAACTTTATTCAAATCACACAACCTGGGCAGCCCGGGTGGCTCAGCCATTTAGCGCTGCCTTCAGCCCAGGGCCTGATCCTGGAGACCCAGGATCAAGTCCCTTGTCGGGCTCCCTGCATGGAGCCTGCTTCTCTCTCTGCCCCCCCTCTCTCTGCCTGCCCCCCCCCCGTCTCTAACAAATAAATTTTTAAAATCTTAAAAAAAAATTACACAACCAGTAATTGGCAGATCTTGGGATCAAACCCAGAAAACCTTGTTCTGAAACCCTGAAGTCCAGTCCCCTTACCACTTTGCCGTAAATGTGTGGGTTTCACATGAGAAAGAGATCAGATGTAAGCAAAGATGGATACTTACTTGACCTGTATATAAAATGGTGAAATGAGGAGCATATAAATGATGTACCTGCCTAAAATCATGTCTTTCTGATGTAGCCAAGTGGTAATTTCCAAGTGAGAACTTTCCCCTTAAGTTTTGAATGTGAGGCCAAAAGAGAAGCTTAACATATGACTAGAGGGAACAATTCTTTAAATACTTCTTCCCTAAGCCAGTAGGTTATGTCCTTGCCTCTAACAGAATCCTGAAGGAATACACTTGGGATATCTGAAATGTGGGTGAGGCTTTTAGAACTTTGTTTATGACTGAGACAGAAGTGGGTGAGGTGTCACCAGGCCTGGAGTATGTGCATGTAGAGCTTGGAATGTGTGTGTGCATGGTGGCCTCAAGCAGGTAAGGGGTCGCAGAGAGTTTGGTTTCAGACTCTAGAGAAAGCATATTATGTATAGGGAAAGAAGTGGCCAATTGAATATAAGAGAGCATTAAAGAAGAAATATGACCCAACTCGTCTGCCTCGATTTAGTCATAAGCTGAGGGCCTGAGATTGTCTTGAGGATGGTCCCTACTTAGGAAATGCCTAGAAATGTTAAAGTAGTGGGAAATGACTTTTAATAAAATCATGGATTTAGAAGGCTTGTGAAGTTGTCTAGCCTAAGCTTCGGCCAGTGCACAAGCCATGTGAATTGCCTCAGACAGCAGCTATTCAGCCATTCAGTTAAAGGTCAGCCCAGAATGAGATTCCACAATCATCATTCCACTGATGACCAGTACTCGCTCCCAAGAAAGCCATTACTTATCTAAATCCTTGTACGTCAATTTAATCTCCACCTTGCCCTCCAGAATGATGAAACAGGGATTATCATCATCCACCTAAAAGACCTTCATGTTCCTGGAGCTGTCACTAAATCACCCCATAATCTCTCTTTTTCCAATGCTATCCCTTTGGTTCCTTCAGTCTCATCCTTTTTGTCTGGTTTCCTTTCTCAACTGCACATCTGCCAACACAGAAGAAGGCCTAGTGTCATTTATGAGATTCATAGTAGTCGTACCAGATGGAAAATGACTGTCATCATTTACTATTGCTTAGAAGTGGAGAAGTAAAATATGTGCCCACAGTTAGGTTAAGCATTTTGTGAATAACAAGGAAGCCCCAAGCATATTAACATTCCTTACAAATTTACAAACTTACTTTGTTTATCTGGGTCTTGATCCTTAATGACAAAAGCAATATTGGCAATAGTAGTCTTATAAAGTGCTATTGTGAGGATGAATCGATAACATTTGAGGATGTTTACCACTCATCAATGCTATGAATACCATTCGTAATCAGGAACCTTACATCTGTGTCCATATGAAGCAGCTATTTGTGAAGGGCGATTACATTATTCATTTTAATCAACATTTACAATTGTCGAAATTGACTAACCTTTTTGTAATTTGTCCACAGAAACGTAACCTGGAATAGCTTAGCTATCCCAGATACGCACTGCTCACCAGAGCTGGAGGAGGGCTACCAGTGCCCCCCAGGATTTAAATGCATGGACCTGGAAGACCTGGGACTTAGCAGGCAAGAGCTGGGCTACAGTGGCTTTAATGAGATAGGTCTGTCTGTCTTACCGCTAAAACACATTTTCAGTTTCTATTTTACAATGTTTGTGAAATGGAGAGAATACTTATATGATTGATATTTTCTGTTAAGATTGGCTATATAGCATTAAAGATTTTAATCGTGCTCCTAGATGGTAATATATTCCACCCTGCAGTCTGCAGAGTACACCCTGCTTATCTGGATGGTTACTCAGCAGTGTTTGTATAGAGTTAAAGATCCCTGATTTTAGATTATTTTGATTCCTAATTATAGTACTTAGAAATACTTCATTGAGCAAGGTTCAGAACTTGTTGATTCAAAGATAAATAAGACTTGGGTTTCCTTCCACATGTAACTGTACCCCAGTAGGCAAGGTAAGTTTTACATCTCTGAAAAAGTAGCCATTGAAGAATGCATAAGAGCTTTCTGGAATAGAAGACAGCTAAGGAAATACTTAATGAATATCCATCAACTGTATAATAGATGTGTGGGAAGTGCTTACACATGGATATGATGTTCTCAAATGTATGCATTTGTTTCTGGTTTGTCCTGTGAAGTCCTGAAATGTGCCATTATATATAGTAATGAAAGTACGTAGCATATGCTGTTTATTTGATATCATTACATTTATTACAACTCCATGCAAGTTGCACAAATTTCATTATTGAAACAAAAGAACATGGAATTCTAAACAATTGTTTTATGCTTTGAGTATTTGTCTTGGCCAGCTCAGGCTGCCATACCAAAATAACAGCCCAGGTGGTGTGAATAACATAAATTCATTTCTCCAGTCTGGAGTCTGGAAGTCCCAAGATCAGGGTGCCAACATGGTTGGTTCTGGTGAGGCCCCTATCCTTGCTTGAACATGGCTGTCTTCTCACCATGTTCTTACATGGTGGTGGGAGTGGAGAGAAAGAGAATGGGAAGAAGGGAGGGAGGGAGGAAGAGGGAGAAGACCCTCTGGCCTCTTCTTGTAAGGGAAATAATCTCATCATGAGAGTCTCACTTTCATGACTTTATCTAAATTGAATCAACCTTCCAAAGGCCCCATTTTCTAATACTATGGCCCTGGCAGTTAGGACTTCAACATGTGGATTTGGGATTGGGGGGATCACAAACATTAAGTCCATAACAGAATTGTTATCAGAATCATTTGAAAAAAACAAACAATTTTTCCTTAAAGTTTCAAGGCCCAGATGCATTTAAGAGAGTTCTAGACACTTTAAGCCAGGGTCTTAGAGAAAAATCTCAGTGTGTAACAGGGTGATAGCTATACTCCTTTGGAAGCCAAATCTATTTTGTGACTTTTGGTGTGGTTTCATATCTCAGTGGGCAGCTGTACAATGAAGGATTTCATGGCCTGGGAAGAGAGCATGAGTTCCTGTCAACTCTGATGGCAACTGCTATGAACCTAGCCAATCAATCTTTGCACATCAGAAACAGTGGCTAATAAATCTTCCTCTCACCCTGGCCTTCAGTCATAGCAGTTCCCAGATGGTGTCATGCAGGATGGCATAATGAGCTCTGGGCCAAGTACTGGAGTTTCAGAAAGAATATGTGAAGGTCTTGCACTGATTGAATGCTTTTCTGGTATATGAACTAAACCACAAAGCTACAGCCTTTGGATAGAAGAGAATACTGAAAAACAAGTAGTTGGTACTTGAAAAAATGAGTTTTGCAAATAACATTCCTAAATTGTTATTCTTATATTTTAATATCCCTCAGAGGTGGATTTCCAGCATTGAATTTAGACGGATAATCTTTCATCCCTTTGGCCAATGATATAATTTCTTAATGTCAAAAAATTTCGAAGCCAACAGATGTGGAAGCATTTCAATTTGCTGTACTCTCTTAAACTTATCTGGCTTTGTAATCAATCTTACATTCTTCCCCTCGGCTCCTACGAGCAGAGGACTTTTATGCATTATACCAATGACTTTCAGGGATGAGCAGGAAATCACAGGTGTAGAATAGGAGATGGGATATATAGATTTGGTAAACTGATGGAACAAGCTCCAGGAATCCTAATAGCTGAGGTGCAGCTAGAATGCATGGCTTGTTAGAGCCTCTAACTCTTTCTCTTAGGGGCTAACTGGGTGTCCTCATGTCTTAGATGGAGGGTGGCCAGCATTCAGTAGTGAGGCTGCCCTTGCACAAAAACGTCCAGTCCTTTCGAAGCATGTTTCTTAACCAAATCACTTCCTGGCCATTTTGAATGCAGCAATTGTGTCTCAATTCAAAATGCTGCATTATATTCAAGTTGATTCAACTTTCTTTGCTATGACTTATAACCACTTCAACCAATGTAGGGTACTCTCATTACGGGAGAGTTTCCTCATAGAGTGTGTTGGCTTGAGAAGCCTAACTCAGAGAGAGAACCTCCCTGGGGGCAGCAGGCCCCCACTAAGGCAATAATCTTACTGTTTATTTGCACATTTATCTCCCAAGGATTTAAGCTCCTTGAAAACAGGAAGTACATCTTTTCATCTTCATGTCTTCAGGGCCTGGTGCACTGCCAGCCTCTATAAATATTTACTAATGGACTGAACAAAGTATATGTCCTTTTGAATTTAATGGTGACCAGTCATGTTTGTGTTAGGATATAGAGCCAT
This sequence comes from Canis lupus dingo, assembly GCF_003254725.2. Lineage (NCBI taxonomy): Eukaryota > Metazoa > Chordata > Mammalia > Carnivora > Canidae > Canis > Canis lupus. The sequence goes on along the minus strand of NC_064264.1, from coordinate 51,217,736 downwards.
AATAGAGAATTAAGTTGTTTTCTTGTTGTTCTTTCTCCCCATTTTGTCTCTTTTTGTTGGCAATACTCACTATTCCTCATGACTTGCTTTTCTATACAAGCTTAATTTGATCTGTTTGCTTCTTTTTCTCAAATGATGCTTGAGTTCAGTGCCATTGTATGACTAACGGTTACATAATGAAATGTTAACTTTGTACTATAATCAAAAAAATTTTAAATGGTCACTATAGTTCAGGCTGAAATGCATCTCTGTAGATACACAAATTGTGATATTTTAGATCATCTTTAAAGGCTTTATGAAAACAAAATAAAATTTTCCCCAAAAAATGAGGAAAAGAAATTATTCTCTTAGACATACATGATTATCTCTTTTTGCATGCAGTTGAATTTAAAATAATTATAGCCTAATTGTGGATATATATTTGACCAATGTACTTTATATCTAAGTAAGCATGTTTAATTTAAAAGGAGCACATTTCCTCTTCTTACTAATCAAATTGTCATACAATATATTGAATTTTAATTCACTTATAAAAGTTCATTTATAAGTTGCTTTGTGTCTCACTAAAATTTAATATTGATGATGTTGAGAAGCTGAATTTTCAAAATATATTAAAAGCTAGAGCCATTAAAGTAGAAAAATTACACAGAGCTCCAATCATAAAATAGCAAAGTAAAGACACCTTAACATCTCTAAAATCATCAAACATCAAGGAGACTGAGAAACAGAAATGCAATTTTCATATTCAAGGACTCTGAAAAATCTGTAACTAATAAACCACACATCGCAGAAGACCAGGTGTCTAACAGAATACTTCCTGAAAGGGTTCTGGCTACTGGGGACCTCAGGCAGAGCCAGCAGAATGCTGACATTCTAAAATAAAGAATATTCCCAGAGGATCAGAACAGTCCTCTGTTTGAGTCCGGGAATCAGCGTGTGGATGACCTTCCTGGACTCCATGTGGCACCTCAAAGTGGAGGCCCCTGTTCCTACAAGCAATTGGTAGAGAAGTAAAGAAGAAGATAGACCCTCAGTCTGAGGGACCCTGATGATGCTGACCCGTGTTGATGAATACAAGGCACAATTGCAATACAAGGCACCTCACCAACCTTGATGAATACAAGGCACCCTACACCTTAGGATGACCTGGGGAGTCTTTTAAAACACTCCAATTCTCAAGCACCACACCCAAACCTGTTAAATGAAAACCTTGGAAGGATCCAAGGCATAGCTGGTTTTTAGGAGCTCAAAGGTGTTCTAATGTGCATGCACAGTTATGAGCACCTGGACTGAGACAGCTGTGGTTGGTACACACACAAACACACCTATCTTAGAAAAACAAAACAAAACAAAACAAAACAAAACAAAACAAAAACCTCCTTTCTCTCTCCCACAGTGCTACCTAACAAATACCTGGCCCTCTAAAATTGATTTCACAGGTGAGTAACAATCAAAAAGAATGAAAACCATGTCTATAGAAATGCATTTTTCAGTATGTTTAAAACTGAAAAAATATGCAAGAGATATAATCTTTAAAATTGCAGAAAAAGACAACCTAAATAAATGGATTTAAAGGGCACAACTGTCTCAGTAAATGAGCAGAGGACAATCAACACTGAGGCATTTCTTACTAAAGTTTCTGGAATTCAGAGTTAAAGAAAGCATCCAATGGGCATCCAGGAAAAATTATCGAGTCGGTTCCTTTTCTTTTTTTGCCGAACAACGCTCAAACAGGAGTAGCCCCAGGGGAACCCAGGATCTCCAGTCAGTTCTAAGGGAAGCCATCAGAGACAACTGAAATTGTGTCAGAACTCAAGTCTAGGCTATGAGGACACAGGGCTCACAGAGCCCTCAGAGAAATAATGTGTCCAGCTCATTTGAGTTACTGTTGAAGAAGCCAAGAATTCAGAGAACTTCATTTTACATGAAGACACTCGACCAATCAAACCTAGTCTCTGGTATCTACTCACCATAAAAACCAAAGCTAATACAACTTCAGTATTTACAGGGTATAATCTAAATATTGAAACTTACTGTCGCATAGGAGAGACAAGAAGATCATGAGAGGTAGTGTAGTAATGTTAGTGTCCTTAGACTCAGCAATAAAAAGTGTATCATTTAGTGCAACATCTGAATCATATAACAGAGGTATATGTGAACTTGCACAAGAATGCCTTACAAAGTAAAAAATCACCTATTTTAGAAAAAATTCAAAGCTCAAGATAATGACCTTGGGGTTTGGTCATACTATATAGTAATGTGGTGACCTTGGAAAAGTAATTAACCTCTTCCTGCCTCAATGTCTTTATCTGTAAGATGGCGTAAAGGATATACCTCTCTTGTAGGATTGATGTTAGAAGTGACTGAGACATTGTGCTTAGAACACTTGGCACAGAATGAGCACACGATGAGCCAGAAATTGAGCTGCACTAACAAAATAGGAATGCATCTCTTATTTGAGGAAGAAAAGACAACTTTAATAAGAGAGCAGAGCACCATGCTTTCGGATTAGCATAGCCATGTCTCATGTTATTCCCTTATGCCTACTCAGATTGCTCAGAGCAAGAGGGGGATGGAGACAAGATGTACTTCACCTTGTTTTATGTTCCTATTAACTGACAGCCCACATTTTATCTCAGTCTGATCAATGTACAGAATTCCAGAGGGCCAATTTTTGGCAGTATTTGGTCTTCATTAATCAATTATTCTTCTCTTGTTATTCTTAGAAATATATTTCCTTTTGTCCTTTCTCTCATTAGAATCTCATCCATACTTAGCCATGCCATGGAATTTTCTATAGTGTCATTGAGCTCCATGCCTATACTTTCATTTATCCCTGTGCCTTTGAGTTTTCAAGCTCACATTGAGCCACTCCCTGTCTTTAGGCAGATTGCCAATAGGCCCTCCTTCTGTAGACCTCAGAAAAGCATCCCTTGGCTCACTGAACAAAAGCCACTGCCATGCTATTTCCTGCATCGTCCTCGTCACTCTGTGGTTTACTTTCTGTCCTTCCGTAAATCCCTGTACCAAATGGTGACGGAGATGCTGCTTGCTTTTCTGGCCCTCTCTTCCATTTAAATACGTTTCCATCTTTATTTCTGGGCACCTTTCCTGCAACCCACTCTTAGACCCTCAACTAATGCAATCCTTTCCAGGATGTTTGCCTGTTTACTTGAGACATCACATATTCCCCACATTCCAAACCTGTGGAGGAATATACATTATTGGAAGGACATATTTGGAGATCACAGAATCTGTTTAGCAGACTTTCACATTTTGTGATTGCAGTGAGAGTGGGGGTTGGGGTGAAGCACATGGTAAAAAGGTTTGGGGACAGATGAGACCCAAAACCATTATACTCTACAGGTGAAACCAAAACACTACATTAAAGTATCTGGTTTTGAAAATGTGTCTTACTTCCTTCCATTTTCTGAGTACTAAACCCTCTTTCAGGCAGTGTCTCCTTTCCTCTCTGTTTCCACATGCTTATCAACATGGGAGGCATGCAGTCTAAGACATTGTGATTTTCTGCAATGGCACTGAAAGTTGAAACTAGAGGAATTTTGACTAGAAAAGATAGTAGTCATTTGGTTCACCCACACAGTTTTATTGAGAGGGCCACTGAGCATCAGAGTGAACAAGGTCAGAGTTCTAGAGAATTCCGCACAGAGGCAGGGCTAAACTCACTTCTCCTGATTCATAGACTCCCACTAAAACTTACCATTTCCTGCAAACTTTTTACAGTTTAGATCAATGTTTAATTAAGAATAAAGCTAAAAGAATACCTTGCGAAGTTAGTTGTAATCTTAATTTTGTAGTAGAAGGTTAGCATCACTCATCTTTGGTAAGACAGTAGGTACAGAAGAAACTATCCCAACAGATGTGATATGCCAGTTAGAAAAAAAGCAACAACACATCTATCACACGTGGGAAGGAAATCACAGCAAATGCCATTAAACTGGCAATTTACTTGTCATGATCTTTCAAGAGAGGTAAGAAATTGGGTACAGCAGATGAGTACAAATCTATTCAGGTTTGAACTCTCCATTCATTGAACAGTCAGGTAAAAACAAAACATGTTCAGAGTTTTTTGTTGGTTTTTTTTTCCTGTCTTTACTTATTTTTTTAAACTTTTTATTTTGAACTAATTTTAGATGCACATAAAAGTGACAAAATAGCACAGAGAGTTCCTTTTTACACATTACCCGGGTTCTCAGAATGGTAACTTCTTATACAACTGTACTACCTCATTACAGCTAAGACATTAATGTGACACAGTGCTATTAACTATAGTATACATCCTATTAAATTTCACCAGTTGATCCACTGATGATCTTCTTCTATCTCAGATCCTACCCAGAATCCCACATTGTACTTAGTTGTTAATTCCCTAATCTCTTCCAATCTGTAAGTTTGTCAGCTTTGTCTTTCATGACTATGCTTTCAGAAGCACTATGTAGAATGTCTCTCAATTTGGTTCTATCTGGTGTTTTCTCATAATTGGAATGAAGTTATGATCAGACTTGTTCCATAATGTGTGGCTTCCAAGAGGGAAGAGAAGTTGACTGTCTTCTTTTACTTATTTCTTTGTTATTTTTATTTTTATTATGTAAATTTCAGGTGTACAGCTTTACAATTCGAGATTTGTATACACCCAAGTGATCAAAACAGGTTTAGTTTTGATAGAACAACCCAGGAAATGACATATAAGGATAAAATTCATCCTGAGAAGTCACTTAGGAGGTAAATAGATATCAGACATTTCTTGTCATTAACCTTCAGAATCACATGAAGAAAACACAGAAGCCCAAAGTTGTAAAAATCCATAATAAACTAAATCTGATTGAAATAATTAATATAGATAGAGGAAGTCCATTAGCAAAATCAAACCATAAACAGGACATTCTGAAAATAATAGAAAAAAAAGAGTTAAACATGATTTTAATGCTACCTGGACTGAATGTAGTGGACTGTTTTCCCTATTCTTTATATGCAATAGTCAAAGGTAAAGCCAGGAAATAACAAACACTATATTCTTATGGTGAATAATTACCCACAGATGATGTTTATTATTGTAATTACTGTCATAACTTAGGACAAGCACAGCTATCATTTATCGATTACTTATTATGTATCTAGCACCAGGCAAAACGTTTGCTATCTGAGGTTTTTCATCCTCACAATAAACCCGTAAGGTGTCATTATCCTCAATTAAAAGTGAGGAGAATAAGATGAGAAAGAACTGATTCGCCCAAAGTCACACATGGGCCACAGTTGGGAGCCAAGTCTTGCTGCCCAAGTGCTAAGGTCAAAGCCTGCATGATCTGTGAAGTCAGCAGTGGGCCACTGCCATTCCTCATGGCTTTTCAGGACAGCTGGTTCATTAGAGGGTCTCATTATGATAGAGGAAGGGACATGTCCTCCAGCATGACAATCCACCAGACATGCTGCTTTCCCCTCCCATCACCACGTCTCTGGGACAGAAGGATAAGTGTGAAGGAGGGTGATGGTGATGCCTTGGGCAAACTGAGGACCACTCAGTGCAGGTCTCTGGCTTGCCATCTGTCCTCTCCCCGCCCTCCTGGCATACTATATGACAGAGTTGGCACATTATAAATCTGATTTCTATGTAAGAATTGACATATGAAAGAATATACCTGGGAGACAGTGCAGTTTTTTTTTAAAGATTTTATTTATTTATTTATGAGAGACATACAGAGGCAGAGAAATAGGCAGAGGGAGAAGCAGGCTCCCTGCAAGGAGCCCGATGTGGGACTCGATTCCAGGACCCCGGGATCACAACCTGAGCCAAAAGCAGATGCTCAACCACTGAGCCACCCAGCTGCCCGAGACAGTGCAGTTTTACAAGATAATTTACCGAGTTATCAACATTTGGGCAAAGATTCAAGGCAGTGGCAGCAAAAATAGCAAGTATGCTTTTGATGCAAAATGAGATGATAGACACAGATGCTAGAGATGTGGGAGAGAACATCGAAATCAAGAAAAATGGGGCACCTGGGTGGCTCAGTGGTTGAATGTCTGCCTTCGGCTCAGGTTGTAATCCTGGAGTCCTGGGATCAGTCTGCATCAGGCTCCCCACAGGGAGCCTGCTTCTCCCTCTGCCTATGTCTCTGCCTCTCTCTGTATCTCTCATGAATAAATGAATAAAAAATCTTTAAAAAAAAGAAATAAGAAATATGGTATTTGGTATATTGCAATCAGGTTCACACTTATTTGAGGTAAATTTAAAGTTCCATTATGATTTATGTGCTTTCTATATGTACTTTATAGCTGTGTGCATTAATTAACTTTCTTTCTGAGATTTAATATTGCTTTTTATTTTTTTAAGACTTTATTTATTCATGAGAGACATAGACATAGGCAGAGGGAGAAGCAGGCTCCCCACAGGGAGCCCGATGTGGGACTTGATCCTGGAACTGGATCACGCCCAGAGCCAAAGGCAGATAGATGCTCAACCGCCAAGCCACCCAGGAGTTCCATCAATTTTGCTTGTTAAATACTGCAAATTAACCAACAAGTTTACTTAAAGTGATTTCGAAAATGCATATTAATTCCTTTATTAGGTATATGATGTAAAAATTATTTACCTTATTGTTCCTTTCTATTAATAAAATCATAAAGCTTTCCTTATATGCTTTCTTTAAAATATTATTAGGCCTTTATAACTACAGGTCATTAGGATCACAGAAGTCACTATGTGGATTTGGGATGCATATACAAATTTAAGGTGATGACTCATAATCTTTGAAAAATTTTTTGATGATAGGTGATGATATTCTTTTATATTTTTTATATTTTATATTTTTTGATGATAGGTGATGATATTCTTTTATATTTTTTTATATTTTATATTTTTTGATGATAGGTGATGATATTCTTTTAATAAAATGAAAAAAAAAATTCACAGTGACTGTAGTCTGCCAGATTCTCATATACTCCCAAGTCACTTCTGAAGAAGCCTATTATTGATACTGGAATTTGGGACTGATATTTTTTTCCAACAGAAAATATATTTTAGCTGTTATCCACTTTGTGGTATTTTCCTTATTTGACTTTGGGTGGTATTGACGACAAGGTACAGATTAAGCTCTCTGTATGAGTCATAAATCAGTTTTATCAAATATTGATGAGAAATAGCATCAGTGGTTTCTTTCCTCACTCGTAGTGTTCTGTGCTCGAAACTACCCCATTTCTTGCTGAAATGGGATTGCTCATAAAGCCACCTATTCTGACCTAATGTTTCAGTTTTAATACAGGATTTACTTTACTTTAAAATTCCCCCATTTTTTTCTATTGGCATTCCATTACTTTCATAATTGTCTCCTGTAAATCTGATATTAAATATGGCCATAAAATGTGATGAAAGAAAATGACTTTTACTCCAATCATAGAAGAATGTGAATTGAACTTTGCTGATGATGCTGCTAAAAATTGATTCATAGATTTAAATGATGTTAAACTGTATTTCATTCTGCAGTACGTGATATCAGAAGAAAACTTTACAAATGAATAGAGAAAGGAAGTCGTTATTTATCTATAAGTATGATTTATTGCAGAATGTACATTTTTATTGCAGTTACAAAAAGACACAGCAAAGACTAATTTGTAATATATGTAATTGAGATTTATAATACTTTGTGGAAAAGCACCAAAGACCTGTTTTCCCTGCATTAATCTTTATGTGCAGTGTTGCTCTTGGAATTACTTATTGATTTTTATGAAAACACATATTGAAGAGAGAGCTAGAGTAACAGAATTCAACCAAAAGTGCTTACCTGAATCCTTGACAATTCTATACTTGCCCTCTGAAGGAATTCATTTGTCACAGGACAAGGAAGACCTGATATATTTTTGTTAAATAATGGACAAAATCATGAGGCTTCAACAAGAGGAATAGTTGTGAAAGCTTTTGGTCAAGTACAGAGGTTTTATCCCTGGGTCCAGGCATCAGTAAATGCTCTCAGGCTATGTGCAAAGATCTGTGCTTGAAGATTTCTTTTTTTTTTAATAAGATTTTATTTATATATTCATGAGAGACACAGAGAGAGAGGCAGAGACACAGACAGAGGGAGAAGCAGGCTCCCCAAAGGAAGCCTGATGTGGGACTTGATCCCAAGACCTGGGATCACACCCTGGGCTGAAGGCAGATGGTCAACCACTGAGCCACCCAAGCCCCCTTGTGCTTGAGGATTTCTAAAGGAACTAAGGCTTCATTAGATTCTCAAACAGGGTCACAGACTTACTTAAACTGAAATTAGATATGCAGATACTATTCAGAATATTAGGAAGGCAGGGGGTCTAAAGATAGAAATTGCAGACGTGATTTTTAAGGATATCCATAGTCTGGCGTCCAGCAGGTACTTAGGAGTTCTTTTTGAATGGATTTAGAAGAGACAGCTGGGGAGGGATTTGCCATTGCACAGTGAAAGAAGGGATTTTAAAAGTGGATTTTGAGGGCAGAAGTCATGATTTTTTTTTTACACTGAACATGGAAGACAATATTCTTTGGAAATATTTAGTGGTTTCCGAGAAATCAGCATGTTTATAGTTACATTTTAAATATTTGTAGATGACAAAAATAATACTCCAAATAGCATAAGAGGTTTTAATGAAAGTAATAAATTCTGCCACAGATAATTCCCTCCCTTCTTTCTCCTTTCTTCCTTCCTTCTTTCATCTTTATCAGTTTCATGGTTTTTAATAAAATGCTTTTAACTGTCTCCCTGCTAATAGACATTTACATGATTTTCAGTTTTTGACTACAGTGATTAATTGTGTTGAACACATGCTCACACACACATACACACATATATATCTTGTGTGCATGTGTTGTATTTTTTAAAATAGGTTCCTAGGACAATTTCTAGGTCGAAGGGTATGCATATTTTTTTATGATTTTATTTATTTATTCATGAGAGATACAGAGAGACAGAGAGACAGAGAGAGACAGAGACAGAGAGACAGAGACACAGGCAGAGGGAGAAGCAGGCTCCATGCAGGGAGCCCAATGTGGGACTTGATCCCAGGACCCTGGGATCACACCCTGGGCTGAAGGCAGATGCTCAACCACTAAGCCACACAGGTGCCCCTATCTTTATTTCTCAAAAAGATTATGAGAATTAATATCTTATTGTATGAGAGTGAATTTTAAAAAGCATAAAGGATTCTCTTTTGATATGCAAACATATTGAAGTAAAAAGAAGTAGCAGATGCCATATTGTATTTTGTCCTCTTCTGAACACCAGCTGCTCATTTTCTTTTCCTTACATTCCTTCCTCCCCTTTTTCCCTGGAATGCCTCCTCCTACCAATACATGACCCACCCTGCAGGACCTGTGTTCATGCAGCTTCCCATACCTCAGCAACACTTGCCCCTCCTCTCTCTGAACTGTGACAGTTTGTCCATGGAAGTTAATGCTTCATTCTGTTTGGTTCCCACATCTGGTGTGTGTGTCTGTGTGCCTGTGTGTGTGTCTGTTTGCATTTTACCCTTTTCTTCCCAATTAACTCATCAGATCCCAGAAGCCTCAAGCAGGAACAAAGCTCCCTGTACTTCTTGGAATGTACTTTCTAATGCTCAATGAGCCCTTTATATACTCAAGGACAGGTTGATCATATATTGATCGTATATGAATTTTATATTACATACACTGCCTTTTTAAGTCATTCTGTGGCAACTTAGTGATAGAAAATTTAAATAAAATTCAGATACAACTCCTGGCTTTTAAGTTCATTCCTCATTTGAAATTAAACAGCATCTGCCTTATGCCAGATATTCACATGAAACAAATGTGAACAGACTAGCACAGAAGTCTTGTGTTGACAGTCAAAGACACTCTCCCTGCTGGTCATGGCAGTCAGTGGAACAGAATTCCCTTGACAGCCTATGAAATTAAATTAATTTCACCAACTAATCGGCTAGACTAAAAAGGAATAATGCCATGTAGGAAAGCCCTACCCAGCTCTTCCCTCAAGGCCAATGAGGTCATAGGAGGGCTGACTCCTACCTCTCCTGGGGTTGCATGTTCTAATACCTGAGCCCTGCTTAGCAAAACTGTGTTGACAAGTGCAGAGCCTCCTCCTCTGAGGGGAAAACTCTGTGGCCCTTAAAAATGGGTTTCTACCCTGAGCCACACAGGGCTGTGGGAAAGTAGTTGGTGTCTACCCTGAGGGAGGCCACTGGATTGTGGAGACAAGAAGTCTCTTCCCTCTCTTCCCCTTTATGCTCCTGGACTCCTCAGCTCCCATGCCCCTAGGCCTTGGGATTCAGGGATGAACCTGAAGATACTAAAACATACTTAATATACCAAGATAAAGATACCAAATAAAATAGAAATAAATATATAAAAAATAAGTTTTAAATGCCTAATAAATATTAGTCGCCACTATTAGAACAAAGATAACTACCACAGTTGCCATTACGAAAATTATTGTTGATCAGATTCATTTCTAGATAATACGGAAAAAGTGGGATGTGTTCCCATTTTCATGAAAGTATGAGAATTTTTGGTGAATACATTCTCATAATAGATAGAAAAGGAGATGTTTTCATAAATAAGATACTCAACGAACATTTGTTATGTATTTAGGCCAGGCATCCAGGGCCTGAAATATAATGATGTAAGTCACTATAACCAAATTCCTTCCCCCAAATGAGATGTTAAAATAAAATGAGAAATGAAGGTGAAGTAAAGCTGGGAGAAAGGGTTGGTGTTTAACTGTGGTAGATCTTGCAGCTATGGGCCAGGTACAAGAGCGCATGCCCCGGTGTGCGTGCCCACACATCTTTGTTGAGGATGAATACAAGAAAATGAAGCATGAATGCTCTAATTTGCTGCAAGTCTTATCCTCTCCTTCACCCCCAACTTGCCTTGTATCCAACATTTCTCACATTTATACAATCTGCCTAACCTCTGAGACCAAAGCTTTTGTTATGTCTGATGATCGAAAATGCTGGCTTGAGAATTAAGTTTTTATTTTAGCTTTTGTTAAAGAAGGTTTTTAATGACATAGATTAAGTGTACTGCCATCCTTTTATTCCTGGTCAGATATGCCTCCTTCTTATCCACTTTTCTGAGAATGTCTTTATCTTATTTTTTACTAATAGCTTGACTGAGTAGAGAACTCTTAGTTGGTAATTAGTTTCTCCCCAAACTTTGACATCATTCCCTTGTATTCTGGAATACAACCCTCCTGTGAGTCTAATTGTAGTACTTTAGTGTTTTTGTTTTTATGTTGTTGTTATTGTTGTTGTTGTTAACATATCTGTGTTTTTTCTTTGATAGTTTTTAAGATTTACTGCTTGTCTTTGCAATGTTATGGCCTTACTTACATTTAGGCAGGCTCTTCATCTTTTTTCTAGTAGGGGTTTTTTTTTGTTTGTTTGTTTTTGTTTTTGTCTAGGAGACTCATGCCTTTTTTTCCTGGAGATTTTTGGGTGTTATCTTTACAAATCCTGGTGTATTGTTCTTCATTCTCTCTATTCTTTATTTTCTAGAATACTGATTACAGCTTGTTAAACCTTCTTCCATTTCCCATGTTGTAGATTTTGCTTACTAACTTCTGTCTTCTAACTTTCTAACTTCTAACTTCTCTCTACTTAGTGCATTTGTCTTCTCTACCCTTCCATTAGACATCTTTTTGTATCATTTCCATATCTCATAAAGTTTTTTACATATTTTCCTCCTCAACTTCTTTGCTGAACTCTGGATAATTTTCTTCCTCAGTGTGTCTGCTCTGCTATCCACCTTATTCATGGGACTCTTTGTCCCAACATCTACAACCTGTTTATCTAGATTTTCTGTTTAACGTTTTCAGATATGGCTGTTATTTTATGTCATAGCTCTGTTCTTAACCATTTTCTTTCTAACCATTTATCTCTTTAAACGTTTTAAACATGTTTATTTTTAAGTATATATATATTTTTATTGAGGTTTGATTTGCCAACGTGTAGTATGACACCCAGTGCTCATCCTGTCAGGTGCCCTCCTCAGTTCCTGTCACCCGGTCACCCTATCCCCCTGCCCGCCTCCCCTTCCACTACCCCTGTTCATTTCCCAGAGTTAGGAGTCTCTCGTGTTTTGTCACCCTCTCTAATTTTTCCCACTCATTTTCCCTCCTTTCCCCTATGATCCCTTTCACTATTTTTTATATTCCCCGTATGAGTGAAACCATATAATGATTGTCTTTCTCTGATTAACTTACTCCACTCAGCATTATACCCTCCAGTTCCATCCATGTCGAAGCAAATGGTGGGTATTCGTCCTTTCTGATGGCTGAGTAATATTCCATTGTATGTATAGACTACATGTTCCTTATCCATTCATCTTTTGATGGACACTGAGGCTCCTTCTTTAGAATTTCTTTATGATTCTTCCCCATCTTCTAATTCTCCATTGTAATAGTTGATTTTCTTCAATGGTTTGTAGTGTGTTTGGCTCTAGTGCAATTCCAGTGAAGTTTTCTTTCTATCTGAGGTCAGTGTTGCTGGAATTCCAGGATTAGTAACCAATTCTGGACTAGTCCTTATGTTACCTTTGTGGCTTGTGGGAGGAGAGAGGAGAGACCCTTGAGCTACTGTAGTGTAGAGGACAGTGTAAATTTGGAATATACACTTTGATTGGCTCAGGTTTGGGGTCCTAGTGTCTCTTAGGAGACTCTTGGCCTCTGTGTGGATCTGGACAGAAGTCCAGCAACTTTCTGCTTGCCTGACCAGGAAAGCAGTGTTCTTCTGGTCTCCATTTAAAATGCAGAGCAGCCTTTGTGGAACTTCCAGCTTTTCAGACACACCTCAGCTCAGCATCAGCCTCTTGTCCTCCAATAGCAGCAGAAGCCCAGCCCCCAGCCCTTAGGGTCATATTGACTCTGAGTATATATCTGTGACCCATCTAGACTTCAGCTTCTGCTCATGGCTCTCATTCTGTGTTCTATCACACTCTCCGCCCGCTGGATATTGGGCTTGCTTTTGGGCTTATTTATGCACTCCAAAATTATTTTGCTTTATTCATCTGTTTCCTTGTGTTGGTTGGGCACGGGGTCAAGAGGATGAAGGAAGGAAGTTTCTAAATAAACATAGTCCAGCAAATTGACATGAAGCCTTATTTTATATATGATGTATATGATAATTTTCATAATTATGCAGTTTTTCTTTCTCTGATATGATCATGCACACCTATTTTTATATTCAAAAATATACTTTATGCATTTTCAGCATGAATTCTTAAAATTTGGTAAGTATGTACAAGAATTTTTAATTTTTACAAAATTCTATGTCAGTATCATTGTTCTTTTTTGCCTTTGAATTTTTATACTAATCTCTGTGCAGCCTGGTAAAACTATCTCTCTGCACTTGCTATGTAAAGACAAAATCTATGAGGGGGAGAGTGGGGACTGCAAATAAGCAACAGTAGGGATTGAGCACTGAGGTTAATTAAATCCTGATGGTTTGAAACTGGGGTTCTTAATCTTCATATTAATTGCAGCAAATATTCATATGCCTTCTCCCACCATGTCAGTGCTTTAGCAAGTAAGTAAAAAAAAAAAAAAATAAATGAAAATAAAATAAAAAAGCCTAATCGGGATTTACCTAAATATAAAACAAATAAAGGTTCTTAGGCAATTCTTACTCATGTGTGTCTAATAGAAGATAAGCTATATTTGCCCAGGGAGTTATATTACTTTATTTTGAAACTACTAGTGACTACAAATCTTGACACCAAATTGAAGTTGAACTGAAGGAGACTAATTTTAAGTAAAGACTACTTGGGGGATCCCTGGGTGGCACAGCGGTTTGGCGCCTGCCTTTGGCCCAGGGCGCGATCCTGGAGACCCGGGATCGAATCCCACGTTGGGCTCCCGGTGCATGGAGCCTGCTTCTCCCTCTGCCTATGTCTCTGCCTCTCTCTCTCTCTCTGTGTGTGTGTGACTATCATAAAAAAAAAAAAAAAGACTACTTGGGGCTAAGTATCACAGGTGAGGAATATCACCTCCTCATCCTATCACCACATGCATGACATTAACTCCACCTAACCAATGCTGAGATGCAGAGAAGGAAAGAACTTCTTTCCTGGGGGATGAGGGGAAAGTCTGCATTCCTAGTCTCCAGTATAAAGCTACAGATGTGGGCATCCTGTGGGTGCTCAGGTGGGGATAAGAGAAGGACTCAGTTTCAGGATACAATCTGTAACTCAGTAGTGGGTGACATAGGACAAGTTATTTAACCTCCCTCTGTCTGCAAAATCAGGGTAATAATTATACATATCTCAGAGACTAGTAGATTCTATTATTCTCATGTTCATGCCTAAGAGCCCACAGTAAAATTTAACTGTAGTCATGATTATCATTTTTATTAGATATGTTATCAAGTAAATGAATGAGTGAATTATAAAATACACTATTCTAAGATCACACAAGTTAGAAAGTGAGAGGAAAATCATCCAATATCTATATTCTTTCTAAGATACCAGCTTACCTTCTTTTAGTCTTGGCAAAACACTTAGGCTCATACAACATAATTTAACAATATATTCACATTTTATTGTGCTAGTGTATGCCGCATTTACTGGTATATTCTTTCCTCCATGTGCATTTTTCTGGAATTTTCTCTGGAAATAAAATGTTAAATACTTTCCTAGGGACCCCTGGGTGGCTAGCACCTGCCCTTGACCCTGCCCTTGACCCAGGGCGTGATCCTGGAGTCCCAGGATCAAGTCCCACATCGGGCTCCCTGCATGGAGCCTGCTTCTCCCTCTGCCTGTGTCTCTGCCTCTCTCTCTCTCTGTGTATAAAATCTTAAAGAAAAAGAAATATTTTCCTATTTCCTGAACTCAGATGCTGCCAGTAAAGCCCATTCAAAGCTGAGATGCTTTGTCTTTGCTAAGCTTCTAAAGAGTTAAAGCAGTGCTGAAGTTGAATGTTTGCCGTTGACTAGAGCAGGAATCAGCAAACCATGGCTGGTGGGCCAAATCCTGCTTACTGCCTGACTTTGTAAATAAAGTTTAATGCAACTCCATGCCTATTTGTTTATCTATGGTCCATGGCTGCTTTATGATGCTACACAGGTTTCTACAGTTCCAACAGAAATCCTATGGCCCCCAGAGCCTACAATATTTACCATCTGATCTTTACAGAGGAAGTTTGCCAACCCCTAGACTAGACTAAAGGTAGGAAAAAGTGCTCATGTCATGCTTAAAAAAAAAAAAGATTTTATTTATTTATTTGACAGAGCAAGAGAACATAAGCAGGAGGAATAGCGGAGGGAGAGGGAGAAGCATACACCTTACTGATTGCAGCAGAGCCTGACTCGGGGCTCAATCCCAGGACACTGGGATCATGACCTGAGCCAACGGCAGACACTTAACTGACTGAGCCACCTAGGCGCCCCCTCATGCTTCTTTTTTATTACATCTATTATATCTTCCCACAGCTGCCTAGACTCCTTGACAATCTTCATGTTTGCCTCTTCTTATATCCCTTGGATTTAGAAAGCCAGAGATCATAACACATCTGTGATTTTGTCTAGGTTCATGAGAGTCCAATACTGGCCTTCCTTCCCCTAATCAAAGTTCCTTAAACTCAAAACAGGAGATTTGCAAAGAAAGGTTATCCTGGTTGTATATAACTCTGAAAGTCACCTCCTCTCTGTGGTCTCATAAATAAACAGGCTACTGAATCTGTGATTGGTGTTAAGAAAGGAATTTTTGAAGAATAGGTGACACACTAGATATAAAATCCAATGAATCTTGATTGGATTTAATCAGATGGGTATTCTTAATATGGGGAGAAGTCCTAATGGTTAAAGAAATCTGCTTTGAAACTCAGAATCAAAATACTGTTATTCCCCAGTGCCTCATTCTAGCCAGAAAAAGTTACTGAAAATGAGTAAAAGAAGGGGAAAAGATTATTATATTTACAAAAGACCAATAAAAACAACATAAAATAGAATTTCTGAAGACAGTTTGTCTGGGAGATGTAATTTGCTCATTGCTATGTTGCACTTACTGGGGTTTTTGAACTCAGGAATGTCTGAAAGACTTGACATGGACGGTCACCATTTCTGAGCAATGATTCAAGTGAGGATTGTAGGCTTCTTTTTTTCAAATTATTTTTGAAAGTTAAATTTAAGTTAAATTTAGTTAACATATTCTGTATTATTAGTGACAGGGGTAGAATTCAGTGATTCATCAGTTGCATATCACTCCCAGCACTCATCACATCACATGCGCTCCTTAATGCCCATCCCCTTACCACCACCCCCCAGCAACCGTCAGTTTGTTTCCTATGGTTAGGAGTCTCTTATGATTTGTCTCCCTCTCTGATTTTTGTCTTATTTTATTTTTTGTTCCCTTCCCCTATGGTCTTCTGTTTTGTTTCTTAAATTCCACATGAGTGAAATCATATGGTAGTTGTCTTTCTCTGACTCATTTCACTCAGATAGTCTTCTGATAGTCATTCATTCCTTATTGATTCAGCACATATTTATTGAGAACCTACTACATGTTAGGTACTATGTTCGCTACTTTAAGGCACCAAGTAAGCGCTAATACAGAAC
Organism: Canis lupus dingo; assembly: GCF_003254725.2. Taxonomy (NCBI): domain Eukaryota; kingdom Metazoa; phylum Chordata; class Mammalia; order Carnivora; family Canidae; genus Canis; species Canis lupus. Next base: position 51,201,167 of record NC_064264.1, on the reverse strand, counting down.
CACAGATGGATGGCATTATATTTTCATTTTATTAAAAATCCATTCTTGGGACGCCTGGGTGGCTCAGTGGTTGAACGTCTACCCTTGACTCAGGTCGTGATTCCGGGGTCCTGGGATCGAGTTCCACATGGGGCTCCCAAAGGGAGCCTGCTTCTCCCTCAATGTCTCTGCCTCTCTCTGTGTGTCTATCATGAATAAATAAATAAAACCTTTTTAAAAATTCATTCTTGCCTGTAAGTTAATTTCCTCATGAAAAGATTACTTGTTTCAGGCTTTGGTACTCCAATTGTGTATTTAATTTTTTTGGCTAGCCTAAGGATAGCGCTTGATTTCAAGAAATAAATTGCCGAACAGGATTTTCATTGAATTTTTTTTTTAACAGAGGAAACTTGTAGGCCAAAACAACAAATAAAATCTAAACTCATGTTATTTAATAAAACAAGGTCATTTAGGCATTAGCAGAGTTTGGTAAAGTCTCAAGTCTCAAGCAATTTTCTAAAATGAAACTATTTTCTTCTTTCAGTCAGTTTAAAAGAAATGCCTTGTGCTCATTTTTGGTGGTGGGGGTGAATTGAATTTTATAAAGCTCTGTAAAATGAGGCCAGAATGAACAGAAATTGAGTCAAAATAATGGATGGCACATCTTACTGCTCTTACTGTCTTGTTTCTGGCCGCGCCACATTCTAACCTAAGGGCAGACACCTGGAGGGATTCATTAGCTTGCAGCTGTCCGCGATTAGTCTGCAAAGACTAAAAAGAAAATCAGCCACAAGAAAGCCGCTGGTACTGGTCTGGAAGATGAACAAAGGAAGGCAGCAGCTGGTAGGGAAACACACAGTTGGCTGAGACCTTTTACAGAGGGGTTGAGAGGCCCTAGGCCCCTGGAAATGGAACCTGGGAGCAAAGTCTTGATGGCAGACAGCCTGGAATCAAGGGGCAGCAGCTGGCTGTTTTGTGTTGAGGAGCGACATTCAAGGGGACTTACAAGTTGTGTTGTACCAGCGACCATTATCCACGTTAGTAAGGGAAGAGATATTAGCATTTATTCAGTGCCTACATTGTGCCAAGTACCACAAGAGGTGCTTTCACCTAGTCAGTCAGCTAAGCTGGTGTGCAAAGCAGCCCTTCCGTGTGTTAGCTTCTACGGGTCAAAGTGTAGCCTGACAGGTGGAAGTGCCTCTGGCCATCTCTGTTTTTACATTTGTTCAACACATTTCATAAAATCAACCTAATTGTTCATTTCTTATCTGTAGTCTGTACTGTTTCATGTGGAAGATGCATACCTTTTGATACCATTCTAAATTGGTTAGTCTGATACAGAGCCATCGTGAGGCTCTGGACAGACAGCAAGGTGTTAGGGTTGCTAGGGACTGTCTTGTGCAGAAGCTTAATCCTTTGAAGAAAAATATAGCGTGCGTAAAGGTGATTGTCAGGGGGGAAAAAAGAGCTGCTGGATAAAAAAATGTTCTTAAAGTGTATTTATTACATAACCTGGTAAAATATTTTAAATTCCGGTATTACTAAGTTTTAATGGTTCCTTTTCTTTTTGCAGAAGGGAAGCCCACTAAAATGTTATTGATATTATTTTTATTTACTGAGTTGAATATTTGCTGTGTGGTAGTATAAGTAATGTCATCATAATTTACTCCGCTACAAGCACGTTGAGATGTGTGATGAGTACTCAAATTATTTTAATTGATAGTAACCCAAAGAGAATTGTGAAGTATATAAGCGATTTTTTCCCTGATAGTAAAAATTTGACCCTCTGATTGCATAATTAATACAATTATATTGATAAGTATATTCCCACAATGTTAATATACAAAGTTATTAATAGAGTAAGTTTCATTTCCCTTAGATCTCTGGGTGATGAGGCATTTTGATGAACTCAGCGTTACACTTTTTATTCAGTACAGACACGTGCCTTTGGTGTGATACTGCACAGCAAAATGGCAGAACACAAAAATAGGGATTGGGGAAAATACCATATCTTACCAAAGACAGATCTTCAGACAGTGAGTATGTACATAGGCCATCCACAAAGTGAGCATCCTAGGAAAAGGATCACATGAGAATACATAGATTCATGAGTTGCATGTTAGTACATATGACTACACCCCTCATTTATCTCACCTCCCAGATTCATGGCAAATTTGAGGCTGATTTTTCCTTCCCATCTAGAGTCCATTATAAAAGCTCTGTTTTTTTTTTAATTTATTTATGATAGTCACAGAGAGAGAGAGAGAGGGGGGCAGAGACACAGGCAGAGGGAGAAGCAGGCTCCATGCACCGGGAGCCCGACGTGGGATTCGATCTGGGGTCCCCAGGATCGCGCCCTGGGCCAAAGGCAGGCGCCAAACCACTGCGCCACCCAGGGATCCCAAAGCTCTGTTTTTATAGGTTGTGAATAGTAACCAATAATTGAGCTGAGCCTGCTGAGGCTATAGGCAGATGATAATATTTACATGTGAGACTTTTTGTTCTACCCTTTAAATCAGACAAATACTTTCAGGTGTATTTTTTAGTCTTTAGCTTTTTCTCCAGCTTTATTGACATATAACATTGTGTAAGTTTCAGGTGTGCACTGTGATATATATATATATATATATATATATATATATATATATCCAAATGACTACAGTATAAGGCTATTTTAAAAAACTGATTTAAATGAGTGCAATCACTTTAAGCCTTGTCATCTGCTAAGATTCGGCAAGCTCATTATTAATAAATCTTGGTGTACTGCCTATTATCCCAAGTTAATTATTTCTTGACTAATGTTTGGTATATTGATATGATTAACAGCTGTTTTATGTTAAGTAAGCATGTATTAAATGAAATCACAATGTTACTATGTTATAAGAAACTGTTAAGAAAGATGGTGAATTATGATTGTTATTTTGTTGGAATACAGTTTTAGAATTTTTAAAGATTCGTTCAACAAAACAGACTTATCTTTAAAATATATACACTCAGACATGTTTAAATTATTTTCAATAATTTTATAGCTGTTTAAGCAAATGATTCCTGCATAAATCACATACGATAGAAATGAGGGAGGAAACTATGTTAGATCATTGACTCTGATTTTCTGCTAGGATACAGACTTCAAATTAAAGGCACATCAAACATGGAACAGATGATTTCTTTGAGAGTCTATTTAAACATACTAAATTAATGGATTGAAAATATTTTTAAAATTCTTGTTCTTTGAGGTTGATATAAAATCATACATCAAAGTAAGGAATTTTACACTGATACTGATGAAGTTACATACTTTTGAATCTAGCAGTTGTATATGTGACATGTTGTAAAATGTATTGTGTACACTGTCAAGTAATTTACACACTATTATTTGCACATTTTTATCATCTGGACTTTTTTACTTTGTATATTTGTGCATTGTCAACTGATTTGCATAATAGGGAGAATCAAGGTATATAATTATAAATACATTTGTGTGGATTCTGTATATCCCACATGCAAGTATACATTCACATACATATACAAACATACTCCATAAAACTAGATCCAGGTAATACATACAAAGGCAGTATCATTGAAAAGATTAATTGACTGGAAAAAATCCTATAAGCATATGGTTGTCCTGATAGTGATATATGAATAGATATTGCATTTTTTCAACGTGTTTGACTTGTAAAGTGAAGGAGTTCTATAAAACTTTAGAGTCTGCTTTATAATCCATATGTTTCTTTAACTTTAAAAAATTCAATTACATAAGAAATAATTTCATTCTTTTTAAAAAATGTTAAAACAGTGGTCTTTTTTGATGACTACGTCCAATTTTGGTTCCCTTTCCAGTATCTCTAAGACAACATTATTATGGGTTTGAACTGTATCCTTTCAGACTTTAAATTCATCTGCATATGGATCTGCATAAGTATGTTTTCATAAGTTATACATAGTGCTGTTTCCATATTATTCTCATGAATAAATATGCATTTTCTTCATTTAGTTTAGCACCTACGTAATCTTTTGTTCTAAGACTGTCAAACATTTTATTTGGTCATTCTACAACTGAGGGATGTCTTTTTCTCTTGAGTGTGATTACTAACATTGGAGCACTAAATATTTTTGCATGATTCTTCTTGTATAAAAGATATGTGGAAATAGAAGTGTCAGGTATGTATGTTTTTACTTTTTATAGATACTTCTAAATTGGTCCTATAAATTTCCATTATCATTCTTGAGTATGTTTTCCTTCTAACATGTCTATATTTCATGATCTCGAACTTTTAAATTTTAGCCACTCAAATGAGTGTGAAAAGATATTTCTATACCTTTTTAGTAATTGGTGAGGTTTTTTATCAAGTAGCATCTTCTCCTATGTTTATTGACCAATCAGATTTCTTCTTCTATAAATTGCCAGTTCATATACTTTGCCCATTTTTCTCCTGGGTTGTTTGCCCTATTCTTATATATGTTCTGGATACTTGACTTTGTCATTTGTTTTCAGGCTGTAGTACTTTACAGTTATGAAAGTATAAAATGCTAGAAGCCTAGAACACAGAAATGTACAAGGGGTTCTAAGCAGAAGCCTTGTTCTAAATAAGGATTTGGCTGGTGGGAAGAAAGGAAAGAAAAGAACATGAAGTATCATAGATGAAAGACTTAGCACAAATGGGCAATGCAGAATCAGTAATGATTTTGTCATAGTAAGAGCACCATAGAATGATATTGTCACCTGTATCCTGATTGAGAAAAAAACCAACAGGGCTGCTCCATAGACTGGCAAATCCCATTACTACTTTCTTCTAACCCTGGGGAAGTATTGCCAGAGTAGAAAAAGTTATGTGGCAAAGGATGATATTAAGAGGATGTTAGAATAAAAAAAGGGGGTGCCTGGGTGGCTTATTTGGTTGAGTAGCCCGCTCTTGATTTGAGCTCAGGTCATGGTCTCAGGGACCTGGGATCAAGCCCCACCTCAGGCTCTGCACTCAGCTGAGTGGGGAGTCTACTTCAGGATTCTCTCTTTCCCTCTCCCTCTGCTCCTCCCCCTGCTCTCTCTCTCTCACTCAAATACATCTTTAAAAAAAGAATTTTAAAAAAGGAGAAATAGACGTAGCAAGAGAGGCAGATTTGATAGCATAAGAAATAATACTGAATAAGTTCATCTTGGGCATCTGTTGGGAACAAGGATGGAGCTCTGAAAGCTAACTGCCATCGGTAACAAAAAGCCTTTGAGACAGATTCAAGAACATGAAAGACTGGTAATGGCCCATTCCTTACAATCAGTGTCTTAAAAGGCAGTAAACTGTCTAATGGGATATAAAAGTAGAGCCTTTTTTTCTTCCTCCACCCTAATATTCTCCTATAAAAAGCTAACTTTATATGGTGCTGGAAATAATAGCACACAGCAAGAACTATGCTATGTGGCATTATTGAGCATCTCAAGTGTCAAAAAGGTACAAAGCCAAAAACCAAATGACTTAAGCACAGAAAATGTACCAGGATTTGTGATTTTACTTTTAAAACAAATACAGAGGGGGAAAGAACCCAACTTTAATCTAAAATCAAACCTAAAATGACAGCCAGAGGTTTTCTAACACATATTTTATTTATGAACATTGGGAACTCCTAATTTCCTCATGTTCTATTAATTTCAGTGACTTGTAATTTGAGGAAGCTGGTAAAGTCTTATAAAATTCTTCATAACTGAGAAGCTGCCCCACATATAGGTAAGACCTTATTTGTTCTTGTTGTAAGCTGAATACCTAAAGTATACTGAATAACCTAGCATATATGCAATACAAACAAGCACAAAAGGGTAGAAGATAGAACTTATCTGGATGCCCATAAAAGATCTCACACAGGAATGAGAAATGAGATAGGCAGGGAGAACGGGAGACAGTCACTATCAAGGGAAACATAAAAAGAATTTGATTTCAGGGGTTATGGCCTTGAGATTGGTTTCAAAAGAAAAATGCTTGTTTACAAATACATAGATTCTCAGGGAATATATAACTATTTTTAAGAAAGTATATTTTATATTGATAAATTTTCATAGCATTGGACTATAATATAAAAGTAAAATTATAACTAGATATATTTCCTAATATTAGTAGAGTCCACATTTTAAAAGGCATCTAAATGCAGCCTTGTTTGCTTCTTATATATACAAGAAAATCCTTTGTTTACACAAGTGAGTATTTTCTAACTAAATGAGTGCTAATGTGTACAGAAAATATACACGGCTGCTTGATTTAAAATGTTTGTCTCATAACAAGAGTAAAATATATATCCTAGGAATGTTTGAAAGTGTAAAATAAAGGTGTGTAACAAAAAGAAATCCTTTTGGAAGCAAGGTTTATATATTTTCCAAAAATGAAATATAATAAAATATATTTTAGTCCAGTATTCTGAACGTGATTAAATCTCTTTGATTCTGGAGGTAATACACTTCCTGAGCATTTCACCATTTAAAGCAGAACATTTGATCTTTAAGAGGGTCTGGAGGGCCTGTATGATTGAGTCAAATCAGTCCTGATACCATCACAGGTCTGGCACAGGGTGAAGTGAGGCTCAAACCAGAGGGGGCTGAGAAGAACAGACAGGAGAGGTTGGAGGAACGGAAAGATCCTCATGATGAGGTTTGCTGAATATAGCAGCTTAGGAGTGAAAAAGTCCAACTGCCAGCAAAGAAAAGAGTTTCTGAACACTTCTCATGTCTGGCTGCACACTTGGGGGTTGCCTCCACTCACCTGCTAAGAGCCTCCCCTGACAGCTTCATTATTTCACATTCACATCCAGCTTGAGATGCATTAAGTCTGCAGGTACTTCCCCCTAAGTAGAGCCAGGTTATGATTCCCAGTCTATATAACTCATGGTAACATTTGGTCACACTTTACCCACAGTTGGGTGTGCATTTGGTTCTTACTTCGGTTCAAGTTTATTGAGTTTGAAGGGTAGTTGGAGATTTGTTTTTATGGGTCATCTGTCAGCTTTGAGGAAGACCACTATGTATGACAACAATCTTGCCCAGTGTCATAGTTATTCTACAAATGGGTTATTTTAGTTATACCCACAAGGCTTTTTTAAAAATTTAAACATTAATTTTGAATTTTAGGGATCTCTTATTGGTAAGTTACCAAAAATGGTAGTGTTTTCTTAAGGAATTTCTGATCTGGACTTCCTTAGTTCCATATAATTCTTGCCTCCATCCTGCTACTGGTAAAATGGGCATCAAGTCCACAGATCTTGAATTTAATGGCATTTTTTTGCTTAGGAGCCAAGTCATTAAAAAAAAATTGATGTCGGATATATCTCCCTAACTAAGAATGCTAGATGCTTCTTCACATAATTAGATTTCCCTAACCAGAAACATTATTCTCTGATGACAGTGGAAAATGCCAAACACACCAGCTTCACTGTGTTCACCTAACGAGGGCCTTGATAAGGGAGTCTTAATTTCTTCAGAAAGAGCAAATGGAACAGTAGGATGATCATTTTCTGTTTTTGATACCAACATAATCTCATCTTGCTCTTGAGGTATATAGTCTGTCTGGGGATAGAGTCTTTCTTCACTTCTCTTTATTAGACATAGACTAAGAGGATGGGATAGAGCAGATGAAAGAATTTGCAATCTCCTTAGGCCAATAGATTTGTAAATTATGTACTTCTGTGTGCTACAAAAGGACCAAGAAAGGAGCATTTTTCTCCCCTTCACTATCACAGGGTCATCCCAGAAGAAATGACATTTTAGTGAGTGTCTAAAAAGAGAGTAGAGAATTCTTTAGCTTTTTCAAAAAAATATGGAACAATTCATACATATAAAAAGTCCACATAAGCAGCATATATGCTTATGTAAGCATAAAGATAAAGAAAAATAAACACTGGTTAACCCATCAACCCAACTTATTTTTTAAAAGATTTTTACTTATTTATTCATGAGAGACAGAGAGAAAGAGAGAGGCAGAGACATGGGCAGAGGTAGACGCAGGCTCCCCATGGGAAGACTGGACCCCAGCATCACGACCTGAGCCAAAGGCAGATGCTCAACTACTGCCACCCAGGTGTACCTCATCAACCCAACTTAAAATACAACCTTCCTAAAGTCTTGAAATTCCTAGGGTGGCCCATGGCCCAAATAGAGATGACTATTCCAGGAGAAAGTGTGAAAGATCAAAAGAGAATTAAGCACATTCCATATTTTGGGGATAACACAACAACAGAAATTACAGCATAAGACTCTTAAGTAATTGGTTTCATCAGTTTTATCATAGGAAATCTTGAGTGATATAGGATCTTATAGACCAGCTAGGTGGACATGGAGGCCCATGCTGAGTAGTGAAATAGTAATCAGGGAGCAACACTGATTACCAGAGCTAACTAGACCATATCATATGGGTTTAAATCAAGGGCACTCCCATGGGTGAGAGAGATCAGGTCTTCCAAACAATGGCCCTGGTCTTCATTTTTCACACGTAGATTAGTGAGCTAGTGCTTAACCGGGCTGAATCAGACCAAAATTCTCAACTGATCCTGTAGCGTCTCCAGAGGATATTTAATTCATGCTTAAAATTTCTTGCCTTCATCTCATAAAATTATCCTTACTTATAAATATTTTCCATATCCAACATTGTTATTTACATCACATTATGTTTTCTTTAAAAAGTCTTTTGTAAAATAAAGTAAGTGGAAACAAATTTACCATATCCAAAACAGCCTTTCTAAATATTTGGCTAAACAAATTCAGGTAATAGAAAGCTCTTTAAGTTCACCCAAACTACATTTGACTTTGGAAATGCATAGAAAGTCCTAAAGTGAGGATACCAGGAGGAATTATATCGAATATTGTGTACCTCAATTAAATGTTTAAGAATAACAAGAAACATTTAGGTTAATTATGGTAGGTAGTTATAACACTTATTTTAAAAATGAAAAGACCTTAAACAATCTAAAATTACATCAAATATTTTATGTTTAGCAGCATAAAATTACCTAATTATCTGCATGTGCCAGTGAAGCAATTTTTATCATAAATGTATTCTGTATATAATTTTTAAAAATCTATATAAGTTTTAAAAATCAGTAGGGGCTATCCTGATCATTTTGTCCCAACTTTTCAGAATTTTAGAAAGGGACCATATAAACTTAATGTTGTTTGTTTTTTCTCATGTGATGCATACAAAAAATTAAAACAAGGATTTTCCAGGGTACAGGTATAAAAGAGTACATTCTTTACAAGAAACCATAGTGCTGACAGATGGCTTAAATTTCCATCCAAGAAAAATTTAGTGCTTGAGCTTCAGAAAACGGAAAATTTCTTTGCTGGGCTTCACATAATATTTTCAGTGCCTATTGAAAGTCAGGAAAGATGAATGTGGAAATAAGGTGTTCTTGAAAACATGACATAAACAGGTAATTTTGAGAAATCACAAGAAATATCTGTCCAATTAGGTGTGTAGACGGAGAATAAATCTGGAATCCCTGGAAGACTCTCTAACCAGTTTTTCTCTCATTGGTTCAAATGAAATGCCTGGGTACTTCCCTAGGAGCTCCTTGATGGAATCTGTGTAGTTCAATTAGATTAGGGGCCATTTGAACTTGGAAGGATACAATTTGATCTACTTGCTAACTAGTATGATGATTTTGACCATTATCATCTACCTCTGTGTAGGAGAGGAACAGGATGGGATATATACCTTCTGATGAGAGAAACATGACTGGGTAGCAACTACACTTTATAGTGCCTTTCCACACATAATCTAAATATCCTCACTTGTTATTCTTAATATCCATACATCAACTAAAAAAGTATAATTCATTTTTTTTAGTGTCAGAGTTATGGTTTCAAATTGAGTATTGGGTGGCTTAGGTTATCATGCCATTTAACCACACTGAATGACATGCAAAGAAAGCAAAGGAAAAGGTAATAAACCCTGTCTGTCCATCAGTTATTTCAGAAGAAGTGCTGGGATTTGGGCTACATAGGAGTGTAGTTGGTAAGAAGGAAAAACAAGTTGGCAGATTTATTTATTTATTTATTTATTTATTTATTTATTTATTTATTTTAAGATTGGCAGTTTTAAAAGGAGGAGTCAAGTCTTGCCAACTCTGAGCACCTACCTCTACAGAGATTATTATTTTTCTCCCCCGCTTAGAACGAATCTACATTGGCAGTTCTAAGTATATTCTTTCTAGTATCTGCATTTATTATCATTGAGAAACATTATCATTAGATTAACTGAAATTAGTGATGACTTGGTACTATTTATTATTGATTAATCATCACTAGAAATCAATGTAAGAGCAAATTAATTTTAATGGCTTTTTTGAAAGGCTGTATATTTATGAGATGGTGTGCAAATTCTTATTAGGGCTGTTTTCCTCTTTTATCTTAACACAGAATTTCTCATGTAATTTCTGTATGGAAACTTAGTATAAAAAAGAATATCAGCTCTGAATCCAGCCAGCCCTACTATCTATCATTCAAGAGAATTTGTCAGTATTTTCTGAAGGATAGAAATGTGAAACGGCATTGAAATTAGGTGCTACCTGGGCAGCCCAAGTGGCTCAGTGGTTTAGCGCCTCCTGCAGACCAGGGTGTGATCCTGGAGACCGGGGTTGAGTCCCGCGTTGGGCTCCTTGCATGGAGCCTGCTTCTTCTTCTTCTTTTTTTTTTTATAATAAATTTATTTTTTATTGGTGTTCACTTTGGCAACATACAGAATAACACCCAGTGCTCATACCATCAAGTGCCCCCCTCGGTGCCCATCACCCATTCACCCCACCCCCCCGCCCTCCTCCCCTTCCACCACCGCTAGTTCGTTTCCCAGAGTTAGGAGTCTCTATGTTCTGTCTCCCTTTCTGATATTTCCCACACATTTCTTCTCCCTTCCCTTATATTCCCTTTCACTATTATTTATATTCCCCAAATGAATGAGAACATATAATGTTTGTCCTTCTCCGATTGACTTACTTCACTCAGCATAATACCCTCCAGTTCCATCCACGTTGAAGCAAATGGTGGGTATTTGTCGTTTTTAATGGCTGAGTAGGAGCCTGCTTCTCCCTCTGCCTGTGTCTCTGCCTCTCTTTCTCTCTCTCTCTCTCTCTGTCTCTCATGAATAAATAAATAATTAATCTTTAAAAAAAAAGAAATTAGGTGCTACCAGAGCTAATCTAATAATCCTATCAACAATTAATCAATCAATACATACATAAATACAGTTTTTAAAAGGAAAGTAAACAAGATTGGAATCAATGTCCTCTTGGTGAGTTTGTTGATAGGTTCCATTTTCTCTTTGGAAAAGTTTGTAGCATGTCTAGACTTTCTAGTATTCATGGTTATTTTCATATTGACCATTTTTCTTTCTCAATATCAATGTCTCATCGACTTTTTGCTGTATTTAGGAATACTTCTCCTTTTCATCAATATTCTTAAGGATTACAACTCATTTATTTACTGGTGATTTATTTGCTATTACATAGTGCTCTTGAACTCATGTGGTTAGGATACCTTTTGTATCCATCATGTCCCTTAATCAGTCATTCCCTTTTGGCTGTGTCCTATCCAGGTTGATGATGGTCTTCTCGAAGCAGTAGATTGATCACTCCCTTTTTTCTCCCCATTCATGCTCCACATTGCTAGAAACCATTATTAGAAATTTTGCAAATTGCAACCTCATTTGCCAACCTAATGTATTTATTTTTGGTTACATACCCAGCCTTTTGCCATTAGTACATCTTACTTATGACATATGAGCTCCTCAGATAGTCTCTAGGTAGTTAACTTGGTTTATTTAGGAATTTCTTCAGCTTCTTTATTGGGATCATTTGTTTTTGTATTGACTAGGAGTTACTCCTAGAAACCCCACTCTGTCTCCCCCCCAACTCCCAGCCTTTTCATTTGAAAAGCTCTTCTCTATATTTGAAAATCTCTTCCTTAGGTTTTCATTGGAGATGATTTCTAGGAAGCAAAGGTTTTGGGCCTCCCCTGTGCTGTACCCTACCCACCAGTGGGAAGTGTGAGGGACTAACAGGTATACCGTGGAATGAGATCTTAAGGATCAGACAACCCAACAGATCTCAAAGGCGTTGAAATGACACATTAAATGCAAAGATCTATTCACCTGCCTTTATATGGGATCCTGCTGCTCTGGTGTTCATGGAATTTAAATGATGGGTCCCTGTCATGTTAGTGCATTTGTGACTTAGGTGATTCACTTTGATCAGTATAATTTGTGATAAGTATTCAGTTGAAATGCATTTGTCCAAATGGAGAGAATAGAGAACTGAGTGATTCCTGGGCATATATGGGTGATGGAGGAAAGAGATGTGCTGTAGTGTGGCTGCCCCTGGCGTGGTTTTATTTCACTAGTCACTAGAAAACTCAGTGATAGAACGATGTGGGCTATAAACTATAGACACCATCTGCCATAGAGAGAACACATGCCTCCTGCATTAGGAAAATGCCTCCTGTTCTTACATTAGTCTGGCCCCTGACTCACAATTTCACATGGACTCCCATGGTTTGGGGGGCTTTTTTTCTATTTCTCTGATTCATCCAGCTACTTAATGACTAATGAGATTTTTACACATTCCATATTCTATTATCTGGTTCAGTGCTGATCTTATTTTCTTTCCAGTGGATGTGGATGTGTTTATTTACTATTCTTCTGAGTTCCCTTCCTGGCCAATTAGTTATCTGAGAAAGTAGTTCTATTCATTCAATATTCAACAATTATTTGTTGGGGACCTGCTTTGATATAGTGAACAAAAGAGACAAAAAGTATTTGCCTTTGTTCAGCTTACAAATTCTGCAAGAGGAAACAGGAAACAATCAAGATAAAGAAGTAAAATAAGCAGTGCATTAAATGGTGGCAAGAAGAAAAGGAAAAGCAGATGAAGAAGGAGAGGGGATGCTGTGAGATGGGATTGCAATTTTGGATAAGGTAACCATGAAGGCTACCTTTAAATAAAAATGTGATAGATGGGAAGGACCACACACGTGGCTCTCGTGAGGAGGAATGTGCAAAGCAGGCAGGAACTTTCAGTGCAAAGACCCTGAGAGGAGAGCATGCTCTATATTTTCTCTTGATATGAAGAAGCTTGTGTCTTGAGAGAAAAATGAGAATCTGATCAGAACTGCAACAAGGGGCAGATCATGTAGAACCCCTTGCGCCCAGGTCAATGCAATGCATTTGGCTTTTATTCTTAAGCAAGATGGGAAGCCACAGGAGCAATTCTGAGCAGGGGTAAATACTGAAGCTGATGAGAAACACACTCTTACTGGGTTACTGGGTTGACAACAGCAAAGGAGGGGACCAGTCAGGAGACTGTTGTAATAATCCACATGAGAGGTGGTGGTGACCTGGACTAGTGTAGTAGCAGTGGGATTGTGGGGAGGGTTCTGGGTGCTGATTGAGTTAATAAGATTTACTGACAGACTGAGTATTAAAAAGGAAAGATCACTCCTGGGTTTTCAGAGTGAGTGATTAAATAGAGTTGCTGTTAACTTCCAGAAGAACATGTGTGCTAGGGGAGATGAGGATTTCAGCTTTGTCACATCTTAAATTTGAGGGATTTGAGTAGATTGATAATGTAACAGCTAGTAGAATTCCTTCAATTACCTTTTCTATTTTAAAACAGAGGCCTTGACTAAATAATTAAAAATGCACCTGATTAAAAAAAATGCACCTGATTAAATCTTAAAAACGTAAATTCTTGACTGTCCAATGATCCAGTGAGACTTGTTCAATCTTGGGCAAATAAAGTCAACAATGGCTGAGATGAGCATATTCCCTATAAAATAAGATGATCAGATTTGCAAAAGCTTGGCTGCATGATTCAAATTTCACTTAAGCCACATGACATTATTCTCAAGTCTTGCTAAAATCATCAAAAATACTGCTTAAGAATTCTGTGCTAATAGATAAAATGAATATAGGTTGGTTCATGTGCTAAAGTAGCCAATGAGTAGGTTGTGATTGACAGTTAAGGGAATCACACTATGTAGGGTGATTGTTCAAGCTCCTAAGCAGTTTTTTATCTCACAGAGATGGCCATCATTACTATCATCAGTTGTGAGCTCAAAATACTTTTGATGGTTTGCCAAAATACATCCTGTTCCAGTACTAAAGGTTTCTTATATTTCTTTGCCTAGATGAATAAGGTTTAGACTAATGGTTCTTTCAAGTAAGTGAATTTCTGTGGGTGTGACTAACATTAGAAATGTTGCAGTGTGTGTGTGTGTATGTGTGTGTGTGTGTTATTCTTTGGACTTTGCCAATATCTTAACATCTTTCAGCAAGAAATAACACTCCATTGGCAAGTATTTTAGAGCACTGAAATGAGATAAAGTATAATTCTTATTCTTGAGAAATAATGTATTGCTTCATATTGTTGAATCATACCATTTAGTGAAACCAAAACCCTATATTTAAAAAGTAACAATCTCATGTTTAAAGTTTAAATCTCCTTTGAACATTTTAAAGAATTTTAAGCAAGTCTTTATGTGACATTAAATTGTTAATTTTACCTTGTTATTTAAGATCAGTGGTTAGAATTCATTCTTGGGCCAGGAGTATATGTAGAGTATGGATTCCTGTGGTTCAGCATGCCAGTAATTTAGGGCAGGGTTAATAGAGTGGTTTTTGTGGGGGAAAATAGAGCTGTTTTATGGAAAGCCTTTCTGAACTTTGCCTTGTTTTAGTTCCCTGAACAATCAAATCTGCTTCACATATTTGTATGAGATCCTGAAATGTCTGTATATTAAGTTTTAGATACCGTATTTTTCCAGACAGACAGTCCCCCAGACATGAGCCATTTCTGAGAACAGTGCTCATGAAATAAACTACTTTGAATTTTAGTCTGTGTGATAGTTGGGGTAAAGTAAGCTTACGAGAAAGAGAACTCAAAAATGCAATGGTGCAAGTAAAATACAAGTTCATTTCTTTCTCAAGTCATAGTCCTGGGTGGCTGAGTAGGTGAGCTCTATCTCACGAGGTCATCCCAAAGGACAGCATGTGGGGAAGCCTTGCCATCCTCAACACACATTTTCCTGTGGCTTCTCAATTTATAGCTGATAAAAGGAAAGGGAAAAATGA
The DNA here is from genome assembly GCF_003254725.2 of Canis lupus dingo. Taxonomy (NCBI): domain Eukaryota; kingdom Metazoa; phylum Chordata; class Mammalia; order Carnivora; family Canidae; genus Canis; species Canis lupus. The sequence continues at coordinate 51,186,096 of NC_064264.1, read as the reverse complement.
GTCCAGCAAAAGGTTTTTGTAGATGGCTTGGCAGTTGCCCACATCAGAGAGAACTTTGTCACAGGGCCACACCCCCTTGCAGGAAATTCCAGGAAATATATTCTCCAGCTGAGCAGCCTGGGGAGAATGAGTCTGGAGGAATGACAGCAGTATCTGCCACAGGCTTAAATATGCAAGGGACAAAATGCCCAGTCGATTATAAATATCTTCTAAAATTAGCCATTTAATTGAAGTAAAAACAAATCTATTTTTTATGTAAATCATTTCTCTATTTTCTGCTCTACTTCTCAAATGATTATATTTGCACCACAGAACAGTTATAGAATTTCAGCTAGCACAGCTAAATGGCCAGCAGGTACACCCCAAAACTACATGAGTCACTTTTAAATTTTGTGTCATTTTGATTTATCTAATAGATTTTCTAGGTATGTGGGAATAACTGTGCTCAATTCTCAGTGTTTAATATAGAGTGAGAAACTTTCTCCATCTACTCTTGTCAGACAATATGAAGAACAAGGTGGGTGTGGAGAGATGGCGAATGAACGCTCTTTTCTTACCCCAAACAAATATGAAAGAGCGACTATGAACCCAAAGACACAGGGAAGAATTTTCATCTCCCCTCCCTTCCTTTTCCTTGGGCTAGTCTGTTTAATTTTAAAAGCAGAATTTTGCTTTCACAAAGTATACCAGACAGGAATTTGTTCAAATTCCTCAAAACCAAGCCAAGAAAATTTTCAGAAAGTTCAGACATGCGTGGCAGAGTGGAAAGAACATAGTTGGAGGAAAGCATGGGAATACTGCTTCAGACCGTCACTTCTGAGGGAACTTGGGCAAGCTTCTTAGTCTCACTGAGTCACACTCTCCCCATTAATGAAGTGGGGGCAATAAGAATGAACATGGCAGTGTGTTGACATAGAATTAAACCATATAAAAGGCCTACCATGTAGCAGGATGGTTCTCTCCACCTGTGTCTGTGAAAGTCCCAGGGAACTTACTGTCCCTCTGGCTTTGTGGCCGGGAATCATCTTTGGTTTCCCTGGGAAGAGCTGTCTCATGCAGCTCAGGCTATCAGCATTCTTCTGAGAGCCTAACCATCTTGAGCCATGGGGTTTTTTCCCCATGAGACAGAGGGGAGCTAGGCAACCAGAGATCTCCGTAATGGCACAAGAAAGTGGAGCCGAGGCCTTGTTCTGGCTGAGAAGTTTGTGGTAGTGAAGGCCCAGAATAGACAGCTCATGCCTGCTTATTGCCACCAATATTTATGGAACAACCTTGTTCATGGGCTGCATGCCTGGCCCATACTTTTTTTTTTTTTAAAGACTTTATTTATTTATTTATGAGAGACATACACACACACACACACAGAGAGAGAGAGAGAGAGAGAGAGGGAGAGAGAGAGGCAGAGACACAGGCAGAGGGAGAAGTAGGCTCCATGCAGGGAGCCTGATATGGGACTCAATCTCGGGTCTCCAGGATCACAAGACGGGCTGAAGACGGCGCTAAACCGCTGAGCCACCCAGGGATCCCGCCTGGCCCATACTTAATTCTTCCAGCAACTGGAGATATCTCTTCAAAACCCCACTTTTTTAACCCCACAAATGTCAGGGAGCAGCCTGAATTCTTAAAGGTCAAGAAAATGTACTTGAGCAGCACTTGTGTAGATCAAGGCAGGCACCACCAGGTGGAGAGGATGGACTGAAGATCGTGTGTACAAATCCCACCCTGCCATTGCCTAGCCACACTACTTTGGGCAGATGACTTAACTTGTCTCTGCCCCAATTTCTTCTATGTAAAATGTTATTAATAGTACTAACTAACAAGGCTGTGAGGAGTAAATGAACTGAAGCCTAACCTGTGCTAACTTGTCACAGGGATCAGCCTTGTCAGTGAATAAAGACATATTGTAATGTTTGGAATCCAAGGTGGGGGATGCAGATCTGTGAGCACCAGCAATACCTGTCCTCAAGGATTTACCAATGCGGAGAGAAGGATGATGGATTTTTGCATCTCACAGAAGACCCTTCCAGGGAAAGGGTCAAATGAGGCAATAAAATGAAGGTCTTGCAGGGAAGAAGTAGACCTGCTAAGCTAGAGTGATGCTCAGTGGGAGGGGGGTTGGGAATGGGCAGCCACTCTGGTTAAGTAAGGGCCACGGAGCATCCTTTGGCAGACAAAGCAAGTCTTCTGTCCCAATATTGGGAGCCCTGGTGGCTGTTGTGGGTGACCAGTTGGTCCTGGGCACCATCTCTTCCTAGAAATTAATGCAAATGGTCCACATCTGGATCCCCTCCAAGATGGCAAATGAGTAGCCTGGCCAGCTCTCAAAGTCTGCTGACCTCTGTAATTGCTATTTTCTCATTGTCCAACACACCCATCCCTCTTATGCCTGTTTCCTCTTTGATGGTTTCCACAAACCCCTCTTCCTGACCTAACCTACTCTCTGCTTCATTACTTTCATGTTTATCTTTACATTATGTCCCAGACTCTGAGCTCTAGGAACATGATGGTGAGCAAGACAAAATCACTACTCTCGTGCTTGCAGTCCACAGGGTGAGGGAAAGTAAACATTAAACTGTAAAACTTGGAGAGACTTTTAAAAAGACTACATTCTACTCATAGAATAAGGTAAATAGTAGTGTGTTCAACATTGCAGAGGATTGATTAATGCATCCCTTAAAATCAAAGCTTTTGGGGAGAAAAAAAGCAAAAGATTTCTGGGTGTGAATTTTTCATGCAAATAAGACTGAACCTTGAATATCAGTCTTTTGACTCTTGTCTCTTTTTAAAGTAAGAGGTATTCAAGAATTCTAAGTCAAAATGCAGGGGTTTAAAGGCTAGAAAGATTAAATGGGCCAAATGAAAGAGCCTTTTTATCAAAGTAGCTATGTCGCTGATAGAAGTCCTTATACTCCTTTAAACTTTAGTAATTTGGGCAGCTCAGGTGGCTCAGTGGTTTAGTGCCACCTTCAGCTCAGGGCATGATCCTAGAGATCCGGGATCAAGTCCCACGTCGGGCTCCCTGCATGGAGCCTGCTTCTTCCTCTGCCTGTGTCTCTGCCTCTCTCTCTCTCTCCCCTCTCTGTGTTTCTCATGAATAAATAAATAAAATCTTTTTAAAAAAACTTTAGTAATTTGTGCTGGAAATGTGGTATTATTAGTCCATGAAGACAATAGCAAATTTATTCAAGTTTAAGACAATTATAAAAACACAGCTAACATGGGTAGATACTTATTCCCAAGCCCATAAAGAATCACCATTAATGGGAAAGGCAGAGTCATGGTGTCAGTCAGATAAGAGAGTTGAATAAAACATCCAGTGTTGTTGAATTAATCCATGATGGAAGTTCATTAAAAACTTCTATCAATTGTATAATGCCAGGTTGTATCAACAAATAATGATAATAACAATAATGAATGACTTATGGAAGAGTGTGCTTATACACCTGCTAAATAATGAGTTGAAAGATTATTAAAGCTTTAAATAATACTCCATACTCCAGACATATTTTGCTGGGTATTAGATACTAAGTAGTATTTCCAGGGGTGATTTTTCTGCAGTTCTCCTGACTAGGGATGAAAAGTTCACCCCTTCAGCCGCAGTGCAAATGTCTGATTGCTCTTTTAATGTCCTGAGCCCAGATGCTTGCTAGAAAGGAATGATTCCTGGCCATAGGAACTCTAGCCTGGTACAGCAGTCTTGCCAGTGTGCCTAATGAGAGCATAGAGAGACTTCATTCCAGGCATAAGCAGGCCAAAGCTTTTTGGCTTTGGTTAAGTTTGTTGTGCTATTATATAATGGATACTTGAACCACATCCCATGAGTGACTGTTTTTTCCTTCCTCTTTCTCCACTGTCTTATTATCACTATGTTGTCTGTGTTTAATGTTGCCCAAGTTTGTTGTTAAAATCAAGCAGAAAAACAGGCAGATGTTAAGGTGTAAGAGAAACAACTATTAGTGAAGGAAATGACACATGGCACAGCAAGATTCTGACATAGTGACTTGAGGCCAGCCAGGGAGGCTTAATTATCACAACCTAGTCTAACTTTGTGCTAATAATGGCCTTTTCATTCCTAAGCTGATACTAGTATATGCGTCAAATTGTGATCAAGTGGACTAGCTTGCGTATAAGTAGAGAATCATGCCTCTGCACACACTAATTTAGAATTCTCATTTTAATCAAACATGCTCATTTATCCATGCTATTTCTGACCCATATCTTAAATCAAAAAGAAGTTAGTTAACAACAGCTTCTGGTTTCTGCTCCAGCATGTAAAGAGCTTCAAATTTGCCAATCCTGTTTTCACAAGAAAGCAAGCAAAACAAACTGAAAATCAATAATTCTGAAAATCAACAATGCTTCTTAGGTCTAATAGAGAACTAGGGTCACAGGGCAAAGCACTGCCTTGAAGTTTGAAGAGACAGCCAAAACAGGGAATCATAGTTCTCCAGGAGGAGAAGCCACTAGAGCCAGAGACACTTATACTATAATTGACTAATTGCTGAAGGCTGAATATAGTCTAACTTGAGTTAAAAATCCCTCCAGTCTTGGAGGTGGGGAGCACATTTTCATGACTTTTACCATCAGGAGCCCTGCCAGGTTCTTATGGTGAAGATCAGATGAATTCTCCCCCATGCTTCCCACAGGGGGAGAGGCACAGTGACCATGCTGAAGTAAACCCAGAGCCTTCTGTTCTCCATGATAAAGCCGTGCTCTTAAGGACATCTACTTTTTCAGAGTTTTGTCTGATCTAGAAGGAAAGCAGGTGGACGACTGGAGCCCCCTCTGGCTTTCCTGTATCTATCACATAAGCTGTGAAAAAATAGGTGAAGAAACTATTATGCTGAGTGAAGTAAGTCAGTCGGAGAAGGACAAACATTATATGTTCTCATTCATTTGGGGAATATAAATAATAGTGAAAGGGAATATAAGGGAAGGGAGAAGAAATGTGTGGGAAATATCAGAAAGGGAGACAGAACGTAAAGACTGTAAAGACTAACTCTGGGAAACGAACTAGGGGTGGTAGAAGGGGAGGAGGGCGGGGGGTGGGAGTGAATGGGTGACGGGCACTGGGTGTTATTCTGTATGTTAGTAAATTGAACACCAATAAAAAATAAATTAAAAAAAAAAGAAAAAGAAAAACAAAAAAAAAAAACAAAAAAACAAAAAACAAAATAAATGAGTTGTCAAGCCACCAAGGGAGACAGAGGAGCAGTAAATGCATATTTCTAAATGAGAGAAGCCACTCTGAAAGGCTATGCATATACTGTATGTTTCCAACTATATGGCATTTTGGAAAAGGCAAAACTGTAGAGATAGTGAAGAGATGAGTGGTTGCCAGGGGCTCATGAGAAGGGGTGAGGGCCAAATAGGTGGAGCATAATGGAGTCTTAGCATGGTGAATCTAAACTGTATGATTCTGTAATGATGGATACAAATTATGTATTTTTCAAGACCCATCTAACTGTAAAATACAAAGAATTAACCCTAATGTAAACTATGGACTTGAATTAATAATAACAACATTGGCTCATCAGTTGTAACAAATGTATCCCACTAATGGAACTTGTTAATAATAGGGGATAGTGTGCAGGGGGAGGGGATAAATAAGAATTCTCTATGCTCTCTACTCAATTTTTCAGTAAGCCTGAACTACTGAAAACTAATTATAAGTAAATGAAGCCTATTAAATGTTTTATAGTTAACTTATTACTATTTATTCACATCCTTATCTCACCTACAGAGTTCCGGTTTACATTAGAAATGCTGGCCAACTAGGAATATGTAGCTCTTGCTTTCTTAGTAGCACAACTTTTATTTTTTTTATTTTTATTTTTTTTTATTTTTTTTTTTAAGATTTTATTTATTTATTCATGATAGCCACAGAGAGAGAGAGAGAGGCAGAGACACAAGCAAAGGGAGAAGCAGGCTCCATGCACCGGGAGCCCGATGTGGGACTCGATCCCGGGTCTCCAGGATCGCGCCCTGGGCCAAAGGCAGGCGCCAAACCGCTGCGCCACCCAGGGATCCCTTAGTAGCACAACTTTTAATGCATGAAAAATATTTCTCAATTTTAGTATAATCTTAATAAATCTAAAACTGTATCTGTGACATATCCAAATAATAAACCTAACCCAGTTGAAAAACTCCATTTTTTAAAAAATGTTTTTAGCCTTAAGAATTTATGGAAGAAAGTAGACAGCAAATACAAGAAAAATGTTGTGAATATTTTTGTGCACATACATCAATGTGAAGATATTTTTTAATGTGAAGATATTTTGCAAAAAAATTCCCCATGTCTAGTTTTAAATTTTTAATAATTAGTTAAGTTGTAACTATTCAACTATAATATTAGTATGGATATTACTAATAATATTATTAGTACAATTACTAATAATTGATGCTAATATAATATTATATTATTAGAGCATATAATATTAGAGCATCTTCTTGTTTTTTTAAAATTTATTTTAATTCCAGTATAGTTAGCATCCAGTGTTAAATTAGTTTTAGGTGTACAAACAGTGATTCAACAATTCCATACATCACCTGGTGCTCATCATGACAAGTGCAGTCCTTAATCCCCATCACCTATTTCACCCATCCCGCCCCCCCTCCCCCACCCCCGCCACCCATTTCCCCTCTGGTAACCATCAGTTTGTTCTCTATAATTAAGAGTTTGTTTCTTGGCTTCTCTCTCTCTCTCTCTCTCTCTCTCACACACACACACACACACACACACACAAACACACACACACACTTTTTCCTTATTCGTTTTATCTTTTAAATTCCACATATGAATGAAATTATATGGTATTTGTCTTTCTCTGACTAATTTCACTTAGTATTATACTCTCTAGCTCATCCATGTCCAAGATTTAATTCTTTTTTTAATATTCTGTTCTGTGTGTGTGTGTGTGCGTGTGTGTATCACTTCTTCTTTATCCAGTCATCTATTGATGGACACTTGAGCTGCTTCCCTATCTTGGCTATTGTAAATAATGCTGCAATAAGCATAAGGGTTCATATATCCTTTTCAATTAGTGTTTTTTTTTTTAAGATTTTATTTACTTATTGATGAGAGATACAGAGAGGCAGAGAGAGAGAGGCAGAGACAAGAGAAGCAGGCTCCATGCAAGAAGCCCGATATGGGACTTGATTCCAGGACTCTGGGATCACACCCTGAGCTGAAGGCAGACACTCAACCACTGAGCCACCCAGGCATCCCTCAATTAGTGTTTTTGTATTCTTTGGGTAAATACCTAATAGTGCAATTGCTGGATCATAAGGTAATCTATTTTTAACTTTTGGAGGAACCTACATATTGTTTTCCACAGTGGTCACACCAATTTGCATTTCCACTAAGAGTACACAAGTGTTCCTTTTTCTCTACATCCTTGCCAACATATTTTGTGTCTTGTGTTGCTGAGTATAGCCATTCTAACAGGTGTGAGGTGATATCTTACTGTAGTTTTTATTTGCATTTCCCTGATAATGATGATGAGTATCTTTTCATATGTTTATTGACCATCTGTATGTCTTCTTTGGAGAAATGTCTCTTCATATCTTCTGCCCATTTGTTTTCTGGGTGTTGAGTTTTTTTTTTTTTTTGGGTGTTGAGTTTTATAAGTTCTTTATATATTTTGGATACTAACCCTTTATTAGATATGTCATTTGCAAATATTTTCTCTCATTATGTAGGTTGCCTTTTAGTTTTGTTTATTTCTTCTTTTGGTGTGCAGAAGCTTTTTATTTTGATGTAGTCCTAATAATGTATTTTTGCTTTTGTTTCCCTTGCTTCAGGGAACCTATATACAAAAGTTGCTACAAAAAGTTGTGACAGCCAATGTCAGGGAAGTTACTGCCTGCTTGTGCTTTAGTTAGTACTGCCTAATTATTATATTTGGCATTTTTAGGTCTCTAATCCATTTTATTTTTGTGTGGGGTATAAGAAAGTGGTTCAGTTTCATTCTTCTGCATTTGCTGTCCAATTATCCCAACATTTGTTGAAGAGACTATCTTTTTCCCATTGGATATTCTTTCTTGCTTTGTGGAAGATTAATTGACCTATTATTATGGCTTTATTTCTGGGATTTTTATTCTGTCCTATTGTTCTAGGTGTCTATTTTTGTGCCAGTACCATACTGTTTTGATTAATACAGCTTTATAATGTAACTTGAAGATTTTGCTCTTGTTTTCAAGATTGCTTTAGCTGTTCAGAGTCTTTTGTGGTTCCATACAAATTTTAGGATTGTTTATTCTAGTTCTGTGGAAAATGCTGTTGGTATTTTGATAGGAGTGGCATTGCATTTGTAGATTGCTTTGGGTAATATAGACATCTTAACAATATTTGTTCTATCAGTCTATGAGCATGAGATGTCTTTCCATTTCTTTGTATTGTTTTCAATTCCTTTCATCAGTGTTTTATAGTTTTCAGAGTACAGCTCTTTCATCTCTTTTGTTAGGTTTGTCCCTAGGCCTCTTATTATTTTTGGTGTAATTGTAAAGGAGATTGTTTTCTTAATTTCTTTCTACTGCTTCATTATTAGTGTATAAAAATGCAACAGATTTCTGTACATTGATTTTGTCCTGTGACTTTACTGAATTTATCAGTTCTAGCAGTTATTTGATGGAGTCTTTTGAGTTTTCTATAGAGAGTATCACACCATCTGCAGATAGTGGAGGTATTAATTCTTCTTTACCGAGTTGGATGCCTTTTATTTCTTTTTATTGCCTGACTGCTATGGCTAGGACTTCCAGTATCATGTTGAATAAAAATGGACCCTGGCAACCCAGTAATAAATTCCACTTGATTTTGATGAATGATTCTTCTAATGTGTTATTGAATTCAATTTACTAGTATTTTGTTGAGAATTTTTACATATGAGTTCATCAGATATTGGCCTACAGTTCTCTCTTTTTATAGTGTCTTTATCTGGTCTTGATGTCAGGGTAATGTTGGTCTCATACAATGAATTTGGAAGTTTTCATTCCTTTTCTATTTTTTTGAATAGTTTGAGAAAAATAAGTATTAACTCTTGTTAAATGTTTGGTAGAATTCACCAACATCTTGTTTTTAGTTTTATATTACCATCTAAATTTTTAAATCTTTTTATTGTAAATCATGGAATTTTATATTTATCATAACACAAATAAGAACTTTATTTTTAGTTAAAGCCATATGTTATTTATACTCATATTTATTGTAAATTACATTTGGTTAATATCACTCAGCTATCTTTCTTCCTTCCCACTTAGACCTGATTCAGTTTTAACATGCCTCTGTGAACAAGAATGTCAAATTATTTGTTTCTAATTTTGGTTGATCTTCTGATCCTGTGCCAATCACTGAGTCAGTCAGCCTTCCTATTAAGATTAAAACAAATTTTCACTATTGTGGCTATTCTGAGATAGATGGACCAGGTTTACCTTAGAGTTAATTCTTATTTTTCATTGCTTATGCTTGATGATACAGAGATGTGACTATATGTGTCTCAAAATATCTAGACAAGAAACTCTTAGTCCTTTTTTCCAAATACTTGGTTCTAATTTTTCATTATTATGAAATTCTAATGTCATATCTATTAACTCTCTAAAAATTACATGAAATTCTGGCCTTTTTGCCTTCATTTCTTTTGATTGTAGTTTCCAATAAATTTTTCAAAGATGGGTGACAAAGCTAAAACACTCTAAGATAAACCATATTTTTGGCATTATATGTATTACTTGCTTTTTGAGAAAATTAAAAGGCTACTAAATAACCTTTAGTATATTGTTGGTGACTAGCACATATCAGCATTGCTATATTCAATCTATGGAGAGCTGAGACTCAGAATGGTTAATTGGCAGGCCCAGTATCAATAGATAAGAAGTAGCAGACAAATGGAATGTTAGGGAAGGTAACTAAAAGCTAATTGTGGCTAACTGTAGGGTTTTTTTTGTTTTTTTTAAGTCAACTAAAAGCAAATTTCCAAGAATTTCTTTAGATCTGAAGTCAAGGCTTCTCAAAGGCAGAGGGTAACAGGTATCTGTTGTGACCTCTTCTTTGCTGCTTTCATTCCCAGCCTACATGGAAACAGCCCAGCGCCAGAGGCAGAGTGTTTTCATTGGCATGTGGGCTCAGCGTCCTTGGAGCCGTTCTACTTTAATACCTCAACCTTCCTGCCAATGTCAGCATCCGGCCTTGTCAACACTTCTTTTTCCATTTGTGAATACTGTAGTTAAAGCTTTCACCTCTCCTTTTCTAGAAGTACTTTATATTTAGAACTTAGAAGTTTAGAAACTTTCTTCATCTGAAAAAAATACACTTCAACCAAGAGTCTTTATTACTTATTTAAAATGTTTAACTTAGAAAATGGATGGAACATACACATGCTTTTTCCTATAGGGCCTTTGATCTACTGCAAAACTTTAGTGCTATGAGTGAGGATTAAGGTAATAAAGTGATTTCACCAGTGAGGCAACGTGGTGCCAAAAGAGTGCTTAACCATAAAAACAAAACAAAATAACCAAACAACAACAACAACAACAAAAAACTAAGCTAAAATTTTTCAATCAAAAACTTAAGTTTTTATAAATACATTTTAAAATATTTAGAATTAAAAAAACATTTAGAATAAAAGAAGTCCTTTTGTGTTTGTTCCATGTTCTGGAATAGCAAATAAAATGTGTTGTTTTGTTTTGTTCTTTTCATGGCCACATGACAATTCTCAGGCTGAGTATGTGTAGATTATATGAGCATGTAGACAAGTTCTATGTAAATTATTATAATCATAAGATTACATCACTATCAGGCAAAGTACTTGAATTAATTATTTTGCATATACATTTTAGTAAAATCAAACATGATCCCAAGAATCATGTATACCACCACAGATCCAACTCTTAGGGTTTGCGTGTGCAGTTCACGTGAAAAGGTAAATGATGAGGTGGTGTGGGGCAGTTTGGTGGGAGAAGGACATATTATAGAAAGTTACAGTGAACCTCACAAGTGACGATTGGCCAAAATAGCTGAAATATGTGGTTAAAATGTGTGGGAAAAAGTTTACACCAGAGAGTGGGGAAATTGCCAGAAGTGACCCCAAGCTATGAGTTGTGGTTGAATCAGAGAAGCCACCATGCTATTAGAAATTCAGTCTTGGCTGCTCAGATTCCACTGTTGAGACTTAGACCCACGTGTGTCAGGCACTGTTCAAAAACCTTCTTTTCCACACTCTGCTTCACAGTCCCAGCAGCCCTGAGTTGTGAGCATGGACCACAGATGAATCCATTTTTTTCTGTGTTTGTCCTTGATTATAGCAAATTCCTCCTTTTGATTCCAATGCAAAATTTGTAAAACATGTGTTTGTGGTTTGTCTTGGAATAATTCAGAAAATGTCACTCTAATTTTTGATGAAGAAAATTTTTGTTCGATTTATTTCATTCAAAATATGTGATTTTTATTTTTAAAACGTAATATCTTGTAATATATCATTCTGCAAACTAATTCCCCCCAACCTGGGATGCATGTGTGCACAGTCATCTTGTAAAATTACAGGAAGTAAAAACAAATAAGATTTTTCTTCCAACAAAATTCATAAATATTAATATTATGGTACCACTGAGCTATCTACTATGTGGCAAATACTTTTATAAACAAATGGTGTCTTAGGATCTAGGCTGTTAGCCTCCAAAAATCTTTAGAGATGAATAAAATATAAAATTCAAATGTAGACTATTGTAAATATAGTCCTGAAATGTATTTTTAGGTCTCTCCTTTGGCCTAAAATTGTTTAACCTCCAAACTGTCATAATAAGTCTAAGGAGAAAATTTGAGAAATCCCACAACTGTTCCTTTTTCCCCTGTGTCGAGAAAGGAAATTCAATTCAGTTCAAAATACTTAATAAAGACAAATCATGTGAGGCCCTGAGCTAGGTAGGCACCGCAGCGTAGAGCTACAGAATCAGAAAGATTGCCAAGTTAGAAAAGTGATTCTCAACCAGGGGTGATTTTGCCTATCAGGTGATACTGGGTAAGGTTTACAAGCATTTCTGGTTTTTACTACTTGGGAGTAAAAACACCTTCCAGCACTTGGGAGGTGCAAGTGCTATTGGAGTCTAGTTGGTAGGAGTCAGGGATGCTACAGTGCACAGAACAGGCCCCCACAACAAAGCGTTATTTAGCCCCAAATGTCACTAGTGCCAAAGTTGAGGAACCCTGGTTTAGAGCATCATCCAAGATAGTAATATTTCAGGATTTAAATAACAGTGAATTCTACATAAATCCAAACTGACAAGACAACTTATCTTTCAGTGGCTTCAGTGAATTTCCCCCTGAAAGTATGCAGAGCTCTTCTTTTCCTATTAGTTTTGTGGTTTCATAAGAATATTGCTCTGTGAAGCAGTTCTAAAGTTTAAAAATAAGATTTAGTTGGAGAGCAAGTTATATAAATGCAAACATGACAAAACAAATGAACAGCAATGAAGCACAACCCATCCTATCTTGAACAAGTTGTATTTCTAGTAATGGAAACATGCGAAGATTAAGCTCTTTACATGTGTTCTCTTATTTGAGCCCCTTTCAGGACCTAGTATTTGATCATTGCAACCATAGTCGCTAAAATAAGCATCCATTTGGAGACTAGGATGAGGATTATATCCTTCCACAGTAAAATATACCGGTTAAGTGCAGTTTATTGAGGCACTTTTAGATCACAGCCATTCATGGAGAATGGTAGAGAAACATGTCACTTTTTTTTCCCTTCCAGCTGAGGGGGATGCTCAAACTGGAATGTAGTAGAGGAAAAGCCAATGAGCTGATTCTCTAAAAAGGGTGGGATCCAATTAAAGTTAGCCAGAAGAACAGAAAAAGCAACTTAGAAAAGTTTGAAGGAAACTGATATTCTTGAGTAGCAAGAATACAGTCATTATACCCTCCTAAGTGAGAATCTGTGCCCTGGTAGGAAGTGAAGCCAGACAATCCGATCTATTTCATGAAAGGTACAGCAAGTTGAGAAGGTTGAGGACCAGATAAGAAAACGAGGAGAGGGAGGAGGAGGGGGAGGAGGAGGAGGAGAAAGAAGGGGAAAAGGAAGGGGAAAAGGAAGAGACATATCTGTAGTAGGATGACCTACATGAAAGAGGGATGACATACTCTAGAAGTATAGGGACCACTTCCAGACTCTTGTAGCATGCTATGCTTTACAAAGCCAAGAGCAAATTCCAGAAGGACAGAACCAGAGCCAATATCCAATGGAATGGGTTGCCTGATCTGAAATGGGGCTGCCTCAAGAGTTATGTGTTCCATATCAGTGGAGGGATTAAAGTTCAGGAATGTTGCCCCAAAGATCCTAATATTGAGAGAGAAGATGGAATGGATGGTCCTAAAAGGAACCTTCATGGTTCTATTGGGAATTCTGAGCATGGGGGTAAACGTTATTGTCCATACTAAGGCCTGATATACTTACGTATATCACCAGCTCTAACTGTCCAAGTTTTTTCCACAATAGATTGAGTATCACCATCATTAGAATAGCACCACATATATTTTGTGTTTGAAGAGGAGTCTGATGGTGGGACCCCAGGTTAGTAGCTTATTATTAGTTATCACCACAATCTTGTGGCCCTGTTTTTGAAAGTTGAATGACTCAGTGGTGTTGTGTAACCTATGACTAGAAGAAACAATAGGGAATATTCCCAGAACACAATTTATCACTTTTTTTATGGAAAAAGAGCAAAGATAGCCAAGCAATAAGTGTGTTACTAAAGATGTCAAAACAATGGAAATATAATTTTGTTCAGAGCTATAAAAAAATCTGCTACTATGTCTCAATACATACAGCCTGTGGAAAGTTCCAAAGTATTTATTTTCTAGATGTAGACTAATGGGTCTATTTATCCACTGAATTCAAACTACCAATGGGAGAGGTCAGGAAGGATGAATGGAATTAGGAGAATTGATGAGATGTCATTGTGATTTTGTTTCCTATACAACTTGAATTTGTGCTTTGAGGATTTGGGGTCCAAGAACATGCTATAATTCCAGTAGCTTCACAGAGATATTTTTGGAGCAAGCTACATTGTTCTGCAGTAAGAGAATGTTTTCTATCCCCACATGCTATTGTAGAATCAGTATTCATTTAACAAAATGTAATCTTTTTTAGTTCTATAATAAAATGGACCAAAAGTATTCTTGAGTGCATCTAGAAAAATATTTTGTATGTACAATATATACTATTTTCTGGAGCTTCCCACAGTGGATCAAACAATAAAGGAAGACTTTCCAGTCTGTATTTAGTGTGCACTTTGAAATACGTGTCTGTGTTTTAAATGAATTTTGAAAGTCAGCAAAACATAAAGTCAATTATAAAATTATTACCATGGCTTCCAAATAATTGGTGCAATATTCACAATGAAGAAGAATTGCTTAAAAAAAAAAAAAGGCAGGTATTTGAGAAAAGCCTTCATATGTCTTAGTACTATGACAATTATTTAGTTTATCAACAGTTCTTGAGTGCTCTCAAAGCCAGGTACAGACATGAAAGATAGTTTTAACTTTGAGTGCTTACCAAGTTAGCTAATTAGTGCCAGCAAGGGAGATAAATGACACACCAGGACACAGGGTAAGTGAAGTGACACAGATGGGTGCCGGGCTCCCAGGGAGGTTTGAGAACCTAGTGTTGCTTGAGGGCAACGGAGGTGATCAGGGCTGCCTCACTGACCAGGATTCAGCTATGTGGACCAGAGAGAAGCACCAGGGCAGGCGCCAAACAAGACAGCAGTTTGTGCAAAGTCATGCAACCCGCTCTAGTTTCCTTCATCAGCCTTGTCCACTTCCAAAGAAAATAAGATGATCATAAGCTTGATTTTTGTCAGTTTAAATGTTGGTGAATAATTGGGAAATCTTTTCAAGAGAGATTTTCTTTTCACACACTTTGCAAAGTCAGGAGCCAAAAAGTGATGAGGAAAGTCTCATCCAGTTGCCTTTGCTCCTACAACTCTTGGTAGCTGCCTCACAGCCTTTGATCCAGGATAGCTGACAGAGAGTTCTGGAAGCACTTCCTTCAGGAGTCAGCATTGCTCCGGGTGTTATTTGGTTACATTTTCACAAATGTCTCATCTCTTTGTATCAACAGACCCTGCTCTTTGAGCCACATGGTGGGTTTCTACTTCTTACCTTTTCTGTGTGTGTCACAATAGGAAAAATGAAGGAAACTCTTTAAGATCAGAATGTACTATTTTTTTTTACTTACTCCCAATGGCATCTTCCCTGTATATTTAATAAAGAAGGACCAGAACAAATATTGGAAGGATAATTCCATGTTCCTCTCAAATTTAACCTTACATTGACAGTGCTCATATTTTACCTGTAAATGCTCAATTGGTGAAATGATTAAGCTTTAATAGTTATTCATCATGGATTTCTGTAGCCACATTTCTTTTTTTTTTCACATTTCTGATTTAGTCCAAATAACTAGAAGAAAATAAGGAACATAAGTTACTTCTTTTGTGTGAAAATTATCTTTCGTATGCAGTCCACAAAAGCAAAACATTGGACATTTTTAGTACATATGAATCATTAATGAAAAGAGTCGTTTCTGTTTTCTCTTGGCATTTTATTTTTTGTGCGTGCTCTTCTTCCTGAATCTTTCCCTTCAAAGTCATCTCCTTGTATGAGTTTCTCAGTATGCTATATCCTTAGCCACCCTAGTCCTTCAGGGGAAAAAAAATGGACTTCATTTCAACTAAGGATAGTAGGAGAAAATATGCTCTTTTGAAAGTCCTATCCTCAAACAAGAGAAAATAAGAGGAAGATGGTAAAGGAAAAAGGAGTTTAAGACTTGGAACCTGATGGTGTGGGTTCAGTTTCTGGTTCTAACACTTTCCATCCCAGGCAAATTCATTAACTAGTGACCTTCACTTTTGCTCTTTTGTAACAGGATGTGCTGGATAATATACGTGCTCTTATACACCCGTACCCATCAACCTGCCTAATTAGAGGTTTCCTTAGCATTAAATATGTAAAAGAGCCTTGAAACCAAATATGATTTACAAATACTAGTTGTTATGGCAACGTCTTTCCAAAGTACAAAATATGATTGTATGAAGTTACAATTCATATACAGTACTTATCATTCGCTAAATGAGAATATGCTTTCCTTCTTTCTCAGCTTTTCTTTCAAGGCTGCTCTATGTCCCATTTGTCCCCATTTACTGCTAGGATTTTCTACTGTTCTGCACACTTTGGTTCATTGATGTTCTAATTATTCTTCCTGCATGCACAGACTCAGAGAGGCAGCTGGTCATCAGCCAACTTAAGTAACCCTCTTCTTAGTTTGGACATCTGATTGTATGCATATTCTAGTTTTATTTTTTTTTAATTTTTTATTGGAGTTCAATTTGCCAACATATAGCATAACACCCAATGCCAATCCTGCCAAGTGCCCCCCTCATTGCCCATCACCCAGTCACCCCAACCCCCCACCCACTTCCCCTTCCACTACCCATTGTTCATTTCCCAGTTAGGTGTCTCTCATGTTTTGTCACCCTCACTGATATTTCCCACTCATTTTCTCTCCTTTCCCTTTATTCCCTTTCACTAATTTTTATATTCCCCAAATGAATGAGATAATATAATGTTTGTCCTTTTCCGATGACTTATTTCATTCAGCATATAATACCCTCCAGGTCCCTCCATGTCAAAGCAAATAGTGGGTATTTGTCATTTCTAATGGCTGAGTAATATTCAATTGTATACATAAACCACAGCTTCTTTATCCATTCATCTTTCGATGGACACCAAGGCTCCTTCCACAGTTCAGCTATTGTGGACATTGCTGCTATAAACATCGGGGTGCAGGTGTCCCGGTGTTTCACTACATCTGTATCTTTGGGGTAAATCCCCAGCAGGGCAATTGCTGGGTCGTAGGGCAGGTCTATTTTTAACTCTTTGAGGAACCTCCACACAGTTTCCAGAGTGGCTGCACCAGTTCACATTCCCACCAACAGTGCAGGAGGGTTCCCCTTTCTCCGCATCCTCTCCAACATTTGCTGTTTCCTGCCTTGTTAATTTTCCCCATTCTCACTGGTGTGAGGTGGTATCTCATTGTGGTTTTGATTTGTATTTCCCTGACGGCAAGTGATGTGGAGCATTTTCTCATGTGCTTGTTGGCCATGTCTATGTCTTCCTCTGTGAGATTTCTGTTCATGTCTTTTGCCCATTTCATGATTGGATTGTTTGTTTCTTTGCTGTTGAGTTTAATAAGTTCTTTATAGATCTTGGAAACTAGCCCTTTATCTGATACGTCATTTGCAGGTATCTTCTCCCATTCTGTAGGTTGTCTTTTAGTTTTGTTGACTGTTTCTTTTGCTGTGCAGAAGCTTCTTATCTTGATAAAGTCCCAATAATTCATTTTTGCTTTTGTTTCTCTTGCCTTCATGAATGTATCTTACAAGAAGTTACTGTGGCCAAGTTCAAAAAGGGTGTTGCCTGTGTTCTCCTCTAGGATTTTGATGGAATCTTGTTCACATTTAGATCTTTCATCCATTTTAAGTTTATCTTTGTGTATGGTGTAAGAGAATGGTCTAGTTTCATTCTTCTGCATGTGGATGTCCAATTTTCCCAGCACCATTTATTGAAGAGACTGTCTTTTTTTCCAGTGGATAGTCTTTCCCGCTTTGTCAAATATTAGTTGTCCATAAAGTTGAGGGTCCACTTCTGGATTCTCTATTCTGTTCCATTGATCTATGTATCTGTTTTTGTGCCAGTACCACACTGTCTTGATGACCACAGCTTTGTACTACAACCTGAAATCTGGCATTGTGATGCCCCCAGCTATGGTTTAATTTTTTAATATTCCCCTGGCTATTCAAGGTCTCTTCTGATTCCACACAAATCTTAAGATAATTTGTTCCAACTCTCTGAAGAAAATCCATGGTATTTTGAAAGGGATTGCATTAAATGTGTAAATTGCCCTGGGTAGCATGGACATTTTCACAATATTAATTTCTGTGTGATTAGAACATAGATAGGTGGATATTAGTTTTATATCCTGTAATGACCCCTTAATAGCAATGGAATCTATTGCAGTGTGAATGTTTATAGTTTTGTGAATAACAATATGTATCATATTTCTCTTGCAAACAACTTTAATTCAACACTATACTTTTTATTTATGTTTTCCCTCACAAAATAACATTAAGCAAATATTTTCATTTTTTACAATAATAGTACTTAAAATTTTTTCAGTACTCTGTGTCAATGCTTTACAGAAATGAAATTATTTAATCTTTACAGCTCTGTGAGATATTATTTACCCATTTTACAGATGGGAAAAACAAACCACAGAAATGATGTCTAGGAGACAGGATATCATCATAGTTAAATATGCAGGGCCTCTTTCCAGAATGGCTGGGTTAATTCTACTTCCCCTATTATTATCTGTATATTTTTAGATAAATTACTTATATATGCTTAAATTTTCCCATCTATAAAATGGGGAAATAATAACCTATCCCTCATAATGTCATGGGAATTGAACAACTGTCTTTCTCCTGACTGGCATTTTAGGTTCTCTGAACTATATAAAAAACCTGTCTGCATATATTTTGCTTTTCTTTCTTTCTGTCATCAGTAGTAGCATTTTCAATGAGACAGTTCTCCCAGACAATACAAAGTGCTATTGAATGATTTACTGTCTTATGTTTCAGTGTTCAGTAAACACCATAGAATCTGAAGACAGGCTCCGTCATATTAATTTTTGGAGCCTAAGGAACTTTAGTGTCCCTATGGGAAAGTCACCTCAAACAAAACCCAGGTCTCAAATTTATTTCATTCTGGCTAAAACTATACCAAGGGCTTTCAGCACACTCAAAGTGTTAAGCCCCAGTGGCAAGCTTAGACTGTACGCATTATTTTTTATTATAGCTTGGTTTGAATGTTCGTTTCCTTTTCCAAGCTCTTAGATGCATTTAACAGCTAAAGATAGAACATAAAGTTCTTTTATTGCTCGTGAAACTGCCCTGGCTTGAAGTCAGAAACAACTTTTTTTTTAAGTCAGAAACAACTTTATCAAAAATCCTAAGAATGAGAACACTAAATTTTGCATATGATTTTTGTCCCTTTAAAAGAGTTTTTGTCATTGAGAAAATGAGCATGGATGAATAGTGATTGTTTTTCTGAGAAGCGTTGCCCCATTTGCAGAGTCTCCTGTAACTCAGTCTGCTCTCCTGTGTCCCGACAGGCACCAGCATCTTCACCGTCTATGAGGCCGCGTCCCAGGAAGGCTGGGTGTTCCTCATGTACAGAGCTATTGACAGCTTTCCCCGCTGGCGCTCCTACTTCTACTTCATCACTCTTATCTTCTTCCTGGCCTGGCTCGTTAAGGTACTGCAGAAGCTCCTCCTAATAAAATCTGTGTTTTCTGGCAGTCTCTGCAGATCTCTTGTTTCCTTTCTATTGCGCACAGCTTCCTCATCCCCAGTCTTGAGTAAACGTGGTTTGTGATTTTCTTTCAGAATGTATTTATCGCTGTCATCATTGAAACATTTGCAGAAATCAGGGTGCAGTTTCAACAAATGTGGGGATCGAGAAGCAATACTACGTCAACGGCCACGACGCAGGTACCATATGGGAAGATGATGTTCTTTCCCATCAGAAGACAGTCATATCAGGCCTAACCCTCAAAAGGCCTTGATAGAACTTGGGAATGCCCTCTGAGAAAGGCCTTCTACAATTATACCCGCAGAGGGAGGTATTGAGAAATGCTGGTGCAAGGGCCTAAGGCCAAAACAATCAAGTTAGCCTTTCTGAGTGATAGGGTAGATTTGATAAAAACCAAGATTGTCACCACATTTGCTATGTACTTTTGATTTGATTTGGCCTTTTTAAGTCTTTAAAAGGCTTGCAGATAAAAATGGAAACTGTAGAATTTCCCATTTTTATAAATACTTATTCATGTAACTGAAAAACAATATAATGGCCTTTATGTATAGGATTAGAATTATTTTTGGAATAGAAAGTATATTTCAGGGGGATCCCTGGGTGGCTCAGCGGTTTCGCGCCTGCCTTTGGCCCAGGGCGCGATCCTGGAGTCCCGGGATCGAGTCCTGTGTTGGGCTCCTGGCATGGGGCCTGCTTCTCCCTCTGCCTGTGTCTCTGCCTCTCTCTCTCTCTCTATCATATATAAATAAAAATAAATCTTAAAAAAAAGAGAAAGTATATTTCATTCAGCACGAACTCATCACGATATAGTAAATCATGAAGAAGACTCCATAATGCATACCTGTGATTTTTGAGGAATCACTACACATTCGGAAGGGTGGCCCTAATGCTTCCAAGTAATTGAGATTTCCCTAGAATTTAATTATAAGTATCAGGGCAGTTGTTACATAGGAGGGCAGTCCAGATCCCATGTCTTTGTTTTTAATTTTGGTTTTGTTTTGAGTTTGTTTTGGGGGGGAGGTTCTGTTTCTGTGTTTAGAAAGAGGAAAGGTAGGTTTATATATCTTAGTCTAGTTTTAATCTTTATAAGTGAGAGAGAAAAAAATTCCTGAAATCAAGAATGAAATAATTTTAATGCTTGTGACTATTATTTTAATATTCATTTTTAAGTGAAATGTAATATAACTTTGTAAATATTTTAATGTAACTTCATAAATAGTAGTCTGTTGACAAAGATATTTGTGAAAGATCCAAGGCAAAAATTTTACCCTGAAAATCTTCAAATTGAACTTTTGTTAACTAAATGCTAAAATGCTATTAAACATGCTAATATTTGAAAAAGCCCTATGCAGCATCTTTATGGTGTTGTGAAGGTTTGAATTGTCTAGCCAGCTCATGATAGATGAAATAGCATTAATATTATTCAATTTTGGCAAGCACCTATTCAACCTTTTATGAGAGTTTTTTAAGTTATGTAAGTTATGTCACAGATGACGTGTTAAAAAAAACACATCTAGTTTTTATTTCTTCTGTCATCTCATCTAGTGAACTATGAGAAATAATAAAATTCCAGATCCATTCTGGCATGTCTTTTAAGTCAGGTGACAACCTCTGGAAGGTGTGTCTTCTGCTTTAGACTTTGAGAACTAAATGGAGCATAGATCTATGAACTCAGCACAGAATTTATGTTCAATGTTCCTGAGAGATGACCTAAAATGTTTTTAAAACCACATCATGCTTATTAAGTAACTCTTATTTATAAAGCCACAGCTGTAAAAGTAGTGTTTGGAAGCTCCACCAAATCAGCCAGCAGTTCTAATAGAAAGTGAAATGTGAAGGGGACTTTCAACAAAGTTGTGCAAAATGGTTTTGATGCAAAATTATACTTAATCAGGAGGAATAAGTTGGTAATTCAGAGGTAATGCGTCTAGGTATTCAGCAGAGGTAATCACACAGAGAATCATGAAAAACCTTCATTAAGAAAAATGCTGTGGCTGATGATCCAGTTGCTAGGCAACTGAAGCTCCTGCCACAGAACAGCACTTGGGCTGCCTGGCAACAGGCCCCGCCCAGCCGGTTGCCAGCCACCAGACAAGTGGCCCAGAGGCTTTTGTGTCTGGGGAAAGGAGGGGGGCATCGTCTCCTGTGATTTTGTTACATTTGTAAAATCTGAGAGAACTCTGGGCCCAAGGGCCTCTAGTTGAATAGCTTAAAACACTAAATCATTAGTTTCTACTTGTAATAAAACAGATAAAGCATTAAGGAAATAAAACAGTGATGGGGTTATATTGCAAAGCACATGGTTTTTCAGAAATGGAGTCATTTCTGGCCATTCTTCAGCAGGTGGCACATTTGCAATTGTTCTGTGTTATCTTCACCACGAGCTAGGAGGGTCCCAGGCTTGGTGGAACTTGTTGGTGTCTTGAGGTCTATGGATTTTCCAAGAGGGCTGTGTGTTTAGAGAGAAGATTATACATATTAATCGGATAAGTCAAAGGCTTTCTGATATCTTAGGCAGTTTAAAAGGAATTGTCTCTGATATGGACTGTTCAGAGGCAAAAGAGAACCAGTGATGAGAACTGGGTGGGTTTTTAAAAAATAATAATAATAATAACAAAGCAACCCGCCTTTGACTCACAGCATAGAAACAAATTTCAGAAAAAAATTAATGCCAAAGGACTTGTGGAGTTCATAATACAACATGTAACAGGAAAACAAAGAGAAAGTGAAGTGGAAAATTTCAGAGCAGTCATCATCAGTTTACCTGAGCTCCGGTGGCGAGAGTGGCTTTCTTGCCTGCATAATTATTAGCCGTGGGTCACTGTCGCCACCTGCTCAGTTATATATCGGGTTAAAGGCCAAGATACTCATGCATCTGTGATACAATGGCACCTGCATCACTCAACCATAGGACTGCCCATGCCACAAGTGTGTAGGGGGATTGCCCCAGAGCTAGATGTTGGGATGCACAGACGTGCTAGTAGAAGACGTCCTGGACTCAACATCTTTCTAGCGCAGACCTTTATTCTCACTCCTTAGATACTTCCCCACAGACATTTGTCACCAGGCACGTGGTCTTCCCATCCACACTGACTCACGGTGGGGATTCCACTTTGCCTGGAGAAGAACTGAAAGGATTGTTAAACTTTAGGGCCACAGAGTCTACGTTTATGTTAGGTATGCTGATATGAGACTCAGGGCAGGCTCTGGCAATCAATGCAGATTTAACTTTATGTACTGATTATGGTCCAGTAGGGTCCTATCAAGGAATGTGGAGGGACAACTGGCAGCTCAGGATTTGAGCCCTGAGGATAGTCCTGGCTTTGACTATCCTGTTGTCTACCTCACATAAACCATGACATTAACCAATCTAAATGCTGTCTTGTAATTCAGAGGACTAAAGAGAAACTGGACATTGAACATTTCTGCATTTCCTTCACTTCATTTTATACAAAGGAATGACCTTGAGAGAACACTTTTACTAACAATTAAATTGATTCATTTGATTTTGGTCAACTGGAAAAAATAATTTGACAGAGAAAATTAGTCTGCTACTGATCAAAGCAAATATATGCCCCAGGGATCCTCTGTACTATGATGAGAAAGTATAGGATGCATGTCCAGAAGATTTGTAGCTAGTGACTGACAGGGATGCTTTTGTCATTTCTCCTTAAGGAGACACACAGAATTTTGACAGGAACTTTAAAAGACACTTGAAAAGGTTTGCATTTCAACCAGTGTATGGATTCTCAGAATGAGCCTATTCATGGGGATGTGCTTGATTCTACCACTAAGAATACCTGTCAAAATTCATTCTAAAGGGAATTAGAATCCTGCGTGTGGGCACCTGAATAAAACAATTTGTAATTGGCATCTTTGATCAAAGAATCTATGGGTAAATGTGTACCTCTATTTTGTCATTTAAAAATATTTACATGGTATATGGACAGATGGGAGCTACAGTTGGGGTGAGCACAGAATAATGTAAAAATAAATCAGGATAATGCTTCATGGGATAATTAAATTGAGCAGATGTGTAAGAGTATTTTGTAGGATGCCATATAATAGGTGCTCTCTGTATATGTTTGAAAGTATGAAATAAGAAGCATACTTGGCAAGGAGCCCTTAGTGCAATCTTTGAAAGGTATTGATTCTAGGACACATAAACATCTGATATACCATTTTTGAATGGATTTTTGTAGGTAGCATTGTTGAGAACTCTCAATTTAACTACTAAAAAATGTTTTCTAAATAAAAAAATACATATTATGGTCTGTGAATTTTGGCACTTGTCCCTCATCACCTCACTTATTTTATTGAAGGCAAGTTCTCTTTCTTCAAATGATCTACTACCTCTCTTCCCAGGAATTCTAGGTATGGGATTTTTGCATCATCCCATATTTTCCATCAATAATTACCCTTTTGAACACAGACTAATATGAGGACGTGAATAAGTATGGCAAAGAAAATGTTTACTTATGTGTGTGAAATTATGGCCTTGGACAGGAATAAAGCTAGCTTACAGTTAGTGTCTTAGAAAAATAAAAAAAAATCCTTAATTTCACCTTATCTTACTACCAACTCACCCCTCCCCCTACACACACAAACCCCTAAGGAATTGGAATGAAAATATACTAGTGTAATATTGATGGATGACTAATTTTTGAGGTGGGTAGTGTATGTAGTAAAATAATAATCCAGGCACCCAACAATGCAGTTATCCAATTCAATGAATATCAGATTTTAGTATCCTATATCATTCTGAATTTCATCACATATATTTTAAGACAAAAAAAAAGCTACTTTTGCCTTCATAAATATGTACATAAAATTTATGGGATGCCTGGGTGGCTCAGTAGTTTAGCACTGTCTTTGGCTCAGGGCGTGATCCTGGAGTCCTGAGATTGAATCCCACATCAGGCTTCCTGCATGGAGCCTGCTTCTCCCTCTACCTATGTCTCTGCCTCTCTCATTCTCTCTCTCTCTCTCTCTCTCTCTCTCTCTCTCTCTCTCTCTCTCATAAATAAATAAAATCTTAAAAAAATTTTTGCTGAGCAGATTAAGTTGGCCCAATTAAAATAATTTCACAGAGTCTACTACGTGATATGTCAATCTCCTACCATTAGAATAACACCAGTCTTTTTCCTTGTGCCACATGCACACTTCTTATATAATTTATCCTGAGAATACTTTTCTGTTGGGTCAGTGAGGAATGTCCACTAAATAATGATAAAAATGTACCACTCCTGGTTAAAAACACACCAGAAATAATGCTTTAGAATTCTAATTTTCATTTTTTTTCCAGGTCTGATATGTAATAATCAATTACCAACATAATAAGGATAAAATACCTCCTTTAAAGTCTTGTTGAGAAGAATATTTGGGCAATTATATGCAAAGCACATGTAAAGCAGAAAGGACCTGATGCATAGCAAGTGCTCAATAAATGCAGGCTAGCAATTGCCATTATTCTTGTTATGATTATTATTCACTTAAGTTTTTGGTCTTCAAATGAACATAATTGGAATGACTCATGTTCTAAATATAAATCCATAAAAAGACAAATTTTTGATAGCATGAAGACTGTAAAAGCTGGAGACATAAAGTAGGAGTTCTCGATGTTCCTTATTAAGTGTCTCTGACTCATCTCCCTCTTTGTCTTGAAGATGTTTCATGAAGACGCTGCCGGCGGATGGCAGCTGGTAGCTGTGGATGTCAACAAGCCCCAGGGACGCGCCCCAGCCTGCCTCCAGGTGCAGTACAATATCATTTTTAATTTAAAATTTTTAAAAATTTATTTTATACAAGGAAATCCACCGCTCTCCAAACTCTAGGTCTGTCTAAATTTATGGTCCAGGAGTCAGGGACAATATTTTACTCCATCCCGTATTCCCAGGACCTACCTTTTACTTTTTTTAGACATGCAGCAAAGATCTGGTCAATTTCAAGTGCATGAAGGCACACAAGTAAAAATGGCATGCCAACTGTTAAATCAGTGAAGAATTTTGTTGTCATATTAAATGTCATAAAAGTAGTCTTCCACAAAGGCCTGAATTATTTAAGGGGGGGGCAGTCACAATCATAATTCACTTAATTAAGTACCTTACCAAGTACCTGGGAGAGCACATCTTTAATAGGTAGTCTGTTCTGCATCTGCAAGCTGTCTGAACAATATGACATAATAAAGATGCTTCCTTACCAAGCACACCTGCAGCAAATACAAAGTCATGGGATTGCGCATTGGTCCTGGGAAGTGATCAGGGATTGTCCCATCGGGTTTCGGGCCAGTGGACTTTTTTGGACTTATATTCTTCCCTCAGCTCTACTTAAAGCCCAATAAACTCTTTTTTTTCTTTGGTGGACTACACTGACACCTTCTCTTGCTTTGTGCCCCGTGCCTGCCCCTAAATATTAGTAATACTTATTCAAAGCCATGTCACTTTTCCAGAAGCAGCATCCCTATTGCCCCACTGCATTTTCACTCTGTCCATTTCCATATTCTTTAAGGGTGAAAAGTCAAGCCATGCCATCATGGGGACTGAGAACTGACCCTCTCAGATAATTTTATTTTCTTCACACTCTGATTTTCAGTTACAAATCCTCTTCTCATTAAGGGCTGATTTTATTGTTCTTTATATCCCTTCCCATAATTTGGGAAGGCTTTGTCATCTGTTTCAGGATAAGAACATGCCTTCCTTCTTTCTTTAGGGTCGTTCTCTAGGTGAGGGCTCAGGGTGCATTTCAAGGATTGATACATAAGAAGCAAAATATTTTACTCTGAACCATTACTGGGGGGGGTACGTTCATATGGCCACTTAATCATATAGTTACTTGTTTCTATCAGTTAAAAGAATGGAAAGGAAAAGAAGAAGAGTTTACAAGAATATTGATGATATCTAATGTTATTTTGTGGCTCTCTTTCTGTTTTATATTGGATAGTGACAGTGCTAATAATTAACTCTTAAAATTACCCATAGTATCACCGTTGCTACTGACAGTAGAAAGAATGACAGCAATTGTAGCTTCTTGCCTAAAAAGCACTTTCATTTAAGTTACTCAGTAATCCGTCATCTGATATTTGCTGATACTAAGAGAGCCCAGAACAAAACAAACAAAGCCCTTCTGCCCTTACAGAGCTTACTGAAGGGTCCTTCAGGGTGGGTGGAGAAAAACCAGCATCGAACTAGCAATTACAAAATTAATGAGGATTTTAAAGAAGTAATGCAGGATGCTATGGGAATATACATTTTGGAGTCCTTACTTCTTCTCTGAGAGGTCAGGGAAGGCCCTCACTCGGTATAGCCCAGTGATGGAGAGAGACAGGCATGCTCCCCCTCAGCCTTCATAGATGTGGAGTTGGAGATCCAGAAGGTCTGGGTGAGCTCCTAAAGTTGCATCTCAACCAAATGGAGAAGCTAGAACCTATACCTGGGTCTTCTGGTTCCTAATCCTGTGCTTTATCCAGTGGAAAAATATGTATCAAGGAAATAAGTTTGTAATAGAAAAAATCAGGCCAGCTATGAGTATCAAATCAGTCTTACTGGGGCCCTGAATACATTGCTTTAAATGTATTCATTTAAAAGGCACCTGGGTGGCTCAGTCAGTTAAATGTCTGCCTTTTGCTCAGGTCATGATCTCAGGGTCCTGGGATGAAGCCTCGAGTGGAGCCCCCTGCTCAGTGGGGAATTTGCTTCTCCCTCTTCCTCTGACCTTCCCCTCTGCTCATGCTCTCACTCTTTTTCTCTCAAATGAATAAATAGAAAAAATCTTTAATAAATGTATTAGATGCTTGTGAATAGATGCCTCAGGGTTGCAGTCTGGAATTAGAAAGCAAGTTAACCTCTTTATCACAGATTTGAGATGACAAGAGATAAATGGCCAGGGGAGTGCAATGAGGAGACAGAACCGTACAGGGATATAGGAAAATAAAGTTCAGTGGAGAGGTGGGTAGATGTTAGGCTAGAAGTATGCAATGTGGCATCCAAGAGACCTGCATATTAGACACTTTTGTGACTATGGCAGCATGCTTGATAAATTTCATGGATGATGATACATATGGTTTGAAATGAAGGTAAATAAAGTCTGACATTTCAGCATGAAGATAGTTCCATTTAACTCAGCTTTCCATGTTTGGCCCTAAATCAAGCTTTCCAGAAGAGCCCATTTGAAGGAGTACAAATGCAAAGTGGAATGGCTAAGGGATCAATCTGTTTGCAGTGGGCATGAACTATGAATAGAGAGAGAGAGTACATTTCCATGTCTTAGTGAAAAATTGATTAACCATTCATCAGTTAATTAAAAGAGAAAGAAAAAGAATTAAGTAAAGAAAAATATTTAAAATAAAATAGCATGGAATGCTCGTTGGCTTTTACTAATGACTAATGCCATCTAAAACTAGGTAACAAGGAGATTTTATATGAATCATCTGCTCACTTCTGTCTAGAACTATAATGATCTCTCACCCTCAAGAACAAACAGTAGAATGTATCACTTCTGTTTTTTAAAATGAGCAAAATGTGACATCACATTCTCCTAAAATATGTATTAAACTATAGAAATAACATTTAAAAATAAGTATTTACTTTAATTCCTCCCAATTTATCCTCCCTCATCCTCTCCCAGAGGTAACCTGGAGGTTAACAGTAAGAACCAGGTTTTCTAAGACCCATTACTCCTGCATTTACACTGTATATCTCTTATAAACCAGCATTTCTGCTTCCACGAGGCACTGTCATTTTTTCATGTTTCTTCTTTCTAGAACACTTCCTCTCCCACTCAGAATTCAGCTCAAAAGTCACTTCCGTAAGGAAGCCTTCCTCATCCTCAAAGAAGATTATCAGCTACCCTGGTTGTATATTTCCCATTCTTTTGTGTTTATTTTTTATTCTTTTTAAAGATTTTATTTATTTATTCATGAGAGACACAGAGAGAGAGAGAGAAGCAGAGACACAGGCAGAGGGAGAAGCAGGCTCCATGCAGAGAGCCTGATGTGGGGACTCAATCCCAAGACTCCAGCATCACGCCCTGGGCCGAAGGCAGGTGCTAAATCGCTGAGCCACCCAGGGATCTTTTGTGTTTATAATAACTTTAATAAAATAAATTAAAATAGTATAATTCATTATTTAAAGTCTGTTTAGAGGAAACTCCATGGCAATAGGAGCGACAATGGTCGTGATCACTGCCAGAAGTATTCCTGACACATGGAAGAGGCTCAGTTGGTGTTTACCAAACAATAGAAAAAGTGAAAGAAGGATGTAGAACCTTCTTGGCTTGTGCAAGTATTCATTGGGCTTCTCATTTAGAAGCAGCTCCATCTGTCCTCTTGGTCTTCTTTCTAGCAACCAGAAATTGAGTGGATGATGACAATAACATTATTTCTATACAAGAATTTATTTCTAAGTCTAAAACAAGCAGTACATAGGGAGTTTGTAGAAAATACCCGTCATAGCTGGATAACATTGGATGCTTTTGCTAGCGTGTCTTTTTTCCAATATGGTGGCAGAGCCTTGACAGATCCTAGCCTGACTTCTGTTATTTCCCTCAGCCTTCTGAATTTTTTTTTTATCTTTCCAGCATATGAAATAAATAGATCAAAATTTAGAAAAGAAGATTCGGTCAGGAATAACAGTTGAAAAGAACCAGAGCCAATTCCTATCTTAACAAAAAAAGGTGGAATTTATTGGAATGAAACGTATGAATAGCTGTAATTAAATTGACTTAATAATTTTGCCATCATTGAAATAAATCAGAAAAATTAGGTATCAATAAATATTTGAGAGTTGGCAAACTGGTCACCCAGAGTCCCCATTTGGGTATTAAAGGAACTGTTGATTTTGTCCTGAGAGTGGAACTTCGTTTTAAAATTTGACCTCAGGTTTAAAACAATATTTTACCCAAAAACCCATATATCCTACTGCTTCGTTTTAAAATTTGACCCCAGGTTTAAAACAGAATATTTTACCCAAAAACCCATATATCCTACTGTTTCGTTTTAAAATTTGACCCCAGGTTTAAAACAGAATATTTTACCCAAAAACCCATATATCTTACTGCTTTGATAAAATAGGTAATCCATGAAATACATTACAATATAACATTAGTTCACAAAGATAGTATAATAGTAAGTCATGCATAAATTTCAATTGTTTCAAAATAGTCTTTCCATAAATTTTATGTTTTCAAAATTTCAAAATTTTAAAACCACCAACTCAAAATAAATGGAGATTGGCTTGAATGCCTTTGTAAGTGAAGGGCATTTAAAAATCATCTCTGTCCTTGTTTCAGGTGACATTGCTTTGATTTGCTTACTTTCTTCATTGGTATTACTTCTTATATTTTTACTTTCTATTCTGTTTTCTGTATCCTAGTCTAATTTATTGGTACAAACATCTACATGTCTTTTCTGCCAACCATAAGAAATTAATTTATTAAAATAAGATTGACTGATGTGGCTTAATCTCCCTCTTACTGATAAACTAAATATGTGGTGGACTGATGTTTCTGTGATTCTGGGTATTTGATGTATTTTTCTCTCTCTGTATGTATTTATGCATGTATCTAAAAGATAAATATATGTGTATATGTAAATGTACTATGTATTTCTGCAGTGTAAAAATATATATGCATGTATATATGTATGTGTGTATATATACTTTTTTTACATTGCAGAAATAAATATTCCACTGAGCAGTGATAGGATCTGAGCAACAGGATGTTTTTTTTTTTTCATCATTTCCCTACATTGCTGCACACACACACACACACACACACACACATATTTTACCTCATTTCCAATGTTACAATCATAGTATCTCCACTTCCTCTTTGCATATATTGATTATGGAGCTATCAAATGAGTTAGGAAACTTAGAGGTCTTCTTACTCTTCTGCAGAATATTAGACACTATAGAGCCATTTGTAGAAGAAAAACTAGGCACCTTTGGTCTGCAACTAGAAACTCTACAAATTCCACTCTGTGTTCTGAGACACGAATTTTTAAGTGTAATCATAGCTATAATTATAACCATAACAAGAGTCCTATATAGACATGCAGGGAAAGGATTCAATTTGGCATCCTTAGGGTGGTCTTTTCTGGTTTCATAATAAATGAAAAGGCATATGCTCTTAAATTTAATTGCAAAACCACTAGTTCAGAGCAAGACTATCTAGGTTATGAGTGGTGAGGCCTATGGTAACATTTGTTAAAATGTTTAGTTGATTAACTTAGTGTAAACTTCATTAACTTAATTTTGCTAGGGTGTTTTTCATGTTTAGCCAGTTATTAATGAAATTCATACCACGTTTACTAAGGAAATCTATGCAATTCTTTATAAATTCATTCCTAAGCTAAGGACAAATAAATGAATCTCCTATACCCCTAAAACACCCCCTCTCTGCCTCGGCCCTGTCTAGAGTGTCTTTTTGCTTCTTTCTTTACTTCTCTGTGCACTGCTAATATGCTCTTCATTCTGGGGTCCCGCTCCTTCCTGCCATTGGTCCTTATTATGGGAACAAGATGGGTGGAAGTGACAAGAAAAAGCCTGAGAATAGGGATTAGCCAAGCCCAAGACCCGGTTTCCTTTTATTTTTGTGCTACAACTGCCTCCAGCACGTGGCTTCTGACCCCCTTCCCTCTCACCCTTGTCTCCCCAGCTACAGACACCTTTCCTTCACTCCATGAAGTAACACCCAGTACAGCATTGTTCCTGAGGGAGAATAAATCACCCTGTTGTAGTCTCTTTGAGAGTAGGCTCTGGAGACAGACATATTTCGGTTCTGCTATTTATTAGTATGATCGTGGGCATATTTCTGCAAAATAGGAATAGTGCCTCCTTCCTCTGCTGTGAGGAATAAGTGAGAATTTATGTCCTACTCAAGAATTGGTTGCAAAGAATGGATCTTATGCTCACAGGGAGCCTTTGCATCTAGTCAGATCTGCCAGGCAGCTCTGCCTTCTTTGTCTTTGTCTCTCTCTCTCTCTGGGAAGACACATAGTTTCTCATCTTGTTTGGTCTGTGCATCTATCTGTTTTTCTCCTTGAAGACTGACCTTATTCTGTTTCTTGCACAGTGTACAAATGTGTCTGTTTGCAGCTGAGTTTTGTGACCTCTCATTCAAGAGCTCTAGAGACTCACCAAGAAAATATGCAAAGATGGGTTGGAAGCTGGGAGACTTTTGGTTTCCCAAAATGGGAGATAGGCCAGAGGCAGCTGATCATGGGAATGGAAAGGAAGCAGCCAGTCCACTTAAGCAAAGTATTCCTACAGGAGGAACCCAAAGTTATTTTCCCTTCTTGATGGCTTCTGAGTATTTTGCCTAGTCTCTGCCTACAAGAGCCACTCCTCAACACCCCTGTGAGCTTCATGGAACAGGTGGAGGAGGGACATAACTTTTTGGCCATATGAGTAGTGGGACTTGACTTCAGGAGTTATTATTCAGGGGTAGGTTTCCTATTAAACTTTTAAGTTTTGCAGGACTTGGGAAATCTTTTAAGGGCCCACAGACCATTATGGTCTGACCTGGAGTTCAAATCACTCTCCATAGGATAATTTCTTTGAAAAAACACCACCTTGTTTCCATATGTTTACAAGTGAATAGTTTGTAAATCAGAACCATTTCACAGGATAATATTCAGTCACTTCCTTGCATTAAAAATATTAGGAAGTAACGTAGGGACACAGATGGGAAGATTACCTATGTATCCACCATTAGAAATAATAACAGCTCCCATTTATGGACCTCTCCCTATGTGTCAGCCACACTGTGTGTTCGAGGTATTAAATGATTTCATGTTTATAGCAATGCCACAGATGTAGATGCTGCTGTGACCTCTGTGGAACACATGAGATGGAGACCCAGAGAACTTAAGTAATTGGTGAAGATCACACAGCTGGTTACTGACTGGGGACTTGACCCATGCAGTCTACCTCGTATTTTTTAACTACTTCATTTCCACAAGGTGTATCATCCTCCTATAAAAATATACCACAATTTGTTCGTCCATTTATTCATTCTCCTATTGATGGATGTCCACTGAGGCTGGTTTTTATTGTTTCACTCTTGCACAAATTCGAGGCCACTGCCTGTCCATGTCTTTTTGTGCACATATGTGAGAAGTATTTGAGCCTATGTAGTTCAGAGAGCACTTGTTGGAATAGAGAAACAACCTTAGACTTTCTGAGACATTGCATCATGGCTCCCCAGTTTCTAGTGCCACTTTTTACCCCTAGTGGCAACTTGTAAGAATTCTCAGTATTTAGCATCCTTGTCCACAGCTGTTACTATCAGACTTTTACACCTGATGGTGTGAAGATATCACATTAAATTTAGATCTCCCCGATTAGTCTGTGAACATTGAGCATTTTTTTTGTCTAGATTCATAGGCCACTTACATTTTCTGTAGATTGCTTATTCATTCCATAGATACACCCATTTATGTGTTGATTTTTTTTCAAACAATTTTCAGAAGTTCCATGCAGTTCTAAAGGGCAGATCACTTCTATCTGAGAAGACACTGAAGTATTAGAAAGATACTTCTAATGGCATCTGAATGCACGTTTTACACCTCTACCCTCTTAAGGCAATAGTGTGGTTCTGTTATGCGGTGTTACCGAAACTATCTAGAAAGTTTCTTCAATGTGTTCTTCATGTGCATCTCAGAAAAGTGAAAAGGTATAGTTGAGTCTTTTAACATCAACCAGCTACTTAGCTGTTTAAACTCTGTTTTAGCATAAGCAACAGCTTTACAAAGAGGTAACTCTAATGCATGGTAGAAAGTTCTGTTAAATTGGAACCTCGGTCCTCAGCTGCCACTGTGACAAGCAGTTTCTCTCCTGCCTCTCAGGTAGGAGTTTTCATCTCTTGACGATTGACAGATTTGGCTGCACAGTTGAGCCATCTTCCAAAACACACCCAGTGATTTATTACCGTGAAGAAAGTCACTGACAAGAAAATGAAAGTATGCATGAGACCTGGCATGCTCGAGCTCAGTTTTGCTCTGGTAACATCGTGTGCCTCCATCTGTAAAGAACAGAGATAATAGGCTCTTACCATAAGTAGGTCAAACGGTGGCAAAATTATTACTCTAGTGTTTTAATGCTCTTTGAGAAAATTTCCAATGAAGGCAAAGATTGGGGGAGGTGGACTGTGCGATATGTGTGTTTCAAGTGATAAAGTGACATCTGAGGCACTTTTCAGACATCTGTCTTCTTAATGAACCTTCTCAGAAACTGGCAAACAATCTCAAGAACTGATTGAACCCAAGAGACTGTAGCTTCCATCCACAACCAGGTCTCTGCTATGTTTGCAGACCAAGACAGCAAGATGGTATGGCTCAGCTGAGACTGACCCTGGAGTACCTGGGATGATTTGCTAAATCTCTCAGAGCCTTGGTTTGCTGACTTGAAAAATGGGGATAATAAAATCCCTCAGGGGTTTGTAAGGATTGGAAATGATGTACATAAAATGTCTAATGTGGTGTGTGGGATGCAGTGGTCACAAGGTCATAGAAATTACTGTCATTACTGTGAACACACTCCTCTAACTGTTCCCTGTCTCAGACTACTCTGTACACTTGTAGGGAGCCCAGGCTTATGCCTATATGTGGTCCTGTGACATCACAGCCTTGTTCCAGCCCTGTTTCTCCTTCTTAGGAGCATCTGTAAGAGTCCAACAGGCATGCGCCCACTTGTCATGAGCACAACGCCCCTCTCTTCTTGAAAACCAAACATACCTCTCCCTGACCCATTCCCTTGCAGAAACCAGGCTTTTCCAGCCTCTCCAGAAACTATGAGGCACCATCAGGTCCCCCCCAAAAACTGACTTGTCCACAATTCTGTCATGAATTCATTCTTTTTGGTTTCTTTGAATCAGAAAGATTCAAATCAGGTCAAACAAAACTGCCTCAATACAGTGATCTCTGACTCCTCAGCTCAGTTTGGTCACTTTCCTCCCTACTTCCAGTTGCTTCCATTATTGCTTTCACTTGATAAACACTTGGCAGATGTTTGGGGGATTATATCTAAGTGTACACATATACATGCTTTCATGTACAGAACTACACAATCTCACACACAGCAGCACAAATTCTTACCCTCCCGTTGTACAGGAGGAAAAGTTCTGGGGGATTAAAAGGAATAAATAGTATTCTATAAGAACCTGGAATGAGAATTAAGAATAGGAAGAATAAAATAGCTAAAGGCAAAGAGCATAAACAAAAGGTGTAAGAAGGTAGTTAAAAAGTTAATTGAAAGAGACCTGTTAACAGTCTTGAAACCAGTTAGGGCTAAATTAACTAAAGAGAGGAGCTGATTGTATAAATTTTCAATTATAAATATTACATATATATTTAAATATTCAACATGTTTGTATATATATATATAAATAGAATATATATGTATTTCAAATAATAATAATTTTTAGAATAGAGACCAGACATAAAAAATAAAAAAATAAGATAAAATTAATACTATTTTTGTTGATTAAATGGTTTTGTGTCTTTGATTTTTAAGCCTCTCTGGAAGAAAGAAATACTCAGAACATCTTAAAAGTCTTTGCGTTTCAGGTTATCCCAAACTAAATTCCTATATTGTTGCATATTTTCACCTTCCAGTTTGCATAAGTCTCATGACTCTTTGATATTAACATTTATATTAATCAGGAGACATTTACTAACTTATGCCAGGCATTTGTAATATAGTCTTTGGAGACAAATTTCCATCAGATATTTGTTACATTGTCACCTTTGGAAAAAATGAAGGATACTTTGCTTCTCTTCCAAATCTGATTTCTGAGGTTAAATATGCAGCCGTCCTTCAAGTCTCTAGCCATGGTTTGAAATCGCTAGGTATTTTTTTCTCAGCGTTCAGCACAATTAGTGTGGATGAAGGGTTTGGAGGAGCAGTGTGACCCCCACCATGCCCTACGGCTGACAACAGGTTTGCATAGAGTACAAAAATACTTGTCATTTCCTAGTTGGCATAGTTCTTGCATATTTTTTTTCAATCCCTCAAATTTGTTTTTCTCTCTTTCTTAAATAATTTAAGTATCTCAAAATGAATCTCCCACTTTGAGATACTCAAAAATTCTTGCTTAACTCTACATTCATCAAATGTAACAACCTCAGTCCTTTATTGTGTCAGATCTACAATTTGTTTAAAATGACTGCCATTTAACTTCATTTTTTAATTTATTTCCCTCTTTTTTTGTGATTTCCCTCTTGAATTAAAAAAAATGTTTTATGTTCACCTGCCCACCATTTAATACTAAAAATAAAAATAAACATATAGAAGTAAATCTGAAGTGATTCTACATATAGAAATTTTAATTAGCTTTGGGAATGTCAATTGAAGTGTCCAAAGACCTTAATATCATCATAGTTTAAGTGTTCCCTGTCTAGCAGCCTTGGTTTGGACCTTCCTGACTTTTCATTAAAGTACTCATGAAGACTAAGAAGAATTCACAATACTGATAACTCAGGTTAAGGAAACACCTTTTGTCAAAATCTGGTGAGACTAGCTTGTAACTCTATGACCTGTGGAGTGCTAGTGAGAATGTAGAAAATGTTAGCGCTTGCACTCTGGCATTTCACTTATAATTGACTGTAAGTCAGAATCAGAGGGCTGTGAGGAAGGGACGGTCACTAAAGGACGCTTATTGCTGGAATATGTACACTGGCCTCCTAAGGCAGTCATCACTCTGGGTCCTTTTGTGTCCAGGGATAAATGGTGCAGGTCCTTGGAATATGCAAATAGAAGATGATATTACTTAAAGGGCACCTGAGTGGCTCAGTCGGTTAAGCATCCTACTTGTGATTTTTGGCTCAGGGCATGATCTCAATTGTGAAATTGAGCCCCGCATTGGGCTCTGCATGGGGCACGGACCCTACTGGAGATTCTCTCTCTCCCCCTCTCTGTGCCCCTCCTCCTCCTCCCTCTAACAACAACAACAAAAAGATTATATTACATGAACTTCAATGTCCTAATTTTTTTTACATACTTTGCATTAATACACCTAAAAAATTAGCATCAAGAGTGAGAAGGTCTATGTGAGTGTCCTTGGCATTGTGGGGAATGATGGGTCTGTAAGTATCAGAATGAGATGAGATAGATATATATATATATTTCATCCAGGCTAGAGTAACAGGAAGATACCAGAGAGCTGGGACAGCTGGGTGTGGGGCAGTGGTGTGCTTGCAAAAGTTTAAAATGTTTAGTAACCATCTTGAAGTAGGAGAGTCCTGACTGGTAACATTTGCCAATTAACATGGCTTTCCCACTATGGCCAATCTCTAGTTAACAACATGACATTGAACATGAAGTTAGGGAGAGATGTACACATTAGCAGCTCCAGCACACCACAGATGGGGCCAACTGTGTTTCCCCACCACCTTCAATCAGAGAGATATGTGTCTGTGTGTGTGTGTGTGTAGTAAAATTTTTGATGATCTCATCTGAAGTACCTAGTTTCCAAGGTCACTAGAGAGGGGAAGAGAGAGAAATCTTGGAGAAGGCATGCCCTTTCTTAATTGCCCCTTTTAGAATGACACACCACTTCCATTTTCATTCCGGTGAGAAGAAACACTTAAAATTGTCCCATTTCAGTGCTTATAGGCTAAGCAATATCATTTTGCTCTGTGCCCAGGGTGAGAAAACAGGCTTGGTGGGTGTATTGGTTAAGCAACAAGTCACCCCTAAAACTTAACAGCTTATAAAACAGAGACTAATTTTTGCTCGTGAATTTGTGGCTCAGCAGCTAGTTGAGCTGGTCTCCACTGATCATGGCCGGGCTTGTCTTGTATGTGCAGTCAGCCAGCATCCTTAGCTAGCTCATCAGCTAGCCTCTCTGCTTCTGGGGCATGGCTGACTCTTGGGGTAAAAGGGATTACAGGGCCCATGGGCATCATGTGGCAAGCCTGCCTGGAATGTCAGTGTGATGGCTCCAGGAGCTTTAAGAAGTCTCAACCCACAACTATTTTCTGTGTCTCTGTTCACATTATCTCTGCTATTGTCTTGCTACCAAAACAAGTCACGTGGCTAAGTCCAGAGTCAGAGTGGAAGGGCATGTCACTAACCTCCTCTTCCTTCTTTCTACAATTTGTTTTCCATCTTTGGGAAGCCATCCAGCTTACTGCCCAGGAAAGAGAGCAGTCCAGTCAGGACTTGACCTATTCAAGGGTATCACAGAATCTCAGTACCTTTGAGGGAAACCACTTGTGGATTTCTTTCTCCCCTCTGGATCTCCAGGGGCAGGCAGATGGGAAAGGCAGAGTTTCCAAGGACATCTATTGGTTCTGTTTTCAGTCTTGATATAAATATATTTGCTTTTTTAACTCGATTCTCTATATCAGACAGCATTATTTTATATATTGATTGTAGAAGTAACGTATACCCAGATGTCTTCTAAATGCAGGAAATAAAAAATGCTCCAGTTACACATGAGAGATTTATTTTAGGTTTTACATACTTGGTCTTTTACATTATGTTCTTGTTCTGATGCTCATGGCTGCATATGCAAGATGGTTTCTGAGAATATCATCTTGTAATTGCATCATTCTCCAAATATGTTTATGTTGAGGTCTAATTAAAACACAGTTTTTAGTACATGGATGATACAATCTTCAGCGCATGAAACTTGTTTACCAAGGTAGGATATTTTATTCTCTCAATTAACAATTTAAAGAAAGATTTAATCTCTGAGCCGTACTATTCATTATCCTAATTTATCCTCATTGTGCCCTCCAAGGCCACAGTTTTGATTTGTTGGATGTTTGCCTGCAGAGTCTTCAGAATCTTTAAGGCACTATCTTAAAGGCAAAATTACTGAACCAATTAATAAAAATAGCTCATATAAAGCACTCAAGCTAAAAATAGGGTAGCATAGGATCTTCCCAAAAATCTATACACCCTCACGGTCCCTCTCAAGATTGGTTATCTCTTCCGTGTGATTTCTCCTGTTGTACCTCCTTACCTTCCTCACAAGCAACTGATGGTATCTCTACCTTTAAATGCTTAGAGTGTTCTCAAATATTGTAGTAATAATAATAATAAGAGTCCTGAGTGCAAGATGCCAGCTTTGGGCTAGACTCTTTATATTCATGTTGCAACCTAGAGGTGTAGGTGCTTTGACATCCCTTTCTCATATATGAAAACTGAGTGACAAGGAGGTTAAATCATGCACAGAGTCCATATTCGAATTCAGCTCAGCCTATCTTCAAAGTTGAGATTTTTTTTCCCACCCGGGAGATCTTACCCCCTCTGTAAAGAACAGATCATCTTCAGCTTTCAAATACAAGCTTCACAAACTTGTTCCCTCTATCTACTCACAAACACTTAATGAAGGAGCTGCTGTTCCCTTTTCTTTAATACATAGAATAGCATCAGACACATTTTGACTGCCTGTTAGAAGGCAAGAGAGCGCCTATTTTGGACTCAAAACTACTTTAGTTCGACTACTTCTTAACTCTTTCTAACTCTAAGTCCACTTGTCCTTACCTTGTCTTTTTTCCATATGTGAAAGGGGATAACAAAATATCTATCATGCAGGGTTGTTCATTAAATGAAATTTTTATATCAGCACGCAATATGCTTGGAATGAAACTTGTCACAAACCAAGCACTCAAATAGTAGCTCTTATTTTGATAATATGTCTTACTGTCAATTTAAATTGAGTGAGGATCCCTATCCATATTTGGTGTAGACTCCACAGTCTCTTGAGAACATTCCTTTCATG
This sequence comes from Canis lupus dingo, assembly GCF_003254725.2. NCBI lineage: Eukaryota > Metazoa > Chordata > Mammalia > Carnivora > Canidae > Canis > Canis lupus. The sequence goes on along the minus strand of NC_064264.1, from coordinate 51,146,948 downwards.
GTAGGACTCAGAAATAATATAAAGAAAAGGGACCTTTCTCGTTTTTTCTGCTTGAGGTAGGGCTCAGTATCATGCTGCAGACCCATTGTCTCATCACACATTCTGAAACAAAGTAAGATGCAAACCTTGGTTGTCCTAATGAGTTTACATTTGTAATTAGAAAATTTACAGAGACTCCTACTGGCATATCATGTTGGGTGGAACCCAAAAGGTAGAATTTTGTATTACTGAAGCTTGTATACAGTCAGGTTTCATAGGAGATGTTTTGAACTGATATATGTCAAAATCACAAATAATATTTGTATTAGATTCCTATTCAGCTGTAACACATTACCACAAACTTATTGACTTACAACAATACATTACATATAGTTCTGTAGGTCAGAACTCCAAAATGCGTTTCAGCTGGCTAAAATGAATATATCAGGAAGGCTGTATTACTTCTGGAGATATAGGGAAGAAACTATTTTCTTGCCTTTTCAAGATTCTAGACAGTACCTGCATTCCTAAACCTTATGAAAGAGTCTGGGGTGGTCTTCATAATCCTCCCCCCACCCAACAATGACTGAAAAGTCAACACATACTTTTGTCTTCATGAACCTAGTTTATCTGGGTTTTAATCTGGGAGAGTGGGGGAAGATAAGCATTAATTTTGTGATGATATATCCTAACATATTACCATAATATTCCAGTAGGTATTGTTCTAATCTGTTCAGTGATTATAGACTTTTAGAGTCATGAAATTGTGAATTTCTGAAAAAATTTGTAGGTCACCCAGTTTAAACTACCATTCAAGGAGTATCCACTACAACATAGCCTCTCACACTTTAATATGCACATTAATTTATCAGTGACCTTGTTAAAAATGCAGATTCTGATTCAGTAGGTCTCAGGGATAGGGCCTGAGAACCTGCATTTCTAATATATTCCCAGGAAACTCCTGATTCAGGGACCACACTTTGAGTAGTAAGTCTCCTGATCATTCCTGACAGATACTGCCACCTTGGAGATGGTTCTGCTATAGTCTTTTATTTGTATTTTGGTAATTCCCACTGTCAAATACAATTGTTATTTCTTGGATCAAAGCCAAACTAAAAATATATGTAAAACTTGTCTGATTTTTTTAAAGATACAAACCAAAGTAACATTGCAATTGAAGGGAACCTTAAAAAGTTGAATATGTATGCAAGATTCAGAGTTTTATATTATATATAGAAATATATACATATGTGTATAAAATATATATATATACATGCATATGTGTGTTTATAGGTATATATATATCCACATCCATGTTAAATAATTCTGAAAAATCTCAAGTTATATAGTATTTTATGGAACTGACTCAACTTTAACATTTCCCTTTACATTAATTCTTATAAGAAAATAAAAAATTAAAGGGTATAAATTTGTAATGTCCTACAGATAAGCATGGGTCTAAATGTAACATTTTTAGCCCTCCACATTAAAGAAACTGACAGCCAGCCAACATCACTTGGATTGAGTTGAGCTGAAGTAGACCATGTCACCAGCTCTCACTTCAAAGCTAGAGTTCTAGGTCTCATATTCAGATTTAGCTACTACACATACTGATCACCTTAATTCTTATTTGATATTTGAAAGTTATTACTTTGGATAAAGTCAGCTAAGAAATGGTGATTATAGTGTATCAAAATCCATTGTAAGTGATTATTTTAATGACTCTGTACCAACAGGGACACATAGACATCCAGACAAAAAACAACCTAATTATAATGACAGCACCAAAGTGAAGCTGTGACAGTTACAAAACCAATTTAAAAGTTTTTTGACAGCCATGGCTAAAAGCTTTGTTTGGATCTTTCAGTAATAACAGTTTACTTAAGACACAAATCCACAGCCAAGGAAAATAGAGAGAGTTGTGGTTTTTCTGTCATGCAGATAAAGTAGAAAGCATTTGAAATGTTTTTAATAGAACATTATGTGGAAAAGAGTATAGAAAAGGAATAATCATTATGGAATGTAACTCTCACAATTCAAGAATGACCAAATAACAATAAAAATTCTAATAAGTATAGAAACTTGCCAACTGATTTGCTTATCTGTGTTATGAAGGTCAGTGGTTCCTGCACACAAATTGATTTGCATTTAAATATGTTGATTGGCAGTCCTGGAATTTGATTTTGTATTACCTATAAAATAAGGTCAAAGGCACGTAAATGTAATACCTCCATAGCCACAGTGACACAGAACCTTACTAAATATTTGCTTTTCCAATAGCTCTGACATCTCCCAAATTATTAGATCTTATCACTTTTATTTATCTCCCTTGGTTCTGGACTCAGTCAGATATACAACATAATTAATTCTTTGACCTTGGGCAATTAATTTCCCCTTCCTGGACAGAAAAAAATATGCCCGATCACAAAATTGCATTTATTTTTATTGCAATTGCAATCTTTATAGAACACTTATAATATGCAAGCACTGTTCTACACATTTTACAAAAATTGACTCATTTAAAATGATGACACCTTTGGAGTGGCCATTGTTATCTCTACTTTACTGATGAGAAAACGGAGGCTCACAGAGGCTTAGCTAACTTTCCCAGGACTGCAGAATCTGTATGTGTTGGAATCTCTACTCCGTGCAATTTGGCTCTGAGCCCACATCCTTAATAAGTGCCGAGTACTGAGGGCCATGTGCAGTTACATGCGTAGATGCATATGACAGCAGCTCAGAAGAGGCAACCCTGTTTCTCTTTTCCCATCCCCAGGTTCTGCTTTAGTCAGGTGCTTTTCACTGCAAAAATTGAAGAATTCTCAGGTCAGATCAACTGTGAGGATGGGTGCTCCTATGTGCCGAGAAGAAAAAAGGCCTCAACATGTGATGGTGCTAGTCTCTGGGCAGTTAGCACCAAGGGATGTGATTTCGTGGTTTGTTGTTATGTGCTCAGGTCCTTTCAGTAGGTTAGCTTCTCTCTCCTTTTTTTGCTGCCCAAGGCCTTCAGCCTGTACTCTCTCTCCTTTTATACATTGTATACCCCACCATGGGTGGTGGATCCCAGAATGGACTTTAAACAGACTTGGATCTGGAGCCTCCTTCTATTGTGTCCTTGCTGTGTGATCTTGGACAAATGACTTAATCTCTGAACTCACTGGAAAAAGTGAGCAATACATCCTGCTGTGTAGAGCTATGGTGAAGATTAAAAAAGATAAATAAATAACATACTTAAAGTATGGCCTGGAACATCATAAGCATTGAATACATGTCAGCAATCACAATAATAGTCAATTTTTGGATGGTTGATTATTTCACCCCAGAGTAGGCAGTAGTGTTGGGGTTAAATTGCAACTCCACCTGCAATATTTGTGTGACAGTGGGAAGGTTATTTTACTTCGCAGAGCCTCAGTTTTCATCTCCATAAAATGGGGGTAATTTCCCACAGTGGCTTTTGTTAAGAGTCTATCTGTTTTGCCTCCTCAGCAAATGATGCGGTCATCAGTTTTCCACATGTTCATTCTGAGCATGGTGACTGTGGATGTGATAGTGGCTGCAAGCAACTACCACAAAGGAGAAAGCTTCAGAAGGCAGTACGATGAGTTCTATCTTGCAGAGGTAAGCAGCCCACTCAGATGCAGATCACCATTCAAGGTAGAGGTGAACCTCAGATGGGGCCTTTTGTAAACATGAAAATTGATATCAATTGCTTAATTACCTGACTTTGACTGAAGCTGATTCATTATCTACTTCTGAAGTGTTTCTTTGGCCACTGTGTTGCCTGCTTCATTTTCGTAACTCTCAGACTGAGTGACTTCCCCACCATGTCATGTTGCCAAGGTAACCCCCACCCCCAGCCCCTGCTCTTACTCTTTTGAGCTTGTTATTTTCCTATCCACCTCACATTTTCTCTCCTTTCTCAAGTTGTGTTTAGTCTGTTTCCTGCTAAGGATGAGCAAGCACAGATTCAGAAGATTGTAAATAAGGAAGTCATCTCAGTAATACCAAGGAGAGGGCAGGAAGGAAATTGAAACAGATAACACAATAATTTCTGTACTAGAAACTGAGGTGTGACCACCTACACTAAAGATACCAAGTCAGGAGCAGGTAGGTTTAGTGATTAAACAAGCATCTTCTAGCACCCTACATACCATACTAGAGTTTGGGAATAGTACTTCTTATCAATTGACTCGTTTTGTTAATAGTTGATTCTTAAATATTTTTAAAAGATTTTAATTACTCATGAGAGACACAGAGAGATAGGCAGATATAGACAGAGGGAGAAACAGACTCCCTCCCGATGCAGGACCCTGGGATCATGCCCTGAGCCAGAGGCAGATGCTCAACCACTGAGCTACCCAGGTATCCCTGATTCTTAAATAATTTAATGACATCTAGAGACCACTTTTTTAATTGTGAAAAATTATTTCTAAAATACAGCTCAGAATTCACTGGTGACATTTTTATGGAAAAGCTTATTTACATATAACTCTTTAGAAACCCATTTTTCTTTTAAGTGAGGTAAGCATATATAGCTGAAGGACACTTTAAGAAACGCAAAATATGAAAAAACAAACTTAAAAAACAGAAAAACAGTAATTTGACTATTTTTATTATAAAAGCATCTTCCATGTAAAAAATCCAATTTGCCATATAGTTGAGTTCTCTAAGATATCCAGAATTCCTCCAGTACATTTAAAAATGGATTTGGTTCATAAAAATTCAATCCACCCACACATAAACTTTTTAGAAAAAGAACTGATGGGATATACCTATTGAATGTTAACAAGAAAGTTTTAAGGAGTCACTTATGAATTCCCCTCTTCATAGAAGTTTGTTGCCTGTAACAAAATATCAATTATATTAAACGTTTACCGTGATTTGATGCTGCCTAATTGCTACGTGGTATGTGGAGCTTACAGTTTAGCAAGAAATACAGATAGTAAACAATAAGTGTTTTATGCTGTGGGGTACCAATGACTGGAGCTCATGAAGAAATTATATCCAGCCTGACACTTGAAAAATGGGTATAATTTTGCTGCAGATCTAGCACACAAAGATTAGATTGTCATTAAAAACACAGGGAAACATGGACCAATAATGATATTTGCAGGTGAATTTCTAATGCTTGCATAATGGGATGGCAGCCACAGGGAGAGTCAGGTGAGAGGACATCTAACCCTGATGGAATATACCTCAAAGGAGTGTTGAGGAGCAATGGGTAGGGCATCTCTTCCTCATCCATGTGCTATCCTACATGGGCCATATAGGAAACTGGAGCATGAGCATCATCTTCTGGAAAGGACTGTGGTGGAAGCCATACATTTGGAACAGAAGCAGCTGAGGCAAGGATTTAGGAGGAAGATTAAGTGAATAGGAATAAGAGAATGTAGAAGAAATTACTTAACATGGAACCAGACTCAAGATTAGTTAAAGGCTCTGGGTGGAGAGAGATAGGAAGATACATAAGGCAGAAGAATTATAGTATTAGGACCAGAGGTTAAAGGGTTGATAACAAAATGCCTGGAAATCAGAACAGAAATGGCTATTGGTGATTGGGATTATGCTAATCTCTCTGGAGTGAGTTGTATCTGCTGGTGAAGGAGTCCTGGATATTGGAGATTACATTAACATTTCTTCTGTAGCCCTGCCCAAGGTGGGAACTCAGTGATACTAAATCAGTCCTGTAGAATAAACACAGGGCCATCCACTGGGAACACAGAAAACAGAATCCTCTGGCAAATTTCACCTAATTTTTTCACATATAAAATTGATCTCTTTCTTACTGTGTTTATGTATGTTACCTAACTTATGATCATGCAATGCCAACAAAATTTCAAATAATTTAATACTATAGAGTTCGCTGATACTCTAAATGCCTTAGGAGAATCCAGGTGTAGTTGATAAATCCTTATCATTTGCTTTTTGTGTATAGTATTAAACAATTAAAAAAATAAAGCAAAAAGCCAACCAGACAGGATTCTACAGCAGAATCTAACATTTGTTATGTGTCTACAAATCATTGCTCCTTCCCAAACACTGAAAATAAATTTGATTTTAGTAAAATAAGTAGCGATAATTTCTTCACTTTCAAAACCATGTGGACATTGCTTTATTCTTGAACTACTGAAGCATTCAGAATTCATTTCACTTCTACTGACTGATTTTGAGTATCTGAGCTTCCCAAAGCACATTTGGCCCTTATGCAATAGCATTATCACTGCTCTATATCAGAAACTTGTAAATGAATCCAGGTAATTTGTTCCAAATGAGTATTCTTAAGTTATTCTAATCACACTTACTCTTTTATAAAATACTCTCTTTTTTAAAAGTTTACAAGGACATTTTGAGCTTTAAGTCAGGGTCAACAAACTTTTTCTTGGAGAACCAGATTAACAAACATTGTTGGCTTTTCAGGCCACAGGCTTTTTGTCTCAACTACTCAACTCTACCACTGTTGTACAAAAATGAGTGTGGGCTGAGAATGATGGTGTTCCAATAATACTGTATTTACAAAAATAAGCAGTGGGCTCAACCTTGGGTTAAACTATAGAAACAGAGAGTATGTCAACTAACATCTTTATATGTTAAATTCAAATATACTAATACTAAACAATAATAGCTGCCATTTGGGGGAGATTCTATTATGTTGCAAGTACTTTTAAAGGATTTCATTATCCCATTTAATTCTTAAAATAACTGTAATAACAAATTCAAGTGTATGGGCTATAATGATTCAATATTTAAGGCAATAGCATAATACAATATTTTAGTAACTTTATTTTAAAAATAGATCACAAATAGCCCTGAGCTTTCAGAGAAGTAATTTCTTGAGTTCCCGCATATTCCAGGATAATTTCAAAAATTCAGAATAAACCACTCTACCCATTAGAATCAACTTGCAGTCTAAAACACATCCTTTAAGCATAAATTAAGCTGCTTAGCTTCTGTTGTATAAGGAGACCAGTTTTGCTTCTCTGGACGAACCTAAATTTAAAATTAGTAAGAAAAAGGAAAAACATTTCTTTGCTTTTTTAGGTTATGTATAAACATAAAAAGGTAAATTTACTTTCTTTTTAAAGAATTTTTAATTCTGATCTTAGATAATACATTAATATTATACATAAAATCAATTTTATAATGAACATAATTATATGTTAAAATAGATACTCTCATTTTCTTAGTAATAAAACTTGAACAGTACTTTTCTACCATTATATAAAAATATATAAATATATAAGTGTATCCCCATAAGACTGTATGTTTAACAGAAACTTATCAGCACAGTGTTATGCACAGAAGATTAACAATTTCAACAAAATTCCTCTTTTAAGAAAGTCACGAATTGATGGGAGAGCTAGCACAATGAAGCAAGCAATGAAGAACAGCATTTCTGGTGAAGAGAGAGGTTTACCTTTTTTAGGATGTCTCTTCGGTTTCCTGTTTTTCTATGACAGCTGTGTGTTTGAAGCAGAAAGGCCTTTGTAAAGTCTGGACTGTTTGCCATCTTTCAGAAAGTCATCTTTTCTAGAAAAGTAGTTTCTGTGTCCCTCTGAAGACATTTGGCTTTATGATATTTGCTAAAATGAAATTAAATGAAAGACCCGTTTATTTTACTTCCAACAAAATCTGACACCTATATTTCACCTCATTATCACAAGAAACGACCAAATTAAGACAGTGACTCATTTACCATAGCAGCAATCTTTCATATTATCATTAAGTTTAATATCATTTTTGGAAATTTTTCATTAAATAAGTTTTTTCTGACAATAACATTTTTAGTCCTTTCTTCTAAAGGACTTGGACAGTACCGTGTTATGTGAAAAATCATATAATAATGACATTTTCAACTATTCAGTGATCCATTTCAAAAGTTTGCTGTTAATGTAGAATATGGACAGTACAGTATAGATAAAGAACAAGTGATTTACAGACACCTCTAGAGTGGTTCAGATAGTCATTTACTTTGGTGTAATTTAATCTGAATTTCATTTAGGAAAATAGGGTTACCTGAATTAGATTTCTTGTGACTTTTGTACTATGATCTTCTTTTGTGACAAATATGCATTCATTTTCTCATAATATCCATTGTGTTTCTTGGCAAATATGAGATAGAGACCACAACACAAATCTTGGATTATACATTTCAAATATCTTTCCTACATTTGGGCAGCACTTCTACCATTTTATCTTCTCAGACCTGCATGGCACAATCAGCTCATTTATAATTTGTCACCTATAAATGTTCATACATTATTCATTGATTTAAAAGGGCAGAACGATTTCTATTGTTATATTTACATTATGCATGTCATTTTCCATTTGGTTATTTTTCTCCTTAGTGTCAGAAATTTGGCAATCATCTTACTGTTTTACCTGTTCACATCACAAATCCAATTGCAAGTTCTTTTAGAAAACAAGCATTTTAAATTAATTTCTCATGCTTTGCACTCTAAAAAATTATTTTCACGAGTGATGCGCTTTTCTGGAAACAAATATAAAACTGTTTTTTGGAATACCTCCTTTAATTTTTAGATATATATTCCATTATTGGTAATTTTCTTGAGGACAAGAGAGTACGTTATGGTATATATTAAATGACATAAGTATTATTATAAAATTAAAAATGTGGAAAAGAAATAATAGAATATAGTGCTTGAAGAACTCCTATAGCCTGCATTCCTGAAAATATTTAACTTTGCTATGGTGACATTAAACCAGATACATCTATAAAGTATGCATTTTCAACAGGGAGTAAAACACCTATAAAGGGGTAAAAATTGGTTCTTAGGGAGGCAAAAAAAAAATCTTACTATTTCAAGATTTTTTGCCTCCTTAAGAACCAATTTTTGCTCTATTTATAGAGTAGAAATAGATATGTGAAGTATATAAACAGATATATAAAATATCTTTGGTATTAAGATTCCATATGGCATGGTGTTAGGAACAAAATATCTAAAAAGACTCCTGGTTGGGAAGGAGGGGGTGATCTAAAAAAAAAAAAAAAAAAAAGATTGGAAAACACTGATAGGAAAATTTTTTTAATAAATTTCTTTTTTTATTGGTGTTCAATTTACCAACATACAGAATAACACCCAGTGCTCATCCCATCAAGTGCCCCCCTCAGTGCCCGTCACCCATTCACCCCCACCCCCCGCCCTCTTCCCCTTCCACCACCCCTAGTTCATTTCCCAGAGTTAGGAGTCTTTAGGTTCTGTCTCCCTTTCTGAAATTTCCCACACATTTCTTCTCCCTTCCCTTATATTCCCTTTCACTATTATTTATATTCCCCAAATGAATGAGAACATTTTGAGAGAAATATTTGTGTACTGTTTCCAAGTTATTTCAAATAATGTGACAATATTTATGGAGAGTTTATCACACTTACAGATCTTACCTTCAGGGCGCCTGGGTGGCTCAGTCAGTTAAGCCTCTGCCTTTGGCTCAGGTCATGATCTAGGGGTCCTGGGATCAAGACCTGTGCCAGGCTCCCTGCTCAGGGGGGAGTCTGCTTCTCCTCCCTCTGTCTACCATTCCCCATGCTTCTGTGCACTCTCTCTTTCTGTCAAATTAAAAAAACAAAAAACAAAAAACAAAAAAAAACCCTTTACAAATCTTATCTTTGCTCTTGAAAAGATGAGTTTCAACTTGTAAGCACTCACACATAGCATAATGTGCTGCAAAGATGAGAGACAGAGGAAACATCCTAGGGCATCTTGTCCATGTGGCGGGCTGCGACGCGAGGAAGCACAGCAATGGCACATGCACTCCCAGGCCATCTGCCTGGGATTTGTGGAAAGCCCAAGACTGGACACATTTCCAGATGATTCTTCTGAGCAGTCCTTCTAAGTATTGAGGTTCTGCAGGCAGCCCTGGGGTCTTCTCCCTTTTGTATGGCCAACAGCACAACCCTGGCAAGTTCCTCTCTGTCCAGCTATTGTCAAGGCTCATTTCGCTGACACAAGCTGGAGCCACCCACTGAGAAGTGTTGCTTTAGCTTCCCCCTTAACTGCTCCTCTCCTCTCCTTCTAAACTGAAATCCTGCACTAAACCTTCTAGCCTCCACTAAAATACCTGATGAGCAGTAAGCTAATTTAATTTTCCTAAATCCCAACTTTAATTCCTGACATAGTTCTTCCTTACCCCAAAGTAACCCATAGGATAAGTAAGTTACATATATTGTCATATATAACATTTTTCATAAAATTTTACCACTTTGGGATTATAGTTTCTCAGAGAACTAGACTATTAGCTTATAATTAGTAATTAATTATGTTAAAAATGAGGTATTGTTTCCCACAAGTACTAGAATCAGAAACTCCAGGAGGAATATGAGTGGAAATATGGTATTTACATATAATCACATAACAGTTTGCTAAATCCTTTTTTAGTGGCCATAAGAGGGTTTGAAAAGCATATAGGTTTTCCCACTGAGCAAATAATAATGCAAATGGATCCAGCTGCATATTTAATCATGAATTATAATCCTTTAAAGAGATAATTCCATCTGTCTTTTTGATAGCGGATGCAAAGTTAGCAAAGTAATTAGTTGTATTTATATATAATTTGATGATCTATTTGGATATATTTCAGGTATTTATTAGTAGTTCCCAACTTTAAAAACAAAAAGACACTTTGATATGGATTTCATTCTTTCCTCTGGAATGCAAGTTTGAAACTACAGGTGAAGACTAGAAATGGATGTGTAGGTGCCTGTCATTGCTCCCTCTGCTAATATGACATCCAGGTCAGGCTGCAGGTTAGACCTTTAGAACCCATCTGTGTTTTCAGTTACTCCAGAGATCTCCAATGTCTGGAGGACTTCTTTCATATTGTTATGAGACCTGGACTAAGAAGCCAGGGCTAGAGAAAACTTGCCTCTTTGTTAGGACTATGGCAGAGATTTAGATCCCCTGGATGTCTGGGGCTGACCCTGCAAAGGAGTTACACCTGCTCAGTGGTTGCTTGTGGTCCAGAGAAAACCAAAAGAATCCCACTGATCTTGATGAGCCAGGAAGGGAGCATTACTAGAAGCTGAATTACTTCTAGGTAGAGGCAGTTGGAAATGGATTTCACCAGCCTAAGAGGAGCCTTGACATGGAGCAGCTCCCTCCCGTGGGTGCCCAGCAGATAGACCTTGAGTTAATAGGTCACTTACCATAAAAATGGTAAATAAGTAAAGAAAAAGTATTCTCCTACGAAGGGACCCAGAAATTGAGGATGAAACTCAGAAAACGAAGATGAATGAGTACAAGAGTTTCCCAATAGAGTACAATTGATGGAAGATATAGTAGGGTTTGTTTTGTTTGTTTGTTTGTTTGTTTTTAATATCTCAAGCATAGGCAATTAAGGCACAAAACAAATTTTCTGAAGCTTTGGTTAAAATTTTCAAAAAATGAACTGAAAAAGGGGATGATTATTGTTGAGAAAGAATGATAATATGGGAGATCAGGTGGGGAAAGAAAACCTCAAAGAAATGGCAGAAATCATGAGGGGAAAAAGCAAAAGAGACTAGCCACTCTGATGTGACCAATACAAGGCCCTGAAGGAAAAAGAATGGATAGAAGAAAAGTAATAATGAATGAGAGAGAGAGAAGTGTTTCTAAATTGAGGAAAAGCATAAATCAGTAGATTGAAAGGAGACAATAAATCTCAGAGAGATTAAATGAAAAAAAAAGTACATTCCTAGGCATATCCTGGTGACCTTCCTTGGTTACAAGCATAAAAAAAAATTATTAAGCCTCTGAACAGGCGTAAATAATCTGCAAAAACAAAATAAATATACTGTTCATCTACAATATTAAAAGGTAGAAAACGATGAGTCAATATATGCACAGACCATTGAGAGGAAAGAATCTGTATGCAGTCAGGATAGTCATGTCCATGTTAAAAATGCATTTTGGTGGGTAATGGGTGTTAAGGAGGGCACTTGATATGATGAGCACTTGGTGTTATATGTAAATGATGAATCACTAAATTCTACTCCTGAAATCAGTATTACACTATATGTTAACTAGAATTAAAATAAAAATTTGGGGGAAAATGCATTTTGGATAGGGAAGGTTTAAGAGAGTATACAACCTGTAATATTTATCTGAGCAAACCACTCCAAAGTATGCTAATTGTAAGTATATTAGAGAAGTAGCAAAGGAAAAGCAGACATAGAGGCTGACAAGGAAAGAAAAGAGATGGGTGTCAGATCCAAATGAAAGATGACAATAAAAATGTCACACAAAATCCTTGGGAAAAACAGATAGTTATGGTTCAAGAAACTAGAAGTAAATGTGTAAACAACTTTTTAAAATCAGGATTTAAGAAGAGGCATGACACCCATGAAGCATGGGGTAATAGATAAACATGCTGCTAAATTTGTAGATGGCAAGTATGTGAGGGATGGGTGAGCAAGCAACTTTGTATGGGAGAGGAGCTTATTACTATTCCACTTCAATGCAATAATTTTAAAAAAGGATAGATTGATTTATGACCATTGGGAATTGAACTGGGGGATTAGAAAAGCAGAGTAAAATGTCGAAATTAGTGGGGAGAGGAGGGAAGGAGGAGAAATCAACAACAGTTCGACCACATCAGAAAAGACAAGAAAACATTAAAAGATGAAATAACAATGACACACAAAAAACTGGAACCAAGACCAAATCTAATTATGGTACATTAAATATGTACAGGTTGAATTTTCCTCTCAAATGACATAGAAATCTGATTATGCTTAAACACAAACTCAAATATATTGATCATAGGAAACACATACAGGATGGCCCCAAAAGGTGACTGAAAATCATCTCTCAATGAAACAAGTAAAAGTGACACCTAAAATATTAAAACACTTTAAAATGCTTAGCAGAACATGCAAAAGATTAAGGAATATTCTCAAGGACAAAAGTTAAATGTGATATGAGTGCAGAATATGAGGTAGGCACTAACACTACAGCTACCTGAGAACATTTGTCACATAAAACTTTCCATTTTAAGAGCTATAATCAAGATAAAAGAGGCTGTGAAGGTGAGGTGCCAGGACAGAGACCCCTGCATCACATAGGACACCTAAGGTCTGTACTTCAATGAAAGAAGGAAAAAGTCCACTCTCAGAAGAATATGATGAGGAAAGCTTCAGTCTTGACTTTGACTACAGATGGATAGATAAAGAGTAAGATTTACTGAAAATGTGTCAACACAAGCCTGCCCTCACATGGGGTTGGATTTCCCATGGATTGTACCTACTCTCAAAGATGAGATAATTCCTTTTTTTAATGGTTAAAAAACATTCCTTTTTAATGTATTTATTCGTGAGAGAGAGAAAGAGGCAAAGGCAGAGGGAGAGGCAGGCTCCTCACAGGGAGCCTAATGCAGGACTGGATTCCAGGACCCTAGGATCACGCCCTGAGCCAAAGGCAGACATTCAGCCATGAGCCACCCAGGCATCCCAAAGATAAGATGATTCTTATTTAAGAAATTGCAGATCATGCAAAAGGTGGAAAACTCCACAGTAAGTTTGAGAAAGCTAGCATAAGCTTAATCAAAAGCTGATAATGGTAGTACAAGTAAAATTATAGACCAATTTCATATATGACAATTACTACAAATAGTATAAATAACATGCTATTCAACAAAATCCAGCAGGTTAGCATTACCATCTAAAGACTTATTCCCAGGAATATATAAATGGTCAACATCAAAGACCCTTGTGATATATTTCATTGCCTCAATGAATTAAGAGCTAAAATCCTGTAAGTAGAATAGGAAGAAGAAGAATGTCCTTAAACATGGTAGCAATTAATTACCAAAACCCATTGCAACCATTATACATGAATGCTGGAAAACTTCCTTTGAAAATAGGAGTAAATTATGGATCCTTCTTACTGCCACTTAATCAGAAGTGAGTATCACAATACAGATGCAGCATTATAGCTAATGAATTAATACAATTAATGCCAAAATAAGTCTTTAAAAATCTTATCTTCATTTGCAGATGAAATATACATATTTCTATAAAACTCAGGAGGTATTATTTAAAATATTAGAATTAGAAGAATCTAGTAAGGCGGTTATAGAAAATCAATATAGATAAATCGATAGCTTTTTTCTCCACTGGAACTAACTAGGCAGAAATGGTAAAAAAAATAAAATAAAAAAAATTAAAAAATGCATTTACATTAGTTATCATGATAATAAATTCATAGAAATAAATTTCACAAGCAAACAATAACATCTTAATGGGGGAAATTTTTATTAAAGAACATAGTCCAAAATAAATAGAAAAACTGTGGTTTTGGATAGAACTACTCGGTAGTAGTCCTTCTAAAGTCCTATTTTGTTTTAAAAGGTAAAGAAAAAATTTGAAAAGATAAAGATAGAAATATGTGACCATATAAAATCTAAAGTACTTGTAGAGCTAATGCCACCAAATTTAAAAATCAAACTATTGACTAGGGAAAAAAATATTTGCAGTTCATATAGCAGACAAAGATTAATGTCCTTAATATCAGCAGCTCTGAAAACTGATAAGAAAGATAAAATGCCACCATAGAAAATTGGCAAGGTTATGAACAGGAAAATTGTATTAAAAGAAAAATCTAAATGATCAATACATATATGAACAGATAAGTAAAGGTTTGATTAAGTTTGATTACATCTGGTGGTAGTACAGATTTAGGACAAGAAACCCTTTCCTACCTTGCTAGAAGGCAAAAAACTTACTATAATATCTTGAAAGTAATCCCTTAATATTGCCTAAAATTTAAAACATGCAAAACTGTCTTTTGCTCCAATAATGCCAGCTTTGAAAATGTATGTGTACATATAAAAGCCCAATAAAATACCAATATTACATAAAGATAGTTGGTGTAGTCTTGTTTTAGAAGTAGTGAAATGCTTAATCATTTTCCCCTGATGATTCCCTATCAAGGAAGTAGTACCCTTCATTAAATCAGTAAAGAAAATGTCGAATTAAATAAACACTGAAGACTTCTGGGTAAAGATGGCAGAGTAGGAGGACCCTAAGCTCAGCTTGTCCCACAGATACGAGTAGGTAACACCCACATCAGTGTAAATAATCCAGAAAACAACCAGAAGACTAGCAGAACAGGCTCTCCACAACTAAATGGAGAGAAGAAGTCACATTGAAGACAGTAGGAAGGGCAGAGAGCTAAATGAATCTGAGGGACTGTTCATGGGAGGGAGGGATGCCTGAGCGTGGAGAAAGTGTCTTCATGCCAGACACCAGAGGTACAGGAAGCTCACATAAGGAAAACAAATCCCCATAATTTAACTTTGAAAACCAGAGCGGGGGGGGGGGGGGGGATCCCTGGGTGGCTCAGTGGTTTGGCGCCTGCCTTCAGCCCAGGGCGCAATCCTGGAGTCCCGGGATCGAGTCCCACGTTTGGCTCCCTGCATGGAGCCTGCTTCTCCTTCTGCCCGTGTCTCTCTCTCTCTCTCTCTCTCTCTCTCTCTCTCTCTCTCTCTCATGAATAAATAATAAATAAAATCTTTAAAAAAAAAAAAAGAAAAGAAAACCAGAGGGGTGTAATTTCAGGAGTTCTTACAATCACTGGGGCTTAAAACCTGGAACTTTAAAAACCAGCAGGTTTTGCTCTGGGAGAGCTTAGAGGACAATAGGAAACTGAGTCCCCACCCTTAAAGAGACAGCACAAAAACAGCCCCAGGGAGATACAGCACAGAGGCAGCAATTTGAAAAGCAACTGAGTTTATGGAAGGGAGATTTGTTTATTAATCATAGAGCATGTGCTAGAGGAGCAAAGGTCCTTGGGAGACTTCAAGAATAAAAGAGATGACAGGTGCAATTTCCCTCCCCTACCCCCTAGCCAAGACACTGTGGGAACCAGAATGGGGAAAACATTCTCCACCTAATATGCTAACAGCATGTCCCATCCATGAGTTTTCCTGCAGATCTGCCCCTTCAGTACACCATTGGCTGGAACCCATCCAAAGCAGTGCCACAAGCCTGGCAGTACTTAAGCAGCCCCAATAGGGGTAGCACCACCCCAAGTGACTCTTACCTTGGAGAAAAGGGAAGATAACCACACACACCAGTCAGCTAGTTCCAGCAGTGGTTTGGGGACAGACATCTGGTCTGACTACTGGCCCCAACCACCAACAAAAGTTTCTCAGGGGACAACACAGGGAACCCTACAGTTTGGTGCTACTGTATCTCTAGAAAATGCCTGATATGATTCAACTCAAGCCCAGGGTAGCCCCAGAGCAACCCACTAACAACACAGGGACCAAACCCTGCCCAAAACAGGCAAAGAGAGTGATTCCATATGACTAGACTGAAGGCAGAAATGGCTTAGCCATAATACTAGGACACACACAACATACATAGGAGATACCCTTGAAGCACCAAGTACTGGTGAACAGGGGACATTGCCCTGCATGGCAAAAAGTAGTGAAAAATTGAGAATTTTAAAATCAGCAAGAAAAAAGAAAGCAGTTACATAAAAGGAAAACCCCATACAGCTATCAGATGATTTTTCAGCAGAAACTTTTCAGGCCAAAAGGGAGAGTCATAATATATTTAAAGTACTGAAAAAACCCTGCAGCCAAGAATACTTTATCCAGTAAGGCTATCATTCAGAAATGAAGGAGAGATAAAGAGTTCCCTAGACAAACAAAAGCTAAAGGAATCCGTGACCATTAAATGATAGCTCTACAAGAAGTGTTAGAAGGAAGGAAAAGTAAGACCACAAGTAAGAGTAAGAAAAGCAGGAAACACAAAGACAGTAAAATTAAGAACATCTATAAAAATCAGTCAAGGGATTCATAAAATAAAAGGATATAAAGTATGACACCATATACCTAAAAACATGGAGGGGAGAGGAGTAAAGAATAGATTCAAATTTAAGCAACCATCAACTTAATATAGACTGTTATATGCATAAGATGTTAGATACAAACCTAATGATAACCAAAAGTCAAAAACCAGTACTATATATGCAAAAAATAAAGAGAAAGGGCTCCAAATATGTCAATAAGGAAAACCAGCAAACTGTGAGAGAAGAGAGCAAGAAAGGAACCAAGAAGAAATACAAAAATAACCATAAAACAAGAAACAAAATGGCAATAAGTACATTCCTATCAGTAATTACCCTGAATGAAAATGGAATAAATGCTCCAATCAAAAGACATAGCATGAGAGAATGGATAAAAAAAAAAAAGACCCATCTATATACTGCCTATAAGAGACTTATTTCAGACTTAATGTACATTAAGTAAAGGGATGGAAAAGCACATCATGCAAATGGAGGTGAAAAGAAAGCTAGGGTAGCAAAATTTATATCAGACAAAATAGATTTTAAAGCAAAGACTGTACCAAGAGACATAGAAGTACCCAATATAATCATAAAGGGAACAATCCAACAAGAAGATATAACCATTGTAAATATTGCACCCAAAATGGGAGCTGTCCAATTTTCCCAACACCAGTGGGGTTATTGAAAAGAGACTTTTTCCCATTTGATATTCTTGCCTCTTTTCTCATAGATTAATTGAGCAAATAAGCATGGGTTTATTTCTGGGCTCCCTCTTCTGTTCCATTGATCTATATGCTAATTTTTGAGCCAGTGTCATACTGTTTTGCTTACTACAGCTTTGTAGAGTATCTTGAAATCTGGCATTCTGATACCTCCCATTTTCTTCTTTTTCAAGATTGCTTTGGCTATTCTGGGTCTTTTGTGGTTCCATATAAATTTTAAGATTGTTTGTCCTAGTTCTTTTACTTATTTCTTACCAATTTGGATGCCTTTTATTTCTTTTGCTTGTCTGATTGCTTGGCTTGTATTTACAGTACTATTTTGAGTAAAAGTGATGAGAACGAACATTGTTGTCTTGTTAGTGATTTTAGGGGAATAATTCTCAGTTTTTCACCATTGAGTATGATGTTACCTGTAGGTTTTTTCAAATATGGCCTTTATTATGTAATATGATTGGAGGAAAAAATCCCTTCTGATACTCTATGTTGTCCTAGAAGAAAAGAGGGAAGCTCTCCTCTATTACTGTTTTCCATTAAATCATCTGATATCTTCTCAGAGGGATTTGTTTGACTAATTCCAGCCCTCATTCTTATGCTCTTTAATTCAAAGTTAATCTTATGTATTACAACTGAATTCCAGTTGCAAACTTCTTTATAGAATGCATTTTCTAACCCATAGGACAAGTAAAGGAAAAATAACATGCTGTGTTTATAAGTGTATTTTATAACATTGGTATTTGTAATAGTAAATTCATAGAATTAATGTGATAGATTAAAAGGTTGTACTCATTAATATAGTAATATTCATTGTTAATTTTCTTAATTATTATTAAATTTCTTAATTATTGTATATATACACACACATAAATTGCTTGATATAGAATCCATATTTCTTTGCTTGTTTATGTGGCCCAAAGCATAAATGAGATCTACACTTTCTTATTTTAGTTTAATGATGCTTAGTAATATGCAAATCATTTTATAATATACCATGGGAATTATAGAAACTATCTTCAGAAAATCCAAATTATGGGAAAATGCAGCCTTTCTGTGTATATAATATTCAAAGAATGACGGTGACTTCTAGATAATACCAAAAAGTGAATAATAAAGAAATACCACTTACAAACACTTAAGATTTTAACAAATTTTGCTACTTGCTTAAGATGTATTTGACCTGTTATACTCTAGTTGGTGTTTTTCAAAACCATTTTTTTATAGCATGTCATTCTAGATCCTTGTGGGCTTCTCATTTTATATAATAGCAGCTGAAATTCACACATTAACACGTGTATGAAATATTTTGAAATAAATTATAGTTTTAGGTTTTAGTTTCACTGTCTCTTTGTTCCTCCAGGTGGCTTTCACAGTACTTTTTGATTTGGAAGCACTTCTGAAGATATGGTGTTTAGGATTTACTGGATATATCAGCTCTTCTCTCCACAAATTTGAACTACTACTCGTAATTGGAACTACTCTTCATGTATATCCAGATCTTTATCATTCTCAGTTCACATACTTTCAGGTAATATGAATAATGTCTATTTGTAGAATTTTTTTCTTCCAGAGAAAATAGCAGTAACACTATAACAACTACACAGAATTATATTAAGTACTTATATATAATTATTATACAATAAACACAAACTTGAGATACGCTCAATGACATCTTCAGTACCAAAAATTCATTCATAATTCATTACTGAGTTAATGAAAACTCTGAAAATGCACAGTAATAAATGGAGATGTTTTAGGTGTAACTTTCTGAGATAAAAAAATAAAGTGCATTTGAACTTCACTAATTTTATTTATTGGTGATTCCAAAGCTGTTGTTTTCAGAGCAATTTTAACTTCAGCTGCCAGATTACAACTTGAGACTCTGTTTCTAATACCTTGGGAAAGGACCTGAGAATATAATTCACAAAAATGATAACAAATGTCCTGCATATATAAGTGAAAAGCTGAGCTCTAGTAATCACTGCCAAACATATTGAAATCACAGAGGATATCGTGGTTCAAGCTTTCAGTATATCAACATTTTTGGACATAAATCCCTTGTCATTTGTTGGGTTATATCTTTAGTCTTGGTTATCATAAGTGAGGTGGCTGGGGTAAGAGATATACACACATTTAAAACTCTTGATACAAAATGCACTTCCCAGTCATGCCATTGTATGTTCTTGGGTGCTGCTGTCTAGATTTACAAAATCAACATGAGCATTTAGTACTTACATTTGAGAATCATTGTACATAATTATAGAAAATATGCCTGATAAGCAAAACAACAAGATATCTTTTATAAACCTATGAAGTCTACCAAATTAAGAAAAATATTGATGGCCATTTCAACAAGAATACATATGCAAAATATATTCAGGCCTTTAAAATTCCTATAGTTTCTCACAGATAATTTTCTAGTAAAAAAGATATAGATTACAATTTTGAATACAAATCTATTTATTCTGGAATTGTTTGTGAAAGAAAAATGGGAACTTTTAAAATGGTGAACATTTGAGGAATAGCTTCACAAGTCATATGCAAATTTGACCATAAAAATAATGACTATCATGAATTTGTGATTACTTAGAGACATGATTCATTATCTCTAGTTTTTTTTTCTACTGGTCTATGTTTCACAAAATATCTAAAATTGATATTCATGGTTCTAATGATTTTATATATAGAGAGGTATGGTCAAATAATACGTCATCAATGAAGTTTGTAATTTCAGCATTATCTTTGATCCTGGATTATAATCTATAATAGTTTAATTTATGTTAATGGTTAAGTGATTTTCATTTGCATTTCCCTATACATAACCATGTTTATATTTTTCTAATGAGATAATTAAATACTACCTCAGTTATTATATGGCTAAAATATCCATCTCTGAAGAAGTTCAAGTGTCACAA
Organism: Canis lupus dingo; assembly: GCF_003254725.2. Classification (NCBI taxonomy): domain Eukaryota; kingdom Metazoa; phylum Chordata; class Mammalia; order Carnivora; family Canidae; genus Canis; species Canis lupus. Next base: position 51,126,551 of record NC_064264.1, on the reverse strand, counting down.
GGATTTTAGCAGATTCACAGATAAGAACCCACTGTTCTGAACACAATGGCTATTCTTGGGCCCACTTTGGTCTCCCTTGTGAGTCCTCAACTTCTCATCTGACTTGGCCGTTTCTCATTATGTTGGCAACATGGCATGAATTTCACATTTTCATATTTAGGTGAAGTCAACAGTTTAGTACAAAATGACTCCATTTATAGTATCAGTTATCTCTGAGAACAATTATTCGTGTAATTCATCTATTTATTCAAATTGATATTTACTGAGCACCTACTATATGCCAGGCCCAGTTTCAGATGCAGAGGACAGAGATGAACAAACAGAGGAAAACCCCACCTCGGTAAGCTTCCATTCTTGAGGGCAAACAGTTCACAAACAAGTACACATAAGAATGTGGAATAAAGTGGTAGAAATGTTATAAAGGAGAAACAAGAGTAAAAGGGATAGATGTGGGGGGGGGGGATGCTAGTTTAGATTCATTGCTCATCATGGCAGCCCTCTCCAGAGAGGTCACTTTTGAGCAGAGACTAAGAGAAGTGAAGGGGCAAGCCAAGAAAACCTCATGGCACCTGTCCTGAGGTGAAAACATGCTTGTTTTCGATGTGGCTGGACTGGAATGAACAAAGAGCACCATTGTCTTATAGGAAGAAATAGTTTCACAAAATGCTACAACTGTAACACCCAGGTAATCATGATGATGTTGGGTGGTATTTATTGTGTTTGCCACATGCCAGGCACTGTGCTAAGTGCCTTGTGCTGTTCATTACTTACCACAATCCTGGGAGACAGAGAGTATCCATGCAAACTGAGGTCCCAAGACATTTGATGACTTGCCTAAGACCACATAACTGGCAAGTGGTGGAAACTCATTACTAAGAAGTTCAATTTCATATCTATATTCTTAGCCATGCAATTTCTAAAGTATCTCACTTGTAATTAACAGAGTGATCCTAAAGAGACAGACTTAGAAATATGACCAGGAGAATGAGCTTTGGAAGCAACCACAAAATGTTCTACAGTGCTTATCTTTGAGAATATGGTTTACTTTATTCCATATCTGCAGGAACACAAAATCAAAAGGCTTTATTGGATAAACAGAGTGAAAAGCAGGGATCCCTGGGTGGTGCAGCGGTTTAGCGCCTGCCTTTGGCCCAGGGCGCGATCCTGGAGACCCGGGATCGAATCCCGCGTCAGGCTCCTGGTGCATGGAGCCTGCTTCTCCCTCTGCCTATGTCTCTGCCTCTCTCTCTCTCTCTGTGAATATCATAAATAAATTTAAAAAAATTTTAAAAAAACTGTTTAAACAGAGTGAAAAGCATATTTATCCCCAACCAAATGAAAAGGCATAACTAGAGTCATTGATAAGGATTTTGCCTTTCCAGAGATGCAGGCTTACCCCTTTGAAAATGTTGATCAAATTGGCCATGTAGGAATCGTGGTAAGTTCTGCTTCTTCCAGCTAATGAAATATTAATTTATCAAAATTGCACAGATGTGCAGAGGCTGTTTTATTATAATTTGAGATAGAATTCAAAATTACTTAGACAATCTTTTAAATATGATTTTAATACAAGTGGAGGAAACCTGCTATATTGAAAGTTGAGCTATAAGCCAGTTAAATTGTTCCTTTAAATGTACCTGGACTCAGCTGTTAATTAGATACCGAATCATTTGTGTCTGAGAATAACAAATCTGATAAGAATGTGAAATCTTTCCATGTTATTATCCTGTATATTAATATGAATCTTAATATTTTAATAGCTCACATGATAAAGTTATTCACTTATTATTTGGAAAGATGACCTGAGTGTAATATGTTCTGATTTGGGAACATGTAATTTCTAACAGGAAGACTGGTGGTTTAACCATAGCATGATGCTTACTTGGAACAACATAATTTTTCAAGTAAATTTTCTTTTTTTCAATATTGCATGAAGAAATTAAAATTAACTACTAGGAAATATGCATTTTCTCAATTCTTTCAACATTTGTCCTTTAGTTTACTAGACACGTGGTTACATTTGCATTCTGTAGACAATAGGAATGATAAGGTTCACCATCAGTATTTGCTGTTAATTCAAGTTCTAGGGGAGTAAAAGTGGCTTCAGGCATGGCATGATGCAGAAGCCAAAATGGTATCATAAGGTCTCAATCTGTATGTTCACTCACCTTTCTTCTGTGTCCGTATTATTCTTAAGCTGACTTTCTCCATGCAGTGGCAAAGATGGCTCCTGGAAGCTCGAGACTTCTGTGGTCCTTACAGTAATGCCCACTGGGAATAAAAAATGACACATGTCTTACAGGCCCAACAAAAGTTCTGAGGATAACTAGGTTGTTGTGAATACTTCCAGGTGTGGATCGTGGGCATCATGGAGTCCCTTTGGGACCTCACAGACCAAGAATGGAGCTGGAATAATTTGCCAAAGGAAAATCAGGAAGAGTAGGAAGCTAAGGATGCTGTAAAAATCCAAAGATGTTATTTTATCTGTGTAAAAATTAAAATCTAGATTCTAAATCATTTCCTGTTCTTTACTGGATTGAAAATGGACAATTCATTTTTCTTCTCCTGAGAAGATTTCACAGACAGCTTGAGCTCTTACCAACCTGGCATAGACAGCCATTTGTACTTAGCGTATTTTATATATGCCCAGACCACTGTTTTTCTGTTTTTCTATAGCTGCTCAAATGGAAAAGTGCGATTTATGAAGTCCTGTGAAAAATTAGGTTTTCGTGTGAACTTACATAAGATTCAGTGTAAAAAAAATGATCAAGTATGTATGTTTTTCTGTCTCACAACAGGTTCTTCGGGTAGTTCGACTTATTAAGATCTCACCTGCACTAGAAGACTTTGTGTACAAGATATTTGGTCCTGGAAAAAAGCTTGGGAGTTTGGTTGTATTTACTGCCAGCCTCTTGATTGTTATGTCAGCAATTAGTCTGCAGATGTTCTGCTTTGTCGAAGAACTGGACAGGTTTACAACGTTTCCAAGGGTAAGAATAAAAAATGCAGTCAATTTAATTCCTTCTTGCTATTTTAATAATAATGGTTAACATCAAAATAATTTCCCTTTTAAACAGTGGTTCAAAAATATAGCTATATTTTTGAGAACTTGGAATAATTCAGTTTTGATATGTAAAATGCTCTCTTCTGCAGGGGGCAGGCATTTGAACACATTGTCAGCATTGTCCGATTATACATCAATTCTAAAATTCTGGAAATAGTCTAATAGAATGAGATGCTGAAACCAGACAAGATGAAAGCTAGGGCTCTTAGCACCTATAGATGAAAATATAGCAGAATTTTTAAATCATTTTTTTGTGTCTGTGAGAGTTATCATTTTAAAATCTGTTTTATATAGTTCATATATTTTATGTCAAGCATAATCTAGAAGGGGTTTTTGATTTTCCATGTAATAAAATTCATAAACTCTTCAGATTTGAAATGCCTTTAGAAGATTATCTAGTTCATGCCTCTGCATTATCATTAGAATTCACTTAGGCTAAAAAGGAAGTTAAAAATCAATCAATTCATAAGCAGAACTCATGTAGAAAACATAGCCCTAATCAAAGATTCTGAAACTTAACTCTGTGTGGATTTAGAAACATGAAAAAACATAATGACCAAGATGGAAAATATATTTTTTACCATAAGCTGAAATAGTAAGGCCTATTATATGGGGAGGATAATTTTAGGGTAATAGTAGGATATAATACATTTTTAAAAAATAAGCTTTGAGAGCAAAAAAAAAAAATGTCTATACTGGTAGACTAATGAAGCCTGGTTATTTTTTTAAATCTTGTGCTAAGTTTGTTACATATCACCAAGCATTTTTTGAGTGCATATAAAGAGCCAGGCAGTTTTGGTGATCTTAAGACAGAACCACACCTGTTTCTAGTCTTCAAGATAAAGGCAAGTACAAGGTGCTCTGGGAACCCAGAGGTAAGGTCTATAACCAGGAATGGAAAAATCCAAGAAAACTTCTTGAAACAGGCAGTTACTAAAGAACTTGTACATAGCTAAGTAGGGGAACATGGTGGACCAGGTTTGGGACCAGCATATGCTAAAGGTTTGAGGTGAGCTATTCTTGTTCCAGAACCTAAAGAAGAAAGAAAGGTCAATGTGAGAGGAGGACATAAAACCAAGAATGTTTTAAGTTGGGTGAAAGTGTGATTGGGTTTAAATGCTTTTGAGAGAGAGTGAGTAGAGGGCACGGTTGAAGATGTTATCAGACACAGAGGACAGGAGCAAAAGGTTCCCAAACGGGCTGTCCAGAGCCCAGGCATAAAGACTGGCCATAGATAGATATTGACCTGTCCTTTGTTCAGGTGGTGATGTAGGACAGCAAGCCAAACTGAAAGTCATAAGGAGTCTTTGTTCACTCACTGCCACAGTGCAAGCAGCAGGCAGAAATAAGCACAAGCTCCCAGCATTCCATGTTCCCCACTAAACAGCACTGGGTGAGTGTCAAGTGGGTCATAGATGTGGTGAGAAAAATAGAGAAAAGTGCCTTAGTTGAGGCTCCCAGGTGATGCACCCTTGGAGTAAAAACACCTGGGCCAGGAATTTGGCGTCCTGGAATGGAGGGTGCTGAGTTTCTGCCTGCAACTTCCTCCAGAGAGGACCCTGCATTGACTGTGCACCAAGTCAGGTGTGGGGATGGCAGCCTCCCCGGTGAGCCCTCCAGGCAAAGCCTCACCAGTGCCAGTGGTCAGGCCACATGGGATGCTGTGGGCCTGGAGCCAGAGTCTTCAACAGGAGGCTCAGCTCTTCCTGCAAGGATGAGGGGATGAAAGCAGAGAGGACAGTGATGTCACTAAGTCTCTAGTCTGCCCCTTCACAGGGGAAATGAAAATTGAAGAGCGCCACTTTCAGAATGCCACAAGACTGTCATTGTCACAATCTATCTCTGAAGCCAGGTTAATTCACACAGTATTGAAAGCCCACTAAGGGTCAGCCCTTGTTCTAGCAACAGGGGATCCTAAAAAGAAAAGCACCCTCAGTCCCCTTCTTTATGTCCACAGTCTTCTCTTAATTTCTAATCTTACCTTCATCTTTTACCATCTCTGATAATCTCATGTCACTGATTTTATATCTCTTACCAGAACCTCTTTGAGCCAGATGGCTTTTGGAGTTCATAATATTCCAGATGTTATAAGGGTGATATCACCCCCTTGTTGATCTGCATTGTTTGAGCCAGCACCCTGTAATTAACCCATTAATGTTTCTTTAGCAAAACATCAACCTTTGGACAAAGAAAGATAAGTAAGGACAATAAAGAAGTCTTAGGTCAGATTGGATTTCAGCCACTAACTGAGCGAAAGAAAGAAAGAAAGAAAGAAAGAAAGAAAGAAAGAAAGAAAGAAAGAAAGAAAGAAAGAAAGAAAGAAAAAGAAAGAAAGAAAAAGAAATTAATTTTAGGTATTTTCAAGAACTTTTTAATATCAAAGTTGTGAATAAGGGCTGTGACATGTATAAGAAGGTATTGCAGATAATCTGCACATTTGGTCTTACAGATCTGATTTCTTATCACTGCTCCCTCACTATGTAGCTGTATGACACTGGCCAAATTAGTCTTTAAGCTTTTATTTTGTCACATCAAAAATCTAGGTAAAATAGTATTTTCCTCATAGCATTGTGTGTGTGTTGAATAATATACTAAACTGACCCAACTCTGAGCTTCTAAAGCATTTTTAAAATGTTATAATCTATGTAATACTTTTGAAGTCAGTATATTAGATTCCAAGTGCCAGGCTGCTTCAAAGCCATCCAACTTAGGCCCTTGGGATTTGCTCTATTTTCCAGCCATAATAGTAATCAAGTAGCATTATGTTTTCAGGTCTCCAATTACTCAATTGTGCCTTTCTGCCTGATTACTTTGACCATCTTAATGAAAGCAGCCCAGCGACTATGGGGCCCCCTAATCAGTGATTCTACAGCTGACAGGGTTGACAGCCTAAATGTATGAAATGACTAGGAGTAGATTTTTCTTTGCACATGAACGTAATTATGAGTTAAATCCCTGAAAAATAATCAAATTTTGCAAGAAATGTTAAAAGCATTGCAGCTACAAATAAGTAGTCATTATCATTCCCAGTCACATAAAGCACCATTCTTCGTGCTACTTGCCTGATAGGAAATCATCAGAGAAGATGGTTAAAAACACCTGACAGTTGATCCTAGATTTATGTTAGAGCAATCATCTGAGGGGCTTACCCCCTTCGCTTTTTATAGGACATCTCCCTCGTTACCCAGTGGTTGGATATTGAAGTGGGTTTGTTAACTATGGTATTGGCTAGAGTACACAGCACATCAGTGGTGGGAGCCAGCCTCCAAGATGGCCCAGACTCAAGTAAAGATGATAGAAACGAGTGCTGATTTTTCAAGTTCCCATTTTACTTTGGGACGCATCATGTGACCTTATTTTACACTACTTAGAGCTATGGGATGCAGGAGAGTAAACTGTGTGCACACTTGAGAGATGCTGGGAGAGCACCCACCATGAAGAAAGGAGTCCAGCAGAGGTAGGGCCAGCCTCACTTGGCAAAACAGCCTCAGTCTCTGCCCAGGGGAGAATTTTTCTGTCACTCTTTCTTGAACCAGATCCTGACTCAGCCATGCAGGTGGCATAGGCTCCCTAGAGAAATAGGACGGGTATGAAACCGAACACTGTTTGGACTTGATTGTATCCTGGGCCCAACAACCCACTGTGAAATCCTCTAAGAGGACCTGACATGGACACATGGAGATGGTTTCCCAACCCACATTCCGTAAGAGGAGTGCAGAGGGGAAGAGGAGATAGCAGCGTGGGCACATTAAGTGCCTGCCCACTGCTCGGCCCTCTGACAGAGCTCCAGCCACAGTGAAAGTTCCCAGCTACTTTCTGAAATACTTGAAGGTGATGAGGTCCTAAAGGATCTTTCACTTGCATTATTCCACAAGTTCTTTACTGAGCCTTCCTGCCTCAGGTAGCTGCTCTTCAACCATTCTCCATTTGCAGCAGAAATTAAACTGTCTCATGGCACCCTCCTGTTTAAGATGTTTCAAGGTCCTCCTCTCCCTCAAGATAACAAACATTAATATGGTTTTCTGTATCTTTTTTTTTCTCCATCTCCAGTTAACTCTTTGACCTCCTATTTCAGGATTTCCCCCACCACATCTTTCAAAGGCAGAGAGGGCACCTATCTTGCTCAGTAAATCCCCCCTCACTTAGCACAGCATTTGCTAGTGAATAGGCTTTCATTGAGGAATGAATAACAGCTGGAGACCAAAGCAGAGTTCCCTGATCCTTCCACACTGCATCAAGGTCAGCATCCCAGATTTGTTCTTACACTGCTCTTCCCCTCCTCCAGGAACCATCCTACCCACCATCGCCCTAACCCTTAGCCCATCTGAAATGTCTTTATAATTCTGTCAGAGAGCTTTGACAGGAAGTAGCAGAAATCTTGAGTTCAACTGACTTGAACAATTAGGAAATTTCTCACAAAATTTGAGATTAGGTAGATTAGGTAGATGAGACAGAAAGCCACGACTCTGAATCTTTCACCAAAATTCTCTCAGTTGTGGGTTAAATTATGTGCCCCCCAAAGATATGTCGAAGTACCCCAAATGTGACCTTATTTGGAAATAGAGGTGATAAAGTTAAAATGAGGTCATTAGGGTGGTCCCTGATCCAACATGACTGATTGTCTATGAAGAGAGGAAATTTGGTACTAGACACAGATAGACATGGAGGGGGGATGATGTGAAGACACACATGGAGAAGACAGCCTGTGATTGGAGTGGCATCTGCAAACCAAGGACCTCCCATGATTGCTGGCAATTGCCTGAAGCTAAAAGAGGCTATGAGAATCCTTCAGAGGGAGCATGGTCTTGCCAACACTCTGACCTCACCCTCCTGAGCTGTGACATGATAAATTCCCTTGTGTTAAGCCACGCAGTTTTGGTGCTTTGTCAAAGGCAGTCCAAGCAAACTACCACAGTTGCTTTCTTGGTGTGTTGTCTTCAACACAAAACAGATGCTAACAGTGTTAGCAAAACAGATGCAACATTTCCAGAATTTTTGAGAAAATCTCGAGGAAAAAGAGGGTCATCTCCACCCAGGTCTCCTTCTTAGGAGCAAGGACACCTTTCCCAGTACCATTTTCCACTTGCCCCAGCAAACTTGCTGTCATCACTCACTGACAGGATCAGGTAACTTGGTCATTTCTAAAGGAATCATTGACCAGATGGCCAGAGTCAACAGGATTGGCTTAGCTTAATCATGTGGGAAGGAATGGCTGTTGGAGAAACAAGCACAAAATCACTACAATGGTCAGACCCAGAGTTTGGACAAAATTTCTCTCTCGCATCTTTCATCTCCAAAGCTTTTATACATCTGGTGCAAACAGAGTGTGTAAATAGACGTGTGTTAGGAGGAGGGCTGGTGTTTAATCTCTCCTAACAGAGGCATCTGGGCCCCAGCTCTTTGTCCACATACTACCTGCAGAGCAGCCAGCAAAGGGCCTGGAACAGAGTGGATTCCTGCTCTCCCTCTTTTGTGGCAGAGGTCACTTTCTGTTACACCACCCGCCATCAACATTTATGCAAGCTTCTTTTGCCTCCACAAGACCACGAGAACTTGAGGGTGTCAGCTTTGTGCTCTCCTCTCTCAAAGCATTAACCAGGATGCCAATGCCATGGGATCCAAAGCATCAGGAAGTAGTCAGGGCAGAAACAATGAGTGGAACCTCAGCATACAGTCCTGTGAGTTGGGGAAGAGAAGCTTGAAATTTGTTATTGGGCGGGGGGAGCGAAGGAGGATATATTGATAGAATTTAACAAAACAGCTTTGTTATCTCAACCAAGAACTTCCTCTCAGAATTTGGACCAAACAGACACTTCCCTGCTAAGACAAATCCCAAGGAAGATCAAGCCCCACTGTGAGGCAAGATATCCCCCAGTTTTTGTTTTGTGGGGACTAATAGCTTGTGTTACAAGGAGGATAATTAGATGAACTTTTACAGCTTGTACAGGTCATAAGGACTAGTTGACATAAGCAAGAGCCACCAATCTTTCTTTAACAAGACAAAAGCAAATTGCATGTTTCTCGTAGTTGGCTGGCAAAAGCTTATGCATGCAATTTCACTAAGGCTTTGTTTAGTTGATCCCTCCACTTATTGTACAGATAACTTGCCTCTAAGTTACTACAACATGTGCAGTAAACATCCACTCTACATCTTTCACCAGCTCAAAATCTTTATTCCTTTAAATCTCCCACTAAAGTAGTAATGTACAGGCCTCTTTTGTTCCCCAGTTCTACAAATGGGAAGTTTTTAATTCATAAGCAATACATTACCCTTTGTAAGAACAGGTACTTGAATTTTAATATATTATGTATTTCATATGTTTTCTTAATTTGCATTCTCTAAATGCTAATTACTTGCTCTGTTGAATTTTCACTTATAAAATCATGCCCAAAACAGTTATACAATATAAGCAGTAAATGCTATAAAACACTTAATTACAAATTAATTTTCCTGTCTCCTCTCACCGCCAAAATGGCTAATCGTGCCTTTAGTTGTACTGAAAGAATTACTGAGAAACTGAAAGAAACAACTTGCTCCTTAATTTTTTTTATTTTTTGCCAGATAGTCTGATTATATTTCAAATAAATTCAAGGTATATTTTATCTTCAAAAGTTAGTTATGAGTTATAGTTATTAGCTCAATCTTTATTAATTTTTGTTTTATTCTTTTCATGTATTTTTAATTTTTCATAGAATATTTCAGAAATGCAAAGGTATGTAAATAATAATGAAATGTATTTTTCTGTGGACACACACAACTTGATAAGCATGCTAGTAGTGATCTGAAGTCCTTGAGTGTCCCTTCTTCATCCTCCCTTCCTTTGTCCATGGAGAAACACTTTTCTGCATTTGATGTTAATATTCTTAGTGCATTCCTTTATGTTTTTAGTGCATATAGTGGCATCAACTGAAAATCACATCTTTTTGCATAATTTAAACCTGCCTTATATGGTGTCATCCTGTAATGTTTCTTCTGCTAATTGCTTTTTTTCTTCAACACTATGTTTGTGACTTTTACCAACGAGTACTTATACTGCATGTTTTTCTTTCCCTTGTAGTTTAATATGCAACTATATATTGCATTATATTTATAATGCACTATTAATATAATCCCTTCACAATTAGTTTCCCCATTCTTCTATGTGGTAGGTGTACTCCCTGTGGGTTTCAAAGTTTTTTTTTTAATTTTTATTTATTTATGATAGTCACACAGAGAGAGAGAGAGAGGCAGAGACACAGGCAGAGGGAGAAGCAGGCTCCATGCACCGGGAGCCCGACGTGGGATTCGATCCCGGGTCTCTAGGATCGTGCCCTGGGCCAAAGGCAGGCGCTAAACCTCTGCGCCACCCAGGGATCCCTCCCTGTGGGTTTCAGTAGGACTTATGGATATGGTGGAATTTCACTTCTTTGGGGTACCTGGGTGGCTTAGTGGTTGAGCGTCTGCCTTTGGCTCAGATCATGATCCTGGGGTCCTGGGATCAAGTACCAAATCAGACTCCACTCAGGAAGCCTACCTCTCCCTTGCCTTTCTCTGCTTCTCTCTCTGTGTCTCTCATGAATAAATAAAATCTTTAAAAAAAAAGGAATTTCACTTCTGTGAATAGGCTACTAATCAGTTAATTTGGAGTCCATCAAAAAGTCCATTATCTTGATGTGCCTGACCCACTCAGAGGGACGGGGCTCTTGGAAGAGGCATTGATGCAAGAGTCTCTTGTTGGCTTTGATGATGTAAGCTTTCATGTTAAAAGGCCATGTGACTAGGACTTGAGCCTTTAGGGGCTGTGTGCTTCAAGAATGCAGGATCCTCAGTCCTACAACCATAGGAATTGAATTTTGAGAACAATCTGAATGGGGGTTGAAGAAATTCCAAATGAGACCACACCCCAGCCTATACCTTGATTTTGACTTCTGAGATTCTGATCAGAGAACCCAGTTATATTGTGCCCCCATCTCAACCTACAGAAACTGCAAATAATAAATGACTATTGTTTTAATGTGCTGAATTTGTGATAATTTGTAACACAGAAATATAAAAACTAATGCATGCAGGTTTTGGATGGCTGCTCATAATATTTTGTAACTCCAAATAGTGCTCCTCTGAACATTACAAATTAAGCTGTACACATGTGAAATTCTGCACAAGTGGATGTTTTGGGGGGATATGTAGCTAATCATAGAATCACTGAGTCTTAGAATAAAGATAACTAAACTTTAGCAGGTATTGATAATCTTGCATTCCAGTGTAATTTCTTCAATGTATCTGCTATCAGCAGTACATGAGAATGTTCTCTGCTTCACAACTCAGCAACATTTGGTTTTGTCAGGCTGTGTTTTGCTTTCAACATTTAGCTCTTCATTTAACCTAAATTGATTTTTGTGGTTGCTATGAGATAGGGAACAATCTTATTTTATTTCCTTTGGATAACCCATTGTCGCAGTATCATTTATTGACTAGTCTATCCATTCCCCATGGTTCTCCTGTGCTGAGTATGTCAGAATAGAATTCCATATGTGTGTGTCCTGATCAAGACATAAAAACTTTTTGATCTCCTTTTGCCATGGAAATTCTTTTGGTCAATCTCTGATGAAGCCCAGTGAATATCCACCCTTACTCAAGTATCTCAGTTAGCAGCCTCCAGCTTTCAAGGGTCTGTGACTTTGCCCCTTGTGCCTGACAGTATATGAAAAACTGAAATCTAGTAGAGACCATGGATTCCCCCTAAGATTGCCTTTTTTTGACCCAAACTGCTTATTAGCTTTTGATCCTAGGGTTTCCATTATTTCTTTGAGATCTTAACTAGGCCCTTAAAGGATGCATTTTAACCAAATGCATTTGTTGCATTTTAACCAAAATTTGGACGGTTTTTTAAAATCAGTTTTTTCTTATATATGATCAAACACTGAGGTTCACTAATATATTTTTGAGAATAAAAAAAGTCATTACATTGACTGTCTTTGAGATGGATAGATTTCTTTTTTTCCTAGAGGTGCAGCCTGAGGCTAGGCCATCCCAACATCAGCTTTCACCATCTGCAACCTCATATTTGTTTGCATACAGATATTATCTCCTCTTGATTCTTGTAACTTCCTGTTGATGCTCCTCTAATCTGCTACACCATTGAAATCCATTTTCCACAAACTATCAGATGGATCCATTCACAATGAATCCTAGGTAAATTGTATGTGTTTTGTTGTTTATAATTCAGCCCACATCCTCTGTGTGATGGAACCATGAGGCATACACACATAAACAAACATACTAACTGCCCTCTTTAACTTGTAACATAGTCAAGAGTGGAAGGAAGAAGTCCACTTATCCCACAGTAGACACATAAGAAAGAACTCAGATAAGCCAGAAGGTGAAATATGATATCAAAGATGTTATGGAGAATTTTAAAATTCTGAGACCCTACTGTGTGATAATCACTGAGCTTACAAATATCACCTCATTTTAATAAAAGGAAGAGTTTGCTTCAAGGATGGAGGTTTGCAAAGCTTTATGAAGAGTGGTCTTTAGGGCTGCATATGGTTTCAACAGATAAGAATTTGGGTAATGGCATTAGATGAGGTATCCTTTATCAGGAAGACAGAATGAGTAAATCAGAGACGGGGAGAATCACAGGGCCTGGAAGGATGGATGAGAAAGGAACCACGGTGTTGGTTTGGAGCCAGACAGTAAGGTGTTTTCAGAGGTTGGGATTGTGACACAGGGGAGCTGTTGAAGATTTCACTCTCTTATTTTCTTACTGAGGATAAAAGAAGAGCTATTTTAAGGAGGGCTACACTGGAAAAAATGTTACTTCTCTGAGTAGTTATTTTCAATGAACAACATTCATTTTTATTGACCAAAGATAAAAAATTTATAATTGAGGAATTTGCAGTGCCATCAGGGGAGGAAGGGAGGTAATTTTTTATTTTTTTGTGTGGGTGTTAGTGTGTCAAGTCTCCTACAATCTCGTAAAGTTGGTTCCATCTAAGGCTTTAGGCCAAATCCATCCTTGTCTGGATCTGGATCTGTCATAGAATCTAGCACTCTGCTTTACAATTTAAAGTAATTTAGTGATATAGCTTAATGTAACCATCTCACCATCAAAACTGTAAAATTAACTTTATTCTCTTTCCACTGTAACATCAGAGGGGTTGGTTGGAAGATTTTTCATTTGTTTTTTGTTTGGGTTTTATTGCTATTTTCTCTCCTAGTTGAATTTCTTTTTGTGAGTGATTCATCAGTGGCATAGTGATAAATTAATATTCAGTGCACTTTCTTTTAAAAGACGATTTAAAAAAAATAAATAAAGGGCAATTTTAATGCAGCATGAATCACACAGAGATGACTGTCTTTCCTGTTGTGTGTTGACATCATTGGCCCACTGAACCGCAGTTATCAGAATTATTCCTTGAATAACGCATCCTCATATTCCAACCCTGAATCCTAGATGAGCACTTCTTGGAGAGTACCTTTTTTGTACCTCATCATGTTTTGTTTTTCTAACAATCTTCTCATTTGCAGTTTTCCAACTATTCATTGCCATGTTACATTAATATTATTTTAATAATCAATTGACTGCATTCCACCAACTTCGAAAATAAACGAGAGCCATTAATGAGGAACATTTGCCTCAGGATGAACTTCTATAAGGATATTTTCTGATGAAAAGGTGATTTTATTATCAAATACTTTGTTGAGCCTTGCCTACAAAAAAACACAGTTTACAATTAGACATTTCAACTGTCCTCTCATGACTACTTACAATTCCCCATAAGTAAAAATAGACTAAGACTAATAGTACATATTTTAAAGAATAAGCTGTAATGTAATAGGCAGTCAACAAGTAGTATAGTCAGGGTGTTCTTAAATGTCATGAAAACCAAACTTCTTATCATGACACACTAAATACCTAGCAGTAATCAGATAGCCCGATGTACAAGGGTGCTTTAGAAAATGAACACTAAGTACTCAGTTTTCTTTATTGCACAGAAAGTTTAAAAATGGGCCCCTTTTATTTTGTGAATTCCTTGATTGATTTTCATAAGTATAATTTATTTTACTGCTTTTGTGTTTTCACCTCCATAGTGGTTTTATTCGTGATTAATCGGCTACATTTATATATGTTAGCATTTACCTGTGAGGGTTTTTTTTTTTCCTTTCATAATATTCTTGCTTCTAATTATAGCCTTTTCTTTCACTCAAAGAACTTCCTTTAATGTTTCTTGTGAGGCTGGGTTAGTGGTGATGAAATTCTTTAACTTTTGTTTGCCTAAACAAAGAGAAACTCTTTATCTCTCCTATTCTGAATTATAACTTTACTGGGTAGAGATTACTTGTTGCAAATTTCATCCTTTCAATGCTTTGAATATATCATGTCTCTTCTTGATTGCAAAGTTTCTGCTGAAAAATCAGTTGATAGCCTTATGAGGTTTCTCTTACTGCTTTTAAAATTCTCTCTTTATCACTACTTTTTGCTATTTTAATTATTATGTGTCTTGTGTGTCTTCTTGCATTAATCTTGTTAGAAACTCTCTGTACTTCCTGGATGTAGATATCTGTTTCCTTCCCCAAATTAGGGGAAATTTCAGTAATTATTTTTTCCAAGTAAGATTTCTGCCCCCTTCTCTTTCTCTTCTTCCAAAATCCCAATAATGTAAATATTATTATGCATGATGATGTCACTGAGTTCCCTAAGTCTATTCTCATTTTTTTATTATTTTTTCTTTTTGCTCTTCAGCTTGGTTACTTTCCATTACCCTGTCTTCCAGATTACTGATCTGTTCTTCTACATCCTCTAATCTGCTAGTGATTCTCTCTAGTATATTTTTTATTTCTGTTATTGAGTCTTCATCTCTAACTGGTTCATTTTTTTATATTTTCTATCTTTCTTTTTTGAAGGTCTCTGTGAAATCTTCCATCTTTTCTCAAATCCAGTGAATATCTTTATGATCATTACTTTGAATTCTTTATTAGGCATATTGCTTATCTCTGTTCATTTATCTCTTTTGCTGTGATTTTGTCCTGATCTTTCATTTAAGACATATTCCTCTACCTTCTTTGACTAACTTTGTGTTTGTTTCTATGTATGTGGAATGTCAGCTACTTCTCCTGATCTTGATAGTAGCCCCAATTGCGATTTTAAATATTCTTCTTAGTACTCTACACAAAAACACAAATAAGTATATATATGTAATACACAGATACACACATATCAGAGAGATACAACGAACTGCCAAATTATTGCCAGCATCTGAAATCACTTATAATTAACTATTCCATAAGAGATTAAATCCAGGACCACTTAATGTGATACCTAGATCCACTCTTCCTCACTGCCCACCCTTTGGGTATAACACCCAGCATGTTAATGAGCCCTGAGCGAGGTGTCTACCCTTGCAGATGACTCTCTCCAGCCTTATTGAACATCTTTATAAATCAATTTTTAAAACCCTGAATTTTCAGGAAACATGATGGGATAAAGTTTACATATGCATGTGAGTGAGCCGAGTACATGTGTGTGCAGACTGAGGACTGAAGAGATGAGGGCAGCTGTATTAGACAAATGAAAGTAAATAGCTTACATCTTGTTATCTTGTATTATGCAATATATAATGGGAAAAATAATATAGGCCAGACAGGGACTAGATATAGAAAGCTAGTTCAGGCTTAGGTCTGTCATATTGCTTCCATTTTCTTGTTGTTGTTATTTTAGTTTTCCATATGCATTTAATTCAATTCAGAACCCCAGGAAAAAAGCAGTGGGCAAAGGACAAAAATCACACTTCAAACCAATGAGATGTACTGGATACATTTCTGTAAGAAAAACTAGAAATTTGATGAAAAGTACGCATATTAATATAAATGACCAAAAAAGTGTAGACAATACCACATATTCTTTCTCTGGATAAGCCACATTTTCCAGGCTGAGTGAAAAGAGATAGTAAAACCAATGGGGCTTATAAAAAGACATGGCAAAATAAAAAAAGGGGACACTGTATTGGAATATAAGAAAAGATATATTTCTGCATTATTCAACTATATAAAAATTATTAAAGTAGTCTTAAAATTGCTGCCATTTCAACAAGACATGCAAAGAAATGTTTATTGTATTTTGCCGTATTCCAAAAAGAACATGATGTATCCATTAAGGATTATAGCCAGGTCAAATAAATTTAAGCCAAATTTAAGAGAATTAATCTAAAAGGAAAATAAAAACAAAGTTACAGTGAACCCAGAAACGAAACCCAAACACAGATGTGCACCACGAGGACGTTCATGTTTGCTGGAGTTCATGTACAAGTGGGACTCCTGTTTTTCTAGCAAATATAGACTTAGGTAGACAAAAAATGATTATGAAGTAAAAACAAACTACTTTGTAGAGAAACATTATTATTCCTGATTAAGTTAAGAAAGACATTTCCCCTGGAGTCATTGTTATCAATAGTAATAATAATAGTAATAATAATAATTTTAAAATAGTCACTATTATCAATAGTGATAATAGTAATAGTGATAAAAAATTATCAATATTATCAATAGTAATAATTGTCTATGCGACTTTTTACATTTGATGCCTTCTGACAATAAGTTTTCATAAAGAGAGAGCAAGAGGGACATCTGGGTAGCTCAGCGGTTGAGTGTCTGCCTTTGGCTCAGGGTGTGATCCCAGAATCCCGGGATCAGTCCCGCATCAGGCTCCCTACATGGAGCCTGCTTCTACCTCTGCCTATGTCTCTGCGTCTCTCTCTCTGTGTCTCTCATGAATAAATAAATAAAATCTTAAAAAAAAAGAGAGAGCAAGACGTACACATGTACACACATAGATATCCACATATATCTAATATAATCCCCCAAACACCCTATTAAGGAAGTATTTTCCCCACATTATAGATGTTATAAAATAAAGAAAAAGCAGTGAGGAGCATCATCAAAAATTGGTGAGAACCAACAAGAAAATGTATCAGGCTACAATAATAAAGAGTGTTATTTAGGGTTAACATACAAATGAATAGGCAAACATGCACTAAAAAGACCTTTGGCAAAGAATGTATCCCAATGAATGCTTACAAGACTAATTATTATCAAACAAGCAATATTGGGAATACAAGAATCTCCTGGTACTATGTATCAAAATACCTTCCAGATGAATTAGAGCAAGGGTATTTGAAGTGTGAAAATGTGAAAAACAAAGAGAAAATATCATCTTTCACCTTGGATGGTCAAGAACTTTCTAGGCCTAAAAGAAGAACAAATTTAACTTTTCAAGCAAGTCAAAAATAATGTCCGTAAATAATTTTTAAGAACAAAGGAAAACATGATGATACAACGTTAATTTATAATGCATGTCAGGAAGAAAGTGTTGAATGGACAAGATCTGTTTTTTGTTTTTTGTTTTTTTCTTTTTTGGCTAATGGTGATGTGCACTGCTGGCAGAAAGTCCTCTTACATATTGCACGTGGCAGTGAACATTTGTGTAACTCTTCTGGGAATCCGTTTTTCATTATATATGAAGACACCAAAAAGCATTTTTTCTCTTTGATCTAGTGATTGCATTTCTAGAAATCTACTTCAAGAAAATAACCAAAGATGCATACAAAGATTGATCTCCAAAAAAATGCTCTTTGTAACATGATTTACCATTGTGAAAAATTTGAGACAACTTTAATGTCCAATCACCATGCAATATCTAAAGTTTTAAATATGGTGGCATGTCATACAGTTATCAAAACTATATTTTTACAGACTAACTTATGAGATAAACCATACGTGATGCTAATGATGATAAAACATTAAGCAAAAAAGCATAATAAAAATTATGTTTATAGCTGAATTCAGTTTTATTTCAAATACACATAAATGCCCAGAAAAAAAGATAATGTACCCCTTTATATATCTATTCTTACCAGAGCCATAAAAGTTGAATAAGACTAATTTTAGTCATATAATAAGACTAATTTTAGTTCATGACTTGTAAAATCAGCTTTATTAAAGTCAGATCATTTCAATTAAACATTTACTTATGAACAACTATCAAATCTATTTAGAAGGTATCAGAGTACTAAACAATACTATCTGGAAAAAAGCAAGGCTTTGAAATCTGTGTTTGTGATAGAGAAGAAGAGACAATATAATTTGCAATAAAGCCCATTATTTGTGAATTTAGTGAAGAAAAATGGGAAATCGAAGCCCAGTCAAAGAGAGCCAAACAATGGCAAAGTCCTTCTAAAGTATAGGGTTTGTTTTTTGTTTTTTGTTTTTAATGCAAAACTAGAAGCTTTTTCTTACCATAGTTGATTTCTATTCAAAGCCAAACAGAAAAACCTCGTTCTTGAGCATTAGTATACAAACAGCTAGAAAACACTGAAACTTCCTGTGTAGGCTCCGTGGTATTTTCTTTACAGAAGTTTTCTTAATAAATCTCCAGCTTATTTAACAACAGGACACACATCAGCCCTTTCAGGAGCCCTGTTTCTTTTGTATACATTCCTAAATCTTTTTTGCACCAAAAGTAAAATGTCAGCTTTCATCTGCAATTTTGTAGCACCTATTTGCCAATGAAACGCATCATTTATATCATGAAAATTTAATATGACTGACATTAGCAAAATCACTAATTAAGAAATAGGGCATAAATACTCCCAGAAACTTGACAGTCTGTTCTATGAAGAAAATTAATTCAGAAGTTTCCTATTTGCATAAACCTCCAGGTCTCATTTTCACAGCTGTTTGTTCTGTCAGCTAGATGGTTGCATTTCAAAATTATTTTAACATAATCGGTGGGAAGTATACCTTTCAACTAAAAATATCATACTCTGCAAGAAAGATTGTTAGGGGAAAAATTTAAGTTCACTCAGTTCATCTTAATATTTTTTTCCTTAAGATAAATGCTCCTAATATAGGAACTTTAACATTTAAATAATAAATGATTAATATATTTTTATTATTAAAACAAATTAAAATTCTATGATTTTAGATTCTCATGAAAAGGAAAACATTATGTCCTTTCCATATGGAAAAATGTTAATGAGTGGAGCTATTTTTAGCAAGGAATAGAAGATCCTATGTTTCATTCATCAATCGAGCATAATATGGAGTTTTAGACATGTACCCAGTACTATGTTAGACAAATAAGGTAAAAGTTTTAAATATTACATTGTTTGGTTTAGTAATTTCAGTTATGAAAGGAAATCAATTATTAGAGCTTAAGATGTCTTGGACCTGCAGTGCTCAAAAGGACAGCAGGAATTTAAAAGCAACAGATCCCAGCCTAGAGAGCTACCACCACCATTTGCTCCCTGCAGGCCTAGGTCAATCAGTAAGGCTCTGCTCTTCAGTGGGGGCTACAATATGTACAGTAATAATAATTCACAGGGTTATTGTACAAGTTACTCTGCATAATGGACAATTAACTGCTTCAGGAGCTGTAAAGCACCATGTAAATGCTAGTCATGGTTCAGTGTCTCTCCTTATGTCATTTTGATCTTATCCTGAAAGAAATCCCAGGAGACTACAAATCTGTGATTTTGTCTCCTTTGTCATTTATGGTATTATGTGTAAAAGTGAACTCAGGCATGGCCATTTGAAAGAAGAGAGATGTTTGGATACACCTACAGACACTTTTAAGACTAGAAAAATATTCACAGGCTTTTGCAAATGAGTTTTTGCCATCCTTCCTTTTACTCTTGAAATTATATTTAAGTGTAGGCTCTACTTAAAGTAATTTGCTGCCGGAGTAGGCATAACGTTCTGATGTCTGCTTTGCTTCTAATTACATTCAAGCTCATTTTGACATTTAAGGCCAATTACCTTAGTCTCGATTCAGTAAGGCTTTTCCATAGTGGTCTAAAATTTGACCAATAACAGGCTTTTTCTCCCTCCCTCCCTTTTTATTCATTTAAATGGAATGCTTGGCAACAAGCACATTTTAGGAATTATAGAAGTGAAATAAATAATGTGGGTTCATTTTGGAAAAAAGCAAATAGCTGCTTGACCTTTTTTTGTCAATATAAAAGGCAGTCACAGAATTAATTAAAACCTTGTTTTAATTTTTATTTCTTTCTCAATGACAAGGAATAAGGCATAACCATTTTACAGAGAGATTAATGTCTTAAATATTTCACTTCTATTAAACAAAGGTAACTGGTTTCAACAAATCTCAAATTCCAAAAGAGTTCGTAAAAAGAGAGACCTACAAGGTCTAAAACCTTTACCATTTAAAAGTCAGTGGTAACAAAACTCTCCATAACAGGGCCCTGCAACAAAACCCAGTCAGTGTCCCATTGTGTTTTCAGATCTCCATGTATGTGATAACTTCAAGATCTCCATGTATGTGATAACAGCTCCTATTTTATTTAGCGGTCTGTTATCAGTCCATTTGCTAACAACATGATTTTTACTGTTTACTCAATAAATACATGGATGAATTAGCAGCACCAAAAGGCAATTTATCAGCTCTATTAGTAACAAAACACTTACTGTAGCCTTTTTCTGTAATTTATAGGTAAAATATAGTCTGGGAAGCTGGACTAGAAAATATACTGTGTTAAAACAAAGTTTTCAAATTGACTGCCAGTTCCAATTAATAGATCATAAAACAGAGACATTTATAGCTATTGAGGATATCCAGGGAATCATTAAGTTCAAAGATGAAATAAAATGATGCCATCCAAACAGTCATACTTTCAAAATCACATATCTAAAAGGACATATATTCTTAAAAACGTAGCTTATCCAATGTAATTTTGAACTTTATACAAATGGAATCACATTGTAACATAAGAGTCCTAGAAACTATATGCGAGTTCTGAAATCCAAAGAAGGGTTATTAAAGTTGTTTTTCCATGGGAGAGATTTTTTTAAAGATTTTATTTATTTATTCATGAGAGACAGAGAGAGAGGTAGAGACAGGCAGAGGGAGAAACAATCTCCCGGTAGGGAGCCCAATGCAGGATTCGATCCCAGGAACCCAAGATCATAACCTGAGCCAAAGGCAGACTCTCAACCACTGAGCCACCCAGGCATCCCATTTGGGAAAGATTTATTTTTATTAAAAATATTACTTGTATGGTGCTTTCATGATTATAAAGTACTCACACATATTTTGATTCTCAAAACAGTCTTTAGAGTGATGCTATCACACATTGGAGGAAGCTCAGTGTCAGGATGGCTAGGTGTTTCACCCAGAGACACTAAACTGGTCGGCAATTTAATCTCACACACAGGCCCTGTGACTGCAGAGCTGAACATTTGGTTCTTTGCCTTACTGCTCTGCCACCAAGAGCAGGTCGAGGTCTTATACTCAGCTCATTCAACTTCTATTTTAAACGACACTCTTAGCTCTCCCCTCTGGGAAGGTTATCTCTTGAGAGTGAGGGCAAAGATGAGATGGATGAAGTTAGATGACAGATGACAAGAAGTTTTGAAAAGCTTGTGGCTAGTAACAGAATCACCGAAACAAAGGGGAAAGGCTTCCTGAATGGTATTGAGGCACCAATACCCCAGGGGGAGGGGATCCTGTTTTCCTAGGGGTAACTCTCTCTTTAGAGCAGCCAGAAGGGTGGACACAGCCATGAGGAGTCAGACATCACCTTGGAGCTGCCATTTTTCCTGCCAAAAACCAGAGCAATGGAGTATGGGGAACTGGGAAAAATGTAACTAAATTGATGAACTACAGAATTCTGTCTTGACCATTAAGGAGGAATCTGAAGTAAAGAAATGGCTACTGTCAATGGCTTTAACATTACAGCGCTATATCTTCACTCCAGATTTCAAATCCACAGAGTTTTTATTTATGAATAACTTAGTTTAGCCACAGTAAGTGTTGCTCTAAGTCTTTATTTACTGTAGATTTTAAAATACATTAGAAGTGTCATTTTTATTGTTTTTTTCCACCCCCACCCCCACAATTCTCCGTAAGACCTTGATCTTGTCAGTCATGATTTTGCCAGCCAACATTAGGTAAGTCCAACATTTACTATTTCTTGATTTCATTTTAAACATTACAGATTTTAGGAGCACCTGGGTGGCTCAGTCAGTTGAGCATCTGACTCTTGTTTTGGCTCAGGTCATAGTCTCATGGTTGTGGGATGAGCCCCATGTCAGGCTGTGTGCTGAGCAGAGACTGCTTCAGATTCTCTCTCCCTCTCTCTGCCCCTCCCACCCCATTCATACACTCTTTCTAAAATAAATAAATAAATAAATCTTTTGAAAATATATTACAGCTTTGAGTTGTTGAGCAAGTTTTAAATAAAATATAAAACAAAATATTAGAGGATCATGATGTTAGTGAGTTTTTCAGAGGATAAAACTCCCCAACATATGACTGCCGTTTGAGTGGGGAAAAAAGGAACAAGGACATTGAGTAGGTGACTAATTAAGGCAATTAAAACGAAAGGAGGTGTCACTTTTATGCTCAGTGAATACCATCAAGTCAAGTCTTCTATTTTAGGGCTGACTGGTAGTAAGACACAGCAGGGACACTCCCCATAAAAAGGTTGAGCCACTATATAAGCTGTCAAGTGTATTTCATTTCAAAAGCAAACCTATTATAGAGAAAGAGTTCTTGAAACCAGATAAAGATAGATAAAATAAATGGGTGGTATTCTTCTCCAAGTTTTAAAATGTTTGATGTGTATCTTTTTCAAAATAAAATAAGTATCTGTTTTAACATATATTTGAACACAAAAAGTGAAAGGTATATCAAGTCAAAGGGAATTTTTATGTCCACACAGAAACCTGCATGAGAATGTTCAGAGCAGCATTACTCACAATAGTAAAAAAGTGGAAACAACACAAGCACCCATCAACTGATGAATAGATAAAATGTGGTATATCCTTACAGTGAAATATCAGTTGGTAGTAAAGTGCTGATAACACACTACAACATGGATGAACCCTGACCACAGACTGTATGACTCCATTTATAGGAGATGTGCAGAATGAGCAGATCCATAGAGACAGAAAGAATATTGGTTGCTGAAGGCTGCAGGAGGGAGGAATGGGGAGTGACTGCCAATGGGTACATAGTTTTTGAGGGAAAAGGGAAATAATGTTCTTAAATTAGATTGAGTAATGTTGTACAACTCCACAAATAAACTAAAAGCACATAATAGTAGACTTTTTTTTTTAAGATTTGTTTATTTATTTTAGTGGGGAAGGGGCAGAGAGAGAGGAAGAGAGAGAATCTCCAACAGACTCCCCACTGAGTGAGGAACTCAACACAGGGCTCGATCTCAGGACTCTGAGATCATGACCTGAGCTGAAATCAAGAGTCAGTTGCCTAACTGATTGAGCCACCCAGCAGCCCAACACTTAATTGTACAGTTTAAATGATGAATTTTATGATATGTAGAATATATCTCAGTAAAGATATTACTTTGAAAAGTTCAAAGGAGAATATTTACCCCTTTCCTGGTTCTTCAGTCCTCCTCATTCCAGTCTCCAAAGTACTAAGAAGTTTATTTTATAGGCTTTCAATCATTTTAAGGCACACAAGAAAACATCTAGATTTGTATATTACGTATGAGATCATACTGTGTATTCTGCTCACTATATGTTGACCAAAACTTGAGGTACTTACCCATCCTACTTTTTAAAATTATTTAATTATTTTTTTAACCTAGACTGATACCCACACATACTCAAAACCCAAAATATACATTGGGGCATCAAGTTACCAAAGGACATCCATGATATCTTTTTTAAAGGGTTATGAATTGCTTTGCAAGGCCTAGACAAAGACATAGCCTATTTATTTCAGTATAGGGTAATACTCTTGCTTTGCTTTCACCTAACTCTAATAAAAATAAATAAATAAAACAGCTAATTATCAGCCAGAAAAAAATTACACCAGTAATAACCACACAAAGGCAAGGCCACAATTTCATACCATTATCTTTGAATAGCAGCTACTTGAAAGGAGGGAGGCAAGGGGGAGAGAAAGAAAAATATCATAGAGAGAGGATGAACTCTCTAGGCTCATGCCTCAAGCCTGTTTTCCAGATGTTGAAAAGAAAATAAAATTGGAAAAGCAAATCATAAACATGTACTCATCTCCCTCAATTTAAGGAGACCGGGCCATGGGAGCATGACAGGCCTGGAAAAAAGACAATGAGAAATCCCCAAGTGTAGAAGTGACTTGTTCCAGCTGTTTTACCAGAGGCAAAATAAAATGCTAGATCTCACCATTTTATTTTTCCCAGCTAGGAAGAAAGCTTGAGAGTGAAAGCAAAATAATCCTAACTTCCAAAAATGAATTGTCTCTCACAATAAACAGAAAGTTAGCACAATGCAAGTATGCAGAGGAAAGAAGAAAACAGAAGCCAAGAGGGGACAGGTGGCCCTGGGGGCAGGGTGGTAAGGAGAGCCCCTCTTGTCCTCTCCCTCCACACGGAGAACCAAAACCAGCAGAATGAGCCTGTCTACCCTACCTTGGAGATGGCTGGAAGCACTGGTGAATCAGAGGATGCCAACACCTAGGGACTGATAGGTCTGGCAGCAATAAACATTTCTGGGACCTATCTGAATTGAAGAAATGCCTGAAATTTGATATTCCAAGCATAACTTCCCATAGCCCCAGCTAATACTTCTGTCTCTGCAAAGTATTAAGGGGGGATGAGATTCTGGGATCACTTTCTGACACTACAATAGAGAGAACAAAAGATCTAGATAAGAAAGCTAAAAATGAAGATTCTGACATCTGTGGAGCAGATCTAGAAAGCAATTAGTCCAGATTAAAACAATTGATAAGACTCCCAAAGAAAAATACCTGAGAGTAAGAATCAAATGGTTTTGGGGTAATCAAAAGCTTTAGGAAGAACAGCTATAGGGGCGGCCCAGGTGGCTCAGCAGTTTGGCGCCACCTTCAGTCCAGGGCCTGATCCTGGAGACCTGGGATCAAGTCCCGCGTCGGGCTCCCTGCATGGAGCCTGCTTCTCTCTCTGCCTGTGTCTCTGCCTCTCTCTCTCTCTCTCTCTCTCTCTCTCTGTCTCTCAGGAATAAATAAATAAAATCTTAAAAAAAAAAGTGAAGAACAGCTATAGGAGTGTAACAGTGGAATTTATTCCAAACAGTAGATAAAAACCAGAAGAAACTGGAAGCTATAAGAAGTAGAAGAGAAAAATAGTATCTATTTCTTTTCTGAATGAAATGTGTGAAAAACAATCAGAAAATCTCAACCAAAACTAAACTAAACTGAAAATCATGTAAGAAAACAAAGATTAAAATAAACATGAAACTGAGCATGACTTCTGAGTAATTAGCAGAAAGTGAGAAAGAGAGCCACTCGACCTGGAACATTTTCCCTCTGCCATAGTGGTCATACATTGGAGCACTGGAGGAGGAAGTATGATCTGGGAACAAAACTGGATTCAACAGTGAACAATATTTTCATAGTCTACAGATTGACTATCAATCTGTTGATTAACAATGTATTGACAAGCATGAAAGACCAATTAGGAGTGAAAAACATGCTTAGGCATACAGCTGTTGCTTATCATTCATTAAGAAACCAATCATCAAGTTTCTTTACTATGCAACATTTTAATGAGATGGTATCACCTTGATTAAATTTGAAAAGTAATATTAATCATCTTAACCAGAAATATGTGGAAACTATATAAAAAAAGATATTTGTTCAGAATCATGAATAAAAACTTAATAAATGGAAAGGTAAACATTCCTGTGAGATTGGAGAATAAGAAATATCAATTTTTCTTAGATTAATGTGATCTCAACAAATAAAACAAGATGTTTTGAGGAATTAATATTTAAAATTAATAGAGTTCTAATAAAGAGATGTTTTGAGGAATTAATATTTAAAATTAATAAAGAGTTCAAAATATTATGAAAAGCAGCTAGGAATCCTACCAGTTATTAAAATGAATGTACAATTGTTAGGCAATCTGGACATGAGATAGATTAATGGAAAAGAATAGACATTTAGAAATGGAGCTGAAATATTTTTTAAGATTTTATTCATTTATTCATGAGACTAGGAGAAAGAGAGAGAGAGAGAGAGAAAGAGAGATAGACAGAGACACAGGCAGAGGGAGAAGCAGGCTCCATGCAGGGAGCCGGACATGGGACTCGATCCCGGGACTCCAGGATCACGCCCTGGGCCAAAGGCAGGCACCAAACCGCAGGGCCACCCAGGGATCCCTGGAGCTGAAATTATATGAGTATTCAGTATTTAATAAAGGCGGTATTCCAAATTAGTGAAAAGATAGATTTTTTTTTCAATTATTTTGTGCTGAGTGAGCTGATCACCTATTTGAAAAAATAAATTCCTTATCTCACTTCTTATACTAAAATAAATTCCAGATTTAGATGGATTTAAATAGTGACTTTTGGTTCAGCATGTTAAACATAATAAGAGAAAGAAACTATAACTACTTCATAAAAGTATGAGTACATTTAAGTCTAATCTTCCAGTGAGAGAAGTTTTTTAATCTTAGATAAAAGAAAAAAGCATATTAGACCACAAAGAAATTAAAATTCATGTTTGCAAAAAAATACCAGAAATGGATAGAGGAATATACCTTAAATATATATGACAGATAAAAGATTAGGTTTCTTAATTTATAAAGAGCTGGTGGAAACCAATAGAGAAAGGTCAACAGGATAGGAAATTGGCATTATGTAAGAATAGGTAGCTCAGAGAAAGAGACGACTTCCTCCAGGCCTTTTTTCCTTGCCCTCTTCTCCATCATATACTTCTCTTCATTTTTATCATGATAATTACTTGCCATAATTTTCCCCAAACAGTTCTTGCCTCACCCAAAAGGGATACATTGGTACTTCTAACTTGCTCCTTGATGGCTTTACCAATAGTACTCTTATACACCATAGTTTCCATTTTGCCTTTTCCTAGAATTGGTCATTTTCATCCTTTCCTATCACTCTTGATTATAAATTTCTTAGTAGAGGAAACCATGTCTTCCTCATCTCAACTCCTGACACATCAAGCCTCCAGAAACCACTAATAATCCACGTTTAAATAAATAAGCTAAGCAGACTCCAAGGGACACACATTCTCTGGACAATATAAATATAAGTGTACTTGAGTTACAGCTCAATCTTTGGGATTTAAATTTCTGGATAAAATCTCAACAAACCTGACATAGCAGCCTTCAGGCAAGGCACAAATTAATTTTTGGCCTATAATAGAAGTATTTCATGGCGTTACCTTTCATTGGTTTATCCACATAAGCAGGTAGAAACATTCACATTGTTAACAAAGCATTGCTCTCAAATATAATTCATGGCATCTTACAACATGCACTTTCAGGTGGCTAAGCTGTGCAGAAATGAGATTTTTTTTTCTTCTGAGACTCTGAAAAGAGTAGAAAATAACCCCAGTGTTCTTGCCCACATTGCTTATCTGCCAGCAACAGGTTACAATCCCATAGTTCCATGTTCCCAAGCATTTACTGAATGTGTAATAGCTGAGTATTCATGAAAGCTAATGCAGTGGATGAAAAAAAATTAATTTGGTTAGTGCCCAAGGCAGTTGAAAGGTACACCTGCATTTTTTTGGTCTCTAGATACTAAGAATAAATGTTGGATTTAATCACAAGATTGCCTGTCATTTTGGGGGAAAGAATCCATGTTAGGTAAAATTCCCTTTATACTGGTGGGTGTTCTGATCTTCCCCTATTGCTGTTGAGCCTTTAGGATTTACACACACTTTCACACTGGTGACATCTTCATTGAAGAAAATGCAGCAGTTTGATATTTTTATATGAATTGTCTTTGGAACTTGTCTTTGGATGTAATACATATTAGAAAAAAAAACACAGAAAAAAATAATTGCCATCAATGATAAGTGCTGGCATACTTATGAAGTTAAATGATGTGTTGCAAAATCTTCTGAAGCATTTTTAGGATGAGTTAGAGCTAATATTCTCTTAGGCATCCTGGCAACGAAAGCATTATATTGTCCTTGGCAATGCTGAGTTCAAGCATCAATAACAGCCTACTTCGTACTTTCATGAACAAAACACATTGTAGGGTAATGGGATTATAGAAAAATTAACTCAAAGAGATGTTAAGTGTTTCTGACAAAGACAAAAGATAAGTGGAAAACCTAGCACAAGAATCATTTAACAATTAATTGCTCCTTTGTTCAAATGGGCCCACTATGCGCTAGGCATTTAACGTTGTACTTCCAAAACAGTTCATTTAAATGCCCCTAGCAAAGCTAACTGCTAAGAGAGTTTACTGTGTGGGGTGCAGCCTGGAAAGCAGTGGTTTCAAGACCTTACTGCAGATAGAATGCAATACTTGGAAAAGGACTTACTTCAGAGTCATAATGCCTCAGTGCTACCTGTCAGTGTACACATTAGTAGAGTGACTTTGGCCTGATCACCTTATCATCTCTAAGCCTCATTTTCCTTATCTTCAAAAATAAAAGAGTCAGAGTAGATTGTCTGTAGTGTGCATTTGTCTCTAAAATTCTATCAGTGTAACAGGGCTCTTATCTTGGGTTCTATCCATTTCGTATTATCCTCGACCTTATTTCTTGGAATCTGAGAGTCCAATTTACATCTTCATTGTACTAAGGCCTATAAAGACATTTTCAGAGATCACTAGATTCCAGTTGTCACTTTCTTCAGACATCATCGTCGTAATAAATTCTCATTAAGGAACATATAATGACCACTAATGTATGCACGAATCAAAGCTATACATCCCCATATTTAATAAGAAAAATGTGTAAGAATGGAACTAACCAAAGATCTTGGCAGAGAAAGTATGAGTCTTTTAGCTTGGCTGGATTTTGTTGGCATGCTCTGTATGTATTTATTTACTTACTTACTTACTTACTTACTTACTTACTTACTTACTTACGTCTTGGCCCCTTTCATGGTCTTGACTCTGTGCCTTGAAAATAAAACAGAAAAAATTATGAAAAACATGTTTAGAAATCTTTCTTTCTTGGGGTGCCTGGGTGGCTCTGTTCCTTAAGGCCCCCACTCCTGATTTCAGCTCAGGTCATGATCTCAGGGTCATGAGATCAAGCCCCAAGTCCTGCTTGCTCTGGGCACAGAGGCTGCTTCAGATTCTCTCTCTGCCTCTCCCTGTGCCCCCCTCTCTCTCTATTAAAAAAAGAAAAGAAATATTTCTTTCTTAAAGAGTCTAGTGTTTTTAATATAACTGAAATAATTTGATAGATGGGTACTATAAAAGTAAAATTAAGGCTATTATTCTCATATGCCTTTAGACAGTCAAATGGAATTCACTATAAAAATAAGTTGCACTTAGCAGCAAAATAAAAATACAGTTATCTGTTGGAAATGTTAAATCGTTAGCTTGCTTAGAGGAAAGAAAAAAAAAGAAAGTCAAATAAAAAAAGGTCCTCATGTTTTTTTTTAATTTACTTAGTAGTATTTACCCACCCACAAGGCTAATGTTAATTCGGGGTGATTATTTTAGTTTTCCACACTGAAAAGTTAGATATCAGACTTTTAGGATCTTTAGTTCTCAGCTCTTTCCCATCTGTTGAATTAAGGCTGTTCTTCCCCAAGAGTCAGATAAAGATCAATAATATTGAGATCAGAGTCCTCCAACATTACATACTAGTTTTAAACTGGATGCACATGCACGCCTGAGCTGGTGTTTCACACTTCCCTTGTCTTCCTCCCCAGGCATTTATGTCCATGTTCCAGATCCTCACCCAGGAAGGATGGGTAGACGTGATGGACCAAACCTTGAATGCTGTGGGACACATGTGGGCACCTGTGGTGGCCATCTATTTCATTTTGTACCATCTCTTTGCCACTCTGGTGAGTTTAGCACTTATTTTCAATTCTATCTTAAAACCATAATGGGGTGAGCATCAGCCAGTTTCTGTGGCCTAGTTTCCATTTCAGAGCAAGAGCCGGAGAACCCATATAGAGTCTGGCCAGATGAGGTCCCTGCCAATCTCAACTCCTATGAATCAAGCTCCTTGAGGAACTAGATTTCAGATTTAAGGAAGGTGGCTCTGTCAGATGTCTGCATAAGAGAAAACAAGTCAAGACAAAATGGAAACACATTTGTGTACCTGTTTAACTATCTCTAAGCATTTCCCACTCTAGATAATCTAAGGATCCAGCCGGACTACATTATTATTATTGCTGCTGTTATTATTATTGATCATGTAGAGACACATTCTTTAGTGTCACCACTTCCTTTTCCAAACTGAGACTAAACTGAAGACAAAGTGATCCCAGGGCACAGTTAGAAGTCAGCTCAGTATTCCTTTGCAATAAATGTGTGTGTGGTGTGTTTAAGAAGCAGACTTAAGGGCTATTATATTAAAAGTTCCAACATAAGAATTCAAAATGTTATCCTGTATCAGAGAGACATGAAATTGAAAAAAACAAAAACCTGCTGTTCTTCATTGAAAAGCAAAATGTTTTATAATTTTATTCCTAGTATTTGAAACAACCAAGGTAGTAATGTTCCCACTTTACAGATAATGAAACTGAGGCTCAGAGGAGTTAAGAAATCTGCCCAATGCCATGTGGAGTGTAAATGCTAGAGCCAGAATGTTCCACATCTTCCTGGTCTTATAGCCTGTGGGCCATTCAGCTAAGTTGCTGTTTCCTTAGATTGTGAAGTCTAGTACTATTGCTGAAAATTGTCTTCATGGAGTCAAACCTCTGGCCAAGAGTCAATGAAATAAAACAGATTACAAATGAGCATTAAGGGCTCTTCCAATTCTAAATATGAATTAAATAAGTGCTTCATAAACTAGATGTGTTTGAGGTTGCGTTTGCTATAGGCAGAGCCTTTCTTTCAAAACTGAGATTCATCGTCAAGAAGTATATGGGGATGCATTGTAATGTGGTGCAAAGTTTTAGAGTCAAGCAGTAGAATCACCTGGAAGTAGTAGTTTTGGCATTTTTTTACATGGAATGACTTTTAAAATATGCACAAAAGGAAAGAACATTCAACAGAGGGAATGGAGGCCCAGCTTCCAGAGCCAGATCTGCCTGCGCTGTGTGACACGTGGCCCCCGAGGGCTTTGCCTCCTCCCTTCCAGAACCTTTAAGTCTATGTCATTCATTCATTCATTCATTCATTCACTCATTTGTGAACTCAACTAATGTTTACTAAGCATCTACTATGTGTTTAAGTTCCTTTAAAACTATGGAATAGCTTAACTACTGATCATGGGTTAAAGGTAAAATAGATTTAAATGAAATCATCTATGTATGGTTATAACCTATCTAATTATGTTTCTATTAAAACAGTATACTTGTTTGCTAATCCTCATGGCCGAAAAGAATCCACATAGATTTGATCCTTTAGTGAGTCTCACACAAAATGAAAGCGAGAAGGAAAATGATTCAGGCTAGTAAACTGTTTACTAAAGCAATTTTTTTTTTCAGGAGAACTTCTACAGAGATCACTAATATGATGAAATAAAATATCAAATCTGGTACTTTGACTTCTTGGGCAGTCTAAATTTTCCTTATAGGGCCAAAAACATGGAATACTGAAGCACTTCCAAGGACCCCCAGGGGCTCACCTGCACACCTAGGAATCCGCAGAGCACATCTGGAAACCCCATATGTAATTGTGCCTTTCATTCTACTGATTCAAGTATCTTCCCAAAAAAATTATTGTAATTTTTTCACCATGATTTTCAAAGAGTGGTTCTAAGTTAAAACTTATTATTTTTTTTAAAAGATTTCACTTATTTATTCATGAGAGACACAAAAAGAGAGAAAGGCAGAGACACAGGCAGAGGGAAAAGCAGGCTCCATGCAGGGAGCCTGACATGGGACTCAATTCCAGGTCTCCAGGATCAGGCCCTGGGCTGAAGGTGGCGCTAAACCGCTGAGTACCCGGGCTGCCCAAAAACTTATAAATTGAAATAATTTCTTCTGTTATTCATAGTCTTTTCCAAATCTGTAAAGCAACAAGGGCACTTTGGTAAATAAGGAGGAGCATAGCTGTGGTGTTCAAAGTCTGGAGTCAGCCTCTAGCTCTGCTGGTCACGAGATGTGTGACTTTGGAAGATTCAGACAACTTCTCTTACCTCTCTGTCGGGTTGTATCTGAAAATGAGGATAATAATGCCTCACATGCCTATTTTCCAAGATTGCCATCTACATGTGAGCTGTATTTTTGAGGATGTATTAGCCGTGGAATGTGAGGATGATCACAGCTCTCCCCAACACTGAGTTTAAATAAGATGGTGTGTGCATTTAAAGGCATACATTAATAAATGTCAAAATTTTACTATGTTAGTTTAGATGCTTTTAATTTCTAGAAACAAAGGATTATTGATCAGTTTAAACTGTCAATGATGCCCCTTCCTGGACCAAGGCCTTCGCTGCCTTAATCTTTCCTTCTTTCCCGACACCCCTTCTCCCAGACAACGATTAGGGTGCATTTGGTCTGAAGCTACCAGTTTTAAGTATTTTACTGAATTTAACATGCTATCAACTATAGGAAGATTTCTTTTGTTTGACATTAAGAAAAAACAACAAATAACCAGACACATAGATGAGAAGTTGCATACCAGTTTCAGAGTTGTTAAAATTTGAAGATGAATGTCTTAAAATCAATGAAGTGCATTAGTTTCCCACATATTTATGTATCCATCCAACACATATAGTGCTTTAAGTTTAAGATTATGATCGACAAACATTTTATACCATTAGCTTTTAAGATTCATATTAATTTTCTAGTTTGAGAAGCTCTGCTCCAGTGCCCTGATGGTAATCCCTGGGGGAGATGTCCTTGTACACTTCTTTCGCTGCTATGACCACATACCATTCTGAGGCCAATTTATATGTGATCATTGTTTCCTTCCCTCAGATCATTAGTAGCAGCCATTTTCAGAATAAATGGTATCAAACTCTACATACATTCTCAGCTAAGTTTACGACCAAATACTGTTTTTTATCTTTATTTTTTAAATTTTTATTTATTTATGATAGTCACAGAGAGAAAGAGAGAGAGAGAGGCAGAGACATAGGCAGAGGGAGAAGCAGGCTCCATGCACCGGGAGCCCGATGTGAGATTCGATCCCAGGTCTCCAGGATCGCACCCTTGGCCAAAGGCAGGCGCCAAACTGCTGTACCACCCAGGGATCCCACGACCAAATACTGTTTTTGAAATCTTTTTATCTTAAGATGACACATAAAATTCATTTGGTCTTTAGTACATATAGCCATGAATATATAGAATATGACCAACTATGCCATATTTGTTCATTGGGCCTTCTTAGTGGATACTTAGGTTGTCCTCCAATGTTTTGCTCTCATAATGTTGCAACAAATATGTTTGTTGTAACTTGTGTCCACTTGTGTGAGAGTTTCTCTAGGATATAGGCCAGAAAGTAGAATTCAGGATCCTGGATCCGGTCCAGATGGCTCTGTGGCATGGGTCTGCAAGCCCATATATCAAATCTGGCCCGCAAGCTTTATATATATATATATATATCCTGTGAGCAAGAGATGGTTTGCACGCTTTTAAATTACTATGTATGTATGCACAGAATTTCATCAGTGTTGCCTCTTGGCTGTCAAAGCCTAAAATATTTACTGTCTGGATCTTATATCCCTATCCTAGTTCTTTGCATGAGCTGCACTAATTCACCCTCTCAAGTGCAACACTTGAGAATCCCTGTGTTCTTACATTCTCACTTATAGTTGATATCGTTAGACTTAAGATTTTGACAGTCTGATGAGTAGGACGGTAGTATCACTTGGCCTTATACTTGCATTTTTGAATTTCAATCATTATTAATAAGGGAGCACTTCTTCATAAGTTTACTGGCCATCTTTGTGACTCACCCAATTGTATTGTAGGCTTTACCTATTTTCCCAATATCCTCTGGGTAGTAATCCCATGACTACTATAGGTGTTACAAATCTCCTCCCTTAGGCAGCATTTTGCTATTTCAGTGTGTCTGTGAGGGCTTTTGACATTATATTTTGATGTGGTCAAAATGATGAGTTTTTCAGTTACGTTCAGTATTTGTTCTGGATTCATGCTTAAGAAATTATTTCCCACCCTGAGGTAGTAAAAATGTTCTCCTCTGTCTTTCCCTGTTTTAAATTTCTACCTTTCACCATTAGGTCTTTAAGGAATCATAACATACTATTTGTATGTAGTGTGAGACAGATAGAATACACTGTTGCACTAAAACTCAAGTTGTTTTTTCTTAACCAGATTTATGTGAAATTTTTTTAAGTTTTGAGATACTTAGTTGGGTTCACCAATTGTGATAACCAAAGCCAAAAGGTCAACTACACAGATTTTTTAATTTATAAGTGATTTTTTTTAATGAGAACTAATTCAGTGAAAGAAAATGTTCAACATAACTAAATTAAATCTGATATTTCCACCTCTATACTATACTGCCCAAAAAGTCTTTGGACTGAGGTCACTTCCCAGTACCCTGGAAATTTTGCTTTAAGCATAATCAGCAGTTGCTGTGTTTTTCCTGACATCTTCCAAACCACATTCACTATCCTGAGCTGATCAAGTTAGCTCAATCTGATTCAACCCAGTTTTCCTGAGTCTCAACTGCCGTATCTAAGTACTAACATACAACCTGGCCAGATTAGGCAAGAGCTTAATCCCTGCCCTTTCTGAGCCTACAACCAATACAGAAATAGGACTAGTAAACACAAACCAACCAACCAACAAATAAAACCTATCATTCAAAACCAAATGATGCAAGTGTTAAAAGGCTACGGATTGCTGTGTGATCAGTGCCCACATAGTAAACTTCTGATTCTCACTCATCCAGTCCTACCTGCTCTGAAATAGTTAAAATACTGATGGTAAAAGATCTGGAGACCGTTTGTGGATTGACATATAAATATGTGGATGGAGGCCCTAGGCCTGTGAGACATATGCATCACATTCTCTTAAAAATTGAACACTAGGGGCAGCTAGGTGGCTCAATTGGTTGAGTGTCTGCCTTCGGCTCAGGCCATGATCTCAGGCGCCTGGGATTGAGCCCAGCACTGGCTCCCTGCTCAGTGAGGAGTCTGCTTCTCCCTCTCCCTCTACCTGCTGCTTCCCCTGCTTGTGCTCTATCTCTGTCAAATAAATAAATAAAATCTAAAACAAAACAAAACTGAACACTTAAAAGTTAAAATCTCTGTTCCATAAGCCTGTCTTTAGGCTTGAACTTAATTAAAATGAGCATTTTTCTTAAATTGTATGCTTCTTTTTGCAAAATACTACAAAGCATTCTAAGCCAAAGAAAGAAAAAAGAAAAACAGTCCACATGAATATACAAGCTCTGCTTTGTTTTTATCCATGCTGGCCCAGTGGTGCCGCACAACCCAGGGAGCTCCTGATTTAGTCTTTTCAAGGACAGGCATATGCCAAGCAGCAAAACAAGAAAAAAAAAAAAAAAAAAACATGTTTGGCTGCAGTTTGTTCTGGAATAAAAAACAGCGGGCTATTCCATCGCCCCCTGGGGGCACCAATTTGTCAGCCCACAATGAAAATCAAGCTTAAGTGTATAGCAAATGCATATTCATAACCATTATCTATTGTCTCTTTAAAATATCTCCCTCATCCGCCAGGTACGTAT
Source organism: Canis lupus dingo (assembly GCF_003254725.2). Lineage (NCBI taxonomy): Eukaryota > Metazoa > Chordata > Mammalia > Carnivora > Canidae > Canis > Canis lupus. The sequence goes on along the minus strand of NC_064264.1, from coordinate 51,090,945 downwards.
TGTGTATTTCAGTCCTGATTGCAGTTTGCAGAGTGTTTGTGAAATTCGTCTTTTCCCCCACTTTGCCTATGATTAGGGGATAAGGACTATGGAAGACTTACTTATCCAGTTGAAAGACTCTATTTTTTTCCCTCAGTGTTTTTCCCTTTATTATTGTTTCAAAGGAAAGCCCTGTGATGTGAATACTGAAAGAGTGAAAATGTAATTAACCGTTCATTGTGGATAGTCTTTTTGTTACCTTTGAAGTGCTTGAATTAACACAGCAATCTCTTGATTTTGCTTCTGTGGTGACAGATTTCTGAGAATAGTCATATTTTGCTGACAAAAAATGGGCACTCCAAAGTGTAAATTAAATAACTTGATTTTATAGAATTCATTTAAAAGTGCATCTGTGTTGAACATACCCCGTTTTACATTGCTCTGATTACATTTGACTTTTTGTTGACCTGTGTAAAAAGTGAGATTGTTTCCAACTCCAGCTCACAAGACAACTTAGGATAGTGTGATTCTAAATGGTAAGAAGGAAAAAGAAAAACCGGATTACAGGGTGTTGACCACAGATGCCTGCTGTGCTTCTATTGTTTGCTTGAAAATAATTTTTATGAAGGAAGTATTAATAAAGTTCACTGTAGAGAGAGATGAAACTAAAGGTGACATTTCAGCTAATGGGCTGTCGTTAAGCTGTATCATAAGGGAAAAAAAAGTAGTAAAAGTAAACTTTAAAGAAGTGGGAAGGGAAAGGGGAAGATGTATAAGACAAGGAGATGACTGTATGCAGAGTTAGAGAGAATGCAAAACAGAGGTAGAGGTTCTCAGCCAAGAAAACCCAGTCTAAAATGGTAAGGTCACCCTCTTTCAATCAAAATAAACTGTGACTTTCATCAGCCTGAGTCATGCTGACCCAAAAGTTGAGTGTTAGGTAGAGAGGATGAGAACCCTGGTGAGCAGAATAGTTATTTCATAACCAAACTGGAGGGATTAATGAAACTAGGAACACACCTGCTTCTGCATTGTGTAATTTAACAAACTGTGCTGAAATGTATTCTGGGTAAAAAGAAAGAAGACAGGGGATCCCTGGATGGCTTAGCGGTTTGGCGCCTGCCTTTGGCCCAGGGTGCAGTCCTGGGGTCCCCGGGATTGAGGCCCACATCAGGCTCCCTGCATGGAGCCTGCTTCTCCCTCTGCCTGGGTCTCTGCCTGTCTCTCTCTCTCTCTCTCTGTGTCTATCATGAATAAATAAATAAATTCTTTAAAAAAAAAAAGAAGGAAGACAGATTGTCTATAGCTGAATGTATAAAACTTTAAAAATAGCAAATACCTAGCAAACCCTTAGTTCAAGAGAATCTGGCTTTTTCAGTAGAGTCTAAGGAATGAGAGGAGCAGTCAGAAGGAAAGAGCAGTCATAAGATTTTGTGGTGGCCAAATACCGACACTGGGGCAGGAGCCATATAGAACCTGGAAATGGATGCTTTGAAATTCACTCAGCTAGAAGGTCAGAATACCACCAATATATTGATATGTCATTCATAAAAATTCTAGGAACAAGATTTGCCAGGCTTCCAGAGACTTAATATGTGCCATTTCCCCCACTAAATTCATTGTCAATACTAAAAATATCTTGAGAATGAACATTATAATCTGAGCAAAGTAGAAGAATTAGACATCTGTGATATTTTAATCATTATTCTACAGTTTTTCTTTGAAACTGGTGATTCACTATGTATCAATATTGCTCATAAAATAAGAAAGTAGTTGTATTACATCACTATTATGATGGTAGAACTATCTGCAAAATGGTAGAACAAATACTTGTGTTGCATATTAATATAATGGAATGTTATAGACCTATTAAAAATGGCTGGTAGCCAAAGCATAAATATATATGAACTTCTTTTTTAAGACATTGCAGAAAAAAAAAATTAAGGCATTGCAGAAATTAAATACCACTGCATTGAAAGTCTATATGTGCCTTAACAAAGCTCAAGAGGAAATGAAGAGCTATACCATTAGCCTCTTTCCCCCCTGAAAATGCACCATTTAAAAAATTGTGATGTAGTATTCTGTGCCACATTATAAATTCAAGTATTATGTAAATCTAAATTTTAAAAAAATAAATAAAGCAGAGCAAGTTGACTGCATAATTTAGAATTGGCCAAGTGTAAAGGTAAAAAGAGTGTTTTATGGAAATGATGAAGCTCTTGTGACTCAGTGTGGTGAGTCCCTATAGAAAGTATTTATTATATCAATCACATTTTAATATAAACCTGTGAATCACATGTAATGGCTGTGATAAACCTTGTGGTACATGTACCACCTGTAAATAAACACTGGAAGTAAGATTCAGGAGTCAATGTAATGGGTTCAGAATATTCATGACCATTATTTCAGCTTTCTATAAAAATAGAACCAACAAATGCAAAAAAAAAAAAATCGAAGGAATCGGAGAACAGTTCTTGCTTTCAGAACTAAGACTCGTCCCCCAGTTCTATGACTTCTGGGGGAGAAGTGGCCAACACCCAGACCAGCACGCACCCTCTGCCCAATATGCACAGCACTAGGTCTGTAGGAAAAGAATGTCTCATTGACACTGTAAATTAAGTAAGACAGGAGTGGACCTGTCAGCCTCCCTTCACTTCTGTTTCTTCATCACAGTGGTTACTGCCACCTTATTAGAGTCTGTGAAAGAACTACAAAGTAATTCTCACCTCTTCTCAATCGCAGCAGCTAATCCTGCCTCTCCTGCACCCCCTATTTCCATTCCAAATAGGCAAAGACCCAGACCTGCTTCACCTCTCACTCTGAGTGCTAAGTCGCCGCTGTATCACGATGCTCAGTGACGGGGACCAAGCTAAAAGTCCTTGTCCAAGTGGAGTTCCCAGAGGAAATGCCAGCTCCACACAGATTTTTAAATACGGCTTCACGTGTGTGCCATCACGTTGTCAGGTTAATTAAGCAGTGATGCCTAAACATGCAACGATATTTGTTGAACGAACTCAAGTTTAATGATGATGAAAAGCAAACTTTGAACTTTCTCTTATATTCACTTAGTGACTGTGTTACCCAGACTCCCTCCCACCTGCTTCATTCTGTAGATGCAAGGCTTTCAAACCACACAACCCCTTCCACATTTTTCCTAGCAAAGCCAAAACTTTTCCTTTTTGTGACTTGCCTTCTTTCTACCCTGAAAACTAAACTCCTATCTGCCTGGGAAGTAGAAACTGTAGGGAGCATCCTATGTCTGTCTGTCTCTCTGTCCTGCTCTGAGAGGATCTTTTCTTTCTCTCTCCTCTGGGAAGAATGTATCAAATGACTGTTTTTTCTCTTAAGTAACAAAACCTTATTTATTTAATAGCCCTTTGTCAAACTGTACTTTATACTGTCTAGACACTGTTTCAGTGAGCCAATTTCAAATAACTACATTATGCATTAAAAAATTACACTTGGAAGGAAAAAATTAACAGAGAGGAAGCTAATGTCATTACTTAGTGATTATTAGTGAATCACTCTCACACCTCCCAAGCTCCGTGGCTTTGGGGTAAACTGCCATGCCTCTGGCCTACGTCTCTGGTCTCTGGGAGCTGAGCTCTGTGGTACTTAACCACCCACCAGGCCCCTAAGAAGCCACATGCTTCCAAGGTCTTGTCATCACATGTGCCACCTGGAAATCCTTTCTTATAATTCTCTTCCTGCCAAAATCACCTTTCTCCTTGGTATCTTGATAACTTGGTAGTGCATGGTTGGACTTTATCAATGCCTCACCATCTTAAATAAGTAGCATTCAGAAGACACACTTGGGCCCATTGGCCCCGATCAGCTCTCAGAAGTCTAAGTGCTCAGGTGGCACAGGACTAAATGTGTTGATAACTCTGATTGGGTTGACTTTCTGGTTGCCAGTCTTCATACTCGTGTGAGCCTCTCTCTCAGCCCCCACTCCAGGTTCCCTTCACATTCTTCCTTTCTGATAAGAAATAACATTTTCTAGGATAGAACTTGAGGGAAGCAGGGCGGTACAGTGTGTGTCCCAGGTAGGGGGGCAGCCACACTTAGAGCAGCAGAAGTATTGGTGCCAACCTGGGTGTGTTCCACATCTATGACTTGACACCATTTCACATCAGAACTTTGAGGGGAAGTAGCCCTGCTGGAGGCCCCACATGGATGAGGGTTGGCCTGCGCAGAGTTGAAGGTCTATAAAGTTCTAAGAGAAAGGGGCCTGAAAGATGCTCAAGAACAAGTCTGTCTCCATTCCCACTTGGCATGGCAGAACTTTCTGACTTCCCTGAATGTTGAGAGCCAGTGTGTAGGAACAACACTAAAGTGAGAACAATGGCCCAAGCTAGAGACCAGATGGAGAGTAGAGGGATTTGAATGAGGAGCCCAAAAAAGATGTGTCTACTTCTTAACCCCCACACCTGTGAATTTGACCTTCTTTGGAATAAAGGTCTTTCCAGATGTGTTTTAATTAAGGTTCTTTGAAATGAGACATCCTGAATTATCTAAGTGAGCCCTAAATCCAATGGCAAGTGTCCTTATAGGCAATAGATGAAGACAAGACATGGGAAGCAAGAGAAGGCCATGTGAAGACAGAGGCAGAGGCTGCAGGGATGCCACCACATGCCAATGACAACCTAGGGCCTCTGGAAGCTGGAAGAGGCAAAGTTGATCCTCCCCTGGAGCCTCTTGAAGGAGCATGGTCGTCCTGACAGCCCAATTTTGGACAGCTCACTTCCAGAGTTATCATAGAATACATTTCTATTGTTTCCAGCCACCAAGCCTGTGCAGTTCACTATATCAGCCCTAGGAAACTAACACAGAGGGTGTCACTGTGAATCAGATCTTAGCAGGAGCTGCAGCAGCTGAATTGGTGATCAAGTCAGGGAGGCCCCAAAACAGGCAGCGTCACTGCCCGTGATGGGGGACAGAGGACAGGTCACATGGCCCAGTGGACCAGACACTGATGACAAGCACACCCTTGACCTTTGGCCAGCAAAAGGAGCATTTATTCAAATGTAACTGAGTTTGAAAGGACTAAATTGAATTGATATAGCAAGATTCAGTTTTCAGCCATCAAGCAAATGGAGGATTTATGGACTAAATTAAATCCATTTGTAGAAATACCAAGAAAATTATGTTAGTTTTGCATATCTAAATTTATGTCTGTATATCTTCATACAGGCTGTACCACACCACAGGGTTGTCAGAAGATTAAATGATAAAGGGGATAAACTGCAATTCACTCAGCTCTTGTTGTTATTATCCATAATATTTCACAGACGAGGACCCCAAAACTCAGTGTCTGGTGGCCAACTGAAGTCTCCCACCATGGCATTCTTTCTTCCCAGCTGCCAACCAACGGCTGCTCAATTTGATTGTAAACTTCATAGCAGTGAGCCCAATATCTTATTTGTGCTCCTGACCAGTCAGTGTCTGACACATCGATGGAGCCCAATCAACTGCCTGTCGAATTTAATCGAATAACATAACCTCACTGTCCTTAAGTAGCCTGCCATCTGTCTGGTGTTGGGAAAATAATTAAAAATAAAATATCCTGCCAACCCAGAAAACCTCTCCACCACGGTAGATGAGGAAAAAAAAATAGTTTTATTATTGAATCAGCACTAATCCAGACTGCAGTGGGCATCACAGGCAACCCGCTAAAGAGACCGCAAAGACAAAGCAGTCTCACCTTGTATACATATCGCCACGTTACATCTGTGGCCTCAAGATGAAAATAACTAGGCCTCACATAAGAAGGCTTGACAGCACCATTTGTTAGAGTTCCCCCTAAATTCACCTGGTAATTGGGGTGGCCATCTGTGATAGCTAATTACCTTTTATCCAGAAGAAAAAGGAAACTGATCTCTTCAAGACAAGTGGGTAGTTTTGCAACATGGCGCCAGGTTGCTAAGTGACACTCCCCTCCCTCCATGAGCAGGGTAAAAGGGAAATAGATAGGGTGCTGTCTGCCAGACATTCATATGTCAAAGACATTGCACCCCCCCCCCAGAAAACCATTCCTGGGTTGTAAAATAAGTGAGACTTATTTTGCTTTTATTTTTTTAAAGATTTATTTATTTATTCATTCAGAGAGAGCAAGAGAGAGGCAGAGACACAGGCAGAGGGAGAAGCAGGCTCCATGCAGGAAGCCCGACATGGGACTCGATCCCAGGTCCCCAAGATTACACCCTGGGCTGCAGGTGGCGCTAAACCGCTGCGCCACCAGGGCTGCCCTTATTTTACTTTTAAAAAGATCTCAAAGAGGCAAAGGAAGAATTTGCAAAAGAAGACAAGTTTTCTAAAGAAAATGCTCTAAGAAAAGGAAGGAATCATCACTTTCCCTCTTATCAGAGATAGATAGATGATAGATAGATGATAGATAGATAGATAGATAGATAGATAGATAGATAGATAGATAGATTTGCATGTATCCTTTATTGGGAAGATAGGAAAATTGGTTAAATTAGGACAGAGTATTGCCTGGTCAATACCCGATGAGTGATGGAAATGGTCTACAACAGCACTTACTCCAGGCAGGAGACCTTCAGGTGGACATCTGAATTTGGGGTGAGACTATAGGGGAAGGTACACTCTTCTTCTGCTACTGCTGCTGATGAGAATATCAAGGTCATGCAAGGTGGACTGTGAATGGTCCTGTTGAGAATAAAGTCTGGTTAGAGGAATGCTGAATAGATCTGTGCCTAGATGTCCATGCTGTGGCAGACATGGTGACATCAGTAAAAATCTGTCATCTAGACCATTCTGTATCTTCTTTAAGTCCTGGTAGGATCCCAGAGGACCTGGCTTTTAAATAGAAGGGTACTGGCACTTGTCCCAAGGCAAGCATATATTGTCAAAGTCTAATAATATTTGGTGGCTCATTTTCCCTTTATTATCTACTCATTGAGTTTGGAAAAGTGCTGGCTATTTACTTTTGCATAATAAATCTCTCTGGTACTTAAAAGTCATGACTAAATTGCCTTAACTTTCTTACCTTCATGCTTAACCATATAATATTAACAAATAGGAATAATTTCTTAAGAGGGAAATTGAAAGGAGGAACCTAAGTTCAGAATGAAAAAGATTTATCCAATGAATGTGGAACCTTAGGAAATTCAAACCTCACAGGCACTGAGGAGGGCACTTGATGGGGATGAGAACTGGGTGTTATAGTATATGTTGGCAAATTGAATTTAAATTAAAAAATGTAAAAAAAGAAAAGGGACTAAAATTAAATATTTTTTAATTCTACTTTTTTGTTGCTTGCTTTCTTTTACCCTTTTTTACCCATTCTGAGAGAAGCCTAAGCCTTTTTTTTTTTTAATTGTGAAATGTGGTGAAATACAAAAGGGGAGAAGTCTGTTTTCCACAAAGGCAGGCTCCATTAACATTTCCAAAGTACCTCCTTCTAGCATTTCTCTATTTTTCTTTTTTGTACCCCCTTGCACTTCCACCATGTTCACTCTTATTTAATATTGCAATGTGAGCGTTTTCTTAATACTATTAAAATTCATGAGTGCATTAGTTATTTAGCTGTATAACAAATTGTGGACAATAAGAGCTTACAACGATAAACATTTATTTCTCACATATTTTCTGCGGGTCAGGAATCTGGGACAGGCTGAGCTGGGTGTTTCTAACTCAGAATGTCTCATGAGTTTGCAGTCAAGATGTTGGCGGGATTGCAGTCAGCTGAAGGCTTGACAAGGGCGGGAGGATCCATTTTTAAGATGGACCCAAATTCACAGGGTGGGAGACCTTGGTTCATCACCATAGGGACCTCTCCCTAGGGCACTTGTGTGTCCTCATAACATGGCACCGGGCTTCCACCAGGGTGGGTGATCCAAGACAGCCAACTGAAAGCCACAATGTCTTTATCACCTAGCCTCATGAGTCACCCACAATCATTTCCGTAACCAATTACACAGACCAAGCTGTATTCAATTTGGGAGGAGGCTCACAAGAGTGTGAACACCAAGTCTCCTCTTGGAGACTAGCTACCACAATGGGAATCTTTAATGGCTGTGTGAATTTTATTATCGAGATCTGCATACTGTGTTATATATTTATGTAAGGTTAGACGTTACTTCTAATATTTCATTATTACAAATAACTATCAAGCACCTTTGTATATAAAGCCTTTTACTACCTAAATTATTTTCTATGGATATAGTCTCATAAGTGGGACTGTTGAGCTATTAAAAATTTTTCTTAATTTCCATTTTACATCGGTTACATAAAGCAAATTAATATTTTATATGTTTATTTCAGGTAACATATGCATTTCCTTTAACATATTTGTGATAAATACCTTAAAATCCCTATGCAATGCTTCACAACTATAGGTTCATTTTTTTATTTAATGCATTCTATATAGTATATATTTTAGGTAGATATTCTATATCATATCTATATAATATTTTGATATTTACGGCATGTGGGTTTTTTCATTGTTATTTAACCATTTTATAGATCCTCCTGAGTTTGTTTGTTGCGGTTATTTTGGACAACTTAGAACTTGATGAAGATCTAAAGAAGCTTAAACAAGTAAGTAATGTGTGGGGAATTCCTTAAATCTCCATTTAAAAAAAATAAGGGTAAAACATGCTTACAGATACTGTTAAAAGAGAGCTTCAAAGTAAAAAAATAGATTTTAAGAAATTAAGGCAGTCTAAGTTGGCAAAATTTTTTAACTTTTGTCCATTATCAACAAAGAAAATTTTCTATTGCTCTATACTTATCTTAGGAATATTTTCATATTACTATTTTGAATAAAAATAAGATGGACATATGACAGGAAATTGGATTGGTGACTATTCTTCTGCCATTATGTGAAGGTTGTTTGAAAATAAAATGCCTCAGGGCCTGATTGCCATTTTGCATAATTATGTGTAATACTTTTGATCATCATCATAAAAATATTAAGCATCAACTTGCCTGACCTCTAGACACTAAAAGAGAATTTAGTCTTGGTGCCCATAGTCATTATAAGAAATTGAATAGAATAAATGATCAACTGTGTGTGCCCAGTTATGCATGAAAACAGATTGGATATTATAGCATTGATAATCATATCCAAAAAAATGGAAATGAAAATGTGTGTAGGTTATATGACTGATGGCAGAACAATACAGGCATGATGGACCATTCTCATAGTTTCTGTTGCATGGAAGATACTTGGCTTAAGTATTTGGCTCTATCAAAGAGTTAGAGACCCTTTGAAAGGTAGAGTTGGTGTGAGAAAAGGACACTGGATAAGATATTCTTTTTTATTAAAATATAATTGACATTCAATGTTATATTAGCTTCAGGTGTTCAACATAGTGGTTCAACGATTCTATATATTATGCAATGCTCACCATATGTGTACTCTCTATCTGTCACCACACGTAGTTATTACAATATTATTGACTATATTCCCTAGACTCTGCCTTTCATCCTCATGGCTTATTTTATAACTGAAAATTTGTACCTCTTAATTTCCTTCACCTATTTTGCCTTTCCCTACCTCCTCCTTGGCAACCATCAGTTTGTACTCCGTATGAGTCTGTTTCTGGTTTTTTTATTTGTTTTGTTTATTAGCTTTCACATATAAGTGAAATTATATGGTGTTTGTCATTCCCTGTCTGACAGATTTCACTTGGCATTATATCCTCTAGCTCCATCCATGTTGTCACAAATGGCAAGATCTCATCCTTTATATGCCCAAGTAATATTCCACTGTGTGTGTGTGTGTGTGTGTGTGTGTGTGTGTGTGTGTGTGTGTGACCTTTTCTTTATCCATTCATTTATGGATGGACACTTGGGTTGCTTCCATATTTTAACTTTTGTAAGTGCTCCAGTAAACATAGGAGCACATATATCCTTTCAAGTTAGTGTTTTTGTTTTCTTTGGGGAAATACTCAGTAGTGGAATTACTGGATCATATGGCAATCCTATTTTTAATTTTTTGAGGCTTCATAGTATTTTCCACAGTGGCTACACCAGTTTGCATTCCCACCAACAGTGCACAAGGATTTCTTTTTCTTGACATCTTTGCCAATACTTGTTTGTTGTGTTTTTTACTTCGGCCATTCTGCCAGGTGTGAGGTGATATCTCATTGTGGTTTTGATTTGCATGACCTTGATGATGAGTGATGTTGGGCATCTTTTCATCTGTCTGTTTGCCATATAAATGTCTTTGGGAAAATATCTGTTCAGTTTCTCTGCCCTTATTTTAACCATACTGTTTGGGTTTGGGGGATGTTTAGTAGTTCTTTGAATATTTCATATTTAACCTCTTAGTGGACACATCATTTGCAAATATCTTCTACCATTCAGTTGGTTGCCTTTTCATTTTGTTGATGATTTCCTTTGCCATACAGAAGCTTTTTAGTTTGATATAGTTCCGATAGCTTATCTTTGCTTTTGCTTCCCTTGCCTGAGAAGGGGGATAAGATATTCTTGGATCACCCTCCCCATCACTAACAATTAGGATGTTAACAAAGAATGAAGGCTATAAAACAAGTCTTACCTAGAATTCTAGGAAGACCCTACACATTCAGAATTTTCAAATTGCATATGAGTTTTCTTTTTTAATGAAAGCAAAGACATAACCTATTTAAATGGTTTTGTTGTCATTTGCATATCTTAAAGTCACTTTAGGCATTTCATCTTTGTACTTTTGTTTATCTCCAAAGTCTGTGCTTTTAACCAAGGGTAGTCAATGAAAGAAAAAATATATATTTGATAAAAAGGATGCCCACTGTGAGCATATCAAGGAAGGATTTAAGTGCTTTCCTGTCGTTTAGCTACACAGGCAAAATGGCCCTCTGGGCATAGTAGAAATGATTTCTTCCAGATCTTTTCAGTTTGCAGCAACAGTGACAGGTTTTTCAAATGAGATTTGGGAACTTCTTTTATGCCATTGATGCAATGCTTTATGCAGCTTCTAGTTACAGAAATACGTAATTAGGGAGTTCAAAATTGAAACTGACCAACCATATCATTAGACATAACTAATAAAAATCTGTTGTGCAAACTACCTTAGTCTTTGCCTTACAAATTTGGTATTTAGATGTGGATTTTCCTGTATACCATGTTTATTGTGCATAGATATTTTAATATCCCCTGAAAGAGGTCATTAAAATGTGCATTCTATGGATAAAATGAAAAATATTCTATTTTTTTAAACTGGTGATACAACCAGGTTCTTTTTTTTTTTAATTTTTATTTATTTATGATAGTCACAGAGAGAGAGAGAGAGAGGCAGAGACACAGGCAGAGGGAGAAGCAGGCTCCATGCACCGGGAGCCCGATGTGGGATTCGATCCTGGGTCTCCAGGATCGCGCCCTGGGCCAAAGGCAGGCGCCAAACCGCTGTGCCACCCAGGGATCCCGACCAGGTTCTGTATGGTTTTAAATAAACATTGGCCAATTAAAATTCCATGTCATTCCAGCCCACATTTGTAAAATAGTTTTTCCACTAGAAAGAAGTAAAATAAATCTATATGGCAATTTCTTTTCAAGTTTATGAATTCAAATGTACTAATATTTGATATTATATGTAATATATACATAACATATATATTTTTTATCTAACCCCAGTGAAAAACCAACAATTAAAAAAACCAAGACTTTAATTGACATGACTTTATTCTGAGCTATATAGTTTTAATATATGAGCTTTGCTTTAAGCATCTGTCATTAGTTATAAAATGGCTTTTGTTTAATCACTTGCTATATATTAGAGATGCTTTGTATTTCTGAAAATCCTTTATACCAGAGCTGATTATTGAATTATGTCAGCCTACAAGTTGAAATATCTTCTTTGAATATTTAGAGATATTTGAACATTGAAAATTTCAACCATAAATAAAACAGCAAATTTATTTTCATTAGTACTTTTCACATTGTTCTTTGGTCATGATTAGACTAGCACTACCTATCTATTAAATCACTTACTAATTCATACTTGAAACTCACCAAATATTATCATACTAAATTAAAATGTCCTATTCAAAAAAAAAAATGTCCTATTCATTTTCTTCCATTTTGTATAAGAATATTTTGTTTCATGAGTTTTTACAAACTGTGTCATTTTTTTTATATCCCCCCTTATTTCCAGTGATCTTGGCTTTTGAGGTGAGTCTCATTTACATAGTTTCAAGAATACACCCCACACACACACATACACACACATATGCATTTTCATACACATATGCATATAACTGTGTGAATACCTGAAACTTCAGCCTGTTTTTCACAGCTTCTTGCAGACCTCCAATAAAAATATGACCCGAAATACTTTTTAGTTTTCTGTGTGCAGGCTCAGCCCTTAAGGATTTAAATGCATATACTCTATTTTTACTCCCAGATAGAAAATAGAATGGGGAAGACGTAAAAGTGATTTGATTTTCTTAACATTTTAAGTTCCAGACAACACTATATATTTCATAATATGTCTTTATTCAGTACAAACTTTTTTTCATCTTTTATCCTTTCACCAACTAATCTGTAGGTTCTTATAGATGCAGTAACATTTGTCAGACCCGTTCAGTGCCAGGTGCTGTGTTATTTTTACTTATTTAAATTTCACAGCAAACATGTGATGTAGGTATTATTAATATATCCATCTTACAGATGAGGAAACCAAGGCACAGAGAAGTTAAGTAACTTATCTTAGGTCACAAAGCTAATACGCAGCCAAGTTAGGATTCGAAGGGAGGTAATTCGGACCTAAAGCCTAGGATCTATTATTGAGTCACAATAAAGTTGTGAAAATGCCAAACATAAGTCATGCCTATTGTGGAGGCTCACTCATAGGACTGTCAATTACCCGTCTAAAAATAATCATATTTTAGATAACAGAAACATCATTATATTCATGAAATAACTGGTGATGTGAGGGGCAGTTTTCTGAGGAATGAAGGTGAATTAAGCAACTCAATCACTAAAATTATCCCAAATAGTTCTTTGTTTCCCCTGCAAAAGCAGAGGATTTAATCAGAGCCACTGGAGTTAGGACTTTTGCAGCAGGTGAGAGCTCAGAGGCTTACCATACACTCCACATGATGGCAGATGCTGCCCAAGGCACCTCTTCTCTCAGTGACTTTCTGGAGCAAGGAGCCTCTTTAGACACAGACCCAATACGCTTGCAATATACTACATTTCAGTGAGGCCTCCGGAGACTTTTAATGTATTTTATTACGATTGTGGTAAAAACCAGTTGTGTTAAAATATAAATGTTTGGTTCATAGACATTTTTCAAGAGTAATAGAAGCCAGTGCGAGTCACCTCTAAAATGGAGGGGTTAAATACGAAACATTACACAAAGCTGTTAGAGAAAGTCTGTTGTCACACTTGGCAGAGGAGGAAATATCCTGAAGATGAGTGGGATAGGAGAGAGCTAAAAGGTACAGTGAAGAAACTAGAACGGATAAGAAGCAACAAGAGTGAAGTAGGACACTAGGAAAGCGTTCAAAATTGGAAATTAAAGGAAAGAGCACTTATGACCATAACCCAGTGATGGAGGGGGAGCAGAGGGACCAAATCCAGAGTTAGGAAAATAATAAAGTCAAGGTGCCAGATGGCAAAGGACACCAGAGCCCTCCAGGGAGAAGCTCCCTGAGGGCCGGTGCAGTCTGCATGATCAATTGTTGGTGGAATCCTGGAATCACATTCTTCTTAAGTACCAGCATGCTGCACATCTTTTCCCCATCACTTTCTGGCCACATCCTTGGCCTCTGAGACAGTGGTTTCCACCTGAGGACTGCTGATCTGCAGAACTCTTCAAGCGAAAGTATGGAGCCAGCTGCCTTGTTTTTTTTTTTTTTTTTTTTTTTTTTTTTTTTTTTTTTTTAACACTCCAGGAAGCCTAGAAGAAATCATCCGTGCACCCAATGTCAGGCCAGGTGTGCCAACTCAAATGCCAACTTTAAAACTTTTAGCTGGAAATCTGCAAATTCTAGGTGGCAGTGTAACTTCCCTTATGCCAAAGCTTTGAAGTCTCTTCATATATGCCTTCTTGTAAGGGAAAAAAGAAACATTGAATTATTTATTGCTTAATAAAGGCATTTTGAAGGAGAAAAGTGTTTTTAAAAAAATAGGATTCAGAGGGGCTTACTAAAAGGGCTCCTTGGGGACACATTTTGAGAGGTTCTAAAGTACCTGTTCCCACCAGCACTACCACCACCACCACCCCCATGGTATCACCAGTGTCATGCCTTAATAGCCACTAAGGTAGCTTTTCTTTTGTCACTCTTCAAAATAAACAATGTTCTAAAAAAACCATGCCAATGATACTCCATGTAAAATTCATCTTTTGCTTTCTGGGTGTGTTGCATATAAGACACAACTGGTTCCTGGCAGCAATATAGCAGTAGCATTACTTTCACGGCTCCCATAGCTAATTAAATAGAGATCTTGCTTCTCTTTTCACCACCCTAAACCCAACACTGGCTCTGGAAATGGAGATAGACATAGACACAAGTATAGATATAAATAAAGATACAGGCAAGTAATGATTTTCTACATAAGATAAAAAAATTGACCAGAAATGAGGTTGTCTGTGAATGTGTAATTTGGCTACTGAGAAGCCAAATCAGTTTGCATACAAGCTAAAAATTTCCTTGACCCAGTGCTGTCCTCTGAACAGTGACAATGACCTTGCAAAGACACTAGAGAATGTAGGTAGGGTTTTGCAAACTTTGAAAATGAAGAAAATCCTCACAGCTTTAATTATTTTTGCAAATTCAGTGCAAGACAGCTATAAAGGGTCTTCTTTCAAGCAGTATAAAATTCATTAAACTAAGGGAAAAAACCCCACAGAGATGCCTTGGGGAAAGAATCATTGAAAGGGGAAGTATAGATGTCTATTTAGATTACATTCAAAACTCTGAAATTAAAACTGTCTCCCCAATGCTGTAACAAGTCTCATTTGAATCCTGGTTCAAATTTGATGATGTTTGGTCTTTGGTAGTATCCACTGCATAGTGAGGATGAACATGTAAAGGAGCTTTTCTCTCTTAGGCCTTTGTTTTTTTAAATTATATTCCTTTTAAAATATGAGCTCTAGGGGAATGTTTCTCTTCAGCCTTACCTGGGAGCTTTTGTTTTCATCTCTGCTCTGTGTCTATATTGAGGTGTTTCCAGATGGAGAACAGTTGCACAGAGACACATGGTTGGGGATTGTGCCATTCAGCTTAGCCCTGATTGCTGTCTCCTGATCTGGGTCAAGCCTTCAGTCTTCCCAGCATTTTGCCCATGAGTGAATTCATTCAACTTAGTGTAACATAAGTGATGTAACTCTGTGATAGTAAATACCACCCATCGAAAACTACCTCATGCAAGGCACCACATGTTAAATTATTGGATTTTATGCTGAATATTAAAGACACAGAAACTAACACTCAAAGGACATTTCTTGCCCAAGTTTGTATAGTTTGTAGATACCTAAGTTGGAATAACACAGGCTCTCTGACTCGAATCCAGTGTCCTCACCAAAGGACATCACGATGCCTGTGCAGAGAACCAGTTCCTTCATTCATTATGAGATGCGTGTCTAGAAAGTAGGTTGGATGATGTGCTTACATTTGCAGATTAGCATATTTTCTTCCTGTGGATGTAAGACTGAAGGTCAAATTATAATCAGAATATAGCGTAGTGCGCCAGGAATCGGGGGGGGGGAGGGTGGAGAGAGGAGGGCTGCATGATTCAAATATGTAATAGCATCAGGCTAAGGTCATATGAGGTATCCCTTTCATAGATAGGATGTTACTGCTCAGAAACTAGATCTGTTTCATAATCTGGGAGTCTGACTGTTTATCTACTGTGCTTCAGATATTGTGGGTCTGAAGGGGTAAGGGACATAATGATGACCAAGTTAGGGGTAAGGGACATAATGATTACCAAGATACTGTTCCTGCCTTAAGTTACGTATAAGGTGGTGGGAGAAAGTGATACATAAACAGATAATATAGGGGCTTGGGAGCACATAGGAGACACAACCAACTTTGAGGATGAAATCAGAGGTGTTTTCTCACAAGTATGGTGTAGACTGAAATCTGAAGTAATGCCTATCTGAGTGAAAGGCATTAGAAGAAAATGGCATAAGGGAGGATATTCAGGACCAAGAGAACAGCAAGCTTCTACTTTTGGCAAGAAAAAGCATAGTGGTTATTTGGAGACCACTATGAATGAAGGAACTGGTTCTCTGCACTGATACCATGATGTTCTTTGGCGAGGACATTGGATTCAAGTCAGAGAGCCCATGTTATTCCAACTTAGGCACCTACAAACTGTATGAACTTAGGCAAGAAATGTCTTCCTTTAGAAGTTCACTGTGACTCAGGTGTTCAGCAAAGGAGAAATGGCGTGTTGGAAAAATGAGCAGGGAACTACAGGTGAAAAGTTATGAGCAGTGCTGAGAA
Organism: Canis lupus dingo; assembly: GCF_003254725.2. NCBI lineage: Eukaryota > Metazoa > Chordata > Mammalia > Carnivora > Canidae > Canis > Canis lupus. The sequence continues at coordinate 51,074,542 of NC_064264.1, read as the reverse complement.
TTTAGATATTATTCTAAGGGCATTTAAGCCCAAGAGTGACATCATGTTCCCTATATTCCAGCCTCAGAACAGAAAATAGACTGAAGGAGCCCTACACTGATGATAAGAGCATCAGTCCTGAGCCAGATGGTGATCACAGCCTCAACTAAAGGAAACTGAGACAAGAGAATATACAGGGGTGGTGGAATATAGAGAAGGGAATACAGAGGGTAAGATTTGGTGACCAGTTGGAAGTAAGAGAAGAGCAAAGGCAGGAGACCAGGGTATTACTCAGGTTTCTGGATTGCCCGAGGTGTGCCAAGACAGAGAGCACAAGAGAAGGAACAAAGAGAAGTTTGGTATGTTTTATTTTGGCAGCAGGAGGACAGGGGGGAAGCTGTCCATGTTTACCATGAGATGCCTGGGATATATTTATGAGACAAGGTCAGTGGGTAGATAGAAGGTTGAAAGCTTAGGCAGAGTGTTGGAGCTGAAATAGATATTACGGAGGAGCAAAAGTCAACATGCAGGTGGTAATTTAAGCCTTTAGAATTCCTAAGTTTACCCTGGCTCCTGAGGAACAACAAATGAATCATATAAGCCATGAGGAGGAGCTTGAAATATGGATGAGAAGTCACAGCCCAAGCGTAGGAGAAAAGTTCAGAATGTGTTTGTCATCAAATCCAAAGGTAAAAGTGTTTCAAGAAGGAAACTGGTCAACAATCTCAAAGACTTCAGAGAGGTGAAAAAAATGTCACCATAGAAAACACTTCTATTTATAATAATATCAAGAAGGATGAAATACTGAGCAGTAACCTTAACCAAGGATGTAAAAGATTTCTACACTAAAACTGACAAAATATTGCTGAAAGAAATTACAAAAGACACAAGTAAACAGAAAGTTCTGTGTTCATGAACTAGAAGAATTAATATTGTTAAAAGGTCCATACTACCCAAAGTGATCCATAGGTTCAGTGCAATCCCTATCAAAACTCTAATGTACTTTTTTGCAGAAACAGAAACAAACAAACAAAAAAAACTAAAATTCATGTTGAATCTCAACAGTCCCCAAATAGCCAAAACAAACAAACAAACAAACAATTTTGTTTGATTGAAAAAACAAACTAAGTTGAGGCCTCACGTTCTCTAATCTCAAAACATACCACAAAGCTACAATAACTAAACAGCATAGTACTAACATAAAGACAGACTTGTAGATCAGAAGAAAGCCCAGAACAGAAGAAAGCCCAGAAATAAACCTTCATGTCATGATCTTCAATAAGGATGTCAAAACCACACAAGGGGAAAAGGAAAGTCTCTTTAATAAGTGATGCTGGGAAACTGGATGTCCACATGCATATGGGAGGGACCCTTACCTTAAACTCTATACAAAAACTAACTCAAAATGGATTAAAGAACTTAATGTAAGACTTACAACTATAAAACTCCAAGAAGAAAACATTCCAAAAAAGTTTCATGACATTGAAATTGGCAATGACTTCTTGGATATGACATCAAACATAACAAAGGCAAAAAAATTGACAAATGGGACTATATCAAACTTAAAAGCATCTGTGCATCAAAGGAAACAATCAACATAATGAAAAGACAATCTATGTAATGGTAGAAAATATTTACAAATCATTTATCTGATAAGGGGTTAATATCTGAATATATAAAGAATCCTACAACTCAACAGCAACAAAAAACAAGTCGTGAAAGACTTGAAAAGACATTTTTCCAAAGAAAATAAAAGAATGTCCAAGAACCATATGAAAAGATGCTCAGCATCACTAATCATTAAAACCACAATGAGATACAACCTCACAGTCATTATTATGGCCGCTATTAAAAAACTAGGAAATAAAAAGTATTGGCAAGGATATGGAGAAATTGGAATACTTGTGCATTATTGCCGGTAATGTGCAGCCACCATGAAAAATAGTATGAAGGTCCTCAAAAAATTAAAAATGGATATGATCCAGTAATACCACTTCTGGGTATATATGCAAAAGAAAAGGGTCTTGAAGAGATATTTGCAAACCCATGTTTGTTGCAGCATTATTCACAATAGCCAAGAGGTGGAAGCAACTCAGATGTCCATTAGCAGGTGAATGGATGAAGAAAATGTGTAGGCATACAATGGATTATTATTCAGCCTTAAAAAAGAAGGAGATTCTGACACATGCTACAGCATGGGTGAATCTTGAGGATATTGTGGTCACTAATATAAGCCAGTACCATATGATTCCACTTCCGTGAGGTTTCTAGAAGAATCTGGTTTGTAGAAACAGTAAAATGGTGGCTGCTGAGAGCCGGGAGCTGGGGCGGGGGCGGGGGGGGGGGGGGCAATGGGAGGAGGCAGAGGGGAATTCAATGTCTACAGAGTTTTAGTTCTGCAATATGAAAAAGTCCTGAAGGTCTTTTGCACAACAAGATGAATGTACTTGCTGTAACACTACTGAACTTTTGATCACAACTTTAAAAAAAATTAATGAAAAAATAGCAACCATATTAGCAGTAAGGAGTTGGTAAGTGACAGTGAAGACAGCAAGCTCAGGCACTTGAGTGGAAGTTGGGTTCTAGGAGATGAGCAATGTATGACAGCTAAGGAAGTGAAGACTGATTACCAATCCTTTCTTCTTCGACTTGTCATCCTCAATGCTTCCAGACAGACCACTCATTATTGGCCAATGTTTTTAGTTATGTCAACACTGTTTACCATAGGGCTACGCAACCTTCTTTTCCATGTGGCATGCATGGAGAGTGATGTTTGCCCAACTCACAAGGTCAACCATTGGGAATCCCAGGCAGTTGGAGGCATCAGATATCCAGAATTCCTGCTGCTCCAGGAAACACTGAGCTGCCCAGGAGCCAGAGGATCAATCCCCTCAAGAAGCTACAAATCATTAGCAACTGGGGGTTGGGAAATGGTCTTTCCTGGAAACCTTTGAGGTTACGTAACTCCACTTGAAGCCACTCTCCATCTTTTGGTCAGAAATGACTCTACAGTCATCAATTTACATATTGCTCCCCATAATTTTCTGTAATTTAAATTTCAGGAGGTCATCTTACATAGTATTTGCTCTGCTATTTCTGAAATTGCTTCATTGCTAGGCCTTTGTTTAATAATAAATTCTTATGTCAAGAAAGACATGAACAGCAGTAAAATCAATTCAAAGAGATGAAGTGACTAAGGCTGCAAACTGTTCAGAGTTCAAACCAATAGGTCACAACAGAGGCTCAGAATTTGGGGGTATTAATTATCAGCATTAGACATGGCCTAGAAATCCAGAAGTCAATGCAAAAAGGGGAAACAGCTGACCAGAATTTTGGAGTTAAACCAATGATAGCTAGGGATCAGAGCATCAGACAGAGAAGGTATGTCTTAGAATGTATGTCCTATGGTTGTGCATTCAGTTGTGTACCTCAAAAAGGTATGTTGAAGCCCGAATCTTTAGTATGTGAGAGGGTGACCTTATTTAGAAATGGGGTATTTGCAAATGTAATCAAGTTAAGATGAGGTCTTTAGGGTGAACCTGAATCCCCTATGACTGGTGTCCTGATATGAAAAGAAGAGACAAACAGATGGGAACACCAAAGTGATGACAGAGACAGACACTGTGAGGTGTCCACAAACTAGGGAGCATCAAGGATTGCTGACCATCACCAGAAGCTAAGAGAGAGGCACAGAATAGGCAGACCCTCAGAACCCCCACAGGGCACCAAGCCCCCATACACCTTGATTTTGGACTCCCAGCCCCCTAGAACTATGAGACAATAAACTTCTGTTGTTTTAAGCCACCCAGTTTTGGTACTTTGCTACAACAGCCCTCAGAAACTAACACAACCACCAGAGCCTTGTTCTCTGGCCTCAAGAAGTGTTTCCTTTTTGGTGCTAGGACGTAAGTAGCTGAGAGCATGGCACAATGGGGGGTAGCGGGTACTCCTCAGGACACAGACCAGCTGTCACCAGCCAAGAGCAGCATTCTCAGCAGTTGGAATCTTTACCTTCACCCTTAATCAAATAAGTCCATAAAAAGTGAGCTTTATGAGCTTGAGACTTTCTTGGAAGAAGAGTTCTTCTAAGCTTTTTCAGACTTTCATTCTGTGAATGATTGACCCAAACCAGATCACTTTTAGAAACCTTGATCTTTGTCTCATTCCACTGGCACTTGGAACTTTTTATGAATTACCTTAAGGCTCTCTTGCCTTTAAACAAATATGAAATGACTTGCCTATATTGATGAGTTGTTGGTTGTACCATTCTACAATTATGCTAACACAAAATTACTTTCATTACATTTTTTTCTATAGCACTCTACAAGGCAACCCCTCAAGTTTGAAAATGGGAAGGTTTGTAGGGAAAACATGCCCAAACTGGAGGAGAAGCTCCCCCTTCAGTCTGCCCAAATTCAGCACACCCAGCCTTAGTCCTATTGTTTAGCTGTGTGGACTCTATCTTGTTTGCTTTTTGTAATCAAGAGAACAAAATTTTTTTAATGAACAGCAATTTTTTTTCTTTAGACCCTTTCACAGTATGGAAACTGGATTGTTACAGTTTTCAGGAAAAAGCATGACAGACAATTGGTTTTCAGTTTCATGAATTGCAAAGGGATTCTTTTGTAGCTATGTTAGGACTATAAGGAGTGGAGACTATAACGAGTGTTACCCGATATGTACCTAAACTCAAATCTGAGTACACTGGAAGGGTTGTCATTGCCTCAACTCCTTTTGGACTTAGGTTTAACACAGTCCATCTGTTCTTTGTTCTGAGTCTCAGCCTATATACTTTTCCATTCTTTCCAAAGCATTATTATCTGCCTATTCATTTGTTTCTCAAATCTTTGAATCCCTACATTGTTCAAAAGTACCCGGGCTGGGTACTAAAGAGACAATAATAAGCAGTTAAATTCTCTGCTCTCCTGGACCTTATGGTTTAATGGAGGAGTTGTACATAAATCAAATAACCAAAGTAGTGAATAAATATTTACAAACTGAGATGAACATTCTTCAGAAAAGAACACCATTTGAGTGAGAAGTTCATAGAGGACACTGACCCACATGGGAGTGAGAGCAGTGAGGAAGGAGAAAGAAACACTTGAGCTAAGTTATAAAGGATGAGCAGCAGTGATTTCATAAAGGTGTTGACAGGGAGAGAGGAGAGGAGAACATTGCAGAGAGAAAGAAGAGCGTTCGGCATGACCAGAACATAGAAAGTTCAGGGTGAAGTGGTTTAAAGTGAATATGGAAAAGCAAACAGGTCATATACCATGCAGCACTCTGAGAAACATGCAAAGAATTTTACATTTGACCTAAGAACATGGGAAGCCTCAGAAGGCTTGAAGGTGGGAGGTGATAGTAAATTAGAGAGCTGTTTGGGAAGTAAAATCAGCAGGGACATGGTGAGAGTTTGGATTTAAGAACATAAATGAGAGAGTCTTGGGGGTAACTCTTGGATGAATGATGGTAACATTCACTGAAGCAGGAAACATTAGCACAGAGCCCTATCTGAAGGAAAAGATTGACAAGTCCTCCTTGGGCATGTTGTGATGAGTTTGGGCCTAAGCAGAGACAGACACCTAATGGCTGCATATGCACATCTAGAGTTCAGGAGTGAGGGCTGGCTGGCTAGAGATACAAACATGGATGGTCAATGAAATCTTCACATACCCAATGCCTACCATGTGCCAGGCACTGTCCTAGGCATGTGGGCTATGTCATTGAAGAAACCAGCCAAAAGTCCTCACCCTCTCTGATTCTTCTTCAGTCTTAGTGATGTTCTCTGTATAGACAAAATAGTGAAAATTGTGAATCTGGTGAGATTGTATAGAGTGGAAAGAAAAGAGATACTATAACCTTGTAAAAAAAATGTTTAATAACTCCAAGTGATTTGCCATTAAGGCAGCACAAATAATCTCTCTCCGATTTTCTCCATGTCAGTTTGGCTTATGGTTTTGTTACAAATAATCAACGCTCTCTCTGTCTCAAGTTCAAGCTCCCAACAAGAGAAGATCTGATTGGTCCAGCTAGTCAGCCTTATTCCTTCTAGGCCAGAATTTCATGTCCCTGACTGCTTACAATGCTTGTCATCCATACAGAAAACCATCATCTTTCAACAGGTCCATATCTAGACCAAACCACAAAGAGGGCCACCCTGAACTGTGGCTGGTTTCCTAAGGCAATCTATTCTCCTAACTCTCCACCCTGGCCTCTGCTCTGAGAAACTAGACCTAAAAGGAGATGTGGAGCTGTAAAGGATGGGACTGCGTTCCTTCCCTAGTTCTAGAGCAGAAGTCATACTTGTAGCTCTGTGGAGTAGGGGTCAGGGGAAGATTTGAACCAGAAGACCTAGGAGACTAGATCGAACTGAACTAATTTTTAATAAAAGGTGGCCAGAAAGTTATGGAATTTGTCTAAAAGCAGCAACCATCTTCTTTTGATTTATTCATGATTCTGCTTCCACATACTTGAGGGTTAATGAGTTCATCTTATCCTTTCTTTACATTCCGCTCAGTGTGCTTGCTCAATAGTAGGTACAGTGAGAGGTGGAGCATGTCTGGCATTCTCACACAGCCATATGACTATCGAATATTTTTTACTCCGATATTAACAAAAGAATGACTTAAATTATTTCTAGGAAATGAGAAATATACATGCATGCTATTTGGTTTGATGTTATTCCTATTTCCATTTTGCTTTGCATAAAATATGTTGATTAACGTGAATTTTCATAGTGCATCTAATAAGCCCTTTTTATCAAAGTCTGCAAAATTGAATAACTCTACAATCTTCCATAAGCATATTCAGGAATGGTACTTGGAAAATGCATGAATTGCCAAGGAAACAGAGCACAGCTGAGGTTCAAGACCCCAACGTGGGGACTACAATATATGTGTCTTCCATACCTCCAATTTAATGTGTGGTATTTATTTTATGACAAATACCATTCCTGATACTAGTTATATATGCACTAAGGTGGAACAAATAAGGACATTTACTGCAGATCATGTCACACTGTCGGAGAAAGAAGTTACAGATAAGCAAAGGGGAGATGCCAGATGAACCCTAAAGCATCAGATTGGAGTAGGAGTATCAGTATGAACTCAGTTTAAGATAGAAGATGGATGGATGGATACATAGATACATAGACAGATATATAGATACATGGATGGATTCATATATATGATCTAAGGTTACATAAGACCATCCATCCATACATAGTTGTTGGGTATAAATATGTTTGTATAACATCATTTTATATACATACATGTATTTACTAGCTCTTTCTTTACTTTGAGTAAGCCTAGGAGCAGTGACATACCAGTGGCAACAAGCAAACCCAGTGCCAAGATTTTCATTTCTAAATGCCATACTCCAGGAAAGAAAATCAGGACTCTTTGTGGAGAAATAGCTGATTGTCAAGTTCAGTCTGAAAACACAAGATAAGACTTAAGTATTTTGTGGAGCCCAGAAAGTAAGGAAGAACCTTTTAAAAAGAAAGGAAAATAAAAAGGTATATTAGAAGAGTGGAGAAGCCAACTGAAAAAGCCCCCAATAGCCAAAGCAAGAGCAATTTGAGCAATAAAATAAATAATGATAGTATTCGATTATTGATCCAGAGAGTGAAATAAACAACCAAAGCTCACACTTGTGTATAAATAAATGATTGAATTTAAAACTAGAGAAGTGGCAACTCTTCCTCACAGAATAGTGGCAAGTAAATAGAAATAGAAATAATAGAATAATAAATGAGGGAAATAGAAAATCACCATTAGAACATTACAATTATAATTGTGGCAGGTGGGATCTACTGATGGATGCTGAAATTAGTGTTAAACTTGAAGAAGAAATAGGATATTTGCATGACCTCCAAGTTCTCCCTTCAAAACTTGTTTTTTTAAATTATTCTGATGGTTTTGATATGTGTCTACAAATTCGTTGATGCTCCTCCTTCCTGAGAGAAGAACCTTAAGTCTTCTCTCCTTAGCTGTGTGCAGGAGTTGGTGACTTGCTTCTACCTCATGGTTTAAAGAAAGAGTAGTATGAGGACACTATAACATTAGAGAAACCCAGAAGACACACCTTACCCTTGTTACAGTTGCCATCACCAACATTAAGACTATTGGTGTCATGTTCCCCCTGATATGATGAGATAAGCCCATAATCTCCCTGATATTCTTCCCCCCAAAATCCATAACCACAGTCAAGTCATGAGAAAACATCAGACAATCCCAAATTGCCCTCACTCTACAAGGGACCTGCCCAGTACTCCTTAAAACTGTCAGGGTCATTCACAAATAAGGAAGATAGGAGAAATTCACAGCCTCAAAATACATGACAATGAAATATAATGTGGCACCCTGTATTGACTCTTTAAAATGATGCTGACACAAAAACCAGGGAATCCCAAATATGTTCTCCACTTTAGTTAAAAGTATTTGACCAAGGTTAACTTCTTAGTTTTAATAAATGTTCTATGGTTATATAAGATGCAGACATAAGAAAAAGCTGGGTCAAGGGCATCCAGGAACTCTCTGTACTATCTTTGCAATCTTATGTAAGTGCAAAATGATTTCCACATAAAGTGTTATTTTTTTTAATGGGGTAAGAATTTTCTATGGTAAACTCCAATAACACAACATATATGTATAAATTGTCTGCTGTGTGGCCCTGTTCAAAGACATATACATCTGTGAACCTTTATACTGTGAATATGTCATATAGAATTTATAGTTAATTATGATGTTTTGATCTTAAAAAGCTGAGGGCATACATCTCATCAGGAGCCAAACACTTTTTATGATTTTATTTCTAATGCAAAAGCTGATGAGACTTGTCATTTCTCTTTCTTCCTCTTGATCAGTAAAATAACCCATCTGAAATTGGGAGACTTGTTTGTGCTGGTTAATATGGCTTCTTCCACCTTGTAAAGAGCCTAAGAAGAGGATAATAAAATGAGGAGAAACTTCACAAATGGGCCACTTTGTCCCGTTCATGGGACTCCACCGATGCCACTTTTTTTATTCATCTCATCACCATTGTGTTATCTTTGTCCTGTGTGTGTGTAAATGTACAGTGTGAGGCCACAGGGCACAGAGTCCTGCTCTTAATTTAGAATGTGTCACCTCAATAGGAGACAGATATGCATAATTAGGAGATGATGGCATAAAGCCCTGAGCACTAAGGCTGAAGAAATTGCAAGAAATGGTGCGGAAGTCATGCCCAATTCAGATGGGAGGCAGGTAAGGAAGATGTGTCTGAAAATGATGAATTTAATGTTGTTAGCAAAGTGGGAGAAAATATTCCATATTTAAGAAATGGCAGGTACAAAATTGCAGAAGGAAAAATGCATCTATTGCTTGAAAATGTTGTTTTGATGAGACAGTATAAAACAGTTTGTAAAAGCTCAAGCTCTGGAATCAGAAACGTTGGAGTCACACCGCAGTGCTACCACTTCCAGCCATGTGACCTTGGGCAGCTGTTTTAAGCTCCTGTGACCTCAGTTTCCATATCTGTAACATGCTAGAGTATGGAGCAACATCCAGGGCCAAACTGGGGGATTGAGTAGTCTTAGCGATGCAAAGTGTTCAGCCTAGTGTCTAGCACTCATGTTTAGTAACGACCAGTTATTGTTATTCCGAGAAATCTTCCTAGCAGGGATGACTTTTAAGGGAGTTAACCAAATGTAAAAGGGAAGTGTGTTGCAAGCATTGTGGGAGGACAACACGTTTGTATGTTTGGAGGCACACATACATCACATCAAGAAAGACTGTGGGAGGGGCCGGCAAGCCAATATTGTTGGAGTGTAAAGAGCAAGGAAGGCATGGGGTGGAGGTTGGTGGGGGGGTATCATTTCTGCCATGCTAAGAAGATTCAAATTTCTTATGTACACAATTGACCACCCTTGAATTACTTTAAGGACCAGGAACATGATTATGTTTCTTTTTCGAGTGTTCTGAAAAGAAAACTGGGATTCAAGGAGCAAGACTAAGATGGAAACGCAGTTAGGGAGGATAGAACCCAGTTCAGGAGTGGCAGTGAGATAAAACCAGGATGCATGGGGTGGGGGAGCTGCTGACTTCAGCAGTGTGGGAAATATGGGTGGCTGGTGAGAGCAGCCCCTCGGTGCCGCCGCCGGGAGAGGATGGAAGATGAGCAGAGAGTTAGTGCAGAGGAGCAGCATGCATGGTCCATGGCGAGTGCAGGCAACTCTTGTGAGAAGAAAGTTTGAAAAGGGAAAGAGAGAGGGAAAAACACTAGATCAGGAGTAATGTTCGCCACTCTCTATTTAAATCAAGAGTCTTAAGAAAATAAATCAAACAACACTGCAAAGGGGCAGAAGGTAGGGAGTGGCAAAGGTTGAGGGAGTCCCACAGTGGATGGAGGAGAGGCGCTGGACAGGACAGCATGTGAGCATCCTCTGCACTTCTCCCCACTGGCTGAGATGAGAGCATCTCCATGCAGGGCCAGCAGCTATGGTGGCATAGTGAGAGCTCTGGTTTTTATAGCACATTTTCCCTTGAGGAATTCAAATTACAGACAATATGCTATCTCACTTATCTATCTGGCATTTATATGAAGGAAGGAAGATCCTCATTTCTCATTTGAGAACACTGAAATCCAAAGTGGTTAAGAGATTATAAAACTGAACAAAAATTGAAATCCACATCTTCTTACTTTTTTTTAGACTATGTTTTCTCCTGTGTTTTCTGAATCAAAACAGGGAGGACAATTATGGGAGTATAAATATATGTATACACGCACACACACACTCATATATATACATACATATACATCCAGTATACATATTCTAAATTCCCTTTGGTGTGGCCTTTTCCTATTACTTACTGAATATCCGTCTCCTAACAAGAGCCAACTATCTAGTTTACATGGAATTCTAATATAATCTCATCTGAGGTAGAGCAAAAAAATGCATTTTTTTATCATAATGAACATGTTTCTATGATTCAGTAAGTTTCCTAATGGAAACAACTGTGTCTCAGTTGAATAACACAAGAGAAATATAATGTAAAATAGAGGGACCTAGGCAAAAAAAAAAAAAAAAAAAAAAAAAAAAAAAAAAAAAAAAAAAAAACCACCCAAAACCCAAAACATACAAAAGCAAACTGTGTTCATTACAATTGTCTCTAAGAAATCATTAAGTCCATTAATGGGATTTCAAGGGACAATCATATAAGGAAAACCTACCCATTCAATGTAATTTGGTATTCTTGTTTTGAATAGTTTCTTTTCCTCTTACTAACTTGTTAGCATTTTCCTGTAGTCTAAGCCTTGTAACTGCTATTCACATTGTGTCACAAAGTAACCTTCTGAAGGACATTTCAAGCTGTAAGATCTTAAGTTCCATGCTATGTACATTTTAGAGATGTCATAAGGTGAGGTAAGAGTAAGAGCCCTTCATAAGTGCCCTGCTAGTCTCCCAAATCAGGAAGCACAGAACAGCCACTTAATTCCCCAGGGCACCAGCTCCTCCAAGAATACACCTCTTCTCCCTATTTTCTTCAGGGGCATGCTGTAAGGATGAATGAGGAACACCTCTGAATCTATTGAGAGATGTAGGAAAAGAAAACCACCTGCCATTAATCAACTGATGTTATAAAGTTACTTTGAACAAATACTTTGGGGTTCCAGCTGTTATATTACAATGTATCTTTTATGGCCCACAAGCCAAGAAATAGAGTCCTTCAGTTTGTAGTAGTAAAACCTGGATGTGACCTTGGCAGTGCTGGATGTATTCCAGACTTTCTGTAAAAGGGGGGAGAACTGGCAACTTGAACACTTTTTAGGGACACATTTTTAAAAGTATATAATAGAGCTGTCTTACATTCAGTCATGTGGCTGACGGCCTTTTGCCCAGAGCAAAAAAAGAAAATATCCTCCCTTCTAAGAAATTCTTGCTTGGACTCAACAGCCTAGTGAGGCATATTCTTTATATTTCTTATCAAGGTTTTATAGTAACACAGGGACATGGATATTAATAAAGACCAACAGTCTGATCATTACTCCAGTTATCCAGTCTGTCTTCACCCAGACACCATGCATTTGGGGTTGTAAAATCACAGGTGCAAAATAGCAAGAGAAACTTGCTTGAAAAATAATAGTTCATGCTTTAGGAGGAGTCTCCGTTCTAAATTACTGTGTCATATATAGATCCAGAAAAGCTGGATAATACCCTTGTATAAAGAAGCAAAGAGAATTCAGCCTTAATTTACTCAGGTGACAAAGAGGAACTTCTTTCCCCAAATTGCACATAATGTGGCCATTTTTCATATATCGAACTCTGCCAAAAAAATACTCTTCAGACACATTAACCTACAGGTCTGTGCACATTTTTCAAACAGCATGGACTAGATTTTAAAACGAGAATCTTTCCCCCATCTGAATGCTTTTTAAATTGTTTTCTTTTCCAAAGTCCCACCAAAAATTACCGAAAAAAAATTATTTAACATAATCCTTCAATTCACTTATTTGTTGCAGTGTTTAGCAAGGGAAAACTGAATAATGTTGGAATATTTTAACAGAAGAGAACACAGGCTGGAAGATGGAAGGTGTAAGCAATGAGGCAGAACAGGGTATGTGTCATGCAGAGCAATTACACCTAACTCTCTTGAGAAGCACAAGGAAAGCAAAAGGCTTTCAGCCGCCCAATGTGTAATGGTATCTCCACAAGACAGATGCTGAGCCATAGAATAGCACTGAGCTTAGATGATTTATATATTTTAAAGCTCAAGGTTTGAATTTTTCTCTTTGATTCTGACTTCTTTTTTGCAAATGTGTTTTTTTTTTAACCATTTGAGTCTGTTACAAATCTATCATCTGATCCATCCATTGCAGCCAGACTTTGTGCTCCGCTGAAGCCATTATAGACTTTCCTTTGTGCTCTTCTTTACATTAGCTTTTTCAACATAAAGACTAAAATCTTGGGTTCACTACACTAGGTTCCTTCCATTCAAGAGATTTGATCTTTGAAATGATTTTTAAGTGAATATTTACAAATACAATTGCTATGCATTAGAAAGTCTGCTTTTGTGGCATAATATAATGATCTTAAATTATTATCCTGTATATTCAGTGTAACCCATATTACACTGCATCACTTGCATCACAGTACATTTAATCTTGGGACAATCTGTGCTTAAATGCAAGAAGGGGAAAGAATTTGGATAAAAGGTACAATAGGGTTTATCGTGTATTAAGTACTTGAACAGTGGCTTCCAAGTACCAGGCAGTACTTTTCTTTACCCTGGCTGCCTCATCTTCATCCTCCACACACACTCCAGTCCCGTCTTGCTCTTTGGCCTTTTTCCCCTCATTTTGTATCTTGGCCAAAATCATAGACCAGGGAAGGAGAATTGGTTCTCGTTAAGGTGATTAATAGCAGTGGAGTAAGAATTTGATGATTTTGCTTAACTCCATCATCTGTCCTTTTTTCTTTTTAACTTTTTACTGGATTCTATCTTCCATATAGAAAAAGGCATTTTGCTAAACTTTTACTGATTGAACACACCCATTACCCAAAGGAATACCAGCTGTTCCTCAAAAGCCCTTCCCCATATGCCCTCTGGGTCATGATGCTTCACCCCACCCCAGGATGACCACTCTCCAGACATAAGCAGGATAGAGTAGTGTTGCCTGCTTTTTAACTTTATATAAATGGAATTATTTGGGATGTATTTGTTTGCATTGTCAGGATTCATTCATTCAACATTAGTTTGTAAAATTCACCCTAATTCTTGTGCTTGGATGGAGTTTATTGACTCAAATTCATAAATATACCACGGTTTACTTCTCCATCCAGCTGCCAGTGGGCATTTGAGGAGAGTACCGTTTTGCACAGCTGTGGGCATGCGAGGCTGTGGTGTGCATGCGGGCATGTTTCTGGTGGGTGTGTGCCTGAGAGAGGGTTTGCTAGGCTACTGGATGTGTACATGTTCATCTGTAGTCAATGCTGCTTAACTGTGAACAGCAGAAAGAGCACTTGGCAGCTGCCGTTCACAAAGAGGCCCCTTCCTGCTTGTAGAAGATTCTATCCAGTGCCTCCATAGTGAGATCAATATATCTGCCACCCATGCATCCACTCATCTTTGTCTGGTTTAACTGGCCCTTCTGCACATATGTGGAGCCTTGACACCTGATGTCTGAGAGGATTTGCAGCATCTTCAAGAAACTTCTGTGTCATCAAAAAGAGCTTCTAGTTTGCTGTTTATAGTTTTAAAGTTCCATGATCAGTTCATTATGAATTCTAATTCATTTATTTACGAACAGCTATTATATTTCTGCTCTCTGGAAAGGACTATGAAAGTGAATTAAAAACAGAATCTTGCCCCTGAGTAGTTTGAGGAGGTATAAATAACTCTAACACAAAGTAGAATAAGATGAGCTCCATTTTAAAGACATAAAGGCAAGGGAACTATATTTTAATATTGGTAACCGACCAATGTTAACATCATATTCTAGGATATTTGATAAAATATTACAAAATTTTGGAATGCCTGGATGGCTCAGTGGTTGCCTTTGGCTCAGGTCATGATCCCAGGGTCCTGGGATCAAGTCTCACATTGGGCTCCCCACAGGGAGCCTACTTCTCCCTCTGCCTATGTCTCTGCCTCTCTCTCTGTGACTCTCATGAATAAATAAATAAAATCTTTAAATAAATAAATATTACAAAATTTTATGTCTAAACCTTTTCTAAACATTTCTCAGTTCACTCAGTTCACCAATGGTAGATGTTAAGTTCAGGTTAAGTGCCATAGAGTCTATTTATATTCTATTCTGTGAATCCAGGGATACTTGCACTCCATGCCAACAAATGTATTCAATCAGTAAATGGGTATTTTCTGCTTCTCTCTCTACCTTTAAGAATATACTAAAAATCCTTTCCTTTATTTCCAAGTTATCTGCTAAAGAGTTTAGTTCTGCCGATTATTATGTAATTATTCATTCAACATATGTTTGTTTAGCTTACTTTGTGTCAAATAGTATGTCAGGCTCTGAATATGAATAATGAAACCCACCCAACCCCTGCAAGGATCCTTGTCCTCCTAGTGTTGACAGTCTCAAGGGTGGGTGGGGGGAGAGAAACAGTGTCCAAGTTACCATATGCTGGAATTTCAAATACTCTATGTAGTGGATTTAATAGTATGGCCCCAAAATTCATGTCTACCTGGAACCTCAGAATGGGATGTTATTTGAAATTAGATTTTTTCAGATATGATCAGTTAAGATCATACTGCTTTAGGGTGGGCCCTAATTTAAATTATTGATGTCTTTGTAAGAGAAAAGTGAGGGAGACTCAGACACAGAAACACACAGGGAAGAAGGCCTTGTGATTTCGGAGGCAGATGACACAGTGATGGAACTACAGGTTAAGGAACACGAACATTGCCAAGAAATTGAGTCAAGGAAGAACTCTTTCCTAGAGCCTGTAGAGAGAGCATGGTGCTGCTGATACTTTGATTTAGGGCTTTCAGCCTCCATGATACTGGAAGAAGTCTCTAGAAATAAAAGTAGCACCATCATTTTTTTTTAATTTTCTCCCTTTGCTCCTCACCTTGAGCTCCCAGCACTTTGTTTGTATCTCAGCTAGAATAGCTATTTATTTGTCATTATCTGTTTACGGACTGATCTATCCATTACAACGTGGGCTCCATGAGAGCAAATACTGTGTCTTAGTTATTTTTATATTCCCAGAACTTTGCAGGGAATCTGGTCTCTGGGATTTGATTTATAAGTGACTACACCAATACATAAGTAAATGAGTCAGCAAAGTCATGAATTAAATCCTTCATTTCTGCTCTATCTTCTTGGCCTGTCTTTGGCCTTATATAATTGCCTTTCTCTCTAGTCTGACTAAACAAACCACCTTTTCTTTTTCTGTGTGCTCTCCTTATTACTGACAAATATCTTTTTACAAGTTATGCCAATAAATTTTTAGAAAACAAGTCTCTTCCTCATGAATTTCTTTGTTTATATATGGAGCCATTTTTCTTTTTTTAAGATTTATTTATTTATTTGAAAGAAAGAAAGTGAGAGAGAGAGAGAGAGAGAGAGAGAGAGTACACATGCTGGGGAGGAGCAGAGGGAGAGAGAAAATCCCAAGCAGATTCCCTGCCAAGCACAGAGCCCAACACAGAGCTTGATCTCAGGACCCTGAGATAATGACATAAGCCAAAACCAAGAGTTAGACACTTAAGCAATGGAGCCACCCAGGCACCCCTGCAGCCATTTTTTGATTGCTTGCATCTCATGGAAAAGCTAGGAGTTTTGCACCTTGGGAGCTAAGTCTTCATCACTGTCACCATCACAGCCATCAAATGATTGGGAGCGTGTTGTGTTGTATTCCACTTGGGGAGACAGGAAGGCAATGAACGACAGTCAACCCTTCTTATGAGGTCACTGTCTAAGTCAGAAATCCACAGACAAGCCCCCAAATTAAATAAGACATACAGATGGCTACAGTAAAATATTTATATTATATAAAACAAGAATTTAAGAACAGTTTCTGAGTTTTATGAAAAATGAGGCACATTTTCTGAACTAGAAATAAGACCTATAATCTCACTATGAGCTCACACCAACTGGACAACTGAGCCATATATTATATTGAAATTGGATGTTCCCCCAAATGCAACGGTCATGTTCTCTCTGGCTGGTTTGGATACCCCTACTTGGGGAGGAGGGAAGAATTGCCACCCTCCTTCCTGTTATAAAAGTTATAAAAATATTCTCAGCCTCCCATGCTAATCTTTTCACAAACCAGAGACAGGTTGTAATTAGAAAGTAAGAGCATACCCAGCAAGGAATAAGAAGCTGCTGGTTTTTGAAACACACTTCCCTAACTCCACCAGAGAGGCTGTCTGAATTTGGTGGACTCTTTGAACGGGTTCAGTGGTTAGAGGTGCAGGCTAGAGAGCAGAACAGGAGATAGGTGGATATGGAGAGGTTATCCTGTCTATAGAGAGCTCTGAGAGGAGGGAGTAGTAAAGAGACATAAGGAAGGTCTGCAAGAGAAGTCAGCCTTGGACAGGAAAGAAGGTGGAGTGAGAAGGGATAGAAGCACCCTACTTCATTTTTCAGGCCAAATCCATCCTTATGATGGCTCCTTAGCTAAGCACCGGTTCCAGTTTATGTTGTCAAGTTTCTTTCCCTGAAATCTAATTTGTAGAACTATAAAATATATATAAAATATATACAAAACCCTTGTAGATAGATGATACATAGATGATGAATTCCATTTGCTTGTCATTTCTTGCAAAGATATGTTATGACATATAATGTAATAATTCATCTTACAACTGAATAAAGAACTCTTCCTGTAGGTACCAAATGTGTTGTTTCCATTTTGAGCTTTTCTCTTTAATCTGCTAGAATAAATGACCTGTTTTCCTGACATTTTCCCTCTTTGCAAATATTACCACTCAGGAGTTTCATTTCTTTTTATTCTTTTTGATTTTGTATTCTAGCACACATAAAACAGATTTTATTGTTACGTTATTATACATGCTAGTGATAAATAAGCAAACAAAAATAACGTTTGTTATGAAAGGGGGTTTGTATTTGGGAATAAAAGAACATAAATTTTTCTTCTAATTTTTTCTGCTTTAGTTTTTTGCTTGGTTTAGTTGTGGTTTTGTTTTCCGGGTGGTTAAAGTTCGAGCACACACGGAGCATAGATGCCAGGTGACAAAGTGCACTCGATGGGGCTCTGCTGCCATCTACCGTTCGCCACGTACCAACTCCTTGTTTTTCTGATTCCAAAAATCCAGTCTATGACTTGATAGTATAATAAGTTCCCCCCTTTCCTTCTTTCTATTTTTTCTTTAGTTAAAACAAAGTGAAGCGAATGCGGACACCAAAGAAAAGCTCCCCTTGCGACTTCGAATCTTTGAAAAATTTCCAAACAGACCGCAAATGGTGAAAATCTCAAAGCTTCCTTCAGATTTTACAGTTCCTAAAATCAGGTATTAACGTATTTCTTTCATCGTATATATCACAGACACAGTCAACGATTTCTCTTAAATCTGATTCAGCCCTTTTTTCAAATTCGTGTTTCAAAGAAGGGTATATTTCTTCTATTTTTAAGTTATGTATATTTCTACTCTCTTTATCTATTTTAAAAACCATTCACCCCTTTAAGTGGTATATTCAGAATGGTCATTCGACAGCGGCATTAAGCTGAGGCAAGAAGGCTGCTTCCCCCTGCTTCTCCCTGAGATGCCCCTCAGGAATTGGATCCCCAGATAACTGTCACAGGTACTCAAGGTTGCAGTAGACACCAAACTCTGACCTTCAACCCTATAAGGATAAACTTGCCTTTTGAGGCCTTTTATTGTCAAGTAAATAGAGAAATGCCACCAGCCAGGTTTCTGCACTACTGTGCTTGTTTAGAATGTCTGTCTAATTACAGTATCATTTGTCTTCTACCTTATTTTGAAGTTTAAAAATTCTTTAATGCATTTAGACAAAGAACAAGTGTTGCATTATAAAGACTTGCTTAAAAGCATGTTAAGTCTGTTGTCATTGTTTCTTTATGCATCATAAACCAACATAACCAATCCGGGGAGAATGGTACCTTGTTCCTTCTCATCTTTAGCTTGTTCTTAATTTAGCATGGATACATCCTTGGAAAACCCTGGTGAAAGGGTTTGCTCAATACTCTCACCTCCGGCTCTGATGGCTCCTTGTCTTCCACTTTTATAAGAAGAAACATGGCATTTGCCACATATACTAATTTGATTTTCTACCACTTTGCCCTTCAGTTGAGCATTTGCATAAAAGATGCTTTAAAACATTTATTTTTAAAAATTAAAAGACACTATTTCAGTTGTAGCTCAAAATTACAAAGAGAACCAAAATAGTTGAAATATGCCATTTTTAAAAGATTTTGTTTATTCACTTGAAAGAAAGAGAGAGAACACATGTGCTAGTGGGGGGAGGGGTGGAGGAAGGCAGGGAGAGAAGGCGCAGTGGACTCCAATGGGGTTGGGACTCTATCCCACAACCTTGAGATCATGACCTGAGTCGAAATCTAGAGTCAGCCGCTTAACCAACTGAGAATTCCAAGTGCCCCACAATATGACATTTTTATGTAACCAGTTCTAAAAACAATTCTGTGGGGGGGGGGGTTATAAAAATATGAGACTGGTTATGGTGCCATAATATTTAAAATTCAAATGGAAATATATTTGCATTTCTGATTTTAAAAAAATTTTAACTTAAAAATAGGAAGTATAAAAGAGCCACAAATTAGATTCAAGATTAGGGGTTATTTGAAAAGCTGTTATTTGAATTCTCACCATGCTTCAGAGATCAGATGAAACAAGTTTCTTTTGAGTTATTTTGAGTCCTTAAATGTAAAATTATCTCTTGAGGATTCTTATGATGAGTAGAAGTCAGAGAGATGAACTAATCCCTCTAAGTCTTAGAGGGAAAAAAAAAAAGTATTACCACAATGAGATTCAAAGAAATACCATCAATGACTGAATATTATTTCTTAAAAGTTATTTCAGGGACATTACTTTTTTTAAACAAAACTGAAAATTCAGGAAGCTTTCTCTAAGTTCATTGTTCTGCTCATTAAATCTAAACACCACTCTTAGCATGATGGGTCTTATTTTCTGTGAACTTCTTTTCTGTTACCGTTTATCGGAGCTCAAGCACTTCTGTCAGTGTAAAATGCCATGACTTGCTCTGGTTTATTAACAATGCTTGACGCATATGTGTCTACTTCATTTGCAAAGGGAAAGTTTCATGAAGCAGTTTATTGATCGCCAGCAACAGGACACCTGCTGCCTCTTACGAAGCCTTCCGTCCACCTCTTCTTCATCGTGTGATCACTCCAAACGGTCTGCAATTGAAGACAACAAATACATTGACCAAAAAGTAAGAATCTTAACAGTAGAGAACAAACTGAGGGATGTGGAGGGAGAGGGTGGAGGATGGGCTAGATGGGGGATGGGAATTAAAGAAGACATTTGCTGTAATGAGCCCTGGGTGTTGTAAGTAAGTGGTGAATCACTGAATTCCACTCCAGAAATGAAGATTGCTCTTTATGTTAACTAACAAAATTTCAATTAAAAGAAAGTAAGAATCACTGCTTTAAATGGCCAAAGTTTTCGTAAACATATATGTTAGAGAAAAGAACTATGTAACTGCAGGGTTATGGGGGGTCCTGAAATCTGATGTC
Source organism: Canis lupus dingo (assembly GCF_003254725.2). Taxonomy (NCBI): domain Eukaryota; kingdom Metazoa; phylum Chordata; class Mammalia; order Carnivora; family Canidae; genus Canis; species Canis lupus. Next base: position 51,054,354 of record NC_064264.1, on the reverse strand, counting down.
TCAGGAGAATAATGAAGAAACTAATTTTGTTTGTAGAAGAAATCATGAAACCTAACATTTGCAGTTATGAATTTAAATTTAGCCTCTGTACACGTCCGCTTTTGAGCCATAGCAGGTATCAGCCCTGTGACTTCGATAGGTAGACAACCTCCCAACACTGCATTTCCTCACATGCAGAAGGACTCTGGTTGCTGACATTCAGCCACGGCTTAATAGTGGCCTGTATGATACCTTTTGCAAGAGACCATTTTCTCTGGGGAGAAAACCCAGAGCAGGTTTCTCTAAAATCAGTCAAAATACCACTTATTAAGTGTTTAGTATGTGGCAGGAATTATCTCTATGTATGTTGTCTTATGTTGTGATTTATCTATTTATCATTGAAGAGCAGATAGTGAATGTGTTCCCTCAGATTTCACAGTTAGAGAATGAAAGATTAGGGCATCTGGGTGGCTCAGTTGATTAAACATCCGACTCTTGATCTTGGTTCAGGTCATGATCTCAGTGTTGTGAGATCCAGTCCCGTGTGGGGTTCCATGCTGGGCATGGAGCCTGCCTAGGATTCTCTGTCTCCCTCTCACTCTGCCCTTCTCCCACCCTTTCTCTCTCCCCCTCTTAAAAAAAAAAAAGAAAATGAAAATGAAAGATCAATAGCAGAATTTGTAAAAGATCTTGAATGTTAGAGTTTGCAAAAGCATCTAATTTACATGCAAGTGTTTTACTTTGGAAGTCCTAGTTTATTTTTTATTCTTTTGAATTATGGCTTCCCTTTTTCTGTTGCTTATGATCAAATATGTATTTCTTTATTATCATGGAAAATAAAATACCAGTTCCTTCATCCTTCAAGATTCTCTGTTCCCCACACCGCACAAAGATTAGGCTTTCGCTCTATCTGTGCCTCTCTCCTCTGCTTCTTTTCTCTTACCTCCTTCCATCACCCCATTCCTCTCCCCAGCATCTGGTCTTCTGCTGCAGTTCCATGATTTTGTTCTCAGCTATGATCATGATGATTCCCTTATAGTGTATCTCTTCTCCTTCAAGGGTTTCCATTTATTTATTTTCTTCAGATGTAATTTCTCTCTCTTCTCCAACATTGTAGAGGACAAGTCTGATGCCAGTGTCATTTTTTTTTCTTCATTTGAATGTAATTAGGTGTTTGTTTGATGGTTGGTTGGTTGGTAGGTTTTCTGGTTTGGGGAAGCTTTTGAAACTCTCCACTGTCCTGGTTGTTCAGAAACCTTACCAGGATATACTTTGTATGTTTTTTCTCCTCAGAACTGACCTAAGGGTCCCTGGGTGGTTCAGTTGGTTAAGTGTCTGCTTTTGGCTCAGGTCATGATCTCTGGGTCCTGGGATCAAGCCCCATGTCAGGCTCCCTGCTCAGCAGGGAATCTGCTTCTCCCGCTCCCTTTGCCCCTCCCCCTGCTTGTGCTCTCTCTCACTCTCTCTCTTTCTCAAATAAATTTAAAAATCTTAATTAAAAAAAAAAAAAAAGGAACTGCCTAACTGGGGAGTCTTCAATTTGCAGACTGAGATATTGTCAAGGAAATTTTTGTTTATTACTTATTCAATAATTACTTCTCCATCTGCTCCCTTTTTCCTCATACTTTTTCCTTTATGATTGCCATCTCTATTTTTCTTCTGTGCTTTGAAATATTTGTTTTACTTGATTTTCCAAATCACTAAACTGATCTCAACTGAGAGCTTCCTTTGCTTTTAAATTTTGAGTAGAGAATCACAAAATGTGTGCATAGGCATGCAGTATTCTTAACCCTCCTTTAAGAACTTTCACTATTTTTAAAAAATTTATTATTAAATTTGTCACATTTGTTGTCCACAGTTATATTTCATTCTACTATGTACAAGGCATGGACATGAAAGTGCATGTGTTTGTTGGTCGATAATCAAGTGGGAAGATAATGGCCTGATTTCAGCCAATCAGCCCGAAATGCAGTTTACATACCAGAATGCAGATTGTTTATTTTCAAAATTTATTTCAAAAGCAGACTTTAAGCCAGATGTGTAGAATGAGCCCCCAGTCTAGGCTGTGGTTCTGACCAGCTATCTCTAGGAAGAGTGCCAAGAGCTGGTAGCACTTATGCCCAAAGTGGGTGTAAGTCTACAGCATGCTTTTTTAAATCCCTAATAACATCCCACTGGAAACACAAAATTAGCTTATGAACATTTATTTTCTGTCTGAAACCAAAGTGATGTCTCTCATACTTCCTGAACAGAATATTTTGAAGTTGATATGGAAAAAAATTAAAAAGGTTCTTGGAAGGCACATGGGGATTGAGGAGTGGTCTGAGGAGAATTTGGCATACCCAGTGCTCCCCTCTGGATGCCCCCCATCGTCCCTCCTGCAGCAATCCCTGTGCTAAGTCACAGTCGGAGAACTTCAAATGCCATTTCTGATTTCTTTAATGTCCTTATATTTTGTGGCTTCTTTCTACCTTCTCCTTTGACAGTTGTTTCTTACTAACTGAAAGGAAGATAACAGTATGGTTTTATTCTGTAATCTTATAATTGAGCCTTTCTGATCGTCTCCTAAAATATAATGAACTAGCAAAGACACTGCTCCTCAGTGCATCCAAGTCATTCAACATCTTAAGAGACTAGAATTTTCTGAAGACTGCAGGCAGTCCCCACACTATAAGTTTCATTGATTCCAACAAACCGTATGTGATGTTACATGAAGAAAATTATCCATGATGGGTAGGCTATCCTTCATCCACTGCAAGCCTCATTAGCCAATATGTAGGTACCCTACAATTGGGATAATATTATTTATCCCCCTATGAGCTTCATTCTCTGGGTCCACACTCCAGTTGGGAAAGTGGGATATAGAGAACATATTTTCTTTTCATCTCAGTAGCCACTGCCCTGGCATGGCAGCAGCAAGAAGACTTGTTATGTGCTACCATTCCTTCTTAAAGCTTTGTCTATATTTAGGCCTCTGAGAAAGTCACCTTCACTCTTTTCAAGTTCCCAGTGTCTCCAGCCTCCGCTGCCATCAGTTCCTGGCATTCTTCATAAATACTTGGAACTTGTCTTTGTTGAGTACCATTAGCCAGAAAACCCCAAAACCGAGAAACTCACTTCACGAATTTCAGCCCGAGGATATATAAGGGGAGCAGAAATTGAAGAGGAAGCAATCTGGTATTTGTATTTTTAAATATGCCAAGCCTTTTATATTTTTATTAAGAAACCCCAAAGCCATGTAAAATTATATAAACACACAACAAAAATCCCGAACAAAGACCATACCCCCTCTTAGCTCCTCTGAGAAAGTATTTTTCAGCGAGCACTTAGAAATTTCTTATAGAGCTCCAGCTGCCTTTGGAAATGCCCCGCAGGGTCAAGTGGACAGCAAGGTTTTTCACTTGATGTGAAGAAACACTCCCAGCACTCTACAACACAAATTGAGGCTGTTGCTCCTCAAAGAGTAGTAAGAAATAAAAGGAAAATGAGAGTCTGACTTATCAGTGATTTCCATGACATGAAAGAAAAGAATACTAAAATAAAGCTTTTCCCTTAATGATTTCCTGTAAGGAGAAACTTCTGACTCCCACTACACTAGAGGGAATCCCTTACCCTTGCCAAGGAAAATGCTGAGTGCCCAGGAACTTGAAGATCATAAGGGATTTTAAAGGGATTTTTAAAAAGGGATTTTAAAAAACGGCAACAACCGACAACAGAAGGTGAGGGTGTTTTTGAGTAGGCAATGCAGGAAATGTGAAAACTCAAATAAGCACCTGTCAGGCAGGATTTTCTCCCAGTCATCACCCTAGGTTCCAACAACCATAAGGAACTCCATAGCAACCTCACTTTGCGGAAACCACGTTCTTAAAAATAGGTCCAAAATAGGTATCTTTATCGCGTAGTTTAAAATACCTGTCCTTCTCCCCATAAAAAACAAGCAAACAAAAACATAAAATCTTTAAGTTGTTGTTGTAGATCCTAAAGGAAAAAGGCAGGAAATAGTGCTTTCAAACTTCTTCCTTAGAGTGAATGGCTGCCCTTCGTGACTCCATAGAAATGTCATTCCCAAGGCTAATTCCCCGTCCCTTTCTCCTCCTGCTCTCCCTACTTGGGGCATCAGCCAGGAGTTCCCTCTCCTCCTGATTACAGGACAAGCCTGCATATCTCTCTCTCTCTCTCTCTCTCTCTCTCTCTCTCTCTCGTTTTCTTAAGATTTTATTTATTCATGAGAGAGACACAGAGAGAGAGAGAGACAACAACACAGGCAGAGGGAGAAGCGGGCTCCCTGTGGGGCACACCATCCCAGGGCCCCAGGATCACAGCCTGAGCCAAAGGCAGACGCTCAACCACTGAGCCCCTCAGGAGCCCCAAGCCTGTATCCCTTGAGAGGAGTTTTTCTAGTTTCCAAGCAGAAGGCAATGGCTTTCTACTCATTTTTGGTCCATATTATTGAAATTAAACCCTGAGTTTTCTTAAGTAGCATGCTTGTCAGTAAATTGAGATGTAAACTTACTTTTCCAGTAACCGTGGTAATGAAAGCAGCCCACTCAGTCCTCACAAGTGAATCATCTTAGCAAAGTCAGAGTGTCCCCCCTGCTGTGGTTGGATCTGGGGACTCTCACTGCTTTTCAGCTGAGCTCCCCAATATTTCTGCCCTGCTGTCTTGTCTGCTGTGCCGTTTCAGGGGTCAGAACCTCACAGTGTCTGAAAAACATGAGGGTACCACACAGTCACATCAGCCTGAGACAGAGGGACAAGGTCTGTCCCAGCCACCCCCTTGTGCCCTGTGCACTTCCTAGTATAGTTTCAAAACCCATATGATGAAGAGCAGGAAGTATTTCTCTGACAGCAGGGCAATGTCTGTCCGCTTTCTCACCTGCCTCCTTTCTGCCAAGCATATAGCAAGTTCCACAGGAAGCCTTCACCGTAGTCAGCTAACAAATGTACAAAAGGAGGAAAGTGATAGAAGGTTTTCTTTACTCTTCCCATTTCTATAAGTCTTCACGTTCACTCAGTCATTCAACAAACGTCTATGGAACACCTGTTATTCATCTGGCACTCTTCGGGGCCATGGGATTTCAACAATGAGCAAGATGTGAGTGGTGCCCTTTAGAAGCTTTTAGACTAATGGAGAGGACCATGAGTAAATGCATGAAAGTAAAATGTGTTACAGGAACCTGAGACAGGACTCCCGTAGGCCCCCTTATAGGAGCAGAAAGCTTGAGCAGTGTAGGAGGAAAGGTGCTCCAGGCAGAGTGAGACATGCAGAAAAGTGCAGGACGCAGAAGATGCTTGACCTAACTGTTCGTCGTGAGAAGCAGAATAGTGATTATGACCAGTCATAGTGATAAGTGATGCACGTTCCGATCCTCATCTATGAAGTAGAAATAACTCTTATTTTCACCGCTTGCTATGAGGATTAAATTATATATGTTAAATGCCTCCCATTGCACTAGCATAATGTATGTTATGTGCCTCTAATACTAAGTAAGATAGGATACTGATTCTGAACCATAGTTGAGACTATGAGTTCAGACTCAGCAAATAGACTTATATTCATCAATCAAGATGAAGGACTTTTACTTAAACAAATTAACCTTTGATTGTAACAGTCTAGTTAAGCACAGTATATTAATTACTGATTTATTTTCCTTATTGTTCAGGAGTCTGATTTTTTTATTTTCATTTTTTTTATATTTTAGTAACTACCCCCATTGCCATAGTGTCTTAGGCTCTCACGAAGTAAATTAAATTTCTCTGGAAAGATGTCTTCTTCACAAAGCCTTGTTGATTGCCAGACAGCATTTTGTATTTTTCTATGTGATTATAGAGTGTTTGATGATTTGCTTCAGTAACTCTGTACATAGCAAGTTACTGATCTATAATTTCCAGGATAAACGTCTACTCACCAAAACAGAGAGAGAGAGAGAGAGAGAGAGAGACTGAGAAAGAGAAACCAGCCTATTTTCATCTTTAGGGCTTTTGCTCTTCTGAAAGAATTTTCTAAAATAATAGCTTAGCATCTCTCCAGGGCCATTCAAGATGTCTCTGTAGGAGAAGAGTGGGAGGTTACACGGTGCCACCACTCAGAGGGGCTGGATTGGCAGAGTTACAGACAGTGTGGTCCAGGGGAGGGAAGAAACGGTGTTCATCAGACCAAATGTGAAAACCTATGTACTCTCAAAAAGCTTAGAAATGCTCTGGTGGATAATTGATCTACTCACGATAATAGAGAGGAAACAAAAAGATACAAAATACAAGTGAAAACTTTTTCTTACATGTTTATTGATCTTTGCAGTATTTGTTTGAGCTCAGATCAAAATACAGCTGAGTTCCAGTGCACATTTTATCATTTGACATTTATTTCTTGAAGGCCTTTATATGCAAACAGTGTGCAGGGGTCTGGGTAAAAAGTGCACTCTGCTGCTTTAATTCCCTATCAATGATTTTTTTTGCATTTTATTTGCATATTTAGTTGAGTAATCACTCTTGGTTTGGGATTATAAATAATTTTCTTGGATTCCTTCAGTGTACATCCACTGAAAGTCAAAAGTAAATGTGTCTTAGGATAGAGATCTTCTATAAGTAACACAGAAAGCTTTTAACCACAATTTTTCTTCACTGTCTCCAAAACAGGTATCAGAGCGCTGAGCTTGCAGCTAATACTATCTGTGAAATTTACACTTTGCTCTACTGTTTCCACATTCTTCTCTTTGGAGTATACTTGTACTCATAAGTTTTACTTTCCATTAAGTGTAGTGCCAATCTCAATGTGTTACAGTTGTTGCTGGGGCTGGTGTTCTTGTTATTCGTTTTTTGTGTTTTTTTAAAAAAAGATTCTATTTATTTATTCATGACAGACACAGAGAGAGAAAGGCAGAGACACAGGCAGAGGGAGAAGCAGGCTCCATGCAGGGAGCCCAATGTGGGACTTGATCCCAGGTCTCCAGGATCACACCCCGGGGCTGAAGATGGCACTAAACCACTAGGCCACCGGGGCTGCTCTGTTCTTGTTATTTGGATCTAAAGTCCAAATACCGTTGAATCAATTGGAGAGCAAGCCCTATTCCCTTGTATTATCTGAGAGGCATGGATTTTAAATTCACAAACAGCTGCATGGTTATAAGCATCTGGTATTTTCTCCCAGAATCATAATCCACTCATCTTTTTTTTAATCTCTACAAGTTTCAGCTTTTGTCTTTCTGTTTATGTGAGCTATAATCATGAAGTTTTATGCTAAATATATATTACAGCGGATATCATAGCTTCTTACCAGTGAGCACTGGATATTTAGCATATCTGTGAAGATACTGCTTTTCCTTCATCTTTTGCATCCTTGGCATCATTACACTAGGCTAGCTGATGTCTGAGTTGTTGGATATTTGGCCAAATCGCCAACACAAACCTTAGTGACTAAAGCATTGTTGGGCAATTTAATTCCAAAAAAGTCAAGCCAATTAAGTTTCCAATCATTTAATTTCTAGTTTCACAAGATTGTCCTATATATCGAGTGTATTGATGCGTTTCAAAAGTGATTAGTCCTCCTTTGTAATTTTTACTTGATTCACATTTGTTATTTCAAGGATTCACTTCATAAGGGGAAAAAAATTAGAACAGAGAAAAGTTATCTTTAATATTAAGTAATGAATTCATTCTTTAAATATATTCACTAACACGTTACAGGCAGTACTGGATAGTGGAGGAAAATATAGTAGATAAGGAGTATACCACCCTTCTCATATGGAGCTAATGATCTACTGAAATTCACAGAGAAATAATAAGTTGTTTCATACACAGAGCAGAAAACAACATGTAGGGTGCCCTGGAGCCCAAAGGAAGACTCTGTGTGTGTAGGCATGCACACCTACATACGTATTTATATATTTTTTGACTTTTATGACTGGTGTATTTTCAGGGTTCAGAATTTATAATGTTGAAATAACAAGATCAAAAATCTTGACCCATCATCTAAAACTCCCTTTTCACAATTCACATTCTAAGACAATTTCAAAGCTCTGTAACATGCTATTATAATGATATTCACCTTTTTATACATTGTAAGTGACTATTTTAATTTTGCTGCCACTAATCACTTCTTAAAATTATTTCTTTCCAAGCATAATGTCAATTTTATAAAAAGTTTATTTTATAGAAACATCTTGCTATACACAAGATCTATCATATGCACTTTGAGGTTAGTTTTCAGTTCATAGGTGCATGAAAAATTAAAATACACTTGAATGACGTACCTGCCACCTTCAACCTATGTAATTTTAAGTAATTGCTTATTTCCAATTATGACATTTTATGTGGGAGACTTACTCAATAAGGCAGCTAATTACAATAATTACACTACACCTTTCTAGAAGAAATGACATTCATCAAGCCCTATTCATTGGACCATAGTTTTGTGCTTTATGGCCATATGTTTTTATAAATGTGTTTCCATTTATTATATTTAACATTTAACCTGTTAATATTTTCAAAATGAAAAAAGAAAAATATGGCTCCCAAACTTATTCTCATTTATAAACAGAAATACATTGTTAACAACTCCAAATCAGAAAAAGTTATTCAAATATTTAGAATATGTATGGTTTTCTGTCTCAAGTAAATTCTAATGCCTTCATTTTGAAGGAGGGTATCCGAGTGTAACTATTACTCTTCAGACCAGCATTGCAGCATCCCAGAGGAAGTGAGTATTCCTTGCTAGCTCTAGGGTGACTCGCAGGCTGTTGAATAAATTGAATTAATATTCTGCTTAATTGTAAGTAGTGATAGATCCCAGATTTCAAGGAATCAGTAGATATAAAATGTAAATACTCTTATCATACTGACATTAATAGGTTAGAAAAGTTATCTATCTCCTTTAGTGCTTCAGGGTCATTATTCTGAAAATCAGGTATGCATATATAGAACAAAGGAAAAACATAGCTAGTTTAGATTTTGTATCAGGATTTGGGATAAGAGCAAATTCTATGGAGGAACCAAATTTGAGTTCAAGCAAAAAATGTTGCATCATGATATAGTTTGGAAAATGCTTTTTTTTTTATTGTTGGGTCTAATGACATTTGACATGAACATTGTGTTTAGTGACAAGATTTGAACACTGCAGGTATACGTCTAGACTTCTAATTGTGTTCTTCAGTTTGCAATTTGGGAGGTCAAGACAACATAATTGCTATGAATATCAGATTTCTCACCTGTAAAAAAAGAATAGCATGTACCTATGAGGATTAATTTGAAAACTCAATTTAAAATGTGTATAATACCTCAGCATGTGATCAAAGAACCAAGAAAATTAATAAGGATTTAGAAGATTTGAAATACAGAAACCAAGAAAATTAATAAGGATTTAGAAGATTTGACCAGCCTTCATTCAGTGACTAGAGAATGCACATTCTGGTTGAGGGACACCTAAATAATTTACAAAATATGGCCACTTATGTACCACAAAGGAATTCTAAATATAAACCAAAGCAGTATCCTAAAGAAGACATTATTTGACAAAAGTGTAATAAAATTAGAAACTAAATAACAACCACAAAACACCAACACATTTCAAAATCTAAAAATCACTTCTAAATAATTTAGGAAGCATAGAAGAAACTGCATGGAAATAAAAAGTTTCTAGAACTGAAAACTAATAAATACGATGTAGCTCAAACTTGTGAGAAGCAGCTAAAGGCATCTTCAGAGGGAAAACTATAGCCTTGAATGTATATTTAATAAAGGAATAAAGGCTAACATAAATTGTCCAAATATTAAACTCAAGAATTTATAGAAACACTAACCAAGAAAACATTAAGACAGCAGAAGAAAAAAAGAGATAAAAGTAGATACTAATCAAATGGGGAAAAAAGAAGCAATAAGTAATATCAGTAAAACTAAAATTTTGTTCTTTGAAAGAACAAATAAAAAATGATAAGTCTGGGCAGCCTGGGTGGCTCAGCGGTTTTGTGCCGCCTTCAGCCCAGGGCGGGATCCTGGAGACCCAGGATCGAGTCCCATGTTGGGCTCCCTGCATGGAGCCTGTTTCTTCCTCTGCCTGTGTCTCTGCCTCTCTGTATCTCTCTCTCTCTCTCTCTCTCTCTCTCTCTCTCTCTCTGTCCCTCATGAATAAATAAATAAAATCTTTATATAAAATGATAAATCTACATCAAAATTCAAGAAAAAAATAAGGAGTCTTCTGGAATGATGACAGAGGCATTGGCATAGTTTTTTAATCTTGAATTCCCACATGAAAGTAAACAATACTTAGATAGTAACCAAAATCGATAGACAACATTTAAAACAAAACTAGATAATTCACAAACCACAAGTCAAAGCAGGTATAGACAAAACAAATAACCCCATGATTTGCATGGTAATTTAGTCTGTTTGGGTTGCTATAACAAATACGACAGGCTGGATGACTCAAACAATAAGCATTTATCTGTCAGAGTTTGGGAGGCTGGAAAATCTCAGACCTAGGTGCTGGCAGATTGAGTGTCTGGTTCCTCTTCCTGGCTCACAGATGGCTTCCTTCTTGTTGTGTGCTCCTATAGCAGAAAGAGGAAGGGCTCTGGTTTCCTCTTCTTATGAGGGTACAATTGCCATCATGGGAGCTCTATCCTCAGGACCTCCTTTAAATGTAATTACCTGCCAGAGGCCCACCTCCTAATATCTTCTCTTTGGAGGGCTAGAGTTTCAACATATGAATTTGGGGGTATAAAACATGGTATTGGTGCCTGTGGGAAAGAAGCTAAGGTTAGTTACAGGACATGTAATGCCTTTGAGAACAGGAAAACACCTGCCTAGCTCCATCCACACTGAAAAAAACATCCAGGAATGAAATCAAAATTGAACAGGCCAGCAACAAGAGTGATGAAGGGAAAAGTAGATCCAGACAAAATCAGTGGTGTCTGTTATCCATAACAGAGCCAGGAAATCTCAGAAAGAAGGCTGCCATATGGACCACTATGTCAAAACAACAGAAGAATCTCTGAAGCTAGCAAGAAATACTGAACTGTTCAGAAAAACTGTGCATAAAAGTGAGCAACAGAAATTTATCAAAGTCAAATTTCCTACAAAAGTTGTAAGAAAAAAAGAGTAGGGAGCAGAATACCATCACAATAGACAGTGAAAGCTTACCATAAAAGCATACTCACAAATGGTTCAAATTGTAGCATACAATGGCAAAACGAGTTAAAAAACATACAGATTGCATAAGACTAGAATAACAACAAAAGTAATAAATTCGTACATAAGGTGATAGAACTCAGGAAAGAAGTACAGTTGACTCTTGAACAACATGAGTTTGAGCTGTGCGCATCCACTTATGTGCAGATTTTTTGATAAATACAAAAAATACAGAACTATAAATGTATTTTCTCTTCCCTATGATTTTCTTAGTAACATTTTCTTTTCTCTAGCTTACTTTATTATAAGAATACAGTATATAATACTTATGATGTACAAAATATGTGTTAATTTACTATATTATCAGTAAGGCATTCAGTCAATAGTAGCCCCTTAGTAGTCAAGGGGTTTTTTGGGGAGGGTCAAAAGCTATATGTGCATTTTCAACTGAATGGGGTGTCAGTGCTCCTAACCCCTGCATTGATCAAGGGCCAACTGTATAAATAAAAGCAATGAAGACTAAACTGGAAAGAACATAAAGTGATCACATACATCAGATGATACCTAAAGAAAACTAGAAAGTGAAGAAGAGAAAATTTTAAGATATGAAGAAAGATGAAAATGATTTTAAAGAAAATGACAAATTGAAGAAATCCAAAGAAGGTCCAGCATCTAAGTTATAGAGAGCCTAAAAGAAGAAAACCAAAGCAATAGCATGGAACAAGCATTAAACTTTTCTGAAATATAAGATTTGAAGCTGCATATTGAAAGTACATGCCATGTAACGGAAAATATCAATCACGAATGACAAAAAATAAGACATATTCCAGACAAATTACAGGACTTTAAATATAAATGTATATTTAAAAGGCTATCACTCTTAACAATAGAGAAAAAACTGAGAGTTCCTAACAGGGAGGTGCATGGGGGATGGATTAAATGAGTGATGGGCATTAAGGAGGGCACTTGTCGTGTTGAGTACTGGGTTTTCTGTGTAAGTGATGAGTCACTAAATTCTACTCCTGAAACCAGTATCACGCTATATGTTAACTAACCGGAATTTAAGCAAAAACTTGAAAACAAAAAATAATAATAAAAGAAAATAAATAAGTATTCAGCTCAAAATAAACAAAAGTCTTACAAAGGAAAGAAGGAATGCTTTATGTCAGAAGAAATTAGAGTTACATATATGGGATATCCAGAGAGAATATGTGAGCCAGGTTGTTTTTATACGTGAGCCAGGTTGTTTTTATACCCAGGAAAACTGACTCTCAAGTCTAAAGAGGGAATTAAAAACAACTGCTATTAAGATGTAAGGATGTATGTTGTTCCTATGAGCCTTTCCTGAGGAAACTTCTAGAACACATGTTTCAGACAACCCCAGTGAATTCCAAATATGACTCTATGACAATGACAAAAGAACAGGTGCTGAACATTCTTAAACTATGTATAACTATGACTTATGAGGATTACAATGAAGAGAAAAATATGTAATAGCTATTTTCTCTACTAATATGAGTACAGTACAAGTGTACAAATGAGAGGAAAATGGAAAGAATATATGCAAACGCTTTTTAAATATCCACAAATTGTATTGTGTTAGAACAGGTTTTGTAATTCTAAGACTCCTGTCCATGAAATATGAAATAAAAATGAGTTATTATCAGACAATCTAATGTCTGTCATCCTCTATGTACTTGAAAAATCAAGATGTAGGGTGGAGGGATACAGATACAGAAGAGATACAGATGTCATATGGAAGAAATGAGGTAAAAACCCTATGCCCTGAATTTAAATTGAAAATATCAGAATAAACTCAGGCAAAGTCTTCAGAACAGTGACAACTCAGTAGCAATGAGAATCACTGGCATCTAAATTATGTTCTTGAAACCCATTTCTCAATAAATAAACCAGGGGTTTTTGGAGAAAATTGTTAATTTGGAATAGGAAGCATATATAAGATAAGCATGGGATATCTTGCCATATCTAACAAAGAAACCTAGACAATAGAGTCAGGGCAAAAGAATCCATGGGCCATCTTGAGAAAACTCCCAATGAGCACAGTTGGGATGCTTTGACCTAACATGAGGATAATGATTGTAATGGATTGAAACCAAATATAATCCTTGAGTTCATAATGGCATTTTTAAACTAGTAACTGGTCACCTTCAGAAGATGATAGAAAATCAATTAATTATATAAAAATGAATAAGTAAAGGTAAAGAATCATTTATCTTACCTTTCCATATGAACTATATTACTGATTAACCAAATAGTACATGAAAGAAAGTCTCTTATTATAAAAAGTATTCCAACTAGCAGGTGAGAAAGAAGTGGCAATTTTACAAACTGAATGAATCAATGATCTAAGCAACGAATATCAATACTACTAACATCACAAAAAGAGGAACCATCTGGCATTATATGCCTTGCGATGAAAGATACCACCACCTATGGCCTTGCCAAAGCGATTAAGTGTGAGCCTGATGAGGCTCTGGGTCCGGCTGCCAGTTTGCAGGAAGTACAGAAGACAGAGAAACATGTGAAGTGTGCCATGAATGTGCACTTGGGAAAATCCAGACTCTTGGAAAGTACAGGTCATATGGCCCAGGTCCTTCAATTTAGGGTGGACGGGGAACTGTAGATTAAAAGATGTTAAAGAAATTGCCAGAAAATCAGCAAGATCCATCCGTTGCTGTGCCCTTCAGCTCCAAGTTATTCAACCACAAATAACTGCAAATTTGAACCTCCTGAATTTCACGTTAAAGGGCACAGTTCTAGAAACATTTTTTTTTAGAAACACCTTTCAAATTGAAATTTTAAGACCAAAAAAACATCTCTCTATTGTTTGAACATTTAAACTTATTTTTTGATATTCAGCCAGAGAATGGTTATCTTCTGTAGTTGGATGTATTAGTTTTAGAAACAAAATAAAACCACCAGAAGAACTCCCTATGATGTCACCCATACTCCTCCTTTTAAGTCCTGCATGTCTGACATGTTTAGAACCAGAAGAAACAATTGCTTCCTTAGCTGTAATCGAAAACTTCAGATCTAAAATTACTTATCCTGAAATTGATTTCTGTATTCCTTGTTTTGATCATCTCTGATTACTGTCAGTATCTTTGAGAGCCACAAGAGAGCACTGCAGAGCAGCGTAGCTCTGAGTCCTTGGGACTAGCAGACAGTGTCCTTTTTGGAAAAAAATGTGCAAAGCTTTACTGTGGAAATAAAAACTGGAAGAATAATAGATAACCACTATAGGCCTTCTTTATTTACTGGGTGAAGAAGAACAGTTAAAATATATAACTATCTAAATACATATCTAGGCTATCAAATATGCATAGATATAGATAGATGATAGATAGATAGATAGATAGATAGATAGATAGATAGATAGATAGATAGATAATGTAGATATTTCTTCTTTTAAAACATCCTAAGGCATCTGGGTGGCTCAGTGATTGAACAGAGTCTGCCTTTGGCTCAGGTCGTGATCCCGGGGTCCTGGGATCAAGTCCCACATCAGGATCCCCACAGGGAGCCTGCTTCTCCCTCTGCCTGTGTCTCTGCCTCTCTTTCTGTGTCTCTCATGAATAAATAAATAAAATCTTTTTTTAAAAAAGGATGAAATAAGAGCGATGGGGTCCAGTCCTCTCCCAAAACCTGCTGTCTCAGGGCCCCCATAGCCTGGACCTCTCCCATGACCATGCATGTGCCTAGGTATCAAAAGGCAGAAGCACCATCATGATGGGACCCTGCAGCTGAGTCTTCTGTCTCTGAAAATGACTTTAAATAACATTCCTTGGAACACAGGCTGCCAGCTCTAGGAGGTCAAATCAATGCCAAAAGTCACCTCTTCAGGGCAGGGGAGGAGATTTAAGAAAGTTTCATGATACATCACAGTAAACAGCCTTTCTTATACAACCCTGACAATATAGTTTCTGGAAAAATTACACCCACTTTTAGCTCCTTGTCTATGCATTAGTTTATTCTTCCAAGAGTTCTGGTGAATAATGAAACCAGTTCAGCTTTTCATTATTGAAAAAATAAGAGTTTACCATCTTTCCTCTTATGAGGAAAATTGCCAATGTGTTCAATGATCTTTCCCTTCATTGCAGATCTACTGTAAAAAATGAGTTATATTGCTGGTTATGATGTTATCTAGGTCATCAAGTGTGCCTGAAAAGGCCAGTTTTGTTCACCACTTCCTCTCCAGCTGTGGCCATGTGGACGTACTAGTTGACAGTACAGCAGTTGTTTATAGGCTTGTTTGTAGATCGGAGCTCTGTGACTTTGCACCTGAAGTCATTAACTTGTTTAAAAGAAACTGGATGATCTATTTTTAGTGAACACAGAGTTGTTCTGTCTCTTGCTTATCCCTCAGATCTGTTTGGAACACATTATGCCTGACAGTATTTCCTCCACCTAGCTCAGCACTTATGCAAATAGTCTTCACCAGATTACTTTGCCCCATACAAGCATTTCCAACTGCAGTCCTTTGCCCATGTACTCCTTTGCTATGAAAAATCTTAACCATTCTTAAAGTCTCAGTGCGACTTCTCCTTCTTTAATGACATCTTTGCTATTTCAGACACACCTATTTCTCTCCGCACCTGAGGTCCTATAGCCTTCTTATCTTTCCTACTAGAAAATATCATCCAGCACTTTACTATCTACTTTTTACTGGTAATGTCATGCGTCATAGCCCTGCCTTTGTAACTACGCTTTTCAATTCTGATAAGCAAGAATTCTGAATTAATCCTAGTTAACCCATATATCTAATAGCCACTAATATACTAAGCACTTAGTAACCTAATCTATTAATCAAGATGAGCAGGTTGTTGTCCAAGTATTATCTTTGGTCTGACTACTGGAGTTACACTTTCTAGTAATCTAGTAATTTGTGAATCTTCTAAGGATGACACGCTTCCCTGTTCTTTCTGTCCTGTTCTTGCTCATTTTGGTTCTCTGTACACCTGTCACCCCTCTGACTTCTGCAACTATTTAGCAGGACAGGGCTGAGTTTGGAGAATCTTCTGGTTTGTAGGCAGCCTCCAGGATTTTGTTTTCCTTAGTGCTTTTCCTTGGAATAATTTCACCCTTCTTAACTAGGAAGCAGCCTTGAAAGTTCATCTCATTTGTCTCCATGCCTGTAGGCAAAACAACTCTTGAACTCATCCATCAGATTAGTATTGCGTCATAGGCCAAGAACCTGCAACAGTTGTAAAGTGGATTAGAGAACGTTTTATTGGACAATAGCAAGAAGGAGTCCAACATTTGTTTTAATGTCTTATTTAATGTTAAATTCCATGAACACTGAAAAGCCTGTTTAGAGTAAGATGTTATTTATTACTGGTAAACATAGCCAATGTATCACTGCCATATGGCCCCACAAGCTTGTTTACATTTCTGCTCAAATAAAAGTAAAAATAAAAGATAAAATTAAATGATAGAATCAGGGTGCCTGGGTGGTATGGTCCATTAAGCATCTGACTCTTGGTTTTGGCTCAGGTCGTGATCTTGGGGTTCTCAGATGGAGCCCTGCATTGGGCTCCATGCTGAGCTCAGAGACTGCTTAAGATCCTCTCTACCTCTCTCTAACCCTCCCACTTGTTCTCTCTCTCTCTCTCAAATAAATAGATAAATCTTTAAAAAAATAAATTATAGTATCAATCATATAGTGATGTTTTAGTGAAAAAATCATGTTTAATGTTTTAATAGTGTTATCTATGTAATGTATATAATGATTTGTCAATATATTATCCCTTTACATTACAAAACTAAAGTCACGCTTCTAATTTTTCAGCTTCGCAAGTCTGTTTTCAGCATCAGGGCAAGGAATCTTCTAGAGAAGGAGACTGCAGTCACTAAAATCTTAAGGTAACACCATTAAACATTAGTACATATGTAAACACAAGTGGGTTTGTATTAAGCAAAGAAGGGCTCTTTCTTTTTAATGAACTAATTTTCTGAATATAAATATATATTCTTTCTGCTAGAAAGTAGGTTTGGGTAACTATATATTTATAAATAATGCCAAATATATCATTAATATCTTTCCTGAGAAAAGTAATGTTTTATTAAATCAGTTGTGCATTTGTTTTCAAGTACTTACACATAAATTGTAAGTATAAGCATTTAGATGAAAATAACTTACTTTTATTCTTCCATGTTTTATGTCTTTTGTGATACCTAAAGGACAAATCACAATCTAAGGGGGAAATAGTAAAAGGGTAAGCTTTTTAGAAGTTATTATCATTTATTAATCTATGAAGAATAAATGTATTTAAAATCTGTAAGAATCAAAATCATATCCCTTTTAAAATGCTTATGAAAATGTCATTAAAAAAGAAAATATGTCATTTTAATGCTACTTTCTTAAACCTGCCTTCATGAAGTATCAAAGGAAAAACAAGCTAGCTACTTAGGAGTATTTTATAAGACTGGCATAATATGAAGTAACATGATCTTTCTGAAAACGTATAAGCATTTGGAATGTAATTTATCGGTGCACATATTCCACAGACGTGTAATGATACAACTAAATACTAGGAGGCTGAAAGGAGAATGGCTGACAAGGTAAATGGATGAATTTATACTGGGAAGCCTCCCTCCACTCTTGTGCCAAAGAGGAGGAGTTAAACTCTCTTCTACTCTACCTCTGTTCCAAGAATAGTCATTAAAGAGTTTTTGCCAGAGTGTATATCGCTATAACCTGGGTAACTGTAATGAGGAAATAAGACTAATATAATGGACTTGAGAATCTATTTTGAGTTTATACCAGTACCTGAAATTCATAAGCCAAAAGTGCTCCTAACTGGTCAAGACAGTATTTTGCGTATTCATTATTTCCTCGGCTGACAGTTCATGCGTAGATAGGAGTATGCACCAGAATACCTTTCCTGAGAAGAAAAGAAACATTTCTGGGGCTTGTATGTTATTACCACAAAGTATGATAAGATAATCCTAAAAGGTCTGGTTTAATAGAGGAAGGAAAACTTCTCAGGAAATTTGTAACCTGTATCTGAATTTTGGTGTGCTTCCAGCTGGCTCCATCCTGGCACTGCCAACAGATATTATGGGGCTGGCCTTGAGCACTATGTGGTATTCCAGGGTCTTTATCAAGCTGTAACTACTATCCTAGACAAATTTCTGGTAGTGCCAATCCCTAGCATCTTAAAGACACTCCCCTGTTCATGTAAGACAGACCCTGTGCAGGTCCAGCCCTGCAAGAGTACCCCTGCACTCAGAGGGAAGAGAATTCAGCCTCAAATGCACCATGATCCATGAGGGGATTGTAATGCACTGGCCTGTATTCAGAGTCTACCTGCCAAATTAGGCACCACGATGACATTACCCACCTACGCAGAATAACTACCTTCCTGAATGTACACCAGGGACCTCTGAGCAGAGACAGACAGGGATACTTGCAAGAAGCTATTTCCGGAGCCTCACTTACCTATGAACTCTTCTTAAATTTGGTCTCCTGGTTTTCCTTTTTCACCAACTCTTCCTTAGTCATCTGCTCCTAGTTTACAAAAGAAAGGTGAGGACTCTCATCCACACACACAGGAAGGTGAAACTATGGTGTGTGTTGATCTGGGTTGCCAAACACAGGGACCATTCCCATACAGTGTTTTCCAGAAGGAGGATCCCACTGGGTGGCATCTTACTGTCTTATTGTCTATCCAAGTGACAAGTTTTTGGAAAACCTCCTTCGAGGAATTCATCCACCATGGGATAGGCCTTAGAAATAATGCAGATGTCACATGGGCTTGTGTTAACGTGTTACTAGATTTAGAACATAAAGTCAGGCTTTTTCTGGCAGATTTGGCTTATCCACATGACACTGAAGGCTGACTTCATGATGCCCAAAGTCATAAACGTAAATGCGTTAGATGGAGAAGACTCGCCAGTGTTTTCTCAAAGTCATATTGAAGCACAGATGATAATGCTAGGAATCACATCCTTTACTGCTAATTAACACTGTAAGGGGGAAATTGAGCTGTTGATTTTCAAATGTACAGAAATGTTTTGAAAAAGAGAAAATTTGTTTAAGAGAGAGAGA
The DNA here is from genome assembly GCF_003254725.2 of Canis lupus dingo. Classification (NCBI taxonomy): domain Eukaryota; kingdom Metazoa; phylum Chordata; class Mammalia; order Carnivora; family Canidae; genus Canis; species Canis lupus. Next base: position 51,035,183 of record NC_064264.1, on the reverse strand, counting down.
GAGAGAGAGAATTTGTAAGGGTACCTGAGCCATTTTTTTTTTTCTGAGCCAAATTTTTAAGACCATCAGGGGATAGAGACACCCTCAGACTTGCCCAATAATTGTGTAGTTTCAGGGACACTCGGAGCCATTTTCACTTTACGACAGCCCAGCACACCACAAAATGAGAGGCAGCTCTCTGGGGGTGCTGGAGCTGTTAGCCAGTCAATCTCAGGAAATACAAGGCTACAATGAGAAAAAAAAATTAAAATTTTTTAAGAATATAAGTTTAATCTTTAGAAAAGCCCATTTAACTCTTTTCTCCTGTGAAAATGGTTTCCTTGTTGGTGCTACATTAGTCTCTGTAAGAACTAAGGATAGGATGTCAAACTGAGAGTTTCTTTGGGTAGGCTTATCTCTTTTCACTCATAATATAGTAGTAGCAATTATATTATACCTGCATTATAATGTAACCTGTAAGTAAAAAGGTCAAGAATAGATTGGATCCATGGGCATTTTTCATGCTGTTTTCCAAGGAGCAACAACAACTGAAAAGACAAGGAAAGAACAGATAAGAGAAATTAAAAAAAAAAAAAAAAAAAAGGAAAACATTTACAGTTACAGTCACCTCAGGCCAAAATAGGAAAGAAGGAGAAGTTTCTAACATTCTCTCAGGGTCTTCTTACTCCCTGGGGAGAGACTCCTCCCCTAGGCTCAGCCTTATCTCTTTGTTCGTTAAGCTGCAGTGTTCCTGGGTAAGTTAGAAGTAGAAAGACAAATGCTCCATGATGTCAATTACATGCAGAATCTAAAAAAGTCAAACTCATAGAAACCGTAGATTGGGGATTGCCAAGAGGTGGGGGTGGGGGGCAAATAGGGAGATAGTGGTCAAAGAATACATATTTCTAGTTTTAAGCTGAATGGGTTCAGGGATCTAATGTACAGTCTGGTGACTCTTGTTAATAATACTGTGTTGTATAGTTGACACTTGCTAAGAAGAGTGAATCATAAATATTCTCACCACATACATACACAGAATCATAATTATGGGAAGTGATGAATGCGTTAACTACCATCATTGTGGTGTCTTTTTACAATACATACACACATGAGGGTGTGTGCCTGGGTGGCTCAGTTGGTTCAGCATCGGACTCTTGGTTTTGGCTCAGGTCATGATCTCAGGGTCGTGAGATAGGGCTCCAAGCTCAGGGTGGAGTCTGCTTGAGGCTCTCTCTCTCTCCCTCTGCCCCTCCCATTAGTGCTCTCTCTCTCTCTCTCTCTCTCTCTCTAAAAAAAATAAATCTTAAAAAAAAAACATATACATGCCTCAAATCATGCTTTACACCTTATATTTATACAACACTGTTAATCAGTTATCCTTCAGTAAAGCTGGGGAAAGAATGGCCTCTCCCATGACTATTTGCATTTTGAAAGGGAGATTTTGAAAAGAACTTTAAGACAAGGAGGTACGGGGGGGATCCCTGAGTGGCTCAGTGGTTTAGTGCCTGCCTTCAGCCCAGGGCGTGATGCTGGAGTCCTGGGATTGAGTCCCACATCAGGCTCCCTGCGTGGAGCCTGCTTCTCCCTCTGCCTGTGTCTCTGCCTCTCTCTCTCTCTCTCCCTCTCCCTCTCTCTCTTTCTCTCTGTGTGTGTGTGTGTGTGTGTCTATCATGAATAAATAAATAAAATATTTTTTAAAAAGACAAGGAGGTACAGATTATGTATCTTCGTGGATGGGTCTGCCTTGTTATGGAAGAATGGAAGTCCACCAGAGACTTGCTGTAGCGCTGTATCACTCTTGATTTTCCTTAGTCTTTTATTTTCATAGTCCCAAGTATTTACTGTCCTTAATTTCACCTAAGAGGTTCCTCCCCAGGGAGGCAGGCAAGAGCATTATGGGAAGGCATAGAAAGAAGATCTCAGCTGAACCATTTTAGCAAGTACGTCACAGGTGAGCATGTGTTTTGAATTGGGTGCAGATAGAGATAAGTCACATAAACTTGAAATCCAATGTGATATGAGGAAGATAATATGAAATATTAGTGTCTTAGAAATAACTTTTAAAAATAACAAATATTTGGGGGAAAGGATACAAAACAAATCTCTGATCTAACGTATCTAGAGACCTGGCTGTGTCAACAGGCAAATTATTTAAATCCTCAGTTTTCTAAGAATTTAAAGATTGGAAGAGGTGATCCTCAGGGTCCCCCCTAGTCTAACACAATCTACTGAACTTGGTGTCAGCATCTGACTCTGTTCCTCTCTAACCTTAAGCAACTCCCTTACATGCCTTTGCAGTGTAGACTGCCTAGCTTGGTTGTCTGAGTAATCTGTTGATTAATCAGAGTGAAATTTAATACTTGTCACAGTGAGGGAGGCCACCACCTCAGCACTCTTACTAACATCTCAAAAAGGATAGATCAGGAGTGGATATTTATAACGTTTGGGGTTTAGGTTTAAGTGTTTTCAGTGACTGAGATTGAGCAGAATTCTTGATGTAAGAGTTTAGATCATTTCACAATATATACAAACATCGAATCATTTTGTTGTATACCTGAAGCTAATAGTGTTACACGTCAATTATAGCTCAATTTTAAGGAGGGCACATGATGGGGTGAACGCCGGGTGTTCAATGCAGCTGATGAATTATTGAAAACTACCTCTGAAACTCATGATGATATGCTGGCAAGTTGAATTTAAATAAATAAATAAATAAATAAATAAATAAATAAATAAATAAATAAATAAATAGTTGAGGACTCTCAGGGATACACAAGTCATAAGCAGCTGTTATGGACAGGTAACCATTACTGTGCTGGGGGGGCAGCCCTGAGGGTGGGGGCACAGTAGAGGGGACACCCCTTTGCCTCCCTGTGCCCCCAGTGTTCTTTCCACCTGATTTGGCTCCACATTTCGATTGTCAGTTGTTCCAAGGGAGTCTGCACATCTGTTTTTTAATTTCCTTCCTGATGCGGGGTGACTTTCTGTTGTCATCTTCACTCTAAACATCTATTCTCTTCTCTCTTGAATTTTTAACCATGTACGTGCATTGCCTTTAAAAATAAATTACAACTAATTTTTAGAAACATCATTTAGGGGCACCTGGTTGGCTCAGTTGGTTAAGTGTCTGCCTTTAGTTCAGGTCATGATCCTAGGGTCCTGGGATCAAGTCCTGCATCCGGCTCCTGCTCAGGAAGGAGCCTGCTTCTCCCTCTGCCCTTCCCCCTGCTTGTGCGCACTCTCGCTTTTCTATCTCTGTCAAATAAATAAATAAAATCTTAAAAAAAAAAAAACAAAACAAAACAAAATTTTAAAAAAGTGTTTAGGATTGATGGACTGAACTGGGCAGGGTCTTGGCCTGAGTCTTGATGAGAACCAATCATTTTTAGGTGATTGGTTTGACCAGTTGAATGACATATTATCTAGACATATATGTCTAGAGACATATTATCTATAGACAGTCCCTCAGTCTATAATTCAGATAAGTGGTTTTTCAGAAACTTCCTAAAGCTAATGATGAGATCACTTATTGGTTAAGAGCCTTAAATTCTTGGACAGGAATTTCCTGGAATGAATAGTAAAGTCATATTGATGGAGGGGTCTGAGTTCTTAGTACTAATTAAGTGGCAGGGCTGCCTGGGGTCTCAGTGCTCAGGGGATCCACATTTCCATTTGAAACAGGATCAACGTTATTCCAGAAAAGAGTATGCCATATACCTTTACTATGAACAGGAAATTCAAGCCGACAAAGGAAAAAGTCAGAAAGAAAGAGGCCTAGAGTCTGAGGTATTTGAATCACTGGAGTCACCAGTGACTTCTATACATAATCATCTTTAATTTGTTCATTTGTGTTCTTCTACATAGCGCTTTTTTTAAAAAATTAATCCGTGCTCTGCAAAACAGAAATGAACTTCTCCATCTATTTGGGAACTCTGATAGAAACAAAAGTGGGGCATTTCGACAGAACTTGAGAATACAGTCACATGCTTGCCTGTAAGGGATTCAGTTGGCACAAATGGGCATCTGTATTGTTTTCTTCAAGACTTATCTGGAGAGGACTGTAAGAAGGAGGATGTTCCACCACCTAAATTGTAAACTCCAGGGTTGCTATTAAATTCACTCTCATTTTGACATGGCCTACACTGTTCAGCTCCACTAAAGAAAGCTTCCTTCAAAAGGCAGTGACCTTTTCACTACATCAGGAAGAATCAAAACAAATAGCAATGTGCTTTCAGCAGCCTCGCTGCCTCTACTGAGATTTCTCCCATTCAGAGCCCTGAAATTCAGCACGAATGCATTATCATTCCTACCAGGCTGAATGCATAGAGAAATGTCAAAATAAAATAATTAAACGTTTTACATTACTTTGGAAAATTCCATCCTTTGCCATCAGTACCTCGCTAGCTAGGAAGTATCTTAATAACCTTTTTGAATGATTGGTCTAGGATGATATTTGCATTCTGATATTTGGATTGGATTCTGATATTTGGATCCATGATGAAATTTTCCTTGCCGCACACTCGTATTAATAATTTTTTAAAGTCTAAGGAATGGTCATTAGTTGACTGCCGCTTACTACAAAGAATTAAATATAATTAATGATATGGGGGGTAGTTTTTCTCTGCAAGAATCATTTTTTATTGATTAGAAATACAATTTGGATACCACTTAAATATAAATAAAATCAGAATGTATTTCTTAAGATACAGATTCCTAAATAGCATTAGCTGGATTTTCTTCCTGAAAGGACTCATTTATCCAAGAAATACTTCTGTAGCATCTTCTATGTGCCAGGCATTTTCTGAGAATCTGAAACACATAGATTATTCCCTCAAGGAGTTCATGTTTGCTCTGAGAACATGCTTATGACACAGTCAGGTGTGAATAATACCTTCAATAATACCTCTAGTTCTCTGAACACAACTGTGACAAGAAAATTCATACCGAGCATAGTCACAGTTCCCTTACTGAGTGACTTTGATAATTAAAATAATTTACCTGAAATGTTTCATAAAACAAAGTGTTTTCTACCTTAAACTTATTTCCATTATGCTAGGAAAATGCTTTTCCAACATGAAGATAGGAGTAGGAAAAGGGAGATGGGAAAAGAATGAATAATGAGTATTTATGAAGACCCACGTATGATGCTAAGGTCTTAATGCATATTATCTCAGCCAATCTGTACAACACACCTATGCAGGAAAAAATATTATTATTACCCCCATGGTATGTATGACAAAACTGGGTCTTGGACCAGGTGAGTACTTTTTCCCAAGATCACATACCATAGAAATGGTTTTGGGTCTCAGACATCATCTACAACCTGATTTCCCAATTTGGCAGCCATATTTATGTATCCCCAACAACTTATGCAACTAAGTTCTCCCATCTACTGGAGGGTGACTGTGTGCTCAACACTGGACTCCTTTACCAGCTCTGTCTCACTAGGTCCTCTTAGCAACCCCTGATAGACAGTGATTATTAACTCTGTTTTTGAGATGAAGAAACTTAAGGCTCAGGAAGCTTAGATGAATTACCTAAAGTCACCCTGTCTAGTGAGTCAAGGAGCCAAGGAACCAGGAATCAAACCCTGGTCTGTGTAATTCCAAAACCCGTTATTAACTATGACTCTATGCTTTCAAATTATAGAGGATCCCTCATTCTTATTGGTTCTCAGGGTACACATACAGATTATGCATCATACAAAGTTGCCAAGTCAAGGGGCAATTAGAAACTGAAATCTAGCCTGTACTTTCCCTGCTAAGACACACCTTCATTGCCAGGCAGTGTCCCTGGCATAGGACTACATCCCTCAAGAGGAAGAGGCATCCTTTTCCAATTTATGCGAAGGTGCTACTAGCATCCTTGCTCTCTGGGGCAGCCTAAATCTTTAGAACCATAACTCTCTCTGGTCTCTTCCTTCTCCCTCCACACCCTCCATAAAAATTCCCATTGTAGAGGGGAGCCAGCTCTGAATTATCTTGGGGGTAATAGAAGTGTCTTCATGGAAGATCTTTTGCTGGACATTTGTCACAACTCAAACCCCAAACCGTGATGGAAAAGCCAGTCAAGAAAGTTCATACCTGGACTGAAATTGTGTGACAATTGGCCTTGACACTGGCCTACAAAGGTCACCTCATTTCTGTTCAGGTCCAGACAGTCATATAGAGTATGTTGTGTCAGTTTAGGAGAAAGTCCTGGGAATGGAAACCCATGATCTTTGAAATACCTGAAGTGCATCTGTGATGTTTTCCATTCTGCTTGGATGGACCAGGAAAAATTGGTCATATCTCAGAATTAGGAGACCTAGCCAAACAGCTAGAGACCAGCATGTTGCAAGACCAAAGGGAGAGGTGTGGGCATGCTCACAGATGTTGGCAAAGGTGAGCCTGATTGACCTGGCAGGTGGAAGTGGTTGGAGCAGGAGTTAAATAAAGATCACTGGGGAGGAGGGGCTTGATCAGGTCCTTGATCAGGGCCCAAGGACCAGCTGGAAGAGAATCTGTACCTGCGATCAGAGGCACCGCCCGCAGAACAGCAATGGCTAGTGTGGCCGAGACAAGCATGGCACTGTCTTCTGTGTGGGTTGTAACCACCTACCTGGAACATGGTGTGCACCTCACTTCAGAGCCCTGTAACTTCTGGGTGGGTGAGGACTTAGCCAGGGGTGCTTTTCCATGGGCTGTAGGCTACAGGAGTTTGTTTTTGCCCTGCGGCCTCTTCCAGGTCCCTTTTGTCCCAGCTCCACCTTCCCAGGGCGCAGGACAGGTGAACTGACACCTGAGCTCTTTCTAGAACATAAACATCTAGGCCACACTCCTCTGGAAGACAGATGAGCCTAATTTTGCAGAGACTAAGGAGATCATGGAGTGTTCTAGAGGAAGGAATTCAAATTAAACCCCCATGATGCTAAGAGGCCACCTGCTCCTGTGCACATCATTAGCTATAGGACAAGGGAAATGTGAGGAAAGGACAAGCAGCTCCTTCATTCCTATTCTGTTCTCTTCTGTCTAGACCCAGAGCTTCCAGTTCTCTGAAGCAGGACCTATTAAATGGAAATCTAAGAGAGCTTAATAATGCACAGCATTAGCATCTTACCCGGGGTGCTCCTTCCCATTTGACAAGCTCTCCTTTTCAAATTCTTGTTTCATCATTTAGCCTCTCAATTCAGCAGCTTTGGAGAAGGTCATCTGAGTTCTCTGCAGCTCCATATTCTGGGCACGACTAGTAAGATGCACTCAGCCCCACCCAGAGGACCTGAGTGCCTTGCAGCCTCTCACAGACCTGCGGATTAGACTTGCCAACTGCTCAGCATTATGTGCTCCAGCTGCGGGAGGGGAGGGGACCCGGAAAGACCCTGTGGATGAGAAGAAGCAGATACCCCTAAAGCTGGGTTTGGGTCAGTCTCCTGACATAGCAGCCATTTTTCATGACAAGCATTTGGCAAGAATAACCTGAAGTCTTCAAAAAACAGAGTATCGGGTGTTAATATACTCAACATTAATAAAATAACTATTAACATCTGATTTATTAAAGATATTTGTTAACATGTATCATGTATTTATAGATGGTAATATATTGAATACTAATTATTAATATTGAGTATATTACCATCTAAACATTAAATATTGATCAAATATGTAATCAAATATTAGATATCATAAATATTTATCTGTGATTCTATTTAGGCTGCCTAGTTTTTGGTTTCTCTTATTCATAACATTTAAAAACTCTTATAGATTAATTGAAAGACATTTGCAGAAACAGACTAAGTAAATATATGGAAAGTAAGTGTATTCAGAGAGCAGTAAGAATATCTGTGGATGTAAGCATTTATATAAAACGTAAAAGGTGAACATTTCAAAGAGGCAAAATGTAACTTAATTTAAGCAAAATAATATATATCTTTTGCTTTTTTAAAACCAAACTTTCTTTCCTTGAACTTTTCTTAAATTTTTTTATTGAGATGCAATTTACATATAGCATTATATTGATTTCAGGTATACAACATAATTCAAGGGAATTTGTGCATATTGTGAACTGATCATTAAACTTACACCTAGTTAACATCTGTCACCACACATAGTAAAATAATATATCTAAAGATGTTTTCCTAAGTATTTCCGGATTTGCGGTAATCAAAATGTTGTATTACATTGAGATTGTACATGATTTGTACATTATTACAAAGTGACTGTAATAGTGCTACGAATCAGGAGAGCTACTATTAATTTTGCCTAACAGATGCAGCAATATATTTGAACAGGATTTTTCTTTTACTATTTTATCGTTGGAGCATAAGGTAATAAGTAGTATAAGAAAATCCGTATCTGTATAAAAATTGGTTCATATGGTTTATGCAACATCTGCAAAATTTCACTTTTGTTATAATAAATAGTTCAATCTTTGCACTGTAATTTATGTTTTTCTGAGTCAGATGGAGCATTACTAAATTTTAAATCCCAAATGTGGTGTGCAGTTTCAGACATTCTATTTCCTGAATTATAATAGATGTACTAAAGGCAGAGATTTCCCATGAGCTGATTTCCTTTTTTATTTATCTTACCTATTTATGATATAATACATTAAGGCTTCCTTTATGTTTCAATCTACAATGAGGTTCTGGTTGCCCGTGTATTTACATGTGTATTTATGACAACATTTTGATGAATAGCGCAAGATTGAAAAGAATAAATCGGATGTCGCTTAATAGTAAAGAGCTATATCCATTTACTCAGGACTGGGTTGATTCACAAAGGAGTTGGGTATTCACTACGATAAAAATGCAGCTTTTTCCTCATCTCAGCAAGAGGCCATTACAGAGGAGCTCACCTATTAGCATCTGCTGTTGTCTCCCCTTTGGAGGATCTCATTGTCACTTTCCTGGAGTCAGGTAAGAGCCCTGCCTTCCCAGGAAATACTCATTACCCACCCTTACACCGTTCTACAGCCATAGTTTCATGTAATTACCACCGAAGGACTATTTTCCTGTTTTCTGTTGGTGTGATTACATTATATTAACCAACATTCAATAATACTTTGCAATGTGTAACCTTGTGGAGCTCAAGATTTGAGTAAAATTCCTCAAATTTAACGCTCTGCAAAGTCACATTGAAGTTCCTTTAGACGGTAATTATGTTTAATACCAGATGGTTTCATGCAATCTAACTTTTCTATAATGAATGAAAATAATTTGAAGACTCATAGGCCTCTCTTTCATTACAGAATGTACAGGCTTTTCCCACACCCTTGTTCTGGAACATTAAGAAAGAAGATATGGAGAGAGTGAAAGAAGAAAGAAACCGAGGACCCCCTGCTACTATTTCTATAAACAACTAGTGGTGTTTAAAGGCTAATAAAGCTCCAAAGATCTCTCTTATAACCATAATCTTTGGGCCAATTTTAAAATATTTTAGATGGAGGAATGTCAAGAAAAATAGAGACAATTTCTTAAGACCTGATTCTCTTCCCTCAACCTCCATAAAAGATTATATATATATATATATATATATATATATATATATATATATATATATATATGGCTGTCATATAAGGGGCAATTGAAATTCCACAGCACAAAGGCAATGCAGAGAGAAGGAGAAGAAAAAAAAAGAATCAATCTTTCATATGTTTTTTTCAAAGGCTTGGCAAGAAACCAGGGGTAATATTTTTGCAACTGGGAATGTGTGTTTGCTGAAGAATATTCCCACATTTGAATCATCATCAGGGGTCCTAGTCTTGTTTTACTTTCAAAGGTAGAGAGGGCATAACATTAACCCCAACTGGGAAAAGGAAAGTGCCTCACTGTAATTCCCCTCCAGGGAGCAGGAATAAAGGGATTACATATGCCTGCATAATGGAGAATTTCCTCACTCAGACAAGACAAAAGACTTCATTATTTTTCACCAGACACTTGAAGCCTTGTGCCTCTCAGTTCAAGAAGACAAGCAGGCAGAGCAATTTTCTCTACTAAACCACTAGGTGGAGTTTCTAAAAAAACTGGCCTTCTAGTACTTGCCATTAACAAGAGATATGGAAAAGACATTGTTAAAACCTTAACATCAGGACTCTCTGGTCTGGCCCCTAAGAAAAGCCAGACTGTGCCTGAAGTTCATAGTGTGTGTTTTCAATATTAGCAGCTTCGCTTTTTCTCTAGGCAGCAAATAAATGAATGTTTTAATGTTTTCGTCCTGCAAATGTATTCGTCTTCAGGTGAGATCAAAAAGCATCTACATTCTAATAAAAAAAATTTCAAGTGGCAAAATATAACATTGAATATCCAAATACTCTTCCTTCTGACTAGGTCTGTCACTGAGTAACTTTCATGAAATGTACACCTCACTTCTTATTGGTATATTAGTAAAAGCCTCAAATTCCTTACTTACTATTTCAGCGCAGTAGTAGATTCCTATAAGGCACCATATATAAAGACCATGTTCCTTCCAAGTGACAGGTCAGATCCCCCATTTAAGAAATTTAAATGAATTCAGCTCTGCTTCATATCGACTTGCAGGTTTCCCTTTATAGCTTAACATAGTATATAGATAAAGATTTGTACATTTTCGGTTTGCAAGAAGCAATGTCTGATTTTTTATTACTGTCTCATCTCCTATAGGTGTGCAGCCCACTTTTTGAGTGGCATAGCATAGTGTTCTAACTGGAGATAAAATTAAGATCAACGTCCCCTTTAAAAAACATATTTCAGGGGCACCTGGATGGCTCAGTGGTTGAGAGTCTGCCTTTGACTCAGGTCCTGATCCCAGGATCCTAGGATCCAGTCCCACATCAGGCTCCCTGCAGGGAGCCTGCTTCTTCTCCCCCTGCCTGTGTCTCTGCCTATCTCTGTGTCTCTCATGAATAAATAAATAAAATCTTTTAAAATGTTTTAATTTTTAAAAAGCATATTTTGAACACATGCTATTTCCGCACTTCATAAGCCTTAAGTGATCAAAAGAGACATTAAAATATTTGATCTTGGGCAGCCCCGGTGATTCAGTGGCTTAGCGTTGCTTTCAGCCCAGGATGTGATCCTGGAGTCCCAGGATCAAGTCCCACGTCGGGCTCCCTGCGTGGAGCCTGCTTCTCCCTCTGCCTGTGTCTCTGCCTCTCTCTCACTCTGTGTCTCTCATGAATAAATAAATAAAATATTTTTTAAAAAATAAAATATTTGATCTTCACAAAATTTCAAGGTTTACTGGTTTCACAAAATTTATTGAGCACCTACTGTGTGCAAGGTGAAGTAATAATTGAGCAATGAGTAAGTCAAGCCCTGCTCTCCTGGAGCTCTTTGGAGAGAGGCACCTATAAGGAACCAAAAGACCAAGGAGAGTGACACAGTGGGAGTGCTGTCACCCTCTTTGGTCTTTTACCCTAACGATGAAAGATGAGGTGGACCCTACAGGACTTTGATGCCGTGCTGAGCTTCTAGTCTTAATCTTTCTCTGAGGAGCAATAAGATGTTGAAGATTTTAAGACAGCAATGATAACGGTATTAGTTATCATCACTCTTAAATTGCCCGGTAACAAGTTACTCCAAAGCTTGGTGATTGAAACAATGCAGATTAATCTCAGAGTCTCAGTCGGGGACCTGGGTGTGGCTTGGCTGGGTCTCTCCCTGGGCTGCAGGCATTTTGACTTACTCGGGAGGAACCCCCTACCTACATCACTGTCCTGGTCTTAATAAGATTTAGCTCCCCGTGAGCGGTTAGATTAATGCTTCCATTCCTTCCTCGTGCACTGTTAGCAGAAGTCCACCCTTGTCATTCCTTAAAGAGTGGATCTCTTCATTCCACAGAGAGTCCCCCACCCTCTGTAGAATGTTTTAATACCAACTGTGACATGGGACAACATGGCAGCTTGTTTCGGAGGAACCAGCAAGTGAGGAAGATGGAATGCATTTGTTTTGTGATCTATCCCATCCCATTTATTTACCTTATATTTGTTAAGAGCACGTCATTAAGTCCTGCACACATTCTTGGGTTATGCCAAAGCATGAAAACCAGGAGGCAGGATCATTGGGGGCCATCTTAGAAACACCTGCACGGTAGCATTGCAGGAGTTCATTTCAGAGATCACTTTGCTGGGGATAATAACGTACCACGTTTATTGAGAGTGGCTACATGGAGACAGGTTAAGAGATGGCAGCTGTAGTCCATGGCATATATCGCTGTTGATCAGGTTCAGAACAGAGAAGACTTACCTTCCTACATGACCTTGTGTCACAGTTGCTCTTCTGTCTTCCACCCTCTGTAGAATGTTTTATTACCAACCATGGTATGGGACAAGATAGAAAAGTAAATAATAGCAACTAAAATGTAAACGGTGTTTCCAAAGACTGGCACATTCATAATCATAGTTGATCTTCCCTACTCCCTATGAAGTTGGTGGAAAAGGTGCTATCGTTACCCATTTTACATATGGGACACAGAGGCTCAGGGAATGCTCGTCACCTGCCGGAGGTCCCACAACCAAGCAAAAGCTGAGGTTGGAATTGCATGATTCTGAACCTCGTGTGTTCTCAAACTGACTTCACCTTAGGCATCCAGTTGAAGGCAGAACTTTGTATCTGAGCTATGCTGCTGGGTATGAAAGTACTAACCTAATGTGCTGTTTGAACTTTGAGACTAGCAAGTTCCAGATCCAGCCCCATACCTCCCTCAGCCTCCTATGTTGTCCGTCTCCTTCTTCCTCTCCACCTAGCACCTACTCCTCCTGGCCATCGCTCTACCTGGGAGTATGCCAGGAGCTGCACTTCCTGGGAACACAAGGATGAGCAATTACATGGTGCCTAAAGAACTTGCCATCTAATGAGGCGGGTGACCAATGATGACAAAATGCCATAAGCATTGAACAACTTTGGCTCCATGCTGTAGGAACATGGGACATAAAACATTTGTCTGTGCTTTCACGTAGGTGAATATTCATTTCTCACTTTATTTTACTTCTCCGAACCCATTTGTGTCAAAGTGTGTAATTCTGTTATACATGTTGGAAATACTAGTTCACGGTTCACAGTTTGGATTACAATATATACTTGTATATAATAAAATTATATTTCCTTTTAAAAATAATAGAGCAGGGGCAGCCTGGGTGGCTCAGTGGTTTAGTGCCACCTTCGGCCCAGGGCGTGATCCTGGAGACCTGGGATCGAGTTCCACATCGGGCTCCCTGCATGGAGCTTGCTTCTCCCTCTGCCTGTGTCTCTGCCTCTCTCTCTGTGTCTCTCATGAATAAATAAATAAAATCTTTAAAAATAAATAAATAAACAAGCAAGCAAGCAAGCAAATGTTTACCATACTTTCATGTGAGCCTTGGCACATTGTATTAGAGAATATGTGACCTCTTCATGGAATCCAGTTGTGCCTGATTGAAGTGAATAATTTTCTACCAAGCCTGTTATTTTCCAAAGTAGCAAAATATTTTATATTATCAAAGAATGTGACAATGGCTTCTGTATAAGGCTGTTTTATTTATTCAGAAATGTCCTAATGTGGCCTTCTTTCTATACCTGCTTCATGTCCAGGTATCCTCAGGGCAGAAGTATTTTGCAGCTTCCTTCCCTTGCTCCCTGCATCCCCCCTCCCACCCCAGATTTATGTCCTTCCATTGAGTTCCTGCCTTTATCCAAAGGAAACTCATAGTTCTTTTGTATAATGTAATTAGGTTTTTCCCATAGGTTTTTTTTTTTTAAGATTCTATTTATTTATTCATGAGAGACACAGAAAGAGAGGCAGAGACCTAGGCTGAGGGAGAAGCAGGCTCCTCATAGGAACCCCAATGCGGGACTCAATCCCAGGACCCCGGGATCATGCCCTGAGCCAAAGGCAGACGCTCAACCACCCAGGTATCCTGCCATAGGTATCCTGCCCATAGGTTTTTTCAGACAGATTTATGTATCTGTAGAAAAGATGTTTCTCTTATACCATTACCTGTTGTTTTTGTGTGAAAACTATTATAGATAAATAGCTAGTTATTAACCATAATAGATACAGTGCCTAGAAGAGAATTTTGAGTTTTAATTTTAGTAAGATCCACCACTGTCCTCAGTAGGGGAAATAAAGCCTGCAGGAGCCTTCAAATGAGCTGCCCTTCATGTGCCCCCCACCCACCCCAATCTCTGCAAATTGCCTTCACCCAAATGTTTATTTAGCAATTTGCTAGATGAATGTTGCCCCTAGTTTTCAGCTAAGAAACTCTAGCACATACCTAGAGAATTTCCTACTTCAAAAACCATTGGACACTCAAAGGAAAGAGTGAGATATCAGAGCATTTGGTCTAAGAAGAGACTCAGCAAGAGTTGAGCTGCTAAATGAAGATGGAGATAGTTGTTGACCATTGTTCTAGAACAGATATAAGAGCAGCACTGGGGTGTGGGGCTGGCATAGGAGCTTAGAGACATCACACCGAGCCTGAGGCCAAAGGTGACCTCATGGCACTGAGGGAAGGGGCCACATCTGCCTGACTTCACTTTGCTCAGGTTATGTGGGTATCTTTGGAATTCCACGGAAAGAGGTGGTGGGTAAGCAGCCTCTGCTCAGAGAACACAGGCTCTGGCAGGTCCCCTCAGTAAGGAGTTGAAGACCACTAAGATGTATGCTTGGCTGGAGCAGAACTCTGAAGTCATTTGTTACATGATTTAACTTTTTCTCATCATTCTCTGATTTGAAATTTTACTAGCACTGTTATATCCACAGGAGAAAGTGATAGGAAAAGGAAATGAAAGCCAGTGCTTTTGGGATGCCTAGGTGGCTCAGTGGTTGAGTGCCTGCCTTTGGCTCAGGTCTTGATCCCAGGGTCCTGGGATCGAGTCCTGCATCAGGCTCCTGCCAGAGTCTGCTTCTCCCTCTGCCGATGTCTCTGCCTCTCTCTGTGTGTCTCGTGAATAAATAAATAAATAATCTTTTAAAAAAATAAAGCCAATGGTTTTATATATTATGCACATAGGAGTGGCCATCTCAGTCTGATTAAACACATTTTCTGATTGCAGGGTAGAGCTAAAAACCCTATCACCCTGCCTTCTCATACAGAGAACAAAGATTCATATGTCCCATGTATAGCTGAAACTCCAGCTCCTTTTACTGTTATGTTCTGAATTTTCTAGACCCCAACGGGAAAGAAAGGGCTGATCTTGAGCCAAAGAGGAAAAAGGGTTGCGTTCTCACCACACTTCAGCCATGTTGATGGTGGAGGTGATTAGAAGAGATGCCACAGGATGTGGAGTCTTACCAATAGTGGATCTGCCTCCACCCACCTTGGAGACCTTCCCTGTTCAGCCAGAGGAGGGAGTCTCAACAGGATCCGCAGAGCCACCCCAGTGGGTGTGGGTGTGTTAAAATGACTTGGCTGCTGGGACATCCATGAGGTTCTGCAATCCATAGATGCAGTCCTGACTCTTCCCCAGCAAGAATGGTGGGGCATGCTCAGCATGAGCTCTCAGGCAACTTCCAACAGACCTTTATCACAGGCAGCTCAAAGTCAGTGATATTCTTCCATTTCAAACAGAGCAGGGACAGCCAGCTCAAAAAGATGTACTGTAATTGATTTGTATGTGTTTTGTATGTAAGGCCTAGGGGCTCAACTACTTTGGGGGGAGTCTTGTGACAAAAAATAAAGGTTACTAAGAGAGTGGCCAAAGGTTAAGCCTTGACGTTTACACAAATGGCAGAGATCTCTCCATCTGTGCCAGGATAACACTGTTCTCCAAATAGGTGTTCTCCAAGGATGCCTGGTTGGCTCAGTGATTAAGCATCTGCCTTTGGCTCAAGTCATGAGCCTGGGGTCCTGAGGTCAAGTCTTGCATAAAGCTCCCCATGGGGTGCCTGCTTCTCCCTCTGCCTATGTCTCTGCCTCTCTGTGTGTCTCTCATGAATAAATCAATAAAATCCTAAACACACACACACACACAAATAGATGTTCTCCGGATGCTTCGTGATTTGCAGTCCTTGGTCTAAAGAACAATTCTTAATATACATACATCGTACATGATCGTGCTAAACCTTTGTGAACTCAGCCTAACTTATAAATGTGTCTTCCTGTGGGATGCCATTCTAGTCCTGGAAATAATATCATGCCATGAATCCTTGGTATTTCATAAAATTTTGACTTTGGATTTCATCTCGAAATGATCCATGGTGCTTATTAAACTAAGAAGAGTGATTTGGGGAACGAGGGATTGCTTCCTGTAATACATTTACATTCATTGAATTTGCATGATTTACATAGGTACCGTAATTATCTTCATTGGCATCAAAAGCATTTTTAACTACTTGAATATACAGGTGATATCATAAGAACTGCTTCAAAGTATGCTAAATAGATGTGGATCTCTTTTTTAAGATCTTAACTCCAAGACAGACAGTGAAATCTAATTCAAAGCCAGTCTAGAGATGTGTTTTAGGAAACATAAGTATGAAAGATCTATCTAAGGCAATGACAGAAGTCATGTGTTCTGAACAAATCATTGATTCATTGAACAAATACAGCATCATAGGATTTGCATATTGTAAAATCATTGCATTTTAAGTCTGTGAGTTTTCCTTGAGATCAAGGTCTTGTCCTCACTTTACCAATAAGAAAACTGAGCCCAAAGGCCCCTCACCTAGTCTGTGACAGTGTCGCCTGTGGAACACAGATCTCTGGGCCTCTGTATTATTTTCTTTCCACTTGACTACTACATCAAGGGAATTGCTGTCATTTCCAGTTGGAGAGAGCTTTCTGGAAGAGGAGTTTTGTTTTCTCTTCCAATCATTCACACCCCAGGTGTTGAGTCACCCAATTATCTTCCCTCATTAGCAAATCTGAAACTATAGCAGCCCACATATGGTTTCAAGTGGGCACGTTTTAAAAAGTCTTCAGAGTTTTGTGGTTGCAAAAAAAGTGGTAACTGGTTACCTGTAATCCACAGGCTTCGGACTGAGGTTCCTCTAGTTATTAATCTCAGCTTTAATTACTTCTCTTTACACGTTTTGCTCCTAGTTTTATGTTCTCCTATTTGCCTGGAGTTCCGCAAAATCTCTTTGGAACATATACTCTATCATCCCAGAGGCCTGGGTAGACAAATCCTTCCCCAAAGGGCTGTTCTTAGAAACCTCCTCGTCTAAATTCAAAACGAACATCATACTTACCTAGGGTTAGGCTAGCCCTACTGCTTGCAGAATCCTGATGGGAGCTCTCTCCTTGGGTGGGGGCAAGCAAGTCGTGGCAGGCAGGAGCTTTCCGTTTATTTTCCAGCACTGCCCGTAGCTGTGACAGTTCTGCTTTGTAAGTGTTCTTGACACAGAGCCTCAAGCCCATTTTCCTTTATGGTTATGTGTCATTTGCTGTGTTTTGCCCTATCATTGCTGTTTCCTTAAAAATAATAAGAATAATGAGCAGTTGTGTATTATTCATCCCAAGTGTACCGATCAGGCATTTATCTCGGGCTCCTTTTTTTTCCTAGAGCTTGCACTCGACAGCGCATGCTGAGCGGATCATTTGAGGGGCAGCCAGCAAAGGAAAGGTCAATTCTCAGTGTGCAGCATCATATCCGCCAGGAGCGCAGGTAAATACACCAGGAGACAAAGCTGCAGAGAAACCAAGGAAAGGAGATTTACAGGAAATGCTCTCCGTGCACAGCCCCAGTTAGCAGACAGGGGTGTGTGAGGAACTTTGTTCTATTTGCTGATGGCAATGATAACAAAACTCACAATCAGAGTCAAAGATTCAAAAATTCTTTCAAAAACTTCTTCCTTGGTGATGACCAAATTGTTTTAAAATCAGAAAGGAAAATTCTGAAATTTGTTAGGTGAGAACAAAGACATTTGAATACATGAAAGCTTTCACTATGAAAAGAAATAATAAGCATTTGAGACGGCATCAGAAAAGTTACTTTATTTTGGACTTATAATGGTCATTGCTTAAAAGTTAAGATTTGGTCTTGGAAAAAAAAAAGACTTGGTCTTGGATGTAATGAGCAGTTGGTTGTGGTTGTTTTAGGTCACTGAGACATGGATCCAACAGCCAGAGGATCAGCAGGGGCAAATCTCTTGAAACCCTGACTCAAGACGTAAGTTCTAAGCAATGCTTTGGATTTGGGAAACATTATGAAAATGCATTTATATAGCTGCTTAGACTATTCTACAGCATGGGTCCTTCTGTAACATTGTCCTGTCTCCATAAGACTTTATACCAGAGGGAATCAGGAAACTCCGGAAGCAAATTAGATGGCCAGTACAGAAGAGTGATCATTAACCTTTCAAAAATCCAGATATTCCACAAAGCACATGTCTTCATTAAGATAGCAACAAAAAAGTGATATGTCATTTGCCTTTGATTGATGTTCAAGATATTTAAAGCATTTTATAGAATTGATTTGTATCATTAACTTTAAGCCTTTATTAATTTCCAAATATTCTAGAATCTAGATCCAGTAGATCTAGATAACTTTAAGGCTTTACATACTAGGAAATAAAATCCTATTTCTAGAAGAATTTTTCCATCAAAGACTGCATACTATTTCCCAAGAATTTCTTTGCTTTTAGACTCCAGGTCATTCATTGATTTATTAACTGACTCAAAAAATATTTACCAAGTGTTTATTATGTTCCAGGCCCTGTTCTAAGTGATGAGGAGCAGTAGGGAAACAAGACAAAAACTCTGCCTTCCAGGAACTTAGATGTTAGTAAAAGAGATCAAAGACTAAGCAAGGAAACAAATATATAATCATTTCTGGAAGTGTTTTTTTACTTATTCTACATCATGTGTCCATTGCTGTGACAGTTTTGCTCTGCATTATAAAGAAAACAAAAATGATGTTAAGAAATCAAAGATGTAGATTTGGAGGCAGGAAGTGTTTGAGAAGATAGTGTTCACACATCTGTATTAGACCATAGACTCAAACGAAGAGAAGAAACAAGCCACCTGAGAACCCAGGGAAACCCATGGAGGCAGAAGTCTAGCCTCTGAGTTAGACTCACCAGCAGCTGTGTCATGCTGAGGTATCTAAGAGACTTACAAAGTGCATATTAAATAATTAACATTAGTGACACCCTCATTAAAATAGAGGTCTTCAGTTAAGTCTGGCTAAATTCATTAAGAAAACAGAGTCTCGAATGTTCAGAGCCAAGGATGGCGTTTGAGAAATGAGGCCTAGCAAAAGAAAAGTAGCAAGCCTTAGGGTTTTGGGGTTTTTGTTTGTCTTTTTCACTACTTTTTCCTCATATTTCTTAAGAGTTTCTGGAGTTGCCAGAATAATCCAACTGCTTTCAGTCTGTAGAAACTGCTATCTTAGAGTAAACTATCCTAAGTGTTCCAGGCACAACTGACAACAGAAGAAGTTGGTGATGAGAACACCTGATACCATCATTACCCATTTTACTGGGTTCTCATTGGTGCACACATCTGTTAGTGCCATGATTTTTAAGCCAGAGGTCTGTCTGATATGATCTACCACATGGTCTACGTGGAATTGTGATCAGTACATATGGCCTAAGTACGTATAATCTGGGGGCCAGGCATGTTGTGTGGAGAAAATTTCTAGAAGCAAATTCAGAGAGGCAACACTAGTTCAAAGCACTTTCCTTCAGTGTGATTGGCTAGGAACACATAGCCTACTTAAGAACCAAATTAGAACATGGCTTTGAAAATATGTGTTTAAATATACACAACAAAAGGCCTTACCTGAATAGTCTCAATTCCAGAGGCTTAGTTCTTCTTCAAAGACTTTTTTTTTTAATTATTTGACACACACAGAGAGAGAGAGAGAGCACAGTCAACCGGAGCAGCAGGCAGAGGAAGAGGGAGAAGCAGGCTCCCCGCCGAGCAGGGAGCCCAATGCAGGGCTCGATTCCAGGACCGTGGGATCATGACCTGAGCCAAAGGCATATATTTAACTGACTGAGCCACCCAGGCTCCCCCAAAGATTTTTTTACTCTATTTATTACACAGACATATAATAAATGTGTGATTGAGGTGTGCTATCTTCTCCATAGCAAAAGGTGATGAGGCTCTGCTAATCTAAGAAATCACTCCTGATGTCTTTTTCTCCATAACAGAAGCAATCTAAAATAAAGAGTTTCATCTGTCTCACTCCAATGACAGAAGATACAGATAATGAAATCAAAAGAATCCTTGATAATATCTATCAGGTTATTTGAGCAACAGCTGTCCATGTCCCATGGAGTGAAAACCAGAGTCGGAGTCGTGCATCATCAGACCCCTCCCATGCCTCTGGCCTCCATGTCTACTGGTGCTTGCCCTCTTGACTCCACCCACAGGGCATCTTGGCTGTTCCAGGTGCACGCAGCTGTTCCCTGCACATGAGGACTTCCCTTCCTCTGGAAAAGCACATTTCTGCAGATACCTAGCGGCCTGCAGATCCTTCTCATCTTTGCTCAAATAACAGCTTCTTATTGAGGCCTGCTGTGACCAGTCTGTTCAAACTTGGAGCCTTCTAGCACTCTCTATCCACTTTGTTGATAACATAGCACTGAATATCTTCTAACAGCATCCCATATTATGATTGAATTTTTATCTGTCTCTCCTGACTAGGATGTCAGCCCCACAAGAGCGGGATTTCATCCTCTATTTTTGCTTTTTTGCCATATCCCCAGCACTGCAAAAGTGCCTGGCACATAATAGGTCCTCAACAAATTAAAAAAAAAAATACCCTATACAAGGAAAAAAAATGCCCTTGCTAAGATGAATGTGGCCATTTAAAATATATGTTAAAATAAAGATATTAACTTCAGTTTTTTTAAAAATGATCTTTCTGGGCCTTCAAAAAAGTCTTCCTTTTATTGTATTTCTAGCACTCCAATACAGTGAGATACAGAAATGCACAGAGAGAAGACAGTGAAATCAAGATGATCCAGGAAAAAAAGGAGCAAGCAGAAATGAAAAGGTACGGAGTGCTACAGTTTCTGGGCCCTCGTGCTGGAATGACAGCCTTTCCCTCAGCATTACTGTACATAAATTTCCACTTCCAGGAAAGTGCAGGAAGAGGAGCTGAGAGAGAATCACCCATACTTCGACAAGCCACTGTTCATAGTTGGACGGGAGCACAGGTTCAGAAACTTCTGCCGGGTGGTGGTCCGGGCACGCTTCAATGCGTAAGTACACTCCATTTCAGCCAGGTGTTTGGCCTGAGTCGTACAAACAGCAGGAGAGGTTGTCATAGGAGGGAGAAGGAGCATGTAATCCTAATGGGGTCACAAAATAAACCGTGGGCTAATTAATCATGCTGCTCCTCTTTGCCGAGTGGCCGACCAGGTGGAAAACAAACAAAGGTTGCAAGTCGTTAACATTTATATAAAACTCACGTTTATGAACCACTGAACAGCCACCTTTACGTGCTCATTATAACAGTCACCAAATACATTTCTGTCAGTGTTACTAACTCCACGTTTTGTTTTGGAAATACTGAACCAAGCATAGACTGAATGACATAGGGAAGGTCATTGCCTACATCTTCTTGAGTTTCTTTGTGGCTAAAATACCCTAATTGGTTTATTCTAGAATAATGGAAAATAAAAATAAAGTTGACTAGTGCTTCCATTACTATTATGAGAATAAACCCACTGGCCAGTGTCTCTTCCCTACCCATGTGGAAGACATGTGTAAGAGGCAGGCAGTCTGGTCGACCAGGAGGATGCAGCATTTGTGATGACCCAAGTCAATTTTAGAAGGCAACCAGTGGATAAAATGGAGTTTTTGTGCTGCATAACTTTAGTAAACATCCTGAAGACCTTAAGAGTCCTGGAGGAAGTGTGAAAGCTTTCCATCTAAGCAATTGGATCTTCCTCGATGCTGTTATTAGTAGCATATGATCATCACTATGTGTTTTGGACTGAACTATGTGTGTCCCCCTGCCCAAAAAAAATCGTATGTTGAAGCCTTAACCCCTAGTACCTCAGAATGTGACTTTATTTGGAAATATCCTCTTTCAAGAGTTAATTAAATTAAGATGAGGTGATTGAGGTGTGCCCTAATCCACTACTATCCTTAGGACTACTGTCCTAAGAAGAGGAGGACATGTGGACACAGACACCTATAGAGGGCAGACAGTGTGAAGACATAGGGAGAAGATGGCCATCTACAAACCAAGGAGGGAGACCTAGAATAGATCCTTCCTTCACGGCCCCCAGAAGGAACCAACCCTGCCCACACCTTCATCTCGGACTTCTCCCTCCAGGACTCAGAGAAAATGTTTCTGATGTTTAAGCTCCTTGGTCTATGCTACTTTGTTACGATAGCATGGTAATATTCAGGGTTGGAGGACACCTGGCAAACTATTTGGTGTCATTTGTATGTCCTCCCCCTCTGCTCTCAACCCCCAACAAAGGAGAACATTTAAATTAGCAGAGGTTAAGGGCCTGGCTCTGCTCAGAGACCCCAACTAGTGCATGGCTCTCTCTGACTGGCAGTCTAGTGTTCTCTCAGCCGTTCTGGAAAGACCCTCCCAATTTAAGGCACCTGAGTCCTAATGATTAAAAACCTCCCTGAGTTTTCACAAAGTAAAAGAAAGAAGCAGGTAGTTTAGAGTTTATTTGATCAATTCCCCAAGTGAGTGTTTCATGTGGATTTATCCTGTTGGCTGCCTCCATGCTAACATCTAATTGCTAATTCTCCACCTCATTTAGTGTGGACTTAGCCTCCTTTTGTCAGCTCTACAGCTGATGTGGATAGAGGAAGACTTTACTGTAATTGGGAACACACACACATCCAGACCATCAGGAGCTTCACTGAAGCTTGGGCACCGGCTTCCTGAAAGCAAAACTTACAATGTGGGCAGGAGGACAAGAAATTCTATATAAATCACTCAAGATCATGGTTCAACACAGGGGAAAGAGCTCCATCTAATTTCTGGAAATTTAACTGAATAATCATGAGGGAAACTCTTTTTTTTTTTAAATAAATTTATTTTTTATTGGTGTTCAATTTGCCAACATACAGAATAACACCCAGTGCTCATCCCATCAAGTGCCCCCCTCAATGCCCGTCACCCATTCACCCCAACCCCCCGCCCTCCTCCCCTTCCAACACCCCTAGTTCGTTTCCCAGAGTTAGGAGTCTTCATGTTCTGTCTCCCTTTCTGATATTTCCCAAACATTTCTTCTCCCTTCCCTTATTTCCCTTTCACTACTATCTATATTCCCCAAATGAATGAGACCATATAATGTTTGTCCTTCTCCGATTGACTCATTTCACTCACCATAATACCCTCCAGTTCCATCCACGTCAAAGCAAATGGTGGGTATTTGTCGTTTCTAATGGCTGAGGAATATTCCATTGTATACATAGACCACATCTTCTTTATCCATTCCTCTTTCGATGGACACCGAGGCTCCTTCCACAGTTTGGCTACTGTGGCCATTGCTGCTATAAACATTGGGGTGCAGGTGTCCCGGCGTTTCATTGCATCTGTATCTTTGGGGTAAATCCCCAACAGTGCAATTGCTGGGTCGTAGGGCAGGTCTATTTTTAACTCTTTGAGGAACCTCCACACAGTTTCCAGAGTGGCTGCACCAGTTCACACTCCCCCCAACAGTGCAGGAGGGTTCCCTTTTCTCCGCATCCTCTCCAACATTTGTGGTTTCCTGCCTTGTTAATTTGCCGCATTCTCACTGGTGTGAGGTGGTATCTCATTGTGGTTTTGATTTGTATTTCCCTGATGGCAAGCGATGCAGAGCATTTTCTCATGTGCGTGTTGGCCATGTCCATGTCTTCCTCTGTGAGATTTCTCTTCATGTCTTTTGCCCGTTTCATGATTGGATTGTTTGTTTCTTTGCTGTTGAGTTTACTAAGTTCTTTATAGATCTTGGAAACTAGCCCTTTATCTGATATGTCATTTGCAAATATCTTCTCCCATTCTGTAGGTTGTCTTTTAGTTTTGTTGACTGTATCCTTTGCTGTGCAAAAGCTTCTTATCTTGATGAAGTCCCAAAAGTTCATTTTTGCTTTTGTTTCTTTTGCCTTCCTAGATGTATCTTGCAAGAAGTTACTGTGGCGAGTTCAAAAAGGGTGTTGCCTGTGTTCTCCTCTAGGATTTTGATGGAATCTTGTCTCACATTTAGATCTTTCATCCATTTTGAGTTTCTTTGTGTATGGTGAAAGAGAGTGGTCTAGTTTCATTCTTCTGCATGTGGATGTCCAATTTTCCCAGCACCATTTATTGAAGAGACTGTCTTTCTTCCAATGGATAGTCTTTCCTCCTTTATCGAATATTAGTTGCCCATAAAGTTCAGGGTCCACTTCTGGGTTCTCTATTCTGTTCCATTGATCTATGTGTCTGTTTTTGTGCCAGTACCACACTGTCTTGATGACCACAGCTTTGTAGTACAACCTGAAATCTGGCATTGTGATGCCCCCAGCTATGGTTTTCTTTTTTAAAACTCCCCTGGCTATTCGGGGTCTTTTCTGAGGGAAATTCTTGAACTGCTAGGGCAGGGTCTTTAACTGAGTGTTTTTAAATGGGAGTCTGAATTTTGTCACATGCATGTCAAAAATTGTTGAATGGAGTCATGTATTCTAAAATCAAGGATTTTGAGAAATTTTAAACTTTACTTTCACAAACATCAGCCGCAACCTCTTTGGATTTTTCTGTCACCTAATGTTCTCTGCCTTTGAAAGTCACACAGTTCCTGGAAATGTAATTTTATAGAGGATATAAAAGAGATTTTATGTAGATAAGATGTTTATAAATCCCATGCTGCCAAGTGATAACACGCTTGCTATGTTGCAGAATTTTGTGTTTGTTCTCTCTTCCAGATCTAAAACAGATCCCGTCACAGGAGCTGTGAAAAATACAAAGTACCATCAACTTTAGTAAGCATTACAAAGTCCGTTTTCCATGCACATTTGAAATCTCCATGTACTGCTTTATGCTGCATAAAAATGTAAAGATTCTCTTTATTTTCTTGCCATATCATGCTATGAAATAGACAATTGGGGATTAAAAAAAATGCCAGTCACATTTCTAGAATCACAGAAGGGTCATCTCTGACATGCACGGCCTTCCCTGGAGCCTTCGTTTCTCAATCTTGTTTGGTCTCTGGCAGTGATTTGCTGGGCTTGGTGACTTACCTGGACTGGGTCATGATCATCGTAACCATCTGTTCCTGCATTTCCATGATGTTTGAGTCCCCCTTTCGAAGAGTCATGCACGCCCCAACTTTGCAGGTATGGCTGCCAAATCTCAGCCCACAGCTCAGCAGAAAACACTGGGCTGCAGTTTGTCCCTTCTTGGTGACCCAACTGCCTCTTGCCCATTTCAGATTGCCGAGTACGTGTTTGTGATATTCATGAGCATCGAGCTTAATCTGAAGATTATGGCAGATGGCTTATTTTTCACTCCAACTGCTGTCATCAGAGACTTTGGTGGAGTCATGGACATATTTATATATCTTGTGAGTCTCTGTTTTTCCTAAATGTGAGACACTGTGGTTTTGTGAACTCTCCGCCTTTCTCAGTCCAGGAGAAAGATATGTGAGTATCAGAGGTTTAGATGCCATTACTGAGTCGCAGGTAGTCTACTACAGGCAAATGAAGGCATGCACAAAAAACCTAAATAAAAAGCATTAAGAAATTCCATGGATATGCTTCACATACATCAACCACATTCCTATCCACGTAAGACATACATTAATAAGGCCTAAGATAGAAATCTCATTCACACCTCACAATCCTGTGGCTCCCATACTAAAAAACAAAAACAAAACCTACATCATAATTGATTGATGAGCTCCTCATTGCTAAAAACCAACCTAACATGAGAGTGGTTGGACCTGTCTTTCAATTCCAATATACAAAATACCTGGCTAGACAAGGTGACCATTCAACTGTTCAGTTAAACTAAATTGGGAAACTATAGGAAGGGACTTGAAGAAATTTCATTTTTTCTATATGTCCAAGAAGGCATAAAATCAATGTCTTTTCCAACTTAAGAAGGAGAATTGTGACCGTTAACATGTAAGATTAGATCGTCAATAAAATAGTGAGAATCAGGTCAAGCATGAGGGTGAGCATCCTTGATCAAAGGAATTTCAATCTGAGCCTCCAGCGTATATGTTAAAATAAGGAGGAGAATGCACTGGGGTACACATACACACGATGTGGGCACTCCCACTTCATTTCTGCAAACAGCTGATGACTTTTCCTTTGGCACCACTGGCAGGTCTAGATTGGGTTCAGAGTTAAGAGATTGCATATATAGCTTGTGAATCCTAGTTCTATAGACCATTTGGAATCTCTCAAGGAAAGTTGTCTGCAGTTGGCTCTTAGACAAGTGTAGATAGTGAAGGATAAATTATATAAATTCTAGAGATTTTTTTTTTCACTTGCTAGGTAAGCTTGATATTTCTTTGTTGGATGCCTCAAAATGTGCCTGCTGAATCTGGAGCTCAGCTTTTAATGGTTCTGCGGTGCCTGAGACCTCTGCGAATATTCAAACTGGTGCCCCAGATGAGGAAAGTTGTTCGAGAACTTTTCAGTGGCTTCAAGGAAATTTTCTTGGTATGTTACACTTACCCTCTGCTTCTGGTTCATACAGCCCCACTCTGTGATGAAGCTAACAAGGGGGTACAGGGAGTCTTGATTGCCACGGGTAAGTCCCCAATCTTATTTATTGCCAGAGGACTATAAAGATGCTAAGAAAACACAATACACATTTGGAAACTTTTACCGATGGATGCCCTGACTTGTCAGAATATCTAATTCAACTGAACATTTTTAGTAAAAGTAAGATGAAAGGAAGAGCCCAAGAGGTCCTATTTGCTAACACTTCCATTCCTAACTCATGACCCTAATTTTTATTCTGGGTTTTAGTTTCCTTATCTAGAAATCAAAGATAAGGTTCAGCAACACCTTCACAATACTTCACAATACTTTGCAATACCTCACAAATATTAGCAGTTAACACATTTGGACTCATTATTTCATTTTGTATGTCCTCAGTTTCTTACAGCATAGACCTTGTCTCTGATCTTTGGAGCGTTAACATAAAATAACTTAAAAAAAAAAAAACTAACATACAGGTAAAGCCCACTTTAAGTAGCCTCAGGATACAGTAATGAATACTTGGAAATGGGGCAAAAACATTCTTTATAGTTAGACGATCCTGATTTAGGGTTTTCCAAGACCAGGGTTGCAGAAAAACGATGAGTAGGAAGCCCATTGCTCACAATCATTACAGAAGGATCTGTGCCTTACAAAGGAGTGATCAAAGGATTCTTTTTATTATTGATGAGTTCTGCTCATGCATGGAAAACACGAATTAATTTACATAAGCTTATTTTATATCTTGCTTTCTAGAAACATACCTATGGGGAAAGAACAGCAGTAGTTGCTGTTGATTCAAGGGTATTTTTAAAGACAGGTTGTGATGTTTCTATAGGCACAGAGTTGCTAATATTTTTCTAAAGACGTATTTGAAATCCCATATTTTCTTTGTGCTAAAGCCATAACACGGTGGTTTTTCACACAGCTGGAACTGAAGGGAAAAAGGGTATCACCTGACAGCTAATGTGTATGCATCTTGGAGCCATGATAGAATTTAGCAGAGAAATCTATTTGTGCCTTTCTCCTGATGGTGTTTCTGTGGTTTTGGTATATTTAAGGCAGACATTTAGATTATTCAACCAGCACAGACCAGTGGTTTGGGTCCGTGTTTTTTACCCTTTGCCATTTTTCTCTGCTGAGACCAAAGCACCGTCCAGCAGAGGGAGCACCAGTCAATTCACAGACTTGCTTTTTAGGACTAAATGATCTCACCTCCTCTGTGTGCAGCACTTTGGTTTGCCCTCATTGCTCACAAGAAACCAAAACCATTTATGCTTTGCTGATATAGATAGGAATCCATTTGGAGACAATGGGGAAAATATAATTATTCAAGCATTTTTCTTTTGTTCCATTAACGTGTCGATTTCAAAACCAGAAAAACCCAAGTCATATTAAAAACACCTTAGCCATTTTCTTACATGAAAGTCATATGTTTCTATTCTTAAATATTCAAAACCGGTTGTTAATTCTCTTCTCTTAACATCCCAGCAAGGCTAAATTGAATGACCTGTGGTGAAAAAGACGATATCATGAAAAGAACACAGATTTCATACCATATTATCTGAAAAGTCATGTCCCTGTCACTGTTCAAATCAAGCCTACGTAGAATTTCTTACCAAGACATGTGATGGCTCACCAATTTTTTCCAGGTCTCCATTCTTTTGTTGACATTAATGCTTGTATTTGCAAGCTTTGGAGTTCAGCTTTTTGCGGGGAAACTGGCAAAGTGCAACGATCCCAACATTATTAGAAGGGTAAGATACTGCTTTCTGTGTTTTGGGATTAAAATTGGGGTAGTTCGCCACCTCTTTCCTCCCTGGTCAGCACATGGTGAGACTACTTTGAGAAACCCTTCACAAAACTAAGAATTCTCTTCCCACCAATTCCTTTGGCTTAAGGCAGGCAATGTGTCTCTTCTGGCTAGCACAGGTTATTCTGCTTTCTCCTACTGTTCCAGTGTGAACCTCTGTTGACACCTCTGGCAGAGCCACCTGAAATTCCAGATGCTCGTAGCTGTGAGCCTCAGACACTCTCCCTTTGGGCCTCCCCTAACTTAACCCTGCCTCTGTTGTCACAGAAGACTCCTATCAGCAACCACCACCACCACCACCACCCAGAAAGGACAAGAGACAAAGTTTGACTGTCATAGCACTGTTCATTGCTTCTCCACTTCAGCAGTTCTCTCCATGGGCAAGTCTCGAATCTTCCCCACTAAGAGAGCTAACAAAGACCTAAGCTTGACTACTTCTGCCACTGTCCTTTACCTTATCTTTCTTCAGGCAATGTTAGTAAGAGGAGGCCAGCTCTTGGACAAGCCCAGTGTTTTGGTAGCTGAACATAATGAAATGAGCACATTGCATCTTGGACAAGGTGAACAGTTCTCCTCCAAATGACCTCTAGGAGACTCAAAATTCCTTTTGTCTTCCTCCCTTGTCTACCCTTTGATGTCTTCAAAGTCTTCTCCATTTAGCTGGCAGATAAGAGCACAGAACCACCTGTGTTTTGAGGGTTACGGGCTGAGCCTAGAAGGAGCACCCTCACTTCAGCCAATTTCACCGGAAAGAGCTTGGCTTCCAAAGGCCAGATGGGAGAATGCAATAGGTAGCTCAGTGATGTATCCTGCAGAAAAACGGGGAAAGTGTGGTCACAATTAGCCACCACTGCTACACTATCCAGTGCCCTTTCTCTTAGGATTCTTCCTCATGTTTCATGTAGATTAATGAAGTGAGCCAAGCACTGCTTATGTACAAACAGCAAAAACATTTCCTCTTTCATCCAAATAAAATAACACCTTAAGTCCATTAAAACGCATGTACCCAAAAGGTCTAATAGAGCTTAACTATAATACATATTTCTATTTCCAGAAAATATGGCTCTTGAATATTGATTTTTCATTGGCATGAAAATTTCTACATTTTTAGGGCTATTGATTATAAAAATTATTTGTTCCCTGATGGTTATAAAATACAGATAACACCTTTGTCCAGTCAAACACATTATCAGTTATGTTAATAGTGAGGATTTTAGGAAGTGGCAGAGCAGAAGGGACATACTAGGTTGGGCAGCACCTGTATTGCCTGAGGTTTGGGGAACTTCCATAAACCTTAGAAGACAGAACAAGGAACATGGTATAAAGGTCATGTGTACTGATCAGCTAACAAGGGAGGTGATAAAGAGCTGGTGCATTAATCCACAAGCTCTAGTAAGGAAAGAGGAGTTATTTTGCATTCATACTGAATAGAGGCCAGGAAGATGAGAACAACATTTCAAGATGAAGCCCAGAAGGAATCTTACAGAACTCAGTATATTAATAATGACCTAAGCACATTGTGATTTTATACTATCTACTCATACCCAGACCATGCTAAAGATAGAGGTACAAAGGTTAAATAACTTATCCAAGGTTACCCCAAAATAAGTGGGAAGCTATGATTCATGTCTAGGCAGCCTGGCCTTATCGTCCATGCTTTTAACCAGGATGCCAGGATGCCTCACCCAATCAAAGGTGGGCTCCTGCTGGGCTCAGAAAGACAAGCTGGGAGAGGCCATAAGGCCAAGTATATCATGGGGCCTCTATTTGATCCACCACAACACAATCAATAGGAATAATGTCGTAGATGAACGTGTAAAGTTACTATGAAACGATAACTGCAATATATTTTAACCGCAAAAGTGGCCTTTGGAAGAGTAAAAACTGTACCATTCCATATATGTGTAGAAAAAAGACTGGAAGGATATTCACCAAAATGTTAACTGTGTTTGTCTTTGGTAAAACAACTGTGTTGTCTTTGGGTAAGTTTGTCTATGCCTTTTACATTAAAGGGTTATTATTTGTGTAAGAAGGCTTTTGTTTTAATGGATTTTATTGGTAATCCAAACAGAAATGATGTTGGCATTAACAAAACCTGTGAAAATAAGAATGGAGAGGAGACCCAAGCAGGATAGGGGAAAGCCATAGACAACTCTGAGATCTTTATGCCGGAGTTGACAAAGTACTGGTTCATGGACAGCAATGGAAAAGGTGGGAGGAAACAAGGTTAAAGGTTGAAGGTGATTTTAACCAGGCTAAAATTTGAAGTTCTGTTGAAATATCCAAGTATGTACATATTATACCCAGGAAAGGTGTTTAGGTTCAAAATACAACAATCACGGACAGCCAAAGATACAAAAAAAAAAAAAAAAGATAAGACAAAAAGGAGAATAAAGACAGAAAATGAGTGAAAAACTTCTTACTCCTGTTTTAAAATATTTTTAAAACAATGTTATTGGAGATAGAATTCACCTACTACACAATTCACCCACTGGAAGTATGCAATTCAGTAGTTTTTAGTGTATTCAGAGTTGTATAATAGTCAGTCTTAGAATATTTTTATCACCTCAAAAAGAAACACTGTCTTTTAAACTTGTCCCCTCTATACCCTTATCCCCCTTGCACCCCCACCCCCAAACAACCACGAATCTACTTTCTGTAGACCCTATTGAACTTTTATATGAATGGAATCGTATAACATGTGGTCATTACTGGCTGGCTTCTTTCATTTAGCACAGTGATTTCAAGGTTCACCCATGTTGTAGCAAGTGTCAGAGCTGAATAATATCCCATTGCATGGCTGCACCACATTTTATTTAGGTATTTGTCCATTGATGGGCACTTGAATTGTTTCCATCTTTTGACCATTATGATTAATGCTATTTACAATGATAATGACATAAACACTCATGAACAGGTTTCCATGTAGAAATCTGTGTTCATTTCTCTTGAGTAAAAACCTTAGGGGTGGAACTGCTGGGTCCTCTGGAAATGCTTTGTTTAATCATTTGAAGACCTGTCATACTATTTTCCAAAGTGACTACACCATCCCACCAGCAGCATGAGAGGAATGGGGATGTCAGGGGGAGTAAGGGTAGAGAGGGGATTCCAATTTATGCACATCCTTGCCAAAGCTCATTATTTAACTTTTTGTATATTGCCTTCTTAGTGGATGGAATGTGGTATCCCATCATGGGTTTGCTTTGCATTTCTTGGCTGACTAATGATGCTGAGCATCTTTTATGTGCTCATCGGCCATTTGTTTGTCTTCTTGGGAGGAATGGTTCTTTGGATCCTCTGCCTACTTGCAAATGTTCCCAGTGTGAACTTTCACTGCTCATCTCTGCACTTCTTGTCCCTGTTTGCTGGGTAGCTATCCACATCGCTGTTGTCACATAAAAATCTTTGCTATCCTAGGCTAAAAGTGTTTATCTTTTATCTTTTAGGAGTTCACTGTCTGACCAGGCTTCCCCCTCCTTGTATTTTTTTCCCTATTTTAGGAAGATTGTAACGGCATATTCAGAATTAATGTAAGTGTGTCCAAGAACTTAAATTTAAAATTAAGACCTGGAGAGAAAAAGCCTGGATTTTGGGTGCCCCGTGTTTGGTAAGCATATCAGAAAAAGATCCTGAAGAACGCTATATTTGTCAGTATAAGGTTTTAAATCAATATAATATGGCATGAAAAGTAATTTTGCTAGAGGTGCCAAGATTATTTTAAGTAATACAAGGCAAAGCACTGAATTACCACAGGATGCAAAAATACAGTAAATGAGCAAGCAAGTGGTACACTGAGTCCCGTGTTGCTTCATGAAACTAATGGATTATCACCCCAGTATTTTTCTAATACTTTGAAGTATGTATCTCGATTCACATGGCATTAAAAATTAGTGAGGCTTAAAAGACAAAGATTTTCTATCAAATTAAAACTAAACTCGTCCTGAGTTTCTATATTTAAGGGAGAATCTGATATCCTCAAAACAGTTGTAGAGGAGCCCAAATCATAAAGCTGTTTCAATTTTAAAACTCATTTACATTGAAGGATTTCCATTATTGAAACGCTGGAAAGGAATAATCAGTAACACAAATGATAATATCTAACTTCCCCTTTAAAATTCATTTTTCTTGAAAATGAGTTTTCAAAGCATTTACCTCAAAGCTAGAAGTGTCTAGTACCTTCTTTCTCATCCATTTTATTAATGACCATGAATGAAATCTCTCAGTAGGCTTCATTGATGAACGGAGTGTCCTATTAACTTCGTTCATCCTTTTAAATAGTCATCTGTTTTCTTTTTATTTCATTTTACCTCTTAGAATAACAAGTGAACTATGGCAATGACTCTGCTCTTGTCACAATTGGTGTGCTCTATTAAATGTCAAAACTCTTTCAAAGAAATTGCATTTCACCCAGTTGTACCCTTAGGACTCATTGTTACTAGCTTTGGCATTTCTCTAAAGTGAAATTCACTTTTATAAACAATTCAGTACAATTTTTACTGGGTTTTAATTTTTTAATACCAAAGAACTATGAGAAAAAAAGATGAATTTGGATGTGTGACTTGACCTGGAGAAGGAAGTACATAACACATGGAGAAATCTTTAGTGCTAAACTAGAAAAGCAATCTAATTTACATTAAAATAAAATATTAAAGCATATAAAGTTTATTTTTGTGAGGTGAAAATGCATTATTACACCTTAAATAATTTATTCATATCAAGACATCAAATGAGATTTTTTTTCCTACTGTTTTGGAATTTTGGCAAAAAGCCTCAAAGCTAAAATGAAAAAAAAAAAAGCCTCAAAGCTAAGGTCACTAGGAGATGAATTTGATTATATTCAGAAGAGAGCAACATCCCAGTCCCAGCAGCATTGACTAAAAGGTTATCCACCCCCATCACCCCGCTCTTGTAAAAGAAACACTACTCTCAAAGACAGGGTCATAGAAGTAAATGAATTCAGTAGGCAGTGCTGTGGCATCTCTCCCTTCACTATGGGAGGAGATCAGGGGTGCTTGTCTTCCCAGCCAAGTGAGGTCCCCCACAGGGACTGTCAGAGTCTGGCAAGGCAAGAAGAGATGCTCATGTAGGCAAACGGCTCTTCACCATCTGGCAGGGCAGAGTTATTGGGTGTTCGTGGAAGCTCCAAGTCATCACTGCCTAGGGCCACCTGTTCTGAGCCATCTTGATGGAAGTCTGCTGCAAAGGGCTATGGCTGGGGAGAGGGTGCTCCTACTGGAGGGGCTATGGGGTTGTTTCCAGGAATGAGAACTGAGGAATCAGCCAAAGACTATCCTTAGCAGGAATGACACAATGAGGCACCCTCATGCTGAGGGATGTTTCAAAATATAGTGTATTAATAGAAAATTTCAGGTATAGTAAAGCCAACAGATTGAGACAATTACCATTGAAGAGCTAGTTTGTTACTCATCGTTCCCAAGAGAATGGGGAGGCCACAGAGGGAAGCACCAGAGTCAATCACCAGTTACTGTGGGCAAGAGCCTTTATTGTGGTTTCCCTGAGTTGGGATTGATGAGTCCAGGCAACCAGGTTTAGTATTGGCTCGTTGAGTAACTTCAGTGGGCTCTGGGACACAGGAGCTATCCCCAGTGGTCTGGTAACTGGTGATTAGGGCAGGTGGATGATGGGCTAGAGTGTGGAAACCTGATAAAAGAGGTAGTTGGGGGGGGATCCCTGGGTGGCTCAGCAGTTTAGCCCCTGACTTCTGCCCAAGGCTTGATCCTGGAGTCCCGGGATTGAGTCCCACATCAGGCTCCCTGCAGGGAGCCTGTTTCTCTCTCTGCCTGTGTCTCTGCCTCTCTCTCTCTTTCATGAATAAATCTTTTAAAAATCTTAAAAAAAAAAAAAAGAGGTAGTTGGGGCTGTGGACTCTGGGTCTGTGTTTGAAAAGCAAGCCCTAAAAACACTTCCCAAGGAGGTGGGAGGGTGATAGGAAGGTAGGAGGCCAAAGCAGGGTGATTCCGGCACTTTATCAAGTTGTCCAGAACAAAGTGTGTCCACCGTATGCTTGTAGGACAGATGTTAAATTATCAAGTTTACAGAAGCTAAGAACATGGCAGACAATGTACTCCATGAAAAGAATAGCTTTTGTGATCAGAGCAGCAGTGGCCAGCTTTCACCAATGTAAGATACCTGGACTTGAACTCCATTTCTAAGTCCAGTTGCATCACATCCCCACCTTGTAAGAATCAGATGGTGGCCTGAAGGGGAGGAGGGAACAGAGTGGCCAGCACTCTTCCCTCCTCGTCTCGGATCGGGCTGAGTGGCTAAGGATGGGGTTCTTGTACAGGTTATGAGAACAAAGGTCTGATGTAGAACAGAGTGGGCTTTTTAGAATGAAACTCATCTAATAGAACTGAAAGTGACCAAGAGGCTTTGGGATCTCCAAGATGTCAGGAAAGGAGCTAGGACCCACTGGAAGGCAGTGTTGGGAGAAAAGTAAACCTGTTTCCAACCATATCCCTGGCATTCAGCCTGTTCCATAAAACCAGCTACCTGTGATTTTAAAAATTGAAATGAACTGAAATGCAGTGTTTCATGTAAGTTATTATTAAGGGTTTCAAGTTTGACGGCACTTTAAAAGCATAAGCTGATAGAGGGGCGTCACTTGAACACCATTACAATAGGGCTTGTCCATTTGTTCAGAATATTGTGACTTGGGTTAGTTTTGGGAAAATAAAAATCTTCTGTCAAATGAATGTCGACTATAACCATGATAATTTTCACATTTTCCTTCTTTAGTAAGCTCATCAACAGCAGCCAAAATGTTATAATTTTATATTGGCAAATTTATGATTAAGAAAATAACTTATAGCTAGGGAACTGGCATTGGAGAATACTTTGATAATTATAATTAGGAAAGACATAAATATGCACCACCTAATTCAGGAGACAGGCTTCTATATTTCTGTTCGGATAAATACATTCATTTTCTTCTGAATCACTCAGACTTGATGAGATAAAAATTACCTTGGTAAAAAGTATAAAATATATGTATTGTAAATATTGTGTGTTTTGTTTAAGCAGAGGCCTAGGACATAGAACGATGAGAGAAATATTTTTTTAATTTTTTTTTTTTTATGATAGTCACACACACACAGAGAGAGAGAGGCAGAGACACAGGCAGAGGGAGAAGCAGGCTCCATGCAGGGAGCCCGACGTGGGACTCGATACCGGGACTCCAGGATCGCGCCCTGGGCCAAAGGCAGGCGCCAAACCGCTGCGCCACCCAGGGATCCCGAGAAATATTTTTTTTTGAAATATTTTTTTTTTAAAAAAGGCACTCGGGGGATCCCTGGGTGGCGCAGCGGTTTGGCGCCTGCCTTTGGCCCAGGGCGCGATCCTGGAGTCCCGAGATCTAGTCCCACGTCGGGCTCCCTGCATGGAGCCTGCTTCTCCCTCTGCCTGTGTCTCTGCCTCTCTCTCTATCTCTGTGTGACTATCGTAGATAAATAAAAAATAAAAAAAAAATAAAAAAGGCACTCAGTTTCAACAAATATATTTATTGAGTGCTTACTGATCTTCAGACATTATGCTGTCACTGGGGACAAGCTATGACCCCCAAACCCTAGGAGCTTGAAGTATATTGGAGAACAGACATTAATATTACAGATAATGTAATATAATATGATAAAGGCTTTGATGCTACATAAATAAGCCCCTAACCTCACCAGAAGCTTTCCTGGAGTTTACCCCTAGGTAATTTTAAGTTATACTATAATAAATTCTGGCAGAAGGAGATGAGATCTTTGTAGTCTATAGCTCAATTTGAGTATGCTCTTTAAGGAAAAGAACATAAATCTATCTTTCTTCTGTTTCTTGGTTTTGGTTTTGTGTTTTAGATTTACCCCTTCATTTAAGAGAGAGAGAGAGCACAAGAGCAGGGGGAAGAAAGAGGGAGAGAGAGACAAGCGACTCCCTGCTGAGCGAGGAGCCCAATGTGGGGGGCTTGATCTCAGGACCCTGAGATCATGACCTGAGCCAAAATTAAGAGACAGATGCTTAACCAACAGGGCACTACCCAGGCGCCTCTTCCTTACTTTTTTAAGTCTAACAGAAACATGACCCAGGGTCTTGGAGGACCATGTGGGGAGTGCCTCCATCCAAGGGCACAGCCTGAGCTCCTCCCTTTCTGGAGCTCCAGCTCTTCCCAGAGGAGGAGCAACCCTCCTTATCATGACCTTGGGACCTTGGACCACTTTTACTGGAAGATAGAAGATTAATGAAATTGTGAGGTTAGAACCCATGTCTTAGTATTCTGAATTGGATGGACAAGATTATAATATTTTTTAAATTAACCAGAAAAGATTATATTTAAACAGACTTCCAGATCAAGGAAGGGCAACAAGAAAGCTGACAACAATGGACTGTGTTGGGATTTACTGAAGTCATCTATGGTTATGCCTAAGCTTAAAACTTTACAATTTTAGTAACATTAACAAGGCATAAACAAACATTGTAGATGATTAAAACTGATGCCTATTTTTTTAATGTGATGTGCTCCTCCAACTATTTAAGTCTCTGTAATCCTCAATTTTATTTTTCTTGGTTTAACCTAAAAGTGTATTTTTAACATATTCTAACTTCTAAAGGATGTGGAATATGAAAGTACTTCGGGTTGCTGCAAATTCAGCTAAAAAAGCACTTTTACATAAAGAAAGGGATGGGTAAGAAAGTTCAACATCAGATCTGAGAGCTTGCTCGCTTGGCTTAAAAAAAAACCCTTATTTGAGAAAACTGTGGCATCTGCAGAATTCTTGCAGCTTCTGTCTGCTGTAAAATATATTAAATTTAATGGAAACCCCCAAAGGAAAGGATGTGGGAAATATCCAAAAGAATATTCTCGTACTTTCATACTTAAAAAATATAAATCAGAATCCCAAAATAGGAATTTCTGAGTGGGGCTTTTGCACTCTATGGAAAACGTTTCTACCAATCAGCCTGAAACCTTTAGGAGGAAGTTGGTTTAGTTATATGGTTTCTTATTAGGTCCTCATTTATTTAGTATTTAAAAAAGAAAACTTATAAAGGTGCATTGAATGATTATTTCTATGATTTTAAAAATATATATATAAGGTGGTAGAAAAACACTAACCCAGATTTCCCCAGAGTGTCGCCTTTTGTGAAGGTTAAATTTTGATAAATGAGCTAGCAGGAAAAAATGATCAAAATATAATGTGGCTATGCTTCTGTAGGCCTACTCTTTATAGTAGTCCCAGGGCCAGTTCTCCATCAAATTCCAGAAATACAGTGATAGTCATGACTTTCCAGTGCATAGTTGTCTAGATCTTTTAATTATTTTCAATAGTCTAGTGAGAGGAAAAAGAGAAAAACTCAGAAATCTTTCTACTTACAACAAAAATTTTAGCTAAGACCCATAATGACTAAGGGAATATAATATGGTAGAGAAGATCACTTTTGTTTGTGGGAAGAAAAAGGTAAAAATACGTCAGAAAAACAAGAAATGAGACATCCCCCTCCAAAAAAATTAACAGTGAAGCCAAAGTGTTTTAGAAACCATGAATCAACTGTGGGTGTAGACAGCATATTGCAATGTTGGGTTCTACAAGAAGTCTCTATTGAGAACACCCAGAGGTAATGAAAGAAAAAAATCCCACTTGAGAGAATGTTCTGGAAACATCTAGGCTATAAGCAAACATTTCTTGCCACTCAGTGACCTCTAAATGCATCACTACTTTATAATGTGATAATCCCATGATGTCACAGAATTAAGGAAAGCGGCCAGATTCTACTCTTTACGCTTTCTATATTAACATCAGGAATTGTAATTTACACCTTTAGAAGAGTTTTCGATTATAAAACTATTACAAAAGTCACACCCAGGGGCGCCTGGGAGGCTCAGTCAGTTGAGCCTTGGATTCTTGGTTTCAGTTCAGGTTGTGATCTCAGGGTTGTGTGTTCAAGCCCCATGTCAGGCTCCATGCTCAGCGGGGAGTCTGCTGGAGAGTCTCTCTCTCCCTCTGCTCCTCCCCCTTCCCTAAAATAACTAAATAAATCTCAAAAAAAGAAAAATTCACACCCAAACTCCAGCACCCTTTTGTGAGAAGTTCCCATGCAGTTTATAACTAGGAAGTGGTTTCCAACCCTCAGTATAGTCAGGACGAGCCAAGACATCCAGAGTTAGAAGTTGTGTTGCCTTTTATTGTCTTCTGCTAAGAATACCCCATTATTACCTAATAATTAATTACATTTTAAAAAATTATAACATATTCATGCATTTTTATGATTGAGCAAACAAATGCCATCTAGCCCACCATCCAAGTGGTAAACATACCTCCCACCCAAGAGGGGAAAGAGTTACAGATCTACAGATATTTGCCCTAGGGTGTTTCTGCTCCGAATTTCACAGAGCATTCCTCTTTCTGACTTGCAGGGCAAATCCTAGGAATTTTAATTTTGACAATGTGGGAAATGCTATGCTGGCATTATTTGAAGTGCTGTCCCTGAAAGGCTGGGTGGAAGTGAGGGATGTTATCATTCATCGTGTGGGGCCGGTAAGCAAGCACATGGAATCCTCTGAATGCTTCAACAGCTGCTTTCCTTTGCTTTGATGAATAACCATATTTTTCATTTATACAGATGCATGGGATCTATATTCATGTTTTTGTATTCCTGGGTTGCATGATTGGACTGACCCTTTTTGTTGGAGTAGTTATTGCTAATTTCAATGAAAACAAGGTAAGCTTTCTTGGTTTGAATACCACAGAGTTTATTCTGTTCCAGCCACTTGCTTTGAGCTCTCTTTCTCTCCCACGGCATGAAGTCACATTAAACCATAATGTGACTGGTGTAAATAATCTCTATAACTATTTTATAAGCGATCTTATCACTGCCTTCCCAGCACATTATTTAAGAGCACAGTTCTCTTGCTAAATTTCCCCTCTTGGTAATGGTGTCATTAATTCTCTGACAACTGAAAAGCACATCTCCT
Source organism: Canis lupus dingo (assembly GCF_003254725.2). NCBI lineage: Eukaryota > Metazoa > Chordata > Mammalia > Carnivora > Canidae > Canis > Canis lupus. The sequence goes on along the minus strand of NC_064264.1, from coordinate 50,995,893 downwards.
ATTGTTCAAACAGAGAGGAGGTGCAGCAAGTTATGAAAATACAATGGCTGAACTAAGGGATGTGCTGATTGTAGGTAACATTACTTGCACACAATGTAAATTGGATGCTTCTTTGTAACTCCAGAGGTGAACTCAGAATTTTTTTTTTTTGAACTCAGAATTTTGATGAGGTTGGAGGTGCAGTAGAAAATTTTCTATCCTAATTCACTGAATAAAAAGAAGGTTTTCTAACTTCATGTAAAAACTTTACATATTTTATGAACTCAGGCAGCATGCTAAGATCATGACAGCTCTAATGATCAGTACAAGAACTCACATAGTACGAACTATGTTCCAGCCAAGCCTAGTTTCCTGTCAAAAAGTGAGTTTGGGGGAGAATATTCTATGTCATTCTTCTGGACATGGCTGATATGCCTTCTGTTATGTAAGGGTCAGTGTTCTGGAATCCTAATAATGGAGATGCATACAGCTTTTGAGCACTTGGGTGCACTAAGTTTCATATATGCTACTTTCACATCTCATGATTCTGAAATGCACAGTGAAAGAAAAAACAGCTTACAGATGTGACATAACTTGTCCGGGGCTTTTTTTTAAAAGAGGTTTTATTTATGTATTTGTTTGTTTATTTGAGAGAGAGAGAGAGAGCGCACATGAGCAAGAGAGCAGAAGCAGTGGGGAGAGGCAGAGGAAGAGGCAGGCTTCCCACTGAGCATGGAGCCCAATGCTGGACTCGATCCCAGGAGCCTAAGGTCATGACCTGAGGCAGATGCTGAACAGACTGAGCCACCCAGGCACAGCCCCCTGTCTGGGGCTTTTAAAGTATAACAAACCAGGGCCAGAATTCAGAAGTGGTGCCTCCTCTGCAGTCTGAGAGTCTTTCAGTTCAAGAGTATAAAAATGTCCACCGTTGTTCTGCATTGAATTAAAGCTAGATGTGCTGCTTCTGTGTTCAGGGCTGGGACCAAATCACACACATGCACGTCAGAGCCTGCTGGCTAGGGTGGCTGTGCATGTGACTGTATCATTCCTGTCCCCCACCCCACTAGGTTCCCCATGTGTGGTTCCAGCTACTCAATCAGTTGCCACCTTTGATCTGTACCCAATGAGGATGTCACTTCATCTGGGCTTTCAAAGGGTGTGATTTAAAAATCCCCCCTTTGGGCCCCAACACTACTCCAACCCACAGAAATAGTATTTGAGAGTAAAAAAGAAGGATAGTGAGATCATATTGCCCAGCCCCCTATTTTACTATAGAATACATTCATAAATGAGTGTCTCTAAGCTCTATAGTGTGTTCAATTTAATACCAAGCAGAAGGAGGAAGATGGGTCTCTATAGATGCCTTTGAGCCTCACCATGGAGCAGACACTGGAAGTTCCTGAGCAAGGGCAGAAGCTAATCAGTCAGTTAACAGAGAGCTTGGGCTCTGCTCACTCAGAACACCATGCTAGGGGGTGCCTGGGTGGCTTGGTTGGTTGAGCATCTGCTTTTGGCTCAGATCAGGATCTCAGTGTCCTGAGATTGAGCTCCACATAGGGCTCCTGGCTCAGCAGGGAGTCTGCTTCTCCCTTTCCCTCCCCCTCTCCCCCTGCGCTCACGCTCTCTCTTTCTCACTCTATCTCTCTGTCTCAAATGAATAAATAAAATCTTAAAAAATAAATAATTAAAAATACAACACCATGCTTGGCCCTCTGAGCAAACACCCAATTTCAGGAGGATCAAATCAGTGACTTAAATGAACAACATAAAATGTTCAACAACTAGAGGTAAATATATAATCAATCACAGCTCTTAGAGGAATGGGTGAAGTAAACAGCGTGGCAGAAGGTCTACTCACAGTACTGCTTGTATTTATGGTCTGAGGGAAGAAAGAACCATCTTGGCCTGAGTAAAGGGAACGTGGACATAAGCTCAAGTGGATGCTTAGAGAAAGAGGAAAAGTAGAAGAAATCATGTTATCAAACATTAAAAGCTTGATTGTTTAGAGATCCAAATTTGAGATCCATTTAGAAGAGGTTTTGGGGTTTTTTTCCATAAGTTTTTCAGATGGTAGCACATGAGCTGCTGTATAACAGCATTTATTTCTTTTATCATTCAGTCATTCAGCAGATTTCTTTGAGCACTTACTGGTGCCAGACACTGCTCTTGACCCTGGGAACACAAGGAGTTAAATACACAAATGAAACACTAAACACATACAGATTTCTGTCCTCATGGAGCTCACATTCTAATGGTCATACCCAAAGGTATGTAAGTAGATTTCCAAATATATAGGCAATAGGCAACTTTTTCACAATTCAGAATTATGCAAAATTATGTTTTCCCTAGAAGATGGAACCCTGTCTAAAAAGTTCAAAGTATGTACTACTAATATATATATTTTTAAATCTCAATTATGAGGTAACAGTTTGATTAATAAACTTAGTTTCACAATAATAAACTTTCAGAGGTTTTCAAATATTAATGATCACATGATACCACTATGCTTAGTATTCTTTTAGATCATTTCAGAGTTCAGCATTCTAAAATAATTGGTTTTGTATAATAAAGTCATAATATGAATGTATATAGCACCCAGAGAACCCAAAGTAGATTTTTGCAGTTAGTAAGAAAAATGATTTCACAATATTAATATCAGAAAAATTAATTCAAGACAAATACCATTATTAGGAATAAACAGAGTAATTAAATAATTGCAAAAGAAACTAACCAAAGTAGCAAAGTAGCAAACTCCAGAACCATAAGATATATGAAGCAAAAATTAACCAAATTATTCTTAAAAGCTAGCAAGTCCAAAATCATAGTGAAATATATTAACATATTTCTCCAAGAAACACGTAGAAAAAAAAGAAAATATGAAATTTGATGCAGTAAAAACATTTGACCTACTTGACATAAAAAGAACCCTGACCCCAACAATTTTCAAGTATAAAATGTACCCTCAAGGTCATAAAATAATAGTTACAAAAAATTGATAAAATCGATAATGCAGAAAAAATCGATACTGCACAGAACATGTTCTCTTAATAATAAAAAATAACAAAAATCCCTCATAAGTTGAAGATGTTAAGACGACATTCTAAATAATTTGAGTTACAGAAGAAATCAGAGTAGAAAATCACAAGACATTTAGATAAATCATTTATAAAAATCATATATGAAAGGTCACAAGATAAAGATAACTCAGTAAAGAGAAATTTACAACTTTAAGTGTATAAAGATTAATCATTTAGTAATAAGTCAAATATCCAAATCAATAAATTATAATAAGAACAACAAAGTAAAGTGGAAGAACATAACAAAGTTAAGGACAAAAATTAATGATATAGAAAGCAAAGATACTACAAAAGATTTAAGAATGACAAAAACAGATGCTTTAAAAAATTAAATTAATAAACCTTTTTCAAGGTTGAGCATGACCAAAAATGTGGAGAAGGAAAATAAACAAGCTATAGTGAGTCAAAAGGGTGGGTAATGATACAGGGACAGAAAGTCAGACTTACAGAACAGAACCAAAAACCTCATGAGGGACCAGGTATATATAAAAAAGAAGTAGTGCAACAAATTAGTGGAAGAGATGAGACCATAAATAAGTAGCACTGGGGTCATTGAGTGTCTGGATATGAGAAACTAAACAGAGATCTCTACCTTACAGCATACTCAGAAATGAATTCCAGAAGAATGAAAGACCTAGCTATGATAAAACCACTGTTCAACCATGTAGGATTTATGTTTCATCTTGGAGTAGTTGTGGATTTCTTGACTTTAGCCACAAAGTAGAATCCATAAAGAAATTTACAGGTTAGATTACATTAAAATGAAAAGCTTCTGAAAGACAAGAGTAATGATAAGCAAATTTTTTTAAAAAGCAAGCTAAAAGAAAATATTTACAACTCACATAACTGACAGATTAATACCCAGAATATTTCAAAAATTTCTACAAAACATCTAAAGGTAAATATCCAAATACAAAAATGAGCAAAGAATATGAACAGGCAATTCACATAGGAAGATACAGGAGTTGCCTCCTCATTCACACACATAAAAAATGTTTCACCTCATTGATATTAAAACTAAATTAGATATATTTCCCACCCATCATGGCCAAATTAAAATGTCTGATAATGTCAAGTATTGGCAAGAATATTAGGACATGGAAACACTTGAAGATTGCTAGCAGTGAATTTTCTTAGTTATTCCTCTTTGGACAGCAACTTCACAATATCTGGCCAACATAAAGATGTATAAATTCCTAACTCCAGCAATTCCTCTCCTAGAGATTGGCTTTCAAGATGAGACAGTACATGTTTGCTTATTGCAGCATTTTTATAGTACATAAACCTAAAACAAATAACTTCTGATACATTTGTGCAGTGGGATATTCTATGAGCAGTTAAACCAATTAGGCTTACTTTTTAGTTATATGCAAAACATAGTACTCAAAGAAGATAAAAACAAACTGCATAAATAAGCACAGATTGGATACCATTTATATACATTCTTTTAATTCAAAACAAACATGTTCTTATGTATTGATACATACACCAACAGCAAAAGTCTGAAAACATAGTGAGAAAGACACGCTTCTTCAAGAACAGTAATTAGCTCTGTGGAAAGAAAGGAAGAATGGGAGGGAAGAGTGAGTGTGTTTTTTTTTTTCCTGGTCTGCCTTTATAATACAGTGTAATTAAATGTCATGTAATATATTTATATGCATTTTAATGAAGTACTGTAAATATATATAATAAAGAATATCTGATCTCATTTAGCCATTTGTCACAGCATTAATTCTTAAAGATTCAAATTCTGTGATTTCATACCACTTGAAAATAGTTTTATGATTATATATCAGAATATTTTTTTTAAAAAGACACAATCCCCTTAACCAGAAGCAGCAGGTTGACAACCTATAATTTTGTTGCAGTGTTTCCCACTATGAAATAAAAGCAAACTAACCACTATTAGAGTGGGTATCCCCTTTTGAAAATTTGATTGTGTAGAGAAGCTTCTTTAGATTTTTTCCAAACCCGAATATTATACATGTTCAAAGATGCCAGTTGAAGGCCACCCTTTTTGGGCCTCCTCTCAAAACCAAATTTGAGAAGTCTGACCATGTCTGTCGAACCATGATGGTATTCGAAGAATATCTTTATTTTACATCCCCAAATTAGCCCTGTTGGTATTACCACCCCATTTGCAATGTCCTTGGTGTGGAGTAGACGACATAAGGCCTTTTTCTGCTTTCCTTTGTTTATGAAGGGGACAGCTCTGCTGACTGTAGATCAGAGAAGATGGGAAGATCTGAAGAGCCGATTGAAGATAGCCCAGCCTCTTCATCTCCCACCTCGCCCGGGTATCAAAGATGCTCTGATTTTATTCATGTTGGGCACCAGTGTTCGTGATTCCCCAGGAGTCTAAGATTTCAATTAAAATAATAATCGGGAGACCACTAGGCGGTTGTGCATAAGTTAATATAGAAACAGGCTCCAAACTACAGATCTCTCCATAGGCTATTAAAATCAACCACCCAAAGGCTGTGCTTCAGTGCTCTCAGGATAAGCCCTAATGAAAAAATGAATTTTTAAATAAAATATATTTGTGCTGGCCTTTTAAACCTATGAGCGGAATGTATTAAAATGACAGAAATTGAATGATACGGTTCTCCTTCCAATACGGACGGCGTCATGCCCCGTTGTTTTAAATATTCAGAACCAGCCATTCCTGCAAAACACCACACAATAGATGGAACTATAGGAGGAAAAAAAAGTAATGAGTTTTAAAATGAGCATTAAAGGAAATGAAAGACAAGAAAGTAAATGTGACCTATGTCCAAAATGCCCTTGCCTCCACCTCTCTTTTGCAGATAATGATGGTTTTAGAGCTAAGATGTATGACATCACCCAGCATCCGTTCTTTAAGAGGACAATCGCATTGCTTGTTTTGGCCCAGTCGGTGCTGCTGTCCGTCAAGGTACATTCTTTCACACCAAAACTGTGGGAAGGACTTGTTTGTTCATTGGGGCCTCCAAGAACATCGCAAGGGGCCGTATCCATTTACAGTCTACGTCCCTTAGTGTAAAAAATTAAAATTCATAGTCATGTTCTAATGAGAGAAAGAGGGGAAGGTCCTGATGTGTCTGATGGGTGCGGACAAAGACCAGTGTGCTGTTTCTCTTCCAGTGGGACGTGGAGGACCCAGTGACTGTCCCTTTGGCAACCATGTCAGTTGTTTTCACCTTCATCTTTGTTCTAGAGGTATGGTAACGAGCCAGCTGGCTCTGGGGGCTGTGGTGGGCATCGTACAGTAGAGCAGGGTCCTCCGTTGATGGCACCCACCTTCAGCTCTGTGTTCTGTTGTTTTTGAAACCTTTTTTAGGGGCGAGGGTTGGCATGCTCATAGGACAGTTCCCTTTGTAGGCCGTTGTGCTTTACTTGAACAAAGATTTCACTTGCTATTTCAGCTTTTTCTAACTGCGGAAATTGCTAACTGCTGTTGATTATTGTATCTGAATGTTGGCCTGTCTGGTTTTGTGAGTTCAAATATTTTGACTGAACTACACAAACCACTGTAATTCAGGAACTCAAATTGCAATGTAGTGGCCGAGGGAGTTAGCCCAGACAAGATTATTTTAATATACGGTCTGTATAATATCATTTTCCAGCGTAATCTTCTTTGAGATACAAGCAGATTTTTATTTCACCCTGTACTGGTTGATGTTTCCCAAAATCTATGGTCTTTTCCTTGAGGAAGAAAAACATCCTGCCAACAGAACTAGTCATAAAACAAAGAGAAAAGAGCATGGAGAATATAGATTTGTAACCTCCCCAGCTTTAGAATTTAAATAGATCAATCTAGATCTAGATCTCTAGATCTGTATCTATCTATGTATCTATCCCTTGGTAATAAAATCTTCCGTTTGGGTTCTACATCCTTTAAAAAATATGCCTCGAGTTTGCACATTTAAATATATGCTAAACACTAAGCCTCTATTTACTGCCTTCAATATCTTCCCCCAGGTTACAATGAAGATCATAGCCATGTCGCCCGCCGGCTTCTGGCAAAGCAGAAGAAACCGATACGACCTGCTGGTGACGTCACTTGGTGTGGTCTGGGTGGTACTTCACTTTGCCCTCCTGGTATGCATGTAATTAGAGTGTATTTTAATTGAGAACTTGGGTTCAGGTAACCCTGTTTCCAGACTCATTTCAGTGCATGCAGCCTACCCTCAGGTGTCAGATTAACTTCCCTACATCCAGCCTTGACCATGACAGGCCCTCAGCTGTGCTTCTGTACCCCCACAGTCTTCACACAGACAAGATCTGGCCCCTTGGTGTCCTAGAGTGTGTGAATCAGAACCTTAAAGATCTCTAGTTTAATTCTCATTTTTCCAAAGGATAAAAATAAGAGAAAGAACAATGGAAACAGAGGCTAAAACCTGCCTAACTTCACATACAAGCAGGTAGCTGAAGACTCAAACCCAATTTTCTGAACTGAAGTGTAGCATTCATGTCACTCCGTTATAGTCAGTAGTATTTCACAGTGGGATTCTCAGGCACTTTTGCTGCCTTATTTCCTACTAGATGTCCAGCTGTCATTTCTCTAAAGCCTGTCATTCCCAGTGTCTGAGTTTTCACCAGTTTGCTTAAAATGAACTCTGTTGTCCAGTTAGAACAAAATGTGGCCACGGGTGTAATTTCAAATTTTCTAGGAGCTGAATTAAAAAACTAAAAAAGGAAATTGGAGAAGGACAAACATTATATGGTCTCATTCATTTGGGGAATATAAATAGTGTAAGGGAGTAAAGGGGAAAGGAGAGAAAATGAGTGGGAAATATCAGTGAGGGTGAAAGAACATGACAGACACCTAACTCTGGGAAACCAACAAGGCAACAAGGGGTAGTGGAAAGGGCGGTGGGCAGGGGGATGGGGTGACTGGGTGACGGGCACTGAAGGGGGCGCTTGACAGGATGAGCACTGGGTGTTATGCTATATGTTGGCAAATTGAACTCCAATAAAAAAAATACAAAAGAAAAAAAAACTAAAAAAGGAACAGATGATATTAACTTAGTAATGTATTTTATCCTACCATAGCCACAATATTATCATTTTAGCATGTCACCAATATAAAAATTATTAAGGAATTTATATTTTTATTGGTACTAAATCTTTGTGTATTTTACATTTACAGCACATCTTAATTTAGACTCACCACATTCCAAGTGTTCAGTAATCACAGGTGGCTGGTGGCTGCCATACTGGACAACACAATTCTAGAGGCCCCTACTCTGGGCTCCACCATTTTCCAGTCTTGATTGAGTTATTTATCTTTGGTGATCCTTTGTTCCCTGCTCTGAACTGGGGGATATAACTTCATAATCTGTCCATTCCATATGGGCATCATAGAGATCATATGAAGTTCTTCTAACTGTAAAGAGTACACAAACCCATGGTATGTTATTATAAGTACCTTCCCTTTTTTGGTTAATCTTCTTTGATCACAGACAAAAGTAATATTATCAGATCTCCCTGCACTCTTCTATCCATCCTTCGATCCTCTCCAATGTTAGAGTCATGCCGGAAAAGATCCATCACACAGAGAACCCATTTACACATCACAGAGGGCTTCAGTATGAAATTGCCATGCTCAGGCAGGTAGGCGTTGAATGTCCTTCCTAAAATAACTGTCACCTTCAGCATCAGGGGCTGTGCCAAGCCTAGGTGGGCTCTCAGTCACCCTCATCCATTTTCTTCCACAACAAATGGTTTTGAGCACTAAAGATGTGTAAGTCATCATGCTGGGAATTGAGAAGAATACAATGAACCAAACAAAGGCATTCACCACTCTCATGGACATCACAGCCTGGAAAGTTGGTGTTTTGTCTTATTTTAAAGTGTAAGCCAGAATATTTAATCTTGATCCAAGAGGTTGAGGAGAATTTGAGACTGCTGCAGGCAGGCATTCATGGAGTGCTCCCACAACAATGAGGGTTACAGCCAGAATGAGGCAGAGAGACACACATTCCTACAATGACATGAAATAGTGGAAGGTGGCTCATCAGAGAGGTCCTGGAAAGGGTCCCTGTGGAAGTGATGGCTTGGTTTAGTCTGTAGGAGGAGGGACATGTCGGCAGCTGTCCCTGTGATGGAACGCTGCAGGAAGGAAACAGTTCTGGAGTAGAAGGACAGAGGGGGACATGGAACAAAATCTGGATGGGACCTCTCAGCACCAGGCAAAGGATGGGGATCATGCTCCTAGAAACTACTGGGGGTCGTCATTTCCAGAATGCAAAGTGAGAAGTCATCTATAACAGATTGGAACTAATGCAGAAAGAAACTGCAAGGTCCATGTTTCTTATCTTTCTCTAGACAAATGGAGTCAAAAGCTACTTAGTCCAAGCAGAAGAGTAGAGCAGGCTTCCTAATTCCGGATGTCACAGAGAGGACATTTCACACTGAAAAAATCAACTTGCCTCTACTGCCTGACTGCTGATGTTCCCCTCCAAGAACCCCCAGTCCTGGAAGGACGCTCGACCTCCACTCTATTTTGCAGGGGTCTATTGTGAAGGCAGATGCAGTCCTTGCTCCTATCCCAAGTTATTTCTGTGCAGACACATTCATTTCCCTGTACCTCAAGGATATCACCAGACCCCTTCCTGGGGGCCCATATGTGACTATTGTCATTTGGCGAGGCAAGGCTCCTCGTGAAAAATCATGCTTTGGCACGAGTTTAATGCCACAGTTGTTATTGCAGTTCTAGCTGCTAGGATCTCTGTTTCTGAGATGAAGCTTTCTTAGTCATAAAACTCACCCAGTCATCTCTTGCTGCTGATCACACCCTTGAAGAATGAGCTGGATGTGTTTCTGGGTGGGATAGACATTTCTGAAGTCAGCTTACAGGAATGTGGCCAGCTGGTCTCCAGAGTCTCTGCAGTCCTTCTTCAGAGAGGGGGAAACTGGCCTCCCTCCATCTCTTCCAACACCAGACCTCCTTCTTGGCCAGGATTCCTGCATTTCCTGTCTCACTTGACTTCCTCGTGTTGCATTGTTACCCTGAGTTTTTCTTGCTCCTCAAAGGAGCCGGTCACTATTTTTATGTAAAATAAGTTTTAAAATACAGAATTCAGCTGAGCAAAACAGGGAGTGAAGTTTCATTTAAGATTTGATTTTATAGCTAATATTTATTCATGAGTTTTGGCAGTGACCTTTTCAGCACCTTTTAAAGATAAATTTCTTATAAGAATTTTCACATTTTATTAAACTAATTACTCAGTAGACTTCACAGAAGACTTAAAATGAAAAGTGGAACTGTAACAAGATCTTCTGTGCACATTATGAGCGGCTCTCTTCTGTTTAAATTTCAGAACGCATATACCTACATGATGGGTGCCTGCGTGATTGTCTTCCGGTTTTTCTCTATCTGTGGAAAGCATGTGAGTACGTCGTGAAGGATACTATCAAAGCTTACACCTGTACAGAAGAAAGGAGCGATGCCCAATTGACCAGCTGTCCTTCTGGGTTTTCAGGGTGGAAGTTAACAAATTGCTGGTCATCCAAAGTCCAAATGAGCAAATATTAAATATTAAAAGGAATCCGGTAGCTTAGTTATCTTGTAATATGTTTCCTGACATTTATGTTGTTTTATTTATTCTTCATACTTGCTAACTGAACTCAATCATCAAATAAGATAACATCGGGCATAAAAGCAAAAACAATGGTCTTTCTTAACACTTCTTTATTTTCATTGTTGTTATTTGTAGTAAAGTTCCTTTGCTCCAAAGAAAAATAATCTTTAATGAAGCTTCATGATTCTGTGATCCCAGATTTCTTTATATTCTTTTTTTGTTCATGCATACACTCTGCATATTTTTTTCGTTTCTTAAAGTTGCTCCCTTTTTCATGACTGATATTATTTCATATACATTTCATAAATGCGCATATTCAGTACATTCAACGTTTGATACTATTTAGTATTTTGTCATGGTTTAGGCTTGTTTTGGTAAACATCTGTCTGTGGAAGAATCCTGAGTCTACTTGGTGGTACAGGCCAAAAGTGTACAGCTCTCCTTATAGAGACTAAGGCAGCAAGAGAAAACAGAATTTTAGGCTTTTATTTTGGCTAAAAGGGCTGAATAGTTTGAAATACAAGTTAAATTTCTCTCTAATGTCTTTTTTGAATAATAGATTTAATCCCCTTTAAAGCAGTTGTCAAATGAGGGTGCAAACTATCTTGTACCAATCTGCATACTTGTCATTCACTTCCCTGGTTAACAAAACAAATATTTATTTTCTCCTCTCCACTTTCATCTCCATATAGGTAACGCTAAAGATGCTCCTCCTGACAGTGGTTGTCAGCATGTATAAAAGCTTCTTCATCATAGTAGGGATGTTCCTTTTGCTCTTGTGTTATGCTTTTGCTGGAGTTGTTTTATTTGGTACTGTGAAATATGGAGAGAACATTAACAGGTGGGTGTACATTTATCTTTTTATTCATTGTCAAGCAAACTTTTTTAGTCATGAAATCATGAATAAAAATCCGAATGGCTTTTGCCTATTAAAGATGGAAAGGGGAAGTGATCAGTTGGAAACTGAAATGAAATAAAATGTCCAAGTTTTAAATGATATTTTTCTAACTAAAAACAGACTACATATTGACTTTAGAAAACTATTTCCATAATATTCCCATAATGAAACATGAATCCATAATTCCAAATCTACCATCATGCAGGAATAACCACTTCTAAATATCCTGGTGAATTTCTATCCATCTACTGCCAAAAAACAATATATTCTTTATTTAATTACACTTTAAGATGACTTTGGGTTCTCCTTTGTTTTTTTTTTTTTTAAATAAAACATGGGAAGTTATAACTCCCAAAATGGTTACTATATATGAAAAACATTTTTCAAAGATTATCTTAAATTTTAAGATAAAATTTGGAAGCAAAAGTCTTTTTTTTTTTTTTTTTTTTTTAAAGTCTTTTTTAAAAAAGTAATAACAGGGTTGCCTGGGTGGCTCAGTGGTTGAATGCTGGCCTTTGGCCCAGGGAATGATCCTAGAGTCCCAGGATCAAGTCCCACATCAGGCTCCCTGCATGGAACCTGCTTCTCTCTCTGCTTGTGTCTCTGCCTCTCTCTCTGTGTGTGTCTCTCATGAATAAATAAATAAGATATTTTTAAAAAGATAAAAAATAAAAAATTACAAAAATTTTTGAGAAAGTAATTACACAACAAATTAAATACAAATGTGTCTTGTTCCAGAGATGACTTAATTGATTCATGGCAGCTCTATTTTTTATAGCAAACTCCATGTGAAAGAAGGAATCACTCTTACTTGTCAAAGCTAAAACCCTCAGTCATTCAAGATGCATGGCCATAAATTGGTGGCATCATGCTAGGCTTGGGTTATTCAGACAGCTATGCTTGAGGGCAAGTATGAATAACAAATTAAATTAAGAAGGTATAGCCTTTAGACATGGTAACCTAGCAGCCAAATTTTCTCCAAAAGCTACCTGTTTTAGTGGTGACACCTTACTACTTCTTGACAAACTATATTACCCACATTCTGGTTTTTCTTCCTTAATTAGGCATGCCAACTTTTCTTCAGCTGGCAAAGCCATCACCGTACTGTTCCGAATTGTCACAGGCGAAGACTGGAATAAGATTATGCATGACTGTATGGTAAACTTTTCTTTTCATCACTAACAGTGCCTCAACTTAGAACTGAATGAAACTCTTTGCAATGCAATATTAGCAGCGTCATCCTTGTTAGCATCAAGACTTTGTGTACAAAATACATATCCTGGCTGTTTAGTTCATAAAACTGCATTCTTTTGCATTACGGAGTATGGCCATATGCAGGAAGAATATCCAGTGAACCCAGCTTGAGCTACTGCAGTTCCATTTGGCGGATATACATTATGTGGGCATTGGTCTTTCCCTCCCACCTTTAACATTTTGGCAGTCAAGTACAACCAGGTGTCCCCTGCTTCTTTACCTGAACTTATTCAATAGATATTCACTGAGCACCTGGTTTATCCTGGGCCATATGCCAGATGCTAGGTCTCCCGTGATTCCAGGGCATTCTCAAGGAGGTTAGAGCCAGGCTCTGAGCTACACCCTCCCTTAGGTTCCCCTCGTCTCCTCACTGTGCCCCCACCCCATCTCCCTTACAACATAGGCTCCATCAGGAGTCCCGCCTCACACTAAGACTGCAGTGATATGTTGCTACAGCACTCCGTATTTCTCCTTTGTAGTGTATAGCCCAACTGTAGTGAGTTACTGGCTTGATTATTTCATCTCTATTTCCATTTTCACAACCTCAAGAACAATGCTGTCCAAAAACAATGTCTGCAATGCTGACAATCTGCTCTGTCCAATTCAATAGCCATATGTGGTTACTGAGCATTTGAAATGTGACTAGTACACTGAGCAACTGAATTCTAAATTTTATCTAACAGTGTTTGGTGTTCATTAACAGACATTTACATTTTAATAGCCACCTGCAGGCCATGGCTCCTGTAGAGCTCTAGACTGTCAGCAACATGAAGGAGCCACAGAGTATGTCTTGCTTAGACTTGTCTGTCTCTAACACTGGGTAGAAATCTAGCACATAGTAGGAGCTAAAGAACCCTATGCACGAATTTACCAAATCAGATATAATATAAGGCAGAATTAAATAAATTCTAAATAAAGAACAAGCAGAGTGCTATGGGAATGTAGAAGAAAGAGCTAGTCTCTCTGGCTGAAAGAAACCAGGTCTCTGAAAAGTGTTGGCATTTTATTGGGGCCCCTGAAGATGGGGAGGCTTTTGATAACCTGAGCCTTATATGCTCTTCTGTAATGTCCCATAAAGGTGTCCCAGGAAGGGGGATTACTGGTTTCTTCTTACACAATTCGAATGTGACTGTGCTGCATATAACAAATCTTCATAAATCTTAACCCATTAGTTAGGTTGGAGAAGATTTGTAAATGCCTTATTGACTTTCTGTAGTTCCCATTAGAGCGACTACTCACCATAGTCTGACTAGTCACTTAAGACTAGGAGAGGTGGCTGAAAGAATGTCTCTTGCAAGAAACCGGTTCATTTTCATTATGCTTCTAAAATGGCAATGAACCTGGGATTCCACAGGGTTGGGAGTATAGAATAAATGAAATATTCTCTTTGATTTTTGCCATGGATGGTGTCCTCAATGTATGTGGCTTCTGAGAGACTACACTGAAATTCTGTTTTCTATGCAGAGGAATAGTTCACTAACTACAGTGGGCACACAGAAATTTGTATTGTTCACTCTTACCCCTGCTGCCCCTCCCTCATGACCCTGTAGGTCCAGCCTCCCTTTTGCACACCAGATGAATTCACATACTGGGCAACAGACTGTGGAAATTATGCCGGGGCGCTTATGTATTTCTGTTCATTTTATGTCATCATTGCCTACATCATGCTAAATCTGCTTGTAGGTAAGTGACGTTTGCTAAATATGTTTTAATATCCTTAAGCTCAGGTACTTAGATAATTATGTACAATTTGCAAGTAATTACCCCAGATTGCTTGGGGTGGGTGTTTCACGGCATTAATTATAAATTGTTGCCTCTCAATCCAGAAGCTGAAAAGACCTTTGAAAGGCATGTAAATGACAGTTGATTGCAATTTCAAGAGTTGTCCTATTAATTATGATCATTAATTTCGAAAGAGCTCTTCACACGGATTGAGTTGAACAAATCTCAGGGAGGGCTACCTTTATGGCCTCAAAAGATCACAGTTGTGTTTTTGAAAGATACACAGTGTTCACCCAGGTGTGGGGCCACCCAGAACCCAATCTGACCTTTAAAAACTGCCTTGGAACTGTCAACTAGGAGTGAAAGCCAGCTGGCATGGATATCTCTACACACAGAATGTCTGTTTATGCCCATGACCCTCATGTTTTGGAAAGGCAGGAGCTGGATAAATAGCTTAGTCCAAATGTAAGATATGCCAACTTGGAAAACACACTAAAAGCACTTTAAAAATTTGGCTTATAATATAGGTGATAAAATCCATTGTTTATAATAGATATTTTATTTTTTCTAAAAAATGACAGATTAGCATAATTATCTAAATTCTCCATTTTTCTTTTTTCTTTTCTTAGCCATCATTGTGGAGAATTTCTCCTTGTTTTATTCCACGGAGGAGGACCAGCTCCTAAGTTACAATGATCTCCGCCACTTTCAAATCATATGGAATATGGTGGATGATAAACGAGAGGTAGGAAAGGGGGCTGCTGCCTCATGCCCACCCTCCCAAAGAGACTCATTGCCCTCCCTCAGATATTTAAGCAGGCTTTTGGTCACCAGTGGACATCTACTGAATTTGGAACAGCCATGGGTGAATTGTAGAAAGCCACCATTGGCCGTTCAGCAGAATATGCTGGGAGGAGAAAGGGACAGAATGGTTGCCCTTGTGTCCTGTCCAACCATGGATGTCCTTTTCTTTGGACATTCTTAAAGTCACCAAGGAAAGGAAACCAAGGAGCTCTGAAGAAACCAGCCCTGGGCTGGGGGCAGGAGGAGTGAAATTCAGATCACCAGAGCAATGGTATAACACAAAGCCACAGGCAGCCACCAAAAAGCAAGCCTGATTACAAGTGCAAAGGAGTTATTTAGAGGTTTCTGAAAGTTATGATTTTTCATTATTTTGGACTTATTATTTGAATGCTTTCATCCTACAGCTTACCCAAGATTTCCTAGAATTAGCCAAAGCTCCAGCACCTTCTTCTGCTGCTCCTCTTCTTGATCCTTCTTCATCCTAGCAAACACTCAGGCCCAGTTCTGGGTGCTGGGGATAGAGTGATGAGCACAATGGAAAGGCCCCCATACTCACTGAGCCTCTGTTCTAATAAAAAAAATCAAATAATAATTATAATAATGATTACTATCTCAAGATGCTATAAGTACTTTGCAGAAGGCAATATGGTAGAGACTCATTGGACCTTGGGGGGCAGGCTAGTTTGGTGGGGTGGCCCTGATGGTCTGGCTGAGGAGGTACTGATAGACCCCACATCTGAAAAACAAGGCAAGTTCTGCTGTGGAGAAATCTGGGGGGAAGATCCAAAAATAGCTATAGGAAGAGTTCACAGAGGGCATGAAGACCAAGCAGCCAGAACAGGCTGAGGAAAGGGGCATGCCGAGCTAGGCCAGCACAGTAATGCCTGGCTTTCCCCACTCCCTCTGTCCCCCTCTCCCTAACACACCCCACTTTCCCAGGCACCAGTCCCTGGGGGCTTTCTCTGAGACAGTGACCTACACATGTGGCCTTTGGCCTAGCTCTTCCCATTTCGATCCACCTGCATCTCCAAGACTGCTGCCTGTAGGAACCGGCTTTCCTTGGACGTACATGTCAATAGTAGACAGCACCACAGCGGTCACATGTTAAGGAGTTAGTAAGTGACAGGAATTCATGGGTTGCTCCTGTGCCTGCCTCTTGCCCGGGACCTTCATTCAAAGACGCTAGGTGGTGTTGCCCATAAGGGAGCAACGTGTATTTGATTTTCAGAACCTGGGGCTGCTCTGAGCAGATTCTCTTGTGTGTAATTGTTCTGATCGTGGAGAAGAGCTGAAACGGGAGTGATCATTCCTTAGAAGAACCACTTATCATGAACATTTAGAAGTTTGTAGCATCCAGGCTAAGTGAAGAGGAGGATCCCGTACATGTGAATGTTCTACTTTTTGTGGTAACGCATTACCAGCCCACTCAGCATGTGTTTTAGAGAAATTGATGAGCAGGGGCTGAGTCAGTGAAACAGGCCAGGAGGAGAGTAGCCTGGTAAAGCGAGGGTTGAGGCCAGGGAGGCAGAGGGCCTGCTCTGTACCCTCCTAGGCTCCCAGTACTGCCAGGTTATGAGGTCCCACAGAGCCAGAGAAACACCAGCAGAAAATGCAAGTGTGCTCAGCCTTCCATGTGTGATGCTCTCAGTGCCCACACCACACCCAGGCTCCAGGGAGGCGAACAACTTCCTTGCTGCCCAGTGCTAATTATGCTACCTTTTGAGAAAAAGATCTGATGTTTCAGGTTTGGGTGGGGTTTTTTTTTTTTTTTCTGTGAAAACAGAATCCCAAGCCAGTCGTTATGGCCTCAAGATGATTTACCAGTCACTGTGCTCTGCCTCGCAGGGGGTGATTCCAACATTCCGGGTAAAGTTCCTGCTGAGGCTGCTGCGGGGGAGGCTGGAGGTGGATCTAGACAAAGACAAGCTCCTGTTTAAGCACATGTGCTATGAAATGGAGAGGCTGCATAATGGCGGCGATGTCACTTTCCATGACGTGCTCAGGTATGAGGGGGTTTTCCCAACTGTGTGTCCCAGAGCCCATTGCGTCCAGAGCCTGAGGCTGCGGCCATGTGCAGGGCCTTGCGAAGTAGCACCCGCCAGGAGGTTTGTTGCCAGCCGCCACATCCACTGAGGTTAGGTGGTGCCGTCTCACTGCTCGGGCTCCAGTGGCCTTTGTCGCTGTCTCATAAGGACGGTGTCTGGGTGCAGGCCTCACACAGGAGCGGGGGAGAAGCAGCGGCCTGACGTCCCCAGGAGGAGTCTCCCTTACTGACTGGGGAGCTGCTGACAGGAAGAGGTGGGGGGCAGTTAGGGGGCCCTCAGGGAGCGTGGCCACCCCTTGTTTTGTGAGGAAGGAGCTGGCCCGGCAGAGTCAAGAGACCCACTCAGTGACACAGCCTCAGTGGTCCAGCTGGGGCTAACGTCCAGTCTTCCTACTCATGCGGCCTCTCTCTGTGATGGTTGCCCCTGCTTGGGTGGCAAACCACATTTTCCATTCAGTGGGCACCTAGTCAGGACAAAAGCAACAAAATACTATAAACTAAGTGGTTTAAACAAGTTTACCGTCTCATAGTCCTGGAGGCTGGAAGTTTGAATTCAAAGGGTGGGCAGGACTGGTTCCTTCTGAGGCTGGGAGGGGGAATCCGTTCCAGCCTCTGGGGTTTTGCTGGTGATCTTTATAGAAACATCCCCCCATCTCTGCCTTCATCTTCACGTGTCAGTCTCCCCGTGTGCGTGCATGTGTGTTTGTGTATGCATGTGCGCATGTGTGCGTGTGTGTGTGTGTGTGTCCAGATCTTCTTTTAGAAGGACACTATTCATATTGGATTAGGGACCCACCCCGTTCTGATATGACCTCATCTCAACTAATCACATCTGCAGTGACCTATTTCCGAATAAGAACACATTTTGAGGTACTGGGGGTTATGACCCCAACATCTAGTTTTTAGGAGGAAAACAATTCAGTCCATAGCAGCTGTTTAAACAGGAATCCGTGGATCAAATCCAGAGGCCTGTGGACTTGGAAACAGTTACATCTTTATTTTCATAAATCACTCTCTGAAATATTGCATTTTCTACAGTGATGAATGCGAGTAGCAAACCACAGTGGTATTAACAATACGTGCATCTTTGTCACCAACAGAAATCACGGATATTTTCAGAGCCCATCACTGATGTGGCTGGTAATTTAAATATCCTCTATACTTACCAGTACTTCTAAGTTATAGTGGTCATTTGAGCTACTAGATGTTATTATTTAATGCAACAATAAAGAAGCATTTATGTTACTATGTCATCATCTTTTTAAATTTTTTCTAAAATTAATTTTCTTTTATTGAAGTAGAGTTGACACACAATATTACATTAGTTTCAGGTGTACAACACAGTGACTCAACAGCTCCCTATATTATGCTATGATCTCCACAAGAATAGATAACATGAGTTACCAAACAACACTATTGCAGCATCATTGGCTGTATTTCTTATGTTATACTTTTCATCCCTCTGACTTACTCATTCCAAACCTGGAAGCCTGTACCTCCCCCTCCACTTCACCCATTTTGCCCATCTCCCCACCATCCTCCCCTCTGATAACCACCAGTTTATTCTCTGTGTCTGTCTCTGCTTTATTTATTTTTTTTTTAGGTTCCACATGTCAGTGAAATCATATGGTATTTGTCTTTCTCTGTCTGGTTTATTTCACTTAGCATAATACCCTCTAGGTTCATCCGTGTTGTCACAAATAGCAAGACCTCATTATTTTTTTATGGCTGAGAACTATTGTGTGTGATATAATATATATATATATAATCCTCTTTGCCCATTCTATCATCACCTTTATAAAGAAAATAATATGAAAACTGTATACCTCAATACAATTGGTTTCCTTTGTAATAATGCATATTTTATTTTATGCGTTTTAAACGTTCTTCTGTGAAAAGTCCCGTAGGCTCTCAGAGAGGTCTGTCCTCAGGAGAAGTCAAGGCCCTTCTCTAGCGGTACCTGTTTCCATCAGGTTGCAGGTACTTGACAGGTTCAGTGTTGGTACAGTGGCACACATTCAGAAGCACTCAAGTATACAGAAATACACTTGTGACTGAAATTTGAAAAGCGATCAGAACAGGAAGGACCTGGGAGATGTTCTCTCAAGTTAATTGTTTTCCTTCCCACTATTCACTTCTTCCAGGAGCAGGCTAAAGTGCAGAAAAGGAAGAGGCATAAAATATGTATGATTAGCAAAGGATGCCATCTCTAGCAGAATGTCACCAAGTCATTCCTCCTGGTGACAAAAATTGGGGGGCTGAAAGTGAAGCACCTAGACAAACAGCCGTCCTTAGCAGTTATCCCTCAGCCTCTCTAGAACCCAGTGAAACATCTTAATAAAATGGACCTGGGCTAAAGCCAACAGGGGCACTGGTTGCCCCTCCCTGTCCCTATTGCTCAGTGAATGATAGAAACAATTCGGCAATAATGAGATTCTGGATGAGGCAGGGACAAGAGGAAGAGCCAACACATTTCCTTCCTCCATAGTGAGAAGAGCCTTGGCAAAGAAGAGAAGGTCAACTACCAGTGCTGCATGGGGAGCACCCCCCAGCACCTCTATGCCAGGATATAGGCTGTGGAGGTGGTACTGGGCTCACAGACGGGGCAGGCAGGGGCTGAGTGCTAACCTGGGGTCCCATGGGGGCAGCAGGGAGCACAGAGCCACAGAAAGGGCTGCATTCTCCTTTAACTGTGGACCTCTCAGCCCAGATACAGAAAGAGTATCTTATTACCCCAGGGCCCTGAGGAGGCAAACCCATCGGCTGTGTTGGTTTTATTTGCCACTGACTACACCTGCTATGCCAAGGTCAGAATGGGAGCGAATATTGTACCCTGACTTCACATCCACCAGAATTATGAGATCAGTGGAGAGGGAAATGTGGGGAGGGGAAGGAGCAGGAAACATGACCTTTGGCCAAGCATACTAACCATCCCCAATTAGAACTGAACCTGACAAAAGTATAGAGAGAGCACTCTTCCTTCTATGGGGAAAGTTCCAGAGCCTTAAGCAGCTGAGAATGTAGATCAGGGCCCTGCCTGGATCTTTTGTTTTACAGACACTTACATGGCACTTACTGTTGTAAGCACCTCACAAGTATTAGCTCAATCACTTAATAAGGTGGGTACCGTGACTATCCACATCTTACAGAGGAGGTGACATAACTAGCCCAGGTCCCTCAACTAGTCCAGTGGCATAGGGACACTACCTTGGTTGGACTGAGTGATGTCCTGTCTGGAGTTTGAGATCTCTGCTGCCCAGAACTCCAGCTGAGTCAGACCTGGAATACTTTTCTGTCCCCGCCACCAGCATGCTCTCTTACCGGTCAGTTGACATCCGGAAGAGTTTGCAGTTGGAGGAGCTGCTGGCCAGGGAGCAGCTGGAGTACACCATCGAGGAGGAGGTGGCCAAGCAGACCATCCGCATGTGGCTGAAGAAGTGCTTAAAGCGCATTAGAGCTGTGAGTGAACTGCAAATGTCTGGGTTTTTATTTCCTCCTCTCAAAGGAAAAGAAGGAAGAGGAACAAAAGAGAAGAGCTTCATGAGGGTGCCCAGGTGGCTCAGTCAGTTAAGCATCAGCCATCACCTCAGGTCATGATCTTTGGGTCCTGGGCTCAACGCGGCATCAGGCTCCCTGCTCAGCAGGGAGTCTGCTTGAGATTCTTTCTCCCTTTCCCTCTGCCCCTCCTGTCTACTCATTTCTGTCTCTCCCCACCCCCCCAAATAAATAAAATCTTAAAGAAAGAAAGAAAGAAAGAAAGAAAGAAAGAAAGAAAGAAAGAAAGAAAGAAAGAGCATCATGCATGAGCAATGGAATGTGATCCCTCCTGTGATTAAACTTGTGGCCCTTCAACTCCATCAGCTTCATCCCTCTGATGGCCATATGATTGAAACCTTAGCTCCAGCCAGACCCAGATGTGCCCTCTTGCGCAGAGTCCATAGATGTTCCCATTGAATCACATTTTTATAGTAAGCACTTTGTTATAAATGTTTAAAATGTTTTAAAAGCACTTTGTTGAGGAGCACCTGGGTGGCTCAGTCAGTTAAGCATCGACTTGATTTCAGCTCAGGTCAGGATTGTGAGATCAAGCCCCATGTTGGGCTCTGCATTGGGCATGGAGCCTGCTTAAGATGCTTTCTCTTCTCTCTCATGCACTCTCTCTCTCTCTCTCTCAAAAAAAAAAAAAAAAAGCAGTCTCTTGATATTAAAATATTTGTGATCTCCATTTATCAAACTCAACTGTTCAAAATGCCACATATTGAGTGGCAACTGAATTTACAGAAGTACTTTTAAATTGTTCATAAAAGGGGATCCCTGGGTGGCGCAGCGGTTTGGCGCCTACCTTTGGCCCAGGGCACGATCCTGGAGACCTGGGATCGAATCCCACATCGGGCTCCCGGTGCATGGAGCCTGCTTCTCCTTCTGCCTGTGTCTCTGCCTCTCTCTCTCTCTCTGTGTGTGACTATCATATATAAATAAAAATTTAAAAAAAAAAAAAAAAAAAAAAAAAAAAAAAAAAAAAAAAATTGTTCATAAAAATTCCACCATACTGTTGATAATGTTGTTTGGTCTTTACCAAAGGCCACCTCTCCTGGGAGGTTAATGATCTGTCTGCTGCCATTAGAACTATAAGTTTATAAGATTCTCTGACTCATAAATCAATGAACATGTAGTATGTTGGCATAGGCTGTGTTTACAATAGGCACTTCTACTAGATAATTCCTTTTATGAATGTTTTTGACTTATGCTTCACACAAGAGGAAAAAATCAAATTAATCACTAAATATTTATATTTAACAGATTCTTAAAATCCTGTTTCTCAGAACATCAGCTGCAGAAACATGTCTTTCTATTGGAGGAGAGAAAGTCCCCAGAGAAACAAAACAGCCCAAACTCCTATAGCAAGGCAATAGCCACAGCTGACCCATCATAGCCCTGCTCGCTCTGGGGATCCAGCCTGCCCCCGACAGGCCCCAAGAGGCCTGGATTTGCTGAATCAGCACCAGACCGTGCTCCTGAGTATATGTTCTGTCACAAGACAGATTGGCCTGCTCCTATCCAAGAACCAAAGGCAAGAGCA
Organism: Canis lupus dingo; assembly: GCF_003254725.2. Lineage (NCBI taxonomy): Eukaryota > Metazoa > Chordata > Mammalia > Carnivora > Canidae > Canis > Canis lupus. The sequence continues at coordinate 50,973,470 of NC_064264.1, read as the reverse complement.
CGAGTTCTACTCATCCACCCAAGGCTCTCTGCCTTCAACAACCCAGAGTAAAATGGAGATCCATGTTGGCTTAATGAACACAGAGCAAAATAAGAAGGGAAAAAATAGAATACCTACATTATCAGTTTAAAAATTCTATTTTAAATACAATACAAGCTGTATCAATGGACCTACTTATTCCCTTTGTTAGGCAAATGATATGGGTTGGGAAGTCTCTAGGCCCTCCTTAGTAGCAGTGTGATACTTACTAGGGAAATTAGTTAAGCATCCTTATTTGGAAGCTCCTAAGAGGTCACCAAGCATACAGGTGCTGTGGAGAGGAGAAAAGAAAATATGATTTGAACGGTGGGGGACAGGAGCACATTGGGCTTATTTTTCTGTTACCCAGAGAATAATCATATTTCCATAGAAACAGCAGCAGTCCTGCAGCATCATCCACAGCCTGAGGGAGAGCCAACAGCAGGAGCTGAGCCGCTTCCTGAATCCTCCCAGTATCGAGACCACCCAGCCCAGTGAGGACATGAACGCTAACAGTCAGGATAATAATATGCAACCTGAGGTATGGGTATGAGGTGTCCTTCCTCCAAGGATAGTACATGCATTTTTAAAAATAAAAAATAAATTGGTACTGTTCACACAGCCATTTCAACCAAGGTGCCAGTATTTCTAATTGGAAGTTTTTAGCTTAAAAAAATTGGAACATGTTGATCCAGACTATGTTCGGATCTTTGCAACTTGGAATCTTTTGGGGTTATTTCAAAAGATTCTGATTCCGAGTTGTATGAATACTAAAAAAAAGTGAATGCCCTGAACTCACTAGTTCTGTGGGGGTTTGTCTAAAGAGTTAACACTGCATCTCTACGGTTTAATCAGAGTCCAGTACTAATGAAGAACATGGTTTGCTTGAAGCTCTGCCCTAAATGCTTTCTTCTACCAAGTCATAGGGACTTGCTGTAGAAGTGAAAGTGTTTGTAATTGGCCACTAACCTCCTTATAGTCAGACTCATTAAGGATTTGTCCTTCCATAGCTGGGAAGAGCATATGGAATTCAGGAAGATTAGCCTGAGGACCTTCTTTTTACTAGGACTTAGCTTATTTCCATTTCCAGATTGAATGTGCATGTCCATAAAAATGCAGAGAGAGGCACAGGCATCCCAGAGAGCCTTGTGCTGTGACCAGCAGCTGGCAGGAGGTCCTGCCCTTTATGAGGGTGCAGTGTGGACCAGCTGGAGTTGATCAGCATTCTGACATGAGCCCCCTGGCAGCATCAGCCTTCGTGGTGTGTAGTGACACAGTCAGGGGTCAGTGGTAAATAATGAAGCCTGAGGCTCCACAGCCCAGCGGGATGCTCCAAGGGGACCTCTTGCTCCACAGCCCAGTTAGGGGTGGATTTCATGTGGTTGGCTCCCCAACACATAGGAATCACTTGCCACCGACAACAGGAACTTGTGCTGGGACAGTCACCAAAGGGAGGAGGGACATAGAGGCTTCTACAATGGCCCTGCCACCTGTCTGCCTGCCGTGAAGATGGGTAGAGCGGGGTAAGACCAGGACAGCCAGCCAGGCAGGGCTGATGAGGTTGGCAAAGCAATGATTGCAGAGCTCTCTGGTTTTAGGTAGAAAAAAAAAAAAAAAAAAAAGAAAGAAAGAAAGAAAAGAAAAAGTCCATGAAGGAGGAAGTGGCCCTGGGAGGGGGGAGGAATCCTGGAGGGATGCCAGGAGGAGGTGCTACCTGGAGACCTGGGCCCCCTCTCCTCACCGTGTGCAGTGGTGACTCTCACTTTCCTGGACCCTCTGAACCCATTTCTCTTCTCCCTTCCCCCTTGTGGACTCTGTGGCTCTGATACTGTTTCTGCCACTTGTTTTCCGATGGCGTTTTCTTGCTTTCTTAAAATAAAATGAGAGGGCGGACAGGTGCAGAGGGTTGAGGGGCGCCCCGCGGTCAGGAAGAGCCTCACGCTGCCCTGTCGCCCACGCAGACCAGCAGCCAGCAGCAGCTTCTCAGCCCCACGCTGTCGGACAGGGGGGGCGGCCGGCAGGACTCCGCGGACCCCGGGAAGCCCCAGAGGAAGATCGGACAGTGGCGGCTGCCCTCAGGTGTGTGCCCGAGTCCTTTCTCCATTGAGTCAGGCGTCCTAGGCGCATCTACACTCTGCGGGGTTTGGGTCTCAGATTCCAAATTCAGGTCTGCCTCTAAAGTTAGTTAGACCCCCTTCATTATTGCTCACACCATCTGCCCTTTAACTTTGTTGTTTTTTCTTTCTTTGAATATACCCATGAACACCTACTCACCCATATTTCTATGACACTTCTATGGATTGGAACATTCAGTGATTTTGTTGTGTTGTGGTTGTTGTTAAGTGTTTGTGATTATCTCAAAGTGTGGCAGCGGGCAAATAGCTTTTTTTCAAATGGCATCCCTAGTTGTCCGTGAACATAATTTTGAAGTCTGTGAATATAAAGTTTGTGAATATAAAGATCCAAGAGCTGGAAAGGTTTCATACCGAACATCTATGGGTAGGACGCATGCAGTAGGACTTGTCTAATTGTTACTGCTGGGAATATCAGAGCTTTTGAGGAATGGCTTGCAAAGGGGTGAACAGCTCCGCAATGCTCATAGGACTCTTGTCAATTCCACAGCACCAAAACCAATAAGCCACTCAGTGTCTTCGGTCAACTTACGATTTGCAGGGCGCACAACAATGAAATCCGTAGTGTGCAAAATGAACCCCATGACCGACACGGCGTCGTGTGGTTCAGAGGTTAAGAAGTGGTGGACGCGGCAGCTGACAGTGGAAAGCGACGAAAGTGGCGATGACCTCCTGGATATTTAGGTGGACTCGGCGCAGAGCGAGGTCTAACGGGGAACGCTGCTTTCCCACATTTTTTCCTACGGTCTCACATCCACTGGTGAGCCGTCCGTACTTGAGACGTCATTTAAGGCCACCTTGTCACAAGATTTTTTTTAAGTGGATTTTTGTCCTGCCATAGGAAGGCGTAAAACTTGATCTGTCGCAGTTGTACACATGAGGGGTTGTTAATCTGTGTTTGAGAAATGTGCGTCATGGCAGTATTTGTAATATTACCCGATACCAGATGTAGATCTTTCAGACATTTCATATATCCTGTCTATGGAAACTAAGGTGTGTATTCCTATATGCTCTTCTGCAGTATTACCACCCCCTGAAAGAGTGCTAAGCCTAAAGTGGCTGATATTTATGGTACAGAAGCTATAGCTTTAGTTCATGTTTTTCCCACTTCCACTAGAAATACTTCCCTCGGGAAAATTTATTATTTATGATTGATCTGCAAAGGTCAGCACTGAGCTCATAACTAAAATAATAGTGGTTTTACAAACTACAGATTCCGAATTTTTAAAAGTATGTTCTTTTTCTCATGTTATTCTTAAAAATATGCACAAGATATTTAGAAGTCAGAACAAGTCAATGTCTGTCTTCAGTCACTCTAATGAAACCATTGCCTGCTTCCTAGAGGACTCTGTGTGCAGGGACCAGGCAGAGAAATGGGCCCACGGAGCCAACTGGTTTAAAACAAATATGTAAAGTAGATCGCTTCAGGGATGTGGTTACATAGAGATGTTGAGTTTCTTTTATCTTTCAAAGCCTTTTAATAACTAAGTGTAGCAAAAAGAATAAAACTATATGATTCAGCTTATGAAAGAAATCTTCACGTGTGTGATGGTATCATTGGGTTCATTTCTTACCCAGGGTATGTATGTTCATTTTGCCATAAAGTCGGCAGATATATTATGAGTAGATCCCAACACACCTGTACCCTATTCAATTCAAATTGACTCCCTGCTGCCAGACTCCTGTGGGAATAACGGTAACCCTGTAAAATCCTGCTTGGAACTCACAGTGTAGGGACCCCAGGACTCAGCTATATTTGTTTCACACACCACATGCTCTGGAAAATAAAAATGCAAAGTGATTACAAAGTTCCTCAGCCTCTTATGCTGGATCAACCAAGGAAAAGTGCATCCAGGCCCCTAAATACAATATTTTTGATTGGAGATTTGCTCTTTAAATGATTTCTTTTAATGGGGTGATTATCTCTGAGTCCTTTGACACCCCAGGTTACTTTATGATCCTTTTTTTTTCTGTATTTAACATTCTTAAAATAGCCGAATCCTTTCTGTATAACGTTAACATTGTGGTGCGATCTATTGTTTATAGGATTAATTGTGAGTCTAGGATAATGGGTAATTGAAGTCAGTGCAGCCAAAAGGATTTTATTTGGTTTTATGTTCCATTGGAGTTTACTTTTTGTACATAAGAAAATCAAATAAATATTGACTTTGTAAAAGAATTTACTCTTGAGTTGATGGTCATTTCTAAACCCTTTCTCATGTGTGGAAGGAAGAAAGGGGGTTTGGGGAGTGGGATCATTAGGAATCAGGCACTTTGCAAACTCTGTATTTGAATATTCTGTCTATAATTAGTTGGCAAAAGCTCTGTCCCTGATACTCATTTCAGTTCAGTTCCTAAACCAGAATGTTCCTTTCACGTGTGTGCCCGTAAGGCTGAGTGAATACCTTCCAAATCCACAATAAAACAGAAAAAGCTCTTACATGGCTGGGGCATGAGCCTGTACTCATGCTGCATGAAAACGAGATTTTATTTTTTTGGCTCATTACACTTGAGTAATACAGCTTCATTCTCACAAAACTGCTGAGCCCTTCCTACAACGTCTGTTAACTGGTGTTCAGCAGAACATCATTGTTGTTCATTCTGCAGTGAAGCAAAGGGCCAAATAGCAATGCATTTAAAGTCATAGCACCCTACATTTTCAATTAAGTGAGACAGCCAAGCAATTCCTGTGGGGACCCATCTCTACTAGTTCCTGAAGCCAGTAGAGAGGACAGCAAGCCGAGAAGATAAGTGCTACCCTTCTTAGATTTTTTTCATCAACATACAAACAGTCCGGTTATGCAGATGGGAAAACTTCAGCCACAATGTTCCCTGGTCCTTAGGGAGCCAGACACTGATACTAATCCTGTCATCATGCCACCCACTGCCTTTAATTAAAGGACGCTGTTGGTTCCAAGCTCACCAGAAAGCATAAGGGGCAGAATAGTTGACACAGAGCCCCCAGTGGGCATAGACCACACATGCATTGCACATATGGCAATTCAAGGGGACTCAAAGGGAACAGGGATGGAGAGAATGGCCAGACCGATGCCATTCACTCTATTCTCAGTGGTCAATTGAGAGTAGCACCCATCTTCAGCGACTGGCCATTTGTGCCCTGTCCAAGATGAATAAGATAAGGGCATGTAAAAGAAAAACCAGTTATAAAGCCCTAAGCAAAATCATTTTCAAAGCCAGTTGATTGATGTGTTTGCCTGCTTCTTTGTAGGAAGTGGCATACTCTAGATAGGTGGCTTTCAATAGATTAGTTGGCAGTGGCACTCGTTCTCAGAGTCCTTCAAAAGTTCCTAAGATATTAACCAGGCAAAACCAGGGCGTCCCTAATTGAAATTAGGATGAAGATGAGAATCCCACTCACATGGTGTCTTTTCACCACCTGGTATTAATTGAATTGTGCCCCGCCCCGCAAGGTACATTAAAATCCTAACACCCGGTACCTACCTGTAAATGTGATCTTTGTGGGGGAAAGAGTCTTTGCAGATGTAATTAGTCGAGCTGAGGTCATACTAGAGGAGGGGGACCTGTAATCCAATATGAACTGCTGTCCTTATAAGAAGAGAGAATCACCAGGGAAGAGAATGCCATGTGAAGACAACACTGAGGTAAGATGGCCATGTGAAGACAGAGGCAGAGATTGGAGTGATGTTGATACAAGCCAAGGAACATCTAGAGCCCCAAGAAACTGCAAAAGGCCACAAAGGATCCTCTGCTAGAGGCATTAGAGGGAGCGCGGTCCTGCCAACACCTTGATTTTGGATTTCTAACCTCCAGAACTAGAACTGAGATGATACATTTTTGTCATTGTAAGTCACCCAGTTTGTAGTATTTTGTTGTAGCAGCCCTACAAAAGTAATACACCCCCAAACCTACTGAACCCCAAAGACGACCTGAACCATCCTAGTACTCCCAAGAACCTAATTGGAAAAACACTAGTACAGATCAAAAATCCTGAGTTTGTAGTTTGATAGATGTTTCAAGTCCTGGATTTACTGGTTATTCCTTATGCAATCTCTGATGAGTTTCATATTCTATCAGGGCCAAAACTTAGCCTCTTGCTTTTTAAAAAAAAGGCAGGAGAGAAAAAGGGGGCAGGAGAGGTGAATTTATTCACTTAATTTACCTAACAGTTTCATGAAATCTTCTGTGTGGGCCTACTCTGAGCACATGTGCATCATACTCCAAATCATTAAGTAGCTGTCTGACCTCCCAACCAGAATCCCCAATTGGCCAGTTGTCTAGCCAGCCACTTTTTCTGTCTACCACTGCAGATTTCCAGCCTGCAGCAGGCCTGAGTCTCTGGAAGAGAAAAGATCTGACATTAAATCAAGTTCAAGTTGGATCATTCTAATTTCTGATTCAAGACTGTACTGCTATGTAAGGTGACTACTGAACGTTTCTAATATATGAGGATGACCAGAAAAGTTGCAGGGTGGGTTGGGGTTCATATTTGGGACTAAGGGAAGGTTACTGAATAAATTTTAAAGGGATAGTAGAAAACTAAAAGTGACATCTGTTTTAACTATGGCCTGAGTTAGGCTTGTTAGATATACAAGTTACAAGCATTAAACAGAAGATGTCTCTTACACTTCTGGGGGAGAATGTAGATTGGGCTGTTGAATAGACAAAGCTGGAGGTCACAGAGAGGGATTCACATCTAGGAGTGTCAGCATAGAGATGGTATTTAAATCCCTAGACTGGATGCGATTACCTAAGGAGGCACCATAGCAAAGAAAGGAAGTCTGAGGGTCTGTAGGAGTCTTCCAGGGCTGCCATAACAAAGTACCATAACAAATTCTGGGAAGCTTAAGGAACCAGAATTTATGTTCTCAGAGTTCTGGAGGCTGGATGTCCAATGTCAAGGCATCAGCAAGGATTAGTTTCCTCTCCTTAGCTTATAGATGGCAGTCTTCCTTTGTCTTCACAACATCTTCCTCCTGTGTGTGCCTGCATCTTAATCTCTTATTATAAGGACACCAGTCATATTGGATCGGGGTGTACCCCGATGACCTGATTTTACCTTAGTAACCTGTTTAAAGGCCCTACCTCCAAATACAGTCTCTTTTTTGGGTACCAGGAGTTAGGACTTCAACATGAATTTTAGGGGGACCCAATCCCGCCCATAACAGTCTGTCTCCCTGGTACAGGGGCGTTGTAGAATAACCTTTCATAGAACAGTAATGGTGAGCCCTGTGCCTGCCTGAACCCTAACCAAGACAATCAATTCTGAGTATTCTTCCTTCCCAAAGCTCAGAAACACACAACAGCCATGCATCCAGAGTTTCAGGGAGGTCCACTTTTCTGAATCAGCTTGTGGAAGGAAGGAAGGAAGGAAGGAAGGAAGGAAGGAAGGAAGGAAGGAAGGAAGGAAGGAAGGAAGGAAGGAAACAGGCACCACAAATATTGTTACCTTAAATTATAGTTTGCAGCCTGGAAGCTCACAGCTAGAAAACATCTCCAGCCACCCCAGCTCAGCAACTTACTTTCATGAAAGATCACTACCTCCAAAAAGTATGTTTTGACCTCACACTCGTTAGGATGGCTGCTACCCAAAATGAACAAACAAAACAGAAAATTTATAACATGTTCATGAGGATGTGGACAAAGTGGAACCCTTGAACACGGTCAGGGATGTAAAATGGTGCAGCCGCTGTGGAGAGCAGTATAATAGTTCCTCCAAAAATTAAAAATAGAATCACTATTTGGTTCCAGCATTACCACTTCTGGGTATATATACAAAAGAAATGAATGCAGAGTCTCAAAGAGATATTTTTTTTATGCCCCTGTTTATGGCAGCATCATTCACAATAGTCAAGAGTGAAAGCCCCCAAAATATCCCTCAATAGATGGGTGGATTTTAAAAATGTACATGCATACAATGGAATATTACTCAGTCTTAAAAAGGAAAGAAATTCTGATATCGGGAACAATTTGATGAACCTTGAGGGCATTATGCTAAGTAAAATAAGCTAGTCACAAAAAGACAAGTACTGTAAGATGCCACTATATGAGATATCAAGAGTAGTATAACTCATAGAAACAGAAAGTAGAATGGGGGTTGCCAGAAGCTGGAGGGAGGGAAATTGTTGTGCAATAGGTATAGAGTTTCAGTTTTGCAAGATGAAAAAATTCTGGAGATTTACATAGCAATGTGAATACACTAACACTATTAAAGTGTACATTTAAAGATGGTTAAATGGTAAATTTTATGTTATATGCATTTTATCAAAAATAAAAATAAATTTGAAAAGCTGATCCCAAAAGTTAAATGACCCAATTGAAATAGCAAAGCACTTTCAATGCCATGCTTAAATTATGTTTCCATATCTACTTGCTTTCTGTATTTGACCAGTATACCTGGTTTAAATATAGTATTTTATATTAAATTATATCCCAAATGCTTCATATCACTCATTCAATTAAAAAAAATCTGCCTGTAGTATGCCTAGTAAATATCTGAATCCCATTTGAATATTTAGAGGGCTGGCACACTGGCCGTTGGACTAAGTTATGGATGGTTTGTTAGAGACAGATTTGAAGTGGTTTCTCATTCTCCCTTTGTGGGCAATGATTCAATGACACTGTCAATTTTAAGGCTTGGTTACAGAACCAACCAACCTACAAGAGGAATTATGTAGTTTTTATTGTGTTCCTTTCACAAATGGGTATCTACCACTCCATTTCCTCTACAGTGTGGCTAGTAAGCCCAAATCACACTAAATGGAACCACTTGTTTTGCTGCATCATCCGTTACAGTATTCCCAACGCCTGACTGCCACCAAGATGTTTAGCATTTAAACGAGAGCAAACACTATTGTACATGCAGAAATGGGCGAAAGCCCGTGGGTTCTCTGCAAATAAATACATTTTAAAAAATGGTTCTTTTACATTCCAAGCCATGTCAAAACCATCTAAAAATAATAAGTCAGCAATTTGACCAAGGACTGCCAGGAATGGCAGAGTAACACTTTCCAGAAAAGTCTTCTTTAGTAAAGATCTCAAGGAAGAGAGTTGTACCCATTAATTACAGCCATGAAAGTTAGCTGTTTTGATTTGAATTATCTGAATATTCTTAGGAACTCTGTATTTAATTTTGGAAAGATAAGAGTATAATGCAGGTAACACTCTTGTTGTATAAGAGTAGGCTGGAAAGATCAAAATAAGGACAGAAGATAGGGCAACAGGAAGATGGGGGAGGGGAATGTCATCTCTATTCTAACCCTTTATTCTTGGAAATATTATCTCATGTCTGTAGGCAACTAGACTAGAATTTTAGCTCTCCAGGGAGAGCACTTCATCTAGAATACACAAAATGAGTGTATTAAAATGAGAGTCCTTCAGAGGTATAGACACAATAGGATAGATGATAGAGAGATAGAGAGATACATGGAAGGAGAGAGGTACTGATTTTATGGAACTGGCTAATGTGATTTTGTGGGATGATGACAAGTCCAAAGTCTATACAGCAGGCTACCAGATTTGAAATGCAGGCAAGAATTGATGTAGTAATGTTGATCCAAAATCTACAAACTAGAAATTCAAGCAAGATTTCTATGTTTACAGTTTTGAGGTAGAATTCCTTCTTCTGGAAACCTCAGTCTTTGCTCTTAAGGTCTTCAACTGACTGGATAAGACTCACACATATTATGGAGGGTAACTGGCTTTACTCAAAGCCTAGAGATTTAAGTGTTAATCACATCTAAAAGATGCCTTCATGGCAATGTCTAGACTAGGGTTTGACCAAACAACTGGGCACTATAGCCTTGCCAAGTTGACACACATAAATTTAAACATGATAATGAATTTCATTTTGCTACCCATAGTTGGTTAGGGCAACCTTAGGTCTACTCACTTGTCTGCCTACAGAATCCAACTGATTGTCTTTTTTCTCCCAGAACAAGCAGCAAAGAATGTTGATTTTATTCTCTCAGCTTCTTGCCTAACTGAGAAGAAGGGAAAGCAGACTGAGAAAGAGAAAAGTCATACTGATGTTGTTTTTAATATGTTTACTCGTTGTCAGGGTGCTAACTCTAATTCATAAAGCTGCGTCAATGGACTTGAGAGAGACGTCACTTCCCACAGGTACAGCCTTGACCTCCTCTGTCTTAATTGGCCCCAGGAGTATTCGGACAGTTGTCTTAGGATAGACCAGACTCCAGGCACTGTCTTCTCTTTCAGAATCTGCATTTCATATTACAGACATCATGTAGGTCCTACCCAGGAAAACATTAGAAGCATAAGAAAACAGTCAACCAGGGAACAACAGGCTGGCAATGGGTTGATGGTGTCTTCTATACCCATCACAGGAAGTACTGTCATAGGGAGCTCAGTTCCTTCTTCTGGTGCCAGGGGACACTCAGCAGTGGGTTCTCCCAGGTACTGAAGAGAGAAAAGCCCCCTTCTGTTCCTGTCTGAGCCAAGAGACAGGGGGATGGGAATGGGAAGGAGTAACCACTCTCCTGACATGATTAGTGGGACTAAAAGATTAAGTGAAACATCCCTCAGTGATTCATTGCAGGGAGTATGTTGGCCTCTTCCCCTAAACTGTCTCCTCCCTGGCATTTGTGCAGGGCACAGAACTGCCCGCCCCCCCTACAGAAGCCTGCCTCTGCCTCCATCTTGCCTCTCATCCTTCCCATGGCTGTCAACTGGCCACAGAGAATGCCACTTTCCTGTGTTCTACCAACCTAGCTTCAGAGCCAAACCCATGTAGAATTTCAAATTGGGTGTTCTTTTTGATCCATTGACTCCTTTTTCAGGGCAATGAAAGGGCCTAGCTTAGGGCCAGGTCAAAAGATAATTGGGAATTCTGTGAAGTCCTAATGAGCACAGCCTGAAGGTCCAGGCTGTGTTCTCACTTCCAACAACTACCTTGTGTTGACACGTCACACCACTAGCCCTGATTGTCTTATCCAGGGGTCTCCCAGCCCAGGCAGGGGTTCCACTCCCCTTCTGCAACTGCCTCACACCCTGGTCTAACTGCTAATTAGATGCCTCATTTCTTGGCATGTGTATGGGCTTGAACCATCTGCTTATTGATCACATCCTTCAGAATATATTGGATTTTGAGGAATCCAGCTACAAAAGCAGGTAATGTTGCAGGTGGCACATTGAGAAGCTTTCTCCAGAGCACACTTGAGAGTATAGAACGAGTGGTAACCCATAGCCACACATGTGAATCAACAAGCTACAGAAATACTGGCTGCAATGTCCATAAATTATCCTTATTATAAAGTGATACAATGATGAAACTCAGAATTTCCACATGAAAGCCTTCCACTATAGTTGGCACTATGGAAAAGAAAAATGTATGAAGTGGCCAACAAGCTGTACAGCTATGAGACCTGAAGCCAAGTACCAAAATGCTGGTTTCCCACTTTGCAGGTAATTCTGCACTTGCTTCCCCAGTCCGGGTCATGTGTATGAATCCTCAAGGAGACCATAAAACCTTTGAGGAAAAGGATGACCTGTCCATCCCTGTACCTCCAGCATCTCTAAATGACATGTTGGCACACATGTGGTTCTCGGCTCTGCTCTTTGAGCTGAACAGAATGGTGCTGCTTTGGATTGTTTTTAAACGCACCTCCAAAAAGAATGTCTGACACCCCTGGCATTCGTCCTCAACAAAATACAACCCCCGGGAAGATGACCCACTTTTCCATACCAAATTCCTGTCCATTCTTCCTTTTAACTCACTTCTTTGTGGGATATAGACAGCTTATTCTCAGGTTCAGGTAAGACACAGCAACATGAGCATTCCCTGAAGCACCAGTGTCCTTTGAGATTGCTCTTCATTTCTTGTGAAAGGGTTTTATTCCAGAGACCTCTACAGAGCACAATGCTGCAAGGACCCCCAAGTGAGCCAAGAGAACCAAGTCTGAAATAGGCAGGGCCACTATTCAACCACTCACCCCAGCAAGTAGACCATGAGAATGACCAAGGCTGGGTGACAGGAGGCCACCTTGGATCTTTAGCCTGCACCCCATCACATACAAAGATGTAGATGAGGAGGGACTTCCCTCAAAGTGACAATTGTGACAGAAGAACACTCTCACCCAAGATCCTCTCAAAGGCCAGGCAAAAAGCAATTTTCTTTTCTGGAGAGGGGTAAGCTAGGTTAGAAGTACCAGAAAGTGAGATGACTGGGTGGCTTGATCAGATAGCTGATCAAGGAATGTCTTTTCCTGAAGTCAGCCTGTTCTTACGGGGAGCAGCTGGTCCACATCCTGATGCTGGCTCAACCTCTGGGGTGGGGGGAAGAGAGAGGAGATATCAATGTTCAGAAGTCAAATCCAGGAAAGAGGGACGTCTGGTAAGAGTTTGACCAAGTCAAATTAGCAGGTATTTTTGTCTCAGTTGGTCAAACAGCTAATCCCTTATGAGGCAACAACAGGGAGGTAGAGGGTCTGTGTCTGGACCCTTCACAGGGGAAACAAGGAGACACTTGTGAGTCATGTATAAGTCACATAGGAAGGATGGCTCTTTTTGGTCTGTTTTCCAGAACACAAGAGGGTGAGGATTCTGGAGCACCCCTGTTTTCCAGGAGCGCAAGGGAGGTGTCACCCTAACTGCCTCATTTCCCCAGGGTTTCTCTTTCCTCTTCTGTAAAATGAGATTAGAATGATATATGCCTTACCTGCCTCTCATCAAGAGTGAGAATCCAATGAGATGTGTTGCTGAGTATGTTTTTCAGCCTGTAAAGCCCATATGAATAATGCCAGCTATTGTTATCTCTGATAACAGCCATTGAGCTCCACGCTCACAATGAGTTTCAGAGATCACCCTCGCTGTCATGACATTCATGACATTCTCCGTTCCTCACAGAGAGAGGTAATAAGTTTGCTATGTGGAAAGTCATGGTGGGACATGCTGAGGGCCCCTTGGTCTACCTCACAATGATGGAGGTGGGACACATTTTCCCCTCTGAGCCCATTCCCAGTCTGCAAAGAATTATGAATAATTTAGAACCTCACAGAAGATGCCTTCTAAAAGGCAGTGGCGAGTAAAGCAAGCAGGGGTGAGAGTCTTTACACCCTCAGAAATCGGAGCTCTTAACTCACTTTCCCTCAAAGGCTTCTCATGGCCCCTGTCTTTCAGAGGGAGGAGCCTGGAGCCCCTAGAAGCAAGTGTCACATCCTCATGGCCTTGGGAAAATGTGAATAATGCTTCAGTCAGCAAGCTAGGATAAAGATGCCTGGGGAGCAAAACTTTCTCAGAAATCCAAGGAAGAAAATCAATGTCTCTGGAAGGGAGAGGAGAGAAAAATCTATACAAAAGGGAAATGAATGTTATGGAATGGAATTTGAAGATCCCTGCCTCTCAAAGCAATTGACTCAAGAGATTGAAACCTAAAAATCTCTGGTTGGAAGGGGGAGGACTGACTCAGGAAGAGGAAGAGCCAGCTGATTCTTGTATTGACTGGCCACTGGTTCATGGGCCACTACTGGTATCTGGGCTAATATTTTTTTTGTCTCTGTTTTTTTCTGATTTATCAGAGTGAAGCTGACAGAGATCTTCCAAAAATGAGACATCGAGTTTAGATTTGGAACAAATGCAATGTCAGTTTATTAATTCTTCTCCCTGCTATAAATAAAACCCAAATAAATATGACAGCTTTTACATTTAATTTCCTGAATGAAATGCCCAAATTTGTTTTTCAGTAGGGTTTTGAGCACCAATTTGCATCCTTCAGAAGCAATTTCATCAGAAATACCCTAGAGGGAAGATCCATTTTATCCAGTTGTTTAAATGATTGTGCTGGAGATATATACGGCCTTCCCTAAATTATCAAATCTAAAATATTAATTCTAGAATGTTAATCCATCAGTATTATATTATTGATGGAGGGTATCATGTCCTAATTATCTTTGCGTGTGCATTACTAGGCATGAATTCTCTCATTCTCAGATAATGACATCCATTTCACCATTTGTCACATAGACTACTGACCACTCTGGCCCACCTTCTATTTCTCCATCAACATCCACATTGTTCTCACAACTAATTCTCCCTCCAAAAAAATGGTTAGAAAAGACCAGGCGCTCTCAGATCAAATGAAGAGCCAAAAGTTACTTTTTCCACCTGTTCTTCCTTTTATATACCTATTTTTCTGCCTGGGAGACCACAGTAGTCTATCAAAATGATGGACAGATAGTGCTTTCTATCAAATATGCTAGAAATATCCTCTTAGGAAAGATTGTATTGTAAATGACACATTGGGTATTGACTGTTGTTACCAGCATTTACTGTTAAAAATAACCCTACTTTATTAAAAAAAAGGGGGGGGGGGATAAAAGTCTCATCTAAATGGAAATAAGGAAAGAGTCCCATGTTTGTAACCTGTTCATGTTTATCATTCCAAGTCTCTTGAAATCAACTGAATGTAGCAACATCAGAAGTTGGCCAAGGGAACAAGGTGATTCCCCCTTTGATGTGTTTGCTCACCAACCAGGAGCCCTTGGGGTTAAACTTTCTCTTACTTCATTGATCCTCCAAGATCTGAAGGCTTTGAACAAAATTGACCTGACTGAGGCCTAATTCTTTCCTTAATTTGCTTAAGTCATAGACTGCATCTCAGATTGTGACAGAGCTCCTTACATCTATAAATGATGACAAGAAAATTGGCCCAGGATACGATTGAATTCCTAGCCTTCTTTATTTGAACAAATGATTGGTCATGCTTTAAACATAAAATAACTTCTGAACTGGCAGTGGAAGGATAGTTTTTCACTAGATACAACTTTTGCCCCAAGAGGAGATGAAAAAATGATTAAAGTATATGGGGGTTCAGGTGAGAGATGCTCTGTAGGCCTGCATCCTATTTGGCCATGCCCAGAAAAGCTTAACACGTAGCCATCCTTCTGACCTCCAAAAGAACCCTAGCATTTTAACTGTAGGTACATTTTTTCAGGCTACCCTGTTTTCTCTGCAATAGAAACAAGGGAATGAACTGAAAAGAGTCACTGGCAATAAGATGTTTCCATGATCTCCTCTTAAGCTTTATCTGTGGAGGGGCTAACTCCCTAATCACAAAGTAGATATATCCAAGACCCTGTCACTTCTCAAAAACAATTGCTTGATTGACTTGCAATTTCAGTTAAAAGTTTTTGTTTCATGAATTGGTTGTTTTCTAAATTATGTCTGAGAACTCATTGACTATCTTAAGAACAATAAGTTTTAGGACTTGAATGAAGTATTTCTCTGCATTTGGGTAGAATTCATCTTCAATTAGCATAACAGGTGGGCCCATTTTTCTGCAAAAGATTCACTATAGCATTCAAACATTGCATCCAATTGGAAAGTGCTTTGCTACTTTCTTTATTCTTTACCAGTAAATTTGTTTCCCAATTGGATAATGAGAATGATCTAAACAAAAAATTAAGTGATTGTGATGATTTAAAGAGAAAAGTAGGGGATTTGGAATCCAAGAGCTGTTCTTCAGTCCTTAATTTCCTTTTTTCTGCCTTTAGCATCTTGAACAAACAAACATTCTCAAACCCTGGTCTCATCATCCACAAAAAGGAATAGCAGTGCCTTTTAAGGACTTTCTTATGAAGCCAACCATACAATAGATGGGAATGGTCATTGATAACTATAAAGTTCTCTGTAACACATTTGTTTTCCCCACTGAAAGACAAGTTATAATGTGGTATTACTGTGGGTTTGGGGGTCAGACAAACCTAGATTCAAACTCTGTCTCTTAAGACTTACTTGTAAGCCATGTGGTCTGGGCAGTGTGGAAGGCAAAATTGTTCAATGGCCCCCAGATGTTTAGCCCTAGCCCTCAGGACTGGGGGACTATAGTGGAATATCATGCCCATGACAAAAGGGATTTTGGAGATATTAAGCTTACTAATCAGTTGACTTTGAGTTAGTGAAAATGAAAGTTATCCAGGGGAACTTAATCTGACCATGTAAGCTCATTAAATTTAAGCAGGGAGTTTTCTCTAGCTGGTAGTAGAAGGGGAAATCAGAGAAACTGGAAACATGAGAAGGAATTTGATGCATGTTTGCTATCTTGGAAGGGGAGGGGAACAATGCGAAAAGGAACTCAGAGTGGTCTCAAGAAGCTGAGAACAACCCCTGGCCAACAGTCCACAAGAGAATAGGGACCCCTGTCCTATATCCACAAGGATCTGGATTCTGCCAACAGCTGGGATGAGATTGGAAATGGCTTCTTCCCCAGAGCCAGCCCACCAACACCGTAATTTGGGCCTGGGAGACCCTAAACAAAGAGCTCAGCTGCCTCTGCCAGACTTCTTACCTACAGAACTGTGAGATAATAAGAGGGTATGGTACGACTTAGCTATTAAGTCGTAACTTGTTAGGGCAGCAGTAGAAAACTAAGACAAGTTTAGGAAAAAATGAGGTAAGAAGCCTGTCCAGTGCTGGACACATAGCAGGAGAAAAGGAACTTGTAAATGTTAAGTTTATCCTTTCCTTTAGAACCCATTTCTCAAACATTAATATGTACATGAAATAGCTGGGGATCTCGTTAAAATGCAAACTCACATTCAGTTGGTCAAGGAGAGGCCTGGGATTCTGCATTTCTAACAAATTCCAGATGATGCTGATGCTGCTAGTTGGGGAGCCACATGAGGAGTGCAGAGCTTTGGAACTCCATTCCACCAGTGGATCTCAACCCTGACTACACATTGGAATCTTTTGGAGGACTTCCAAAATGGTCAGAAGCTTGATTCTACTTCTAACTGAATTTGTCTCAGGTAGAGAGAGCAAAGGCATCAGTTCTTAAAGAAAATCTCCTCTGCAGCCAAAGATGACAAGTATTGTCTCAGACCTTCACTACCTGGAAGTCTCTGGATCAGCAGCATCAGCTTCATCAGGAATTACATTACGTCCTCTCCAGACTCTTCAAATCAGAATCTCTAGGAGGAGTGTGCAAGAATCTGTGCTTTCACTAGCTTTCCAGATGATCCTGATGATTGCTTAAGTGTGAGAAGCATTGCCTGAGAGCAATACTCTCATTCTCTCAGGGTAGAAATGAAATCGGAGAGACTGAATGATTACTTAAGACAGATGTTGGCACAATGCAGCCTATGGACCACTCCCCTGCCTCCCATTGATTCTGCCAAATGCCAGTGATGGTGTCTGCCTTCCTGCTATCAGAGGTTCTGGATAAACAGCCCATGCTTGTCCTTGTTTGGGTGATCGTGGTTTATTTCCACAGACCCATGGGGAATCTTATTGATGGGAAATTGAGACAGGCTTCTTTTAAGATTTTCCCATTGCTGGAGGATTCTAAAAAGGAAGCAAAGGTGGTTTGAGCCTGAATGCTAACAGGAAGGTGTACAATTCAATGACCGGGCACCTTGGTAATTTTTAATTTGTAAGCAGGGACCAAGTAACAATCATGTTAGTTGGAAGACCAAGCCTTTCATGTTAGTTGGAAGAGTGGAATATTTACTTGTTTGGTGTAAGTTGCAGAGTGTCCTTGTCTCTATGTTATTTCTATATGGTCCTGGAGTGCTCTTGCCTCTGTCCTGTTCTATAGAGCTGAGTGGCCTTGTCTAAATATGGTTCGTATTCTGTGAGTGTTGTTTATCTTCATTGGTAACGTCAGGAACTAGCCACCATGGCCGTTTTCACTTTCTCATTGTTCAGGTGGCACAGTATCTCCTAAGCTGAGGATCAGCAAACTTTGTCTGTAATGACAAGGTAGTAAATATTTTAGGATTCGTGGGATACACACCACAGTTTCTGTTCCAAATTCTTTATTTTTCATAACACTGTAAAAATATGAAAATCATTCTTGGCTCCCAGGCCATACAAATGTAAGCCATAGGTTATGATTTGATGACCCCTGAGCTAAGCCAGTGCTTCACCTTCCATCTGTAGCACATCTCATTCAGCTACACTAAGGGGAAGGTGAGAGGCCTTGGAATGTGGAACTATTGCCCACCAAGGATGATCATCCCTCCTCTTATCACCTCTTATCCTTATTGCTGTCTGACTTGAGAAATCCCACTCTTCCCAGACTGACTCTCTTAGTCTCAAATTCTCCCCAGAACTGTTGCAAGAATTTTACTGGAGAGGATGATCCAAGAAGCCAGCGGAGAGCAAGCAATGCACAAAAGAGGTGAATCAACATAAAGATGAATTTTTAGAGTTGGAGTTGGCCACCACTATAGGAAACTGCTGGCTTAATTCTGCAGGACTCTTGTCTCAGGGAAAGAAAGGAGGAAGCATTTATCCATTGGCTGCTTTCCACCCTGCTCTGATCAGAGGATCCCCACAAGGAGATCACTCCTGTGCACTGAGTTAACTCAGCTGGGGAGTTATGGCTCCATCACATGCTAGAACAACAGAGAAGTGTAAGGCCCAAAGCAAGAGCCATGTGTGAGGATGGTCAGGCTGTATCTGCTGGAAAGTGGCTGGAACTGGTACACAATAGGTTGCCCTACAGTGGCCAAAATACAAGATGAGGTCCAGAGGGTCATCATTCCCCATGAGCCAACTACAAGATGAAAGCATCAAGGAAAAGGCCCCCCTAAGGGGAGCCCTTAGGAACGTCCCCAGGAAATGAGGCCAGAGAAAACTAGATGAAGCATTCTAGAGATCTTTGCCTGGTCCTAGCTACTCAGGAATCACAGACTTGACTTCTCAGCAGCTCTGGTCACCCTTGGCCACTCCCTCCCTGAAAACCTTGTTCTACACTGGACCTCCATGGCTCCTCCTAGCTCTCTGGCTTCTGCTTTCCTAGCTTTTTTGTAAGCCCCTTTTCTGAATCTGAAATGTTGGTGTTCCCCCGGCAATATTGTTTCCTTTCTTTTTTTTAATATTTTATTTATTAATTCATGAGAGACACACACAGAGAGAGAGAGAGAGAGAGAGAGGTAGAGAGAGGCAGAGGGAGAAGCAGGCTCCATGCTGGGAGCCCGACGTGGGACTCAATCCCAGGTCTCCAGGATCAGGCCCTGGGCTGAAGGTGGCGCTAAACCACTGAGCCACCCGGGCTGCCCTCTGTTTCCTTTCATCCCAAGTGTTCTCCCCAGAGAAACTTTCATGTTTGTCTATACTTCAACTAGCATCTATGGACAGACAACACTAAAATGTACATCAGACAGACCACCAGGCAGCTGATGGTTACTCCACTTCCACATCAACAAGCCTAGTGAAGCCCTAACAGAGTCTATCTGCAAGAATAGGCTTGGGTTGACATCAGAAATACCTGGCCAACTGGTAAATGTTGTCCTCAACTTTATACAGACCCCGACGAAGGAGTAATAGGAGCATCTGATTAAATTGTCACTTGTTCTTGCAGTAACCTATGGCCAGGCTACCTTTATCATTGATGGGGGGCCACAGCCTCCGCCAGGGCCTCTCTCTGTGAAATATCCTAAAGGAGGTAACAAAAGAGATCTTTTATGGAACTTAAGGATTTTTCTTTATTTAGGCATGACCTAATAGAGTTGTTTGGCACATCTTTGATTCCAGAACCCAAAGAGAAATGGTAGGAAGGTGTACATGAAAGAAGAATGAATTTTTGCTTTCTATAATCAGAAATGGCTTAGAGGGAGAAAGACTGTGTGTGTGTGTGTGTGTGTGTGTGTGTGTGTGTGTGTAAGAAATTGGGAGGAAGAAAAAGAGCTGAAGATTTGAATTATAATTGCACAGGAAATGCAGAAATGGTGAAAAAGGGAATAAGGTGCAAAAGGAAATGTCTCTGTAATTTTATTTTGGAAAATAAGATACACATCTCTCCCTTATGGTATCCTCCAAAATTCAGATGTTGAAGTCCTAACCGTCAGCACCTCAGAATGTGACTGTATTTAGAGATAAGGTCTTTAAAGAGGTCATTAAGGTCAAGTAATGTCACAAGGGTGGGCCTAATCCTTACAAGGAGAGATTAGGAAACACATGCATGGAAGAAAGACCCTGTGAGGATACAAGGAGAAGACGGCCGTCTATGAGCCAAGGCAGGAGGCTTCAGAGAAAACTAACTCTGCCCACACCCTGATCTCAGCCTCCAGAAGTATGAGGAAATGAATTTCTGTTGTTGAAGCCCCCCAGCCTGGGTACACTGTCAAGGGCAGCCCTTACAAACTATCACACTTCATGATCCTAGGGCTTCTCCAATTCAGAGATGGTATTTGACAGGATGTTTCTTTTCTAATTTATTTGTGTACAAGGAAGGATTGGTTTCCCCGTTGAAGGGTTGGCTGAAAATGGAGTCCCCAGAAAAATCTAATATTGGAAACTTCCAATTAAGACTTCCCTCCCTAGTCCATGACTCCACACCCTCAGGTCTGCCATTGGGAACTCTTCTCTAGGAGGCAGATTCTCTCTCCCACAAAACCAGGCAGGCTAAGAGGCTGCTAACCTCCCAGGAAACTCCTTGGGTGCTGTAGAAACTTCTGTCTCTTTGTCTTAAGTAGCACTTGTTTCCACCAACTTCTACAATCTGAAAACCTAACATTTTGCAACAAAATAGATTAGAAAGGCAATGTGGAAAATGTAACAACCAATTACTGCAAGAAACTAACCCCCCCCCCCATTTCCCTTTTGACTTATCTCATTAAATCAGGCAGTTTATACACAGAATCTTCCAATTTTTAAAATTAATTATAAATGCCTGAAGGTATTAAAGCCCTGAGTATTTACAAGACTGCACAGCCAGACAAAAACAGAAGGACTGCTGACTTCCCAATCAGGCAACTTAATTTCCCAATTATCTTCCTTAAGTAAATTGTGGATCTAAATATAACATATTGTAATCTTTGCCATTTTTCTGCAGGGCTGATGCATCAGTGCCTTGATCTCTTGTTTTCTCTCTTTTGCTCAAGAAAACAGGGTAAGGGTGATCTAGATGCTTGTCAAATAAGACAAATTAAAAGGGAGACCTGCATGACATTACCCAGCCAGCAGCAGTAAGGGGAAATGGGAGGACTTGAGCTCCCCATGCCCTGGACACTGGGAAGGAATTAATTAATTAATGGTTCTGAATTTAGACCCTTCAGGCAGCATCTCAGAGTTGAATGGCTATAGCTGACTCACAGGAAGCCCAGCTTGTTATTTCAAGGTGACATCAACTGACTGACAATGAGCCCTCAATAAGCATAATATTTATGGCAGCTGATGAGAGCCCACAAAGCAAGCCAGAAGCAGCCCATTTCCCTGAGACAGGCCCCCCACACTCTCGGAGGTAGGAGTAAGATCCAGAAACATCGGAGTGTGGCTGAATTCTTTATCTGCACTCTGGGGAATATCAGCTCAAACTCTGACCTCCAACAGCTTTCTGAAAATCTCCAACTGCAAATCCTAAAGATACCTTTCCCT
Source organism: Canis lupus dingo (assembly GCF_003254725.2). Taxonomy (NCBI): domain Eukaryota; kingdom Metazoa; phylum Chordata; class Mammalia; order Carnivora; family Canidae; genus Canis; species Canis lupus. The sequence goes on along the minus strand of NC_064264.1, from coordinate 50,952,006 downwards.
TAACAGAATCCAGAGCCACCAAGCCTGGTTCCTCAGTTGCTCTATGTTCAAATAGTTCTTGATTACCTACAATCAAGGAAACTATTTAGGGTCTGGCACTCTACCTGGCACTCTAGCTCCTAAACTCCTCCCGGCCACCCTTTCATAGCCCCTACTGACCTTCTCATCTTTCCTGATACTGCATTTTTATTTTGAACCTGTTTTTGCCAATGTTTTTTGAATTTACATTCTAGTCTTTTGCCTTGTCCCCCCTTCTAAATTTATATGTTGAAGTCCTAACCCCCAGGACCTCAGAATGTGACTTTATTTTAGAGGTAATTAAGATTAAATGAAGTCATTGTGGTGGACCCTAATTCAATAGGACATATCCTTATAGGAAGAAAAGATTAGGATGCAGACACCCACAGAGGGAAGACCACCTGAAGACACAGGGAGAAGACAGCTATCTACAAGCTAAAGAAAGAGATCTCAGAATGAAGCCAACTCTGCCGATGCCTTGATTCTAGGTGTCTAGTCTCCAAAACTATGAGAAATTAAAATCCTGTTTTTTAAGTTACTCAGTCTGTGGGACTTTGTTATGGCAGCCCAAGCAGACTAATGCACCTTGACACCCTTCTAAGACACAGATTTCTATTTTTTTCTTTTTTTTCTCCTATACCAGCCATGGACATCCTCCCCACAATGCCCTCATCCCCTGGAACCAAGGGTAATGTCCAAAATATTTTAAAACTGTCATAACATGAGCACTACTCAACCAAAACAGATTCACCTATTAATAAATGGTAAGTAAATCAAGGAACCCCAGAGGAAACAACAGTGTTGGGAGGCTTCAATGACATTGAATGGAATGGGGGCATTTAATGGAAGCTATTCGCCATGGAAATATGTTAGTATTTCCATAACCTCTACAGCCATCGCACCCAAACCAGCTGCACATCAGCCTGCTTCGTCCGTGCAACCAAGCAGCTAAAAGTACTCACACACTCTATCTTCCTCTGATGGGAAAGAAGCACCATCATTACTCACTTCAGTAAGCTAGAAATCTCCACATCACCCTTGATTCCTTCCTGTTTTTTTGTATTATTGGTGACGACTGCAATAAGATTGAAATCCTGAATGTGCCCCATTCCCCCACCAAATTCACTACATCTCTCAGTAGTAGGCAATGTCTCCATCCAGCAAGCTCCAGCAAACATAACCTTTGTCCTTCAATATCAAGGAATGTGGACAACAGGCTTCCTCATAACTGCTTGGGCATGATGGTTTCTAAACCTCTGGAAGTTTTGAGGCTTACATAAGCCCTTAGGTTCACACAACAAAACTTCCTAATTCTCTCAACCAGAAGAAAACTAGGTAGGTATTGTGGACATCTCACCAAACCTTATTGAGATACCTAAGATTCTTATAAGTGGAGATAGTTGGACTTTCCAGGATGTAGTGGACCTTCCAGTGAAGTCTTCCTCTTCCAACCCAATGCTGTCTGAGTGGGCCTTTTCTCTGGGCCAAAGAGAGGCCACAGCAATCCTGTGGTCACAGTGGTCGCTCTGGACTCTGGGAGGCAGTTTGTCCTTTTTATTTGAAGATAGAACACAACTGAATGATCTGGGGAGAGAAAGTGTAATGTCCTAGAGGAAACCATAAGATATCTAAAAGGATACAGCCAGTACTCATTTCTGTTGCAAGACAGTCCTCAATAGTTGTGCCTCCTGGTGTTTGGTGTATTATTCCAACTTCCACAAGAGGTAGGGTTCCTTGGGCAAGCTGATGTCCTCCACTCCTTCGTCCTAAGCCAATCTCAGACACCCCACACTGCTGCTGCAGCTCATTTGCTGTAGGAACATGGCCACCTCCCTTGGAGACATCACCTCCATTTCTATCCTCAAGAGGAATTTTCCAGCCCTCACCTAGAATGCCCATCACACTGATGAACAAATTCCTTAACAAGATTATGTTACTGCTCTATGCCACTTATCATCTGCTAGACTATTTTGGTTTTTAGCCATCTCCTCATTTTGCCACCAGCACCCAGCATTTTCATGTTTCTTCCCACCCATCCTAAGATGAGAGGAACATTGAATCCCCTCTTGCTAATGGCCAGCAGTCCAGTGAGATGCAGCCCACACAGAGGCTCTGGGAAGGTAAACCCAAGGGCAAGTCCTCTATCCTAACTTCACTTGGGAGATCAGGAGGCCTCGTCAGAGTTTGAGAGGTTAATTGCAAAGGGGTGACAGAGGTCAGCAGCTTTTTGTTGTTGTTTCACTAACTCTCTTCCCCTGCCCCCTTGAGAAGCAGGAATTTAAATATTCCAAGATATCCATCAGCAAGCTAGCTTCCTGTCACATAGTTCCTGCTGATGGACAATATGAAATCCTTTTGGGAAATAGCATTGGGGTTCGGTTATAGCCGGACCCTTCTATTGTTAGAGACAGTGGGGAGTGGCCAATTTATTTGGGGCCATAGTTTTGGTCTCAACAATGAAGAATGTAAAAAAAAAAAAATACATAGTACAACATAAATACCCCTTTTCTTTGAAAGGAAAACACAGAGAAACTTACAGAAGCTGTTTTAATTGTCTGATTTGAGTCTTCCCTGGGAGTTATTGCTGTTATCATTCAATCACAAGATGACACCTTCATAGATTTATATCATGAAATACATTCCTACTAGCAGTTGATTCAGTGACTCTCAATTCACAAACAGAGTTAGTGTCCTTGCAAAGTACTTTCATGTCTTCAGAGGTCTCATTCAGGGAGAGAGCAATAGAAAGCCCCCACTTTCCTGATTTTCTTTTCAATTCTCAGGAATAGAAGTTCTTTACCCTGCAAACATTGTCTAAAGGCTCTGTCAGCATTGCCATATTTTGAATACAGGTAACAAAGTTGTTTGGATATTTTTATTCCTGAGTAATAATATCTCTTACTAAAGAACTGTTGTCTCTTCCTTCTCCTAAGTGAGAGAGAGAGAGAGAGAGAGAGAGAGTGCAAGAGAGAGAGCGAGCTGCAGTTTTTTTAGGCATGGACCTCAAAAAATAGATTTGTATACATATTCTAAGAGGCCAAGGGATGCTCACTCCAGGCATAGTATTTCAGGGACAGCTAAAATAATTATATGTGAAATGCTAGCAGAAGAATTTGGGGCTTCACATGAAGATACTATAAAGCAAGGGAACAGTTGAAAAAGCAATTGTGAAACTTAATACTATGGAAAACATCTGTCAGATCACAATTCTACATGAAAAGAGAAATCTAGCTACACCTAGAGTTGTATGTCCTGCTGAAAAGTAGGACAAATATAAATTAAGCAAAAAGAAAGCAAAGGTACATTGGGAAATATACAGGACTCTTGGGGGAATTGCTTCTTTTTTTTTTTTTTCTTTTTAATAAATTGGAAGTCAACTGGAGAACGAGTCACAGATGCAAAGAGAAGTATGATCAAGGTAAGAATTTTTAAGAAGGTAAAAGGAAATTCAAACACAAAATAGGACTTTGAAAGAACCAAATACTTGAATATTTCATTGGCCAGATCAAACTACAGGTCATGGATTATAGAAAAGACTTGCTGGACAGAGTTAATTTTTTATTTGCTTTTAGTTGGAGATCTGTTTGTGGTAGGCAGTAGAGTTTATGGTTGATGTATATATGAGGCCAAGTCCAAGACCAATGTCATCCCTAATTTTACACTCTGTGTTGATGTCTGCTCCAGCAAAGGCGGCAGAAAAACTAAATTAAATTCAGTACATGCCATTCAACAGAAACACATCTCCTCAAATCTCTCAAGAAACAAGATCCTCCCTCCTATCTAATTCTCACACCTCTTTTATAAGCTCCTTTTTTGGTCTTTCTGTTAATTAATGCCTGAAATCTGTCCAGTGGGCAGGTTTCCTAAGGTCACTGAAGAATCACTGGAAGGGAAAAGCCACAGATAATTTTTTTTTATCATGTGTAGCTCAGCTTAACTTAGAGTGGGGCTAAAGCTCTACACCCCCTACTCTACTGGGGCTACCCAGTCCCTCTCGCTCCATCGCATAGCACCACACAACCACACACCAACCCCCTCACCACCCCCAAAAGGACACTTCCTATAAAGTCAATAAATGGTTCTTGTTTTAAATTCTATGTAAGCTTCCTCTAGTCCCTTGATAAATAGAAATCATGAAGATAGCAGTCTTTAATACTTTTGAAACATGCATTTACATTTATTAGCCTTAATAAAAAGTAACAAGTTATCAAATGTTTTGTTCTCTGATCTGATCCACTAGCCTGTAACTAGTTTTTAAATGCTCAGAGACAAACTGTACCCCCACAAGTCACACTGTGGTGAGCAAATGAAATGCATGACCATAGTTTTACATAATATTCATATGCAAAAGGATGGCTACATCTCATAGAAGCACAATTTAATAGACTGTCCTAATAATATGCTGGGGGATTTACATGCACAGTAGTCCTCCACTTATTCGTAGTTTCATTTGCCAAGGTTTCAATTGCCCATGGTAAACTGTGGCCCAGAAGTAGAAGAACCTTTTGGTGAATCATCAGAAGATCAGTCATAGCCTAACACTACATGATGATACCTATGTCATTCATCTCATCATATGGGCACTTTATCATCTTACAACATCACAAAAAGAAGGGTGAGTACAGTATGGTAAGATATGAGAAAGCCTACATTCACACAACTTTTATTACAGTATATAGTTTTAATTGCTCTATTTTATTATTATTGCTGTAAACCTCTTACTGTGCCTAATTTATAAATTAAACTTACCATAGGAAAATATGTATAAGAAGAAACATAGTATATATTTAGGGTTCAGTACTATCCATGGTTTCAGGCATCCACTGGGGATCTTGGAAGGTATATCCTGTGGTTAAAGGGGGTCTATTGTACTACACAATAGCAATCCAAAATTCAATAAAAAAGAAAAGTAGATAGACTCTCTTGAACTAATTGGCAAAATAGAATTTAAAGGTTTTTTCTTTGTGAATTTTTGTGTAAGATGTTTTTTTTTTGCCTTCACCTCCGACCGTAGGATATGAAGAATGATAAATTATGTGATTCTACATGCAGCTTGGAAATAGAGAATTAATATTACATGAATGTACAAGATATCATATGATGTAAAAGAACATAATGAAGGAAGGAAATAAACTCTATATATGGTTAAGAATTCTGAATGTCTGTGTGAATGCCATGTTCACAGGGATACCAAGTGTGATGAATTTAGAAGCCAGGTTATTTTTCAAAAGGATATTTTTCTGTTCATTTCCCAGCCACATAGGGAATAATTTTGAAGATATGTTATCATATACCCTAACATGGTCTTCATTCATAGCCAACCACCCAGTCTTTGCTCTTTGCTGGACTTTTTTATTTTGTTTTGTTTTTATTGTGATATAGTCTTCCGAGTTTCATCCTGCGAATTCTCAACTCTCATCATAATTGTTACCAATCTACTGTTATCAGTCAAGCATATTATGCTAAGTAGTCAATTGGATACCACATAGAAGAAAATATTTTGACCCCTGCCTCACACCATAAACAAAAATCAAGTTCCTATTACATTCATTGTAGAGCCAAATTTGAAAAGTACAATTTCAAAGTTGTAGAAAATATTGTAGGAGATATATTTATGATGTTGGACTAACCAGAAGTTCTTAACAAGTGCTTAAACCACTAACTCTAAAGGGAAATTATTGATAAATTTGACTTCATTAAAATTAGCAACTTCTGTAAGTAAAAAATCAACATTAAGTATATGAAGAGACAAAATACAAGCGGGAGAAGATATTTGTAATACATATAAATTGGCAAAAGACTTAAATCCTGTCCATTTAAAATATTCTTACAAAGAAAAACAGATAAATAATAGAACATTGCATGTAAGACTTCAATAGGCACGTCACAAAAGAGAGCATCTAAATTGGCAATAAACAACCTTACTAATCATCAGAAAATGAAAATTAAAACTACAGGGATGCCTGGGTGGCTCAGTGATTGAGCATCTGCCTTTGGCTCAGGGCATGATCCCAGTGTCCTGGGATCGAGTTCCACATCAGGTTCCCCATGGTGAGCCTGCTTCTCTCTCTGCCTATGTCTGTGCCTCTCTGTGTGTCTTTCATGAATAAATAAATAAAATCTTTTTTAAAAATTAAAAAAAAAATAAAACTACAATGAGGCACCACTACATACTTGTTATTATCAGTAAAATTTTATAAGACTAACAAATGTCAGCAAGACTATAGAGCAATTACAACTATCATTTCATGCTGGGGGGAGTCTATAATACAAGTGCTTTTGTAAGCTTTTAGGTAGTACCTACTGAAGCTTAAAGTGTACATATGCTCAAGAGAATTGTATCCACATGTGCAACAGAAGACATTTCCATCCATATTAGAATTAATTTTTAAATTGTGGCATAGTCATTCAGTAGAGTAGTATACAGCAGTGAAAACATGCTGCATTTACCTCTATTGAGCTCAAAAACAAAAGTAGACATACACACAAAAATTATATATTATAGGATTCCATTTATATCAAGGGCAAAAACAAGCAAAATTATCCTTGATGTTACAAGTCAGAATGGTGGTTACCTCTGGGAAAATAATAACTAAAAAGGAGCATGAAGAGACCTTCTGGTTGCTAATGTTCTATTTCTTTATATAAATTGTGTACACACGAATGTGTTATGAAAATACATCAAACTGTGTGCTTTTATTTTTTCTATATGCATACTGTACTTGAATTAATTTTATTTTAAAAAAGAATGCATGGCCACTATGTTTCCATATTTAAAACAGGGTAGATTTCTACAACTGCAGACTAATGACATTCCCATATTGGTTTCAGAGGGAAATAGTAAATAGAAGTAGAAATCACTTCTGTGTCATAGGATGCTCTTAATTAAAGCTATTTTCTGATACGCCTTGTATATGTTCCTCCACACAGTTCCATTTTAAGCAGTATTATGAAGCTGAAAATTAGTCTAATGAAAAAGAATTAAATTAGTTTAAATTATACAACATGATGCAATTAGCTCTAAACTTCTATAGTATCTTAACTCCTCAGAAGTTAACATTAGGAGCAATATATACCTGAAGTATGTACAGAACAGAGAAAGTTGAAGGTACAGCCTGCTTTACACCCGCCAGTTCTCCTTCATTGCAAACTAAAGCCAAACAGTTATTTTGAATATCTGCTATATTGCTTCTAATTTCTTCTAGTAGTTCTATTTATCCTATAAATGTTGATTGTCTGAGATTGGAGAATAGGGGGTCCTATAACTCACTCCCTCTCCTCCTTACAAAGAAAAAGACAGATAACTAATGGAAAACCAGACCAAAAAAAATTTGAAACAGGCATTTGACAGAGACAGGGAGGATCACAGCTGGAGTGTCCAGGTCCCCCCAGGAGAGAGCATAAGGAAAAGGGGTTCATTCAGCAAGAGCTTCGGCCTGAACTAGCAAAAGAAAATGCGTGTGGGAATATGGTGTATTGACTTGAGATGCAATGATATACGATACCAAGAGCTTTCTTTTCTTTTCCGTTTCTAATTTCCTTATACCACTCTTGAGTGTCCAATGGGCATGGTGAGAAAGCTGCTGGTGACCAGAGAGAACCAGGAGCTGGACTAGTAAGGCACTGGGAGCTCATAGAATGCAAGCCAGGTGTGAAGACCGTCCAAAGATCATAGGGAGAGAGGGTGACTTCTCAGTCATTTGGGACAGGAGTTCACACTCGACTGCCATGTAGTAAATGGAAGGGGTCACAAAGACTTGTTTACATATACAGAGAATCTTGCCCGTAGTAGGTACCTAAAAGCAGGTAGCTAATATTCTTTCCATATACTTCTTGCCTCAAGAAGGTCATGAGAGCCTCCATAACACTGTTCAGAATGGAAGGGTCTGCAGGACATACCCAAGCTCTGTCAGAAAATAGCTTGGATTAAAGACATTTTACAATAAAGGAGAGATACTATGAAAAAAGAACAATTGCTTGAGATCATGCCACCTTCAAACTGTCTCCTATTTGGACCATGACTCCTTCTATTCTATTTGCTTGCTTCAGAAGAAAACAAGAAAGCAGAATTAATTTGAATGTTTTTCCTTAAGTTGCATGGAGGTAATGACATTGGAACCCAAAGAAGGAAATGTAATCAGAAGATTCTCAGTTCTCAATAAACAATGTTAATATGATCATAATGATAGAAATTCTACTTGTTCATTCAACCAACATTTGTTAACTATCTGCCAAGTGCCAGGCATCCTCTGGGCACATGGGCTAGACCAGCAAACAAGAAAGAAAACAAAACAAATGAGCCTTCTCTTTGTGAGCTTCATTCGTATGATGTACATCCTAGGGGAGACGGATAACATATTTAGGTCATCATTGAGACAATGAGACATGTACTGGGGAAAGGAAAGATCAGGCTATAAGGGATAGAGTGTGGATCATAAAGCAAACTGCATATTAAGATGTCATTTGAAGAAGGTCTGAATCTGGTGAGAAATAAACCTCTGATGCCTAGGCTTTCTTGCCCAGCAAAAAGGCCACGGTGGCTGATCCTGAGCAAATGCGGAGAGAAAAAGTGCTGGAAGGTGGGCAGGGAGTTGGGCTGAGAGAGGTGGGCAGTTGTGTCTAGCTTTCTAGGCCCTTGAAATGACTCTGTCTTTCACCCCTGGTAAATGGGGCCCCGGCAGGGAATGGGGCCAAATGAGTGACATGATCATTCAGGCTGTGACATCAAGAACAGACTGGAAGGGGCAGAGGTGGGAGCAGACAGGACAGTTAGGAAGCTACTGCACTTTCTTGTTTTTTAAGCATTCTGTATCCAAGGCACGAAGACTTAACCACTGTTAAGACCCAGGCTGTGAATGTCAGCAAGTTGGCAAGATCCAAGTAAATGCAGAGCTCCGAAAATCAGGAGGTCAAGGCAGGGGAGGATATAGAGAAAACTGTGACAGGAATTACTACTTTTCATGACAAGCCCTCTATACTCTCTTGTTTTTTAGCTGCCTTCAGAATAAATGATTTTTAAAATGTAGGTGGCATATGCCCACTTGAGCCTAGAAGGAAGTTCTGACACAGGATTGTGTCAAAATGACACAGGATTGTATCCAAATTGCTCTTCAGCATTTGGGGCAGAACTCATTCCTTATAGTAGTTTTCCAAATTATTTTTAAAACATTTATTTTATCACCTCCTTGAGGTGATAAGGTGAGTGTTTTCTGCCATCTTCATTTACACATCTGCAATAGCTAGCTTTAAACAGCTGACATTTATGCAAAGCAAAGAGCTTGCCAGACTTAAATATTCAGCACAACATGGTAGGAAAAATGCAGAGATTCCAGGCTCTGCCACTTAAGAGTAATGTTTGGAATACTTTCCTTAGTAGACCTGAGCACCTGTAAAACAAGTCGAAGAGAAACATCAACTCTGAGGGTTGCTTTGAGTGTTTGATAAGCTAAAAGATATGAAGGACTTTGTAAAGTAAAAAGTGCTAAACATCTACATTTCATATGCCGTTGCTCAGTGCTTCATACATTCTATACATTTTATTCCTTCTTAATTCTTTATAATTGTTGGTGAAGGTGTGCCATTAAAATAAAATGGCAATAACCTCAAACTTTGATTCAGTTTTGACAGGTGGCTGGTCCCATCAGCCACTTTGTGATGCTTCAAATCCAATTATTTCATCCTCTTCCAATTTCAGGTAAACATAGTTTCTATAATAAGTTCTTCATAGTCAAAGGAAATATTTTAGGGACTTTCCCCTTATTCCATGCAAAATTTTTCTTGATGAGAATAGTTTACTTTTATCACATACCTCAGGTGTTGAACTTTATGATATTTTGACATACATTTGAAATTTAAAGAGAATTATGTCAATTGCCATGAAACCACTCTACATAGATCTTAAATAAGAGGCTCCCTACAGTCAGAATGCATATGTAAAAAGAATAACCCATCCTCCCAACACCCTAACCATTCATGATAGTTAACCTATCATCTCACTGAAGGTTTAGAAACCAAGCTTTTGCTAACATTGGAATCATATAATCTTTGGCTTAGTTGACAAGCCTTTTGTCTAACATACTTACCAGAAAACAAGAGAGATGGCCTGATATTTCCCTGAAACTTCATTATGGTACTAACCTTTCAACGAGAAATGGCATTGTGAAATGCCACGTGCATTTTAACTCTTGTTCTAGTTACTAATGGTAAAGATGACCTATCAAGAAGATGGGGGGAAAGAGCATCGTTAACCATGTGATAACCTCAGTCCTCAAGTTTATTAATACCCTCTTTTTCAGGAAAAGAGGAAAAATTAATAATAATTTTAAATAAGATAAATAATTAATAATATTTATCTTATTTGTTAATGCACTCCAAGAAATATTGCTTTCTATTATTATCAGCAAATGAGGGATCCGGGGAGATGTGATGTTATAAAGTCCTGTGAGAATGTCACTTCCAGCATCTGCTTATCTCTCTTTTCCTGAACTTTCTCTTGTCAGGTTGATTGGCAGAAATTGATTCTGATTATCAATTTCTGAGCCCAAATTCACATATCAGACAATAAAGGATGGAGGGTAGTTTTTTTTTAACTCATCTAAAATCTCTCTTCAAAATATTTTCAGAGATTCTAAAAAGAGGACAAATCTTCTTGTCTATTTTAGTTTGAAGAACAATCTACAGGCAAGATCATCTACCCTGCTGTTCCATTCAGATTTGGGAAAGATATAACTGGAGTAATGAATAAATAAGAAAGCCTCTCGCTGAATCATGCCCATTGGTCCAATTAACCTGGACTACTTACTGGGGTGGTAATTGAAGCTTTTGATGTGGTCAACATTTGGAGCTACCAAGGATTCAAGTCCAAGGTCTTCATCTTTAAATATATCTAAATGCATTCATATTTTTTTCACTCATCAGATATCAGTTGAGGCATAAATATTTATGCCAAACACCACTGTAGGTGGTAGGAAAGCAGTGACCAAGGAAACAAGTCCTCACCTTCATGATGCTCCATTCCTGATGGGGCTTAGAGAGAAACAGAGTCAAGTGAGGTAGCTTTGGGGCACCTGGTGTTGAGTGGATGCTATTGTCATTTTATGGTGAGAGATGTCCTCTCTGGTCAAAATGACTATCTTAAGATTTTTAGGCTGCTATTACAAAAATACCATGAAGTGGGTGGCTTAAGCAACAAATTTATTTCTCACAGTTCTGGAGGCTACAAGTCTAAGATGAAGGCAGATTCAGTAACTGGTGAGAAGCTGTGTCCCGGTTCATAGACAGCAGTTTTTTCACTGTGTCCCCAGGAGGTGGAAAGGGCAAGGGGTCTCTCTGGATAAAGATAAAGATAAAGATAAAGGCCTAGTCCTATTCATGACCTACTATGACCTATTCACCTACTCACCTCCCAAACGCCTCATCTCCAAATACCATCACATTGGAGATTAAGGCTTCAACATATGGATTCTGAGGGGAGACATGCAGGAAGGGAATGAACATTTAATAAACACCTATGACATTACATGCCAGGAAATGTGGTATACATGCTCTCCATAACATTTCCCTATCAATTCTCTGAATAGTTATGTGAGATAACTATCCATGTCCGCATTGCATGAGGAAAATAAGTCTCAGAGATGGTAGGCAAGGTGGGATGACAGAGCCAAGATTCAGACCCAGGATTGAGGGGCAACTGAAGTCCATCTTCATCATGCCTTTTCCCTCTAATGATGAAAGAAGGATCCCATGTAATAACTGTAACCAAACAATTTCTCTCACTAATCACCATACTTCCACTATTGACCCCTCCTGCTGGTTCTCCACAGCGCAGCCAAAGTGATTCTTTTGCAAAATCACACATTTGTTCACATCCCTGCTCACCGCCTTCCACCCCCTATTCCCTCACCCAGAATACGGCCTCAGCTCTCACCAGCACCTGCAGACCCTGCTGGCCTGGTCCTTCAGATCTTCCCCTGCTTCAAGCTCTCCTTGCTAACTTCTCTTTGCCACATGAGGCTTCATGCTCTTCCTGGAGGGAAAAAAACTAGTCTTTCCTGTCCCCAGACTGCATCACTTTCTGGAACATCTGTCCCTATGCTATTGGGTGGCTCATTTCCTCAGTTGATTTGGGTCTCTACTCAAATGCCATCTTCCCAGAAAGGGCTTTCCAGAGACCCTGCCAAAAATGGTACCAGCCTCCCATTCTGTAACACCTTCCTCTGCTAGGATTTCCTTCCTAGCATTTGTCACTATCAGATATCAAAGTATTTGTTTACTCGCTCATCTGTTTATATTCTCTCATCTGAAAGCATCAGCCCCATGAAGGAGGAACCTTACTTAGCTCTCCCTTTCCTTCTCTTTGGCTCTCATGCCTCCATTTCAAAGGTGTTTTTGGCTTTTTTTTCCAGGACGTTACTAATTCTGTTACCTGTTGGCTAGCTCTTCAGGCTTCAGGAGACAGCTGGCAGGCAAGCCTCTGTTTGTGTCACTGTCACCGCCCACCGGGCCACCTCCCTGAGTATTTTGCAATTTTGCTGAAGCATCACTTCAGCGTTGCTTTTCAAAATGTGCTCACAGAAACTTGCTCTTTCCTAATTGGGGGAGGGGGGTACATTTCTTGTGTGTTTCTGGTACTCTATGACATTTGGATCTCTAACAGTCTTCATTCTACAATGAACTGCTTTGAAAAACCAAATCATAACCGTTCTCAGAGATTTACTCAGGCCTAAAGTTTGGCATATAAAACCTGGGGAGACCCATGTGTGATCACTTTGTCTTTAAATTGCCTCTATTTGATCTGTAGGTCTGTCAAAAATACATGGAAATGGGATTAAAAGTTGCTGGGACCGTGAACTTTAGGAATAAGCCCAGGAAACATTTCTCAGCCTCAGCACTATTGATATTTGTGCTGGATAATTCCGGTCTGGGGGCTATAGCACCCTCCTGCCCATGGGGACACCTGTGAAAATGTGGCTAAATATCCCATGGGGAGGGTCAAGATGGAGATCACTGCCCCCTGCCACTTGTGAACCACTGGCCTATGGTCCTGCCATTCTACCGCTTACCAGCTGAATAACCTCAGACAAGGTGACCTCAGGGTGCCCTAGTCTCTCCTTCCTAACGTTGGAATTAGTACTACTCCTTTCTTGGGGCACCTGGGTAGCGCTGTCAGTTAAGCATCTCTTGATTTTTGACTCAGCTGATGATCTCAGGGTCCTGACATCAAACCCCACATTGGGCTCTGCGTTCAGGGCAGAGTCTGCTTAAGATTTTTTCTTCCTTTCTCTGCCCCTCCCACTTGTGTGTGCTCTCTCTCTCAAATAAACAAACAAATGTTTAATATAATAATAATACTCTTTTCTTTATGTGGTAATTGTAAGGATTTAATAAAATAATACACGTAAAGTGCTTAAAGCTGTGCCTGGCTCATCATAAGCACTCAGTAAGTGTTAGCTATTCTTTGGAAAAGGAATTCTAAAATATCTCACAGACTGACTAGGCTTGTCTAATGAAGTGAACTCTCAGATCAAAGACTTCAACACAGAGTTTTATATACAGAGTGTTACATAAAGCAACTTAGTAAATATTAAGTAAAAGAATTATATACTTCTACAAAAAGACTCCAAGTAGGTGACAAATTTTTGAGTTCTTTCTAGCTGTCAAGTACTATACTAAGAGCATTACATATATTTTTCCCATTTTATTCTGAAAATAAAGTAGGAAATTGATCATGTTAGTCCCATTTTATAGTAGGAGGACTTCAGGCTCCTGGTGATCAAGCAACGTGTCCAAGCTCACCCAGGTTGAAAGTGGCAGAGCCAAAACTTGAACCCAAGTTTGTGTGATGCCAAAATCTATGCATTATGTTATAGAATCTTAAGGCTAGATGGGAGCAGAAAACCTGCTTGTCTGAGTTCCACAGCTAGTCAGAGAGCCAGAAGGCAACAGCTGTATTGCAATGATTATCACACTTGTCATGCTATCTTATTCATAGGTTTTATCTTTAAATGTCCAAATCCCAGTAAATGTGACAGGGCCATCTCTTTTAAAATGCCACCTAAGGTTTCTCCTTTCTAGAAAGTGTCCTAGTTACAGACCACAGAATCTGGTGTTCTGTTCACATGTAGACCATGCCAACAGGAAGAGATTCTGTGATTTCTTTCTAGCCATCCACAGGGTGAGAGCAAGGCTAACTGCCCCATCTCTTGTGGGGTTAGTCAGTGTCTCCAAGGCTTTCCTAAAACAGATACTATTGTGGAGCTTGCACAAAATCTAACAACAAAAACGAAATATTTCAATTCCCAACTTGCAATCCATTTCAAAGGAACCTGTTAAAGTTAAGGACTCAAAATGGGAAAGAACTCCAAACTACTGCAGCAAGCATTTTGGTTGCTACTTTGGTAAAAAGAGCCCTAACAAGCTGTCCAAGGCAAGAATCATTCTGCATACACCAGCTAGTGCTGTGTCTATAATTTAAATATGCCCATTAACTGGATCCTGGTGATACATCTATGCATTGCAAACTTGGTGGGCAATAATAAAAATCAGGAGCCAAATTTGTGAAACACTTGCTTATCAACATGTTTGAAGCTCATCAATGGGCCCTGATATAACATGAATTACCACTGAAATATTGGGAAGTAGTATTTTGTATAACCAGGCTTCAAGAGGTCTATGCTATCATACAAAATATACACTTGGATATTGCCTCTGGATCACATATGAGAAGGAAAAGCAAAAGCTCGGCCTTGGCACACTCTGCTGTTTGCCCTTCTAATATCCATTCTTTCTCTTTTTTCTTACTGACAGAACCCCAAATTTGGTCAGGTTTCCAGTGCACCCAGCTAAAATAAGGTGACACAGTTCTTCTCATTGAGATATAAGCTGAGGGATTCTGGAAGGCTTCTGATGAGCTGATCTAGGTACCACTTCTCCTTTCTTCCCCTTCCTCTTTACTTTTGTCCAGAATGCAGTCACAATGACTGCAACAGAATCAGTCATGATGAGTCCATGATGACCAAACCATGCAGTAAGTAGGTGAGTTAGGAAGGTAGGAGGTGGTAGTAGAAGGTCAGCAAATCTGACCTGCTGCCTGCTTTGATATAGCCCACAAGAGGGATGGTTTATATGCTTTCAAGTGGATGGGGAAAGATCAAAAGAAGAATAATATTTCATGAAACATAAAATTGTATGAAATTCAATTTCATTGTCCATAAATAAAGTTTTATTGGTGGACAGCCATGCTCATTTGTTTACATTGTCTATAGCTGCCATTTATTTGTCTATTATTTATTTGCCTCTTGTCTATGGCTGTTTTCACATTACAAGGGTAGACTTGAGTGGCTATAACAGAACCTATACAGCCTGCAAAGCCTAAATATTCTCTGGGCTTTTACAAGTTTTGCCAACCCCTCCTCAGACAACATCCTTGGCCACCCAACTCCAAACTTCGTGTTGTACGAGAAAAATAAACCCTCTGCTGATATAATTCACTATTTTTTCCCAGATTTTATGTCTCTTGCAGCTGAAGGCAATTGCATTGGTGCACAGCTAAATCAGACTTGATGAACTGGAAGAACCAAGGGTGGGTAATGACGACAAGTGGCTGGAGGACATTCTGCAAATGTCAGGGCTCTTCATCTATCTTCCTATAATTCCCTCAAGAACTTTAAATCTTTCCTTGGAATAGGCTGTGGCTATAAAACTAGAGACAGGGAAGGGTTTACCCCTTTAAAGAAAGATAAATCCCTATAGGATTTTGCAGCCTAGTGTATGTACAGAATCAGAGAGAAGCAGATTGGTGAAGTAAAATACTTTAATGTGTTAGGTATCTCTTGCTGCACAAACACTATTTATTAACTCACATTTCCTGTAGCTCAGGGGACCCGGCAGAGCTTAGCTGGGCCCTCTCCTTCACAGCATTGCATAGACTGAAATCAAGGGAACAGTGGACCGGACTCATCGCACGGCTTGCCAGGGAAAGGATTCACTCACACAGATATTGGCAGAATTCAATTTTTCAAAGTGTGTTGGGCTGAAAGCCTCAGCATCCTATTGGTCATTAGCCAGAGGCTGCCTTGCTATGTGGTCCTCCTGGTGGGGCAGCTGGCTTCATCAAGCATGCAAGTGAGAGGACAAGCAAGAAGTGTAAGCAGGACAAAAAATCACAGTCTTTTATAAGCCTCTCCAGAAGCAACCTCCCAGCACCTTTTCTGTGTTCTATTCATCAGAAGCGAGTCACTCAATGCAGCCCACTTTCAAGGGGGAAGAGATTAAGCAAAGGTATGAATTCCAGGAGGTGGGGATCCTTGGCGGCCCTGTCAAAAGCCATGTACCACAGTCATTCAAGTTAGCACTCAAAAAAGCCATGGATTAGAAAGTGGACCCAGGACACAATGGGATACATTTGAATGGCACCTGCTATGTTCACACCCTAACAAGGGCAGTGCCTGATGCCTGCTCCTGAGACACACATGCAGCCCAACTCCACCGACCCCATTCCCACCTTTAGAGTTCCTCATCTTAGCCAAACAAACAAGAAAAAAATTCTAACCCTGTAACCTATAATCTAGATACATTAGGAAAAATTTTTCCCTGTGGATAGTACACCCTTTTACCTTTTGCCTTAAAAACATTTGTTGGGTTTCCCATGATCTGAATTCAGACTAGTTCTCCTGAGTAGCTAGCTACCTACTGATAAAGGCAAACCAAGAGTCCTTTGGCTTATGCATTCTTCCCCAGCCTTGACTGGGTCTTTCCCACCCTCCCTGACTTTCCTCCTTAACTTTCCTCCAAAAGAGGGCTCCCTCACTTCACATTCCCTCCTCCTGGTGGGAAGCACTTTCTGAAACAAAGAAGCCCTTGCCCACCCCCAAGGCTGCTCAAGTGGCCACTTCTGACCAAATAGGCTTCAAGTTGGTGCTACAACTATCTGAGGGCCTGTGAATTAAACTCTTTAAAATGTGCAATGCTGCTTTGATCTTGGCAGACAGCATCCCTCATTTGAATGCCCCCTACCTCTTCTTCAAAGCAGATACTTTGAACCAAAGAGTTAATCATACTCCTGAAATGAGTCCCAGGGAGTTGGAAACATGGCATCATGCCCTGCCTGCCTATTTTGCAAATTTTAAAATGCTGGGCTTCCAAAGAGCTAATACTTGAGAGTCTTTTAAACACATAGAATACTAAATGGGTTGGGGGGTTTTCTGTCATTAGCTTTGAGCAGCTAAAAGGGGAACATGAGAAGGAAATGTAAACTATTTTATTTTCTTCTTTTGGCCAGATCCATTTCTGATTTAAAACAGAATAAACCAAGAGTCTCCAAAAGAAAAATATGCATGAATTTATACAGACCCAATAGTTATACCCACTTGTTAGCAGAGTTCTTTATATTAATTCATCTCTTCTTTTTTTTAATGCAACATAATGGGAGGCCTGCCCTGCCTGGCCACCCAGGAGTGGGTCACAGGGGGCAGCCACCAACAGACCAGCTTACATGAGGATGCCACAGCCCCCAGGAAAAGCAGGGAAAAAAATTTTAAGGTCTGATGAAATTAAAACTGTTGAGATAAATTCTACCCCAAAATCTTTATGGGAGAGGCACCCCAGAAGGGCAAAGGGACTTGCCCCCATGTAGAGAGGGCATTGAATTTCCTGGTACCCATCCTTGGGGACAGATTTATGATCACCTGGGAGGGTGGCTTTTTAATACGACAGTGGAAAGGAACAATCAGCTGTTCTCTGTAAGAAAAGAAGGGGTTTGTTTAAAAATAAATCATTAAAATAAATAAACAAATAAGAGACTGAATATACAAATAGGCAATGGCCAGACATATGTAAAAACACAGATTCTGACTCACAACCTGCAGCAGCCTGCCCCCGATCTATAGGAAACCAATCCTCCTATCTGCAACAAATAGGCCAGGAAGGCACCAAGAAGCCAGAGTGCTAGCTCTAGTGATAATCGAAGAAGATAATCTACATAAGAATCTACCCCCAAATGGCCAGGACTTAATTAATATCTGATAGCTTCTATAATACTTTATCCCACTTCCAACTTGGGACTAACAGAGAAAGCCAAGTATGTACCCTAACCCAACCGCATAGGTCACCCCTGTTCTGGTTAGCCTGTCTCCAGCCTTCTCAGGTTAGCAGCCTCTAATCAGAGCACCCTTGGAGCCATCCCTTTTTCCTCCATGGAGTTCTCCCATCCTCTGCCTGCTTCTCAGTCTCTACCAAACCTAAGTGATGATCACTCCCTCTCCTGCTATAACAAGCTCAGAACAAACAGCCTGTTTTTTCTGATGTGATTGGTCTTTATTTCCACAAAAACACCCTGAAAGAACTAAGGGATGTCTGGGGAGCCAAATACAAAGATCTTCTGGTGAGAGTCTAAGAGGACCTCGTGGGTGGGACCTTGGGTGAAAAGCACTGTCACTCTTGCCATAACTGTCTCTGTCTGGTTCCCATACCTGAGACAGCCTCAGAAGAGAACCCAAATCAATTCAGTTCCAAGACTTCAAGCACTGGTTCCTCAGTTTGGTGTAGTCTCAAACTCCCCAGTCCCTCTGAGAACCCTTCTTCCTGAGTTCTGAATGTTGTTATAGAGTGTGTGTGTCCCTTATTCAGTCATCCTGAATAAGGTATCATATTTATCCTATAACCATTGTCCCCACCCAATGCCTTCAAGAGCGCTGTGCATACTCAGGCCTTTTGATCACTAATATTAACTGACCTTTAGAAAACTCTTGTCTCACAAGAATTTGGAATCCATAACTGTCGCAGATGCATTGACCTTCACTTGTTTTAACAAAGGTGAGTCTAAAATTGCCCATTCATGGTGAGCCAAAATAATGTCAGTATGCATTAAATTTAGACATATGTTGGTTTGGAGTTTTAGCTAAGGAAAAATTAAGGATGTAACAGATAAAAGTCTAAGTCTCAGTGGCTTCCGGGAAAAGATGTTTATTTTTCTCAATAAAGCTTACTCAAAACCTGTGGACAGATGGCCTCAGAGCAATGATTCAAGGACCTAGACTCCTTCTGTCACATGGCTTCATCATCTTCAAACACCAGGTTCCACAAGTTACCATGTTTGTCTGTATCAAGCCAGAAAGACCACGGAGCCAGGCCTGAAGGTGTGAACATGACTTGTAGCACATTCTATCAGGCAGATCTTAACCATAAGGACACCCCTAACTGCAAGGGGTGCTGGAAAATGTGCTCTAATTCTGGACTCCAAGGAAAGAGAAGCAAAGAGCTAACTAGTTTCTGCTATATTTATTAGGGCAAGAAAACCTTTGCTGTGAAGACCTTGCTAATACCACTCCCTTACCCAAATACCTGGCTTGGTCTCTGGAAAATGTGCACAGGCCAAGCTCTAAATTGGATTCTTCATACATCAAAGGATACAGTAAAACTCTTGATAGCTCAGCCTTCTCAGACATGAAGGACAGCTAACAAAGCCTACAACAACAACAGAAAGTCCTGCCAATTCTCTCTGCCTTTTTAAAGGAGCTCTGAGCTTTAATTTTATTGCTTCCAGAAGCATTACAGCTTTCATGAGCCAGTGAACTAGTTAATTGGCTACAGTAATAACTGAGTCTTAAAAGGTGGCACTTAACCAAATATTAAGAAACTGTGACTCTGGAGTACAAGCTTTCAAGGATGAAGAGTGTGTCATGGATTGACATGATATCACATGTGACAGTTAAGGACAAGAGAAGAAATAACAGTTTATAAAGGGAAAAATTATAGGAATGCTTAGATTTGTTTCACATTCACCCATTAAAGCCATAAGCTCCTCTAGCTGATCTTTGGGCTACAAATAAAATAAATACAAAAGATTAAAAAAATAATTAAAGGTTTCTTTGTTTGACACTGTGTCTGACCTTTTTTTCTCCTTTTTATGTATGGACAGCCCAAGCAAATCTGATGGAAAAAGTCATCGAGATTTCACTTCTAATGCAGATCATGATTTATTTTGACTTATATGCAGAATCTAGCAGAATGATCCACGCCTTCCTCTAGAAATGAGATGTCAGGGCAGAAAAAATGTGGTGTCCTATCCATACACAGCCACAGCTTGCCTCCCCATTTCACATGTGCATCCTCCAAGGACAATCAAGCTTGAGGCCCCTTCATCAGGCTGACACAGGCCACGCTGCATGTCCATTTCTACTGGCATAAAAGTTGAGAGCCATACTGCACCCGAATTTTCCCTGGTGCTCACCAAAACATCAAGGCTACTTGCAGGGGATTCAGAGGAAAGTCAGTCATAGAATAAGAGTAATGCTGGCCATTTTTTAAATGAGAAAATGAACATGATCTAGCAACCTGGCTCAGATGTACTTGTCTGTTTTCCATTGTAGTGGGCCAAAAATTAGCTCTCAATTTTCTGCTTGTTCTCTTCTCTACTTCTCTAACACGGCTCTCCCTGCCCCTGCCAATGACCAAAATGCACACTATCCCCAGGTAGTCTCGCTCCACCACCTTCCCAATCCCAGGCCCCATTCTAGTTGAATTCCAGTTATCAAGGTAGATTTTTACAGTATCTTAAAAAAGCACATATGCATATATTGCCTTTTTCCTACATTTCTCTCTTTTACTTACAATCTTGTGTATCCAGTGCCTCTTCTCCCCTCCATTAATGCTGATAAATTGCATTTGATTATAATTCAGTTCCTTTTCTAGTGGGTTAAGTGCAGTAAAATGAGCAGAAAAGTAGCAAACAAGGCATCAACAGCCTATAATGGCTTATTTTTACCTCCAATATTTTCTCAGATGATTCTGCCTAAAATTCTCCAATTTGGGGTAATGATGCAGATAGTGTGTAATATGAGAAATTGGGGTAGAAGCAGCAGATGATGATGATGGTGACAGAAGGGTTATATGTGAATAAAAACCTAGCTCTGTGTGAAAGAGCTAATAACCCAAGTGCTAAAATGAGCCTCTATTTAACAGCTCCATGAGTAAATAGAATATATTTTCAAGTTTACTTTTTAAAAAACAAAAAGCGCATACCTAATGGTATATTTAGAAATGAAGGACCTGGCTTCTGGGTTAAGAAAACCATGCTAGCTGCAGGTCTCCAATAGCACAGGGACCTTTTGATTGGAGTCACTAACCTTTTAGAACCCCTTTTGCCTTAGAATACTAGACAAAATGTCAGGGCCTTTTGGGGCTGATAAGATCTCCAGATGTGAATCCATTCATATACACCCATGAAGACCACCACTACGGGACATAAGGGACTCATCTCTTTATTTTAAAATAATGTTTAGCTCAAGTTTCCATTTCTTTTTTTTTTTTTTTTTAAGATTTTATTTATTTATTCATGCGAGACAGAGAGAGAGAGAGGCAGAGACACAGGTGGAGGGAGAAGAAGGCTCCATGCAGGGAGCCCAATGTGGGACTCGATCCCGGGTCCCCAGGATCAGGTCCTGGGCTGAAGGCAGCACTAAACTGCTGAGCCACCTGGGAGACCCCCAAGTTTCCATTTCTTAAGGGGCTTTATACAGAGAGATTATGACCACAATAAAATGACTATGAGATGTAGGATAAAGAGTTGATATTTAGGAAGGACCGGAAATCTCTCCCAGGGCCACAGCAGGCTTGGCCTGCCATCTCTCCCATTGCCTACAGCGACTGAATGCAGTTCTCAACCCCTAGTCCTGTGGACCCTCTCTCCTATGATACTCCAACTGATCACTGCCAAACAACAACTCTGGGGACTGTGCAGAGCTTTTTATAAAGATCCTTCCTGACACCTTGGAACTGCTCACCTTTTAGGTCTTTATTTATGCCCAGCATTGTGTAGGCAACCCTTCTGACCACTATCTCTCCATTTCACTCTGAACTCCAAAGTATTGCACCACAAAACAAGGGTAGCATGCTAATGGGACCCCCTACAGATGCATGCAAAACATGTATTCTTCTCTTGTTTCACATAAGATGTTCCCTGCTGACATGATTGCTAACCTTCCACTCTTGACAAGACCCAGCTCCACACCTGCAGCCCACATTTAATCTCCTACACTAGACTTGGATACCTACAGGAACCTCAATTTCCTCTCTTGCTGACCATCCTATTTCTAAGGAAGAGGCCTTAATCCTCTTCTAAGGGCCCATACTTTCTACCTTTGCCTCTAATCTCATCCTCATGCCCTCTCCAAGACTTAGTTTCATCATCCATCCTCAACGGTACTTCAAATTTCTCCCTCTTTGATACTATAGGAATCCAGAAGATGCCACCCAAATATGCCTTTTTAGCATAAGGATTATTTTGAGAAATAGCAGGCACGGAGAAGCTCTGAAAATGGTAAACGTTACCCTTTAAAGGGAAATTTACATTTATAAAGGATATCTCCATTTGTAAGGGTATCTCCCTTTCTGTACCAGGAAGAGAAGGGTAGCTGTAAACCACAAGTAACTCTTACCAATGGAAAAAACATAAATCTTCATAACCAACTTATCCTTGTTCACTGTGCTTTTCTTAGTCACTTCCCCTTAACTGGCCTCCCCAACGCTCTTCTTTGAGTTAGTTGAAGATAATTATGTCAGCCTGAATTCTAAATCATGTCTGTCAGCCATACTCCTTTCCCGTATCTATGAGATACACTTGTTGATAAACTTCTGTTTATTCTTCCCTGGTTATTCTGTATTTTGTTATATGGGCCCCAACCAAAAATTTAGAAAAATAGAGGAAAAAATATTTTTTCTTTCCCTGCAATACATTTCAGTTTTTTTAGTTAGTCCCCACTTTAAATCAAAAGGAAAAAAAAAAGTGAAATGAACTATCTTTCTTTGACCCAGGTATGCTTATGTTGCTCTGTTTTACTTCCCCAGAAGTAACTGCCAAACGTCTGGAGTTAGACAAAAGCCCTCATAATCTGCTGCTTCATTCCACCAACAAAATCTCACAGTATCCTTTCTGCAGTAAATCTTTCTTATACACCAATACTTTAAAATTTCTTTTCCCCTTACTTCAGACCATCAAAATACTACATTACTTCATTATTTACTGAATTCTAATCACTTTTTAAATGTTTATCATAGAGCAATATTCAACAAATGTTTATTGAAAAGCAAGTGGACAAGTCGTGAGAAAGAAGCTCATTGAATGTATACAAACTGAACACACCCATATACCCGCACACAGACCAAGACTCAGAACATTACCAGAATTCCAAATTTTCTATTCATGTCCTCTTATCACTTACTTGTCATGTCCTCTTGTCACTCCCTTAACAAGTGAACTGCTATTATGACTTCTGGAACCATACAGTAGTGCTGCTGATTTGTAAACATCCTATAAATGAAAGCATACTGTATGCATTATTTTGCATGAGTCTTCCCTCACCCAACATTGAGATTATATGTTTGTACACATCACTGTATGGAGTTATAGTTCATCCATCGTGTTCCTGGAACTTTCCCCTGTGTGGATATATTATCAGGCATTATCTATTCCAGTCTGGGAAATTTTATGGATGATCCTGCTGTGAACATCCCACTATAGATCTTTCAATAAACATATGTACATGTTTCTGTTGAGTATACATTTAGACATAAAGTGAGGGGGGCCATAGAGTATTCATATCTTCAATTGTAATATTATAGATACTGCCCGTTTCCAGAGTAGTTATATAATTTACACCCACACCAGCAGGGGACTGATTTCTGGTTGCTCCATATCCTTGCCAACACTTGGTATTATTTTTAAAATCTCTTTAATTTCAGCCTTCCTGGGGGAGGGGTGAGCATCAATAATTTTTATTATTAGATCAACAAACTCATCCTCCTTCAATATTTAATGTTGCAAACATCCTCCCTTACATCATAAAATCACTTCTTCCAGGTTCAGTCTATGTCATTCATGGACTCTTTCACCAAGTTTTATCTCTTGTTAACTCCTCCCGATTTGCAGTCTTGCTCTTCTTTTCTTCTGTATAAACTCTCTCTCTCTCTGCGATTATATCCTTTACTACAACTTCAGTTGTCAGCTCTGCAAGTATCTCCTCTTAAGTCCTGATTCCTTCCAACCTTGACAGAGCAGTCTTGCATTGTTTTCCTCATTTATTCATCCACTTGTTATTGATCCTTTACTGAGTGTTGATTGCTTACTTACTGGATATCAAGCAGTTTGGTAGAAAGCAGAGATATGAATTTTAATAAAAAATGGACTTTGCTCTCATTATGGACCGAATTGTGTTCCTGCTTCCCCCAAATTCACGTATGTTAGAGCCATACCCCTCAATGGGATCATATTTGGAGATAGGATCTATAAAGAGGTAATTAAGGTAAAATGAAGTCATAAGTGTGGGGCCCTAATTCAACATGACTCATGTCCTTGTAAGAGGAGTAAAAAACACCAGAAATGCTTTCGTGCATAGGGAAAAGCCCATATGAGGATACAGAAAGTAGGTGTCCATCTGCAAGCCAAGAAGAGAGAGGCCACAGTAGAAACCAACCCTGCCAACACCTTGATCCTGACTTCCAGCCTTCAGAGCTGTAAGAAAAAATATTTCTGTTGTTTAACCACCCAGTCTGTGGTATTTTGTGATGGCAGCCCTAGCAAATGAATATATCCTCAAACAGCTTACTATCCCAGGAAGACAAGAAGTAAATCAACATTTATAGTATTATGTGCAATACACTGTGATGGAGGTTTACAGGCATAACATGAAGGCACAGAGAAAGCACTAGGGCAAAAAATATATATACCTTTGTAAAAAGTAGCAAAAGACATCTTCCCCTAGAAGATGACACTTAAACTAAGTCTAAAGAAATTAGCAGATACTATCTGGGCAAAGAATGCAGGGAAAGGTATTCCATAGAGAGGAACAAATACTTGCAAAAGTGTGGACAGCATGACACATACAGTAAAACTGAGCAGTTTTGGATGGGTGGAGGGAAGATCTCGAGAGAGGGTAGACTCAAAGGAGAGACTGGAAACATACTGAAGGGGGTCTATACCTTGCAAAGAAGTGACTGAACCAATAAGTCAAGGAAACCATAATTGCCGTGGGGTTCTGCTGTTTAATTTGTTGAAAAAAGTCATGTCTGAGTAAGGGATCCTATTTTAGTACCAAAACTAAGGCTGCCATATGTCCTGGGTTTTCCAGGACTCTACTGATTTAAAATATTTTGCCTTATCAGACCATGTGTCAGAACACAGCCCAATTTAGGGTTAGGAAAATTTTGTTACCAGAACTTCATTCCATCCCACACAACATATTGTTTTTTTCCAAATAATGGGTGACATTGTCTATAGTCAGTCTCCTCTTAAAAACTATCCTGATTTGAGTTTACAATTCATACTTATGAATATTCAAGTGCACAAGTCCAGTTAAAGTGAGCTGAAAGCCTATGCTACAGGCAACAAAAATAATCTTCTCAAAGCTACATTTATTTTAAGTAAAAGGTTGTAGCCTGAAGGCCCAAGAAAAAAGAATTAATATTATATTATTACCTTGTTACCTTGCTTCTAAATGAATTTTTTTTCTTTTTTCATTTAGTAATTATGAGGGATTAAGCTACTCTAATAGCAGAAATTTGAGCTACTTTGGCCAATTCAGGTGTAAATCTGATGTATCTCGGGGCTTTTTGTGACTCTGTCTCTGCAGAGAATCAAATGTCAGGACCCAACTCAGCAGCTGAGAAAAAAATGTAAGAGGAATTCCAAACTTTAAGTCTATTTAAGAACAATTAGCAGTTACAACTCACAACCCACAGCAGGAACACTTCTTAAAAGCTTCCTTCCTCCCTGTCTTCTGTAAATGCTGCAACCGTTGCCAGTGCCTCTCCTTTGCCAAGTTGCTGACACTCACCTCCTCTCTCCTACCCCAGATTTCTTATTGTGGAGATTGCCTTAGTTCTTGGCTTTATTTCTGCTTGCCTTTGCTCATTATCTGCATTCTCCACCACAAAAGGACATCAAGAGCTTAACTGGACAAGTAGGGACACTTTCCAATTTCTTCCCATCATTTAATTCTCTCAACCCATGATCCTCCTTCTACTTTATAATCACCCTGGGAAGTGGGAAGGCAGAGGTCAAGCACTCCTTGGAGGATGAGGAGAATGAAATGTTATTAGCAAGCAATAATTAAATTTTATTTAAAAGCTGGCGAGAACATGGTAGTTCCTTAAAACAAACAAACAAAAAAATCAAACAAAATTAAGCATAGATTGTCCACATGTTCTACTTCTGTGTATATACCCAAGAGAATTTAAAGCAGGGACTCAGACAGATATTATACACCCATGTTCACAGCAGCATTAATTACAATAGCCAAAAACTGGAAGTAACTCAAGTGTTCATCAACAGATGAATGAACAAGATTTGGTATATCCATACAATGGAATATCATTCATCCATTAAGAAGAATATAGTTCTGATGTATGTATGCTACAACCTGGGTAAATCTTAAAAACATTTACACTAAGTAAAATAAGTCAGAAGAAAGGACAAATATAGTACAATTCCACTTATATGAGGTAGCTAGAATAGTCAAATGCATAGACAGAGAGTAGAATAATAGTTGCCAGGGACTGGGAAAAGAGGGAATGGGAGTTGTTTCATGGGTACAGAGTTTCATTTTTGGAGACAGATGGTGGTGATAGCTGTACAACACTGTGAATATACTATGATCAAAATATTTTGCCTCCATCTCCACTAACAATTGTAGAAACTTCAGCCACCCTAAAACATATCCCAAACAGTTCTAAGATGAACAAGCAAAATCATTTCTCTACTTTCTAGAAAAGTCTTAGATATATGGCTAAATGTCTTACTACATTTATCAGTAAAAATTAAAAATTTCATTTTTAAGCTGCTTACAAATCTTAGGATGTATAAAGGCCTATAACACAATACCTAAAGGTAGGAAACCCATTAAAAATGAGCAAGAACTCTTTAAAATAGGATTCTTAAAATTCTATGCACCAGTTAATCTGCTCTAATTACAAATCATCAGTTTCAGGAAATGTGAAACAATTCTGATGCAAGTATGTTTCATAAAGAACTTACTTAAACTTAAAAAATTGTAAACTCCAGGTAGCAGTATTTTTGAACTTCAGAGCACAATTATTAACCCAGAGTTGAGTCACAAAGCACATGATAACTTGAGATGTGACTTTCAATATTGCCAGGATTGAGCAATATCACTCTGGCCAGTCACTCTCAGAATGCTATACATGAAAAGCAAAGTGGAAAGGCTCCATAGCAATGGCTTTTTTACTAAGAGTATGTAAACACTGCAGCTGCCTAGTCTTTCCATGGTCCAAATTTTCCTGGTTCAGTTAGACTGCAGCTCCACATTAGCCCTGAGCTGGCATTTGAAAAGATTGCAATGATAATTCTCCAGAGGAGCACTACGGAGCATGTGGGCTGGCAGCCAAGGCAGCTCCAGGGCTGGGTGTGAGCCTACAGTGCCATCCACAACCTCTGCATCTTCTGCCCTTTAGCCATATCACAACTTCATGGTGATGTCTGTATTTTTAAATGTTTTCCTGGAAATCTGAGAGTTGCCATCAAGTCATGAAGTAGGAGTTGCATACCATAGTTTCTCCATGAGTGAAAAGTCCAGACTTTAAGAGATTGGAGTATCTTGCCTAACGTCCCACAATATCAAATCCAGGTCTAAAACTAGGGCTTTCTGGCTTAATCATTCATTTAAGTAATATGCAATGAGTGCCTACTATTGCCAGATACTCTTAGGATACATGTTTAGTTTCTATGCTCTTAGGATACATTGATTTAAGAAAAAAAGACAATGATGTCTGCTTTCATGGAATTTACATTCTGATAAAAAAATATACTGGTTGTAATTTCAAGTAGAGTAGTCAAGATAGGCCTCCTTGAGAAGAAAATATTTGAGTAAATACTTGAAAGGAGGTAAGGGAATCAGCCATACAAATATCTCTGGGAGGTGAGTCCAAGCAGAGAGAAAAGATAGAGCTGGAAAGCACTAACCCAGAAATAAATAATACTGGCAAGGGTAGGGGATGGTAGGCAGTGAAAATGACCAAAACAAACAAACAAACAAACAAACAAAAAACAAAAAACAAAACAAAACAAAAACAAAAAAAAAACATTAGCACATAGTTTGGAAGTAGAGTTGATTCATCTCACCGATAAATTGGATGGATGGGTTACATTTTCTCCAGAAGGTATTGAGATGATTTTTAGAATCAGGTCAAAAGATACTAGTTGAGGAACTACTTGATGGAACATCAGTAATGAATCCAGACTCAGACCGGCATTGAGTCTGTCACTGAGACCAAGAGCAAGGAAGCGTCTGGGGCTGGAGCACAGGGAGGTGGGGAGATAGCCATAACAGAGACCAGAGGGGAATAGAGAGGAGACCGTGGAGCCTTGTACGTAAATCATGAGAAGGACTATGGATTTTCCTGTGAGAGAGATGAGGAACCAGTAGAAACCTTTGAAAGAGGAGGAGAATAATCTGGTTTTGATTGTAACAAAGCTGCTGGATTGACAATAGCCTATCCAGGACAAGGATGAGACAGGAAAGCCAGCAAAAGGTTATTGTAGATGATAGTGGCTGAGACCAAGGTATTGGCAATGGAGGTAGTGACAAGGACCAGAATCTGGATATATTGTGAAGACAAAGCCAACAGAAGATGTTGAAGGGTCAGATGTGTAGTGTAAAAGAAAGAAAGGAATCAGGGGTAACTGTAAATTTTTTGGCCTAAGCACCTAGAAGCATGGCATTGTCAAGCATTGAGGAAAATAATACTAAGGAGACAGATCTGGGGAGGAGAGACAGGAGGTTGGTTCTAGGAGAGCTGAGTAAAAGAAGCTCCCCGAGGAGGAGATGTCAAGAATGCTGTTGGACTATAATTCTGGACTTCAGGAGACACTGTTTGGCTGAGACCCGAACTCCCGGTGCTACCCCAGCTTGATGTCCTTCCCACATCCATCACTTGGACTTTTCCAGGATGAGAAACACATGGTCAGGTTGAATCTTCAGTACCCTCCTGCTGCCCTCAAATCTGCACTGGCCTCATTTCCAAGAAAAATAACTAGTCACCCTGCATTTTACTTAAAGGGGTTCTCAATCGAGGGGCTCCTTGTCCAACTTCTGCTATTTCAAATAGCAGAAACCCCTCACAAGATGCAACTTTGTGCAAGATGGACCTTAACAAATAGACTTTGTAATTGATTGAATATGGCACCATTTCTCTAATGTCTATAGTACATTTAATCATTTTCCCTACTTTATCAGAAGGATGCAATTTTATTTTTTATATATCCCTGTTGGATAATTTTTTTTAAGCCTGGGGAAAATCATAAGTAGCTGAGTGATCCAAAAAAGCCACACTCAATGCATCTAAATAACCTTGTGTCTGGTTAACAATGAATTGATGCCAGTGGAATGATATTTTAAAACTTTTCCTATAAATGTGACATATGTATCCCTGTGCATCAGCATAATCTCTGCTGAAAACATTTCAGTGAATGACAAGTTGATTGGCCCCAATTTGAAAAGCACAGTGTATAAAAACATAATTTTGGGGGTGGCCAACATTATGACAGATTCTATATTCTGCTCATACACAGAACTGGTTTGAACTGTTTAGGGAATTTTGATAGTCTGTGAATGCTTTCAACAAAGAAAATTGGCCAGATAGGAGAGGGAGGAAATGAAAGGAATGGAATTAACAACTGTTGGGCCACTATTATCAGCCAGACATTATTTGAGAAAAAATAGTGGGGTGAGAGATTGATTGATAATCATTGTTTTTACGACCAAAGGCAATAGCATGATATGGATGGGGAGAGCATCAGCTTTGCAGTGGAGAGTTCTAGCACAAATCCCAGCTTTGTCTCTTAATATGAGATGCCACACTAATTACTACGTCATATCAGTGACCTTCAGTTTTTATATCTGTAAAAGGAGGACAAAAATAGATGGTTTCTTGGTAGTGGTGAGAATGGATTTTATTTATATTCACATATACACACACACAGTCTGGCTTAGCTCTAACTTTACTCTATTACAAATGGGACATTAGGAAGGATGCAATATGCAAGGTACCTGAGCTACTCAGCAGGGGACACACATACTTTGGATGACCACAGAAAAAGCGCAGGTCACTTCTACCAAGCAAGGTCTCATTGATTCTAGAGCTCAGAGACTTAAAAGGATAAGCAGGATGCAGCACAGGTCCCCCTCCTCTGGCCAGAGTATAACATCAGCCACATTGAGACCCTCTCCTGTGGTCTCCTCATTCAGTTTAATGAGTTTATGTCAAAAGCTGTGGCCCTGTCAGTTAAAAGCCACCACAAGAAATTATGATGGAAAATAATATATAGTAGTGAAAAACATATCTTGATTCTTTGGGTGAGTGTAGGTCATAAAGAATCTATATGGCATTTTTTTTCAATAGTCTCCTAGCAATGTACATCTGGCCCCATTTTAAAGAGAAGCAAGGGGTCTGTTCTGCAAAACTGCTGACTCGTAAGGGATTGGAATCCCTTTATTATTTTCATTTTCTTCAACCTGCTTTGAATAACAGTAAGAAAAAAAAAGAATAAAAAAAATGAATAACAGTAAGGATGTGGGCCAATTCCAAATCCTGATCCCAAATAAAAAGTCCAGGAAAATGGATGGCATATGGAGGCTGGGGATTATGTGGGAAGGTGAGATGACAAGAATTAAAGTCCTGGAGAGAGAGAGAAGGGAAGTGGGCTGAAAATGAAGGAAGCCTGGATTTCCAATTTAATCCCAAGGAGACCTTAACTTTCAAATGAAAATGGTGCCTCCAATTTGCTCTTGAAGCAAATATCAATTGGGTTTTTCAGATTGTCTTTACTGTGAGAAATTCCATGGCACTGTTAGAAGTGGATAGATCAGCTCCTTTTCCGTTGAACTTGCTGTCAGAGCCAGAAGATATAAGAAATAGTAAGCAAACAAGAAGGGAGGACTTTTCTTGAAATGTGTTATACTAATCTCTTTCATAACAAACTCATCTCAAGAAATAGGTCTATATTAGCATCTTTATAGGGGCAGCTAAAGAAAGAATACTGCAGTGCGAAATTGCAATGTACTCCTTGAAGTGTTTTCATTTTTTAAAATCTGAGCTACACAAGGCAAGCCTCACTGGGGAATGTGGGACAAATCTTGTGGGACCAGGAGGGCATCCACATGACCCATGCAATGGCACACATGCTGGGAGTAGATAAGAGCCCAAGGCCATGCACCTGCAGGCACACCTGGGGAGAAGTATCTTGAGATAGGGACAAGGTCAAGGACAGAGAGCTATGGCACAAGTGCTGAAGCTTACCTGTAACCAGAGAAGACTTTGGAAACTTGGTGTCTACATGGAAAGGCCTCTGAAGCATGGCCTCAAGTGGTCTCCTGGCTGAAAGAGAGAAGGGGGCCCATGAGCCAGCTCTGTTCCTGGGTCTCATAGGACAATCTTTACCCTTGGTGCAGTTTTCCTTGGAGTCCTCTTTCCAGTCTCCTTTTGTCCTCAAAGGACTAAAAATCAATGGTAAAATCTGGTGTGAACAGATTGGGCAGGAGCCACATTGGCAGAGATCCCGCGTCAGAGACACAAAAGGAATCCCCGTAACTCACAGTGCTCTGGCCCCATTCCCTGGGGCTCTCTCTGCACCTGCAGCAACCCCCACGGGGTCGGGGAGGCAGCCAGAGGCCTGGGGTGGTTCTCTTGGCAAGGAGAGGGATGTATACTTTTCACCTGGTGAACTGGCTACACACACATTTCTGTGCTTCCCCTGTTTTCTACCACAAACATATTATTTTGACATCACAAATCTATGATAAGTGACATAAAAATGAAAACTAAGAGCTAAAGCACTGAAAACCTAAAGTAGAGTTACTTCAGGTTGCGTACTTGGCTCATCACACTCCACAATTTTTCAGAGTAGCATCTCTCCTGCTGCATCTGAAAGTACCACTCACGGTTCATTGTGAAATATTCATTTATTACCCTTAGGTTCCGGAGCAGAGACACCCTATCTTAATATTAGCAAATCCTTTACCACAAATCAGTAGAAAGTACTACATGGTTGCTTTTGTCTTATTCTACTTAAACCCACTTTAAGCAAATATTGAAAACTATGTTTTAAGTTTAAAGATGTATCCAGATGGGTATCTACCCAAAAGAATTAAAAGCAGATTCTCAAAGAGATATTTGTACACCCATGTTCACAGCAGCACTAATCACAGCAGCCAAAAGATGGAAGCAATCCAAATGTCCATTAACAGATGAAGAGAACGTGGGGTGTATCCATATACCACTAGAATATTATCTAGCCTTAAAAAGGGAGGACATTCTGACACATGCTACATCACAGATGAACCTTGAGGACGTTATGCTCAGTGAAATAGGCCAGACACAAAAGGACCAAGACTTACATGAAATATCTAGAATTGTCAAATTCATAGAGTCAGAAAGTAGAACAGTGTTTGCCAGAGGTTGAGGGTAGAGAAGGAATAGGGAATTGTGTAATGGGTGCAGAGTTTCAGTTTTGCAAGATGAAGAATTCTAAAGATTCACTGCATGACAATGTGAATCTACTTAACACTAGTAACTATACACTTAAAACTGGTTAAGATGCTAAGTTTTATATGTGTTTTACTATATTCAAGAACAATGACATATATAGAGTACAATATATTTATTCTATTAGCTGAAAAAGACTTTGAGAAAGAAGAGAAATCTCAGCAGATAATCCTTGACAAAGAGTGGGGTTAGAGGCTGGGAGTCTTGGGAAGAAATTTTGAAGCAAAGGGAGCAGCATTCAGAAATCCATTCAAAACCCACTGACATGCTCCCAGTGGTTTATGTACATATTGAGGACTGGTGCTAGGGCTAATGTGAATGCATCCACAACAGTGCACTGGGTAGGTGCTGTTGGGAGACTCGAGAGAGTCAGGGTCTTGAAGTTAAGGGCACAGCTTTGGGTATGGATGGACATAAAGGGTAATAGCAAGCCACCATAGGGGTTTGATGAGAGGGGTGACACTGTCAGAGCAGCAGGTGAGAAAAATGAATCTGGCAGCTGCATGAAGGATTGACTGCAGGGGAGCCATGCTAGAAGCAGAGAAGCTGGTGAGGAATGGGTTGTAATTATGGGTCTTGGAACATAAGCATTTCCTTGCCATTAAATTGATCTTACCACAATAAGTCACAGTATTTACCCAGTCCTACGATAAAATGGCTCAGTATTTTACAGTAAGGAGTCGCCAAGGAAACCCCAATAATCAAGTCCCGACAGATGCAAAAGGAAAATATTGAAGAAAGGCGGGGGGAATGAAGGAGAAATATAAAGACTAACATATCAGGGAAGGAAATTGCAAACTCAGCTGATTTGTATTAGAGAGCTAACATTCTTTTCTTCAAAAATAGCTGGACTATTTAACTCTACCAAAAAAGCAATTTATTAACATTCCACACATTAATGAGCATTTCTTCTTAGGACTGTTGAATAACCAAAAACTCTAATGAAAGCGAATGGCATGCACAAATAAAAAGCAGAGAGGAAAGAAAGCTCTGAACATCTTATGGATGAGTAAGGGTCCCATTCCTGGTGGAGCGTAGGGTATGAGTGAGTGAGAGGCAGAGGAAAGAGAGTGTGTGTGTGTGTGTGTGTGTGTGTGTGCACATACATACATGCAGTCCTCAGGATTCATATGGTAGGAAACATACATAGAGCCAAACAGACCCAAGGAGAATATAATGGTGCTGACTTACATACAGACTTTATTGTCAAAGATATTTGCTGGCAAGAATGAGCTCGTGAAAGATCATGAACATGGCTAAAAATAAACCTATATTCAAACCTCACGTCAAGACACAGGTAATTTAACCTCATGAAGTCTCAATAAATACATGGCTAAAACAGGATGAATTGGGGCGCCTGGGTGGCTTAGTCAGTTAAGTGCCCAACTCTTGATTTTGACTCAGGTCATGATCTCAAGTTTGTGAGACCTAAGCTCTGCACTAGGCATGGAGCCTGATTGAAATTCTCTCTCTCCCTTTGCCACCCTGCTTGCACTCAGTGCTCAATCTCTCTCTCTCTCTCTCAAAAAAACCAAACCAAAACAAAACAAAACAAACAAACAAACAAACAAAAAAACAAAAACCCAGGATGAACCCACTTAATGAAAGTGTTGAGAGGATTAGGGATAACAGAGAAAGTGCCTGGAATAATGCCCAACACACAATAGGTACTGAAAAACAACAACAACAAAATGAAAACAGGATTGTACTATACATGTGTCTATATAAAATATTATTAATGATTGTTTCAAGAAAATCTACCTAGGCAAATATCCTTACAACAGCATACATTTATTGAGCATCTATTATATGCCAAATGCTAGGTACTAAAGGGATATGGCGAAGTCTCTGCCCTTAAAAGTAGATGTAACCTGACATAGTTATATGTTAACTCTCCAGAGTCTCATATATTGTTAACAAGGTCAAATGCACAGGTGAAAATTGCAGCTGATGGAGGATGGGAGAACCATGGTAACCACTCTCAGCAGCCAAACCAAGATGCTGGTCATCCTGTGGCAGTGCAGCACTGCCCCCTACTGGAAGGAGGACTTGATGAGCAAGAGGCCTCAATTTTCTGAGTACCAAGATGGGCTTCCAGATTGCTCGGCCTTACCTTTTAGAAACAGAGAAATAAAAGGAATATAGCCATGTGAAGAAGTGTGTCCTTGGATAAAGTCAGGGGCAGTCAGCTGACTGAGGGAGAGAAGATATCTGCTGGTTCTCCCTTTGTAGGCATAAGTCATACCCCACACCAAAAGCAAAGATCCAGACTCCTTATAAAAGCAAGGAGGGTGCTGCTGCCAGAACAAGAGGACCAATGTGAATAATGAATGAGTTTCCCCACCTGCACAGGCCAGCCCACATCACTACTTTGGATTTTTTTGTTGTTTAATTTTTTTAAATTTAAATTCAATTTGCCAACATATAGTATAACACCCAATGCTCATCCCATCAAGTCACATCACTACTTTGATCTCATGTTGCAAACAGATATTCAGCAACCTCCAGGACCCTCTGATATGGACTACTCTCCCTTTAGCCAACCATGTTCACCTCACCTACACATGACCAACCCATCACGTCAGCCCCTATCTGTCAAACAAGATAGGATGTAGACATAGAATAACATGCAATGCCACATGGGATTGCTCAGGGGACGTTAACGCTAGATTGGTTATCAAGGAAAGCCATATAAGGATGGAGAGCTTTCAAACAGGCCTCAAAAGAAAAGTACTCACAGACAAGGTGGAGGAATGGAAAGGGCCCCAGAGGATTAGTGGGTTCATGTGGAAGAGCAGGAAGACAGAGAACAGAAGAGCAGGTCAAGAGTCAGTTCTCAAAAATACAAAATTCCAGGCCCACTCTGAATAGTGAGGTGGTTCATGCAATAAATAGAATTTAAGAAATATTCATTGGGCAATTCCAACTCAAGGTGTCCCATTGGAATCTTATTCTCCCTCCCCATTCCATATCCTCTTCCACTGAATTCATATCTCCCTTAATAACACCACCCACCAATTTCCCTAAATAGAAACTTGAAGTCATCCTTGTCCCTGATCTAGCAGGCACTAATTCCTATCTATACTGCCTTCTCTAAATATTTCTCAAAACCTTCTCTTCTCCATCCCTGCTACCACCTTTACAATCCAGGCCCTCATTTCTCTTGGTCATCTTGCCTCAAATTCAATGCTCTTCAGTTTATCTGCTTGTTGCCACCAAATTGATTGCTCTCAAATTCAAATGAAACCATGCCACCACCTGCTCACACGATTTACCAGCTCTCCATTGCCTTCATAAGAAAGTCCTGGGTTCGTTACATGAGATCCTTTGTGGTCTAGGACTTACCTGCATCCCCTGGCTCACCTGCCCTTCCTTGTGCTATACCACTTGTTCTCTAGCCATATCAAACTTCCTGTTTGAGTCAGTTTCATAACTCCAGATCTTTGCATATGCTGTTCCACCTTCAATGGGCCAGAGTGTTTCATACCTCAGGGCCTTTGCAAGTGCTTTCCATTTGCTTGGACCACAGTTCTATTCTCTGCAAGTCCTTCAGCCACCTAACATTTACTTATTCTTGGAGACAGCAATTCAGGCATAAGCATGACCTCTTACAGGATGCTCCTCTGGCAGTTCAGGCTGATTTTAGAATTGTCCTCTCTCTTTTCATGGTTTCCACTGTCTTTGTTATAGCACACACCACAGAATGAATTGGCCGTAAGTGTCTGTTTCTCCACTCAGCCATTTTATCCAGCTCTCTCCACACCTGCCAGGGTGCTGGGTCTGTGGTAGATATTCGATAATTGTGTTACATCTAATACAAGAACATAAACAAATGATAAAAATCTGTGCTAGACAGAAACTTGAGACTCTTGAGATCTTATAATCTGAGCATCCCTCTGAGTGGAAACCTCCAAAGCAAAAGGGAGCCATAACCAGGAAAGAAGTTTTGTTGAAGCCCAGGGGATTTGGCCCATTATGTACAACGACTTGTAGGGTCAGAGTATGAAGGTGGAAATATTTATGGGCCAATGTATATGTGAGTTTATTTTATTCTTTTTTGAATGACTTTTTTAAATATTTTATTTATTTATTCATGAGAGATACAGAGAGAGAGGCAGAGACATAGGCAAAGGGAGAAGCAGGCTCCCTGCAGGGAGCCTGATGTGGGACTCCATCCAAGGACCCCGGGATCATGTCCTGAGCCAAAGACAGACA
Organism: Canis lupus dingo; assembly: GCF_003254725.2. NCBI lineage: Eukaryota > Metazoa > Chordata > Mammalia > Carnivora > Canidae > Canis > Canis lupus. The sequence continues at coordinate 50,915,223 of NC_064264.1, read as the reverse complement.
CTCAACCACTGAGCCACCCAGAAACCTCGAGTTTATTTTGTTCTGATTATACTCTGCCTTACTGGACTTCGCATGGCCCCCAAGTATTTCAGTTTGGCATATATAAGGGAATTGAAATTATCTTGCAGGTAATCGAAGATGTCTGCTCAGTGTCTTTCATCTGGCCAAATTGGGCCCCCACTGAGTCCGTGCTCCCACCTCTGCCACCAAATGCCCTTCCCATCCTTGGATGTGGAAGTACACCAGAATGTCAGGACAGATCTTCCCCTACTAGGCAGGGCTCTGAGCCATCCTGCTGTTTTACAGAGCCAGCGGGCTCCCTGCATTGCCTCAAGTGCTTCAAAATGAACCCAGAAAGACAGGTGGAGGGCAAACATAACACGAATATGCACCTATAAAAATAGCCCTGTAATAACAGCCGCCCAAGTGCTAGATGGGAGCAGTAACAGATGGCTACGTCTGTCTGATTTTCCAATCCCTGAGGTTGTACCTCTCTGCTTCCCTCCATCTCTTTTCCTGGAACATGGTTTTGGCAGGCAGTGGGTCCCTTGGAATCAACAGTATCCTTCAAAGTCATTCCAGAATGGCACAGTAATTGAGGCCAACCTACATGCTACCCAGAATGAGAAACCCAGAGTTACAGACGTGAGCCATGCCCAAAACACATCAATGACCTTGACAGGACATTCCTGCATTTTAACAAAGTACATTCATTGATCAAATGTTCCCTTTTAAAGTAAAGCAGAGGAAATTGGGCTCAGATGAGAGTCAAAAGATTTGGGCAATGTTGTTTGCTGATTACCTGCTGAGAGCTGGGCACAGAAGGGTAATGCCACCCTAATTCCTGCTGCTGCACTGGCTCCTGTCTGCCTGCCACTAGGGCACCACTTTCCTCACTAAAGAGTCTGCAACTTTGGAGAATCATTGACTAAATCTGATCTACTTGTTAGGTGTTTTCCAGAATAGACTACCAGTGTCCTGGCAGTTATTAATGTCTGCAAATATATTTTTTTAAAGATTTTATTTATTTATTCATGAGAGATACAGAGAGAGAAAGAGGCAGAGACACAGGCAGAGGGAGAAGCAGGCTCCATACAGGGAGCCCGATGTGGGACTCGATCCTGGGTCTCCCAGATCAGGCCCTGGGCTGAAGGCGGCGCTAAACCGCTGAGCCACCCGGGCTGCCCCAATGTCTGCAAATATTTTATAAGGATTTAAAAATGAAAAACACAATGTTTTCAAAATTGACCAAACTTATTTTTTTCTAATTTTATCTTGATGGCACCCTCTATAAACTTCCTGAGTCCAATAATTGAAAGAGATTGTAAAGTTTTTTAATTTTTTTATTTAAATTTGATTTGCCAACATATTGTACATCATTAGTTTCAGATGTAGTTTTCAATAATACATCAGTTGCATAAAAGTTTTATCAGTGAAATATTTCATATATTTTTCAATATTTAATTTTCCTTATCATAGTTATAGAAGATAAAGGAAAAGTATTTAATACTTTCACCAAGCCCATATTGATGCCCCTAAAGCCCCATTAGGTGACCTCAGTGTTCCATACCAATATCACTTTCCACAAATACCAGCAGGTGAACAAAATCTGGTAGGTAACACACTAAGAAAATCAGGCTTAATACGTTAAACATTTATTGGGCACTTACTAAACACTCCACTAGGCTATGGATAGGACATTGACAAGGGCATCATCCTGCCCACACAAAGCTTTCTATCTAATAAGAGAGATAAACTAACTCTAGCACCTGGCAGGTTGCAGCGGGTGGGGGTACCCTTACAGAACACGTGCAGAAAGCTCAATATTCTTTATTTCATGTAATCCTCACCACAGCCTTCTGATTTAGGTATTATTGCCTTTCCAAAGGTGGAAATACTGAGGCTCTAGGAGGTTAAACTACTCGCCCAATATCTTACAGAGTAAATCACCAATTCTGCATGAGCACAGGTCTATCTGACTCTATAGAGCTCATGTTCTTTCTCTAAAGCAAACCATGTTCCTTCTCAATAAGAGCGGTATCATTCTGGAGTGACTAAGCAAGAAGTTCATTCCACTGGGGTAGCTGATGTAGAGCTCAGAGAAGGCTTCACAGAGGAGGTGGATTTGAGCTGAAACTTGAAGGAATATGAATTCAATAAGAAATTCATGGGGAAGAAAATGTCAGACTAGAGGCAGTGAGCTGGCAGTTTGATGTGGTATTACTTTTGAAATCAGGGAACATGGAGGGAGAGACTAGTAAAATTATGCTGCCAGCAGAAGGCACTATGTGCCAGCCATGGTATTTTCTACATAGCAACCAGACAAAATGCATTCATCTTCCAGATCCCCTCCACCATGAATCTTCCTCTAGCTTTCATAGTTCCCCTCTTCCTCTTTCCAAATGTTTCTCTCTCCTCTTTTCTCCCTATCCCAACCAAGCAGACGTAACGAATGTGTGAAAATCAATTCTTAAAAAAAATTCAGTTGCGTTTGCACAGCATTTTTGTCTCCAAGCCACTCAAAACATCTATCTCCAACCAGTTGCAGCAGCTACTTCTGAACTTCTGGAGTAACAGCCTAAGACATTGAAGACTTCATGGCTTTTCATGAGACACGCATAGAGCCTGGACAACTTGTGAAATCTACCAAAGTGATAAGAACAGGAGTTACCTGGCTGGTTTCTGTGAGAATTCTAGATCATTATTCTTACTACCAGGTCCTTATGGGAAATCTAGTCGTGCAAATACATGTAAAACCATTTGCCTCTCCCACATCCTGAAAAACAGAGCTTAGACAATGGCCCACACTTAATGGTACCTAAACCCATCAGTATAATATGATAGTGACCTAGAAAAAGAAGGGTTCTTTACTGTGGTGGGGGTGTAATAAGATTATAGAGGGTTAGAGTGTGAATAGGACAGATGGAATTAGAGGAAATATATAGAGAAAATTGGAAAAAAATGAGATAGTATCTAAAAGAAACTATAAGGGAATGGTAAGTTTGAGAGGTTATGTTTTCAATGCTAAAGGGATATGGTCACATTTAGATACTGATGGCAAAAAGGCAACAAGAAAGAAGATACTGAAACTACAGGAGCAAGGCTAATTGATGGATGGAGGTCACTGAGGAGGGAGAAACCCCAGGGGAGGGCACGTGCTTATGTAGGAGGGAAGTCCATTCTATATTGAAGTGAATGGATGGTATGAAGATGAATGAACACCCCACTTAATATCTTCCGTTTCCATAGTGAGGAGCCTGTGGAAACTGAGGAAGCCTTGAAGCAAACACTGTGGGAAGTGGAGAGAGATGACTGAGGGCCACAAGAAGTGCTATTGCCCTCAGCTGAAGGTCGGGACTCACTGTCAGGAGTGGGTAGGAGCTGCAATCCAAGTGCTGCACCATTTTCTCCAACAATGCTCAGCAGGCACAGGGAAGGTAGATGGACAGATGGACCAAGATGGCCTTTTGGATAGGGCAGAATTTAGGGCCAAAGGTATGAGGGTATGGCAAGAGGGTTCTTGAAATGTATTCATTCATTCAGCAAATATTTACTGAGGGACTGACTGGTGCTAAACATTATTCTAAGCATGAGTGACACAGCGGTGAACCAAACAGGCAAGGGTTGTTGGTGGTATTGTGCCGTGGAGACAAATAAGACACGAGTAGGGAAGCAAGAAAATCAGAATTGCTGACAGCTGTGGTGGCTATGGATGAAATGTGCTGAGGAGGAGGCTGTGTATTTGCAGTAGCCCAGAAAAAGCTCTCTGAAGAGATTAGACATAACAACCCATAAGGTCGGGGATCCCTGGGTGGCGCAGCGGTTTGGCGCCTGCCTTTGGCCCAGGGCGCAATCCTGGAGACCCGGGATCAAATCCCACATTGGGCTCCCGGTGCATGGAGCCTGCTTCTCCCTCTGCCTGTGTCTCTGCCTCTCTCTCTCTCTCTCTCTCTCTCTCTGTGACTATCATAAATAAATTAAAAAAAAAATTAAAAAAAAAAAAAAAAACAACCCATAAGGTCTAGGCAGGACAGGGAATGAAGGAAGATTTCAGAGGCTGGTGGATAAGGAGGCTGAAAGTCTTGAGGGGGTCAAAGAGGATGAGAATGTTGGAAGCCTGGAGAGCTGAGGTTAGAGCAGAGTATTTATTTTATGGTTTCAGAGGTTGCACAGTTCCTGACAATTAGCTGGAAGGAATGACATGGGGGCTCTGTTCCTTCTCAGAATTGCAATTTAGATCCAAAGCTGAGTACAAAAGTACTGAGGGCCTCACATTTTAAGTTCAGAGAAATTTCCAGTTATCGAGCAGTTACTTTTCCTTTGGGCTTTCTGGGAGGCATCTTTGCAAACAGAAGACTAACAAAGCAGACAGAGGCCAACAACCATGATACCAGCTGTCAATCACATAGGTCTGCCCCCCCTCACACAAAAGCTCTACTTGTTCCTGCCCAGTAGAGAGGGGAGAACACATCGGGAAAAGGCTACACACCTCCCTCCAGTCTAAACCAGGTGTTAATCATTAAATGCTTTGTCCTCCCAAAAATCTGTACGTTGAAACCCAGCCCCCCATGGGATGGCTTTGGGGGTGGGGCCTTTGGGAGGTAGTTAGGATTAGATGGAGCCCTCATGAATGGGATTAGCACCCTAAAGAGTTGCCAGAGAGCTTGCTTCCCCTCTGCTCTCTGCCATGTGAGAATATAAAATGCCAGCAGTCTGCAACTCAGAAGAGGGTTGTCAGTAGATCCTGACCATGCTGGCATCCTGATCTTGGACTTCCAGTGTCCAGAACTGTGAGAAATAAATTTCTGTTCCTTATAAGCCCAGTCCACGATACTGTCCTAGCAACCTGAATGGACCAAGACACTGGGACTAGAGTGACAGGCTGGTAGGAAGGAGGTCTTTAAATCATAGACAAACATTATAAAGGATAGGACTAGAATAAGCTTACTGAGGCCTGAGAGTGAGCACACAGCTGTGAGTCATACTGAGAAAGTCTGCTCTTCAATAATAACACTTTTAGGAGAAGAATTTGTTACCCCAATGAGTGAGACTCCACAATAACTTGTTTTATGGATTTAAGACATGGTGAGTGAAGAAGAGCTTGTTTATTAATTCATCCAACATACATTTAGTTTTCAGCACATATGATGTGCTGAACTCAACTGTAGGTACTGAGGAGAGAGGTGAGCAAGACAGGCATACACTGTTCTTCGATACACTTAGGTTCCAATGTAGGAAAGAAGCTAACACAAATATGAATGGACATCATAATTGTGGTTGTGTAGTGTGCACAGCATCAAGCTGAGAGTGATGTTGGGGGTAGGGAGAAGAGGGACTATTCTAGACAAAGAGATCAGGGAGGCCTCTCTAGGGCATTGACATGCAAACAGAAGCTGAATGGAAGAAGGAGCCTGCCATGTGGATGTCTGGAGGAGCTCATCAGAGGCCAGGAGGAGGGAATGAGCTTGGGAGAGTCAGAGCATTCCAGAATGGGGGGAACAGGGTGAGCAAGGGGAACATGGTAGAAGATGAAATGGGGAGATGAGCAGAGGGCCAGCCCCAGAGGGCTTTGAAATTTAGTCTCAGCATGATGAAAAGCCCCTAGAAGAGCTTTGATAGTGATGTGAATGGTGTGATCTATTTTAGGGAGATTCCTTTGGTAACCTAGTGGAAAATTGACTGTGGGGGCAAGAGGAGAAACCAGAAGCTGATTTATATATTTTTAAAAGATTTTATTTATTTATTCATGAGAGGCAGAGACACAGGCAGAGGGAGAAGCAGGCTCCCTCTGGGGAGCCCGATGTGGGACTCAATCCCAGGACCCCGGGATCACACCCTGAGCCAAAGGCAGACACTCAACCACTGAACCACCCAGATGCTCCCAGAAGCTGATTTATGAGTTGTATGTAGCAGCCCAGGTAAAAGACTGTGGTGGCCTGGACAGGGTGAAAGCAGTGAAGGCAGAAGAAGGAGTGGTCAACTGTGGGAGAAATTTGGATGATAGGTCCTACCAGATTCCTAGTCTTTTGAGGAAGAAAAGTAGCTAAGAGCCTAGGATGAAGGGTGGATTCTTCACACCTGAGAGGAAAAGATTGATAGTGAGCCCAGAGGCTCCCCATAAGAAGGGAGTGGCCAAAAGGTACTGTGGAAGAATAAAAAATCTGCAAGTTACTCAGGGAGCAAGGAGGACCCCAATCCAAATGTGTGTCACTTGAGAGGGAAGTTTTCAGGGACAGCCAGGAAATGGACGAAGCATCTGTGTGTACATGAAGTGATTTGCAATTAAGGAAAGGTTGTGAAGACTATAGAGGAAAAGGTTAGAAGGAGAGCAATCACATCTGGTTCAGGGAGACAGAAACAGAGCCACAGGGAGCTGGGATTTTGGAGAGGATGATGACTGGAGGACGTTTTTCACTTTGGAGGAAAAAACATGGATGAGTCATGGGGAAAATAACTGGCCTAGAAATTTTCACAGAACTGGGCCTGGAAGTCTCTGATGGATTGAGGTCTCTGATGGATTGAAGGACTTGGACCTCTCTGGAACAAGCCAGCTGCTCCTGGAAATCTTAGACCAGGTGGGCTGGCAACAAGATTGTTTGGTTCCCAGGAGCCTCACTGAGTGCTGGAAATAGCATTAGCTCCAGATTGATGGGAGGCCTTTCTGGATGGAATCCTTTACAGCTTGTCTTAACTGTGACTCCAAGAGAACAAATGGAAAATAGCATCATTGATTTTAAAATAACTCTAGGTGAGAGAGTTGCCTGTACTTTCTGTCTCCCCTTACTCAGCTCCCACTCACTTCTCAACCCACAGGGATCTGATTTCCATCCATTGCATTTCACTCAAACAGGTCTGGCCAGGTTCACTACTGGTCTTTGTGTTGCTTAATCCTACAGGCATTCTCAGCCCTTATCTTATTTGACATTTTAATCCTACCAAGCAATCCTTCTTCACGAAACACTCTCTTCTTTTGGATTTCCCCAGTGACACCACTCTCTCTTGATTGTGCTCCTACTTCTCTGGTCATTGTATGTTTGTTCTGTTTCTAAAATCCTCATTGACTTAGCCTTTAAAATGTCGGGTTTCCTTAATCGTTGACTGTAAGCCTTCTACCTTTCTTACTTTATCTTGTCTCTTCAGGCCAATCTTGTTCAGACCCATGGTTTCAAATGGCTGATATAGAAGTCCCGTGAAAAACGCTATTGGAGTGTTCAGAGGCAGGGGCAGGCACTCCTGAGGCACAGGAAGGTTGTTTGAGTTGAGTCATTGCTACCCAGATGGTAAATTTAGGCTTTGGGCAGATAATGAAGCCCAAGGAGAGTGTTTATAAAGAGAGGAAAGAGAACCCGTTGACTGGATTGGAAGATGAATAAACACCAATAAATAAAAGTAATTACTGTTATTATTTATCATAATTACTATTATTCTACAAGTGCTTGTTTGTTCATTTCAAGACCTGTGTATAGGACTCACACATTAACTTTTTAATAGCATTTCCTACATTCCACCCAGAAAATTCATGCCTACCTTTCACTCAGTATACCACCAGGCTTTGTTTGGCTCATCCATTCAGTCCAGCATCGGTAATTTTTACTGATTGCCGTTAGGATGTATGGTGATGTCTAAAGCACTATAATCCATTTCTATCCTTAGAAATTTTGATGGAGTATTGCAACATTCCTACAACTTGCTGTTGTCAGCTTTTCCATCAGCATCAATTAGAAAAGACATTGAGGAACCATATGTTAATTATTTTACCAAGGGAACAAGTATAGAAGCATCACTTGTAAGTGCTCAATAATCATTATTGCATGCAACTAAAAGGAGTACATTCTATTGTTTTTCCCTAGAAAATAAAACACAATAGTTTCATAATTCATTTAATGGCAACTTATGATCATCAAATTAACAATGGTTATCTTTAAAAGTTATTACACTAGCTGTGCTGTCATTTCTCAAGGATGATCAGATACCTAGAGTCATAGACATTTCCCACACAAGATGCATCATATAAATCAGACTTGGTTAATCACCAGCATTGATAAAACCAGACTAGGGGAAGAACTAGATCTAGGAACACATGCATGGTCTTGATATACAGAATGTTTAGCCTGCCACAATTATTACAAAATCAGAACAGCAAGAATATTCACCGAGTACATTCTATGCTTTAAAAAAATGTACAATATAGCCAACTGTCATGTATTCACAAGGCAGTTATATTCAGTGTGTTCATGGCAACCCTGCTGCTAAGCTTATTGATCTTCTCAAATGAATTACCTGCTTTGTTGACATCTGCACCCTTCGATTCCAAAGTCAATCACACATTTCCTCGATAGTCCACCTCTCCATTTCTATTTATTTGCAGACTGTCCAGAGAGACAATCTACTAAAAAGAGGACAACACTCACCTTGGAACCAGAAGGCATGGGTCCAAGCTTTAACTTGTAATTTAATCAAGTGTGCACAAAATCTGATTTTCCTCATCTCTGTTTCTGTGTGAATAATCTTATACTCCTTCCTCACCTTCTCCAAACAAGCAGGGGTAAAAGTATTACCATTAGGAAAAGCATTGGAAACCCAACATAGCCATTGTCTTAGCTCAGTGGAAAGTTTAAGAGACAGTCATCTGTTCTCAGTAGATTTATGGTGTAAACTATGGGACCTGCCTCACAGAAGCCACTATTAACTATTACAAGTACATTTGCAGAATATTAGATACACTCAACTTCAGGTCTAAACCTAAAGACTTGTTTCATCCAGTTGGATCCTCAAAATTGCCAAGGAAGATAAGAAGGTAAGGGACCATTCATCCCATTTTGCAATTAAGGAAAGGGAGGTTCGAGGTTTAGCAAACTGGCAAAGATCAGATAGCTAGAAAAGGGCCAAACCAGAACTTGATTTTTCAACTTTTCTAATTGCTAGTTGTTCACCTTGCAACACCTTTAACAAGAAAGAACAGAGCAGTGCACAAATCCCTTCTCAGTGCAAAGAATGACAATTTAATAACCCAAGCAAGTTAATGTACCTCCAAAAAGATTTAATTCTCCCCTACTTACATTGAAAGAGTCAGATTTATTCTACTTTCTCATAAATTGATTTAAAACAATCAGGAGAAGGCTCGTTAAGCTTCACCTACACAACAAAAATGAAATACTTGGCATTCATGCGTAACTTCACATTTTATAGATACTGACAAGGAGCTATCAAGAATTTATTTCATAGATGACTATTATAATCATCTCACAACACAGGACACCTAGACAAGCTTCATTTTTATTGGAAAAAGAGGTTTTAAAGATCAATTTAACAATACCACTTTCAATGTGAGAGCTCTGAGCCTTAGTCTGGTGAGACACATTCTTGAAGTCTTGCACATTTAATTTACAATGAGCTTCAATAAATTGTACTCTTTACCTGTCTCACGTGATAGAGGTCATGCACACATACTGATGCTTAGCTGCAGATAGACACTATACAGTGCATTCTAGTCATTTCCAGCTCGAGACACAGAAGACTCCAAACTCCTACTGTAATTAGATGTTGACAATCTCTTTGACCCAGTGAAATGAAATGCTATCGAACCCAGTTTAAATTCTTAAGTTTTCAGAGATTGAGTGATTCCAAAGCAGCTTTTGCAGGTATATGTCTGCATGAATAAGACACTAAATGACCTGACCACAACTCTGATGCCTGCAAGGTGAAGGATGGATTTGAAACAAGAAGATTTGGTATGTTGCAAAGTGGTATGAACCAAGAGAGCCACATATGCAAGCTCTTCACGCATGTCTCACCAGTAGTGGCTTGGCTGCACTAGCTGCTTTTTATGAGTGTTCAGTTCATCAACAAATGGAATAGAAGATCCAAGCTCACCTTTTTAATTATAAAATGCTTCTCTCTCCCCCACAATCAGACTTCTACTCATTTCAACACTGAAAAAGAATGTCATCATCATAATTCCTAGTAGCTTGCTTCTGTTTCCGCTTCAGTAGATACCCTGTAGATGGGAAGTCACATAACAGCTTTGCATCCCATCAAGTTGCCTCCACCCGAAAACAGCTGCAATGCTTATCTAATTAAACCCCAGCACCAAACTGTGAGCTTGTGCATCAATCATTAATATTGTATTTTGGATCACTTTAAATTCTGACTGAGGGTACGTGGCTCCCCACACACTGGTCTCTGAAGGAGATTTTTCAAATAATCTTTAAGTGGCATTGAAAAAATAAAACAAGCTGCCTGCTGTTTGACGAGAGCTCTACCACCCTGCTGCACCCTGATTAGCTGTTAATACTAATTGAGAGATGAATATTGCTTATTCCAAAATGCTAAAGATTTTTTTTATTATTATGAAAAGGAAAATACAATTCTTTCTGCCTCAGAAATGTGGCTCCTTGCCCAAATTTTAAACAGCGCCGAAAGAATTGTAGTTTCTGGGTCTCTCATCTACAGCGTGCAGAGTCATTATACTGAATCACTTCTTTACTCTGCGGGGCCATCCACAAGTTAGTGAACTGTGATCTCCACGTGGGATTTGCACATTCATACCCTACATCTGGAACGTGGAAATGGTCTTTCCAGAGATCTGATAGCCCAGAAATATTTATGTAATCTCTGTCCTGCTAAGGCACATGTTGATGCACTTGGGTTCAAGCTCATAAACCAAGAGGCACAGTTTCCTTCATCACTATCCTAATAAATGAAAGCCAACAGGATAAGCCAAATGGGACAATTTAGACAAAGACAGACTGGCAAAACCAAATGAATGTCTGCTTCCTTCTACCATTCTAGGAAAAATACCAAGCAGCTGTGCCAAAGCATACTGCTCTTCTTTGTTAGGAAAAACACTGACCCACTAGAAATCAGGGGATGGAGTCGGCACCAGATTCAGTAAATCTGTATGTAAGACAGACGTCCTTACGAGGCATGCTTGACTGCAGAAACACAAGGCACACCTAGCTCAGCATAAGCACAGCTTAAAAATCATAAGGACATAGAACAAAGCATGGGAACCATGAGGTTCTCATTCCGATAAGCCAAGATGCCTGGGCCTTTGCCAGGGTAGTGCCTGGCACTCAGCCACATTATCTACAGAGTGATGGGAAGTCTCAGAGAATACAAATAAGAGATAGAGGATGGTTTGAGAGTAGCAAAAATATAAGGAAAAGACAGAGGCTTCGGATGGCATAGTGCAGAGCAGACTAAAAGATTTATAAATAGTCTGAAAGCTCATATGAAAGACCTTAGTGGTGCCTAGAGGCATCTCCTGAGTCTAATTCACACAGATGAGGGCATGGGGCTTAGGATTGTCAATTCAGCTAAGCTAAAACTACATTTCCCAGAATTCCTGTGTGTGTGTGTGTGTGTGTGTGTGTGTGTGTGTGTGTGTGTGTCTAGATGTGTGTGTGTCTGTGTGTAATTCTGTGGGGAGGTTAAGAGGCATTTTGCAGGTGATTTGGAAGATGGTAGTGAAGTAGCATCCATATTGCTTTGGAGGCTTTGAAGGTCAGAACCAGGCTAGAAGCCTTATTGATCTGCCTGCTGCTTTGCTGGCCTATAGCAACTCTAGCTCCTGCTGCCTCTCCTCCTTCAACTTCTGTGACTCTGTGACCAAGAGAACGTTTAGTTTGCCAGCTGCTCCTGGTCAACACTCCCATCATCAAACCTGGAAGTTAGAAGGCTGTGAGAGACCAACACATATTCCAGCCCATTCTCTTGGATCCCAGCTAATACCTGTAGCTCCTAGCTTATCCTTGCTTTCTCTACTTTATACCCATCTTCCCTCCCCACTCTTAATTCTATCCACACTCCTATCAGTGAGACTACTGTGACCACTCAGAAAGAAGAGTAATTTTCTTTGGCCTGTAGTGATTTAACTACATTTTAGGTAGCTCACCATGCAGTTCTGTAGGGATGGGGGCTTGGAGATCCATGCTCAGGGCTTTGTGAGTAATAAACAGTCTCTGATTCAGAGACCTCATGTTTGCTTCCTGTCAGCATATTTATAATTATGGCAAGCTGACCTGTTAACTCAAAAAGAAAGTGAAATCTCACACTCTTCTGTTTCAAACTTAACACTTTCTACATAGATTCCCATAATTTCCACATATTTAACCTTTTCTTTGATGAGACATATTCCAGCAGAGCAGTTACCACCCCCTCCTCAATTCCTCTACTTTCTCCAATTTCTCTGCTTTTACTAGAAGGCACTTCCCAGAAATGTCTGGAAAATGGAAGACTGCCATTCGTGTTTGCCTTTCCTCTGTGCCATTTCTGCACTCCATATGAGAAAAGAACACCCCCCCTTCTTCCAGAAAGGTCTTCCACAGTGCCCTACCAGCATAACATCACTCCTCACCACCTGTTCTGCAGCAATGCAGAGTGCGTCTCAGGTGAGCGTAGATGGATTTTGAATCTAATCTTGTCACCATCTCAATAACTTGGAAAAGTCCTGCAACATTTTTGAACCCCAGTTTTCTCATATGAAAATTTGAGGGGTGCCTGGGTGGCTCAGTCAATTGAGTATCCAACTCTTGGTTTTGGCTAAGCTCACGATCTTGGGGTTGTAAGATCAAGCCCCCAGTCAAACTCTGTGGTCAGCCTCAGGGAGTCTGCTTCAGGATTCTCTATCCCTCTGCACACCTCCCACACTTGCTCTCTCTCTCTCTCTCTCTCTCTAAAATAAGTAAATACGTATTTTAAAAAAATTTTTTTGAGATAATGTTTCCTCTGCCCACTTACAGGGTGTGAGCATCCAATGAAATCATGTATGGGCAATTGGTCCATAAATGTAAAGTGCCAAGGACCTCACTCACTCTAGTTACCATTAAAAAAAAAAATCTTGATTTAGTTAAGAAATAAATGTGGAGCCTCTGCTTAATTATCATGGTTATACTTGGGCCCATATGTTGGTGATGAGCTTCACTGCTGTGACAGTCCCTGCCCTTTTGCCTCCCCATTTTCAAGAGTGCACTATTTCTCTGCCAAGTTCTCTAGTTTCCTTCCACTAAGGATAAAACCTAACTTTGAATCTTAACTAGCATACCTAGGGCCTTCATACCCTACTGGTTCTTATTAGTCCTTTTTCTAGTAGACCAGATTCTGCTCCCAACATCCGTTATCTACTGGATGAGTTCTTTTCTGTGAAAAGACAAATTATCCAAAGTCATAATATCCCATACTCTCCTTACTTTCATTTTGTTGTCCTGCCTGTCTCCATTATGGTCATGGTGTCCTGCTCCTAAATTGGACTCTCACTTTCTCTTCTGACATAAAAAAGTTGATTATCTCTTCTGATTTGCAAAGTTGTAATTGATTCCCAGTTAAACACTAAACCTTGACCCTGAATGTCCTTCATGAGTCAGCATTAGAGGTAATGTCTTTTCTCACTTTCCATCTGTATCAGTTACACAAATGGCCTTAATTCTTTGCCTCTCCCTATATCCTTACCTTTTATTTTTTTATTTTTAAAAGATTTTATTTATTTATTCATTATAGACGGAGGAGGGGGAGCGCACAGAGACACAGGCAGAGGCAGAAGCAGGCTCCAAGCTGGGAGCCCGACGTGGGACTCGATCCCAGGACTCCAGAATCACACCCTGGACCAAAGGCAGGCACTAAACCGCTGAGCCACCCAGGGATCCCCATCCTTACCTTTTAGTAGGCAGGGTATAATTCCCCAAACCTGGACTTAGTATGCATTAGATTCATTTTGGCTAATGGATGTTAGTCAATGTAGTACAGAGTCTTGAAAAGCACTCACATGTTGGAGCTTGCTTGCTTTCCAGCACTTCCTACCACTATGAGAACATAACCAGGCTAGCCTGCTGAAAGACAAGAGACATATGCAGCAGGGCTAAGTTGCTCCAATGATCCCAGGAAAGGCTGTCCTAGAACAGCTGACAGTCAATCAACCTTCAGGTATATAAAGCCACCCAAGAACCTGCATGCATAAATAATAAACATATTATTTAAAGCCATGAGTTTTGGGCTCATGGTTGTATACTATTACTATGGCAATAAATAACTGACTCAGAAATTGGTAGACAGGTACACAGATATTCCTATAACCAAAACCCCAAGTACATGACATTGGCTTTGTGACTAGGTGGCAAGGAGAGCCTAGAAAAACGAAAATAAAACTGCTGTATAAACCTAGAAAAAGTGATAAAAAAAAAAAAACTGTTTTAGGAGGATGGAAAATTGGTGACTCATGTTATCATAGTGACAAACTGTGTAATATAAGACAGAAATGTTCCTGATGAAATTCTAGACTTGAGTAAAGAAAGTTGGAGACCAAATACTAAAAGTGTCAGTTGTTTCTAACTAGCTGTACATAATGAAGAATTATAAGGAAGAAATGAACTAAAAAAAAATAACAACTTGGGAATTAAAGTCAGAACATAGATGGGCCACACTCTGCTAGTTGGACAATAAAACCAATTTTCATCTCCAACCTTTCAAGCCATAAAAGATTCTCAGATTAAGACATGGCAATGGGGGGGATCCCTGGGTGGCGCAGCGATTTAGCACCTACCTTTGGCCCAGGGCACGATCCTGGAGACCCGGGATAGAATCCCACATCGGGCTCCCAGTGCATGGAGCCTGCTTCTCCCTCTGCCTGTGTCTCTGCCTCTCTCTCTCTCTCTCTCTATCATACATAAATAAATAAAAATTAAAAAAAAAAAAGAAAAACCCTTTAAAAAAAAAAAAAAGACATGGCAATGGGTAAAGACCAAATTAAAGGTGTGTCTGTGAGACCTTTTGTTAAGACTTCTTGAATTTGATTAAGATGGTATCTTGCAGACCCACAAAGCTCAACAAATGTGCTTTCAATATTTTTTTTTTTTTTGAGAGAGAGAGTGAGTGAGGAAGGAGGGCTGGACAAAGGGAGAGGGAGAGGGAGAGAGAGCATCTCAAGCTGGCTCCATACCCAGCGTGGAACCCTACATGGGGCTCTGTCTCACAACCCTGAGATCATGACCTGAGCCAAAATCAAGAGTTGGACAAATGAGCTACCCAGGCACCCCTCAAGATTCTTAAAGGTATTGTCCCACAGCAATATAAAATACAGAAAACATCAATGATTACATAGAGAGAGAAGCATGTCTCAAAAAAAAAAAATTGTGAGTTTTATTTTTAACACATAGAGTAACCTAAAAGGAACTAAGACTGTTCAAGATGCAAGAAGCATGTTGAGAAAGTTGTTCAAAGGGTACATCTTCTGATCCCTTTCCGAAAGAGCCAAAAAGAAAAACAAAAATGAGGACATCTCAGATGGTAAGACAAGAGCTGTGGGAAATAGACTGGGAAATCACTCTTAGAAAGCAGAATCTACATCCTATCAAGGCATATGCCTCACTCCCAAAGCATGTCTGGCCTTGCGACTTACCTTAACCAGTGCATACTAACAGGTATGATGCAAATACATCCTGAAAAGCCCTTGTACATTGATGCTTGCTCACTCCTGCCCTTTGCCATCATCAGGAGAGTGTGCCTGGGTCAGCCTGATGGAAGATAAGACATGTATGGAGGAAGGAGAGCCTAGAAAAACAATGGAGCTCCCCCCGGTCATCCCAGCTGAACTCATTCCAATCAGCAGACAGCTAGCCAACACCCCAACACATGGGCAATAAATTCTTACTATTTTAAGCCACTGAGTTTGGAGTCGTTTCTTGTACATCAAAATTCTGAAATAAATAACTGATACACCATCCCTCTTCACTGGTTCCACTTGCCTTCCATGTGGCCAAAGTCCCAAAGTACCTCCTACCTGTAGTGACTCTCTTCTATTATTTTATTATCCTCACTTCTGTTCTCAAGAATTCTGTTACAGATTGACACTTGCTTCCTACAGGGCCCTACCTGTGCCACCTTCCTGTTACTAAAGATGTTTCTATAATCAAGGTACATCCCTCTCCAGGGCATCTACCTTTGCCACCACATTCCAAGCATGCACCCACTCCTAGGTAGCTGAGGGCCCTTGAGCATGTCGGTGAAACTCTCTAGGTCTCATTTCCCTCATCTGTAAAATGAGAGGATTAGAGTTTGACTAGATACAATTTACTTTTACACAGAATTTCCTATGTATCATGTTAAATGTGTTTTTATATGTCATCTAGCCTTCTAAAATAGGATGTGGTAGATGCTGTTATTTCCACTTTACAGATGAGGAAATACAGATGAAAACTTCCCCAGATCTCTCAAAGTCATCTAGTAGGCAAGCAGCTGGGTTAACGTCTTCTTAGCCTTGGAGGGAAGGAAAGAGACAGATACAGGAAGGAAGGAAGGAAGGAAGGAAGGAAGGAAGGAAGGAAGGAAGGAAGGCGGGCAGGCAAAATGTAACAATAACAGCAACCAAAAAAAAAAAAAATTGGTAAGTGCTTCTATAAGAAAGAAGCCTAAATTTAATTTATTCCCCTCAGAATTAAGGACAGTTTGTCATATTTGTCAGTAAGGACTCTAATATGCTTGAAATTTAATAGACCTAGGATATGTAATAGAAACAGCCTTGCATTTAAGTGACTACTTTCTGTGAATCAAGAATTTTTCCTATGGACACTTTTTCCCCCTCTACTAATAACTGAAACTCTAAAGTTGACAAACAAGGCCTTTATACCAAGTACTGCTCTTTTACTCGATTGTTCATTCAACACAAATATTTATTGATTAATGCCCATGTGCCAGGCATTGTGCACTCACTTTGCCAGGCATGCAGCTTAGAGCCAGACAGTCTGGTATCTGAGCTTTTAAGGCCAAGAATCAAACACTTATATCTGGCATTTTCTAATTAAGCAGACCATTTTTATGCAATAATTGCAGGGTCTTGAAATACAATGCAAATGTTGACAAGATGACTGTACTCAAAGAGAAGTTTCTGGGAGATTTCCCACAAGGCCAGGCTCTCAGATGAAATGATTCCCAAATCTAATGTTTTCACTCCCAGGATGCTGGGCACCAAGCATGATGCCTGGCCTACAGCTGGCAGCTGTTTTTCCCCACTTGCCATGCATTTGAATCTCCTAGGGAACTCCAAAAACAGAGGTGCCCAAGTACCCTCTCCTCCCAGGAGATGCTCATCCAGAGGGTAGGAGTCGTCTGTAGTGTTTCAAGCTCTGCAGGTGATTCTCATATGCAGCCAGCGGTGAGAACCACTCAGTGTGAGCCCTATGCATATTTTTCAATGTATGAAAAATGAATGAACAGATAGTACTAAAGTAAAGGGGTTCCACACTCCTAAAACCATTTGGCACACCGCTGGGTATAAAGTCTAAAAGCAAGAGAGGAATAGGAGGGAATGTAGAATTAGTATAGCATAAGGTGCAGGTACAACAACACATACTGTAGTACAGTTAACATTTTACAGAAAGAGAAGAGAAACGTGGAGGATGCTTTTTAACACCAAAACATTTCTTAGGCCCTTATAAGATAGTAAGATTATAAAGTATGATACTAAGAAAATACATAAAAGACAAACCCCTATGAATTTGTTAATGCTTTTAAATAATTTGAGTTAATTAATTTCAAGTGCTACTTACATTAAAAAAATATTAATCCATACATATCCAGGACATTATTCAGCCTACAGACATATTTAGTAGCTATATGGACTCAGGAAGTAATTCAGTGACTTACTGGAATTTGTGGTCTGCAAATGAGGGACCTCAGACATAGACCACCTACCAGCAATAAGACTAGAAGGAAATGTTTAAGCACCTTGACAAAGAGGTGAAATTAGACATTTAGTGGTAAGGAGTATCTTAGATTTCTACATGGCAGCAAAATAATTCATCAAATACATCAAATTTGCATCAAGCACAAAATTTGGGGGTTCTTTGATAAGTTACCATTCCATAGAATGGATAATTTTGGTATACCAAAGAAAAATAAAGAAATTAGACAAGGCTCTGAGAAATAAAAAATGATGCAGAGAATATCTGGGGTAGAACAACTCTGTAATATTTTTTTACAATAGGATCAAATTTAATATAATAATATCAGGATGGACATGACCAGGGGGAGAAAAACCATTTGATTATTCAATTTTGGGGAAAGATGCTATTATAAACTAATAGCATTGGTTAGGGAAATAATATCAAATGCATAGCTGAAAAAAGTAAAAAAGAAAAAAAATCCCATAAGAAGTCAAAAGATCATTTTTAAAAACTTATTGAAAGTCCAGGAGAAAAATGTACACCCAAGATCAAGGTCAAAAGGTGGTTCTTAAATAGAAAGCATTGTGATTAAAAAAGCAAAGTAAAAGGGACTGTCATAGAAAAAAGTAAAAGGCATCTTATTGAATGGATACACTGCTGACATATGAAGGTCACAGAAGTTCACAATATAAAAACAGAACTGTTGCTCTGGCTTCTCTTGTCCTCATGCTTTGCCATATGACCCTGAGCTGTTCTCAGGAAATCATTAGGCTCAAGAAATGAACAAGGTGGTGAGATTTAGGATTCAATCATACTCAAGGCTCACATACCACAATTCCACCTTTTCCCCACATCCACTCCCCAATGTTATTGGCCATTTGACATGACTTACTTCACTTGAAGGAGCATATCTAGTCTCCTGAAATGTATTCCAATGTATACGGAATCCAAACCACCACTCATCCCAAACAACAAAATTTTCTTTGTTTTCTTTTTCTTTTTTCTTTTTTTTTTTTTTTAAGAAAGAGAGAGAGAGCACGCAAGTGGGAGGGAGGGGCAGGGAAAATCCCAGGCAGGCTCCACACTCAGCTTGGAGCCCTGCATAGACCCACACAGGGGTGGATCCCACAACCCCAAGATCACAACCCGAGCTGAAATCAAGAGTCTGACCTCCAACCAACTGAGCCACCCAGGCACCCCATGTCCTCATTTTCTATTCAGCAACATTTTCCAAAGTCTGGTGGCTCTGAATGTTGGTCAAGATGCTTTTCAACAAAGAAGGCTGTGGTGAGATAATTAGGATTTATAAAGATGCTCAGAAATTCTACATTTACTGCATCTGTTTCACTTTGTTTATCCCATCATTTCCCAAATTTATTTGGCCTCAGATCCCCTTTATCATGTAATATTTACTAAAATTCCATAGAAGTGATCTACTTAAACATGCAATTTGGAAAAACCTTGCTCTAAGATACTCTGAAATCTACCCTTTCAGTCAACAAATACACTGGGCTCCCACTAGATGCCAGGAGCTGGTCCAGTAGCTGAGATGCTATGGTGGACAAGCAGGCATTGTGTCTGAGTCCTCATGGAACTTGTTTCCTAGCAGAGAAAATGCCATGCGCTTGCAATCCAATGCATACTCCGGATCATTTATGGTGTGCTGAGTGCTATGGGGGAAAAAAAAACCTACCCAGTCTCGAAATAGAAATTAGTTAAAATGGGGGTGGGACAGTCAGAAAAGGCTTTTTCCAGAAGTGATATTTCAGATTATGTCCACTGTCATTTTAATACTAACTATATTTTTCTAATTTTCAAACAATTAGAATTTCTGAAAATTAGTGATTAAAAAGTAGTAAGGTAATTTCCTATTAATAAAAAAGGTCAATTAAACAGAGCATTCAGGGATCCCTGGATGGCTCAGCGGTTTAGCACCTGCCTTCAGCCCAGGGCCTGATCCTGGAGTCCCGGGATCGAGTCTCACATCGGGCTTTCTGTGTGGAGCCTGCTTCTCTCTCTGCCTGTGTCTCTGCCTCTCTCTCTGTGTGTCTCTCATGAATAAATAAATAAAATCTTAAAATAAATAAATAAATAAATAAATAAATAAATAAATAAATAAACAAACAGCACTCATTCCCCATCTATTCCACTTAAATAAGCATATGTAGCATGTGGGTTAGAAAGTTGTATCTCTCGGGACCTCAAACCCCATTCTCAGAGCAGGTACATCTCTGAGGCACACCACTTAGTGGCAAACTGGGGTCTCACACACTCCAGAAGAAGCCCATCCATTTTCTGGGTGAGCACTGCAACAATTCTGCCCTTTATCCCTCTCTGAGCGATGCACACACACACAGACAGACAACCAGAACCTTCTGTATGACACAGGATAATCATCCTAGTGGCTTGTAATTAAAGAGAGAGGTAATGTTGAGAGTCAAATTTGGCAGGACTTAAGCTACAAACTACTTTTCACTAGCCTCCATGCCCACTGACTGCTCTTCAAAATGCCTCCTGACACTCCAGCGAAAGCAACATAGAAGGCTGTGTAGATGCTTTTGCACTGTTGATGTAGTCTTTAATGAAATACTTCTTTCCCACAGCAACAGACCTCTTTGAACCAGGAAAATGCTTTTAATATTGCTTTTGATAAGTGATCTTCATAACGATCATTGTGTTATAGGGTAAAATGATGTTGAGTAACAAAGTTTCCCCCCAAAAAATGCCTCTAAAAGATAAAAAGGCACTAATTCAAAAGGAGGCTGTTGTTTTTAATTCCAATGTTTCTGAGAAATCCACTTAAGCATCTGCAATAACAGTGGAAAATCTTTAAGTGGACAAGTGAAAATTTCCCTCTCATTGTGTTTTGAGTAGTCAAATTGCACCCAGTATTGTAAAATGAAAATGCTTTGTTGCTAAGCAATTCCAAGAATCATCCCAAATCAGGTTTTTACCAGATTGATGAACGTGTTTTTTCATTTAATTTGTTTTTTCACTAGGACACAATTTTTGCTTGAGCAACAAAATATGTGAACTGATCATATGAGAATAGAATTTGTGTAGCAATAAATAAATCTTACCTTAACACTAATATTTAATGATATGCATAATTATTGTTATGATGCATGAAAATCAGATATAAGACAATGTTTGCACTTGGCATTATGTTAACATTGTAGGTAAAAGTAGCTCTGACATCAGCCTAGAGGAAGAAAGAATGGGAAGAAACTGAACTGCCTCCAGAAATGCTGAGATTCATGGGTCAAGGCATCAGCTTGTTGGGTCTCCCTGACTTGAGAAATGGTATCATTATTGGCCTAGGTCTCCAAGGAGAACACTGAAGGAGGCCACATTCCATTGGTTTGTAAGTTTTTATATATTTGCTAAAGGTTGATCGTGTAATTGATAGTCATTGCTCATAATGAGAAATTCACACCCTTCATGTTACTTAAAAACAAAGTAAACAAATATTTAATCACAATCAATTCAAAGGGAATAAAGGTGACTCTAAGTGCTAACAGCATGTAAGTACTTACAGAGTATTAAGTATTCTTCAGTATCTGCAAAGTTCACGTATTTGAGGATGTAGACATCAAGATTCATACAAGCTAATAAAAATATATACATACAGAGGGCAGCCTTCAATCTTCAATTAAACTTAAAGCTCTTATAAATTTATAGTGTAATATAATTCCTACTATGTATATGTTTATATAAATATCGGGATCCCTGGGTGGCGCAGCGGTTTGGCGCCTGCCTTTGGCCCAGGGCGCGATCCTGGAGACCCGGGATCGAATCCCACATCAGGCTCCCGGTGCATGTAGCCTGCTTCTCCCTCTGCCTGTGTCTCTGCCTCTCTCTCTCTCTCTGTGACTATCATAAAATAAATAAATAAATAAATAAATAAATAAATAAATAAATAAATATCTTCAATAAGTGGTCAATGGGTCAGAAATCCACTTCTGTTGAGATTTTACTTGGTGACAATACAAATGAAAGAGGATGGGCCATTCTCCTAAAAACAGGGAAGCTCTCAGGCTCTCACACTAGCTTGCAGTCGGATTTGGGTTTTAACTCCTAGTGTCTATGAGCAATAAAGGAAAACTAGAGCAGAACATTTCCAAGGATATTAGGGGATTTAATGAACAAGAATAACATTTAAAGGAAGAGGGGAAAAGAGGAGTGAAAATGAACTTTCCTGTGCTCTTCCTGGTGAGAAGTCCTCTTGTAATTATGCATGTATCTTAATTAAAATCACATATCCATGTTTTGCATTTTCAGTTGGCCTTGTATAATTAAAACTGCATCACATCTGATGTATTTATAATTATAGCCAAATGGTTATGTTAATGTTCATCTATTCCATGCTGAAAAACAACAAAAAATATGAAGAACATTTCTGTAAGTTATTTCTTACCAGTAATTCAGTCTCCAGATACAAAAGCTCAATGACCATGTGTCTTGAGAACAAAATATCTTTGAGATCAATAGTCACAGCTTTAAGTGCGAAATCCAAATATCCTGATGCTTGCAAAAGCACAAATCCAAACTGCTTTTAAGAGATAATCTACAGCAGAAGAAAACGAAAATGAATCATACAAGGTCTAATTAAGGTCTTATAGAAGATCTCTCACTCACCTAAAAGAATTAACAGGAGACAATCATATCTCCTCAGACTATAATCACTGAGCTTTAAATCCCCAAGTCTTTCCATTTAAAAAAAAATTGTGTTCCTAGATCAGTGCTTTCTGTTCTGAACTTAAAAACCATGACTAATTTGAATGCCCATTATTAAATCTTCACTGAAAAATCCTTTCTTAACTTTTCCCAGTAAAGGAATCACAAAAATGAAAGCACTGTAGAATATAAAATTTTGTGCTGGAAATAGTAACACATGGCTTCAGACTTAAGGCTTGGCTATTTGGAAATATTACAGATAAAAATCCCCCGAGCAAACATTTAACACTTAGATATTCTTGAATCATGTCCTTCAAAAATGAAATATGGAAGTCCTAACCCCTGGAATCTCAAAATGTGTCCTTATTTGGAAATGGAGACACTAAAATATAATAGTTAAATTAAGAGGAAGTCATTCTGGAGTAGGGTAGGCTCTTGATCCAATGTGACTGGTGCCTTTATAAGAAGAGGGGAAATTTGGACACAGAGACATACAGGAAGAAGACCACATGAAGACAGAGGCAGAAATTTGTGTCACGTGTCCCCAAGCTGAGGCATGCCAAGAATTGCCAGCTGCCACCAGAAGCCAGGCAAGGAGCACAGAACAGATCCTCGCTCAGAGCCTCCAGTGGGAGCCAAGACTTTCTACACCCTGCTTTCAGACTTCTGGCCTCCAGAACTGTGAAAGAATCGACTCAGTTGTTTGAAGTCTTTCTGAAGACAGCCCTAGGAAACTAATACAGATGTCTATGAAATGTGGAAGTTTATCTTCCCAGAATTTCAACTTGTATCCACATTCTACAAGCTGTATTAACCAATGTTTGCTTTTTTTTTTTTTTTTTTTTTTTAAATCAATTCAAGCAAGAGGCTTGGGTTCCAGGAACCTTAGTAGCCACCTTTCATTTCTTTGTTCTCAAAGAAACAGGAAAAAGGAAAATGTTCTTTCTACAGAGAGAGGGCTAAAATCATACATGATATATGAAAGATTATTGAGAAGTAATCTAATTTGAAGCTCATGGATAGTTTTATAGTCTGGATTATGCCTAAAAGATCTGTAGTTTGAACCACAGGAGCTAAGACCTGGTGTCTGAGATGGCATCGGATCCTGTTTGCTCTCCCTCACACTGGAGGCCATTAAGGTACAGCCACTTGAAAGGGTAATGAGTGTCTGGGTGCCTTTTCAGGCCCACATACCAAGTCTGAGAGAAATTGTCTCATGAACATGTAAGGAGAACAAGGAAAAGAGAATCTTTAAAATTAATATGCTTGTTTACAGATATTCATGCAGAAACATGCATACTACGAACATGATCTGGAAACACAAACCCAGAAGAACCACACAACTTATACTTGATTGCTATACATAGATCAACATGTCAATGGCTTGGCTGGTCATCAGCACCTGTATTTTCTTCATAAATGTTATGCTGCTGGGTCACAGCAGGGCTGAATATACAAGTCCATATCCTAACCAACCCTAAGCAAGGATACAGATAAACAAGACTTTGGGGAGAAGATGGCAGGAATCACAGATTAAATTCTGTAGCTTTTTGTATTCTACAAAGCATTCTTGGTTAGTTCTCAAAATGGCTCTGTTAATTTCACTATTTTCCAGGTGTAGATAGAAAGTTCAAGGTAAATGATTAGCCCATGGGCATACAGTAAGTGTAAAGCACATCAAGTCTTCTAACTCCCTATCTCCAGGATCTGTAGATCCCTGGAAAAGAGATTATCATTGTCCTAGTTGACCCAGGGTACACCCCAGTCCAGTTGCCTGGAGCAGACTTTGCAGGCATAAGCATGGTTAGGGCAAACAAAATGCTGGACCACTTGTAACCAGCTCATGGTTACAAGTTCTCTGCTCTTCTTAACATTATTATGTGGTCCTATTACTGTAACACCACTATTTTTCCTCAAGAGATCACCATTTATTGTAAAAGAGTAAACCTCAGGAACAGGCAGATGGAAGAGATGGACAGGGCAAAGTGTGTGGGAAGGGGTGCAGAGCTTCCATGTTTCCTCCCAGAACTACTTTCCCCACATCTCCATGGGTTCACCAATGTTGTTACGGAAGCTCCATAACACTGCTGATCATGTCCTTTGCAGGGAATGTTTTTCATCATCACCACCAACAAACTTTTTCCTTGATTACATGAGAAAACTTTGTATTAAATTGTTTTCTTCTCAAAGTAAAATTCTAAGGATCATCTAACAGAGGTAATAAAAAAAAAAAAAAAAAAGGAAAAATTGCAGTTAGGGATGATCCAGTCTTACTGTGATGCCAGATACTACCTGGGGTACCAGAAACACCAGGGATCCACCTACCCAAATTTGACTTCCTATAAACCATCCTATAAACCAAAAGTCTCAAACTTGGTTGCTTTAAATATTATAAATTGTAACACACTCCCTGAAATTATTTTGAAAAATTAGGTGCCACCTTGAACACTTTCAAGTTGACATTTAAACTTCTTTCTTCACAAGCTTAAATAATTGTAAAGAATGTGATTTCTAGCAGATTGTAAATGCTGAAGTTTAAAAATGAAAGCTTTGGTATCCTTTTAAATATATGCAATGGAATCTAAGTTGCTTAATGGTTTGAAAGCCATCTGTTGGGAGGCAGTGGCCTCTTATTGTTGCTTCTGACCTTGGTGACAAAGGTATCCTGCAGAAGCCAGGGCGCTTCATCACAGAGATGAACCCTCAAACCTGACTCAGGAATCAGAGAAGCTAAAAGAGGTTCCAGGGGAAGGTGGAATATCTACTGGCCCAGCTACTGCCTCCCACCAATAAGGTGAATTAGCAGATCAGGAACAATGTGCATGAAACACAAAATGCCTGCTACTTCCCTTTCGCCCTGCAATCTCCCACCCTAACCAGAAACATACAGAATAGAGAATTCTGGGAGGTGTGCTTCAGCTAAGGCAAGTAAACACATCACAAACCACACTCCTTGCTGGTCATGGGGTGCCAGCCCAGACAGGAGATGCATGCTGCCTGCTGTATATTGAATAAGGAAGTCTTCTATCTCTGACCTGGGAGTCTTGTGTCTTCTGTCAGCATCCATAAAACTATGGCAGGCTAACTCACTAGCTTGCAAGGACAGTAAAATCTCACTCTTCACAGGTCTTGACACCACTATTTTCAATTTAATAGTACTTTAAAGCTTTAAATGAGCTTTCCAACCTTTCAAAAAAGTTTATATTTCTTCCTCTTTCCTTTATTTCTATTTCCATTACTCTTCCTTTGGACTGGTATCCTAATGTAATAAAGCTTAATGCTTGGAAGTCTTTTATTGGTCACACCATTACTCTCTATTCAACAAAAATATGTTTATAGAAATGAAGTTTTAAAAATTTGCTCCATTTCCTATGATCATAATGCTCTAATTTAAAAATTCTTCCATATTGTGTGATCATTAGAATACTATTGGTAAACAATAGATAAAAAATGTAAATGTATTTCAAATTTGAAAAAATAATTATTAAAATAAAAATTTTATTGGAAATTAATCATCTAGTAATGCTACTGCTAAAAATTAATCAATTATACTATATATTGATGTTAACAAGAAGTTGAAAATATTAAACCTTCTATAACATGGAGTAAGATTAAGACTGACTACACCTAAAATAAATATTTTATAATATGATGCGATAAAATAATTTTTAATTATCTAATTGAACACATCCTGAATCTAAAAGAAATTGCACAAAATTTTACCCAAGGATTCTATGTAATGTATCCTACAAATTTTAGTAGTTCTAGAAGCATTCCACTTATATTAAAAAGATTCTGCAACACTGATATACTGTTGGGCTGTTCAAAGATCTCTTCTTTCCAGCTAATAAAACAGACTAAGGATGAATCCTAAGAATATCCAAAAAGAATTACTTACAGTTAAATACACGAGAAGGTCATTTTTAGTACTCAATAGGTCTTAAAGTGCACTTTGCTCTCATAGAAAGGGAATGGAAAAGACAAAGTCATTAAATAAAAATTGTCATAACTCTTACTATTCCAAGAGCTGAACCAGAACATTCCAACCCAAGTCTAAAACACCAAATTTCGCCCTCAATAGAATAGTGATTAGGATAGAGAAATACAGAATCCCTCTGGGTTTCTGAACCTTCTTTAACATTCTTAAAAGGCCTCCCTTTGTTTAAAGCCCAAGAGATCTTTGCACTTCCAACCCATGGGTAAGATTCAGGATGGCTTAGGAATCTGTTTTCAGTTTACCAATTGGAAGGACTACTGTGAACTCAGATTAATGCTCAGGAATGAGTTGCAGGAAGCCTCTTTCCTATAGAATCTAAGGATCCAGACACTGATTTCCCTGAAAATTTTCCATACTCTTATACTCCTCGAAAAGCATATTCTAAGTGAGACCACTTTCATAAACCACCTTGACTTTCCACCAAGAAGCTCCACCATTGGGTTACAAATATCAGAAGGAGAATTGAAAGGAGGGAGATAAAATAGAAAAATAGAACTAAGCAAGAGTGCAACCATCAGAAGAGCAGACAGATGGCTCTTAGTTGGTCAAGAACAGTTGTGAGCTGTTAAGTGTCAAGCATCCCAGCAGCTGGAGTATAGGTGCACCAGCCCAGTACAGGGGCCTAAGTGGGGGTCTCAGAGGCACTGGACTAAAGGCCAAGGATGCAAACATAAGACCTAGCCCATGCTTCCAGGTGCACTCAGACAAAGGATATATACACGTAGATAAATAATTCCTCCTAGGTTTAACAACAACAACAGAACAGTGTTCTTTCTGCCCTGCTCTTTGAGAACAGGGAGCCTATCTTTTATTTCATTCAATAAACATTTATTTGCCCATTGTTAGCCAGGCGCTCTACTCAAAGCTAAGGAAGAATTGTAAGAGAAAGCAGATATAAGAAGGAATTAAGGCAGCTGTCTGTTGCAAAGAATCTTTACCATTTCCCTACAATACCTGGCATAGTGTTCCTGCCTAACCAACATTTATTAACCCTTGTTTACTTGCTTACTCATCTTTTCCTGTTTTTTTTTATTGTGGTAAAATATATATAACATAAAATTTACCATTTAAACCATTCTTGCTTACTCTTTCTAAAAGCAGTGTTCTCTTCTATGAAGAGTCGAACACATGGCATAGTAATAGGAATCAGATGACCCTGTCTTTGATCTTTGGGGAAAAACAAATCCCCTAGCCTCCAGAGTCCTTAGTACAAAAAAGTCTTCTGCAATCTTAACAGTTACGATATTTAATGCAAATATCTCAGGCATTCAGCATGTCCATTTTCAGAGAGGAAAAAAATTAAATTACCCTTCTCTGGGCTAACAACCTTGGCACTGCGTTTCAATCCTCCAGTCTCCATACATACTATCATCACAATGGATGGAGGTTCTGTTTGCTGAAAGAATATAAATAATTAAAATCCTGCGGGGAGCAGATTTTTATTTGCAAGGCTCCATCGTCATTCTTGTACCTGGTGGGAGTATGGCAAAATTACATGAGTTTATTAAAAAAAAAAAATTGATGGTTCCAGCTTCCTGCCCCTACCCCATGGAATGAGATCAAACAGCGGCTGCATAGAAGAACTGTCAGTATTTAAAGCGCTATCACTGGAATGAAGGGGGGAGCTAACTAACATTTGGTGGGATAGGTTCTCAGATGTGCCAGCTTCCCATCATGCCCAGGGCTTCCTGGACATCGCCACATCTTGGAATTCAGATGTTCACACTATGAAACGTTGCCAAGCCCAACCTTAGCCCTCGTTGGATGTTCTGTTTCATCATTCCCTTTTTATTTATGATTCCCCCACATTTCTCAAGATAAAAGCTTACACTGCAGAAACAGTCTAAAGCATACCCCCTACATACAAACTGATCTCCAGATTACCAGTGAAATTGCTGCCTTTGTATACTTATGGACTGACGTGATAACTGAAAATAACTTCCATTAGCACTATAAAAACTCCAGCTGATACCAAATGAATTTCATTTGATACCAGCAGAGAAAAATATTGGCTACTGAGATATTCTTTGTTCATGGTTATTTACAGTTAGCTAGAATCCATGTACAATTCAGCCAGCCAGAAGGCGCCAGATGATTTTCCTCACTCAAGGACCCTGTATGGATGTTCTTCCACAAAAGACTGGCTCACCTTCATTTACTAAAATCTGGGGACCATGCTTGTCACCCCTAGTCTACTGCGATACATGGAAATGCCTAGCTAGTAATTAAATTCTTTGGAGTAAAAAAGATGTAAACAGAAGTTTTAAAGATATGTAGCACCTGGACTCTGACATTCCCCTCCTCTGCCTCCACCCTAATATAATTCTATTTTGTAAATTTTAGAAACAGACAACAAAATGATCAGAATATCCCCCCGAAAAACTGTACTTCTGTACTTTTTTTTCAATGTAAATATTTCAAACATACATGTATCACCACAATGAATTAAGGATCAACACTGTGTTATTTTCTTCAGGAACTTTTATTATTTAAGGAAATATCACAGATACCATTGAGGCCTTCCATTTGGCGCTTCCCCACTATGGATGAGACTGTTCTCTTGAAGTTTGTGCAAATACTGTCTATTTGCTATGCTTTTGTATAGCATGTATCATAAACAATTTTACAAGTCTTCAAGTAGTACACATACCTATCTTTCTACAAACTGTTTTCTCCAACATTACAGATTTTTTAATTCCTTATTGTGAATATACACACGGTTTACCATTTTAACAATTTTATGTGCACAATTCAGGGGCATTGATCACATTCACAATGTTGTGTAACCATCATCCCTATCCATTCCCAGAACCTTTTCATCATCCCAGAGAGAAGCCCTGTCCCCATTAATCAATAACTCCCTCCTCCCAGCTCCTGGCCACCACCATTCTACTTTCTGCCACCATGATTTCGCCTATTCTAGGTAGCTTGTGTAAGTAGAATCAAACAGTATTTGTCCCTCAGTCTAGCTTATTTCACTTAGCAAATCAACATTAGGTCTTTGATCTCAACACATAGTGATACATACACATCTAGGTCAGTCATCTTAAATGTTGTATAGTATTCCAGTACATTAGATACAATAATTTATCCATTACTCTGGAGATGGAAATTTAAATTTTGAACTCATTGCTATAACTAAAGAAATATTACAGTGAATATGGAGGGAATTCACCTGGAAGTGGAAATGCTGGCTGTGTGCATCTTCAGCTTTAGCAGAAAGCTGCCAAATTACCCTATAAGGTCATTAAATCGATTTACATTTAAATCAATCCAAGTTCCTGCTTCCCCACATCCTTTCTTGCTCTGACAGATTTTCATTTAGTTTTTCCACAATTTGATGGATGTGAAATGTTATATCAAATTTTTTAATTGGCATTTTCCTAATTAGTAGTGAGGCTGAGCATTTTTCCATGTTTATTAACCATTTCATATTTTGCTTTATATATGAAATGCTTGCTCATAACCTTTTTGCTCTTTTAGGATTGGGGGGTTATTGATTTACAGAGGAGACAGATACATAGATTATAGAGATGGATATTCTGCAGCCATTTGACTGCTATATAAACCAAGTAGCTTTGTTAATCATCTCTATTATTTGTCTTCTAGCTCATTAATTTCTGACTCTATCTTTATTATATTTCCCCTTCTACTTTGGTTTACTCTGTTTTTCTGTCATTTTCTTGATTTGGACATTTTTTTCCCCCTCATTTTCTAATTTGTTCATACAAGGCTACAAATATCTCCTTAAGTAAATGCTTTAGGTTTCTACAAGCATTAATAGTGCTTTAATTTAATTGAAAAAATTATGTGATGTCGCTACTGCAGAATCCTTTCTTGTAGCTCTTTCAGCAGAGGCTTGAAGGTAGGATTTTTTTTCCTTTGTAGATCTGAAAGTATCTAGATTTTTGCCTTAATTCTTGAATGAGTCAAATGATGCTTGTTCTCCCTCAGTCTCTTGAAGACAGACTTTAGGCAGCTCTTGTTGCCATGGGGAAGCAGCTGCCAATCTAGAATCCATCAATTCTAAGTCATCAGTCTTCCTTCTCAGGGAGAGTATAAGATGTTCTCTTTGTCTTTGGTTTCTTACAGTTTAATTTCGATGCATCTGGGATGACTTATTTATTATTATTATCTTAGGACTTGTGTGTTCTTCACGTTGAGAATGTATAACTGTCCTGAATATGAAATGTTCCCCACCATTATGTCTCTCCTCCATTCTTCTCATCCTGTCCTTCAGAAATGTCTCTTAGGTCTACATTGGAGCTTGTAGACCTTATACATTCTCTTTCAAATTTCAATCCCTTGATCTCTCTCCATTTACTTTCTGAATTTTTGTTTTTTGTTTTTTTCAAATCCATTTGTTCTTTGTTACAATATCAAATTCCTACTCTGTGATACTATTCCTTCCTTTAAATCTTTGATCCTTTAAAGTACATTTATTTTAAATTCTCTTTTATATTATTCTTTCATCTTTTGTTTGGATATGAAAATGTTCCCTTTATTTTATGTCTGCTCACCCTCCCTCTTTCTTCATATGATTCATAATTTTGGCTGTGAATTCATATTCAGAGAAAATTCATTTCCATGGAAATACCCAGCACCTGGTTAGGGAGGTAGTCCAGGCTACCCTCAAATCAATTAAATCAGAATCTCTGGAGATCAGGTCCAGGAATCAGTACTTCAGTAAGCTCTCTGGGTGATTTCAATGTGCAATTGAGGTCGACACCACAGCTTACAATATCAGCCGATATCTGGCTTTCACTATCTTTGTTTTGCATGCAGGCTCTGCTCCTTGCTCCTAAATATGTCTTCAATTTTGACACCTGCAGATTTCTCTTTCTTGTTTTCAGGTTGGACACATTGTGGGGGAGATTTTTTTTTTTATTGTGGTAAAATCTACACAACGTAAAATTTGCCATTTTAATCACTTTAAAGCATATAGTTCATGGCACTGAGTATATTCTAATTGATGTATAACCATGATCACTATTCATTTCCAGAACTTTTTCATTATTCCAAACAGAAACTTTATACCCATTAAACCAAAACTTCCCACTGCCCTCTCCTCCTAGTCCCTGTAACTTCTCTTCCACTTTCTGTCACTATAAAGTGTGCCTATTCTAATTACCTCATATACATGGGATCATATAATATTTGTCCTATTATGTCTGGCTTATTTCACTAAGCATAATGTTTTCAAGGTCCACTCATGTTACAGTATTTATTAGAATTTCTTTTTTATGGTGAATGATATTCCATTATAAGTGTATATCACATTTTGTTTATTTTTGTTTGTTGATGAACACTGGGTTGTTTCCACCATTTGGCTATTGGGAATAATATTACTATGAACACAAGTGCACAAGTATTTGTTTGAGTCCCTGCTTTCAATCCTTTTTAGTATATACCTAGAAATGGGTTGTATGGTAATTCTAGGTTGAACCTGCTGCAGAACTGCCAAGACGTTTTCCACAGCAACTACATCATTTTACATTCCCACCAGCAATGCACAGGAGTTCTACATCCTCGTCAACACTATTTCCCATTTTTTGATCATTGCCAGAACAACAAGTATGAAATGTTTGGGCATATTTTTAATTGCTGCCATATTTTATCCATCATCTCTGTGTGTCATTGAGGGAGGGGCCTTTATTTTTGCCCAGACCTCTCTATTGGCCACAAGTGCACATTTACCTCTTGAATTAAAAATAACAGGAATCACTTCAGTAGAAGGTCTTTAGCATAGATTAAGGGATTAATTACCTCTCATTGCTCTCAGAGGCTCTGAAAAGGCATTTTAGAGTGTATACAGGATGGGTCAAAGGGAATGAATGATGCCATAAGTTAACCACAGTGAGTTTACTTGTATGTTTAATAAAGTAAATAATTATAGAATGTATAAAACATAATGTAATTTTGTACTGTAACATACCAGCCCTGATACTAACAAGATGACACACTCATAGCAAGACAATCTGAGGAGGCTT
Source organism: Canis lupus dingo (assembly GCF_003254725.2). NCBI lineage: Eukaryota > Metazoa > Chordata > Mammalia > Carnivora > Canidae > Canis > Canis lupus. The sequence goes on along the minus strand of NC_064264.1, from coordinate 50,882,905 downwards.
ATTTAGAAAGAGTCTGTTTACAAAGAAAGGACCGGGCCAGGAAGAAGGGAACCTTAGGAATAGTACAGTAACCTGGTGCTAACACTCAAAGCTATTACCACACTTAGGGCAAAGGCATGAGTGGAGAAAGCAGATACCTTCACCCAGAAGGTAAGAGATGTGTTGAGAAGCCACTTTGATATGAGCAATGGCCTTTAATCAATGGACACAGCCAGCCTAGAATGACCTCAGAGGGAGAAAGTCAAGGGTTTAAAAAATGACCTCAGGGCACCTGGGTGGCTCAGTTGGTTAAGCTTCTGCCTTCAGCTCAGGTCCTGATTCTGGGGTGCTGGGATTGAGTCCAGAAGCAGGCTCCCTGCCCAGCAAGGAGCTCTCGCTCTCTCTCTCTCTCTCTCTCTCTCTCTCTTTCCCTCTCTTTCCCTTTCTCTCTCAATCACTCACTCTCACTCTCTCTCAAATAAATAAATATTTTTTTAAATGACCTCATTAGGGAAGCCTGGGTGATTCAGTCAGTTAAATGTCCAACTCTTGACTTCAGCTCAAGTCATGATCTCCACACAGAGCATAGCATTGAGCTTGCTTGAGATTCTGTTTCTCCCTCTGATCCTCCTCACCCTGCTTGCACATATACAAACACACGCACTCTCTGTCAAAAAAAAAAAAAAAATCTCTCTCCCCCTCTCCCTAATCCTCTTCTCCACCCCTCCCTCTTTCTCTCTGTCTCAAAAGAAATGGCCTCATTATCATACTTCCTCCAATGATTTACCAGCTTCTCCATTAGTCAAACCCAAGTGGAAGCCAGATGACAAGGAAGCCCTTAATACTATTCCCATGGGTCAACTGTCCAAGGCAGAGAGCACGTGCTAAATGGAGAACAAACCTAGAGAAACAGGTGGAAATTATGCACTAATGCACTTATTTTATCCCCTAGAGGTAGATAAAGCTCCCAATGTATATTTTGAAAGTAGTCTGTAATGAGAGGTTACTGATTTCTATAAATCTGTAATCATGGAAATTAAAAGCAAATTGTCATGTCTATATTCTGCATCCCTGAGCACATATAAACCCAGTTCACATCTTATCACTTTGAAAAAAACAGGAAGTGCTGCACTTGTTTGGACCAATTCTCCACTGATCTCAGCAAGCGGTTTCTGAGAGGCAAGAGACTTTTAGACATTTTGTAGGATAGTACAGTTGCTCTCCATGAAATAATCTCCAAAATTTAGGGCTATGCTCCCCAATCATCCATAACATGAATCCATCCATAACTCTCTCTTCGGCTTTCATCATTTCAGTCATGGTATATAATCAAGTAATTTTTGCTGAATAAGTTAATAGATAGTTTAAAAATTCCTGACATTCTTTTCACTCTTTCTTCCAATGGATCATCATTCATAGCCCAGAATTCCCAACATGGCTTTGTAGGATGAGAAACCCAAGAAACCACGGAAATATATCACTTTGTAAAAAGGATTTTTGTTATCATTGTTGTTACTGCAGATAAGAGAAAAGAAATTCTGACCTAGTAAATAGATAATAAATTTTCCAAGAAGGGGATAATATATTACATTACTCCTAGATTTTCCATTCTCCATAAAAGCAGTAACATTTTCCTCAAAATATTCTTACTGGTTAATTGATTTAGGTGTCAGTATGGCCTCTAAGAACCTAACTTAGCACCCTGAGACACATTAAATCAACAACGAAAATGTGAATAAAGTTATTTTTTCTTCTCATTATTTCCTAAAAATTTAATATAGTGATGTTCTGGAAACTCTGATTTTGAGAGTATGCAATTTGTTCAATTCCCTAAATCCAGAATACAATGGTATAATGTCTTGTAAGATATCTGTACTTCCAAATCTGCACAAACTTAATAAACTATTTGGAACTATAAAATAAAAAGGCATCATGAATTGGTAGAGAAACTCTGTGGATGAATAAAACTGACTCAACATCTCATCTAAAATAAAGGGAAGAAATTGCAAATAGCCAACTATACTGAGCAAAGAAACTGAAAGAGGATCTTCTCCAAAACCCCTATTTAGAGGATTTCCACCTTAAACTATTTGCACATAGAGGGCTCCAAATATATTTGCACAGCACTGTTTTAGATGCAGTAAGGAAAAAATAAGAAGCATGCCTTGTCCTCAAGGAGCTAACATTCAAGACAAAACATACAGATAAAGAACATGAATATAAACAAGGTATCTGATGGCAGGCAAACATGAATGCTAAGTGTAGCTGCCAATCAGGAAAGAGACCCTAGGGGGTCGGGGTAGCCAGGCATCCAAACAGGTGAAGCCATAGAGTGAGCACAACACTTGGGAAAGCTGAGGAGGAAACCAATTTGATGGGAGCAAGAAATGTTGGAGAGTGGTGAAAAAATGTCTACAGACATTGGAACATGGCAAGCAGTTTTTGAGCAGAGGAATAAATAAGCCAGAGATTGGGAAGGCATATTTGCAAACACCAATATCAAAAAAAAACCAACCACTTATATCACACAAAAGAGCTATATCTCGAGTATATCACGAATTCCTACAACTCAAGAATAAAAAGACAAATAATCCAACTTATTTCAACAGGCAAAGTCTTGAACAGGCATATCACACAAGAAATACATTTACCAATGGCCAGAGGTAGGGGGAAAAGTGGTTAACATCATTAGGCATGAAGGAAATGCAAATTCATAGGAAAATGAGATGCCACTTAGCACCCACACAATGGCTAAAATAAGTTAGACTGACAACAGAAAGTGTAGGCAGATGTTGTGAAGTAGCTGGAATCCTCATACATTGCTGATAGGAACAGAAAACAGAAAACCCAGTTTTGTTATCTAAAATTAAATATACACTTTCCTTTGCAAACCAAGTGTTCCACTCCTGGGCATTTATCCTTCCAAAATTGAAAACTTATGTCCAGGAAAAGATTTGTACACCAATACTTATGGTGACTTTATTAAGAGTAACCAAAAACTGGGGAAAAAAACCCCTCAGATTTCCATCAATAGGAGAATGGATAATGGTGATATATCTACATAATAGAATAGATGCAATAAAAAGAAATCAACCCTCCCCCAATACAGAGGAGTTTCAAAAATGCTATGCTGAGAAGGAGTCCAGAGCAGGCAGTTACTAATATCGTTCAATAGTTCAGTGATGCCTCCAGGACCCAGGTTCTTTTTTCTCTCTCTGATCCACCACTCCTACCATCCTGACTTTCATTCTCGTGATCATGGTATCTCCCCTGCCAGGTAAGTATTGTGACTTTCATTCTCATGGTCACAAGATGGCTGCTACAGCTCTAAACATCACATTTATGTCAAGGGCAGGGGAAAGGGGTTAGGACAACACCAGCTCCATCTGTCTACTTCTCATCAGACTTTCATCCCACAGTTCCCTTTTCTGGCTTTCTTATGCTTTGCAAGAAGCAGGTCACATAACAACCCCAATGAAAGTCAGAAACGAGAACTGTCAATCTTGATTTAGACCAATTTTTATTTCTCTTCTTAGAGCTCGGGCATATTACCACCCAGAGCAAAATCAGAGTTCCTTCAGCAAGCCAGACAGGAGGGATGGATATTGTACAGACAACCAACAGTGTCAGCTATACAACTTCAAAGTGGAAACAAATTAATCTAACTCCCTTGGGCCTAGTCTAGGAAGAGACAGCAGGGAGAACAAATGGCCTAAACCATATTGCAGGACCCCACAAGAACTCACAGTACTTTCTCTCAGGCAGAGACACTAAGAAATTCATTCAATACCGAAGGAAGAGAACAAGTGGTATGGCTAAATTAAATGTTTTGGAATAGCTGCTGAGTAATGAGAAGCAAGGGTCAAGATGTCTGAAGCCCCAGGGCTATTCATTGACATTAAGAAACAAGTTAGATTAAGGAATTTAAAGAAGGAAAAATAAAGGTGCATTAGTGAGCTCAGGCTACCATCACAGAATACCATAGACTGAGTGGCTTAAAGAACAGAAATTTTTTTCTCACAATTCTGGAGGCTGGGAAGTCCAGGATCAAGGTAGCAGTCAGAACAGTTTTTGGTGAGGGCTTTCCTCCTGGCATGAGACAGCTGCCTTCTCGCTGGGTCCTCACTTGGTAGAGAGGGAGCCCTGGTGTCTCTTCCTTTTCTTATAAGGGCACCAGCTATATCAGATTAGGGCCCCTCTGATGATCTCCTTTAACCTTTATTGCCTCCTCACAGTCCCTGTTTTCAAATACAGTCACATCAGGGGTTAAGGCTTCAACCATATGAATTTGGCAGGGGACACAAACATTCAGTCCAAAACAAAGGGCAAACAGTGAACTCTTTACGGGATATGTCCCATTTCAAACAAACACACGATCATGCACATCAGGGCATTTCTCCAAATTGAACATCTAATTCTGTTGAGAGAAAAACCATGACAGCAGCACCTAATGTGGAATAAACCCCAAGTTTTTATTTCCCCACTGGAGTCAACAGTCTCAATCTGAGAAATGGGCCTGTTTGTTCCAAGCTTTTGGATGCTCACCTCTGCATTAACCTGCCTGCTGTGTATTACTGCAGCAGGGCTCCCAATGGCTGCCTGGAGCAAACGCATTGTTTACAAACAAAATACATTGGCTGGCATATAAGCAGCTGTAATTAAGTTAATGACTAAGGGCTGTTTTAAGATGGCAACTATCTGAAACCCACATATCTTGCATGCTATTATTTGGTTCAGTAAATGTTTAGACAGCTGGTGGAAGTTTGCCCTGACACTGGCATTAAAACGCACACTGGTAGAGTGCACCATGCCTTCCCAGCAACTGAGGAAGGAGAAGACACCTCTTTCTTCTTCTTTCAGGTGGGAGACACTTGGATCTGCTGTTGAGAGGCAAAGCCTTCAGAGCTCAACCTCTGTGCTTGTGAGCCATAGTTTATGGGCATACGATGAAAAGAATATGACTTGCCCTCCATCATTGCCTCATAAGAAAGAACATACACACGTTAGCTGAAACAGGCAGTAGTAATCTAGGCCAGCGGTATTCAAATGCCCTTTAAGCAGCAGAATGCTGTTTTTCAAGTGAAATATTCCACAAAGTCCCAGTAATTAAAAGAGATAAAAGTAGGGCTGCTTAGCTAAAACACAGATGCAGGCGATTCTCTCAGCCCCCTTGGGAGGCCTTAAGTGCCTTTGCAGTACCCTAGATCTCAAAAGAGGCTGATTTGCAAAGTATTTTTCTAGTCAGTTTCTGAGATTTCTTGAGCTTCTTTTTGATTCCTCATACATCTTGGGAAACAGAACCAGGCCTTTCCTGTCAATCTTCAGAATCAGGAGCCTAATGGGAAAGACCAGGCAAAGAGAAAAAGCCTGAAAATTTTCCTTTATATCTTAGCTGAAATGAGTTGTGAACTCTGTGGGCTAAAATAGTTTAAGGGAAAAGTAGGGCCTGTCTCTCCCAAGAAGAACATTGAAAAATAATAATAACATGGATGGATTACTGGCTTAGATGGGACAGGTGTGAATCCAGGCTTGAATCCAGGGAGGCACACTGGTTGAATAAAGGTAAGAGGCCTAGCATCTCATTCACTGATCATCTGCTGTCCCCACTCAACAAGAGTTGAAGTCTCAGAAGCCCCTCTAAGAAGGCAGAGGCTCCTCAGAACACATTTCAAAATCTGTCCTTCAACCCAGACGCCTATAATAATCAGTGTACTAAATTACTAGTAAGATAGAACGTGTCTAAGCAGGGCTATCCAAGAAAGACCATGACTCAAATCAAGTCAGTCTTCAGTATTATCCATCCCTCCTCTTGTCCCCTTTGCTCACTCCCCAAACACCAAGTAATCTCTCCTCCTGAGGAGAAAGGCTACCAGATGAACCAGCTCACACTAAGGTATGGAGGAGTCATGACAGTTCTAGAGAAACCAAAAGAAACCAGTTTCTAGAGAAACCATGCTTCACTTGCTTGTTTGCCTTGTTTCTAGGCAAACAAGCAAGTGAAGCATCTAAAGAGAGACTGAAAACACCAGGAGGGTGAGGAAATTCACAACTGTCCTCAAATCACAGCCTACAGGAGAGACAGCCTTCACTTACTGGATGAAGTAGAGTTTAAAAAGCTGGTATGAAACAGCTTGAAGGAGACTCCATTCAAGTAGATCTCCATGTGTTTAGTTTAATCAATAGTCCAACAAACATTTATTGAGCATCTACTATATACCAAAACTTCTATCAGCACTGGGGAAACAAAGATTAAGGACACTGGTCCCCTCCTTAAATGAGCTCAAAAATCCAATGAAATAGATGAACAATTAAAGGGCATAGAATGTGAAGATTTATTTTTAAGGAGGGAGACATTAGCTCAGTTGAGGCCCTCCTCAACTGAGATACAGCTCACAAAAGGGTAAGGAGAGTTTTGGATGATCAATGAAAGTTTGCCATTGACTAAGAAAGTATTCCAGAACCAAAAACATGTGGAAATGGGAAATTTTTGAAAGCATGCTATAATTTATTTGGATAGATTATCCCAGTGGAAATGTGGATCATGTATTTGAGAGTGTGGAAACAAAGCCAGGTGCAAGGGTTCTGTTTAGAAAGCCAATTTAATAGTACAGGCAACATATGATGGAAATCTGAACTAAGGCAGCAGCAGAGGAGTGGGTTTGAAGATATATTTAAGACTTAACATTAAGGGAATTGATGACCAAGAGGGTATGCATGGAAGAGAAATTGAAAATATCCCATGGGCATCTCCTCCATCTGCCCATCACATCGAATTACTTTAATCTCTGTCACTATCTTCATTTGTAGACTATAACTCACCCAGACCCCGAGCCAGAAACTTGGGACATATTCTTAATTCTTCTCTTTTCCTTATACCGGCATTCAACCTATCAGCAAATCCTATGAAATCAACCACTCATTATTTCTTAGATATGCTTACTTCTTCCAACCCACTTGACAATCTTGAATTTTACTTGAGCCCTGTAGCTCACATAAATCATCAATGATTAACAACCTCCCCCATCCTCTTGTCTTCTAGGAAATAGCTTATTGCAAAGAACTCCCTTTTCTCCATATGATGTAGACAAGATTCATGGATGTCCCCACGTTCACCTGTGACAAGACAAGACACAAAACTTCCACGTTTCTGTTCTTTGCCTCATAGACAATTAGATGATCAGTTTGTCCTCACTCATCAATCAGAATAAAATGTCCATTCACCTGATTTGATCAAACTTTAGTTAAGCTTCTGTCCTTGGGACGCCTGGGTGGCTTAGCGGTTGAGCGCGTCTGCCTTTGGCTCTGGGCATGATCCTGGAGTCCTGGGATCGAGTCCCACGTCGGGCTCCCTGCATGGAGCCTGCTTCTCCCTCTGCCTGTGTCTCTACCTCTCTCTTTCTGTGTCTCTCATGAATAAATAAATAAAAATCTTAAAAAGAAAAAAAAGCTTCTGTCCTTTCTCCAGACCCTTACACTGAACTCACCCTCAGCCTGAGTTGGCATAGGACCTTACTAGCCCCTGCCCCAAATAGGCTGACCTTGGGGTGAATCATTTCTCTGTTCTACTGTCCTATCAGGCCACCCTCCTCATTTACCCCAACACCCATACCTGGTCTGGGTAGGTGTTCCACATAGGTTCTAGGTTCTAGACTTATTCACTCCTCCCTGTAGAAGAGAAACCTTTTCTGCCTCACCTTGGAGATGCTTGGAGATCTCACAGCCAAGGACATCTCCCTACTGCAATAGCTCCCTTTCCTCCCTTTTGCAATAATCCAGTCAAGTCTCTCCTTATTTTATTTGAATTGGTTTTACTTGGCACAGTGCATCACCCTTGGCCAAGTCATCATTATCTGTCTGCTGATAAACCACAATGGGCTCCATACTACTCTAGCCACTTCCCTTCCCTTCTAGCCAACTTCTAGCTCATTTTCCAAACTCTGATCATAAGACTCCTTTCTTTTGGTGAGATGCCTAATGATTCTTGGTGTGTGGTTTCCTTCATTGGAGGAGGCCAATGAACCTGATTTTGTCAGACTACAGGTCTCACAGGGAAGCTTCTCAGGTACAGGTACACAAGTATTCATTTTATTATTATTTTTAATCTATACATATGTTTTTATCACTTTTCCATTGAGGTTTATTTGATGTGTAAGTAAACTATGTTATCTTTATTTGCTAGAAGATCAGCATAAGCGTACCTCTGAAGTAGGTATTCAAGTATACTGTGACTTACCAAAAACTTCTAATGATCTCATATTTTGTTCTCAGTTCATGGAATGTTTGACCCTCCCAAAGAGCAATACCTCTTCTTTTGCTGACAGAGTCTGACTGTGAGTGGCCAAATCAAAGCATTCAGTTCAGCCACAAGGATGCCAATATCCTCAGGCAGGTGCGTTCTCACCTCATAAAGCAGGTGATAAAGCTATGGAAATGGTCCCCATCACTCTGTTCCTATTCCATTATGTCTTTCCAGATGTTTCTGCCAGATTGATGGGGTACACATCCCTCCTTATGTCTCATATTCCTTTAGTAGTCATTATACCAATCTATGTACTTTTTAAGAAAAAAAAACTGTACCATTAAGGGCCCAGACATTGCATACTTATTAGACACAAGAGTGTCTCAAAGATAAATTACACGTATTAGATTTTTTTCTGGGACTACTTTGAGTCTTGGTGAGTGATAGTAACAAACACAATAGGACAATCCTTTAAATGAATCATTGCTTTGTTGAACATCTGTTGACTTTTAGTCAGAATTCATTTGGTGCCATAGTAGCCTGTAATCTTAACATTTTTTCATCAGAACTTAGCAAGTTTAACTAGAGAATTCCAAGGGCTCCCAACGCCCCCCACCATGAAATAAGCAGCTATTCTTCTTCAAGAAAGAATTAATAAATTTTACTCAGCATCTTAATGTTTGGATTATTTATGAAAACTTTCCATGGGTCCCTGCTCCCTGGCTGAGATTATCTAGGAATCCAGTTTAGAAACCTTATTTAGGGGCAGCCGGGTGGCCCAGCGCTTTGGTGCCACCTTCCTCCCGGGGTGTGATCCTGGAAACCCGGGATCAAGTTCTGTGTCGGGCTCCCTGCATGAAGCCCTCTGCCTCCCTCTGCCTGTGCCTCTCTCTCTCTCTCTCTCTCTCTCATTCTGTGTCTCTCATGAATCAATAAATAAAAAATCTTAAAAAAAAAAAAAAAGTGGTGTGGGGAGCCCGGGTGGCTCAACGGTTTAGCACCGCCTTCAGCCCAGGGCCTGATCCTGGAGACCTGGGATCGAGTCCCATGTCGGGATCCCTGCATGGAGCCTGCTTCTCCCTCTGCCTGTGTCTGCCTCTCTCTCTCCCTCTGTCTCTCATGAATAAAAAAATAAAATAAAATAAAATAAAATAAAATAAATTTTAAAAAAGGTGGTGTCATGTATCTAATTCTTTTCAGCAGTAATGGGTTATTAATAATAACAATAATAATAATAATATCTAACATTTGCTGTGTATTTAGGAAGTGTCAGCTAATTTACATACTTGCATTGTCTGTTTAATCCTGACAATCCTGAAAATGTAGTATCTTATTGCCATCTGAGAGTAAGGAAATGTTGGCTGGCAGAGAATGGGTAACCGCTAAAGGTACAAAGCTGAGTTAGGATTAGGACCTAAGTCTGTCTGACCCAAAGTTTACATACCTTCTGTTATACTCAGGCTTCTGTATAGATGTTTCAGTTAGTGAGCAGGTAGCTAAACCTCTGCCTAGAAAAAAGCAGGATTTTATTTCCATTTTTTATTTCTATCAGTCATTAGGGCATTTTCAAGCATGAGGCATGCAAAGACTTCTGAATTATGAGTTAGAGAAAGTGGAGAGGAAATCAGGACCACACGGGATGGAGGTGAACAAACTTCCAGGTGCATGGAAGACTAATTCTTGTCCAGTACTCAGTGTCTGGCACAGAGAGGATGTAGGGAAAGACCAAACTTAAAAGGGACAGACAGGCATCAATATGTAAAATCTCAACAAGCCACTATGTGTAGTTAGCCTTACCAGACCAACAGCACATAATACGTTAAGTCAGATGGTGGCTTTGAGATCTCCAGGGCAGCAGCCATCAGCTGGAGGTCATGGGGAGCAGGGGTGCCAACCTCCAAGGATGCCAGTAAGAAACTCGAGAATGAGCAGAAAAAGTGAAGGATCCTGGTGTTATGAATGCATCTGGCCAGCAAGAAGCTCTCAATGCGTATCTGGCTCCAGCTGGTGAACTGAGATCTTGGCTCCATTCCACTGGTCAGAACTGGCTTGGAGGTGGGATTAGGGTGACAGGTGAAGGACACCTGAGAATTGAGGTAGGAGGGTGAGGAAGACCAGCAATTGACCTTTGGTGGGGTGGATGGGGCAATTCTTTCATTGCTTCATATGTTAAAGAAGAAAAGACTTTGAAATGATGCACCAAGAAAACACTTTAAAAGGCAGTGGAGGCAGCTTGAACCTCCCCACTCCCAGGTACTTGATGTAATAAAGACATCCTCCAAGCCCAGCCCAGGCCCCAGAAGCCTGCAGATTGGGAGAACCCTGCATCAATTCCAAAGTAAGCAATAGCTCTCTGAATTATTTCCACAGAAATGCCCATAATGGTGAAAGTCTCCACTGACTCCCTCAATCTTTCCCATCTCCACCTGCTACTACCCCCAAAAAATCAGAGGGGTTGATGAAAATAATTTTCCTTATTTTGGTGTGATACAAGGTTTAGGTCTGGAAACAAAGATACAATTATTATTATGTTATAAATATTCATCCTTCAAAGGACTAACCCCAAAACCATCTGGAGGATGCCCCCGAATGCTCCAGTAATAACAGCTACTGATAACTGCATGCGCTTGTGCTTTTATGTGTTCTTTCATGTAATTACCACATTTTATGAGCGCTCTTTCACTTTCCAACACATCTTGGGGGTAGGTTTAATTATCATTCCTTGTTTACAGAGAAAGAAACCCATCTCCAGAGATACTGATTTGCCCCAGGTCACACAACCAGAAAACTCAAGGCTGGGTCTAAGCCCCATTTCTCTGTAAACTCTATAGCTTCTGCCTTGCTCCTCTGTACCCCAATGCGCTGCCTCCACCCTTCAGGAATCTCTATTCTGAAGAAATAGAGGCCAGGTTCTGTGCCTACCTCAAGCCTATTCCCCAAGGTAGAATGGGCCTTTTTTGAGGTTCCTCAAGAAAACACTATCAAAGCCCTATGGTGTGGTTAAGACACAAATATGATGTGTGAACCACAGAGATGTCTGTGGAGCCTCAGAAGGAAAGAAGCATCCTCGATTTCAATTGTGCCATATTCATTCTGTGATCATGCTCTTCTGGTCTGGTATGTTGTTCCTCTTTAATCTCCACATAAATCAGAATGTCACAAGCCACAAAAGCTGTGAAATTTTGAGCCTGCCATGGAAATACAACTCTTAATGCATGTCAAAAGAAATTGGCCAAATCCTGAACAACTTCTTCCAAAGAATGCTTTGCATTTTTCAGCCCATTGTTCTTATCTCCATATTAACTGTGTTGAACATAACATTATGGGTTAAATGATTACTTGTACTTGTATTTGTTAAATAAGTCCCATTTATCTATCTGTGCATAATTTTGGTTAAAGAAATTACTCTATCCAAGACTCTCTCTGTTCAAGAGTCTTTTTCCATTACATGAGACAAACTGTAAAAATTGTCATTTTGCCATGACCATACCATAAAAATCTATTGTCTTTCTCCATGGTTTCCATCTTCTTCCAACTTTATAAATAAGATGAACTTTTCCTAGAAATATCAATGGAGTTATATTAGTGGTAACGCAATTCATAATTTCAAACTTTTGGCTAAAGAAAAAGGCTAAGATGGGGATGTGACTGTGTTTCCCTCCTATTAAGGTGGTTTGGCTCTAGATAGGGGAAAATATCCTTGATTAACAAGATACACACTCAGATTCAACCTCAGAGTTGAATTCAACAACAGAGATCTACAGACGAAGTCACAGGCTAATGAAAATCAAATGGTTCAGAGCATCAGCCTTTCTGTCATCTGAGAGTAGTTTCTCCTCAAGGATATATTCAAGATTGTAACTGCCCATAACTCTGTTAGCTATGAGACTTTACTCACATGACGCTTTTGCCTTATCAGGGGCAGCTCTGGCACAAGACACAGCCTTAGTCCAAAAAGCAACCTCACAGCTTTCAACAATTAATCATCAAAGGTGCTGATTTTGTTTTTTTTGTTTTGTTTTGTTTTGTTTTTAAAGATTTATTTATTCATGATAGAGAGAGAGAGAGAGAGGCAGAGACACAGGCAGAGGGAGAAGCAGGCTCCATGCACCGGGAGCCCGACGTGGGATTCGATCCCGGGTCTCCAGGATCGTGCCCTGGGCCAAAGGCAGGCGCCAAACCGCTGCACCACCCAGGGATCCCAAGGTGCTGATTTTGAGATAAGAATCTATCTCTTTGTAAATATTGTGATAATTGCTGAGGGTAAATTCTCATTTTTGCCATGTGTTTTACTTACAAAATATCTGAAACCAATTAGAATCTTTATTTCTGTCACTATAGGACCTGAACTGTTTACTTTTATTTACAGAACAAGGAAATTTCCTTTAAGTTTCATAGGGAAAGAAAAAGGGAGAGCCATCAGGGTAAAGTGGTCTCAACTTCAGAACTTGATCTTGAACTGGGCAGTTGCTCATCCACACAATCATTTGTTGATTGATATGCCAGTTACTCACTGTACCCAGATGATCCACAAAATTATATTAATCTCCAGAGTAGGGGAAAACAATAACAGGATCAACTCCCAAGGGAAAAGGGATAGTGTTTCTCTCCTTTCTGATACCACATACAAGGTAGCAGCCCAGACTGGAAGAAGAGGGTCCTCCCTTGAGCTTCTCTGGCCCAGTATGCCTAGGTCTTCCCCAAACCAGAGGATTCTTGAGTCATTGCAAAGCAGTCCCAGGTCATTGGATGCTTTGTTGAAGTTACTTGGGGTAACATCTAGAAGGACTAGACATCCCAGTTTCCTGGAAGACTTTAGTGTACATGTGCTGACCATGCCAAGTCATTAATAGCACCTGCTTTTACTCTCAGAAGTGAATGTTGGCAAAATATTTGGGCAACATATTATTTAGTCACTCTATTAATGACAGAAACACCTGATTCTATCTGGATTTAATCTGTAGGAGATGCAAATTCTTTATACCATTATAAGAAATTAAAAGATCAAGCACTATAAAAAATATGAAATTTTCTGCTTCATGTGGTCAACAAATATTTACAAAGCATAATACGTACTTAGTCTTATGCTAAATATGAATATGTGTATGACTGTGTTTCTTGCCCTTATACGAGTTTAGTAAAATTTATCCTAGTTCATAAGATCTTGTTTCACATCTGTCCTTTCTAGCTGTTTGTACAAAGCCCAAATTCCTGTGAGTTATTTTTTCATGATTAGGCTTTCAGTTCTCCATATTTCTTTTCTTTTTTTAAAAAAAGATTTTATTTATTTATTCATGAGAGACAGAGAGACAGAGAGAGAGAAGCAGAGACACAGGCAGAGGGAGAAACAGGCTCCATGCAGGAAGCCCGACACAGGACTTGATCCCGGGTCTCCAGGATCACACCCTGGGCTGGAGGCGGTGAAAAACTGCTGAGCCACCCAGGCTGCCCAATTCTCCATATTTCTGCTCTTGTGACTCTGCTATTCCTATCTTGTTCTGCCTTGATATGGTAGGAATCCTCTAAGATGGTCCTCGATGATTCTATCTCGTGGTAGACACATCTTTGTGTGATCTCCTCCCCTTGGATCTTGGCTACACTTACCAACTCACTTCTAAGGAAAAGAATATGGCAGAAGTTATGAGATACCACCTGTGAGATGAGTTTACAAAAAGACAGGCCTGCCGTCTTGGACACCCTCTACTGCTCTCTCATTTCTTCATTCTGAGGAAGCCAACTGCTCATGGAGAGGGCCATGTGGCAACAAACTGAAGGAGATCTTTGGCCAATAGCCAGCAGGAAACTTAGGTCCTTGGTTCAGTGGCCTATGAGAAACTCAGAAATCCAGCCAGCAATCCCATGAGTGAGCTTGAAAGCAGATTCTCCTTCATCCAAGCTTTCTTTTTCTTTTTTTTTTTTTTTCATCCAAGCTTTCACATGAGATGGCTGCCCCAGGGGACACCTATATGGCAGCTTTTGGAGAGGCCTAGAGACAGACACATCCAGCTAGGCTTTATCCATAGAAATTGAGAGATAATAAAAATGTTACTTTAGGACACTACAGTTTGGGGTAAATTTTTACATAACAATAGATAACTAATACACATGATCCTTGTCTATTCCTATACCCACAGCATAGGCTTCTCATCTTTCTAGCACTGACCTTATTCTCAGCATAATCTAGTCATCAGGAAGCCCCAGCAAAATCCTGTCCTTCAAAAAGAGAAGATGACCAAGGAAACCTGTTGCACAGCGGACTCGTGACCATAGCCCTTCCCTGTTTCTTGCAGACCCAAGATTCTGGCACCACTTCCTGGAATCAGTCCAGCCTCTAAGGCTAGTGGAACCTAGTAGCCAGTGCCTGAATCATCTCTTAGGATCCCTCTCTTCCTTTTTTACTCTTAGAAAAAAAATCAGATTTTGAACCCATTTTCTGTTCTTCTTAGCATTTTTTAAAGATTTTATTCATTTATTTGAGAGAGAGAAAGAGCATGTGCAAGGGGAAGAGCAAAGGGAAAGGGACAAATGGACTCCATGCTGAGCCTGGAGCCTGACTTAAGGCTCAATCCCACAACCCCAAGATCATGACTTCTAAGCCAAAATCAAAAATCAGATGCTTAACTGACTGAGCCATTCAGGCACTCTCTTTTTTGCATTTCTAATGCAGATGGCAGATGGTTGGCTGATTATCTTGCCAGATCAATCTACAGACTTTCAAATTAAATTCCCAGGAGTTTTCTGGTACTTTTTCGTGAAGATAAATACATAGTCAACATGCTTGTACATTTTTACAGTGCTGTGGTAAATACAAAACCAAATATGTGAGAAAGATACCATTGTTTTCACTCAGGAGTCCATGTTCTTAAAAAAAATAAAGAAATAACCTCAAGAGCATACATAACAAAGAGAAAACAGTGAACTGCAAAGAGACAGCACCTCAGGAAGAGTACAAGTGAGGGAGGTGTAGGTGTTTACATTGTGCGGAGCTTCGGTGTTGACAGGTTTCATACTGAGGACTGGGCTGACTTCTGTGAGGATCGTTACATCTTATCCTCCTATGAGAACAATTCTCCAACCATGTAAAAGTGTTTCTGCATCTATTAACGCTTCATTCTGAAAAGTTTGACTATGACAGAAGAAAAAGCTAGAATCTCATCTCAGGCTGAACTCAGGCTACTCAGCTAGAGATCAGAAAACAAAGATTTCTCTTCATGAGAGCACAAGGACTACAGCTTTGATACTCTTAGGCAAAAGCAGACTCAGAGGCAGAAAAAAGTTTCCTTTTGGGAAACGAATGTCTTTTACCTAACTATCATAAACAATTCTACATACTCTGTCAGATTTCATATCCCAAGCACGGTCCAGACGCAGAGCCATTGGGAGCCATCAACAAGAGCAAGAAGGTGGCTACTCTGAAAAAGGTATAAAACAGAATTCTCCCTTTGCACTGCATCCCCCTGGGATAACTCAGGCAGCTCTGTTCTCAACAAAGAACTCTGATTATTATATGATCTTTGTCAGACACAACGTGCTTGTGTTTTGAGAACATAAAAGGTGACTATATAAACTGCATAACACTCAGCTTGACTTTTTCTAGAATTCATATCCAGTGAGCATGGCAAAGCTGAGACATCCACTATCAAGATGTGGGTCCATTTCTGAAACAGATAGATGAGACCCATGTCACAGTGTTTTGCAAAATCTCAGAGGCGAAGAGGCAGTGGTGGAACACAATCCAGGCTTTATGATGTTCCAAAGTTCCATCCTTAAGAAAATGAGAAAAGAAGCCAACTTGTGACCTCTGTCTTGTGAGAATCCAACACTGCTCTCAGAGACTTGGATTTAGATCTTTGCCTAGAAAGGTCAACAAAGATGGTCCTTGGTTTTCCTTTAGTGGGTCCTCCTCCCCAAACCCACCCCACCTCAGGCTTATTGCTCCTCCTAGGTCATTCATTATCTCTGTGCTCTTGACTTGCCTATCTCAAACACTTTGACTACACACACATACACACACACACACTCATACACAAACCCAAAAGCCTATTCCAAATCCTTTGTTCTTTCCATTCTAATTCAATCAAAATCAAATGTGCCCTCCATATAGCTAGTGACACAAAAGGGCAAGTATACTGGCCTTTGCTTATAATTTATACCAGGTCCTGTGAAGAATATGAGTCACTGCCTCCAAGTCCCAACTACCCACTCATGTTGCCATTTTTATTCAGTTAACCTCTAAATAGTCCTTTGAGGCAGGAAGAAGCAGTGACTCAGAGAGTTGATAAATCAAAATACCCTAAGTCTATCTTTTCCATGTATCCCTTTGTACACTGAAGAAGAGGCAGACATGCCTCCAAGCCATGGGTATCATTACTAGGTGGCGCTTCCAAGTTCAGCCGTAAAGAGGATGAATACAAACCAGACACAACTCAAACGCTGACTTGGCTACGAATTCCAGCCAGAATCAAATGAAGACCACATCCCTAAAGTAAACAATAGTACAACCTTTTAGAAAACCAAATTGATTGCATACCTTTATGGGCTAAATTGTATCCCCTCTAGAACTCATACATTGAGATCCTAACCCCATACCTCAGAATGTGACTATGTTTGGAAACAAAGCCTTTGTAGAGGTGATTAAGGTGAGCCCTAATCAATATGACTGGTGTCCCTGGGAGAAGGAAAGGGGAAGAAAAATGTGAAGACACAGGGAGAAGATGGCCATCTACAAGCCAAGGAGGGAGACCTGGGACAGATGCTTTCCTCACAACCCTCAGAAGCAATCAACCATACTGACACTTTGATTTCAGATTTCTGGCCTCCAGAACTGTGAGACAACAAATTTCTATTTTTTAAATAACCCAGTCAGCAGTACTTTGTAACAGCAGCCCTAGCAAACTAATACAATAACCATTTCCACGTTAGAGAGCAGCATGGTTCCCTCAGTAGAACCATCTGTTGGAAATCAGATAAAGCTTGGTTGGAATTGCCACACCACCACTACCTTTTTGAGTGAACTTGGGCTAGGTACTTCATCTTTTGGGGACCAGTTTCTTCATCTGTAAAGTGTGGATAATAATGCTTATGATGATTGAAGGAGGAAACACCTATGAAATGCTGGACACACAGTAAGTGCTCAATAATAGTGACTCAGCATTGATGGTTTCACAAGTCTTTGACCTTGATAGAACATGACTACAAACAGCAATGACAATAAAATAATCTCTCTGGATGCTGAAAACATCAATCTTTGTAGTTTATAAGCAGTTCAACATCAAGGGAACACCAGTGATCATGAGGTGAAGGTAATCCCGATGAATTATGACTGGTTCTGCTGATAGCCTCATTAGTTAAATATATTACTTTCAGAAATAAATTGATACAATGGATTCAATAAAATTTTACAACCTTTTCAAGAGATGTTGAAAACTGAGATAGGTAGCCTTTAACTGCAAAACCATTTAGGTCCTAGATCCTTAGACATTGTGTCTTATTGGATTGTTGTTTACAGTTAGTTCTTGTCCAAGAGCTTTTCTTTACTTTATGTATTTTTTGATGCTTCCCTCGTTTATATTTTACCCAGTATAGCCCAGCAAACATGATACTCAAAACTAGAAGTGAATGTTACGACAAGAGAAGGAGACATCAGGGCACAAACTTTCTTCAAGTGAAATCATCAGTGGTAAGTGGCCAGGATCCTGGTGTTCTGAACCTCATCTTGGATCGCTCCATTACATCCAGCAGAGAGGACATCATCAGGCTTGGCACAGTCTTTAGTCACACCAATATTTCCGGGTTAAGGTCACTTTAGCTGGTTGGTCCAAACTCCCCATGTTCTTCTGGTCCCTGGAGGAATATGGCTCTTCTCATTGTGTCCCTTCACTCATTCATTCACCAAAATCTGTAATCACTCTATTAGTCAGATAAAACTAAGCTTTGATGTGAAAACAAACAACTCCAAAATCTTAGTGTCTTAACACAACTGAAGTTTATTTCTCCCCTTTGCAAAGCCCAGTGTATCTCTAGGGCAACTACCACCATGTGGCAACTTAGAGATCCAGGCTACATCAACTGTGCCTTCACCAACAGAACACAGGCCTCTTCAGTTGACACAGCAAAGGAAAAATCTAAGAGGGGGTGGTTCTCACTGACAGTTAAATGCTTTGATCCAAAAATGGCATATGTAACTACTGCTTACAGCCCACTGACTGGAACTAATGATGTGCTCTCCCCACCAGCAAGAGGAGCTAGGAAATGTAGTGGAGCACACGGAATATCTACTGAGCACCATTGTCTCTGCTCCAATCACCTGCTAGATTCTAGACCAGCACTGTAATATAGTATGTAATATGGTATCTAATATGGTAACCACTTGCCACATTTGTCCTGTGGCTAATCCAAGTTGAGATGTGCTGTAAATATCAAACACAAACCAGATTTCAAAGATTTAGTATAAAAAAAATTGAAAAACATCTCACTTGTAATTTTATATTGATGACTTGTTAAAGCAGTAATATATTTTATGCATTGGGTTGAATATATTATTAGAATTGATTTCACATGTTTGTTTTTCCATTTTAATGTGGTACTAGAAAAATTTAAATTACATGTATAGATCTCATTTTATTTAGACTGGATGGTGCCGTTCTAGACTCTACTCCAAGTTCTGGGGCAAAGAGTTTTTGTTTTATTTTTTAAGTAGGCTCCACACCCAGCATGGAGCCCAACACAGGGCTTAAAAACTCACTATGTTGAGTTCAAGACCTAAGCTGAAATCAAGAGTCACATGCTTAATCAACTGAGCCACCCAGGTATGCCTGGAGTGAAGAGTTTTAAACCAGGTACTGCCTCTACCTCCACCTGGTGTTCTGTGTTCCCAAGATCATAAGTAGCTCTTAGCCTTTCTAATGTTCTTCTTCCTTATCGATAAAACCTGGGTCATAATTGTCCTTCCTTCCTAGAAATGCAGTAAGGATTAAATGAAATCGTGTATATGAAGCATTGTGCTGGGCATATAGTAAACACTCATAATTCTTAGTCGTTTTTCTATTGCTATTCTTACCTATGGAAAAAACAACATATTAAAACCTCCTTTTCCCCATTTTAGACTAATCCTGTGGTTCTGCCCTTGCTCCTGTTAAGTAGCAAGACAACTATATTACACATTTTTAAACGTGTGGAAGAAGGATATTGTTAAGAACACATGGGGCAAGGCTCAGTCTTGGCCAACCTTGGAGGTTTTGGTGTCCTACTGGGATGGGAATGTGGACCAAGCTAGATGACCAAGAGTTTAGCAAAAGTATAGAAAGAGAGAGTCTGGCTAAAGGGACACATAAAATAAGAATTTGAGGAATGTTGCTTTATGTCATATTTTAATCAATCACTGTGATTTTGGTAGTCTTAAGGACATTACTAATATAAGTATAGTAAAAGTTTGGATTAAAAAAAAAACAGGATTTCGGTCAACTCAAGAAAAAGGGGACTTCTGGAAGAGGGAGTGTGTGTGTGTGTGTGTGTGGTAAAGACAAGAGCCAGAATTAGATATGTGGATAAGCTGGAGGGTAAAAAAAAAAAAAAAAAAAAAAAAAGCCACATATTTTGGAAGCCTGCAAGCCAGCATTCTTTAAATATTTGTTCACTTGGAGGAGAGAATGGGGACCACCTTTGGGAGGGCAGGAGAATAGGGGCTCTGATGGGTGCTCTTCACTAGTAAAACAGTTCTCCATACAGCTAACCTAAACACATCTTTTAAAGAAAGTTTATAGCTTGTTTTTGTGATTAAAGTATGCACTTCAGGGGTCTCAATTTTACTTCTAGAAAAGCATTAAATTCCCAAAGAAACTTCTAGTAAGGACCAATTTCTAAATCTTATTACATTTCCACTGAGGTTTTAGAATCCACCCCCCCCCCCAAAAAAAAAAATTGCCTGTCTTCTCCCTTAATCCAGAGAGACAAGGTACCAGATCAAAGAGCAGGGTTGACAGAAGTAAATCTGCACTATAATGCACAATATGTGAATTCTTACTGAAATGCTCTCTGGTGGGAAACACAGGAGCATAAAGAACTCTCAAAATTCATCTGGGATATTGTTAGAGAAAGTCTGGCCTAGAGCCCCTCAGAGTCTTTAAAATCCTTGGATGGTGAGGAGAGGTAAGACAGAAAAGACTGCTACCCAAGGAGGAGGAGGAAGTGGTGGTAGGGACATGATAGGCAAGAGAGAACCATTCCAATGTATTGATCTGGCCTGACAGCTGCCACAGTGTTAATGGCACAGAAAGGCTAAGTTGAAAAGTTTCCAAAAATGCGGTGAGGCAGGGCAGTTATGTAGAACACACCCCTCGGACTGTGCATGTACTACAGACTGAATTGTATCCCCCCAAATTTCGTATGTTGAAATCTTAACCCCCAACGTGACTGTATTTAGAGATACAGCCTATAAGGAGGTAATTAATGTAAATGAGGTCCTAAGGGTGGCACCCTGATTCAAAGGATTAGTGTCCTAACACTCTTACAAGAGTTCCTGCTCTCTCTTTCCCTGCCATCATCTGAAGGCACAGGAGAAGGTGGCCATCTGCAAAGTAGAAAAACTAGAAAGTGGGTTCTTACCAGGCAGCAAATTGCCAGCCCCTTGAGCTTGGTTGGACCCCAGCGTCCAGGACTGTGAGAAATAAATGTCCATTGTTTAAAGCACCCAGTCTATGGAATTTTGTGATGACAGCCCCCAACTAAGACAGGGTATAAAATTTGATTTAATTTGAAATAAGAGGCATATTTCTCGCATGTTGAAAATAGAAAAGATCCTCCCTCCCTTCCTTCTTAGAGCATTTCAAAAACCTAAAATTATAAGTAATTTTTCCTCTCTTTAAAACGGAGATAAATCCTCTTGAAAACTAGATAGGTCTTTTGTCAGTCTTATGACCCAGAAATGTCTTTCTCAAAGACCTGGGAGTCAACTCTTTGAAATGCAAATAGCTAGATAGATAGCACCCCTATTTCCCATTTTCTGGGAGGGTGGGAATAGGAACCTAACTTCCGTGGGTGCTTGGCTCTGAGCTAGTACAGCTACCCTCCAGTCATAAAGATAGGAGAAGTTTATTTTTCCTCTGGATAAAGCCAATTAGCTAACACAGATGGCCACCCCAATTACCAGACAAAGTTAAGAAGAACTACGTGTGACAAATGGTGCTGTCAAGTCCTCTTACTTGAGAGCTAGTTATTGTTTATCTTGAGAACGAGTCTGTCATGAGTTGGATCTCCTTGGCTATAAAAGGGTGGGATTGCTTTCTGCGTTTACAATCTATTAAAGGTCACCTTGATGCACATCACATTCAGATTTAATGCTTACTCAATAATAAAAGCAGTTTCTCTCTCTATGACCTTCGTGGAGAAGACTTCTGGATTGGGAGATTTTGTTCTTAATTCTGTTTCCCCAACAGAGTGCAGTCCTGGGCACCTGCCTATAGCCTGAGAGATAACAGGCCATGTGGAATAGAAGGAATCGGGGGAGGGAATAGGACTAGCATATCTACCGTTAGAACTGAGCTCTGGAGGTGCCTTCTGTCCTCTCACCATCCCTCTGTGCTGGTAAACCCTGGAGAAACAGAAGCATCTAGTTATTATTACTCGCTCAGAGTATGCAGCCAGACGCTGCCTTGTGCCTTTGAGGCTAAGAAAGGTATGTTGACGCATTAGTTGACCTTTGAGCTACTCTAATACCACAATGGTCTCAGGCTGGACCCAGATTTCCCTCCTCTAGGGCTGTGAATCTCAGAGATTAGCATCAGAATCACCTGAGGAAGTTTTTTTTAACCTGCAAAAGTCCACTTCCCACCCCAGACCTACTGAATCAGAAACTCTGCAGGTGGGACCGGAAACCAGGTTTAAAAAGCCCTCTGGGTTATTAAAATGTTCATTAGAGCTTGAGAAGCACTGCCTTTAAACAGTAGTTCTCAAGCTTTCAAAAGGACTGATGTCTGGGTCTCCCCAACAATTCTGATTTAATTAGCTTGGAGTGTAGCTTGCTTAAAATCCCATGATTTAAAAAAAAAAAAAAAAAAAAGACCAGATGTTTCTAATATGCAAGTTAGACTGTCTGCCTCAAAACATCTATATAAATGGACTCCTCCTGTATGGACCCTCTGAAATTTTGTATAAAATATCGTGTAAGTGCATATGTATATTTTCCTAGAAGAGGACCCATGACTTTCATCAAATACTCAAATAGATCTGTTATATCAAGAGGGGCTAATAATAGGGTTTAAGAGATAATGCATTCCTCTTATTTATTTAGTAACTAGAAGACTCATGGGGAAAGTGGTTCAAATTTAATGAGCACCAGAAATGCTAATAGGAATTAGCCTTTTCTAATCAACAACAATATGGTTTCATATATCTTAAACCAAGAAAGGGAAAAGAGAGGATACCTATTATTCCATAGTGGTCTCTATCATTGTCATCATTAGAATTTATTCAACACTCTAGAAAACAGGCTACCATTTTGTGTAGTTTATCACATTTGGCCCCCACACAAACTTGTGAGCTATGCCAGGGCAGGTAATTTGGTCTCATTTATACATGAGAAGTTAACTGACTTGCTCAAGGTCATGCAGGTCATAGCAAAACAAGAACTTGAAGACATTCTTCAGTGTTTGGTCTTAACTATGAGAGAATGAATGTAAAATAAACAAGGGCCACACCATACATGAAAATGAACCTTAGACCAAAACCTGCAGTAGCCTGCCCAGGAAATCAGCCCCCTATCTACAATAAACATTCCAGGAAGCCAGCCTATCAGCCAGGTTTACAGGAAGCCAGAATGCTATCTTTAGTGACAATTCAGGAAGCTAAACAATAACTTCCCTAAAAGTTGGACCCAGTGGCCAGGACCTTTTAAGTACCAGTTTTCCTAATTTTTTTTTTTTTTTTTTTTTTTTTTTTAGCCTTCCTAATTTTTGACCTCACTTCCAACTTAGTGCCAACCAGAAAAAGCCAAATATGCCCCCTAACCAATCACATGAAACCCCATTCCGACTTAGCCCACCTCTAGCTTGCCCAGGTCAATAGTCTCCAATTGGGGCACCTGGAGCCTTCCCTTATTTCTTCTATGAAGCTCTCCCACCCCTTGGCCTGCCTGAGTCTCTGCCAAACACAAGTGACAACAGCTGACTCTCCACTATTCTAGCACTACAAATAAATAACCTTTACTTTTCTCATTAAGTTCTCATATTTCTTTCTTTCTTTCTTTCTTTCTTTCCTTCTTTCTTTCTTTCTTTCTTTCTTTCTTTTTCTTTCTTTCTTTCCTTCTTTTCTTTCTTTCCTTCTTTCTTTCTTCTTTCTTTCTTCTTTCCTTCTTTCTTTCTTTCTTCTTTCCTTCTTTCTTTCCTTCTTTCTTTCCTTCTTTCTTTCCTTCTTTCTTTCCTTCTTTCTTTCCTTCTTTCTTTCCTTCTTTCTTTCTTTCTTTCTTTCTTTCTTTCTTTCTTTCTTTCTTTCTTTCTTTTTATTTATTTATTTGAAAGAGAGAGGGAGAATGAGCAGGGGGAGAGGAAGAAGCAGACTCCTCACTGAGCAAGGAGCCTGACTCGGACTCAATCCAAGGGTCCTGGGATCATAACTTAAACAGAAGGAGGACATTTAACCGACTGAGCCACCCAGGTGGCCCAGTCTTTATTTATTTCCACAACTATCAACTCAAGGTTGTCCTTCACAGTTTCAAAAGCAAGGACTATCACTGACAATTAAACATGGCATATACCTTCATACTGATACACTGAGAGGATGACACTTTTACAACTTAGCCCAGGGTAGGGCCTTTCCCAGCAGACATTCTATAGACTAGTAGTCTACAGTATGTTGAGCAATACAGTAGATAGATTCACGGAATAGACCTAATCCCAAAGTGGTTCTCAGACTGAGGACCTAAATCAGATTTGGGATGAATTTTTTAAGTAACACCTTCCTCTCCTTCTTCCCCCAAGGTCATATCCAATTCTGACCTTCACTTTTACACCTGACTGTGTAATTGTGATGATTTCTTATCTATATAGGTTTTTTGTTGTTTACTTTACCAAAGCATTCTTTATCATCATCTCCTCTTATTGACTGTGAGGAAGGTGGGGCAGAGAAATGAAAGGAAACTGATCTACAAAAAGCTTGCATGGCTTGCTCAAGGTCATATGAGCAAGGCCTAGGCCTTTCAGCAAGCCTCTTCCCCAAAACACATGGTGCCTGCTCAATGCAAGGACTCAGAACACTGTTATCTTCACATTGCCAGTCACAACTTGCTCACGAGGCCCTTCTTCCCCAAAGGAAAGGCATTCTCTTCCTTCATTACCTGCTCGGCTTGTGCCCAGGGAACCTGGAATAAGTTTCCTTCAAAACCTCTTAATGACACAGCGGGGTTGGAGAAGGACATTGCTGAGTCATTTCCAGCCAAAGGAAAGTGTTATTTATAGCAATCTGCACAAAGAAACTTTGGTGTTAACTGAAATGACTTCCTTCTGGCACAGGATAAGTACCAGGCTAATTGTCACCAATACCCTTTAAAACAGCCCATTAAGTATATATAGGCTGCTAATTGCCTCCTCCAGGTTTTCCCAATTTTCTACCCTGGACCTAATCAGGTTCTTCAGCCTCTCCCAAAGGGGTTGCATTTCAGACAACTTCAGAGGGTTATTCTTCCAACATAGTTTAAATCAATAGTGTGCATTCTACATAAAAGATGACTATGGGGAAAAATGAAAATTTTGCAGTATTTCCATTTTGTGTGTTTATAATTATCATTTGAATCTCCCTGGCATTTCTACCATACAGTCTTTCACTCTGCTTCCTTTCTTATTTTTTTATTTATTTATTTATTTATTTATTTATTTATTTATTTATTTATTTATTTATTTTTGCTTCCTTTCTCTTGCACATCATCCTCCACTGTACTCACTAAGTCTTTCATCTTTCCCAGACACCAAATCATTGTTGGCCTCCTGGGAGACAGAACTCCTTCCTTGATCTGGATCTTCTCCATAAAAGGGCCCAATTAAGGTTATGTGCCATAGCACAGGTTAGAATTAGCAACAATAGATGTTCTTGACATTTACTATATTACCCAAATGAGTTCTGATTACATACTGCCTTGCTTTTTATTCTTGGATGATTAAATACTCAGAGATATCATATACCAAGACCTATCATATCTTCCATTTATATTAAAAGCCTGTTAGCCATCACTGAGTCGGTGCCTAAAGAATTTGGTTGAATCAATGTTTTTTGTATACAATATGCCTAGTTTCCAGTATGTGAGAAATAAAACTGTATTTTTTTTCAAAAGTACAATAAACTCTCAACACACACTTGTCTATTTTTCTTACTTACCTGCCCGCCAATTTACTTGTCCATTTCTTATTTTTCTTGCTTGTTCCCAAAAGCAGGAGTGAATACTAAGTTTAAATTTTCTCTCACATTTAACCCTTACCAATAAGAAATATCATCAAACTCTTATCTTTGAAAAAAAAAACTCTTATCTTTGAAATTTGGAGTACACACATACATTCAGTTATAAAACTTCACTTGAGACTTCAAACATAGTAAAGTGCTTGAAACTTCCTTTTTCACATTTGTACACAGATACTACAAAACCCACTCTGAGGATGGGAAAGTGAAAAAAGAAAATATTCATTGAAGTAAGCTTTTACCATGGCAGTGGTAGATTAATGTTTGAAGTCCTTAAAATGTCAAGATAAAGTGTTAAAAGGGGTTTACATGAATTCTGTAAGATACTACCTATGGAATGATATTATATATTCTATAACAAACACACATACCTATTTATGCATGGAAAATGACTTTTATCTTCTCTTTTTGTAGTTTTCCTGAAATTGTACTATGACCATGAACTACACTTAAAGAAAAAATAGTGATTAAGAAATCACCAATCTCCTAATATAATTTTCAAGACTATAGTTGGTGCCTAGATCTAGATATCTCTGGATTGTCATGACTGCTTTTTCTAATGTTCTACAGATCTACTCCATTGAACATTGGTCTCCACCAGAGTTGGCAAACTTTTTCTGTAAACAGTTCCATAAAAAACACTGGGCTTTGTGGATTCATCTGCATTATAACTACACAACTCTGCGTTATAACAACTACAACTCTGCTGTAGTTCAAAAGCAGCCAAAAACAACATGTGAATGAATGGGTGTAGTTAAGTTTCAATAAAACTTTCTTTACAAAACCAAGCAGCCTGGATTTGGCTCCTGGGCCATGATTTATCAATCTCAAATCTAAATCAATATTGTAGCCACTAGCCACATGAGGCTTTTAAAATTCAAATTAATTAGAATGAAATAAAATTTAAAATCCAGGGATGCCCAGGTGGCTCAGTCAGTTAAGCATCCAACTCTTTCATTTAGGCTCAGGTCACAATCTCAGGGTCATGAAATTGAGTCTGCATCGGGCCCTGAGCCTGCTTAAAATTCTCTCTAAAAAAAAAACAAAAAACAAAAAACCTCTCTCTGCCATCTCCCTCTCTCCCTCTCTCTAAAGAAAAAAAATTACATTCAGCTCCTCAGTTGTGCTAGCCACATTTCAAGTCCTCAATGGCCATATGCAGTCAGTGGTTGCCATGTTAGATAGCACGTAGAGAACATTTCCATCATCACAGAAGAGTTAAACTCATCTCTCAAGATCTTTGAACTACATTAGAATTCTTTGGATAGGAGTGAAAAAAAAGTATATTATTCCCTAAGCTACTAAATCCTAGTCATTTTTGACATTTACTGAATATGAATGATTCATAATAGCATCAAGTAGTGTGAAAGCTTCATATTCTGCACAAAATTGCCATGGTGTGATTTTAAGCAGCATTTAATTTTCACTATAGACAATGTGTTAAAAAGCATGTTGAAAGTTTATTTTGAAGATTTAAGAATGGAAAACCAAAACTGTCTATACAATAAAGATTATGGGATTGGTTGCTGCTTACTTTAAGAAAAAAAAAAACTTAGGAAACTCAAGTCTAAAATACAGTAGTTTCAAATAACCCTAAAATGATGAATGAGGAGGGCAGCGGGGACAGGTAAGATAGAAAGATATTTGACATAACCATGTCTAGGAAATGTATCATTAAAAACTACCATCTGGTTCCAAAAGTATATCAAGGGGCATTGTCAAGGTATTACTTCCCATTACTTCTACCCCAAGAAATTACTGTCGTTTCCTTAGGAATCAGAGATGGATGCAAGAGGGGACAGGGACACCTCCTTTTTAAAATGGTGAGCTGTAAGAGTCTCCAGATGATGACAAGTCAGCTTGGGAAAGTACACAGGGCATAAAGGACACAGGGAAAGACTCCAAGAGAAGATAGTACCATAGCATTTTCCACTTCTTCACAGGATTTACAGAAGCTTCCATGCTTCTTGTGCGTTTCTTGGTAGTTTAGGTAGACACGCTACTCTCTGCCTACTTGTAATTTCTTTTATAGAGGGACAATTCACATTCCAAGGAAAACAGACACCCAGAACCAATGGCCTGAGGGAAGAAGCTCAGGTTCACCTACTCACCTACTGGCCAAATGAAGTTTGTCTTCCTCCAAAGCCCATTTGAAGTGGCTGTGGAAGCAGCTGGGCCACAGCAGAAACAATCAATGTTTGTCCTCAAAAAAATCAAGACTGCTAACTACAGAAAAGGGAATCAAGAGTCTGAGAGCAAGGCGGTTTGCTTTTGACTTTGAAGCCCACACCACAACAAGAGACCAGAGAGAAACATGTTCAGTTAAACTTGGCACGGAGGTTGGGAGCCAAGAGTCTCATTCCAAACTGTGTAATTTTATAATTAAAGAACAGGGGTGGCCAAAATAAACAGAATGGCATTAATCAAGTGTTAAAAATACTAGTGTACAAATTTGTCTCTTTCATTTCAAAGGAACTTCGACGACTTCCAAAGAGCATCATGTTGGGCAAATGACACGCGCTATTCTGTTTAACTAGCTCAGGTAACAAAAGGCTGATAAGGCTCCAACGGGAATCCCAACATTACATCCAACCAGCCGGGAGACCACAACAGCTGTCTCAATGTGACTGCGCTCATGTTCTCTATGTGACAGTTATCAAGCCCAGTCCCTTAGCAATTCCTCTTTATTCTCTGACTCAGTTTCCCCTCATAAAAATGGTCTAAATGTGAGCCTCCTCATGGGGATTTGATGGAATTTGATGTGGATTCTGGAGACACACTTTAAAGATCAAAGCAAAAAATAAATAAAATAAAATAAAATAAAATAAAATAAATAAATAAAATAAAATAAAGCTCAAAGCAGTGAACTCGCACACACAAATAAAAGCGAGTTGCAGTTCTCAAAAGCAGTTTCTCGAACTTTAATGGGATACGCATCACTTGGGGATCCTGTTAAAATTCTTATTCTGGGCAAGGCCTGAGATTCTGCATTTCTAACCAGCTTCCTGGTGATGGTGATACTTGCTGGTTCATGGACCACACTTTCAGTAGCAAAGCTAAGTAGCGTATTAATTCTCCATGGTCAAAGAATGATCTTTAGGCTTGGGATTGAGAGAGGATAATACTCTTTAAATGCAGAATTGGAAAGTGTAAGAATGAGATGAAACTTAAGAAATTATCTGGAATATGCTTCCTTTTTAAAAAATGTTTAAGGGACTTGCCCACCGTCACACTATAGAGTAGTGGCAGATGCTGGATCTGGCTTCCTTCTAACAGCCACAAAAACACAGATCCCAATTACTACAAAGTGGGACAAGTGTGTGCACTGTGGTGGAAGTGGGGGTGGTGAGGGACCAGGGGAGGAGAGGAGGAGATGTGGAAGGTGATTTGTTTCTCTCATGTCTGCACAAGTATACTAGCCAAGAACCTTGATCCACAAATTTAGGGGCCATTGAGAAAAATTGTCAAGCTAGCTAGGTTCCAATAAAATGAATCAATCCACAAAGACTTTTTCATTTCTAGCCATACTTTTCCTTGTAATAATACTATCACATTCTGAAAAACCAGGCAATGTGTATGGATCCCATGCTTAGTGTCTAATGAAAGTCTCCCCACTAGTGAGGAAAGAAACAGACCAATTTTGATAGCACCTATTCTGTACCTAACTCACTGCTAGCTTTTTTTTTTTTAATTTTTTTTTAAATTTATTCATGAGAGACGTGGTGGGGGGGAGCGGGGGGTGGGGTAGGGAGAGATAGAGAGAGAGAGAGAAAGGCAGAGGGAGAAGCAGACTCCATGCAGGGAGCCTGATGCACACTCAATCCCTGGTCTCCAGGACTACATCCTGGGCCGAAAGCAGGCGCTAAATCCCTGAGCCACCCAGGGATCCCCCACTGCTAGCTTTTTATATATGGTTACCTATTCAATTCTTGTAAAAAAAAATCTGTAAAATGGATACAATTATCCCAATTTTTCAGATGAGAAAACTGAATTTGAAGAAATTAAGTACCAAATCTATGGTCATACAGCTAGTAAGTGGCTTAGCTAGGATTCAAATTCCTGGCTACCTACCCCAAATCCTGAGTTATATCTTTGATTATAAGCCTGAAATCATATCAGGCCCATAGCTTAAGTCAACTTACAATTAATCTCCAAATTTACATGTGTTCCATTCTCAAAAGCTAAAGTTATTTCTAAAAAAACTTCCTGTCCCAGACTTTCTCAGCTTGTGGACTTAGCTTTTTAATAAGGAGTAAACCAATTCCATCTTTCAAACCTCCAGCCCATAAAAGTGTCCTACACACCTGAATGCTCAACTACCTTTTTGTAACAGTTAGATAAGAGCTTTAAACTCACCAAGAACCAATCTCAAAATTGGTGAGTAAATCAATTTCTGGAAGTCCACTTGATCATGAAGGGTGCAAATAAAAGGTAAAGAGAACAGGAAGCATTGCATGTCTGAAAATGCAGCGTCCTCAATGGAAAAAAATAGTATGGGTGGCTTCTAAAAGATAAGTGCTCGGTGATACCAGTAGTGAACATGCATTAGCTTGTATCATTTGAGAGCATAAATAGACTATTCTGGTGAAAGCGAATCCATAGACAGAAAATGATGTACTACTTTGCCCCTTACAACACTCTCCAAAAGAAGCACAGAAACAATAAGGAGAACTGAGGGTCAACATAGCTAGTGAAAGGTGATCCAGTAGGTTTCCCATGGGGAGGGCTTGGTGATAGTCCATCAGTGAAATCAGGATCCTGAGTCTCAGATGGGGTCTCTGAAGGACCAAATGAGGAGGGACTTGCTCAAGGTCACTCATTAATTCCCTTTTTTCCTTTAGGATCTTAAATACATAGATTTCAATTAATCATACCTCTGTATTCAGAGCATCTTATAATAGTTATTTCATGCAGGGACCCTCTCATTTTCTTCTGTTTTTGTTGGATTTTTACTTCTGTGTTATACCTGACCCACATTCCTATTTCCCTCTGCTTCATAGATGACCATGTGATGTCTTTGATATGCATCTTGGATGCTTTTATGGATAAAACTGTCTTAGCGCGAGCTGCCATAATAAAACACCATAGACTGGGTGGTTTCAACAACAGAAGTTTATTTTCTCACAGTTCTGAAGCTGGGAGTCTAAGATCAAGGTGCCAGTATGGTCAGTTTCTGTTGAGAGCTCCCTCACTGTCTTGTAAAGAGCCACCTTTTCAAAATGTCCTAATATGGCAGAAAGAAAGAGCAAGCTCTCTGGTATACTTCTAAGGTCACTAATCCCATCATGAGGGCCCTACCCTCATGATTTCATCTAAACCTAATAACCGGGGATCCCTGGGTGGCGCAGCGGTTTAGCGCCGGCCTTTGGCCCAGGGCGTGATCCTGGAGACCCGGGATCGAATCCCACGTCGGGCTCCCGGTGCATGGAGCCTGCTTCTCCCTCTGCCTGTGTCTCTGCCTCTCTCTCTCTCTCTCTCACTGTGTGCCTATCATAAATAAATAAAAATTTAAAAAAAAAATAAAAAATAAACCTAATAACCTCTCAAAGACCAATCTCCAAACGCCATCACATATGGAGGTCAGGACTTCAACATATGAATTGAGGTGGACAAAATTAGTCCATAGCTATATGTAAATGTTAAGTTTGCATACATTATACTGTTATATTTTTTAAAACAAATGTTTCCCAAAGTAAATGCCCTACTCACCACCACAAATGCTCCCAGTGAGCAATTTTAGCCATTTGAATTGGAAAGCATGTACCTGAAGAGAAGCAGAGAAAGGATGCCCTGGAGTGTGTGTTACATTTGGGCCCATCTTAGGAGTTACAATCTCAGAAGGCTTAGGGCTGGGACCTATGGATCTGCCTTTCTAACAAATTCCCACATGATACTACTGTTGCTAATCCAGGGTTCTTGCTTTGAGAATCACTCTTCTGTGCCATATCAGGATCCAAATGTGTCAAAATATTAAGAAAATGGGGTGCTTGGGTGGCTCAGTTGATTAAGCATCCCACTCAGTTTTGGCTGGTTCATGATCTCAGGGTCATGAGATTGAGTCTTGCATGGGAGTCTGATTGGAGATTCTCTCCCTCTGACCCTCCCCTACTTGTGTGCATTCTCTCTCTTTCTCTTTCTCTCTCTCAAATAAATAAATGTATCTTAAGGGAAAAAAAAAAAAAAGAAAGAAAATGGACAGGGATTCTCAACTGACTCTTCATGCTTAGATAATGTATATACAACAGATGATTATTTTTCATCATCTCCACATATGTCTCCTTGTTTTTTAAATCCTCATGATTCTCTAGATATATATTTGGGGCATAATTTTCACCCAGTGTACAAGAAAACTTATAATGGACTATTTAAATACTCTGTGTCCTCATTTTTTATCTACTTGATCTGCCAGTTTCTGATAAAGGGATGTTAGAATCTCTCACCATGAATGTAGATTTTCAATTTATTCTTTTGTTTATTTATATTTCAAAGCAATGATGAAGATTGTAAATTGCTTTATGATTCTTCTATCTTCTTGGCAGGTGATTTATTAATATAATGCATCTTTCCTTTTTCCTTCTCAATGCTTTCATCCCTTGAGTTACATTTTGTCATTTTAACATTTTTACTCCCGTTTTCTTTTTATTAATGTTTGCCTAGCATATAATTTTCTTTCTCTTTATTTTCAAACTTTCTGCATCATTTGGTTTTATATTTGCCTCTTGTAAACAGCTCATAACTGGATTTTTAAATGCAGTCTGAGAGTCCGTGTCATTAAAAACTGGATTGTGATTCCTGACATGGTTCTCCTTTTTGCTGTTCTGTTTTGGTTTTCTGTTTGGTTTGTGTGCACAGTTTTTACTTTCCTTTTTTTCCTGATCTCTTGTCAGCAAAACATTTTTTATTTTTCTTTTCTGATTACTTGAAAATCACTTGTCTTACTGCTCTTCTTTAAATAACCACCTTTAAATTTTTAATATGCATCCTTAAATATATTTTCCAAACTGGAAATGAATTCATTTGTTTATTCAATAAACATTCAATGCTTGCCTACCCTAGGTACTGTCTTTAGAGTAGGGATTCTGCAGAGAATGAGTAATAATCTCACAGAATTTAGAATCTTGGCACATTTAGACCAGTCTTAGCAAAAATTCTGCTGGGTTGGTTCAGTGAGAAACCCCAACTTTGATAACTGTATGGACTGAATATTAGTATCTATTACCCACCAAAAATTCATATGTTGAAGTCTAATCTCCAGTGTGGTGGCACATAGTTCGGACATGAGGGTGGAACCCTCACCTAGCACTTATAAAAGTCATTGAGAGAGCTTGCTTTCCTTCTCTCTGCTCCCTCCACCATGTAAAGGATAGGATATAAGAAGCTGGCAATCTGCAACCTGGAGGAGAGCTCTCACCAAAATCCAAACTTTCTGGTTGCCCAATCTCAGACCTCCAGACTCCAGAATTGTGAGAAAGGAGTCACTGTGGTTCACAAGCAACCCAGTCTCTGGCATGTTGTTCTAGCAGCCTGAACTAAGACCATATCACCCTAGCTTTCCTTTAGCAAGGACCCTGTTGAGCTGATCTAGCATGAATCCTCTTAGCCTTGATGTTTCCTCTTAGTAATTTCTACCCACATATTCCCACCCTGCTCCTTAGCTATAAATTCCCACTTTTCCTTGTATTTGGAGTCGAGCCTGGCCTCTCTCCTCTACTGCAAACACTATTATAGGAGGCCCCAGGAATAGTTGGCCTTACTGTCTTTAACAAGTGTATAAGTAATTTTTTTAAAGCAAAGATAACACTGGGATGTTTTGTCTGAATGACTGAAAGGACCAGAGTTGCCACTAATGGTGAGAGGAACTAGTCATTGCAAGGCCTATTGAGAAATATTGGGAGTTAAGTTCAGAACATGTTCAATTTGAGATATCCACTATACATCCAAGTGTAATGAAAGGTGTGCTGTTATAGAGAAAGGTCTACAAGCTATGGGAGGCAGCAGACCTAGAGATAAACCTTCAGGAGTTCTCTGCATAGAGACAGTTATTTAAAGACAAGAACTTGGATGAACTCATCGAGGTAAGCAGAGTAGGATGAAAAGAGTTCCAAACACTGAGCCTTGGGACAGAGAACATTTAGAGGTCAGGACAAGAAAGAGAAACCAGGAAAAATGCATAAAAGATTGAGAAAACAGAATAATAGGAAGGAAATCAGCTGGCGGCATGTCCCAGAAGCCAGGTAAATACAATATCCAGAAGGAGAGAATGTCAAATTCTGCTCATGGTTCAAGTACCATGAAGCCAGAGATTGATCACTGGACTCATTAATGTCATTAAGATCACTGGTGACATTGATAAGAACAATGGTAGTGAAGACAAAACCCGCTTGGAGTGCTTTCTAGAAAGAATGAGAGGAGAGAGATTGGAGGCAATTATGGACAATACTTTCAAAGAGCTTTGCTGTGAAGGGAAGCAAAGCAAGGAGTTGCATCGGCAGCCTTGGTCAGACCAAGAAAAATTTATTTTTTAAGTTGGGAAAAATAATAACATGCCTGTCTATTGATGGCAACAATCCATTTGAGAGGAAATGGATCAAAACCAGCTTTTGCAGAAGAAAGACAAGAATTGACAGAGAGAACGTAGACTATATGGACACATTTTACCCCTTGGAATACATTTAATGGAGACATCAGATCACTTATCCTATAAAGTCTCCCACAGTCTGGACATTGTTGTTCACATCTCCATTGTATAGTTTAGAATATATACAATGGTGGTTTCTAAATATAATTTTTAACATATATACAAGACCCTCTTTTTAAGCAAAATACTATGTAAGTAATAATTCACGGTGGATAAAGCATAGGAAGGTATGCCTTTTCTATTGGAATGAAGCAGGGTGGGAGAGCTGGAAATGCCCATTCTCTCGTGACCCTCTCCTGCCATACCAGAACAGGCAGGGAGGGCTGCACTGCAGTTACAGTGGAGCCTTGGGGCTGAATAACTCTGGGGTGAAGAATTGGTAGAAAAGAAGAATTTCTGTTCAAAGCTCTTGAACACCTTCAGTTGCTCCAACTGGGATGAGATCAACATGTTATTTCTTGAAATAAAGTGCAGGTCTTTCATGTAAAGCTATCACCATGACTGGATATTATTTTCCGTAGAGAGCAACCAGAGTTAACAATCCTGTTTTGGATCTGTACAGCTCTTTGCATTTTGAGAGTTTTTACAGACAAGATATCATTAAATCCTAACTGCCAACTTCCTGATAAGAAAGCTGCTCTGAAAGGTCAAGGAAGAAAGGCTATTATCACACAGATAATAAGTGGGTTTCTCTCCATATAATGTTCTCTTCTTTGGCTATCAACATTATGACACTGACCACAGATATTAGAAGGGCTTGCACGTTAAGTGGTTTTGCCAGAAGTGGCAATGCATCCACACTCAGACATTCTGTTTCCAAAATGATTAAAGGGACGTGTTCTCCAGATGACTGCAGAGCCAGAGCTACAAGCTGTGGCTACTGAACTAAGCAAAATTAACTGGCCCGTGGGAGGGTCAGGACGTGAACTCTGCAGGGTGCTCTCACTAACTGAGCTAATCAGCCTGGGGAGCCTTCTACTTCTAATTAAAATTAGAGAAGGGGGTATTTTACTTGCCTGTTGTCCATTCCACATAGAATGTAGAAACCATTTCACTGTGTATAACATCATCTCTGATTAGAGAGCGTATTGGTTCAAAACACAGCTTTGGGGTTTATTAGAAAGAACAGTAATGGAACAGAAGGGAGTCAGGCATGTCAAAAAGGAGAGACTCTCCAACGGGAATGTTTCTGTAGAGGCACAGAGACCCTGTTTAGGACTGTGGTTTTCTTCTCCAGACTTACGGTAGCTGCTAATATGTAATCAGGAGTTATTTTCATACCCTCATATTAAGAAGCAGAAAATTCATAAATATTTACCAGATTGCTGCGTGTGACATATAATTTCTTCTCTCCCCATAAATTATAAAATGTGTTCACATTTTATACATCACTAGGTGGAGAAAGTGTAGGACGACAATGAACAAAACAGGTAATTGAAATGGCTGGCTGCATATTGGGGACTGCCTGATTCTTTTCCCCCAGAAAACTCCACAATGGAGAAAGAAAGCGATTCTCAAAGCTCTGAAAGGCAGTAGCTTAATGAAGTATTCACATTCCAGGATAAAATTGATTGATCCAGGTGACTCCCAAGCTCAGTTCTCATAATCACAAAGATTCAAATAATTAACTATTAAGCATGCTCCTTAATATAAGTTGTAAACTGGGCATAAAGTCACATTCAAGCTTCCCTTCTTTTTTTTTTTATAAGATTTATTTATTTATTCATGAGAGATAAAGAGAGAGAGAGAGAGTGAGAGGCAGAGACACAGGCAGAGGGAGAAGCAGGCTCCATGCAGGGAGCCCAACGTGGGACTCGATCCTTGGTCTCCAGGATCACACCCTGGACTGAAGATGGCACCAAACTGCTGAGCCACCCAGGCTGCCCCTCTAGCTTCCCTTCTTATACTGAAACCTTTACATTGATTTTCTTCCTCCTCAGTCTATCCCCCACACCCTAAACTCCTATTATCTCAAATAAAATTAATCTCAAATAATAAATACTGATCACATAATGACTAGAATCTTAGGCCATTGCAGACACTTATCTTGATGCCACATCAGAAGGGATTAAAAACACATAGGTTAAAAACTGGTAGATTAGGGCTCCTATGGGCCTCAGTTGGTAA
This sequence comes from Canis lupus dingo, assembly GCF_003254725.2. NCBI lineage: Eukaryota > Metazoa > Chordata > Mammalia > Carnivora > Canidae > Canis > Canis lupus. The sequence continues at coordinate 50,846,483 of NC_064264.1, read as the reverse complement.
AGCATCTGACTTTGGCTCAGATCATGATCTAAGGGTTCTGGGATCGAGCCCCATGTCGGGCCCCCCATGTAGCAGGGAGTCTGCTTCTCTCCTCTGCCTCTCCCCTGACTTATGCTCTCTCTCTCAAATAAATAAATAAAATATTTTTAAAAAACTGGTAGCTTATTGTTCAAATCTGATATTTAGTTGATTACTAACATATCCAAATTGTGAGATTTCTTATACATTTGATTTTATGTCTGAATCTAAAAATTTGGAAAATCTGGCAAAACTGAGTTCACTGATTCTCTTGGAGTCTCCACATTGCCACAGTTCCTACCACTCCCTATTGTCCTTACACATTGTTTCACTTTGTAAAGCATCTGAGCTTGCAGTCTATTTCCAAATATAATCCCTGTCCAAATGCACCCTCTTTAATTACAGAGAAATCTCTTAAGATATAAGTCGTAAAATCACATTTTCTTGTTCTATTCAGTTAGTTATTCATTGATTCATTCCAATAATGGTAAGCCTTATGCTGGCCACTGAGACTATAAAAATGATTACAATCTAGTAGGATGGTTAACATCCAAAACCCTGACAACACCAAATACTAACATGGGTACAGAGCAACGGACATTCTCACTCATTCCTGGTGGAAACTCAAAATGGTACAGTCAGTTTGGAAGACAGTTTGGCAGTTTCATTGTTTCCCTTCAAAACTCATCCATTGAAACACAACCCCTCCCCAATGTGATAGTATTAGGAGGTGTGGGTTTGGGGAGGTAATTAGGATTAGATGAGGGCATGTGGGTAGAGTTCTCATGATGGGATCAGTGCCCTTAGAACAGTACAACAAAGCTGGCCTTCCTCTCTGCACTCTGCTATGTGAGGATACAAGAGAAGTCATAGTCTGCAAGCCAGAAGAAATCTCTCACCAGAACCTGATTATACGGCTCCCTGACCTAAGATTTCCAGCCTCCAGATTATGAAATATAAATTGCTGTTGTTTATAGGTCACTCCAGCAATGGTACTTTGTTATATAGCAGCCTGAACTGACAAAGACATACATGACTGTTTGTAGCGGCTTTATATTCATAATTGCCAAAACTGGAAGCAACAAGATGTTCCTCAATATGCAAAATGGGTAAACAAACTGTGGTACATGCATAAAATGGAATATTATTCAGTGATAATAAGGAACAAGCTATTAATTCATACAACGTGAATGAATCTTAAGTGCATTTTGTGAAGTGGGAAAAAACCTACTCTGAATGGCTGTGTATGTAGGACATTTTGGGGTAAGGAGGGCCCCTAAGGACAGAAAACAGATCAGTGGTTGCCAGGAGTTAGAAGAAGGTGTTTGACTAGTGAAAGCACAGCACACCTTTTAAGGTCATGTAACTAATCTGCCTGGTACAGCAGTGGTAGATACATGATGCTATGCATTTGTCAATGCCATAAACTTTATGGCAACAAAGAGTGAAACTCAGTGTAAGCAAATTTAAAAATTATTTAGGAGGTCAGGAATTCCCAGGATGGCATAGAACCAGTAGCATCTAATGTATGAAGTAACTTCATACGAGGGGAAAAGGTGCTGATCTAGTAACTTTGGAAATGAGTGGAGGTTGCAAGACTAAAGGCAGAAGAAACAGTACATAAGCATGGTACTCTAGTTGGTAAAGTTTCTCACATGGGAAAACAGGTTAACAATCTTGAAACCATGATACTTGGCCCCAAGTTAACTTTGGTTCAACTTACAATTTTTTGACTTTACAATGATGAGAAAGCAATTTGTTTTCACTATAAACCACACTTTGAATTTTGAATTTGGATCTTTTCCTAGGCTAGTGATATGCAGTACAATCCTCTCTCATGATGCTGGGCAGCAGCAAGCAGCTCCTAGTCAGTCGCATGATCACAAGGGTAAACAATTGATACACTTACAACCCTCCTGTACCCACACAAAGTTCTGTGTGCTGCTTTCAGCACAGTATTCAATAAGTCACATGAGGTAGTCAACATTTTCTTATAAAGTGTGCTCTGTGTTAGATGGTTTTGCCCAACTGTAGACTAATATAAGCATTCTGATCACATTTAAGTTAGGCTAGGCTAAGCTATGGTATTCAGTAGATTAGGTGTATTAAATGCATTTTTGATTTATGATATTTATCTTATGATGGTTTTATGGGGATGCAACCCCATCCTAAGTCAAAGAGATCTGTATACTAGAATTGAACTAGTAAGTAAATCAATAGCAGATAGTGGGAGCCAGGTTTTTCACCATAGGAATGGGAGGTTATACACAAGCCAAGGACAGCTAGAATGATCCATGTGGTGACAGATTAGAATTGGAGACACCAATATGAACTCATGTTCAGTATAATACAGATACAGATGGATATGGATATGTGTATATATACAGGTTAGTGTACACACATATATTTCCTTGCTCTCTCAGCTAAGAAGACCTAGAAAGAAGCAATGGCACTGCACTAGCAATTAACACACCAATGTGTGCCACAAATTAATTTCTAATGCCAGTAAAAGGAAACAAGGCTCCTTGGAAAAATGTCTAATTCTAGGGCTGGGGCAGATTACATAGCACATTACAAGCATCTTGCAGCACCAGAAAGTCAAGAAGTACTCAAAAAAATAAACTAATGGAAGCATGTAAAAGGGATATAGAAGCCAGCCTGAAAGAGCTCCCAATGGCTAGAAGAATTTGAGCAACAAAATAAATAATGTAGTATTGGATTATAACCCAATGTATAAAATAAATATACATGAATCCATACTAATAGAAATGACTGACTAAATAAACAAATGGGGAAGAAAAGACAAATCTCCCATAGAGAAGAATTCCAAATAATTTATGTAAATACTCCCTCCTCAAGGAGGTTGAGAGTGGGCTGCATTCAGTGACTTGGTTCCAATGAATAGCAAGTGGCAAGCGGAGGAAAAAAGCACAAAGGAGAATCCTAATGAAAACAACCTGAGCCAAGTGATGAAGTGTGATGTATCAGTGACGAGTCATGTTGATAGCATGAAACATGCCCTCTTATAGCATGTGATGAGAATGATATTTCACTTCTCCTGTCTTTCTTCCAGAAACAAATAACCCTAGTCTAACCATGAGAAAAACATCAGACAAACCCAAAATGAGGGTCATTCCACAAATTATCTATATTCTACAAACTTACTGATGAGTACTCCTCAACTGCCAATGTCCTGAAAAAAAAAAAAAAAAAAACAAGGGAAGTCACAAACCATCACAGACCAGAGAAGGCTCAGGAGACATGATGACTAGATGCAGTGTGGTGTCCCAGACTGGACCCCAAAACAGGACACAGACTTTAAGGGAAGGCTAGGTAGTCTGAATAGAGTCTGAGGTTTCATTAATAGTATGGACCCCCCCCCACCAAAAAAAGTATGAACCAGTTGATTCCTTATTTGTGACAAGTGTACTTTATAATGTAACACAGTAACAATAATCTACTGAAACTAGATGAGGGGTACACAGGAATTCTCAATACTACCTTTGCGAATCTCTTTACTATCTGTAAATCTTAAACTGTTCGAAATTGAAAAGTTTATTTCAAAGCAAACAAACCGGGCAGCCCAGGTGGCTCAGCGGTTTAGCATCGCCTTCAGCCCAGGGTGTGATCCTAGAGACCCGGGATTGAGTCGCACGTCGGGCTCCCTGCATGGAGCCTGCTTTTCCCTCTGCCTGTGTCTCTGCCTGTGTCTTTGTGTCTCTCATGACTAAATAAATAAAATCTTTTGAAAAATAAAATTGAAAAATAAATAAAAATATGGGCAGGCAATGCATGAAAGAGAAAAAAATTGATCAATAAAGACACAATAAGGGCAGCCCGGGTGGCTCAGCGGTTTAGCGCAGGCTTCAGCCCAGGGCCTGATCTTGGAGAGCCAGGATCAAGTCCCATGTCAGGCTCCCTGCATGGAGCCTGCTTCTCCCTCTGCCTGTGTCTCTGCCTCTCTCTCTCTCTCTCTCTCTCTCTCTCTCTGTGTCTCATGAATAAATAAATAAAGTCTTAAACAACAACAACAACAAAGCAAACAAACCAAAGGAAATCTTGGTGGGGGTGGGGGAGTGGTTCCCAATCCAGAAGGGAATATATTCCCTCTGCTTAGAACACTTCCTGGTGAGCTCTTAATTCTTCCTTCAGATCTCAGCTGAAATATGACGCCTTCAAGCTATTTCTCATTCCCATATTGGGCCCCCTCTTTATTACTTCTACTCACATTCTTCCTCATTATTCCCAGCAATTATGTCACTATGTTTCTATTTGGTAAGCATCATTTAAAATCTGTCTCCCTAAAAAAAAATAATAATAATCAAATCAAATCAAATCAAATCAAATCTGTCTCCCTAGGGCACCTGCATGGCTCAGTGGTTGAGCATCTGCCTTTGGCTCAGGTTGTGATCCCAGAGTCCTGGGATTGAGTCCTGCATCACACTCACTGCAGGGAGCCTGCCCCTCTCTGTGTCTCTCATGAATAAGAAAATTTAAAAATAAAATAAAATCTGTCTCCCTGACCATGCTGTAAGCTCCATGAGGACAGATACTATGTCTATTTTCCTCTCCATTGCATTTGTACTATCTAGCAGGGAACATGGCACATAGCTCATACACAATAAGTAGTTTTGGAAAGAGGGACAGGAAGGAGAAAAGAAAATGAGAAAAGAGGAGAAGGAAGGAAGAAGGGATGGATATGCATTATGATAGAGCAACTATCATAGGATGAGAACAGACTCTGCAAATGGATAGTGAATAACAAATTGGTGAAGCACAGCAGATTTTTAGAGCACTGAAAATACTCTACAAAATACTGTATTGGTGGAAACACATCATTATACATTTGTCGAAACACTTAGAATATACAACTTCGAGAGCGAATGGTAAAATAAACTATGAACTTAGAGTGATGACTTTGGCGAGTAAGTTCACTCATTGTAACCAACATGCCACTCTGTTGGGGATTGTTGACTGAGGAAAGATATGGGTGTATGAGGTTGCAGGGAGGAGGTAGCCCTCTGTATCCTGAACCTAAAACTGCTCTGAAAGCTAGTCTAATTTTTAAAAAGACAGCCGACTTTCCCAAATAAATAACCAACATGGCTGCTAACAATTCTACAAAAGAACATATGCATTTAACATTTGTACTCATGTACATGAGTGTACATGTTTATTCACACACAGAACACTTTACACACATATATAAAACATGTATACAAAACATCTCCAGAAGACTGCCATTGGACAGGGTTGCTTTTGCTTCTTTGTTTTTGTTTTCTTTTCCTTACTTTTGATCCTCTAAAGACAACCCTGCAAACCCCAGGTCAGATGTTCTGATGGAATCCATATCTTGCCTGTAGTACAATTTTTTATTTCAAAGCATGCCCATTTTTTAATGTAAGTTGCTTTACATGTTTCCTATGTGTCTCTAAATCTATATTTTATGCCACCTTGCAATTAAATCTTCAACAGATACAGTTCAACAACATCCAGGAGCGGGAAGTGATGCGCTACCTTGTAGGCGATAAAAATTCACAGTAAAGCCACAGATGTAGCAGAGTGAGAATTACTGCACCAGCAGGAACTGGAGATAAAAGAGGATTACACATGATGAAATGCGGTAATTGACTAGAAGTCACCGAAAATACCAGATGGATGTCACCGCTCTATATAACTCTAATGTGCCTGTACACTTTATTGAGCATCACTAGAGGTTCACTTTTGGTATTTGCTCGAGTGTAATTGAAGTTTATTGATATGCTATTATTGCCCAGTTTAGATGTGACCATAAAAAATATAGTTTGACATACTTGTGTCTCCATAGAAATCTTGGGTTTTGCCTCTTAAAGTCTCATAGTAATAATCGCCATATTTATTCTTCTTCCTCCATTAGACCTTTACGTAGAATATGGACAGTAACTGCTCCAGATAGCATTGAAATTGCAGGGATATTTTAGGGAGTGATTGGTGCATAAAAGATCAGACGTGCAATTTTGGATACTGCCGAGGGAGACTTACAAAGGATTTTTATGTTGAAGGTAAGAGAAAACAAATTTATATGCTGAAATGAGTTGCCATAGGTGGTACAGTTCCCTATTAGTTATCCTGGGTTTATTTCCCATTTAGTTCTCAACATAGAAAGCGGATAAAAATAACTGTTCATCCAAGCTAGAATATTCGTTCTATAAACACAGAAGCCTCGGATCTCAGCAAAAGACCTCCCAGCATACTAAGCAAAGGCGATTTCCCTCCACAACAAACATTTCAAATTACGCCGGAAATAATGGGCGTGAAAACGATCGCTTTTCAGAGCTACCAGGAAAACCCTCCATGGGAATTCCAGGTACATCTCGAATCTTATCACTGACAAGTTAGTATAAACTGATGAGAAGCTGCTATAAGGCCCAAGGCAAAGGGCCATGCAACTTGATTATATTTTCACACACTGAAAATTAAATTCCATTACTAAAGAAAGCAACTCAATGCTGAACCTGGGTGAACTGCACACACTGAAGACAAGGAAGAAATGAGTGGCCTGGCCATTGGAACTCAAGACTTCTCAGAGGAAACAGACACAGGGAAGGGTGGATCTCAGCTGAGGGAGACCCTTTCATTTTCTACTCCCCACTGCCCTCTTCAGCCCATAGACACATACTCAACCCCCCTGGACACACCCCATAGGTCGCATCTCAACACACTTTCTTCCATGGGCTGCCACCTCAGTGTTGAGAGCAAGGTGCTAATGTGGCTACAGGCCTCCACTCTCAACCTGTACTTCTAACCCCGGAGCAGAGTTTCTCAAAGGGCTTTTGTCCATGGATCACCTGTATGAGAATCTCCCATATTTGTTAAAAATCCAGATTCCTAGGCTCTACACCAGACCCATTGAATACAAATCTTTGGGAAATCTCTGCATTTTTTAAAAATGAAGTATAGTTGATACACAATGTCACATTAGTGGCAGGTGTACAACATAGTGATGCAACAGGTCTGTACATTACTCTATGCTCACCCCAAGTACAGCAACAATCCATCACCATACAATGCTATTATAGTATCACTGACTATATTCTCTATACTGAACCTTTCCTCCCCCTGACTTATAACTGGGAGCCTGTATAGAGTCTCTACATTTTTATTAAGTTCCCCAGGAGAATCTCATTCACAGAAAAGTATAAGCATTGACTTAGAGTTTATACCAACCTGCTTCTGGACTTGATTTCTGAAAGGAAATCAAGTAAAGGGAAGAGTGAGTATGTTATAAGAAGGAAAAATCTTCTAGATGTATACAGTGCCTAACTCTGCATTTGCTGCATAATGTAGGTTCTTGATATGTCAAATGCATGCATGAATGAATGAATGAAAAAAATTAAATGAATGAAAAATTCATTCCTTTTGTGGAGGTATCCTGTATTTTCATAAGTTATACCAAACATGTCTGTAACCTACTTCTATCTGTTTTGGGGGAAAAGAATTCAAATTTGAAAGCAGCTATTCTAAGAATGGGATAACCACAGATTGGCTCAGCAACCCTGTAGAGCTGGCTGGACTGAAATGACCAGCAAGTGTTGGCAAAAGAGAGAGGTGCTAAAGCCTTGAGCAACTTGGCACACCTGTTACTGTTTGGACATAAGAAAGACAACTCCCAGGTGTGGAATATGTCTTCTTTCTTTGTTTTCTACCACCTCATGGTTTTGATTATGAAACAAAGCTCTTAATACATCCAAGGGCCTATTTCCATTTCGCAACTCTCATGCAGTTGAGAACCTTGTACTGAGAACAACAAGCCATATGCCATTATTATTATTGTTATGCACTGGCACACCTTTCCCATCTGGCATGTCTGTCTCTTTTTCCTACTTACTTTCCTCATCCCGCATGTACATTTTCAACAAGTAATGTGGATTGCAGTTCAGGACTGGAGGCTATGTGTGGCAAGCGCAGAAGCAAACACCAGATTTGTTTTCATTTTTGTGTCTTCCTTAAGAATCAAAGCAATTTACATAACAAAAGAGTCAAGCACTCACTTGGGGCCCGGTTTGTGTGAGGCTCCCCTGAGGTATCAAAATGTGTGAAGCCCAATCCAAGTCTTCAAAGAGAGGACTCTGGTCAAGGAGACTACCTGGTCAAGGAGACTGGTCGAGGACTCTGGTCAAGGAGACAACCTGGTCAAGGAGACTGTGAGGGGCTAAATTTTGCCCTCCTAAAATTCATGCTGGAATTCTAACACCCACTACCTCAAAATGTACTCAAAGATAAGGTATTTAAAGAGATAATTAAGTTAAAATGAGGTCAATAAGGTGGACTGGGTGTCCTTATGATGGATGTCCTTATAAAAAGAGGAAATTTGGACACAGATACGCACAGAGAGAAGACCATGTGAAGACACAGGAGAAGAGGGCCATCTACAAGCCAGATGAGGCCTCACAGGAAACCAACCCTGAGGACATCTCAACTTCTAGCCTCCAAGACTGTGAGAAGAGACTTCTGTCGTTTAAGCTGCCTAGTCTGTGGTACCTTGTGACAGTAGCCATCGCAAACTCACGCAGGGAAAAACACTAATACAAGAAATGGCCAGGTTTTACTTCCATTCCCGTGTCTAGGTCTATAAAGACCAGAAAAAGGAACTGTACCTTCTCTTTCCTGTGGCCCATCCTGACAACACTGGCGGGGGGAGGAGGGGGGGTTCCATGTCACATCCAAAGGCTCCAAGGAAATATTCAATATTTTCACCACACCCAACCCTCCCCTTCACCTTTGTGAGTGGGAGTCAGAAGCACTGTCTTAACTACCTGGTTACTCCTTGGATCCTTCTGGAGAATGGAATGCTCTTTACAAAGAAGATTTAGTTATGAAACAAAAGGCAAAATCTTAGCTGCCCTAGAGCCAGAGGCTTTTGCCTAAAAACTCTTGGTGGCCCCACTCAGATGGTGGCACATGGCGTGCCTGGACAATGTGAATAACTTGACATCACACATCACAACAGCTATAAATCAAGCTCGAAGGTACGACTCACCATTGGGGTACTTGGGAGAAGGACATCACATGTGCGTAGGCATCAAACATCCACTAAAGACATGATTAAAGGACAAACCAGTGCAGTTATGCAGACTGTTTCCATCACACAGGTGTATCAAACTGGAGCCTAAAACAAAGATAGTCAAACCACTCAGGTATGGAGAATGGATGGCACACAAGCTCTGCGTTCAGACAGACCCACGTTCAAATATGCTTGATAAGAATGCTTAATGTGTCTGACTTGAATTTCCTGACTTGTAAGTGGGATTTGTTAAGAGGATCTGGAGAGTTTAGACCTTCAGAATCTCAAGGCAGAGGGCAGCAGAAATCACTTCACAGGCATGAGTGCTTCTGTATTCATTTCCTATGGCTGTCAGAGCAAAGTACCACAAACTAGTGGCTTACCATAGAAATGTATTCTTTGTACAGTTCTGGAGGCTAGAAGTCTGACATCAACGTGTTGGTAGGGGCATGTTCCCTCTGAAACTCAGAAGGGTAGAATCCTTCTTGGCTTCTTCCAGCTTCTGGTGGGAGCCGTCAAGCCTTGACTTTCCTTGGCTCACAGCCACATCCCTCCAGTCTCTGCCTCTGTCACCACATGACCTTCCCGCTACGTGAATCTATCCTTAAACCATCCTCTGACAAGGATACACTTCATATTGGAATAAGAGACCACCCTACTCCAATAAGACCTCATCTTAACTAATTACATTTGCCACAACCCTGTTCCCAATAAGGTCACATTCTGAGCTCTTGGAGGTTAGGAATTCAATATATCTTTTGGTGGGGCATAGTTTAGCCCACATCAGTTTATTTTAAACATGGTAAAATGAGGTAAAGAGAGAAACTGCCCCCTCCACCGAACAGTCACCTCAGGCCCCAGTTTTCCTGACTCACATACATGGCAGGTATCACAAGCAATCAGGAAAATTATTCACCACCACCTGAGACTGCAGCAAACTTGAACTGAGCCGGGGCTGCATTTAATGGCTTTCTATTTGTTCTCCCATGATGATACTGGAAACAATTACATCCTGAGTTTTAGAGGGATTCTTCTGGGCAAAGGAAGTGCCTCCATTTCAGGAGTGACTGGCCTATCTCATCCAGTCAACTCTTTCATGGCCAAGAGAGCAGCTGGCACAACCCATCTAACACAGTACCTATACAAAACTCCAGGTTTGAATTTAAAGCAATAAACTAGGGGTGCCTGGGTGGTTCAGTCAGTTAAGCGTCCAACTCTGGATTTTGGCTCAGGTCATGATCTCAGGGTCATGAGATCAAGCGCCACATCAAGCTCTGCACTGGGCATAGAGCCTGCAGAAGCTTCTCTCTCCCTCTGCCCTTCCCTGCCAGCTTGTGTTTTTTTTTCTCTCTTTCTCTCTTAAAAGAACAAAAAAACCAAGAAACTAATTAGAACTACTTGAAAAGGTAGCTTTATATGTAGCCCACACAAAAGCATCATAGGCTCCCTCAAAGATGCCCACAAAGTCTCAGTAGAAGAGACAGAAGAAAAAAAAGTAAGCCAACACCTAATTATGTAGTCACAATTTGTATAATTTGACACACTCCCCACCTTCAAGGCCTTTACAATCTAAGAAGGAACATAAGACATGAGTAGGCATGATTTTAGTACACAATAGACTGTGGTACTATAGAGACAATAAGTGCGACGGGACTCTGAGACAGAAAGAAAGCCAGAGTCTCTGACCCAGAAACCAAATCACACGATCATGTGTCTATGTCAATGCCTATGCATCTTCTGTGATAATATCACTCTGGATTTATGACAGAGGTGACCGAATAACTCCAAACTCCCTGAAGAATTATGGAACTATTGTGGCTTTTTATTTTACCTTGTTTCTTAATCCACACAGAAATTTGTTTTGATTATTCCCTAGTAATTCATGTCATAATAGCAATAATTAGGACTTCACAGTTGCTGCTTATTCCTTCTTGAGTTTTTAATCCCAAAGCCTAAAAAACATGCTAACAACTTTTGAGAATTATTTTGAGAAAAATATGGTATAGAAGCCATAGAATATGTGACTTTGTCGCCACAAATTTGGATGCCGAGAAAGAAGGAGAATAAAGCTTGAATACTAATAGGACAAAGTAGAAACTAAAATTTAAGTAATGACAGGAAGCCACAGATAAAATCTGTGCCCCTACATTCTAAATTGTCATCATTACTGTGATAAGGACAGGCTTGATGTGGACCCTTCAGTAGATGATGCATATAATTTCAGAAAGCTCTCTGACCAAATCCTTCTTTTATGTAAGAGAAATGGTGTGCTGGCATTGATCTCTTGGACTCAGCCTGAGATGTCACAACCCTATTCTGCCCCCTCCTAGCTTGTCAATGCTAGGTATCACACAGTGGTTACACTAAAGCTGCCCTAAGTGATTCATTTGAAGACATGGTGTTTACATCTCCCGTAGCTTTGAAAAGATATGAATCACCAAGACCTCAGCATCATGGTTCCTGCTTTTCATGATTTTCTGCCATGTGAGGAAAACTCCTAGATAGAATCCATGAGCATGTCACAGTAAAAGGAGGCAGAGGCAGAGAGACAAGGGTACCTGGTAACCCTACTAGTCACAGTCATATTTGTCAGACAGGCACGCACACTCACACCCACACACAGTTCCCCCACCCCCTGGCCACAACTGATTGGACTAGGGGCAGGCAGTTGATTCAAGCTGGACAAGGGTCCCTCCTCTGGGAATTTGGAGTTGAGGGAAGCAAAGAGTAACACAGACGGAGACCTGTTTGAGACTGGATCATCATTCAGATGGTCTCAGTGGCCCCCGGCTCTGTTTGGCCTGTAGACAGAGCAGCAGAAAGTGCCAGTCTGCCAAGGGGAAAAAATGAAGAACTAACAACAGAAAGTGTGTTTCTTTCTTTGTTTTTTTTTGTTTTTTGTTTCTTTGACCAAGAGATGAGTAGAACATTCCCTGGGGTTTGGCCAAATTGCCAGGTCCTGTAATGATCATTTCTGAATCTCAGCCCAATCCCTAATCTTACGTTCTATTAAATATACTTACCTGTTGTGAAAAGATAAACTGAGGCATATTAAAAATTTTAAGACTATGTTTGAGCAAAGATCATTTTGCATCAGGCAGCAGCAAAGCAGAAGTGGTTAGGAGCACTTCTCTCATAAGCTGGAGGAGAAAAGGCAGCAGTAAAGCCAGGAAATGATTGACTAGAGTTTAAAGCCTAGTTGACTATTGGTTGTCCTCAAATTTCAAGTTAGCAACCTGAGGCATTTTAGGATTAGATTGTGTTTGCAAAGTAGCCACTAAGCCATTAGAGTCACCTTAGTCTAATGACCCTCCCTATTTAATTCATTCAACACTGTGCCCTTATGATAAATTCCCCCTTTTAACTTAAGCTGCTCTTGTTACTTGAAAACAAGAGATCAGTACAGTGTAGAGCTGTTGTAAAAAGTCCCTGGTGTGTAAGTTGTAGCAAAAAGTCATGTGAACGCTAAATATCACTCTCCCTGTGAATTTCCTTGTACATACGAACTGTGCCTGTGTGCAACTCATTGTGTATCAACAGACATCCTCCAGCCCCAACTCAAGTGCCCCTGAGCTCCTCCTGGAAAATATGGTTGGTTGTCATTGGTTGGGATATCCCCAGCCTCTTCTGTTGTCATTATTATAATGGATGGGGACAGTGCAACTCAGATTTAAAAAAAAAAAACAAAAAAAACAATCAGCTCAGCAGTGTCCAGCCCGGAACATCAAAACACAATGGTAATCATTTACATCAGTCACAAGTGGCCCCACTTAACAGGCTTTTTGAAGGAAAAAAAAAAAAAAAGAGGAGAAAAGAGCATTCTTGTTGCTGCATTGAAAAGTGTGAAAATGATCATTTGTATAACACAGCTTCTGCCTTGAACACTGATATGCCCACAATGTAGATGAAGATCAAAATAGCTAGCACAGACAAACAAATAATGCAAAAGGGTCTCAAGAAGAACACCCATGGTTTCGTTTTCTGATTTATTTGAAAGGCTCACAGGTTGCAAGCCTCCTTTCTTTCTCATTTCCAAAGCCGGGGTTTGTCATGCTTGTCCCATGCCAGTGTGACTGAGCTAGGTCTCCAGCGCCCTTCTTTAAAGTGTGCATAAAGCAGAGGTGCCCAGAGCTTGCCCAGAGCACCAGACCCAGCTGCCACAGTCCTGGAATGCGGGCCACTGAGGGCCCAGAGCGATGAAAGCCCAGGATCAGGCATCTCCAACGCTTTGATTTGCAAGAACAGCTTGACACCCATAGCAACGTGGCTAACGTGAAAAACATAAGATAAAAACATTCCATTTAATTAAAAGCCCACAGTTCAATGGTAGTATAATTATTACAAGTGCATTTTATGGCTGTCTGCATTCATTTTGGGTACATAAATTAATATGCAAATTGCCAGGCCCTCTCATGTTCTTAAGAAGGTCCCCTATCAATCTTTTCTCCGACATGTCAATTGCATAAAGCATGGCTTTTTAAATGCAAAATAAAATTCACATTTATGGTTCTTCTGAAATCTCCCTGTGCCGGCAAGCTTTGTTTTAGATGAAGAGTGTTTAATTAACAGAGCTCACCTCTCTCAGAGGGCCTTCAGGACCACAGAGGGGAGGCCAAGACACTCTATGGTCTTCTGGCTAATCAGGATTAGAGACTATTTTCCATCTCAAGGACCACCTATCAAGGTATTTGTGATTCTCCATTCAGCCCATCAAGGACTTTATTATGGGAAAATATTGTTCTGATTTACAAAAACGCAAATTCCCAAACCGTGGACAGATGAACTTAATATTATTCACTGGGAAATTCTATAGCGAATTACTTAACAGATGGTTTGTAGATATTCAGAAAATACCTTGCACACAGGCCGAGGACCCTAAGAAGTGGTGTGGGCTCTCTAAGAATGAGATGTGCCCACCTACCCTCATTTCCTTCTCTGAGTTGCTAAACTGGCTTAACATTCCATAAATGTATCTCAATGTGAACAGGCTTTTGGAAAAACTCTTTCATGACTTCCTAATAGACATATTCAGTAGATGAACAGCCATATCCAGAATTTTTGGAACTACCAGGGATTCAAAGGTAAGACTTTAAGGTAAGTTCTGACTCCATATTTGGTACTGTTCTTTTATTCTTTCTACTGTTGATCTGAATACAGTGAAGGAAATCAGAATATATCATCCACAAAAATGCCTCTCTGACAACAAGAATTATTTTGAGCTAAGAGTAATTGAGAAGCAGCAAATGCAGGAAAAGCTTCCCATCCTCCCCGTATTTGTGAAAAGCAGGATATCAATTTACAAAGGTGTCCCTCTTTCTCTCTCTCCTAGAAAGGAAAAGTTAATCACTGGGCACAACCATAGACCCTCATCAGCCTGGAGATGGCACTAGAGGAACCCACATAACAAATTTCACCAACCAGCTTTGATCCACCATTAATTTTCCATGTGTTCGCCTTCCTTCTATGTGTCACACCTAGGGCACACGAAAAATTCCTTTTCCTTCGTCTTGTCACTCCTCTAAAAGCTTATTGTTCCTTTGCTAAGGTGCTATATAAACTCAAGTTCTAGCTATACCTCTGAGTTACACATCTCTGGCTACACCTACATGTTACATGTGTGGTGCAAATATTAATAAACTCTGTTTGCCTTTCTCTAGTTAATCTGTCTTATGTTGGTCTGATTTAAAGGGCCTAGCTAGAGAAACTAGGATGGGTAAAGGAGAGATTCCCTCCCTACAAAAGTCAGAGAAAATATGCTTGAAAAATGTATAAATATCTCAATGCTAGAAGAGATATACTCTTTGTCAGAATTAAAATCCCTGAAGTACAAACATCTTAAGAGGCTGAGCCTATTTGGTGAAAAAAATCAACTTTCTAAGAACAAGATTGACTTAGCCGTTCATTTAAACACATACACACACACACTAACGTTTTGGTTGCCTGTAAATCCAAGAGTGTCTATTAGTTTGGCATAAATGCCTAAGTAATAATAACAGATTTCATTAAAATAAGAATTATAAAAAACAAACTAAATGGGCAAGACCTTGGTCTTATTCACCACCAGAGCCAAGAACAATGACTAGTACATAGTAGGTGCTCCATAAATATTTATTGAAGTAACATGACCTACTTTCCATCCACTTTTTAAAATTATTAATAAAATTTCATTGGATTTTAGAAAATTTGGAAAGCACAAAGGAGAAACACAAATTATCTTTAACCCTGAGATAATCTCTATTAATATCTTAGCATATTCCCTTCAAGTCTTTTCTCCATGCACTTTTCACATGGTCTAAATAAACAATTTTGTATTACCTTATTAAAAATTTTTCTACATAATTAAAATTTTCATAAATGTGATTTATATCACCATATAACAGCCCATTTTGTAGATGTACCACCACAGCTTCTTGGATATTAAGACTGTCTCAAATGTTTCATATATTTAAATAATGCTGTGATAAGTATCCCTGTGTCTGAGGCCTATTCCATATTCCAGAATGAGTAAGAACTTTCCTGCAGTAGGAGATGTCCAAAAGTAAAGTGAGGTCCCTTGTGAAAATAACCAAGTAGGCAATTATTTCTAAAGTATGAATGGGTTCAGGACAGCCCCCCTGCCAACCTCACCTCCAGAATGTGCCACATTTGGGCTGAAGGCACTTGAGAACTTATGGACTCTAGACAAACTTTTACCCTCCCTTAATTCCACAGATGAATCTAAACTGGGGTTTTTTCCCAGAATAAGGATTATTAACAGAGATAAATTTTATCTGAGTGACCCATCGGTATGGCAGGGCAAACATCTAATTACCCAACATCTGCTCTTCTTGTTGCCCTGTGTGAAATGCAGCCTTTCCTCTGAAATCTCAGACCTCTACCCCCTTCTCCTTAGTTCAGAATGACACATAGACCTCATTTTGCCAAACTGTCTTTGGAATTTCCATGTCTTGTGGATTCCCTGTATTACACCTATTCAACTTGATTTTCTCTTGTTAATCTGTCTCATGTTGATTTCATTCTTAGTCCAGCTAGAAGGACCTTCCAGGGAGCAGAACTCTTGCTCCCCAATAAGTACAATGCCTGCCCAGGAAGTGAAGAGCGTTAATTTAGGTGAAGCATAAGCTTTGGAACCACAGATTTCTGTGTGATTTTTAGTTCTGCTGTATACTAGCTCCATAGGAACAGGAGTAAGTTTTCTTGGAGGCAATTCTCAGTTTCCTGTTCTATGAAATAAGAGCAATAACATAGACTTCACTGGATTGCTGTGAGGGATAATGGGAATATTGCCTAACAGTGGCTGGTGTAGTAACTAAGAACGTGCTGCCTGTTTCACCGCTGTTTCTACTCCTTATTACATGATTTTCAGGTGCATGCATTCTTTTTTTAGTTGGACAGGCTTCACCATACAGAGGTGAGTGACAGGGACACTGGATGAAGTTGTGCATGCAGCGCCAGTAACATAATTTGCATTACAAAACAAAAACTCAGACCCCTTTATTCAAAAATTATTAAAATTTTCAAGATGGCAATAGTGGAATATTAAAGGGATCACAGATTCCTTCTAAACACAGGGGCCCTGGGCAATCATGCAAAGTGCACATTCATAAAGCTGGCAGGTGTACAGGCTGTACGCAGTGTGTACTAGTGCATGCAGCAGCTATGGTCGGACTCTCACTTTGGGAGGTTGCTATCTACACACAGCGAAGGAGGACCTCACCAACTCTATACCATTGTGTTTTGGAAACATAGTCATGACTACTCCAAGCTTCAAGAAGATATCAACAGAGGTCTGTAACTCTGCTTCCGGGAACACATAACCAGTCGCTATTGGCCAGAAAGTTCTTCCAAGTTGGCTGAACAAAAAGAATGGCTTGGGAACAAACATATATTGAAAAGCACCATAGAAAGGGCCAGCTATAACTGACTGCATTCAAAACCTAAATTCATATCACCCTGTTCCTCTCCTAACAGTCTCGCAGTACATTCAATGGCATAGTTTCATCTTCATTTTTAAATTTTCCAGAAGATTCCAAAACATTTTTTTAGAAATCTATTCCAGTAGTTTATAATTTCATTTGACCAAGAGACCAATGGGCCTTTCCTCCTTTCTCTAGAATCTAACTCAATATTGCTATTGAGCAATATTGCTCAATAATAACAATATAGAAGTTTAATAAACAAATAGAATAATAATAAACAAATAGAAGTTTATTATCACGTATACCTTATGTGTACATAGAACTTACCCAGGAAAACTGAGTAACATGGCCCAAAGTTAGACACCTTACCATCCTCAGCTAATAATAAAAGAAAGGTTTGGGAGGGGAGTGTGGGTAGATAGTTCTGGGGGGTAAACAATGAAAAGCATAGTAAACAAGGCAAGGTTTATTATGCAGATTTAAGTTAGTGCCTTCTCAATTGATTAGATTCTCTTGTGATTTACAGCCACCCTTCTGTTCCTGGTATAGAAAGGGAGACACTGTTATAAATTGAGATTTCCCTTATATATGTAAACTTCCCGTGCAAAAGGATAGCTCCTACTTTGTCTTCCAAGTTCCTCCTGTGTCTGTTGTTTCTCAAAAATAATTATTCTACCAAAGAGTCATATTTTGGGGTGGCATATTCTGCATCCTTCAACACAATAGGTAGTTACTAACATCCAGTAGTTGTTGACAAGAAGAATGGCTAATTACCAAAACTGTAAAAAAGAATCCAGTGGGGGAGGAGCCCCGCGAGGAGCCGGGCTAAGGCTGGGTGGCGACAGCCTCTGGGACAGGAAAGCCCAGCCCCCGAGAAGCGGGAACTTTAAAAAATCCGGACAGAAAGGCGCTTAGCAGGGAACTCAGGCAGATCCTCAGGAGGGACAGTGGAGGAGCCTCCAGTCTCCCGGAGTCACTAATAGAGGTGATGCGCCGGGGGGGAGAGCGCGCCGCACACCCCGGGCCCAGCTGGGTAAAGGGCTGGAGCGCGCCCCGCGGGCCTGGGGGGAAGCTCAGGCGGCGGCTCCGGGCGGAGGGGGCTGCATCCTGCTACCTTGGGGAACCACGGCCCAAGAGCATGATTCCAGCAGCACAGGTCCCAGATCTCAGGGTGCTGGGGGACACAGCCCACGATCTTGCGCTCCCCACAGGACAGGCAGAGGTGGGGAGGGCCCAGGACAGCAAGGACCCTCCTGCCACTGGGTGCCCCCAAGCTGTGCAAGTCAGCGCCCCACCCCCGGGAGCATCCAGGCCAGTGTGGACTGGGAGCTTCAGTAGTTACAGCGGGAGCTGACTCCAGGGCTGGAGAGCTGGCCACTGCCAGTCGAGTTGTCCCTCCTGGTGTCACCCTGTGCCTGGGAGAGGCGGGGCCACCAGGGAACAAGGGCCTCATGGGGGGTAAACAGCTCCCACTGAGCCCGGCACCCGGCGGGGGTGGGGGGGCAGCTCCCCCAGGTGCACACACCTGAGAATCAGCACAGCAGCCCCTCCCCCAGAAGACCAGCTGGAAGGACAGGGGGAGAGCAAGTTCTTGACCGAGCAGTGCTGGAAAGCTCCAGGGAAAGTTGAGGGATTTACAGTACATAGAACCAGAGAACCAGAGGGTACCCCTCCTTTTTTTTCTTCCTTTTTCCAGTACAACTCGTTTTTATATCAGACTGTAAATTTCCATTTTTTCTTTTTCCACCTTAACTACAATATTTACCACCTCTTCATTTTTAAGATTCTTCCTTTTTGACTTTCATATTTCTACAATTACAGGTCCTAGATATATTTTCCACTTCTAGATTCCCTTCAACATACTCAATTTAATTTTGGGATATATATAAGATACGTTTTTTTGTTGTGTGGTTTTCTCTGCCTCATTTTGTTCTACAATGGCGGAAGTTAATATCTTCTAAAACATGACCAGCATTACCCAGAACCAAGTGGTATACTGTGCTAGTTCATTCTGTGAGATGCCTCATTCCCATTCTGCCCCCTCTTTTATCTCATTTATGTTTTGGTGGTCAGTGTTGGGCCCCTCTACAAGTATTTCTGGTTTATATAAATTTGGGATTGAGCATCTTCTAACATACAGAACTTAATATACTCAGAAACAAGAGGATCACCCTCTAGAACCCCTCAGTTGTAGTGGAGGGAGATTACATTCTCCCTACACTACAACTTCTTCACCCCACCATCTCTTCTCTAAGTCCCCCCTATTTTTTTCTTCTCTTTTTTTTCTTTTTTTTTTCTCTCTCTTCTTCTTTAAGATTCCTGGCCTTTTATTTTTTACTGCTTTGTTTTAAAGTTTGTTTTTCACTTTAGTAGTCCTTTTGTTTTATTTCGTTCTGATCTTTCTTTTCAATTTCTGGTCTCTGGCCTCAGCAGAATCATCTAGGGTGAAATTTATCTAGGTTGTGGTTGATATTCTTGATGCAGCTCGCTCATACAGCTACACTGCACTGAGCAAAATGACTAGAAAGAAGAACTCACCACAAAAGAAAGAATCAGAAACAGTACTCTCTGCCACAGAGTTACAGAATTTGGATTACAATTCGATGTCAGAAAGCCAATTCAGAAGCACAATTATAAAGCTTACTGGTAGCTCTGGGGAAAAAAAGCATAAAGGAATCAAGAGACTTCTTGACTGCAGAATTTAGATCTAATCAGGCTGAAATTAAAAATCAATTAAATGAGATGCAATCCAAACTGGAGGTCCTAACAATAATGGTTGATGAGTGAGTGACATAGAAGACAAGCTGATGGCAAGGAAGGAAGCTGAGGAAAAAAGAGAAAGACAATGAAAAGACCATGAGGAAAGGTTAAGGGAAATGACAGCCTCAGAAGCCTCAATCTAAGTATAATTGGGGTTCCAGAGGACACTGAAGAGACAGAGGGACAGAAGGCATATTTGAACAAATCATAGCTGAGAACTTCCCTAATTTGAGGAGGAAACAGGTATTCAGATCCAAGAGATTGAGAGGTCCCCCTCTAAAATCAATAAAAACAGTTCAACACCTCGACATTTAATAGTGAAACTGGCAAATTCCAAAGATAAAGAGAAGATCCTTAAAGCACCAAGAGACAAGAAATCCCTATCTTATGTTGAGAGAAATACTAGATTAACAGCAGACCTCTCCACAGAGACCTGGCAGGCCAGAAAGGGCTGGCAGGATGTATTCAGGGTCCCAAATGAGAAGAACATGCAGCCAAGAATACTTTATTCAGAAAAGCTCTCATTCAGAATAGGAGAGATAAAGAGCTTCCAAGACAGGCAGAAACTGAAAGAATATGTGACCACCAAACCAGCTCTGCAAGAAATATTAAGGGGGACTCTGTAAAAGAAAGAGGAAGCCCAAAGAAATAATCCACAAAAACAGGGACTGAATAGGTATTACGATGACACGAAATTCATATCTTTCAATAGTAACTCTGAACATGAATGGGCTAAATGATCCCATTAAAAGATGCAGGGTTTCAGACTGGATAAAAAAGCAAGACCCATCTATTTGCTGTTTACAAGAGTCTCATTTTAGACCTAAGGACACCTCCAGGCTGAAAATGGAAGGTTGGAGAACCATTTACCATTCAAAGGATCTTTACCTCAGATCCCTAAAAGAAAGCTGGGGCAGCAATCCTCCTATCAGATAAGTTAAAGTTTATCCCAAAGACTGTAGTAAGAGATGAAGAGGGACACTACATCATACTTAGAGGATCTACCCAACAAGAGGACCTAACAATCGTGAATATTTATGCTCCTAATGTGGGAGCTGCCAAGTATATCAATCAATTAATAACCAAAGTAAAGATATACTTAGATACTAATACACTAATACTGGGAGACTTCAACACAGCACTTTCTGCAAATGACAGATTTTCTAAGCACAACATCTCCAAAGAAACATGAGCTTTAAATGATACACTAGACCACATGGATTTCACAGATATTTACAAAACTTTACATCCAAACGCAACTGAATACACATTCTTCTCAAGTGCACATGGAACCTTCTCCAGAATAGACCACATTCTGGGTCACAAATCAAGTCTTAACCAATACCAAAATATTGTGATTGTCCCCTGCATATTTTCAGACCATAATGCTTTGAAACTTGAACTCAATCACAAGAAGAAACTTGAAGAAACTCAAACACATGGAGGTTAAGGAGCATCCTGCTAAAAGATGAAAGGGTCAACCAGGAAGTTAGAGAAGAATTAAAAAGATTCATGGAAACTAATGAAAAGGAATATACAACCATTCAAAATTTTTGGAATACAGCAAAAATAGTCCTAAGAGGGAAATACATCGCAATACAAGCCTCCCTCAAAAAACTGGAAAAAAAAAATTGATACACAAGCTAACCTGGCACCTAAAGGAACTGGAGAAAGAACAGCAAATAAAACCTACACCAAGCAGAAGAAGTGAGTTAATAAAGATTCGAGCAGAACTCAATGAAATAGAGACCAGAAGAACTGTGGAACAGATCAACAAAACCAAGACTTGGTTCTTTGAAAGAATTAATAAGATAGATAAACCATTAGCCAGCCTTATTAAAAACAAGAGAGAAAAGATTCAAATTAATAAAATCACGAATGAAAAAGGAGAGATCACAACCAATATCGAGGAAATATAAATGATTTTAAAAACATATTAAGAGCAGCTACATGCCAATAAATTAGGCAATCTAGAAGAAATGGACACATTTCTGGAAAACCACAAGCTACAAATCCTGGAACAGGAAGAAATAGAAAACCTGAACAGCCCAATAACCAGGAAGGAAATTGAAGCAGTCATCAAAAACCTCCCAAGACACAAAAGTCCAGGGCCAGATGGCTTCCCAAGGGAATTCTATCAAACATTTAAAGAAGAAACAATACCTATTCTACTAAAGCTGTTCTGAAAGATAGAAAGGGGCGGAAGACTTCCAAACTCGTTTTATGAGGCCAGTATCACCTTAATTCCAAAACCAAAGACCCCACCCACAAGGAGAATTATAGACCAATATCCCTGATGAACACAGATGCAAAAATTCTCAACAAGATACTAGCCAATAGGATCCAACAGTACATTAAGAAGATTATTCACCATGACCAAGTGGGATTTATCCCTGGGATGCAAGGCTGGTTCAACACTCGTTAAGCAATCAACGTGATAGATCATATCAACAAGAGGAAAAACAAGAACCATATGATCCTCTCAATAGATGCAGAGAAAGCATTTGACAAAATATAGCATCCGTCCTGATCAAAACTCTTCAGACTGTATAGATAGAGGAAACATTCCTCAGCATCTTAAAAGCCATCTACAAAAGCCCACAACAAATATCATTCTCAATGGGGAAACACTGGGAGCCTTTCCCCTAAGATCAGGAACACGACAGGGATGTCCACTCTCACTACTGCTATTCAACATAGTACTGGAAGTCCTAGCCTCAGCAATCAGGCAACAAAAAGACATTAAAGGCATTCAAATTGGCAAAGAAGAAGTCAAACTCTCCCTCTTCGCCGATGACATGATACTGTACATAAAACCCAAAAGACTCCACCCCAAGATTGCTAGAACTCATACAGCAATTTGGCAGAGTGGCAGGATACAAAATCAATGCCCAGAAATCAGTGGCATTTCTATACACTAACAATGAGACTGAAGTAAGAGAAATTAAGGAGTCAATCCCATTTACAATTGCACCGAAAAGCGTAAGATACCTAGGAATAAACCTAACCAAAGAGGTAAAGGATCTATACCCTCAAAACTACAAAACACTTCTGAAAGAAATTGAGGAAGACACAAAGAGATGGGAAAATATTCCATGCTCTTGGATTGGAAGAATTAATATTGTGAAAATGTCTATGCTACCCAGGGCAATTTACACATTTAATGCAATCCCTATCAAAATACCATGGACTTTCTTCAGAGAGTTGAAACAAATCATCTTAAGATTTGTGTGGAATCAGAAAAGACCCCAAATAGCCAGGGAATATTGAAAAAGAATACCAGAGCTGGGGCATCACAATGCCAGATTTCAAGTTGTACTACAAAGCTGTGATCATCAAGACAGTGTGGTACTGGCACAAAAAACAGACACATAGATCAAAGGAACAGAAGAGAGAACCCAGAAATAGGCTCTCAACTCCATGGTCAACTAATATTCGACAAAGGAGGAAAGACTATCCACTGGAAAAAAGACAGCCTCTTCAATAAATGGTGCTGGGAAAATTGGACAGCCACGTGCAGAAGAATGAAACTAGACCACTCTCTTGCACCATACACAAAGATAAATTCAGGATCCCTGGGTGGCTCAGCAGTTTAGGGCCTGCCTTCCGCCCAGGGCATGATGCTGGAGACCTGGGATCGAGTCCCACGTTGGGCTCCCTGAATGGAGTCTGCTTCTCCCTCTGTGTGCTAGGAAAATTGGACAGCCACGTGCAGAAGAATGAAACTAGACCATTCTCTTACACCATACACAAAGATAAATTCAAAATATATGAAAGACCTAAATGTGAGGCAAGCATCCATCAAAATCCTAGAGGAGAACACAGGCAACACCGTGTTTGAACTTGGCCACAGCAACTTCTTGTAAGATACATCTATGAAGGCAAGGGAAACAAAAGCAAAAATGAACTATTAGAACTTAATCAGGATGAAAAGGTTCTGCACAGCAAAAGAAACCATCAACAAAAATAACAGACAACCTACAGAATGGGAGAAGATACCTGCAAATGACATATCAGATAAAGGGCTAGTATCCAAGATCTGTAAAGAACTTATTAAACTCAACAGCAAAGAAACAAACAACCCAATCATGAAATGGGCAAAAAAACATGAACAGAAATTTCACCAAAGAAGACATAAACATGGCCAGAAGCACATGAGAAAATGCTCCACATCACTTGCCATCAGGGAAATACGAATCAAAACCACAATGAGATTCCACCTCACAACAGTGAGAATGGGGAAAATAAACAAGGTAGAAAACAACCAATGTTGGAGAGGATGTGGAGAAAGGGGAACCCTCTTGCACTGTTGGTGGGAATGTGAACTGGTGCAGCCACTCTGGAAAACTGTGTGGAGGCTCCTCAAGGAGTTAAAAATAGAGCTACCCTATGACCCAGCAATTGCACTGCTGGGGATTTACCCCAAGATACAGATGGAGGGAAATGGCAGGACACCTGCACCCCAATGTTTATAGCAGCAATGTCCACAATAGCCAAACTGTGGAAGGAGCCTCGGTGTCCATCGACAGATGAATGGATAAAGAAGATGTGGTTTATGTATACAATGGAATGTTACTCAGCCATCAGAAATGACAAATACCCATCATTTGCTTCAACATTGATACAACTGTAGGGTATTATGCTGAGTGAAGTAAGTCAATTGGAGAAGGACGAACATTATATGGTCTCATTCATTCAGGGAATATAAAAAATAGTGAAAGGCATTATAGGGGAAAGGAGAGAAAATGAGTGGGAAATATCAGAGAGGGAGACAGAACATGAGAGACTCCTAACTCTGGGAATTGAACGAGGGGTTCAATTGAACAAGGGGAAGGGAGGTGGGCGGGGGGATGGGGTGACTGGGTTATGGGCACTGAGAGGGGCACTTGACATGTTATGCTATATGCTGGCAAATTGAACTCCAATAAAAAATACACAAAAAAATTAGAAAATTTAAAAATTAAAAAATAAAGTAAAATATTCTATTTTTAAATTTAAAAAAAGGAAAATCAAAAGTAATAATAGCATATATACAGGGAATCCACACAGACATAGAAACTCCAAAGACAGCAAGCAACATGAAGCTAAAGAGAGGAGGGTTAGGAGTCTGAGGATACAAAAAGGAGTCTGAGAAAGGTCATTAGCAGGAAGATGAAAGGAGGTGTTTGGAAAGCAAAGATTGCCCTATTATGTAGGTAAGTTTCTTAGGTAAACAGGAATCTGTCAATAGCTCTCTTCCTGGTACAAGCAGGTGGTAGAGGGAGAGATAAAGAGCTCCCCCGCACCCCCCCCCCAATCTGTTGCATTTTGATTGCTTTTAACTCAAAAAAATGTTCATGCCAAAGTGGCTCATCTTTGAGCTGTCTGCTGTTGGCCCCTACATCTGTTACTGTACCAGTAGTAAGGTAATATATCTTCCTTGATTGCCCATTATCCTTCTAGAAAACTTTGCCTCATTAACTGTCTCCTATCATCTCTATCTTTCATCAAACTTATAAACAAATTACCTCTATAGGGAAAAAAATTTTCAAATACCCCTGGCATTAATTTAAATAATTTTTACTGTAATGTTTTAAAAACATGTACAAAAATTAAACTAGTACAAACTCCCTGCACTTATAGCTCTCAGAGAACTCTATAACCAAAATAAATTTACAAAGTAAATATAAATGAAACCACAACACCAATACAATTTTTCAAAAATTATTAATGTGATGTTTGATATTTACTGAGAGCAAATCACCAACATTGAAGTTAATAGAAGAAAGATACACATGCCTTTTGATTTCACTTCTTGTTGGTGTTGGGGAGCAAGAATTTTCTGTTGCCTTCAAGATCTTTCTAGCCTAAGAATCAAATTGACATGAGACAGACTAACAGGAGAAAATCATTTCATTTTGTATATATGGGGAATCCACACAGAGATGGAAACTGCAAAGATAGTTGGGCAAAATGAGGTATATATGTCGTTCTGAACTAAGAAGAAGTGGGTACAGGTCTTGGACCTCAAAGGGAAGGAATGCAACCTTCAGGAAGAATGAAACAGAGTGAATGTTTGGTAAACAGATGTTTTCTTGGCCACTCAGAAACAATGGGACATGGAGAACTTTGATCAAACAGGCCTTGCTAGGTTATTCCCTGTCTACCAAACCTAGTTCACACTATAATGGAGTTATCTACAGTGACAGCTCTCTTCCTGGAGCAGGTCCTCTATCTAAATTCTTTGTAGGGAGTTGTGTAGGAAGTAAAGAGCTTTTGCTGAATCTGCTGGGCTTTTGATTGTTTTTAACTCAAAATAATCTTCATGCCAACATGGCCTGTCTTGGGGCTGCCTGCCCTTGACCCCTACATTGGCTTGATTCTTTTGATTGTCAGCAAGATGGATTACCACCAAAGTTTTTTTTTTTTTTTTTTTTACCACCAAAGTTTTTACTGTTACTTTGATTGCTATTTTTTATTTCTAGCTTTAAACTAAAATGTAATCCTGTTCCATTTTATCGATGGGTCTGACCATATAATGGTACATCTAAAAACAAAATATTGGAATCTTTTCCTATGTGATTTAAAGAAAAAAAATCATACTGCTGTATTTAATACTATAATTGTTGCTAATAAATATTGAAACAGGTGTGTACACATTCAGGATAAGAGAAACATCAATACTTTAATGTGTTTGTTCTTTTGTGTTAAGCAGCCACATACCAAGTGTTACTTAATTCAAACTGTATTTTTCATATTTGAACTACTATGAATCACTTCATTATCCAGGGCCCTAGCCTGTCTTTTTGGCTTATGTTTAGCACAAATATAATGGTTATTAAAAAAGCATAAGTAGGCCTGAAATTTCCCGATGGTACCCAGTTAGAAGATATTCATGTGGGTCACCCAGGATAGTCTTCGATTAATTGTTCTTTAGCTTGCCATCAAACAAAAAGAGAAGTGAAAGTATAAAGATTGTAAAGTTGTATAAAACTCATGGACATTAGAGAATGTAACCATAAGCTCCAGGGGCCAGAAAGCCATTTTGGACATTTTTAATCTAGCCTTTTCTCATTTCTCCAATTTCTTTTCTCTACATCAGTTGCTGAAATCATTTTGTTCTCAAATTTCCTTTCCTTCCCTAAGGTAGCCCAATATGTGTTACTTCCCTCTCTTTTGTCTGATAGCAAATCCCACAGATAGTAATCTCCCACTTAACCCATCTCTTTATTTCTGGTGGAGTTCAAGTCACCTGGCTGAGCCAAGGATTATAATAAGCCAAGGGCTACACACTAGGTAACTAGAAGAGGAGCCATTCTAATTTTCTCTCTCAGCAAATGCACTGATGATACTTCCTTTTATCACACTGTTCCTCTCTTCAGTTGTTTCCAGGGTATTTGAATGACTTGCACATTATAACCTAATTCATGTTGTTCTACATATTACTGACCCCTCATCAGGGAACTCCACTTTGAAATGTTTTTTAACAGAGAACTGCTGGTCTCTCCTCATGTCATACATCAGATGGAGAACCTTCCAAGACACTCTACAGCTGTAAACCAGCAGTTTTGTATATATCAGACCTGGGATACTAGCTCATTGCTCTATATCTAGATGGCTGGTGTTCTATCTACTGAGAGAAACAACTGGATACTAAGTTGTGATCATTTTTATTCAACTAATATGATGGGTAATGTGATTGCTTCAGAAAAGAACTTTGAAATCACCCAAATAGTACAAGCATACTGTCACCCATTTAAAAACACTCAATGAAACTACTCGATGCTAAATACTCAGAAGTAAAATAAATATTCAGTTCTCATCAGGTAAAGAAAACTCCAGACTGAATTAATGCATTCCATTTTGAGGGTAGACAACATTATTGTTTCCCATTCTTCATCCCTCCCTATGTACTCACACTCTGTCTTGTGACCGCAGTTCCTTCTACTGGAGGTAAATTGTATTCCCCAACCCATTAAAGTTAGATTTGGCTATGGATTTGTTTCAGCCAATGGAATATGGGAGGAAGTGTTTGTGTGTAAGACCTGAGCCAAGATCCTAAGAAGCACTGCATGTTTCTGCTCACCCTTCTGGAAGCTTCCAACATCTGCCATGAGAATAATGTGCCCCAGTTAGCCCACATCACCAGGAGTTTGGGAGAAATGAGACCTGCCAAGCCCACTGAAGCCAGCTTAGATCAACTTCACCCATCTATTATAGGCTAGACTGTGTCCCCCCAAAATTTACTGAACTCCTAACTCCTAATACCTCAGAATGTGACTGTATTTCAGGATAGAACCTTTAAAGTGGCAAAACCAAATGAGTTCATATGGGTGGGCCCTAATCCAATCTGACTGATATCCTTATAACCAGAGGAGATTAGGCCACAGACATGCACACACATAGAAGGAAGACCATGTAAAAAAAAAAAAAAAAAAAAAAAGAAGGAAGACCATGTGAAGACACAAAGAGAAGGTTACCATCTACAAGTAAAGAGGCCTCAGAAGAAACCAAACCTGCTAACACCTTGATATTGGACTTACAGCCATTAGAACTGTGAGAAAATAAATTTCTGTTGTTTAAGCCAACCCAGTCTGTGGTATTTTGTTATGGTAGCCCTAGGAGACTGATACACATCACTCAATACTCTCACATGAGTGAGAGTAAATAATTATTGTTTGGAGTCATTGACTTTGGGAATGATATGTTACCTAGCATCACTGTGATGATTAATACCTAACCATCATATAGATCTCCATTTTTTATCCATGTGACAGTATCTTGTAGTCACAATATAAATGTGACTGTATAACACAAAACCAAAAGTTCCCTGGAGGCCAGGGATCATCTTTCATTTGGCATTGTGCCTCTATATCCAGGACAATGCCTAGCCCAAAGCAATGGTGAAATGAATGAACTGGATAGAAG
Source organism: Canis lupus dingo (assembly GCF_003254725.2). Taxonomy (NCBI): domain Eukaryota; kingdom Metazoa; phylum Chordata; class Mammalia; order Carnivora; family Canidae; genus Canis; species Canis lupus. Next base: position 50,817,836 of record NC_064264.1, on the reverse strand, counting down.
CAGAAGAGAATGTACAAATAAATGGATGAATGCTGCTCCTAAGAAAAGTAATCAAAAAAATATGTGAAAACTCAAGGGCAACATTTGGGATGTCTTTTAGAGTTTATGTGCAAAGAACAGAGAGGAGTTTGTTTGTTGGGTTTCTTCCCCCCTCTGATCATGAAACTGCACATTCAAATGTCTGTTTCTCTTCAGTTCATTTTTGTAAATGCTGTATCTTTGGAACTAACTATTATCTAAGAAGCAAGTAATCATATATCAGACAGCAATAGGGGTTGCTGCAAAGACAGCATTCTGTGAATTATAAGCATGTGATCTCCTAAGACCTGAGTCTGTAGCCCACATCACAAGAGGACTGAGGGTCTGAGAGCAACGATCTATTACCAAGGACAACAGAATGTTGAGGGCATATTTCTATAAGAAGGGAAAAGGGATTGATGACCACAAATGTTCACTGAGGCCATTCATATGGCTGCTATTTTTTAATAATCAAGATTGGGTCCCTTCTACATTGAATACTTCCATAATTATTTCATAAGATTCATAATATTCCTCTCAGATATGGTTTTGAAGCAGTAATCAACTCATTATTACATGCTATGGACTGAATGTGTTTCTCCCAAGTTCCTGTGTTGAATCCCTAACCTCAGTACGATGATATTTGGAAGTAATTAGGTTTAAATGAGGTCATGAGGGTGGAGGCCCCTTGATGGAATTAATGCCCCTATAGAAAGGGGATACACCAAGGAATGGCCATGTGAGGACATAATCAGGAAAAGGGTCCTTACCAAGAACTCAACGTGCTAGTACCCTAATCTCAGACTTCCAGACTCCAGACTGAGAAATTATTGTTAGTTGTTTAAGCCAATTAATACCTAGTCTATGGTATTCTGTTATAATAGCCTAAACTGACAAAGGCATTAAGTGTGCTAAAGAATAACAGACTAGTAGATACTACAGTTATAGTTTATATTTGTACTATATGGTGGGCAGGTTGGCACAGCAGAAAGTGGATAAACTTAAAGCAGGCCTGTGTTTGAATTGCATCTCTATCACTTACTAGCTGTGTGATCTCAAGAGTTATGTTGCCTCTCTGAACCTTAACCCACGTCTTAAAATGGATATAGTAATACCTGTGACCTAGCAGACTTGTGATCTCATATTGTGCATGGTTTAGTAAGTATTTGACAAATCAAAGCTTTTGCTATTTATCATGGTTATCATTATTTGGCTGTCGCTACATAACAGAACTACCTAACATCTATTTCCTTGCCCAAGTAAAAACTACTCAAAGTTATGGACTACCACTCATTCAGAACATTTTTATCAATCATATATACACACCAGCATTTTCCATAGAAGATGAGCTGCCATCACGAGGGATTCAGAGAATCCACTTATAGGGGGAATTTCTTCCACTGATGGTGATAAAAACTTGAAAAGCTTATTTTAAAGAGTGCATCCAAGAGAAAATTTTGCAAGCACTGGGAAATTAATTCATTCGAGATGAAAAATAAGGTACTTATTGATTTTAGCTAAATAACTAAGTGTCATGTTTCTGAAATTTCTGTTCCCTGGTCACATTCTCATCCTGGCTAGATGGCTGTATTTTCACTGGCTTTGCAATGTTCTCATGTTAAAACTGAAAGCTCTCATGAAATTTTAACTGTCCCAATTTTCTTTATGGCAGAAAATATCAACACGTCTTCCATTCCCACCAAGATACCTTACAAGACTTTTACTGCAATGTGGATTCTAAAACTTGTGTTCAACATAAGCAATAGCAACGATTAGATGTTTGGAAAAGGTATTGAAGGTTTAATTAGACCATTCCTTTCCTCAAATCTGCACTTATAACTTTCTAGGAAATGCAGGGGAGAAGTCCTGCTAACCCTTTCATGTCCAAACATTATCTTAAATCTATCATCTGAAAAACAGATTGATTTCTTTTAAATTCCTGCCCCTACATTCTGGCATGATACTTAGCAGTTAGCAATATTCTATATAATAGCACTTTGTTTTCTTAATTTACTTTCGTTTCTTGGAGATGCTTATGAAGTTTTTAATAATTTTATGTTATTTTAGAATTCTAGAATATATGCCTATTGCTTTTCCCAAATCAGAAAAATATAGAAGTTCTTAAAGAAAGAAATAAAAATCACCCCAATCCACAGCTCAGAGTTAACCACAGTTAATATTTTGGTTTTGGCCTTTTATACTTTGTATGCATATATATTTTTACAGAAAAAGTGATTTTCACAAAAATAGAGTTGTATTTATCATGTTGTTTTGTATGTATACACACATGCTATAATACATAGTCATACTATATGGACTGTTTTCCCTAATTTATTATAAATATCTTTCCATATTAATAAATATAGATCTACATCATTAATTTCAATTACTTTATAGTATCCCACTGTATAGATCAGAGATCTAGTTCTCTGGTTTTGTATGTCTATAAACTAAAGATGATTTTTACATTTATAAGTAGTTATATTTTGGGCAGCTCCGGTGGCGCAGCGGTTTAGCGCCGCCTGCAGCCTAGGGCATGATCCTGGAGACCCTGGATCGAATCCCACATTGGGCTCTCTACATAGAGTTTGCTTCTCCCTCTGCCTGTGTCTCTGCCTCTCTCTCTCTCTCTCTGTGTGTGTGTGTGTGTGTGTGTCTCTATGAATAAATAAATAAATTACCTTAAAAAAAAAGTCGTTACATTTTAAATTATTATATTAGTGCCTATATAATATCCTCAATTTTGCCTCTTGACCCCAAAGCCTAATTTTTTTTTTTTAATCTGGCCCCTTAAGAAAAAGGGCTGACCTCTGGTATAAGCAGATCATAAACTGCTTAGTTCATCTCAGATTAATGTCTATGTGTAGCATTTCCAACATCTAAGATAAGCAGCACTACAGAAAACAATCTGTAGATATACTTTTGAACACTGGTTCGAGTTTTCCCTTAGGATAAATTTCTATTACTGGAATTGCTGGAACAAAGTAGTCCCTTTGTTAAAGTTTTGATACATATTGTCCTGTTGAAGCCCCAAGCCATAGTGTGATGGTATTAGGAGGTGGAGCTTTTGGGAGATGCTTAGGTCATGAGAGCATGAGATTTATGGGATTGATGCTCTTAAAAGAAAAGGTTGGGAGAAAGGTAGAGAAAAAGAAAGACTCTCTGCCATGTATGGACACAAGGAAAAGGTGGCTGCCTGCAAGTCAGGAAGGGAGCTTTCCCTCAGAACTGAATCAGACACCTTGATCCTGGACTTCGCAGCCTCAAGAACTGTGAGAAAATAAATTCCTATTGTTTCAGCCATTCTGTCTAAAGTATTTTGTTATGGCAGCCCAAGAAGACTAAGACAAATGCTTGTGAACCTCTGCAATGTACAAGAATAAGGAAATCCCCTTCCCCAACCCTAGCCTTCTGGGTGGAAGCAGATCTTTGCAATCTTTGCCAGTCTGATTCGTGAAAAACAATCCCACTTTGTCTTTTTAATTTTCATTTTCTAGCGCTCATGACGTTGACTATCTTTTAACAAGGTAGAGTAACCACCAGTTCTTTTGAGAAAAATCTTCTATCCATTGTCCATTTATCTACTGTGGTGGCCAAACCATTCTTAGTAGACTTTAGGATGATTATTTCCATTCCTTGATCTTGTCTTGTGAATAATTAGAAATCCTTACTAATAAACTTTCTTTTCCAAGACTTTAATTCTTTTGTGATTCTTCTCTGGGCCCTTTCCAGTTACTCCCCCTCCACTCGTAAGTGTGTAGATAAATGTTTATAGAGAAATAGCTTCCCTCCTATTAGAGGTCCAGAACCACATAGGGAGAGCAGAGTGACGTTACTTCCATCTGAAACCAAGTCTAATGGCTTAATCAGCCCCTTCTTCCTACTATGAGAACAAAATGAAATTCTCCTCAAGTATCACTTAGAAATTTTAGACAAAAGAAAACTGAAGGGAGTTTAGTTGATTTCAGCTCATTTTTATCCGTGGAAGAGAGGATGCTTCTTTTCAGAGTTTTCTGCAACGCCCCAACTATAAAGATGTCACTCTCTCCAGCTCATGAAGGATGAGTATTTTCTCCAAATCTCAGAGTTCATTTGAAAACAAATTTCCCCATCAAACTATAGTATGGGAATACCGACCCCATTCAGAGGACCATAATGCATGTCTGTTAGGGAATCCAGTAGCAATAACCATTCCCAGAGTCTACTGGGAACTGTCACATACACCCTTCCAGTGTCATGTATTCATAGGAATATTTCCTCACTAAATATCTAATCCTACATACAATATAAGTAGTAGCAAGAAAGCAAATTTCCAATTAAACACAAGTAGAATATAAAAATGACAAAGCCTGCAAGATTTTAGAATTGGAAGAGAACTTACAGAAACCAAAGTAAGCATCACCCCTTCCCATCCTCACTGAGAATTTCATTTACCCATACTGGGAAAGCAAAATCCGAAGTGTCAATAGCTAACTAATTAGTAGTTATTACCTGTCTGCTATGCTTGAAAGACCAACCAGAAACACTAGGAGATTTCACACTGGTACTTTATTTTCAAATGAGGCCACATTAAAGACTGAGCTATTTTTAGAGTATTAAAGGAAGCTGCCCCCAGGTTATTTGTTTTTTGTTTGTTTAGCTAATTGGCTTGCTTTGTTTTTATCCAGTATATATGTTGTTCATTTCTTAATCCATTCAACAGACAATTTTCAAGAATGAAAGCCTCTGTGTGTCTGCATATAAACCCCCTGGAATTTGTAATTGGTCCCTCCAGCTTTAGCAGCCACCACCCTGTGATCCTTTCTAGAAACTCTGTAGCTGAAGGAGAAAGACAACTGGACAAATACTTGACAATGTTGGTGGGAATAAAAGAAAAGCCTGGAAAACTGATAGTTCTGTTTCCTCATCTATCAAATGTGTATCAGTACCTACATTTCAGAGTACCACGAGGATAAAATGAATTATTATACATGGAGTATGTAGAACAGTGGCATGTGATAAGTAAACAATAAATGTTAATGCTGTTGGTTTGTTTGGGGGGTTTTTTGGGTCAAATTTTGAGTTAGTTATTATATGTACATGGTGCTGGGAAATATAAACACAGGAAGCCATGAACACAGACTCCACGTTATTCATAGTCTAAAGCAGGGAGAAATTTAAGTAAATTACAGCCCTGTGTGATACATTCAATGAGAACAATACTATGTGGTATCAGGGTGGCTCAGCTGGTCAAGTGTTCACCTTTGGCTCAGGTCGCGATCTCAGGGTCCTGGGACCCAGCCCCATGTTGTGCTACCTGCTCAGCGGGGAGTCTGCTTCTCCCTCTGCCTCTCCACCTTGCTTGTACTCACTCTCTCTCTCTGTAATAAATTGTTTCTAAAAAAGAACAATACTGTGTCCCAGACTCTGTGCTAAATATGTGAATTGTCTTAATAAATCCTATTAAATTCAATTATTATCCCCACTTTATAGATAAGGATTCTGAGTCTCCAAGAGATTACCTACATTATTCTAAAGGATACACCATATCATGTCAGGAGCAAAACCAAGATGAGAACTCAGGCCTGTCTGGACCCAATGCCCACACATGCTCTCTTAACATCATTCTCTATTTCCTTTAGCAGGTGACAGTAGGTGAGCAGAGTCCTGAGGACCATGCAGCTGTGGGTTCAAAGAAGAAGAAGAAGAAGGGAGGGGCACCTGGGTGGCTAAGCTAACTGAGTGTTGGGCTGGGGGTCAAGATCTCCAGGTCCTGGGATTGAGCCCTGCATCAGACTCCCTGCTCAGTGGGGAAGTAGGGGGTCTCCTTGTCCCTCTGCTCCTCCCCCTGCTCTCTCTTGCTCTCGCTCTCTCTCATAAATAAATAAAATCTTTATCTTAAAAAAAAAGAAGCAGGGAGAGGATCCCATGGGCAGATACAAAGCCATGGGGAGTCCAGGAGGCAGAACTGCTGTTCTGCTCTGAGTCAATTCACTAATTAGCATTGGATGTTCAAAAATATTCTTTAAGATTTCTTTGAAGTTTTAATAGATAATCCCTTCATCTGTAAAATAATAATTTGGGGAGTGTGATGTGGTACAGGGAGTGCTGGCCAAAGGGTCAGGAGAACAGATTTCTCATTCTGGCTCATTCTTTACTTCGCTCTGTGAACTCCAGCAATTCTATCTCTTTGAGCCTTGGATGTGTCATCAGAGAAATGAAGAGGCCAGACTAGAGGATTCCTAGGATTCCTTCAGACTCTACCTTCTTTAGATTCTATTTGATGGTTCTATATGGGCAAGATGTATGTTCAATCCATTATCCTCTGGGTATACACAATTCTCTTAACTAGGGTTTTCCATTAAGACATCTGTGCACATCCTCACTGTCAGCTCCAGTTACTCTTTGAGCCACTTCGTTGGCCACTTCCTTTCTCCAATCCCTGTATTAGTTTCCTACTGCTGCCATAATACAAACACAAACTCTGTGGCTTAAGACAACACAAACTTACTATCTCACAGTTCTGTGGATCAGAAGTTGACGTGGGTCTCATAGGCCTGAAATTAAGATGCTAACAAAGCTGTCTTCCTTTCTGGAAGCTCTAGGTGAGGATCCATTTCCTTGTCTTTTCCAGCATCTAGAAGCTGCTCACCTTCCTTGGTTTCTAGCCTTCTTCCTCTATCCTCAAAGCCAGCAACAGTAGGCTAAGTTTTTCTCCCATTGTCACCTCTCTGATTCTCAGCTACCTTCCTCTTCCCCTTTAAAGGAAAGGGGAAATTTCCTTTCTAGGTGGAGGCCACCTAGATAATTTAGGATGATCTCACTAACTTAGGGTCAGCTGGTGAGCAAATAGTTCTACCTGCAACCTTAATTCTTCTTTGCCATAGAACAAAGGCAAGGCAGGTTCCAAGGGCAGGGATTTGGCTAAAGCTTCACTCCCACAATGCCTGCTCTCAACTAGGCATCATCAAACCATTACTTGTCTATATATTACTGAAGCTTAAACTGGCACATTAATAAAGAAACGCCCTAGAAATATTGAAAGAAAAAAAAAACCCTTTAAGAACCACAGGAATGAATCTAAAATAGATCTTTTAGATAAGGTGCCCTACCTGTAGAGTTGTAAGATAAAAATAGAGGATGTCCAGCTAAGTTTGAATCTCAGATAAATGACAAATAATTTTTTTAGTATAACTATATTCCAAATATTGAATGAGACATACTTATACTAAAAAAATTATTTGTTGCTTACCTGAAATTGATATGTATTTGATTGTCCTGAATTTTATTAGCTAAATCTGGCAACCCTATATAGTAGAACCTCTTTAAATTATAGTGTCTTGGCAGGTCCATATTCCTCCTCCCCAAAGGCCAGACATATTTCCAAGGTCCATTGTTCCCTAGTCTAATAGAGAACCACATCATACAGACCCAAAAATATATTAAAATTTTTTATTAGTTATATTAAAAGCTACTGTATGACAACTACTTTTCATGTGTGGTTCCTAAAAATATGTAATATAACCCTTCAATCAGTCCTGCAAGGAGAAAATTCAGTCTTAGAGAGTAACTTACCCGTGGTTACCCAGCTACTAACATGCAGGCTGAGAATCCAATCTAGGTCTATCTGCCTCCAGACACTGGGACCACAGCCTCTGCTCTTTCACAAGTTTCTGAGTTTCTCTGTCCACACATTTCAATTCCCTTCACCAGGACTTACTTTCTTGGGCATTAATAAAGCCATATGTGATGGTTGTCAAACTTGAAATAAATGTACACACAGGCCCCAGGCAGAAAAGGATAAAAAGCACAAGTCAACTACAATACTGAAGCGAATTTCTTCTGTCATGTAGCCACAGCCGCTTAGTTATTTCTGTATTTGTAGAACTTCTCTAAGCTATTTTTAACTCAGCTTTTAAAGTCTGAGACTTATTATTTACTAGGCCATTTTTGACTAAGTTGACAGGATCAATTTTTATTTCATTCCATTCAATACTGGATCTGCTCCAAAGGTCACATTTGCTTATGTGGACTGAAAGAGGGCATTGCAAAATGCAAGATAAGGCAAAAATTAAATTTCCATTCAGAAGCTATTTATGCACCTACATTTTGCTTAATGCCATAAAGTAGTGAGTCAGAGGCTTCTCTACCTGAATTCCTACTAAGCCCCCACTCCTCCTGCTTGCCTCTGTGTGAGTCAAAGCCCCAGACTAAACAAAGTTACCATATGCTGTGCTCTTCCCCCAAGACACTGAAGTGGGGTAAGCATTTGGTCCCCAGAGGGCTGTTCAATTAGGACACAGCTGAAGATCACAGCCTCTTATAGGGGCTCAATCCTCAGATCATGACCTGAGCCAAAGGCAGACACATAACCAACTAAGCCCTATGAATGTACTTATTGCCACTGAATTGTACACTTCAAAATTGGTTAAAATGTAAATTTTTATGTTATGTGTATTTTGCCATAATAAAATAAAACCATAAAAAATTTAAAAAATTAAAAATTAAAAAAAATTAAAAATTAAAAAAAATTAAAAATTAAAAAAAATAAAAAATAAAAAATAAAAATTAAAAAAAAAAGGGATCCCTGGGTGGCGCAGCAGTTTGGCGCCTGCCTTTGGCCCAGGGCGTGATCCTGGAGATCTGGGATCGAATCCCACGTCGGGCTCCCAGTGCATGGAGCCTGCTTCTCCCTCTGCCTATGTCTCTGCCTCTGTGTGTGTGTGTGTGTGTGTGTGTGTGTGTGTGTGACTATCATAAATAAATAAAAAATTTAAAAAATAAAAATAAATATAAAATAAAATAAAATAAAATAAAATAAAATAAAATAAAATAAAACCACCACAAACTGAAAATTTCCTCTTCAGGTAATCAGAAGGCTTGTAAGACAAGTTGAAGGCTGATCATTTCCTTGCCAGTATAAATGAGTAAATACAATGTAATTAATGCGTAGCTGACACATTCTGTAATTATAAAGGAATACTTGAATATATAAAACCAAGATGCCTGCTGAATTCACTAGGACACCAGTGTGATTTTGCTTGACAACATTCAAAGTGTAGGAGATGATCTCTTTCTTAGCAGGGAAATTAGAAAATGACTCGGCTCTAAGCTGCTACAGAGGATAGAAATCAATTCTCAGTCATTCTGTAAGGGGCAGGAAGAAGGAGCTTTCTTGAGATGTTTGTTAGTTATGTTTCCCAAAGAAATCTGTCCAGGGTCAGATTGGTTCTGCTCAGCTGTTTTTCTCTAGTGTTCCCCAAAGAAAAAAAGCTGTTATGAGTCTCACAGAGAAAATACATTTGAGCTTCATTCTGGCATCAGGGACAGTCTTTAAACAGAAACACACATAAAACAAAGTCATGTATTGATCAGTTGACAAAAATGTTGAGACCAGAGGCTCACAGGAACCTAACCCTGTATTTCCCATAGGGGCAATGGTAGTGTATGCATGAATTCAGCATTGGAGGAAACAGTCTAGAACATAACAACCCGTAATATCTAAAGTTAACCAATATCTCTTTACTATCTGATTGGGAAATTGCCACATCAGCCATATTCATTGTTACATCCTCGGTATCAAGTACAACATCTGGTACACAGTAAGTGTACAGTAAATATTTGTGGGATAAAGGGATAAATGAATTCATTCACTAATAAATGAAGCAACCATCAGCTTGTGTCAGAAATATTGTTTGCTCTTGACTCAGAGTCTCAGAGCAATGGCACTGCAGATCTTTGTCAAAAAGCATGAGCATTGCCTGTAAAAGTAAGAGGCAGTCCGGGAGCTTGAAAATTACATCATATTTACATAATATTATACATAATTATTAAGACTGCTGCAAATGCTCCCAATCTGTACTCAGTGCTTTCATTCCTAGAGCTGTTTGAGGATGCTTCACCTCCCTTGGGTAAGACCCAGGTAAGACCCAGAACCCGCTTGCTGGTAATTCTGTTGCCTCTAGAGGGAGAAACAGACACAGTGACACAATTTGCTTGTCTGAGGTCAGCAGTTAACACCAGAGAGAGGATTTGAAGCCCACCATGTGTGTCATAACCCTTACTCAGTATTCATTTCCTCAAAGTGAAGTCATTTTCCAAAGAGAATTACCTCACATTTCAGTAATTGGAGGTGTCACTATAACCAGAATTGCAATTTCAATGCTTCCATGTTGGGACAATCTGGGACTTAAATTTTACTTCGTCATGTTTCATTATAAACATTTCCACTGTCAAAACAGAGTTCAGCTGGCAGCCTTTGCCCAGAAGCATCTCAGAACTAATTTAGCATGAAGAATTTAAAGCTGTCTTCCTCCAGCCCAGTTTTCTAGGTTGTTCTGCAAAGCCACATGGAACAGGATGGAGAGGTACTGCATCCACAGCTCGTGGCCTTCACATTAATCTTCTCCCCAGTGCAATTATCTTCCTAGACATTGAAAAATCTATTACCCCAAATTTATGGCAGCTCTGGAGTTGTAAGAAAGTGCAAATTGTTCCCATTTGATTGGAAAAGATAAATTGCAATCACTTCAAAAGGAAACTCCAAATTGGAAGCCCTTGTCGACCAGAGTGATTTTCCTTGGAAAAGAAAGAGCTAGTCACACAGGACAGCTGAGGAAGGAACAGTGTTTTGAAAAGATTCTGGTTCCTATGGCAAGTGAGGCTGGATGTATTCACTGCACAGATTGTGAGGAATGTTACCAAATGTAAATTTAGAGAGGCTACTAAATGACTCATATATTGCATGTCATATTCATATTAGACATAATGAAAATGATTGCAAACATGGAGTAATCAGTACAATATCTGCCATGCCCAGAGAAGCCAGAAATAATAACGTAGTTCTCTTCTTGATTCTGACCATGAGCATCAAGTCAGAGTTTGTGCTGAAGCACCGAGCACATTAGCCTCTTCCAGAGCATACGGCTTCCAGAAGTGTTCAGTGCCTGCACCCTAATAGAAAGACAAGTGAGCAGGGGAAGCAACCTAGAATGGAAGAAGAGCACTGAATTCAGAGTATAAAGACTCATGCTTGAGAATTTATCTGTCAATCATAAATGGCTCTGCCATTTGAGACAAGTCACTTAGCTTTTCTGGGCCTCAATTTTGTATTCAGTGCAGTGGCGGCGATTAAAAACTTCACTCTCTGTAAAACAGAGTTGTTAGAAAATGCAATAAAACCATGCACAAGGTTGTCAGAAGTCTAGATATTAGTTGCATGTGCCATTTAAGGACTGGGGGGAAACTAAGGTAAATTTAAGTTTTTATAACTGCGCATGTTCATAAAGGGATTGTTGACTCTCATACTTTCCCTGTCCATAGCCAAGATAATTGTGCAGACAGAAAACACAGTGGAAAGAATTAGATGCAGAGTCAAGACACCTAGAGTTACTCTCCCAGGCTTGCCACTAACTAGCTATAGAGTTTAAGCATGTTGCAGTCATTCTGTATATAGAATTACTCATCTGTAAGGTGAAGGAACTTGACTAGGTAGTTCCCAAAGCTTTTTCCAGTTCTAAGATTTTATGGACGATTTTTTCCATCCACTGTTCTGAGTCACCAATACTTTGATGTTCAGGAATCTTGCCCAGTCCAGCTTCACTGCAAATGGCACTGCCCTAAAAAGGTTCAGGGCAGAGAGGATCACTGAAAGCAAATGACAAATTTCTTTTGTTCTACTTTTCTGAGGTCTCATTATAAATGGGAACTATAAATGAGGACAATTAAGTTCAGAGTTCTCAATTTCTTTTTTTTTTTAAAGATTTTATTTATTTACTCCTGAGAGATACAGACAGAGAGAGAGGCAGAGACACAGGCAGAGGGAGAAGCAGGCTCCATGCAGGGAGCCCGATGTGGAACTCGATCCCGGGACTCCAGGATCTGGCCCTGGGCTGAAGGCAGCACTAAACCGCTGAGCCAGCTGGGCTGCCTGAGTTCTCAATTTCTTGATGGGAAAAGAGTATTTGCAAGAAAAGTTGACTTTGCCAAGTGTCACAAACTCCTGAAAGTGATCATATTTGAGCTGAGTGGTTATATGCACCTGTGTTCAATAAAAGCATATCGATTGGACAAAGTAGTCTTCCACGGCTGAGGAAAGAGGATGCAGTGATCAGAGAACCAAAGTACCCCAGACTTCAATAATGTATTGTTAACTGGTGTAATCTTCTGAGAAAGTGCGAGACCTCAAATTAACAGGACTGAATTGAGCCTAATAACTACATTGCACAACATCATATCTACTCCTCAATCAATACTTAATTTTCTCGCACAGCCCTCAGCCTCCTGCAAGCTTTTATTGTGTTTTACAAGGAACTGCATTGACCTTGAGGAATGCCAGTCACCTTCAACCTTAATATCCCCAAATGGCCAAATGAAATATTCCCAAGACAAATAGAGGCTGAAATCCATACCCAAGAAAATAATTTTTTTCTACATTATTCACTTCATATTGTCAGATTTGTCAGTTCTTCATCATATGGTAAGCCTGAAGTGATTGAGATTTGACAATCAACCTATACTTTTATAAGAGGTAAATTTAAGAGACTTTGCTTGAGGTCACACAAGTCATATCAGCAAAGTCATACTCAGAGATCACATTTTGCTGCCTAAATTTCATATTCCACAATCCTGGAGCTTTGGTCACTGAAGCTTAGCAAGTCTTAAAGGAAAGTGACTTTTTTTTTTCATATCAATTAACAAAGTTTGCTCTGGAGTGTGACAATGTGATTAATATTGAATCTTTGGGAACTTCTTTAATATTTTGTTCCAGCTTCTTGATGTTGTATATTACAAAGGAAAGTCATTTTTTAAATATTTATTTATTTAGGGATTTAGGGATGCCTGGGTGGCTCAGCAGTTAAGCGCCTGCCTTCGGCTCGGGGTGTGATCCTGGAGTCCCAGAATCGAATCCCACATCATGCTCTCTGCATGGAGCCTGCTTCTGCCTCTGCCTGTGTCTCTTGCCTCTCTCTGTGTCTCTCATGAATAAATAAATAAATAAATTTTTTTTAAATAAAAGATTTATTTATTTACTTGAGATGGAGAGTGTGCATGTGCACAAGTTGGGGCAGGGGCAGAATGGGGAGGAGAGAGACAAGCAGACTCCATGCTGAGTGCGGAGCCTGAATTGGGGCTTGATCCCAAGACCCTGAGATAATGACCTAAACTAAAGCTCAGACGTTTAACTGATTGAACCACCCAGGTGCCCATAGGAAAGTCTTTTTTTTTTTTTTTAGGAAAGTCATTTTTTAAGGTAGGAGGAGAATCTCCACAAATAAATCATCTGCTATCTATTCACTCATTTATTTTTTTTAATTTTTTATTTTTTATTTATGATAGTCACACACACAGAGAGAGAGAGAGAGAGAGAGAAGGGCAGAGACATAGGCAGAGGGAGAAGCAGGCTCCATGCACCGGGAGCCCGATGTGGGATTCGATCCCGGGTCTCCAGGATCGCGCCCTGGGCCAAAGGCAGGCACCAAACTGCTGCTCCACCCAGGGATCCCTATTCACTCATTTAATTCATAAATGAAGTGCTGAGTGCTGATTCATTTAATCTAGGTCCCATATTCTACCCCTGGAGCCAGACAGAAGGCAAAACTCTTTTATAAAAAATAAGCATGCATATTGTACACCTGAAACTAATATTGGACTATGTTAACTAACTGGAATTTAAATAAAAACTTAAAAAATAATAAATTTAAATAAAAATAAAAATAAGCATGAGTGGGTTTTGGGTGGCAAAATCATCATGTAATTGTCCACTATAAAGTAAACAATCATTGAAGAAACAATAGGTGGCAATGGAAAGAGTGAATATGAACAGATGAGAGGAGAAAGAAAATTTATATTGTAAAAAGAAAATCTGAATCTGACTTCTGTGATCTTGAAAACAGTATTTAACCTCTCTGAGCTTCATATCACTATGAGACATGAAGCTAATGCTTCTTACCTTGTATTTTCTTCACCAGGTTCTTTTTTTAAAGATTTTATTTATTTATTTTAGACAGAGACACAAAAAGAAAGAGAGCATAAGCAAGATGGGGGGAGAGGCAAAGGGAGAGGGACAAGCAGACTCCCCACTGAGCAGGGAGCCCAATGCAGGGCTTGATCCCAGAACCCTGGGATCATGACCTGAGCCAAAGGCAGATGCTTAGCTGACTGAGCCACCCAGGCACCCAGCACAGTGTTCTTTAAAATATCATATTGAGTGTATCAAAGTGCCCTATGACTATCAGGTGATAGAATAAATAATAAAATGAGAAACATTCCTTAGGATACTAGGAAGTTTTGGCTCTGCAGCCCTTCATTAGAAGCCTGTCCTGATGTTTTATCACCTTCATAGACCTTAATGATAGGGACGAGGAAAAAAAATGGCAGATGGGGAAACAAAACATATTTAAAAGAAAACTAACCAACCCAATTATGAGATTCCAAAAATCCACTTATTAGATATTCGTACTTACTACTAGGCAAACAGCATTGTGAGGGCTCTCAGATGGACTCCCTACCCGGAGTAGGAAGCAGATCTAAAGTTATAGTTGATGGTGCTGCTGAAAACCATTATTCCAACATGTCGTTGGGGTTGAAACGGCCAAGGGAATATTTAACACTATCAGGGTTAGAACTGCACAGAAAACAGAACCCACCCATGATACCATCAACACAGCCAGCGTAGTAATGGTGTTTCCGACCTCACAAAAAATAAAACGGAAAAGAAGCAGAAAAGGCCAGGTAAGTGATAATAAGGAACAAAGCAACATCTAGGGTAAAAGCAGATTCATTTAGGAAGATGAATTTACTGAAAGTCTCTAAAACATGCTGCTACCCATTTACAGGCTTGGCTTCAGCCACAATTGAGGCAACAGAGCTTTGTGTGGAAGAGTGAATGTACAGATTTTGCATACAGGGGCAGACTGCTGGCTGTGCGGCCCTTCAGCTGACACACTCTGGCCCTCGAACTGAAGAGTCTGTTCACAGCTTCTGGGAAAGAGAGGCTGGTTAGGACGGCTGCTGTCACTTCCCATAAGCCTCTCAAGAAGAGCTTCGGCACACACCTACACGGGGCTGCTGGATCCCCCCCAATCCCCCCCCCCCCCCGGGGCAGAGTAGGGCCTGGAGCTTGTGGACATTACAGGAGGATTAATTAGATCATGTCTTCAAAGCACTTTGAGCTCCTTGGAGGGAGGCCTTTTAATTATAGTATTGGCCAGGAGCAAGCGGGAAAATAGACATGGAAATAATATCAATTTTGTCAGGGGTAGGAAAGAATAGTCTCCGGTTGGATCATTTTCTTGCCTCAAGTGATACATGTGTGTTTTCCCAGCCCTTATTCTAGACCTATCTATTGCTTGAATAAGACACGGTAAATTTTATGTCTCCATTTGCTTATGGGATATGCTGTGGCTATTCTTTTTATTGATATTATTCAGACATTGTTATTCAAATCAACTCATTTTTGAAATTTGCCTTTTAGAAAAGTAAGATACCTCTTTTCTCTGCCTATTTTGAACTGTCAATGAAATGTATAGCAAGAGCCTATTTGCCTTAATTTCGTTGCAGGATTTGGTGAGAGATGTAATTTGTCTGCTCATAAATTTATTCCGTATTGAGAAGTAAATACCAGCTACTAACCACCTGGAAAAGGCAGACAACACAGTTTAAATTTCTAGGATATTTAGCTGTACTTCAAAATTCAGTTAAGAAAGCCAGACAGGGCTTTCTAATTGTGACACTTCATTAGATCTGGTCCCATCTGCACGAAAATTTGGTTTAAGGAGTTCATATTTATGCACCATCCACAAAAGATTGAAATAATCAACATTTTGGCTCATATGGCAGTTTGTTACATTTGGGAAGTGGGAGGTTTGACTTTATTTCCATTATAATTTTAGGATTAATCATTTAGGATTAGTCAGTTCATTAATGATATGAAGGAATTGGAGTCAATGAACTAGGCAGATGAAAGCTTCTCTATCATCTACAGATTTGCGTTCTAATGTTAATAAGTTGAAAAATAATTTGGATTGGTGCATGCTCCCCTAACATTATGGGTCCACATTAGAATGCAGAAACAGTACTGAGTTTCTCTAGGTCAACATATGAAAAGATTAGAGTTGAAATGACAGGTGCTCGCTCACTGGACTTGCCAGTTTGCACAGTGCTTGGCACAGACATACCCCTCACTCCTTGCAATCTGTTAAGGCAGGAAAACAAATATGGGCTTCTTCTAACCTGCCCTCCTCCAGGGTAAGCAGGAGCTGGAAGTAAAGTTGGGAAGAAGATTGTGAAAAGCCCAGGGTACCATTAATTCCTTTAGGTTGCCAGTCCAAAGGCATTTCAGCCTGTGAAACTGAACACTTGAGTGGAGGATGATTTTCTTGATAATTAAATTGCAGCCAGCCATCTCCAGGCATCAAATGCCTCTCCTGTGGTGCCCAGAAGTCCTTGCCTAGGAGTTAGCAGCCTTGTAACAAACAATAGATGCTTAATTGGGGCTTACAGTCCAGCAGGCATCCCAAAAGCCAGGTAAGAACATCCTTCCAACATCTGCATGGACTGCTCAATGGGCTATTTTCCCAGCACCATGCAATGTAACACAGAAACATTATTATCCTCAATTAGAGAAGAAGCAACCCAAGTTAGGGAATTTAAAGCATTTGATCAGTCAATAAAAAGAACTGAAATTTCCATAGGCCAGAGATTTGGTTGTATTTGCCTTAATTGCTTCAATATCTATCCTTCTTT
The DNA here is from genome assembly GCF_003254725.2 of Canis lupus dingo. Lineage (NCBI taxonomy): Eukaryota > Metazoa > Chordata > Mammalia > Carnivora > Canidae > Canis > Canis lupus. Next base: position 50,801,093 of record NC_064264.1, on the reverse strand, counting down.
AGAGCTTCCCAGAGCCATTGCTACTTGGTTCTGTGGATCAAGGGCATATAGGACTGGATTGGATAATTCCCAACTCTGGATCATCTTTCTCATTTGCATTATGATCTCTGTAATCCAAAGGGCTACTCAGACATGTGGCTTAATTTCTAAATATGTGGGGGTATATTTCAATTTAATCTTACTATTGATGCCTAACTTAACGTCATTGTGGAAAGAAAAATGCGGTCTGAATATTTCCAGTTCTATGAAAGTGGTTGATAAGGTCTTGATAAGACCTTGCCTAAGGTCTACTATGTGGTCAATTTGTGTAAATGTTCCATCTGTGCTTGCAAAGAATGTACCTTGAAGCAGAATTCTACATATGTTCAATAAATCAAGCATGGTGATTGTGTAGGCAAATCTTCTTTATCATTTTTTAGTCTGCTTGACATATCAATAATTGAGAGAGACGTGCTGGTGCATTTGTCAATTAGTTCTTCAGTTCTATCAATTTTTGCTTTATATATTTTGAAGATATTTTATTAGGTACATATACATTTAAAATATTAAATCTTCCTGACGAGTTGAATCTTTGTCATTGAGAAGTGACACTCTCATTCTCTAATAATGTTTTTTGTCTTAGAATCCACTTTTGTTTGATAATAATATGACTTATCCCGGCATTCTTTTTAATTATATTGATAAATAATATATTTTTCCATCCTCTTTCAAGCTTTCTGTTCTTATAAGTGTGTTTCTTGGAAACCTGATAGAGCTACATTAGTTTCAGTATTGCTACTCCCGCCCCAATAGTTTTTTGGACAATCTCTTTTATGTTGTAAGTCCAGTTGATTTATTGCCATTGAGATTATTGATATACTTAAACTTGCTTCTACCACCTTTTTAATTTGTATTTGTCTCTCCTTTTCAATACTACTTTTTTCTTTCTTGGTCTTCTTTTTGAATTGACAGGATTTTTGTTTGTTTTCATATTATCTTTCCATTTATTCTCTTTACCGGCTGGGAAATTAAAGCTGTTCTTTTAGTGATTCTTTTGCAATTGCATATTTAACTTAATAAAGTCAAATAATAGATTATATCTTAAACTTTGTTAACAAAAATAAAAAGCACTTTACATAGTTACTATCTTTTCCCTAATACTGTTGACAAGTTCATAGCCAAACTGTGCTTTCATGTCTTTTTTAAGAACAAAAATTAGTATTATTCTCCGGCCTAGAAACTGTTTAAATTTATGTTTACCATTTTATTGGCTCACAATTTCCTTCTGCCTCTCAGACTTTCATCTAGATCATTTTTTTTTTAAAAGTTTTTCTTTTTTTTTAATTCCAACCATGATCGTTTTCATTTTAGAAGTTTTATTTTGCTCTCTTTTGAATCTTCTTGGTCATTTCTGATGTCTCCTATTGCTGATTCTTGACATCTCCAATCTCTGTGATTCCATCCTGTATGAGTGGCCAGGGTTAACTTGTCTAAGACAGATTCCCTGGAGGTTGGCCTTCTAGAAGAGGACTTGGCCTCCTGCAAAGCAATGTGGAAACTTAGCCATGGTTCATTGCTTATGGTGGTCAATCCTAGTCAACCTCAAAGCTTGGCCTGTGGCCCTCTGACCACACCAGGGAATGGGCTGCACTTCCTCACCCATGAACAGAGTTGACAAGACAGTGCTAAAGCCAAGGCTCAGCCACATCATATTGCTACTGTATCTCTTCCCAAACCATGCAACTTAAAGCTCCACAGCCCATGGTCAAATCCTCTCTGTGATGTCTGGCTCTGTGCTACCCTTAATCTGTTCATTTTAGCAAATAAACACTACTCCAGTGAGTCCGTGCCAAGTCTCCAGGCCACCTGCCCTCCAGCTTCTGGTCCTCAGTTTAGTACTCACTTATTCATCAAGATGCTGCTGTTGGCATTTGCTCCCAGGGTAACCTTTTCCTTCTGCTAGTTTATTAGCCAGAGTTACTCATAGTTTGCTCCTTTGGAGAAAGTAGAGAGGGAAAATCTCCTCCACGCCTCAAACTAAGCAATTCATCAAAAAGTAGGTTTTATTTTGAATCTAGTTGTTGTTTTTCGCTAAGAGGGTCATCCACCCCGCCCCCCCCCCCACCACCAAATATCTTAGCTTCAAAATGCCAGAAGTCTGATCTAGAGAAAACCTTAAAATTCATTCTAAATGTAAGGCCTCAAATGCAATGCTGGTTCCAATATGGTGCCCATATAATTTTAAGTCTCTACTTAGCATCCTCACCTTCCCCCCCACATATACTCTGATTTCACAACAAAACCAAAGCTGGAGGTTGATTTCAGCATCCTCCTCTCCATCACTTGAGAGTAAGTTCTCCCAAGGGCTTAGGAAAATGGTAGGATCTAAAATACTAGACAAGGCAGTTGTTCTCAACCCTGCCATAGGTCAGAATAATTTGGGGAGCTTTTAAATATCCCAGTGCAGCACCCCAGATCAATTATATCAGAATCTAGGGATGTAGGACTCAAGCATCAGTAAGTATTTGGATGTAAAGATAGATAATTCACAGGCTTAGATTCCAGAGGAGGAAACATATAGACAGACTAGCAAACAATGTGACCTACGCCATCTTAGAGAGCTGAAAGGGAAAATGTCATCCCAAAATATGCCACTTTGGCATATGGATTATTTTGAGCTGGAGTCAATTGAGAATCCACAGATGCAGGCCTTCTCAGAGCTTTCCTTATGTGATTAAATGTGGAAACTTCTGAGAAAACTCTCCCAGTTTTATGGCCATGAAGAAGATGGGAAGTAAGCACCAAGATAAGTCTTTACACACAAGCCTTACTAAAATATCCCTTATCTTTCATTGGTCTCCTCATATATTTATGTTTCCATAATTTACCACTCCTAGAAGCCCACATACGCTTCCTTTGTACAGTCACTTCACAATGTATTGCTCTTTGTTATACTGGTATATAAGCTTCCAAATCTATCCCCTTCTTTAGGTTTTTACTTATTTTCTATAAAACCCCCATGCATGTAAAAATATGAACATCAATAAAAAAACATATGCCTTTTCTCTTATTACTCTATCCTTTGTCAATTTAATTCATCAGCCCCCAATCATTGAACCTGGGAGAATAGAGAAAATATTTTCTCCCCTTACAGATATTAGCAACAGAGAGAAGAAAGTGATTCTCTCTAAGAAGGGAGAGGAGAGAAAGGCCAAGGACAGATTCACAGAGGAGGAAGGGGATCCTGGGCTGTGACTTGAAGATAATATGGAGTTTGCTAGGTGGAAAGAATTCCAAGCAGAAGGAATAGCAGGTGCAAAGCACAGGGGCATGAGAGAGTAGAATGCCTTTAAGGAGCATCAAACATTTCTATATGGATAGAGAATATGAGATACGTTGGAAAGCCTCTTAGATACCAAAGTTACATCAATGAGATCAGACTTTATTCAAGAGGCAATGGAAAGATATTGACAAATCATCAATAGTAATTGACTTGACTGGATTTGCATTTGAGGAAGACTTTTCTTTTTAAAGATTTTATTTATTTATTCATGAGAGACAGAGGGGGGGAGGGAAAGGCAGAGACACAGGCAGAGGCACAGGCAGAGACACAGGCAGAGAGAGAGGGAGGGAGGGAAAGGCAGAAACACAGGCAGAGAGAAAAGCAGGCTCCATGCAGGGAGCCCGATGTGGGACTTGATCCAGGGACTCTAGGATCACGCCCCGGGCCAAAGGCAGGCACTAAACCGCTGAGCCACCGAGGGATTCCCGAGGAAGATTTAAGCAAACAATGCCTCTACTACTGTTCCTGTTCCTCTTGTTATGAGATTGGATGTGGTTTTCATGTTGAGACTACAGGGCTATGCCATGCCCTTCCAGGTGAGGCGTGCAGTTGCCCTGAAGGGTGTGGAGCCCCAGTATCAGCCCTCTTGGGAAGACTGAGATCCTAGGGCAGGAATTGAGGATTTAGAGGTTTGTTGTGAGATAGAAGGGAAAGGAGGTTCCAGAAGCTTGGAGAAACTCCCTGCCCGAAGGGAAAATATGGCCTCTGCCCTAACTGAGGAGCACAGAAGCCGATAGGGAGCACCTGCAGGTCTCAAGAGGTTACTAAGTATCACAAGTAACAAATACGAAATGACCTCTTGTATTGTCATTTCTTGTTTTTCTCATGGACAGAAAAGGCTTTTTAAATGCTTCTATGTTAATGCTGGTCTCAGCTGTGAGATAGAAAATTAAACAAAGGGCCCCTGTCCCAAAGTGCCAGTAAGAAAATAGAGCTGTAAAAGGCCAGAAAAGGTAGCAGCCATGATTGACAGCATCCCCATGGAGAGGCTAAATCTCCAGGACAGAAGAGAGGGAGCATGAGACCCAGATAACCCTCCTCACCACCTCCCCCCCCCCCCAGAATCTCTGTTATCATCCTCTAGTTGAACTGGGGTGTCACTTTATTCAGAGAGCCCAGGGGTCTTCAAAGTTATGACGACAGGGGACCAGCCCAGAGGCAGGAAACTCCATAGGAGGATTCACGCCCAGTTAAGAGAAGATGACCTAAGACAGTGACCTAAGACAGTGGGCGTGGAGAGGAAGGAGGAGAGTCACTGGTGAGGGACACTGGGCAGGGATTAATGACACAGGCCAGATGCTGGGAGCAGGGAGAGAGCAATGATCTTGCAAACTAGGATAAAGGGAGCATGCTTGGCAAGCAGCAGGGGAAGCTCCTGAAGACAGCAGAAAGAAATGCTTGAATCTAACTAGGATGCAGCCTTTTCTGGTCCACAGAACCAACCTTTAAAAATGTGAAGGGGCGCAGAAAATACACAGAAAGCCCACTCCTCTGGACAATGACGAAGAAAATCGTGCGCGTCTTTACATCTGTCAGGGTCCAGCTTGCTGCCCTAAGCGTGTTTAATGAGTGAATAGAAGAAAAGGGAACCTTCTATTTATTAGCTACCCGAAACATATCAGCCCAGCATCAGTGAGCCTGCTGCATGATAAGAGCCAGGAATCGCTCCCAAATCACTCTTGCTCCAAATTCTGCATTCCTTCCACCACAGCATCTGGTGCCCCGGGGTCAGGGGCGGGGAGAGGGCAGATTCAGTTTTTCTGTTTTTGTTTTGGCTTTTGTTTTTCCAGTTTTTTTTTTTTTTTAATTGGGGATATAGCTCAGTTTTGTTTAATAGGCACTGTTCTGTCAATGAAAGCCACATGCCACATGGCCGGTGTGGTGTGTGTAAGAAAACTGAAGCTCAGAGGAGCCAAGCATCACATAGGTAAGCAGGATGTGAACCTGAATTCACCACCTTTGCCTATCCTGTTCTCAAACCCATGTTCTTTCTACTGCAAAAGGCAGGTTCAAAGCCTACTGCAGCTTCTTGCTAGTCATTCGCTCAGCCTTGATTTTCCCACCTGCTTAAAAGGGCATCACCATCCTGCCTCACAGCGCAGGGCAGGCTGAGTAAAAGGTGCATATAAGACCAGAGCAAGTGCTCCCACCCACCATCAGTCCATGCAGGAGGCAGAATAATGCCCATCCCCACCCTCATCCCCCGCCCCTGCCAAAGGCCCCAGTCCTAATCCCCAAAACTTGTGGCCATGTTAGATTATATGGCTAAAGGCACTGCACAGATGTAGTTGAATTAGGGACCTTGGAATGGATGCAGACTATCCTGGGTTATCCGAATAGGAGTGATGTAATCACAAGAGTCCTTGAAAGCAGAAGCGGGAGGAAGAAGAAAATCAGAGAGAAAGATGTGTAGATAAACAGAGGGCTGGAGACAGATGCGAAGTTCCTGGCACTGAAGGTGGAGGAAGGATCCCCAAGCAAAGGAAGGCAGGCAACTGAGAAGGGAAAGACAGGATTCTGCCTTAGAGTTTCCAGAAAAGAAAACAGTCCTGCTGACACCTTGACTATAAGCCATCTCAGACTTCTGACCCCTAGAACTGGAAGGTAATAGATGTGTATTATACCACCCAGTTTGTGGCAACTTGCTGCATCAGCAACAAGAAATTAACACATGAAGGAGACAAGGGTATTACTGGTCAGCTGTCCGGCTGTCCGCCCTGCTTCTTAGGAAGGCTACTTGGGTAGAATAAAACACTTGTTTCCGAGCAGGGACTATGGCTTGCATTTCCATCTTCCCTACAATCTTTCTCTTGGAAGAGTCCTCTGAGTTTGATTAATTGACCCTTTGAGTGACTGAGTAAAATGCATCAAGATAAATAACCCCATGAAATAAGTCAATTGTAGAAGGGCAAACATTATATGGTCTCATTCATTTGGCGAATTTAAAAAATAGTGAAAGGGAATAAAGGGGAAAGGAGCAAAAATGACTGGGAAATATCAGAAAGGGAGACAGAACATGAGAGACTCCTAACTGGAACTCGAATAAGGGGTGGTAGGAAGGGAGGTGGGCGGGGGTCGGGGTGACTAGGTGACGGGCAGTGAGGAGCGCACTTGATGGGTTGAGCACTGGGTGTTATGCTATATGTTGGAAAATTGAACTCCAATAAAAATAATAAAAATAAATAAAAATAAAAAATAAATTGAGTTTCTTTAGACAAAAAAAAAAAAAAAAAGATAAATAACCCCAGTGACAGTATCTGTAAAGCTCTAGAAGCATTGCTTTAATTCTGTCTGTCTGGTGGTCCTGCGAAATTTTGCCAATGCATCAGGCCTCTTGGAAATGCTTCTCAGAGAAGCCCCTGTCCCTTCGGGACCTCTTTTTGGCCATCCCTTCCATCCAAACACAGGACACTGGGTTTGAGACATGCTAATTCAGATCAGGTGGCAAGTGAATTGATGATGAGTCCATTAACATTCATTGAATATTTTGAGTCCAAATGTTTAAGTATATCCAAGAAGTTGGACATGCAATCCCCGTCTTTAAAATGATCAAAATGAATTTAGTAAAACAGAACATGCATGTGAAGCAAATAAAGAAAACATTTGTAGAAAGGAGAATGTGTCCAAGCAAGGCCAGGCCTAAGGCATCCTAGTGATACCACCTTCTGCATGTCTTTCAAGTCTTTCACTTCTCACCACCCACATTGTCGTTAGGATCCTGATCCACATGAGCTCTCGCATGATGGACTCTCCCAACACATCTCCCCACTTCTAGGCTGGCCCCTCTCCAATCTACTCTTCATATGCCCCATTCCTGCTTCAGTTCATCCACTGGCTTTACCTTCCTTTGGAGGAATTTCAAACTCCTTAACACAGCTGCAAGGCTGTGTTATGTGGCATGTTGGATCTTCTCAGCCACTACACTAACATCCAAAAGTCACATCCCGTGGTTGTTCAGTGCACAACCTACACAATCATATACAAACAGCCCTACAGCACCATCTAAACTTCCTTCATGTCATAAACATAGCATGTTCACTTGCCCCTGGACCTTCACCCAAGCTATGCTCCCTGAATGAATAGTATCATCTTTGAGAAGTCTTCTCCACCACCAAGTCAGAATATCAGAGCTTACAAAAATAGTGTGGAGACCAAAAGAGACAAAATCCATAGCTCCTTCTCAAAGACCATCATTAAGACCCAGCATTTTGGGGTGCTTGGGTGGCACAGTCAGTTGAGTGCCCAACTTTTGATTTCAGCTCAGGTAGTGATGTCAGGGTCATGAGATGGACCCCTGTGTCAGGTTCCGCTCTGGGCGTGGAGCCTGCTTAAGATTCTCTCTCCTTTGACCCCCTGCCCCTTCTACTTGTACACTCTCTTTCACAATAAATAAATAAATCTTAAAAGAAAAAAAAAAGACCCTAGCATTCGGGGGACCAGAGCCAAGAGGGGTTCACTTGGGATGTGAAAATATGAAGCTAAGTGGGATCCAAATAACAAATTTCCTTTCCACTCCTGAGGCCAGATGGGGGAAGCAGTGCTAACAAAATAAGGCAGACTAAGGCCTGGGATTATGAACAAAAGGCAATTAAAGGAAGACTATACAATGTTCAGGGAAGAAAGGGTGAAGGGCCCTGGAGAGGTCATTCCTCTTATGCCCCTAATGCCCAGCACAGTGTCAGACAGGCAGCTTGGTCTCTACGAGTCGGGGTAGAGAGTGTATGAGGCTCCGAGCCAAAGAATGAGCTGCCTGGGACAGCCTCTCACACACACAAGGTTTGGACCAGGCCTTGAGGTCAGGCTCAATCTGACAAGCTGAGGATACAGGAGAAACAGAAGTACCAAAGTAGGTAGCAGAGGTAGGTGGTGATGAGGATCCTCTCCCAGTAAGAAGACAGTGCTGGTGTCTACCATCAAAACTCCTCTCCCTGGGCTCCGATGCCCTTCTCAGGCTGCCCAGAGCTAATCAGCCTCCCAGGGGGGCACAAAGCATTTTCCTAAATCCAACAGAGCAAGAGTATAGTAGTCATTAGTGCTACTCACCAAAATTTTCAATTCTCTTCCCTTTTAGAGGACATGAGGATGCACTCCCTAGGCCTCTCTGAAGTGGCCACCTGACTTGATGGGGCCAATGAAACATGAGCTGAGGCTTCCTGCATCATTTCCAGGACAAAGCACCAAAGTGCACATGTCCCTCCCACCTTCATGTTTTTCCTGCCTTGGTGTCCTTGGAAACGTATGTCCAGATACAATCTCTAGCAGCACAACAATGTGATTGGACTTAATACCACTGAACTGTGCACTTAAAAATGCTTAAGATGACAAATATCATCTTATGTGTTTTTTGCCACGATTTTTTTTTTTTAAGCAACGACATTTGGCTCAGGCCATGATCCTGGGGTCCTGGGATCAAGCCCCACATCTCTCTCTGCCTATGTCTCTGCCTCTCTCTGTGTGTCTTTGATGAATAAATAAATAAAATCTTTTTTAAAAAAGCAATGATAAGATAGGGCCTCCATTAGGCTGTGCCCCTATGTGACTACAACCAGCAAAACCCTGCACATGAAGCATGAGCTGGAAATAATCTTCTGTTGTGTTAAGCCACTTAAATTTGGGGATTGCTTACAATCTTGTCGCATTTTTATTGAACAAGGGGTAAATTTAGTTTCCATAATCTCTTTTGAAAACCCTACCATGTAACCGCTTAACACTCTTCCTATTTAACTTTATGCCATTTGTTAGAGTTATTAGAAACAATATACTAAAGAATGGGGGGAAGGTTAATTTCATTTCTTTCTGGCAGCATTTTTGTTATAAGTTAGAATCATTTCACCAGTAAAAAAAACACACACACAAAGGTAAAACACTGCTATAACATCAAGCCTTAAACATTGCAATCTAATGTTCACATTATCTTTATCTGCATTTGTCACATGGCCTACAAAACAACCCTGAGCTAGCAATCATTCCTTGTTACTGGCACCCAAGAGCTGAGAACACAGGTGCAGAGAGAGCAGAAAGTGGAAGAGGTAGGATTAGAACCCAGGAGCTGAGAGCTCCCTCCTCTGTGCCTCACTGATAATGAATACTACAGACTATGTTTTCATCTTATTGCTAAACACCAGTGCCCCATAGTTAAGACAATATAACCAGAGTAAGAACTAAAAGTGCTTTCAACGAAATGATAGCAATATATTGCAAAGCTTAGCATAGCATTACAAATAGCTCATTGAACCAAGGCAGTTTGTTTGCAGGGTAAGCAAGCAGATTTTCTGCATAATATAGCAGTGCAGCTGGTAATAGCAGCCGCTAAAACAAAGCACGAGGTTGGGGTGGGGGTGGGGGGAGCCTCATTTATAGACAAGTTGTAGGCCCTAATGAAACTGCATTTTGGCCCTATCATCATCCTCCTGAGAAAACTCCCCTCGAGGTTTTCCATGTGAATCCTGGGCATATTTATGAAGATCAAAGTAATGGCTTTTTAAAATTAATTACATGAATTTGTAGCTCAACAACACTGAGTGAAAGGCGGGTGTTGTACCCCATGCCTTGTTACAGCTGTACATTACACACATCAAAAGCCCAGGACGCTAGCGAGAGCACGTTCCCTGCCACATCAACCCCCAAGCAGCCGGACGGACATGGAAAGAGAACAAAGGATCAGTCCCCAAAGTTGTTGTGACAGCTTAATTGTATTATGGTGCTCAGATAATTCCCATTTATTTGGCTTTTTCCTCAGAGCAAATGCTGACCCCCCAAGCATAGCTATTACCAGGAGAATAAGGATTCACAACTTTGATGGTTCTTCTCGCCGCACCCCCCCTAACGCCAGCTCGCTCAAAAGTCCCCATAATTGTTCCACGGTGATCAGGCTTTCCCCCAGCCTTCAGCATGCTGAGACCCGACAGCAGCTAACTAATTGCAATTAAAATCTGCCACGTGAGTGGCAGAGAATAACATAAATTAATCAGTACATTAGCAGAATTACATTTAAATGTCCAAATGTGCCTGCAACATAGTGGGACATTTTAAATTACAAAGCAAAGTACTTCATTATGGATGCTGATATTTTAATGAGGAAATGTGATGTTTGGTTAAATAGGAGTACAATATAGAGACTTCCTTAAAATTAGCATCAATGATGCATTTTAATTCAAAAAACAAGTTGTGGTCTGTGTAATTCCTGCATTTCAATGTGGAAAAATTGCCTGAAGCTGTGGAAACAGTTGAACATCTCATTCTCTGAAGAATTAATAATTTCAGCTGTACTAACTAGCACTTTATGTAAATTGTTAGATAAATCACAGCAATAAATACAGGTTTTAGAAGAACAGAACAGTATGCTTATCCTTAATTTATTCAATCATCAATTCATGTATACTAAAGCTAGGGGATATGAAAGATTAAATGTACCAGGCAAAAAGCACAAAAAACAAAAAGAAAGGGAAAAAGGAGAAAAAGATGTCTTGGATAGCCATGTACAGAGAAACTCCAGAATAAAGGCCCCGTCCAATTTTATAAAAATCTTGCATATAGAAATCTCTTATGATGCATGTAAATATAAAAGATGGGTTACAATCTTATTGTTTTCAAGTACAAAGCTTAGTGATCAACACATATACCAGAGTTCGAAAAGCCCTCCTTACAAAATAATTTTCTTATTTAATTGCATAAGACATAGAGCCTATGTGATACACATATATTTAAAGGGCTGCATCAGGTCATCTTTATAATTTGTATGTGCTGATTGAAGTTTGATGTTGGAGGCACAAATCCTAAAACAGATGATACAAGCTGATCTCAACCTGGCTTGCTATTCCTGTCACAGGTTAGGGATGGGGCAAATCCAAGAAGGCGGTTTTGTCTTCTCCTGGCCTCTGCTCGGATTTTATTAGCAGTGAGATGAATTCTTGCTGGTGTCTATAATACATCAAAGGCAGGGCAGGGCAGGTTTTAACAGCTAAGAATACACACAGAACCGCCACACTTATCGTACATACAAAAAAAATCGAGTATTTACAAGTACCCAAGGCAAATGCAGACCAGAAATGGACAGCATAAGTGAGCAATACCAAACATAGACCAAATGAAAACAAAAATAAAAAACCTGCCTTCCATGACACCCATTCACAGTTTGGAATCACCACCCACTCCCCATCTCAGCCCCACTCATAATTCTCTATTAAAATTGCCTTATTAATGTGATTTTTGTTCTTCTTTTGCAAAGAATAGAAGGTCTTAATCTGCTCCGTCCTTGGGTTTCAGGAAAAAGATTGCTTTGGAAAGGAAAAACAAACTCTCTTTCCAGAGCAATCTTTCCCCCTAAACAAAAGCCTTTCCTGAATGGAAACACTCCCATGGTTGACTTCCCTTAGGATCTCTTTCTGGCCCAGCTGGTGGGGATTCACCTTCTCCCGGGTTAAGTTACAGCACAGCCTGGCAACCTGGCCCTTGACAATGTTAGATTTCACCTGAGCCCAGTGATTCTGGAAAACAGTGGAGGTTAAGGAATGCCCCCACTCTTTGCGACTTCCTACAAAGAACCCCCTTCCTCAGATGACTTAGATAAGCCTCGTGGATGTCCCCTTTGTTTACCTACCACCAGGCCAGATCTGCACCCTGCAATCCCCCATTGTTGGCCTCGTAAAAGATTAGCTGAACTGCTTATGACCAGTGATGAATCAGAACAAAATACTTTTTCACCCAGCTGTGGGGAAGCGTCTCTCCTTCCTCCAGGCCTCTGAACTTTGGCCCACCTCAGCCTTGAGCAGCACACAGCCCCTCCGAGAACAGGCTGGCCTCAAGGTCAAATAGTCTCTGATCCATTATCTCACCATCTCTCTTACCTGGTTCTCCCAGCCTCGTTTATTCATCCTTGTAAAAGAAAAATCTTTTTTCTGCCTGACACTTGAGACAGTTGCAGACGTTACGGGTATGGTTTTCTTTCCCACTCCTGCAATCCTTTAGAATAAAGTCTCTCCTTGCTAAGTATAGATCTGGTTTTTTATTTGATACCATCCACAGTGGTGTCCAAGTGCAGCAGCTCTATGCATTATTAAAATCTATGCTAAGACATCTCTTTAGATCCCATTGGAATTAAGAGTACCAAATCCCAGAATGAACTGAGGCTGCTAAGATATACTATAGACAACAGGATTCTTTTTTTTTTTTTTTTTTTTTTGGTGCTATCAGAGGAAAAAGCTATCATTTTATTGCCCCGTAAACACAGCAGCAACTCACTACACAAGGCAGTTTCCACTCACAACGGCCTGGGTCTGGTCTGAACAAAGGATTGAAAAGAGTGAATAGGTCTGTCCCTCGGCAACTCCTGTAATAATAATCAACCTTGAACCGTGCAATGGGGTTTTGTATACTAATATGGCAAAGCTCCGGAGCAGGTATAGGAACAATGATGGTTACAAACACTATCATCTCGCTAGGTTCTTGGGTCCACCTAGCCGTTGCATTCACATCTGCATCCATGAACACGGCTACAAATCACATCAGTGCTCATGATACTTTCACCCCCCACAAATATACATGCAAGTATTCCCAAGAAACAAAGTAACTCTATTAGATAATTTTCTCAGTCGATCAATTCGAGTATTTCATCTTCTCCAGAAATAGCCAAAAGTGAACGCAAAAGAGAATGAGAACCAAAGCTAAGAATGCTTTTCATATAATAACTTCGAAGTTGGCTGCCTCGGCTGGTTTGGGTTTAATAATGTGATATGGTTTTCCCATGAGACTGTATTTATTACCTGCTCCATTTCTCACCGAGAGCAAGAAATACTATCAAGCAAAGACAAAATAAGTCACAGGAAAATTGAAAACAGATAAGTCCTGGTGTAGTTTATCTTTCCTCATCTCTCCTGTGGAAATGTTCTACTGCATATGCTGTTTTAATAATACAAAACAAAGCCAGGGGAGGAGAAGAATAAACAGAGAAACAAAGGAAAAAGATTGCTGGGTTCCATTTTCCGGACCCATGGGAGCATCTAAAGCACTAAGACTGAAGCTTCAGAATATAGTGATAAATTGTCACCGAGAGCAAAAACTAGGAAAACAGGGAATGAGGATCATGTATATAAATTAAAGAGCTCTTTGTTGTGTGCTGCTGAGAAAACTGGAGCTTTGTTTTAACTTCTCCATAATTAAAATTATCCTTACTGTAAACGTTTTGTGAACAAAGCAATATTCATTTTCTTCACCCTTTCTTCTTCGTAGCAAGATGCAGAGAGGAGGATTAAAAGCTCTTTTACCCAGCCCAAGACTGAGGAAAGATATTTGGAAAGTACCTGCTTTCACTCAGGCAACAAAATTTTCCAAAAGGGTGCCAAATAATCCATAGAAGCACATAGTCCTGGTGACTTTCAAGACTCTGATTCCAGCTGGTTCCCTGCCCATATTGTACTCACCAATACTGCCCATCTTTTGACTAAGTTGGTTCTGCACCTAGGGTCCTAACACATATTTGGTGTGTGATCATTATTGCAATAACTACTACCTAGCACTTATTACACACCAGGCACTCCAAGTGCCCTATTATACAACCAACCAAAGGGCGGGGGGGTGGGGGGGGGCGCTGACCATTCCCACCACAGAGGCAGGCTATCTGAGGCATAAAGAGGTTAAGTAAATTGTCCAAAGTCACTCGACTATGAAGAAAGGGAGCAAGGACACAGATCAGGGACTATCTGGATCTTAATTACTCTGCTACCAGCTTCCCAGGCCATGGGACTCAGGAGCTCCACATCATGGGCATACAGAAGATGCTCCCCTTCATGGGTCTCTCTGTTCTCCCTTGTCTCAGGTTCCATAGCTAACTAATCCACCATCCACCATAAGACACACACACACACACACACACACACACACACACAGTAACACAGTGTTGAACTGGTTGCTGCTGGGTCTTAGTTAGAATCTGCTTTGTGTCTTTAGGTTGACCTACTGTTTCCCTGCACTAACCCACTGTGTATAGTTTAGCTATCAGAGGACAATGTTTCCCCCTCTCTTCTTCATGTTTTTGCTAGAAAGACCTCAAGGTTGCTTCTTTGTGTCCTCTATAATAATGACATAGAAGAAAACAAGAGTATCACAGAAAGATTAATGTGCTTATGGTAAACAGAGAATTAGGCATTGAATTGTATACTTCTCCCCCTACCCCCCACCCAAATATGTTGAAGTCCTAACCCCTGGTACCTGTGATTATGATCTTATTTGGAAATAGGGTCCTAGCAGGTATAATTAGTTCAGATGAGGTCACAGGGAATAGAGGGCCCTGGATCCGGTATGACTGGTATCCTTATAAGAAACAAGAGAAGAATGCCATATGGAGACAGAGACACATGGCAAGAAGGTGATCTTGCCTGAGCCTGAGTTGGAGTAAGGCTGACACCACCTGAGGGGTGCATGGGGCTACCAGAAGCTGGAAAAAGTTCCTTCCTGACAGGTTTCAAGGGACATCTGGCCTCGCTGACACCTTGATTTCAGACTTCTAGCCTCTAGAACTATGAAGAACAAATTTTTGTTGTTTTAAGACACCAAATTTGTGATACTTTGCTACAGCATTTCTAGGAAACTAATACACAGGGTGATTAGGCTAGAAGCAGGAATATTAGTTTGGATGCTTTTGTATTTGGCAGTTTCTTTATAAGATGGGAGGCACCAAACTCTGGGGCAAGGTGGTACTGGGCTGTGAGAATAGATAATCTGCTAAGAGGATTGCCTCCCATTAAGTCATCAAAGAAAAATTCTGCTTTAATAGATATTCAAATAGGAATTGGCCATAAAAAAAAAAAAAGGAATTGGCCATAGTGAGCACTTGAGTGAAGAACCTCTGGATGGGGGCGCCAAGCATCTGCCTTGGCTCAGGTCATGATTCCCAGGGTCCTGGGATGGAGCCCCACATGGGGCTCTTTGCTTGGTGGGGGGTCTGCTTTTCCCTCTCCTTCTGCTGCCCTTACTGCCCCTAAACTTGTGCATGCACACACACACTCCCTCTCTCAAATAAATGAATAAACAAAAATTTTTTTAAAGTTCTGGAAATTGAGGCACCTGGGTGGTTCAGTTGGTTAAGCATCCAACTCTTGTTTTCAGCTCAGGTAGGAGATCGAACTCCATGTTGGGCTCTGCACTGGGCATGAAACCTGCTTAAAATTCTCTCTGTCCCTCTCCCACCACCCCTTCTCCCATCCGTCTCTAAAAAAAAAAAGAAAAGAAAAGAAAAAAGAATGCTCTGGGAGTCAAACTAGAGAACCATGGCCAATTGCTTTCTATCAGCAAAGATAAATATTGCATTCACTTGGTTTCTGTTTCCAATCAAAACACTCTAATGTCTCTCAAAACACGAGATTTTCATAAAATTTTAAAACCTAAAAAATATAGAATTGTAAGAATTAGATAGTATAATACAAAATTCCTATAAATAGAGGCAAAAATAAGGCCCTGAGAAGTTGTTTCATAAAAGTTCATAGAACCAGATGGACACTGAGCAGGGTGGTCTTTCACTCCACATTCACTGCTATTCTTCAGCAAGATGGCAAAATAAGAGATTCCAGCCCTCATGCTTCCACAGACGCATCCATTTTGATCACCATCCATAGATGTAGCTCTGTGAGAATCTGGGAGTCAACTGGAAAGGCCCCAGAGCCCTGTTCAAACAAAAATCACAGAAATAAAATAAACAATCCTAAATTCATAGGGAACCACCACAGACCCTGAATAAAAAAACAACCTTGAAAAAGAAGAACAAAGTGGGAGACAAAACACTTCCACATTTCAAATTATATTACAAAGTGACAGTAAGCAAAACAGTATGGTACTATCATAAAAAATGGAAACACAGACCAATGGAACAGAAATAGAGAGCCTAGAAATAAACTCACACATATATAGTCAACTCATCTCTCACAAAGACCCCAAGAATACACAATGGGGAAAATATTGTCTCTGTAGATGGTATAGGGAAAATCAGACAGCCACATGCAAAAAAATAACACTGGACTCTTGTCTCAAACATCCACAAAAATCAACTCAAAATGGATTTAAGATATAAACATAAAAGACTTGAAACCTTAAAACCCCAGAAGAAAACATAATAGAAAAGCTCCTTGACTTTGGTCTTGGCAATAAATTTTTAGATGTGACACCAAAAGCACAGGCAGCAAAAGAAAAAAAAATAAATGAGATTACATCAAACTAAAATATGGTGGAAATGGTTTATTTCCACCATATTTTCTGGAAGGTAGTAATACCTTGTGTTTCTTTGCATAGCAAAAAAGCAATCAACAAAATGAAAAGGCAACCTACAGAATGGGAGAAAATACTTGAAACCATTTATCTGATAAGGGGTTGCTATCCAAAATAAATAAGGAACCCATATAAGTTAATAGCCAAAAAACCCCAAATACTCCATTTTAAAAATGGGCAAAACCTAAATAGACATTTTTCTAATTTAAGACATACAAATGGCCAGCAGGTACATTAAACAGTCTCAATAATCAGGGAAATATAAATCAAAACCAAAAGGAAATATACCTCACACTTGCTAGGATGGCTGTTTAAAAAATAGTAAGTATTGATGAAGATACGGAAAAAAAGGAACCCTGATATGCTGTTGATGGGAATGTAAATTGGTACAGCCATTTTGTAAAATAGTATGAGGGGTTCCTTACAAAGTTAAAAGTAAAACTATCAAATGACCCAGCAATCTCCCTTCTGAGTATTTATCCAAAGAAATTGAAATTGAAATCAATATCCTATATTCACTCCTATATTTACTGCAGCATTATTCAGAGAAGCCAAGGAAACAACCCAACATCCATTGATGGATGAGTGAATAAAGAAAATGTGTTATAAACATATGATGGAATATTATTCAGCCCTTAAAAAGGAAAGCCTGCCATTTGTGACAATATGAATAGACCTGAAGAACATCATGCTCAATGAAATAAACCAGACACAAAAAGACAACTACTATATGATTTTGCTCATATGCACAATCTAAAATAGTCAAACTCCTAGAAGCAGAGAAAAGAATAGTGGAGATGAGGGGAGGGAAAATGAGGAAATGTTGGTCAAGGTGCACAAAGTTTCAGTTACACAAAAAGGAACAAGTTCTGGAGATCTAATATACCACATAGTGACTAGAGGTAACAATACTGTACTACATGCTTGGAAGTTGCTAAGAGGTTAGATCCTGGATGTTCACATCACAAAGAAAGAAAGGAGAGGAGAGGAGAGGAGAGGAGGAGAGGAAGGGAAAGAGAGAGGAAGGGAGGAAGGGAGGAAGGAAGGAAAGAAAGAAAGAAGAAAGAAGAAAGAAAAGAAAGAAAGAAAGAAAGAAAGAAAGAAAGAAAGAAAGAAAGAAAGAAAGAGAAAGAAAGAAAGAAAGAAGAAAGAAAGAAAGAAAGAAAGAAAGAAAGAAAGAGAGAGAAAGAGAGAGAGAGAAAGAAAGAAAGAAAGAAAGAAAGAAAGAAAAATTATGTGAAGTGATAAATGTTAGCTTGATTGAAGTGATTACTTCACAATGTATAGACGTATCAAATCATCAAGTTATATACCTTAATTATTTACAGGAAAGCCAAAAATAAGTAAAAAGAAAAATACATCACAATAAACTATCAAATCTTATCTGGTGGAATAAAATTTCTAGAACTTCCTTTCTGTGATGAGAAGTCCCTCCTTACCTTCCTTGGCTCATTGGAGTGGTAGGGGTGAAATCATTGAAGAGGAAAGGTGAGAGGTATTTTTCTTCCTTTGGGATAGGGAAGGAAGTTGATTTCCATCATATTTCCTGGAAGGTAGTAATACCTTGTGTTTCTAACACTTTTAAAATATAGCTTTAGGGATGCCTGGGTGGCTCAGTGGTTGAGCATCTGGCTTCAGCTCAGGGCATGATTCCGGGGTCCTGGGATTGAGTTCTGCATCGGGCTCCCCATGAGGACCCTGCTTCTCCCTCTGCCTGTGTCTCTGCCTCTTTCTTCTCTGTGTCTTTCATGAATAAATAAATAAAATATTTAAAATGTAGCTTTAATTATTTCATATAACTGAGGCTAACAGATCAGGAGATGATTACCATTGAAGAGACAGTTCGTTATGCTCACGGAACCTGAGAGGAGGGGACACACCACACCATGCAAGACCACACAGGAAAGAAGTAAGGTGGATCAGGAGTTGAAGATCAAGGGAAAAGGCGAGCAAGACCCTTATTGTGGTCTCTGTAGGAAGGAATGTATGAGGCAAGGTAAGCAGGTTTAGGATTGGCTAGTTTGAATAATTTCTGTGAGCTCTGGGGTGTAGACGCTGTCCCCAATTATCTGGTACCTGGCTCTGGGTGATGGGGGCAGGCAGACAGTGGCCTGTGGTGGAAAAGCTCAGTAGAAGAGGTGGTTTGGAGTCTGGACTCTGGATTGGTTGGTTTGCATGTGAAAGGCATATCCACAGGTGAATCATTTGCTGCCCCTAGGAATTCACCAACTCTGAAAGGGGCAGTCCTTCTATGGTCAGCAAGTCCTCAAGACGTCAAAGCATCAAAAATACAGAAAATAAAAAGAAATGATTAATGCAAATATCTAACCCCATTTTCATGGGCCCTCAGGAATTTGGTTGGTTCAATTGAAAACAGAAGGGTAGGACCCTGAGTGGAAGGGTGAGAAGTCAGTTGGGGAAGGAGGAATGGTCCTGAATCTTAGGAAACCAGATCCATCAGCCTGATCCTAAGAACACTGTAGGGGTCAGAAAGAGCCAGAACCTGTGGATAAGGACTAGTGTGGAGGGCAGGGCAGGGAATCTTGTGGGTGACCAGAACCCATCCCAGCACCCTTACGAATGAAGAACAATGACAAGACAATCAGGGTTGTTATCCTCCAAACTTTCAAATAACTCAGTACTATTGTAGAGGTGACCCGTTTACCCAGTCAACAATATGGATGCTATCAAGTCAAAAAGAGAGACTTGATTCACCACTCAATTCACCTAGACTCAATTTACTAGGTAGAAGTAAAATTACACCTAGGTTATAAACATGATTTTTTCAGCATTGTAGACTTAGAAGGATGAGTCAGAGATATCACACATTGAAAAGCAAAGAATGGCCTATTTAATTAATTTTTAAGATTTTTTTCCCCTTCAATCTAAAATGTCCTTGTATTTAGAAATATTCTTTACCTGTTGGATGCAAAGTCCTGGAGAATTGTCAGTGTCCTCAATGACATCAATGCTGTTATTCTCAGGATAATCAATCACTACAAAATAGTTATATACTCCAATAGGAGAGTTCACCCCATCCTTTCATCGCTGGTCACTGCACTGTGAACTCCCACATGATACAAGGAACTTATGGAAAACACTGTGCTGACCAAACTTTAGCCTGGCTTCCACCTCTACTGTGCCACATCCAGGCAGTTTTTGCTCAAGAAAACACAGCGCTGCCAACCTGCAAAATGTCCATAGTCACCACCTACATTGCCAAACCATTTTCAGTAACTCTCTCCTTACTCTCCTTCTGTGATTTTCCATTTGCCGGTGTCCTCCCTGGTCCCCTTTCTTGTTCCCCTTTCCTCAATTCCCCATGGCTTCCTTTCATTCCCTCTCTGTTCTCTCTTTAAAAACCTCAGTCATGGGGATCCCTCGATGGCCCAGCGGTTTAGCACCTGCCTTCGGCCCAGGGCGTGGTCCTGGAGTTCCAGGATCGAGTCCCAGATCGGGCTCCCTGCATGGAGCCAGCTTCTCCCTCTGCCTGTGTCTCTGCCTCTCTCTCTCTCTCTCTCTCTCTCTCTCTCTCTCTCTCTCTCTCTGTGTCTCTCATGAATAAATACATACATACATACCTCAGTCATTATTGTTTTAGTTGGAGTTGAGCTCAGCTCATATATAAGTCTCTGGTACCTACTGCAGTCAACTGAAGAAAAGTTGTCTTGCCGCTGTTACCAAGAATCTGTGATGTCTTCTTTGACATCACTGTAATAAATTAATTAGAATTGTTCAGTAGTATTACAAAAAGTGGCTCCCTTTTTCCTTTATGCTAGAAGCTCCAGATCAGGAATTGAAGTTTCTGGAAGAAACACAAAAGGAATGAACAGGAGAGCACTGTTCCAGCTACTCATGACACCACCATAAAGTGACATCATGTCCTGTCAGACTGTCCCAAAGGACCAAGATATAACTCCCTGGACTCCTATAGCTCAGAAGCAGGTGACTTTATGAAAGCCAGCTGCTGACTCAAGATCCAGAAGAACAGGAATCAACTGTGCAGGATTAAATGGAACTGAAAAGGGTAATTTAATTGTGGTAAATGTTCTTCTTTGGCTGTAGGGGGGAGAAATATCCTTTCTTGCATCTTGATCTATCTTTTCTTTCTAGAATTTAGCAGGCTAATCTGCAAGCAGCAAGAAAAAACACCTTGTTCCAAACCCCTCTTCAGAAGTCAGGGGAAATACTTTATGAGAAATCTAATATAAGTTATAAGCTAGTGGGGGCACTTGGGTGGTTCAGCTAGAGAATTGACAAGGGAACTTTTTTTTTTAAAGATGTTATTTATTTATTCATAAGAGACACAGAGGAGAGGCAGAGACACAGGCAAAGGGAGAAGCAGACTCCCTGGAGGGAGCCCAAAGCAGGACTCCATGCCAAGATTCCAGGATTCCAGGATCCTAGGATCACACCCTGACCCGAAGGCAGATGCTCAACCACTGAGCCACTCAAGTATCCCTGACTAGGGAACTTAAGAACTATAGAAGACTGCAAAATTAATTCAAACCACCAAAGTGCCTTCACCAAAGGCCTTTATTTCTCCTGGCAATGTGACTATTTGCATCGGTTCAGTAGGAATCTGTAATGATATAATTGGATAAACCAAATTTGTTACCATTCCAGAAATGTCTTAATTAAATCCCACTTAATTGAGGATGATCAGCCCATTTATTAAGGAACAAGGACTGTACTTCCTAGGTGATAATAATGCCTACAAAATCTTCCAGGGAGGGATCCCTGGGTGGCGCAGCGGTTTGGCGCCTGCCTTTGGCCCAGGGCGCGATCCTGGAGACCCGGGATCGAATCCCACATCGGGCTCCCGGTGCATGGAGCCTGCTCTCCCTCTGCCTATGTCTCTGCCTCTCTCTCTCTCTCTGTGACTATCATAAATAAATAAAAATTAAAAAAAAAAATCTTCCAGGGAAACTGCCCTGATGCCTGATCCGAGGCTTATGAAGTCCCGGTCTTAAAGGAGGTCAAGGTTCACACTTCCTGGCAGGCCAAGACATGCAAACCTGCTGTTACAGACTATTGGTGTCTTCCTCAAATTCATATATTGAAATCCTAAACCCCAATGTGATCATATTAGGTGGAGGGGAGTCTTTGAGAGCTTATAGGTCATGAGGGTGGAGCCCTCCTGAATGGGACTGGGACCCCGGAGAGCTCTCTTGTCCCTTCCACTGGGTGAGGACACTGCAAGACGATGGCAATATATGAACCATGAAGCAGGCTCTCACCAAACAATCTTCAGGCATTGTGAGCTTGAATTTCTTAGCCTCTAGATTATGAGAAATTTCTGTTCTTTATAAGCTACCAAGGCCATCGTGTTTATTATGGCAGCCTGAATAGTCTATGATACATGGGGCATCACAGAGAAAGAAGAAAACCTTACAGATACAGGTACTCCAAGGAGAAATCTAGTAAGTATTCTTGGTTTCTGGAAAAAAGATAGGCAATATAGAATATATCTGGCATAATAAAAGTAATCCTGGGGCTTTGTAAGGGGGTCACAGACACGAACTCACTCTTTAACCCTAACATCTTATTACTAAGCTCAGAACAAGCAGGTCTTTACATAATATCATCACTTCTTCCTCTATGTTTTGTTTTTTTTTTTTTTTTGTCAACAAAACCATCCAAATAGAACAGAACATCAAGTTAATTATGCTAAATCAGAAATTCTAGAATATTGGTCCAAATATTCTACATATTTGGTCCAAATCATGCCATCAGGGTAGAATTTGCTTACAAGAAGACCTCAAAAAATAAAACCGACATTCTTATCCTTAGCTTAGCTCTGTCTCATATGGAAAGATGGCAACTATCACAGCTGAGAAAAGATTTACACTTTTAAAAGCCTTGTATTCCCAGAGATAAGCCTTGAATTACAGGGCCATTCTAAAGCCTTACAGCCAGAGATAAGCTGTGATCCTGTTTCCTATTATCAGAGACAGGCCTTTAAATCAAAACAGAACTGTCAACTGCTATATAATAATTTGAACTATAAATACAGTCTTCTGTCTTTATTCTGAGAACCCAGTTGCTCTGAAACCTTGCTTTGGTCATGCAAAACTCATCCAGGTGGTAAAAATATATATTTTTTTTATGGGGAGAGAGAGGATAGATTTCTTTTGAAAAGAAACAATGAAAAATTGCATTGGGAGGAATAAAAAGATTTTTAAAAAGGTAACTTTCCAGCCATCATGAGCAACAACTAAAACATGACTTGCAGAGCCTTTATTGGGGTGGGTGAAGAAAACCAGGATGAGGGTAGTGGTAAAACAGTAAACAGATTTTATTTAAGAACCATCAATAGGGGAAAAGAAACCTTAGTATAGAACTGGCTCAGTTCCTAAATAGAGCACAGACAAGTCAGGATCTATAGTCAAGGTAGAGGGTGGAGTCAGTGAAGGGACATGTATTTGGGAAAAACATCAAGGATGGGGAGAGATCTGGTTAGATAGAGCTGGTGGGGGATCCCTGGGTGGCGCAGCGGTTTAGTGCCTGCCTTCGGCCCAGGGCATGATCCTGGAGACCCAGGATCGAATCCCACGTCGGGCTCCCTGCATGGAGCCTTTTTCTCTCTCTGCCTGTGTCTCTGCCTCTCTCTCTCTCTCTCTCTCTGTGACTATCATGAATAAATAAATAAAATCTTTTTAAAAAAAAAAAAAAAGATAGAGCTGGTGGGATTCTTGCTGAAGGCAGACCTGAGTGATCAGAGATCACCAGGGGATGGTGGAGGGTGAGGATATTTGATCAGATATCCAAGGGGACCAGATTTGGAGGGTGAGGTATTCTCACTAGACTGACTCAGCAAGATTCCTGCGACAACAGGGCTTTACAGGACAGGTTCTAGGACAGTCTACTAGAAAAGGGGCTCAGAGTCTAAAGTTGGTCAAGAAGAGACTATCAGGGGATCCCTGGGTGGCTCAGCAGTTTAGCGCCTGCCTTCTGCCCAGGGCATGATCCTGGAGTCCCGGGATCGAGTCCCACATCGGGCTCCCTGCATGGAGCCTGCCTTTCCCTCTACCTGTGTTTCTGCCTCTCTCTGTGTGTGTCTCTCATGAATAAATAAAAATAAATAAAATCTAAAAAAAAAAAAAAGAAAAAAAAAGTAAGAGACGATCAGGGGCGCCTGGGTGGCTCAATCGGTTTAGTGTCTGCCTTCTGCTCAGGTCATGATCCCGGGGTCCTGGATCGAACCCCATGTTGGGCTCCCTGCTCAGCTGGGAGTCTGCTTCTCCCTCTGCCTCTGCCCCTCCTCCTGCTAACCTCTTTCTCTCTCTTTCATGCTCTCTCTCTCAAATAAATAAATAATTTCAAAAAGAGAAGAGACTATCAGTTGTCAGGAACCTGGGCTGCCAATCGCCTCAAGGCTGTATAATCTACATACAAGTTATCCTGATAACAAAAATCTCCCCCCATTTGGGAATTTCTGCTGCCCTGAACATGAAAGGTCAGAAAGAAGTCTGTAATTCTTGGTGTCTCCCTTTGGTTCTGTAGTGTAGGCAGGTGTAGACAGGTATGCCACGTCAAGGGAAGCTGCTATTTGCTCAAGAGGGAGCCAGGACCAGGAGATGGAGAAAGGAAACAGTGAGGCACAGGGAGTTAAGCCAACAGAAGCGATGATGGGAGTCTGTGGATGCTCACTCACTCATTGACCTTCTCTCTATTAAAACAAACCCAGGGAATCCTTCAACTCCAAAGACCACCTTCTGCAGAGTAAGTTTCTTTCTTTTTTTTTTTTTAAAGAATATTTCATTTATTTTATTTTTTTATTTATTTATTTTTATTTATTTATGATAGTCACACACACAGAGAGAGAGAGAGAGAGAGAGAGAGGCAGAGACATAGGCAGAGGGAGAAGCAGGCTCCATGCACCGGGAGCCCGACGTGGGATTCGATCCCGGGTCTCCAGGATCGTGCCCTGGGCCAAAGGCAGGCGCCAAACAACTGCACCACCCAGGGATCCCCAGATTAAGTTTCTAAGCAGAATTCCCCTTCTTCTCCTTAATTCAGCAAAAACAATTCCAAGAAGAAGGAACACCCCAGGAAGCCAGACCACAGACTGCATCCTGACCCTGTATCAATTTTGGGAGCCTGCTGGCCAGCACAAAAGCTGTGTCGCCTTGAACCTAGCAAGGTGTAGACTCACCGGGTGGCTTGTACCCGCTTGACCCTCAAAGTGCTGGCTTCCAACCTGCTATGACTTACCATCAACACCCTGTAGAAATGGTGGATGGACCCATCCTGGGCAGCACGTGCCACATGCACCCCTAAATCAGAACTAGAGGGAATCTCACGTTCTTCCCACACCAAGCAGACACCTGAATGTGCTCAGACACAAAAAAAGTGAAACAATGAGAGTGTATCATTTCTTTTCTATTGCTTGGAAAACAAAATGCCACAGAGAAAGACGGGGCCTTTTGGAGAGGTACTCAGACATAAAGACTTAAACCATTAGCTATTTCTGAGTGCGCCGGATACATCAGACAGAAGGCAGTCTGCCTGGGGCTGCCTGGCTTTCTCTCATTGAATCTTGATACTGGTTAAAACTGGTGAACTGATCAAAAAGACTATTCATCGTTACTAGCTAATGTTTATTAAGTGCTGTCAAAAGGAACACTTTTGAGGACTCAGTGACAAGAGACTTCTGTTCAAAGGCTTATTTCGAGGAATGGAAAGGGACTATTGAGATGGGGGAGAAGGATTAGTGATCACAAGGTCTGTAACACCTCAAAACCAAACAGAAAAAGGGTTTTCTTTTATATGGTAAGAAGCAGGCAGAAATAAGCAGAATCTTTGAAGGGGAATCTGGGCAAGCAAAGAGAAATGACCAGTGGGGTCTGACTAGAAGAGGGTCTGGCTATGGCCAGTTGATTTCCAGGAGAAACTCATAAGAGGGACAGAGTTCACTGCTCCAATTTAGGCATAAGCAGTTTTCAGGGCCCGATAGGCAAGAGAGAGTTCTGGCCAAAATCTGGCAAAGACAAAGCAGAGGGTTAGAAATGGGCAATTGTGGGCACTTGGGTGGCTCAGTGATTAAGCATCTGCCTTTGGCTTAGGGCGTGATACCGGGATCCTGGGATCAAGTCACACATCGGGCTCCCTGCAAGGAGCCTGCTTCTCCCTCTGCCTGTGTCTCTGCCTCTTTCTCTGTGTCTCTCATGAATAAATAAAAAAAAAATTTTTTTAAAAAAAAAAGAAAAAAAGAAATAGGCAATTGTGAGCACTATGCTAAAATCCCACATGAAAAAGTGCTTTGATTTTTCCCTATTTTGTAGAGGCAAAATAGATTCTGAAAGTTCAAGCAATTTTCCCAGAGTCACACAGCTGGTAAAAATCCCTGGAACTCTTGTTACCCAAAGGGAAATAATCAGAAATATGATATGTAGATGGTGATATAGGGAAATTAGAACTTTTCTTTAACCTCACTCCCTAGATAATGTTCAACCCATGTTTGGGAGTGAATATAGTGACTATAGGAGGGGAGAGGATATAGTTTATAAATCCACCCACTTAATCTCATTGAGTCTTTTCATAACTGGTGCCATACAATTGATACTTTTGTTATCTTTTTAAATCTTAAACTAAGTAGGCTTTGGCTGAGCTTTTTCTTCCCAAGTTGTCTACTAAGCTGCATGGGGTCACCCCAGAACCATCATGGGCAGACAGGGCCAAGGGTATTGACCAACATCTACACAGCTTTCTCAAGAGCTGTCCTGGGAAGTGGGGGAGGGGTAAAGAACTCCTCCTGACCAAGTCCACCCTCTAAAGGATTATGCACCCACAGAGAGGAGGCCTCAACTATGTAATCTCTGCCACAACAACTTCTACACTCTTCATGGGCATTTAAAAATTCACATGTGCCTGTCCTCATGCCCAGTCACCCATATCGCCGCCAATACCACAGGGAGCTCCTTAGACAGATCGCTCCTGGGGAACCTGGCATCTGCCAAGCAGATACCAGCATTCTCTCAGCTGTCTAAAACCCCCTTAATTAATGACATTGAACTGAGTGCACTTCCACTCATCTAGGTGGAAAAGGTATAAACCTCTGTGCCTGGCTGGCCACAAAGAAATTCAATTAGAGGTCTATACAGATACAAAACCTCAACTCTCATCCTTGAAAGCCTCACTCCCAGAGGGGGACAGTACCCTTAAGCCACTAAATCAGAATTATAAAGTCTTATTGCAGAGGCCCCCACAACCCTCTTCAAAAGTAATCCCACATTCTGAAGGGAGTGTTCTCCAATGACCTGCACACAGCTTCTAGCACTTTCTGAGCATCTCCTTGCATCAGTGCTCCATGGAGGCATCCTTGAGTTAAGGCTTGCTCCCCAGCCATCTCACCTCTATCAGAGGGGGCAGTTGAATACGAATGAGGTCTCAGAGAGTCTGTGTTATAGACAGATACAAATGTACCTGAACTCTGGTAATAGGAATGTTAATTATACCTGTTCATACTGGACTATAAATTCCATGAGGTTGAGACCAGATCTACCTTATTCACTGTTGTATCAACAGTACTTTGTAATGTGCCTGGCACCCACTAGCAATTAATGTGATTTGTTGAATGAATAAAAGAATGAAGAAATGAAGGCATCCTGCCTCATTAGGTTTTTGTGAATATCAATTAAAATCACATATAATTTGTAAATGACACTTCTCTGCATATAAGAGCTAAAAATAAATTAGCCATTGTTGTTACTCTCAGAGGTCTCTACTGTAGGCATAGTTTATTACAAAAATTAAAATGAACCATATTTATTGTAGAGTTCATTCCCCAGATAGCACATTTTTCTCAAATGATAAAAATGAAAGAAATTCCTTATTTTGAAAGGCTCACTATTTAAGTCACTTGTATATGATAATAAATAAACACACTTTATATTAAAGACATAAATACCATGTGCAATGAATTACCATTGAAATTGAAGTATTTTCAATCCGTAGAATCAGTATGGAGAAATAAAAATAATCAAAGTCCTATAGAGAGGAGTCTGGCCATATTTCTTCTGTACTGAACAAACACATACACAAACACACCCACACACAAGTCAAAAAGAGAAATTCTGTAAGCCATTGTTAGAGGCTGCAAGCTGCAAAGCTAACTTGTTATTCTAGAATGGAGCAAGAAATTACTAGAAGCAGGAAATGATGGCTAGAATTAGCCAACCGGTCAAACACTCCCAGAAACAAGCCATCCTAAGGTGTGATGGGGAGAAAATTTACTGATGACTTGGAATGTCCAGAAGTAGGCATCATAACATGTAGCTAAGATAAATTAAGCTGTCCTCATAACCATGACACAGGGAGCAAGGGGCACTAAAATGGTGAATTTCTCTAACTCATAAGAAATGTTATCATAAAAGGGAGTGTTGGGGCTCAGAATTTTTCAGCACTTATGCTGTGCAGTCCCAAGAAGGAAAACACCATCTAATGGTCATTAGGTATGTCACTCTATTAAAAAAAAAGAGAGAGAGAGAGAGAGAAATGGAGCGTCTGGGTGGCTCAAACAGTTAAGCACCCAACTCTTGATTTCAGCTCAGGTCATGATCTTGGGATCATGAGATCTGCTTAAGATTCTTTCTCCCTCTTCCCCTACCCCCTCCCTCACAAAAAAGAAAAAAGAGAGAGAGACAGAAAGCCTCAAGCAGCCAACAGAATTCTCCTTCTCAACTCATACTGATTCTGTGCTAAAAGCAAGCAACTCTGGAGAAGGATTTTCTTCACTAGGTGCCTTAGTACTGTGAGTGTTCCCTAGATTTTTCTTCTTTCGTGTTATCACGGGGCTTTTCCTAGGCCATATGCTTCACGTGCAAGAGAGGACATTATTGCATTTATGCTCTCCTCCCTGGACAGACCACATGGCCATGGCCTGGGAGCCAAAAAGCAGAGCCCGCCTACTGGCAGGCAGCCAAAGCCACTCAAGCTGCTCACTCCTCTTCCTTTACCTTCTGGAAGGAGACTGTCTCCTCTCCACAATTTGGCATGCCCCAGCTGGTCTAAGAAGTCAGATCCAGGGTTGTTCCCAGATTAAAGGGGTTGCTTGTTGTGGCCTTGGGATTGGGGGGTACTTGTGCGATATTTGTTTTCCTCCATTCCTAGACATCTGCCAGGGTGCTGACAAATACAGCATTCAGCTGCCTTCTTCAGCAGATCATGGCCTGAGGAGAGCCTCTATTTAGAACAAAAGTAAATTGCTCTCTGCTAGATACTATGTGAGGGGTATTTTTCATTCATTACAATAATTTCTGATTTCCAGCATATATTTTTTTAAACCACTGCAGTTGGCATTTTCAGCTTATAGACAGATTGGGGTCTCAAAATCTGGGAGTCAGTTGTTCGATATTCCTCAGAGCAATTTAACATAAACCCATAAATGGAAGGTATTTGGGGACAGAAGCATCTTTTTTAAAAAAGATTTTCTTTATTGAGATGCCTGGGTGGCTCAGTGGTTGAGCATCTGCTTTGGCTCAGGTCATGATCCTGGAGTCCTGGGATCGAGCCCCACATCAGGCTCCCCACAGGGAGTCTGCTTCTCCCTCTGCCTATGTCTCCTCCTCCTCTCTTTGTCTCTCATGAATAAATAAGATCTTTTAAAAAAATTCATTTATTTATTTATTTGAGAGAAAGAGAGTGAATGAAAGGGAGAGAGAATCTGAAGCAGACTCCACACTGAGCACAGAGCCCAACATGGGGCTCGATCCCACAACCGTGAGATCATGACCTGAGTGGAAACCAAGAGTCAGATGCTTAACCAACTGAGCCACCCAGGCACCCCTTGCATCTTCTAACTTCAGAGTTGTTTCACCAGGGAATGCGCTGTTGTAAGAGATGATGGATTTCTTGTCAACAGAACAGGTCACTAGTCAGCAAGGTAAGCTCTCCAATTCCTTATAAAACAAATATATCACGAATATGTCTATGGATATTTTATACACATATTTAGAATAAAAAATTAAAAGCTCATGTGGCAATTTTAATCATCAAACAAACAAATAAGTAAATGACCCCTAGTATTGAGAGGAAACAGTTCAGTTAAAGGCAGGAAGGTGAGCACAGCAACCTTTGTGGGACTTCCAGTGAGTCTTAGAGAACTATTCTGGGACTTTCCAGCACAAAAGTCTGGCCCTTTGTCACATGTTCCACTTCTGGCACAGTACAGATGTGTCCATATCCTAGTTTAGCATCATTACTGAGAGGTGCTGTAGCCCATAAGTGGAATAAAAAAGGAGACCAGTGTAGGTTTGTATTTACCAGAAGGATCTTTCTCTCTCTTTTTTAAGATTCTATTTATTTATTTATGGAAGACACAGAGAGAGGGGCAGAGACACAGGCAGAGGGAGAAGCAGACTCCACGCAGGGAGCCTGACATAGGACTCGATCCCAGGACTCCAGGATCACGCCCTGGGCTGAAGGCAGGTGCTAAACCTCTGAGCCACCCAGGGATTCCCTTATGAGAAGGATCTGAGCAAAGATGGAGAGGATGATCATTAAGAATAAGGATAAGGATAAAAATTAATTAATTAGTTCATTAAAAATAAAATAATAAATTTTAAAAAGAATAGGATATGGAGGTGTGCGCACATGAGAACTCTTGTCTGAGGTGGCATCGGGGGTACCGGAAGCAAGACAAGGCAGAGGCCACAAACCCATGGGGAAAGAAAATTTTCAGTCCATTTGTCCTGATTTCTAAAGAATTAGTATTTTTTCCCCTCTCTCCTCTTTTAAGGAAGGTACCTACCTTCTTAAAACAAAAGGCAAACCTTTAAAGTTATTACTCAGAAAAAAAACTAAAGTCACCCTGATGAGGGGTAACTGACAGATGGGTTGGCCCTAATCTAATCCCTGAGTGCTCTTCCTCGATGGCTTTGACCCCCAGCAGGACATGCTGCTCCCCTGCAGGCTGCTCCTTGACTAAGGGTTCAGCTTGCTTTGGCTGCCTTCTACAAGCAGAGGCAGGCCGGGACAATCAAGGAGAATTCAGGAGGCATGGAACCTGCTACCAAGGGCAGGTTTCTTGTTCTCCCAGATTTAGTCTCCCCCAGATCTCAGATCCTTTCCTATCCCACCTGCTGAGTAAATTATCACCAACATAGCCCCGAAGAGGCAAAGAGCACTCTAGCCTACTCCCCTCCCCTGCCAGGTGGCTATCAACCCATGATCCTTGTATTAATCTCCTCCAGCTGCTGTAACAAAGCATTTTTTCCCACTAAATGGCCATGCCCTGGGGCACCTGGGTGGCTCAGGGGTTGAGCTTCTGCCTTTCACTCATGATTCTGGGGTCCTGGGATCGAGTCCCGCACCGGCTTCCCCTCAGGAAGCCTGCTTCCCCCCTCTGCCTGTGTCTCTGTATCTCTCATGAATAAATAAAATCTTTTTTAAAAAATAAAAGAATAAAATAAATGGCCATTCCCTATGCTCACGTCAGAGGACCTTACCCTGTATGGGCCAACAGCACTGCCGCAGCCTTCCTAATACAAAGCCTGCATACAGAAGTCAGCAGGAAAATGAGGTCCTCTTTTCCCCCAAATTACTGACTAACCACATAAGTCACATAAACACAAAACCCCTTCCAATTAAAAACAAGTAAGAACTAAGCATGTAATTCAATGATGCAAATCAAAAGCTGCGATGTGAATAGAATATTATCTTTAACACCCCACTTGTTGCGGAAAACCTTGGCTAGCCCAGTTATCGGGCTGGAAATTGTTGAGAGGAAGATATTGACCAAACAGACTGATCACAGGGTCACTGCCACAGAAAGCTCAGAAATCATCCTGCCCATGTCCCGCATTCATACCCCACCCCAATCAGTTGGTGCTTAATGCCACCTGTTGTTATTGTTATTGTGAGGTTGTTGTTTGTTTTGAGGCTTATCTCTTCCCTGGGAAAAAAAAAAATCTTCATGTTCCTGCTCCAGTTCAGCTTTCTCAGTCTGTCTGTCTGTCTCTCTTGCTCCAAATCCCCAACTTGGGAAAGTTGAAATAATGATTATATTCTGTTTTATTCCTTAGTGTTCAGATCATGGTTGATATCTGACCTATGGGTATCAAGTTACCTATTCCATGCAGCTTGATACAAAGCTAAATTATGACTATGTCACATCAGTCAGATGGAATTTGGCAAGAAATATTCACATAGATCCTATCACTTTGGCGATCCAGTAACAAGGGAGGAATAGAATATCCGCATTCTGTCTTCTGAGAATTTCATCATTGTAAATTAGGACCCAACGGCATAAAATATGCGTTGAAATCATGCCCTCCAAAGATCATTTTATTGAAATATTTCCTTTAAATATGATCACCCAACCATAGTGAGAAGAGGTACCAGATAAAGTATAACCTAGAGGGCCATATCTTGCCAGTGGTCTGTTTCTGAACAGCCTGCAGGCTCAGAATGGTTTTTACATTTTTAACCAGTTATAAAATAAACAAGGAAAGTGAGACATAGACCATATACAGACAGCAAAGCCTGAACTTTCTGGCCCTTGAGGGAAAAATTTTGCCAGCACCTTAACTACAGTATCATAGAATAAGGATGCAACCAAAAGTCCCTCTGCTATAAGTATTAGTCAATGCCATTCATATTTCCAAGTGAAAAACTGAAGCAACTCACCTAAACACATCAGTGAAGCAAGTAATAGGAGAGAGAGAAAGATAATCATTTATTGGCTATTGACCCTATTTGTTCTTGTCATATTGACAGTTGGTAAATTGCACATAAAAAAAGATGCTTTGGGGAGACGTGAGTGGCCCAGTGGTTGAGCGTCTGCCTTCAGCTCGGGTCATGATCCTGGGATCCTGGGATCAAGTCCCGCATCAGGCTTCCCAGAGGGAGCCTGCTTCTCCCTCTATCTGTGTCTCTGCTTCTCTCTCTCTCTCTCTCTCTTTATCTGTGTGTGTCTCATGAATAAATAAATAAAATCGTTTTTTTAAAAAAGATGCTTTTCTGTTATAATAGAGGGAGGGGAGAATCTCCTCCACTGCATCCCACTAACAGCCAGCATATATTCCTCACTCATCCTGGAAGTAGTGGCACTGTGGTCACTACTACACTTTAGAGAAAGCAGCCCCTGTCACCTGTCTGATGCCTTTACTACAAGTAAGCATCTCAGACAGAAGGAACAATGCCAGCTAGTGCTCCTGGGAAAGCCCCGGCCTCCAGAGACTCTCCATGTACCATGAAAGGTAGATCTGTAGCCATTCATCTACTTAATTACTCTGATCAGAAAAGCAAGGCACCTGGGTGGCTCAGTGGTTGAGCATCTGCCTTTGGCTTGGGTCATGATCCCAGGGTTCTAGGATCAAGTCCCACACTGGCCTCCTCGTGAGGAGCCTGCTTCTGCCCCTGCCTATGTCTCTGCCTCTTTCTGTGTCTCTCAAGAATAAACAGAATTAAAAAAAAAAAAAAAAAAGGAAAGTTAATAAATCTTTTACTTTCCCAAAGGCAAAATCATTACATCCTGGAATAGGTACCAAAGTTAGCTCCAAGGGTGTTGGGGAGACCGGAGCATCATCTTTCTGGACATAAAATGGAGTTACACAGGGCTACCTAGTTCCTGGGGGAATTTTATTTATGTACCAGAAGGATTATGAACAGCTGCCTCTTTTCCCCTTTATGAGCAAAGTTAAATCATTTATCCATCTCCCTCACCTATGGTATGTCCACTACTTAGATAGGGAAAAAAAAAATCCCCTTTGGCTCTTATGTCACCCAGAGGTAAGCAATGGTACAAGGGTTGACACATTGATATTTACTGAGCAATAATAAGAAATCTCTCTGAGCTTCCAGGTTAGTAAACTCATGGAGATTCAGAGAGAGTAGCACCTGGAGAGGGCATGGAAACTGCACCCTTCCCCCACGCCTCACTCCATGCACCTCTTGCATCTGGCTCTTCCTGAGTTATGTATGTCCTTTCATAACAAACCACTGATCGGGAGTCACTTGTTCCTGAAAGTCAGGAGAAGGCATGAAGGCATGATGAGGAATGGAGTCAACCACACACACTACTATGGCAGAGAAAAGCAACAAATTCTCGTTTTCTAGCCATGTTAAAGCTTTGACACTCAATGACAAGTGCAAGATAATGAGCACTTTAAAGGACACAGTTCTCAATGGAAATAAGCTTCACCTTGCACCATGGACTTAGTCAGGCAGATTCCTGGAGGGGCTGAACCTTGCCTTGGCATGGAGTGTAGAACTCCTTTGCCAATGGCCTCGAGTATGAGGCTCTGGGCGGAACACAAAGGGACACTCTGCTATTAAGCCTGTCTGGAGTGGCAGCATTCTGAAGGTGTGTGCCACAGCACTGAGGAAAGAGCAGAGGCCTAGGCTTGCTTTTGCCTGGATTTAGCACTGGGCGTTCAGGACTGCTGGTTGTGTATGCTGCAGTGCAACCATTGCCCATGCATCAGATGAAGCAGTTCCTCTCCCACTTTGGAAGGAGTGGTGTCTTCTAGGAGGTAATCCTGGCCAGTCAACCCTACATTGGCTCCTGGTAGTCTCTCAAAGCTCTGTGCCTGTCCACGCAGCCTATTTTCTTTTTAATGGCCCCCAGTATTTGAGGGTATACCAAGACCTGTCGATGTCCCTAAGAGTCCATCTCAGCACCTAGCTTCTCGCTGGCCAGAACCCAGCTCCTCAAGCAGCAGCTTCTATGGTGTGCAAAAGATACAGTCCTGTGGGTGGCATGGGTCAGTCCTGTCGGCACCCAGAGCCAGCCAGCCAGGAGCGGCCCTGGGCTCTAGTGGCAAAGGGTGCAGAGAGGAGCCCACCCTAAAACTGAGGCCCAGGTGTACACCGGATGCCATATAAGACCTGGACCTGGATGTAACTGGGACCCAGACACAACTGAGGCCCAGATGTAAAACCAGACCCTCGGGAGCAAAACCCTAGCCCGGGTGCAAACCCGGGAGGCAGCAAGGGGCACAGGGCCCTGGAGAGGGGACAGCGCGAGGACCCCCGGGTGCCGGCCCAGCCGCCCAGCGCTGCAGGGGGAGTCCTCCCAGGGGCTGGAAGTGGGAGCTGGGGTTTGCAAGCTAGAGGACTCGGGGCTTGTCCCCCAGGTCCCAGTCTTAAAAGCGGAGGTGCCAGGTGTGAGCTCAAAGCCCTGCCCCTCGGGCCCCAGTTCCCTCCCAGCGCAGCCGGAGGGCCTCATCCGCGGCACCTGGCAGCGCTCGCACCTGCGTCCCGGCGCGGGGCTCAGCCAGGTGCGGGGCCCCAGAGCGCGTGTGCAGCCTCCCCGGCCCTCCGCCCCGCCCTCGAGTCACAGCCTCAGGTCCGGGGGCCCTCACGCCCTGGGGGTGCCAGTTGTCTTCCCTCCTGAGACACCGTTTGTCCCCGCTCTGTAGAGGAGTAAGGGGACCGAACAGGTGACTGAGGACAAGAGCTAAGACCGTGGCGGCCCTTGAGCTGCAGAAGCCAAGGGCTGCCTGGCTGGGCCCTTTTTACGGAGTCCTAAGGAAATAATCACCGAGAGAGGGCAAAGTCTCTGAAACGTTGATTGATGACATAATTATCACATCGGAGTTTTATGGAGCAAAACCTGTATCTTACAATAGAAGATGATCTTATTATGAAAAAAAAAAAAAGAAAGAAAGAAAGAAAGAAAGAAAGAAAGAAAGAAAGAAAGAAAGAAAGAAAGAGAGAAAGAAAGGAAGGAAAAAAAAAATCACTGACCCGGAACACCTCATGTGTGCATTCGGAATAAAATTAACAAAGGTGAATATGAGAAACTCAACAGACACCTTTTAATTGTGCCTATTTCAATCATTTTATTTCTGAGTTTTTAATAGAATGAGTCCAAAAATCAGCACGTTTCCACCCTTAGCACTAACTCAGATATTTATTTGGTGGGAGAACACAAAGCAAAGATGGTTATGCTGTGTTTTTCTATCCTGTTGTAAAGATGTTTTCCTATCCCACTGTAAACACTGCTTTTTTTTTCCACCAGGTTTCCAAGGAGATTTCTAACATAATAATTAGTACAATATCAATAATCCTGACAGCAATAGGTATAAAAAATTGTTATGTCTTAAATATGCACACTACGGTATATTCCAGGCCTTCACAGCCACCTGGGAAGGGTCAAAGCTATTGAGAGCTATAAAAACAGTGACATGGGAATCTGGAGGCTAAAGGTCCATTAGGAAAATATCCTCATCTATGGCTTTTTAAATGTCATTTGCTTTGTTTTATTTTTATATCAATCAATGTTTTTCTTTCTTTAGGGAAATTAAAAATGAATAATAAATAAATAATTAATTACAGAAATATTGTCTAAATATGCTTCTTGTCCCTCCAAGGGAAAAAGAAAATCCTGTGAACACAAAGTGATGATTTTGGTTTTGGTGTGGGTTTTTTTTTTTTCTTCTTCTTTCTTTCTTTTTTCTGGGGGGTGGGGGTACTGTCGTGAAAGTAGCAGCAAAGGTTTTCATATGTTGTCTCAAACATGCTGTCTTTTGAGTCCCTGTTGATTTTCTCAAGCCAAAGGAAGTCAGGAGCCAAAAAGCTCATAGTCCTTGGAGTGTGTTCAGACACCTCAAACCCCCCAAACAAAGCTGATAGATGAAAGCAGCTTCCTTGTTCCAAAGACAACTGAGGTCTTTCTGAAATGGAAATGAATTCTCAAATTCTCCCTTCCTACACCTTTCACAGTATTAGTAACTGCTATAACTTTTTGCTACACAGCTAGCTCTGTGCCAGGCCTGGTTAACTATCCTATTACTAATCCCCATAATTGGATGAGGTCATTATTATTATTATTGTTTTATAGATGAGAAAAGCTGAGCATAAGTAATGTACACAAAGCCACCGATGAGTAAAATAATGAGCTAAGATTGGGACAAGTGGCCTAACCCAAAGTCCAGGCTCCTTCTGTGTCTCTTGTTTGGAAGCCTCCCTGTCAAATACTATCTAGTGAAATCTGATGAGAGGAGGTTTATTGGTTTGGTTGGTATTCGTTTGTTTTTTAGGATGATTAATTGGTGAAGCATCAATAATACAGCCACTCAAAAGTTTTGGAGTTCTAACATATAAGGACACTTACTTTATGACAAAACAATGCAAAGCAATTTTAGTGTATAGATTAGTTAGATAGCCACATGGGGAAAAAAAAGCATATCTATTCCCTCATGCCCCATAGAAGAATCTTTCCAAAATAGATCTAAATATGAGAAGTAAAATGGTAGTTTCAAAGATAAGATAGAAGAATATATCTATTGCCTTGATGTAGGAAAATTTTTCTTAAACAGAATACAGAATATAGGGATCCCTGGGTGACGCAGCAGTTTAGCACCTGCCTTTGGCCCAGGGCGCGATCCTGGAGACCTGGGATCAAATCCCACGTCGGGCTCCCGGTGCATGGAGCCTGCTTCTCCCTCTGCCTATGTCTCTGCCTCTCTCTCTCTCTCTCTCTCTCTCTCTTTCTGTGTGACTATCATAAATAAATAAAAATTTAAAAAAAAGAATACAGAATATATTAACCTTAACTTAAAAGCTGAATTAACAAAAAAAAAAAGTTGCAAAATACAAACTCTTCAAGAGTTGAATAGGTTTTTTACAAGAGAATATTCAAATGACCAATAAACATATTAAAAGGAGCTTAACTTCAGTAGTCACCAAGGAAAATGAAGTGTAATACCATTGTACCCCTGCCAGAAAAGCTGAAATTAAACAGAACTTAACAGAATTTTAATATAGTTGGCAAGAACATGGAGCCATTTAAACATCCATATGCGCATGATGAGCTGAGCACTGGATGTTATATGTTGACAAATTTAATTTAAATAAAATAAAAAAATTAAAAGTAAACATATGTTGCTGATAAGAGTGTAAATTGGTACAATCGCTTTGGAAAACTGTTAATGTTCATCAATGGTGAACCTTTGCCTATGACATAACAATTACACTCCTAAAATGTGTCCCATGGAAATATATAAACAACGCTACAATAGACATGTACAAGAAGGTTCATAGTGGGGCTGTTCACAAGAACCCAAAACTCAAAACCATTCAAGTGTCCTCCAATAGTAGAATGGGGACATATATTTTGGCTATTTTTATACAATGAAATATTGTATAGCAATGAAAATGAATGAACTACATACAACAATATGATTGAATTTCATAGATTTAATATTAAGCAAAAAAAAAAACCCATGGTTAAATTGTATAATTTCATTTATATAAAGTCTTAAAACAGGCAAAACTAATTTGTGGTATTACAGTTAAGATTTTGGTTACCTTTAGAGAAAAGGAAGGGAATAGATGAAAAGAGGTCTTCTAGGAATACTAAGAATGTTGAATTTCTTGATTTGGGACGAGGGTATGGTCACTCTATGAAACTTCCCCAAGCTGTAGACTTATAATATGTGCACTTTTCATAAGTGTGTTACCCATCAAAAAAATGATTAGAAACAAAAAGGGAGAAATGGCTAAGCATAAGTAGACACATTATAAATGGAAAGGGCTGGGCAGAGACCGACAAAGGCCAAGGGAGAAAATAAAAGGCATTGTGACCTTAGAGAAATTAGCCTTCTGAGGATGACAAAGTCAAGCGACAATGTCAGGAAGCCAAGAAAGGAGAAGAAAGTGAGGAAAGAGATGAGGTAGTGAAGACTGTCCAAGGAGAGAGTACAAAGCAGAAGGCTCAAGTAAAGATCATCTTTAAAAATGAAAATTGAGTGTGTCTGAAATCATAGAAGATAGAGGCTCAAAAACATCAGTGAGAGAAGTAAAGCAAAGAAACGAAGGGATAGATGAATAGATGAATGAAATAATAGTTACTGAGGGCTTACCCTGTATCAGAAACTGCTAGCAGCAAGTTTCAGGTAAAAAACAAAAGGGAGGAAAAGTAGAAGAGAAGAAAAAAGAAGAGCAGTTTTGCTTTGCTAAAATCATCGGGCTATAAGCCAAAGCTTCAAGTGTTCATACCATATAAACTTTACCTAGCATTTCAGGTAAAGTCACACATCAGGCAAAAACAATCTCATCTATAATAGAAGCACAAGAGAGACCAGCTGCCTTAGAGGTAGCTTGGTGAAAACAGCCTCTCAAGGTTTTGTATTAGTTAGCTAGGGATGCTGTAACAAAGTATCACAAAGTACATGATGTGAGAAAAACAGAAATATATTGTCATAGAGTTCTAGGGACTAGAAATCCAAAATCAAGGTTTGGGGCAAAAGGGCTGTGCTCCTTTTGATGGCTCTAGGGAAGGATCTTTCTTTGCCTCTCCCAGCTTCCAGGGTCTGCCAGCAATCCTTGGCATTTCTTGGCTTGTAAATGCCACTCCAACCACATGAACATCTCTTCCCTATGTGTCTTTACATCATCTTCTCTCCATTCATGTTTCATCACACGGCTGTCGCCTTATAATGATGCTGGTCATAGTGGATTAGGGACCCCCTCATCTACTCCCATACCACCTCATCTTAATTAAATGTGCAACTACCCCATTTCCAAATAAGGTCATATTCTGAGGTACCTGGGATTAGGACTTCAACATCCCTTTTTTTGTGGACACAATTCAACCCCTAACGAGGGTACATTAGGATTGCCCCAAACCAATAATCATATCTTCTCTTAAGAGGAGTATAAA
Source organism: Canis lupus dingo (assembly GCF_003254725.2). NCBI lineage: Eukaryota > Metazoa > Chordata > Mammalia > Carnivora > Canidae > Canis > Canis lupus. The sequence continues at coordinate 50,761,905 of NC_064264.1, read as the reverse complement.
CGGTAGGTCACCTGAGCGCAATTATGTTCCTAAGCCATGCCACATTTCTCTTCTAGATCTCTTTAACCCAAACCACATTTCAGTATCTGAAGGGCTAGGACATCGCTTCTCGGCCTTTTGGCTAAGATCAAGTGAAGGGCTAGGACAGCAATGTGACCAAGAAGTCAACGAAGCAACCCGTATGCTAATCCATATTGTGTATTTTTGTGTTCCAGTTGCTATGGCTATGTAACAGATGATCCGAAAACTTTGTACTGTGAAATAACCACCATTATGCTCACAGATTCTGTGGTCACAAATTCAGACAGGACACAGTGAGGACAGTTTATCACAGGCTCACGATGTCTAGGGCTTCAGCTGGAAGAGTCAAAGGCTGAAGAATGGAATCACCTGAGGTCTTAATTTACTTATAGGCCAAGACCTCAGCTGAGATTGTCAGCAGGAATAACAATTCATTGTTTCTCCGTGTGTCCTAGGCTTCCTCATAGAGAATGATGGCATATTTTAGAAATTAAGAAAAGTAGGTTAGCTGGAGAAATGGAGGCAGAAATAGTACTAGCTGAGGCAAGCAGAGGCTGTGATCATCTGGGCTTCTGTAGACTATGCTAAGAATTTTGGACTTAGTTCTAAGGGCACCAGGACACTTTTGAAGTGTTTTAAGGAGGAGAGTAATACAATCAAGGTAACATTTTATAAAGATCACTTGAAGATGATGAATGCATTAGGCGAAAAGGGACGGGAGGGGATTCTGGAAGACGGATGGTTTCAGAGGATCAGATCAAGAAGGGAGACTGAGCACCTAATTTAGGAAAAATTTTAAAAGTAAATTCCTGAAAGATGAAATGCAAATAGGATACATTTCACAGGGAAAATCGGAGCCCACGAGAGATCAAGAGAAACTTCTGGCTCTGAGCCAAGGATCCGAACAGTGGGACGGGCCCTGGGTACCTTGCAGGGTGAAAGTAACAGAACTACAGCTACTCCTGCTGCCTCCGACCTTGGGTGGCTACAGCAGCAGTTTGATTCATTTTGTTCAATTGCTGGATCCTTCCAGCCTAGAAGAGCATCTGGCAAATAGTTGTTATTCCCTGTGTACTGATGAATGAATGAGCATGGCTCAGACTGGAAAGGCAGGGCAAGGTTCCTGCGTGGCTACAAGCTCTGAGGATGAACAGGGATCCCCAAAAGCAAAGAACAAATTAATCAAATGATACCCCACCTCCACCACTACAGTCACCTGTGGTCAACTAAGTTAAACAAAGCAGGCGGAAGAGTCTCAAAAAGAGTAACAGACAGCCAGGAATCAAAGGATACGTTAGGGAAATCAAACCAGTGAAAAAGAGGACCCAAGCCTATGAAAAGGAAAAACATAATCGTAAAGAGACAGAGTTAACAGAGCAAACAGAAGATTTTAATGTAAGTGTAATTTATAACCTCACAGATTTTTGAGAGGAAATAATGGCCACTATCCGGGACAAGATGATGGAGGCCTGGTGTAAGGTGATGGCAGTGATTACTGAGGAAGACACTGGAAGATTTAAACAGTATCAGAGGCAGGTCTGATCAGACTTGAGAATTGATTGAAAGTGGAAGGTGACAAACAGGGAGAAGTAAAGACTAACTGGGTTCCTGCTGGAGGAATTTGGTAGAATTACTGATATGGGAAAATAAATGTTTCCCCCACAAAATTCATATATTAACTAACTCCCAATGTGGTGATATTAGGAGGTGTGGCCTCTGGGAGGTGATTTGGTCATGACAGTGGAAACTTCATGTATGGGACAAGTGCCCTTATCAAAAGGACCCCAGAGAGCTCCCTCGCCCCTTCCACATGTGAGGACACAGTGAAAAAACAGTCATCCATGAACCAGGAAGCAGGCTCTCACCAGACACCCAATCTCCTGGTGCCTTGATGTTGGATTTCCAGCCTCTAAGACTGATAAATAAATTTCTGTTGTTTACAAACCGCCTTGTCTGTGGTATTCTGTTATAGCATCCCAAACAGACTAAGACAACTAGAAAAGCAGATTCTGGAAAGGGTCTCAGGAATTCAGTTTGGAGAGTGTTTGGCTGGTTGGCAATGCCCATTAGACATCTAATGGAGTAGCGAATGAGCTGTTGGCTATGTGTGTTTGGCACTTGGAACAGATGTATGAGCTAGCTATAGATTGGGGAATATCAATCTATATAAAGCATAACCGAAGCCATGAGCGTGAATGAGGTTGTCTGGGGTGTGAGCAAGGGCGAGACTAGCAGAAGTCATAGAACAAAAGTCCTGTTTCCAAGAAGACCATATGGGGAGAAAGAGTTTTGCAGAGAAAAAGCAGAAGGCTCCATGAAAAACCAAATTGCCTGTAAAACTTTTAGTTTTTCATTTTCAGTTGTTCTTTGGTGGGGGACGCTGCTTCATATAAAACAAACTGTAAAGTGGGGATCAGAGCGTATTAGTCCCAGAGGCTTTGCTATGAAGATTAAATGAGATGATGTGCAGTGACCACTTAGCTCAGCAGTGGACATGGAGTAACTGGTCAGTTAATGAGTTACAGTATACTCAAACATAGTTGACGTAGCTTAAAAAAAAAAAAAAAAAAAAAGTTCTCTCCCCAGGTTCTCCCAGAATGCATAATATACCTGAAAACTGCTTTCCTCAAAATTAGGTTCATTACTTTTAGGTTCATTAGGTTTTAAAAAATAAAAAAAGAACAATGCAGGGGGGTTTTGTTTGCTTAAATAGTGGAAATCTCGTATGTATATTTTGTATTGTGTAGCTTTTACTTTGAAAACACACAAAAAACTTTAAATTTATCTTGTATGAAAAATGAGAAACAGAGTATCTGTCACAGTGAACATTCAATTACATGTCACAACAACAATAATTTGTACAAAGTGCATTTTACAATACCTCTCCTCACGTGCCTGTTTGATTCTAGATGCACCCAGTCAACGCTTCTCTCACTAACTCAATCACAAAGCCCTGTGTAATGAAACCAAAAGCAACTTGGATTTTTGTTAGTGTTCCCCAGAACTGTTTGGCAGAATTCTCTTGTATGTGTAGATGGTATGTTTTTATTTGCAACCAAGATAAACAGAAAAATGAATCTGGAAGCAGACTGAGAACAAATCAAGACGATTTTTGCACCGCTATGAACAATCAGGCAATTTTTTTTCATGTCATTTCCATACCACATAGCCAACAGAACGCATTCAAAGGAAAATCAAGAATTAATTTCAAAGAATGCATGAACCTATACTGTTATTTTGTCTAACTCTGAATGAGAACCCTCATCTGCCAAAGCTTGTATCAGAATGAAAGTAAAGAGGAAACTGGGAACCATTTCAGTGTCAGAGTCATCTTAGCTAAATTCAGAAGAACACAACCCAACTGAGAAAACCAAAAAGAAATAAGCAGCAAGAAGCAAATGATTTTCAAAAGAGAATTTCACTGGATTTTAACTTGTTTCAACAGGATATTTCTTCCTTTTTTTTTGCTGCTTTCTTTGGAGTGGCATAGCCCATCTTGGGCTTCCCTGCCTTCTGGTTTCTTCTCCTTTCTTCAGTTTGAAAACAGAACCGTATTCTTCATATTCCTCAAAGACTCTCTTCTCGTGGCTTTAATACTTTCCATTTGCCTTTTTAATAAAACTGAACTGTAAAATCAAGCCGAATTTCCCATTAATACAGTATGATGATGTTAATAAACCTAAAGCCTTGCCCGCTAAGCCACCAGCCCTTCACTGGCTGCCAGGGACTCTGGCAATTGCTGCTCTCTTCCGACTCTGGCAAAAGAAACTCAGCCTATCAGTAGGACCACTTCTCTCACCCACCTCTGCCTCACCTCTATTTGATCATGTGTCCACCTTCCAAATGACTCATGTTATCCTCCCAGGACATCACAGTACTGTTTTTGTTCAGTGAATAGCAAATCGAAGAGCATTATGTATACCATGATCCTGTTTATAATTTTTTTTAAAATATGTAATCAGGGATGCATTAAAAAGTTGCAGGACTCTGCTCAACAGTATTGTAAGGGGTGATAATAGAGAAGACTTTCACTTTTACCTGTGATATATTTGTGATATTTAAACATTGTATATATTCATCCACCTGTCATCTCCAAACTAAAGACCAATTATTCCAAGACTACCTCTTCCTTGAAATTTTTTCAGATTACTCCTTAGCTCTACTTACTGCCCTCACTTCAGTAATGTTTTTGACAGCTGGATATTTTGTCCACTGTTTATATGTATATATTTGTATATATGTAAATATATATATACATATATACACAACACAATATACATATATATTCCTTCTTTCTTTTCTTCTATGTGTTATTGTCCTGTGTTAAAAATCTCCTTAAGACTAAGGTAAGTTTTATATAAGAGAACAGACAAGACTGTGTACAATCAAAAGACACAGATGTCTATTTTAACATCATCTAGCTCATGATAGACATTCTTGAATAACTAAGAGTGACCATAGTAATGAATGAACCATATTAGCACATGGACCCGTATAAAACCTGCTTCAACATTCATTTGTTCTTCTTCAGCAACTATATATTTTTTCTGAAATGTATATAAAAAGTATGAAATTATACTGGTCCTAATAATCCTGGAAAACCGCCTTTTCTTTGTTTGCAGCTGCCAACAAAGTTACAAAAGCCAGATTTTTTTTACCAATAATTTCAGTCATTCCTGACAACTGGTTGAAAACCCAGGACCCTTTTCAAAAGATCAAAAGATGTAGTGATTTAAGAATTGCCATGCTCAGTTGGGGTTAATAGTGACATCTCCCACTTAGCTTTCTCAGACTGGATGAAACAAGATTTTACAGCTCTTTATTAATGCCTGCTTTTCCAGCCTTGTATTTGTCTATCAACGGATAATTGTACTTCCAACGACTGGAGACAAACTATCTTTTCTTCTTTCCAAATGAGAATTTGTAGGGGTTTTCTGGTCCCATTTGCCACCAAGTGCACATCAGAAGATGAATATCCTAGCAGGAGGTCAATGATAGCTGAGGAAGAGAGAGGCCTGCTACCCGCCCAGTGACAGAGCCAGCAGAAGGGCCTTCCCCAACTCAAGTTGCCATGACAAACTGTCTAATGAAAAATGCTTCCATCTGAATTCATCACTAGAGGGTGATTAGAATGTAAATAATAGTGAGATATGTAGGTGATAACATTTTTCTATTAAAAGAAACGTGATGAAAAGCACATCCTAGTTGGATAGCCACTTACTATAGGTGTGGCTACTGTTTGTCACACACAAAAGCCCTGAAGCTTTTTACAAAACCTACTGTTTTTCATTGGATCTTTCTGTAAACTTTCAGTTTATTGCATAAAAACTAGGCACCAATTAAGGCTGTTTAAGATTTAAATGTATTTCGGGCGAGTAGAGGGAAGTCTGTCATTTTTCTTGCTGTATGGTGTGTGTAGTGGATGGGTTAGCATCTGCTCTCAGTAATTCCTCCAGTTCAGTTACAACACATTTGGAAATTGCAAATATGTACAAGGCAGTATTTGAATCACAATTGTATTTATTTATTTGTTTATTTATTTAAGCTAAAATCAGGGTATACATTCCTAACTCAACATAAGAAATTTATGTTTTTCATTCCCATCTATTAAATGCCCCCAGCATTGAAAACCATATGGAACCTTGCTGTAGTATAACTTTTGTTACAACTTTTGCCTCCTAGACTACCTGGACCCCTACCCCTACCGCAGGGACCTATATCTCCCATGTTGTGAAAAGTGATACTTGCATTCTTTTGAAATTAGAAGAGCAGAATGGATAAAGGCATCAGCACATTTAATATTCCAAAGAAAAACAGATTGGTATCTTTTCATCACTCATTTATGTATTTGTGCATGTGTTCACTCAATTAGTATTGACTGAACACCTGATATCAATGCCATCTCTACATTGACTATAACTGGGTATGTCAATGAAGCCTTATGTACGTGGCACAAAAATATGATGTTACTTTCTTAAAGTCTATCACCCTTGTCTTTGTTCAAGACCTCACAACAGATAATAAATCTCATTATGTAACTCTGCCTAAGCACCACAGTTGACACTGCAAAATAACTTTAGTTCTGTGATCTAATCGTCCCAAGATTGCAGCAGTGAGTCATTGCTACTATTATGTCACATTTGTGAGAATTACAAAATGGCACCCTGTCAGTGAATAAATTACAAAAGCAACCCCTCTCTTGGGATTTTAGCCCTACCCACACCCTCTACCAGGCTCCTTTGAGCATGTGCTATCTGCACACCACAGGGAGATGCTTGTTCCCTCCCACTGCCACCCACTAGTCCAGACCTGATCCCATTTCACCCAGCAAGAGCCATTTCCTGCATATCCAGTATCTCGGTGGAATGATGCTGAGTTGGACCAATCCAACTCCAGATGGCTCTCCCAAACAGGCTGAGTTAATCTCTAACTGCTTATGTCTGTCACACTCCCTTCCTTTTTGTTTCAAAAATGTACCTGGTTTCCCAGGTGTTTCCTGAAAGGTATCTTTGTTGAGTCTTAAAACTTTTCTCAGTGGATTCCTCCTCCTTATTCAGAGACCCTCTAGACCCCAAAATGCCTTAAGATCTAATAATGCAAGTGACCTTAATTTATTACACAGCTTTCAGGATGTCTGCCTCACCCCAATTCTATATTTCTAATTTTATTGATAGAAGGTAGAGCACTCCATCTCCACACCTGACAGAAGGTGTGATGCAAAACACATTCTCACAGAAATTATCCTATCAGAACACAATGCTTATTATGCTAAAAGGACACATCTGATAAAACTGGGGGAAGATCATGGTTTGATCTCCTCTCCTCCTTAACACTCTGGAGCAAAAACACCAGCCAAGCTGGAAGAGTCTGGAGGGTGCATTAAGGCCATGATTTCTTCCAAGATCTCTAAAAGAGAGGGCAGTATGGATGTTCTTCTCACCAGTGTCCAGGGGGACATTGGCTAGGAAAGATTGTCAGTGGCCTCCCTCTCAGGAAGACTTGGCAATGTTCCAGTTTATTCACTGTAGGCTGACCAGCTAGACACTGCTCAGGAGGTCTCAACATCCTGACCAGTATAAGGGCTGAAGGAACACCAAAGTGATTGGGTTAAAAATATATAAACTTGGGATCCCTGGGTGGCGCAGTGGTTTAGCGCCTGCCTTTGGCCCAGGGGGTGATCCTGGAGACCCGGGATCGAGTCCCACGTCGGGCTCCCGGTGCATGGAGCCTGCTTCTCCCTCTGCCTGTGTCTCTGCCTCTCTCTCTCTCTCTCTCTCTGTGACTATCATAAATAATAAATAAAAATGAAAATATATATATAAACTTGTATTTAAGAGGACTCAGTAATCTGGGAAAGGGAGTGAAAGAAACAGGAAGGAAGGCCAGGCCATGAAATGTTTGGATAGGGGGCTCCCATTGGAGGAGAACTAAGCGAAGACCCAGAAGGTAACATTTAACAGATGCCTAATAAGAACCCCCAAGAAGATTTAAATAAGATACCTAAAACATGTTCTGAAAGTTGAAGAAAGGAAGAAAAAGCTTTGATGCTATAGACTGAATTGCTTACCTCTCCCCAACCCCCAATTCATATGTTGAGGCCCTAATCCCTGAGTGATGGTATTTGGAGATGAGGTCTTTGGAAGATAATTAGGTTAAGATAAGGTCATAAGGATGGCACCCAGGCAATAGGATTAGTACTCTTATAATAGACACCAGAGAGCTTGTGCTTTCTCTCTCTCTCTCTCTCTCTCTCTCTCTCTGCCCCATCTGCGTGTGTGTGTGTGTGTGTGTGTGTGTGAGAAAGAGAGAGAGAGAGAGAGACTACCATGTGAAGACACAGAGAGAAGACAGATATCTGCAAGCCCTCACCAGAAACTAACCATCCTGGCACCTTGATCTTGGACTTCTAGCATCCAGAAAAGTGAGAAAATAAATTCCTGTTGTTTAAGCTACCTAGTCTGTGGCATTTAGTTATGGCAGCCTGGACTAAGTCATTTGATATCTTTATTTAAATATGCAATGTGTGAACTGAGAAAGATGATGATCATAGCTGAGAACCAATTAAATGGTCCAAAAGATCAAGAGCTAGTAGCCCAAAGCAACAACACAATGAGATGAAAATCCCAAGGGAAAAGATAAGAGGTTTAGAAGAATCAGGCCAACATGTCCCTCAGCAATAAGGGCAGAAGGATTTCTTTTTTTGTACTTGCAAGGATTCAGGACATAGACTATTAATGTTCCCTAGCTGAGGAAAATAGGAAGACTTAAGTAAATGTCCATTGACTGAGGTCTGACAACCCAAGAGAGAAAAAGATGAGGGGAGCAGGCACAATGATACTTTCAATCTATAGCTACACTAAATGGATAGGAGGGTGTCAGGGAACCTAGAATATGAATGATATAGAAAAATATTTCAAATAGAAGAGATTTACTTAATGGAAATACAGGGACAACGTTTTAAAAATGATAACGAGAAAAAAAGATAACGAGATTATAATATACATCTTTCAGAATTTGACAGATCAAGTATAGAAAAATCAATAATGATATACAGGATTTAAATACTATAGTCCACAAGAACAATTTATGAAGCACAGAGAACTATGTTTTCTACAAGCAGAGAATACAACTTTTCTTTTGTGTCCATGTGAGAAAAAATGATTATGTGCTTAGCCATGAAGAAAACTTCCCTGAAGTAGAAATTGTGTAAGCCATATTCTTGGTTCATACTCTTACAAGGGAGAAAAGATTGATGATAAAATGGTCCCAAAATGTGCATTATTAAAATTAAGGCACATTCCCTTAATTGACCCCTTTATCAAAAATATATCAAAATTTGTCTACAACCTACCTGAAATGCATCCTAAATCAAGCTGGATTGGTGAATAAACAGAGGAATGGGTAGTTCAATGTATATGTGATCTAATAAATACAGCAAAATATTCATTGGAGAATTTGATGGTAATGGTTCTGTATGATTCTTTCACATTTGCTGTAAGTTTGAAATGTTTTATAATAAATATTGGAAGAAATATATCAAAATCAGAAACAATTATCAAAAAAGTATTGAACGGAAGGTTTCATACCAAAACCATAACTAATTATGTTTTCAAAAATAATATTATCCGGGGGTGTCTGGGTGGCTCAATTGGTTAGGTGTCCAACTCTTGATTTCTGCTCAGATCATGACCTCAGGCCCATGTCGAGCTCCATGCTCAGTGCAGAGTCTACTTCAGATGTTCTCTTTCCCTCTCCCTTTGTCCATCCTTCCCCCACTCATACACTCTTGCTTTCTCTAAATAAATAAATAAAATATTTAAATAATAATAGTATTATCAGGACTTCCAGAGAAGATGGTGAAGTAGGAAGATCCCAAGCTCACCCCATCCCATGGATACAGCTAGGTAACAACCAATCAGTGTAAATAACCCAGAAAATGATCTGAAAACTGGCAGAACAGCCCCAACAGCTAAATGTGGAGAAGAGTCTACATTGAAGAGGATAAGAAGGGTTGAGACATGGTGGAGAGCTAAACGGACCCAAGGGACTGTCGGTGGGATGGAGGGATGCTGCAGGCATCACAAAAAGCACCTCAAGCATGGGGAACCCACACAGGAAAGATGAATCCCCATGACATTTGGCTCTGAAAACCAGAAGGGCCTAATTTTCTTATAATCAGCAGGGTTTAACACCTGGAACTTTAAAAATCAGCAGTTTGGCTTTGGGAAAACTGGGAGAGCAATAGGAAACTGAGTCCTCACCCTTAAAGAGCACAACAAAGAGCCCCCTGGAGATACAGCATAGAAGCAGCAATTTGAAAAATACCTGAGGTATGTAGGGAAGAGATTTATTTACTAATCTCAGAGTATGTGCTAGAGGAGCAGGGACTTTTAGGAGACTTCTCCAGCAACAAAGGAGCTGGCAGGTGCCATTTTCCTCCCTAGCCCCCCAGCCTAGACTCATAGACATCTATGGGAACCAGCAAAGCACCAACACTCTCCACCCAGCTTGCTAACAGCATGCCCTGCCACTGAGCTCTCCTGCAGACTTGTCCCCTCCAGCCTTTGGTGAGAATTTTCTAAAGTGACTGCAGGTCTCTTCTCACAACAGATGTGCACAAACCTTGCTAGTACCACATGCCCTGCCCTCATGTTCTGCAGACCTGCTCTGCCCAATAGGCCCTTGGCTGGAGCCCATTCAAAGCCACAAGCCCGGCAGAATGCAAACAGCCCCCCAACAGGGCCAGCACCACTCCAAATGACTCCTGCCCTGGGGACATAGGAAAATTACCACATGCACAAATCCAATTGCAGCCCCAGCAGTGGGCTGGGAGAAAACCTCTGGCCTCACTGCAGGCCCTGCCCACCAACCAAAGCTTTTCAGGGGACAACACAGGGAAAGCACCCTGCAGTTCAGTGCAACCACAGCACTGACAAACACCTGGTCTGACTCAACTCAAGCTCTAGGTGGCCACAAATTGTCCCACTAACAACAGAGACCAAACTTTGCCCACAGTAAGCCAAACAGCAACTGCAGATGACTGGACTGAAAGCAAACCCAGCTCAGCCACAACAGTAGGGTGCCCACAACATACATAGGAGAAAACCCTGAAGCGCCAGGTCCTGGTGAACAGGGGGCATTGCCCTGCAGGGCACTACATGACCTCTTCTTCATAAGACTACTGCTTTCAGGATACATAGCTGTCATAGAAACAGACACAGAGAGTTAGAGAAAAATGAGAAGACAAAGGAATATGTCCCAGATGAAAGAACAGGACAAAATCACAGCAAGAAAGCTAAATGAAATGGAGATAAGTAATATGCATGATAGAGAATCTAAAGTAATGGTCATAAAGATACTCACTGGACTTGAGAAAAGAGTGGAGGACCTCAGTGAGAACCTCAACAAAGAGATAGAAAATATTTCCTAAGAGCTTACATATATTAACTCATTTAATCTTCACAAGAATCCATTTTCCAGGTAAGAAAACTTACCTGTAAGAGAGTTTAAGTAACTTATCCAACGTCAACCCAGATACTAAGTGTCAAAGCCAGGTCTTGAACCAAAGTAGCTAGTGTTCAGTTCATGAACTTAATCACTACCTTAGACTTCCCCTAAGTTTTTCAGTTTAGGAAACAATAAAATTTATCAAAAATAAAGGAAGAAAATTGATTTTAAAGATAAAAGCTGAAAATAATTAAATAGAAAAGATAAAAATTATGGAAAGAATGATAAAAACTAACACTTATCATTTTAAAAGATTCCTGAAATAGAAAATCCCTTGAAAGCATAATTCAAAAAAAAAAAAAAAAGAGAGAGAGAAAGCTAATACATAATTCATAGGAATGAATAAATAGATTTTACTCTAGGTGTGAGATATATTAAGTTTCAAAAAATAATAGGTGCACTTTATAATAATACATTTGAATACCTAAAAACAAATTAGTATTACAAAAAAGCAATCCAAGAAGTTGAATACCTCAAAAGACCAATACCAAGAGATGAGATTGGAATATTAAAGGGCCAGTATTTAAAAAGACACATGGTCCATTTGGTTTTATTGCTGCTTTCAAACTTTTGGACAAGAGAAAATTCTTATTTCTTGGCCTTTCCTAGATCTTAGAAAAAAGTGGAAGACTTCCTTAGTATGACCTTCATATGAATTATGGAGAACTATGCAAGTATGTTCCATTTGTATAGAAGTAAACAAAAATTTAAGCCTTAGATATGTGTATACAGGTTGTTCAAGCATAAAAGGAGTTGTGAAAGGTTATAAACTAGGTTGCTAGTGTTATTTATTTCAAGAGATTGAAAGTTGGAAGGGGTGGAGGCTTAAAAATGGGCTTCAGGTCAGACAAAGCCAAGTTCAGGTCCCAACTCTACTGTATCTTCCTTTCGTGACCTTGGGATTCTTAGGATACCTCTGTCTTCATATGGGGTTATGATAACTAGCAGTGCATTTAAAATGCCTGGTGGTAAAGAAACACTGGCTATGACAACTAGGATTCCCTCTTCCTCCCAATGTGCTTTTTGTAGTTATAAGAAATGAGTCTCTGTGCATCCCACAGGCTCACTTCTCTAAATGTCAGCTGTATCCTGAAATTCCTATTCTGCATGTTTCAAGTGGGTATCATTAACTTGCAAATTTCCAAACTATGTCATAAAAAAAATCAGTTGGGGGAGGTGGTCTATTCAGCAAAGCAACTCCCCTTATGAAGGGGAGTTGTCTTTATACAGAATATGCCAGTTTCCAGTTTTGCAAAAATTCAAGAATCCATCCCCCACAAATATGCAAAGATAAAATATCTAGTTAACTGCCACTTCCCACTGGTTTTAGAGATGTGGGCACAAGCCGTGGCCACCACAATCCCTGGCTCACTAACTCTAAAAGAGACCTAGTGCAGGGGTGGGAACACTGCAGGGAAAAGCAGGTATGTGGGTGTCTCGAGGGGAGAGTTGTTACTGGGTGTATCCTGTCTCCTAGCAATGATTATGCAAAATTAAACAAGAAGGTTGACCTCTCTGATGTCCCAGTCAATTGTGCCTCTCTCCAGGTGGACATGAAATTACCCATAACTCACTCTTTACCTAAGAGTAGCAGGACTCAACCCAAATCCTCCCAGCCCAAGGATGAAAATGTTGTATGGAAAGGCTCCTGGAGCCCAGATATATTTTCTACACACTTGGTTCTGTTCAGCTCTTTTATCTCTTGTAGAAAAATTTCATCTACTTTATACAAAGCTAGCCTGATTGTTCTGTGTCACCTTTTTCTTTTCTAGGTTATCACAAATTGATTGTGCATTGACATATCCTAGTCACTTCCAAGTACAACAAGTAAAGGGAGCTGCTCTGTAATTACTGAACTTATCATTTGTCCTTTGAAAAGATGGACACAATTGCTGTCCTCCTCTGTATAGAGGACTTCCCACTCTTACCATGGATTACCATGATCAGTGTCTTTTATAATTAAACCCATCACTTCCTTTAGATGAATTCCTTTGTCCTGGAAGAATAGATCCCTGATTATGTTGGCCAAAGATGACTAGAAACATGTGCAATGACAGATCAGGAAACCCCTTGAAAAATAAATGCACTGTGCATACCTAAGTGCCAATGGTGTGTGTTTGTGTGAAATGCAATCCAACACTTTTAGGGAGGTTTCACAATATTCCTGACATGTTACCATAGAGAAAACTGTCCTTCTGCCATAACATTCCCAGAATTGCTTAAACTCAAGCCAGCAAGAAAAGCATATTTCTGGTTCTAATAGTGGATATGAAACTCTGAAATTCACACACACACACACACACACACACACACACACCACATGGATTGAGGACCTGTGTGGTGCAATTGGGACCACCATCCAGCTGTCAGTGGGCTGCCAAAAGGAAGAGAGAGAAAACTTTTGATTGTGGTTCCCATCCTCAGGGAAGGGGAAGAATGGGGGTTATGATTCTGACCCTCTTATTGTGTACATGACTGACTTCAAGCAACTCAGTTTCTAACCTAATAACTTGGTCATAAGCTCTATCTAGATATAATTCATCACCAACAACAGACTGAGTTTTGTTCACCCCCACCCAAAATTCACATGTTGAAAATCTGACCCTCAAGGTGATTGTATTAGGACATGGAGCCTCCTGGAGGTGATTAGGTCATGAGAGCAGAGCCCCCATGATGGGATTAGTGTCCTTTATAAAAGAGAATCCAGAGAGTCCTCTCATCTCTTCCAACATGTAAGGTTACAAAGAAAAGACAGTGTCTCGGAAGTAGACTCTCAGCAGACATCAAATATGCCAGTGCCTTGATCTCGGACTTCTTAGCCTCCAGAACTGTGAGGAATATATGTTTGTTATTTATAAGCCACTGTCTACAGGTTTCTGTTATAGCATTCCCAGCAGACTGTGACACCTGCTAAAGATGATGCTTACATTGCCACCCCGATACCAAAAACTAACATCAAGGCTTTACAAACTGGACTTTCACTACTCTCACTGAGAAAAGCCAAATAGGAAGCACAGTATAATTTTTGGTAGAACACAAATGCCTTGTTTGAATCTGTATTTGTGTGTGTGTGTGTGTGCACAATATATCAGAACCAAGAAGTGTAAAAGAACTGGAGAGGGTAGGGAACAAGCTAAAGCCATATCTTTTGGGGAAGTACCTCTAGAAATTGTTTTGTTCTGGAAATATGGGCCATATCTCCAAATGCCAAGTTAACTGAGGAGATTAGCTCTATAATTCAAGGTTCCCAATTACTTTCACTGGAAAGAAATATCCTGCTGATCATGCAAAACTGTTTTCTGTGAGTTGAATAATGTGGATAATTGCCTCAATTCTCGATTACATTTTGACTATATCACTGCCATCCAGTCAGCAATGTGTGAACTAACTAAAGCTTTAAGTATGTTGCCAATGTAAAGCTTGTCTTCTTCCCATATGAATCAACCCCACATTCTTCACAACTAGCTCATCTACTGCTGCCGGGCGCCCTGCAATACTGAGAAACAGCCAGCCAGCTGTCACGGATGCTCCAATAGCTCACGGTTCTCAGTGCAATGCATGTCCCACAAGCCCCTAACTTTGGGGACCTGCCATTCACCCCAGCACTGGCTGGCACATTGACAGTTCTGTCTAGGGAGGGGTTTTCACCAGCATTGTCCTCTTTGGCAGGGGTTCAGATGATGGGATTCTGCAGATACTCATCTTTTGATGAATACTTGAGGGCATATCATCTTGCCAAATGAGGAAGCCAGACAACCTTTGCGGTTCCCTCGGTGTCCAGTGCAGAAGAACACATGTACAGTTACCTTATGCAACTTCACCTGGCCTTCGGATAGCTGCTGTCAAGCAGCAGGAACAGCCTGAATGGCTGGCAAACTCCAGTACCAGTGGGCGCAGATCTCTTTATTTCTCATAGTTCTGAGGCTGGTAGGTGCCGGTAGAGGTGCCAGCCAGTTAGGGTCCTGGTGAGAGCCCTCCTCCTGGCTTGCAGATGGCCACCTTCTCACTGTATCCTCAGGAGAGGGAGAGAAAAAGGGTGAGGCAGGAGAGGGGGTAGGTACCTGAGATAAGTGCATGAGCCTTTTTACTTGGCGAACCTGCCTCCCTCTGTGGTCTGTTACTGGGACCATGTCTTCACGTCTTGGTTCTAAGACAAACATAGTCCCTTCCTTGCTTTTCTTCTTATCCCTAGTACTAGCAAAGAGCCTGGTCCAGCACGAACCAATGCTTGAATGGATGAATGAAGAGCCATAACTGAGTTTAAAGTTAAAGCTAAAGAACCTCGGGGAGAAGATACAGGTGGAAATAAGGAAAGGAGAAGGAATGAGGAGGGGGCACCAAGTCCAAACTAGCCACACAGACATCCTCGGGTGCTCAGGGCTCACTGAAACAGCTGAAATGGGGAGCTTCCTCCTGTTTTCCAGATGATATAGCAGGTGCCTCTTGTGTGCACCTCACCTTGGACTCCTGCTGCAGGTGTGGACAGCAGCCCCAAGGAGCTTTCGATCTATTGTCTGCTCAGGGACCTGCCCTTCACCCTGCACCTCTCAGAGAACAGGGAAGGAGCCTACTCCATCCACTTCCTTGCAGAGCTTCTCAGGGCAACCCGGGGTGGGAGCCACAGGACAGATGCTCCTCCAAGACCATCCCTGTCTATGGGATGAGTTTGAAAAATGAGTATGATTTTTTTTAAAGATTTTGTTTATTTATTAGAGATGGAGAGAGAGAGAGAGAGCGTGGCAGAGACACAGACAGAGGGAGAAGCAGGCTCCACGCTTCCAGGGTGGGCCTGTTACTTGCATGTTCATCCGTGATCTGTCCACCTGCTCAGGCTACAAGCTCCACCCGGAATCACGCCCATCATGGACATAACTGCAGCAAAGGATGATCTCCCTCCTCCTTTTGTCTTTCTAACCTCCCTTCCTTTTTGCTTCCACTCTACTTTCGGCTCAGAATGCAATATCTTCTCTCTGCCTCCTTAATCATATTCATTTTTCGGGCAGCCTGGTGGCTTAGCGGTTTAGCGCCGCTTTCCACCCAAGGCCTGACGTGGGACTCGATCCTGGGTCTTCAGGTGGACAGATCACGGATGAACATGCAAGTAACAGGCCCACCTGGTTATCAAATGCTGTAAATGTGTCGGGAGGAGCTGGGCAGAGGGAGAGCGCAAAACAGCGGGTGTACATATGTGTGTGCAGCCACAGCCCTGGAGAGAAAGTCACTACATGGGTGCCTCCTGTTTAATAACGTGAAGCGGCATTGCCAAAGCCATCCATCGAGAAGTCCTCTCTCTCTAGCTCTCCAATCAGCTTAAATTGGCTTGATCAGTCCTAAACACGAAGACCGTTGTGCCACCTTCATGATGCATGAGCTAAGACATAAATATGTAAGCAGTTCCATATTAGCGTTAATTAGCAGCAGTAGCCTGGAAAAGCTTAGCATAACGCTGGGAAGCACTAATGGAATTGTGTATCTTTCTCCTCCAGGATGAGCAGTCAAGAATCATGCATAATGTAAAAGCGTGGAGTGCAGCTGGTAGCAGCAGGCTGGATCACAGAAGATGATTTCAACTCGTTTTTATGATTGTGCGGAACTACCTTTCAATCAGGCCCCCAAAGCAAATACTATCTTACAGCCCTGGGGGTGTGGAGGGACGCAAAATCATACTACATAACAGTAAATAACAATCCCACTTCGAGACCCCAACGCTGGCTCTTTGTTGACATTCGATCCACATTTAGAGAGTCTAAGGGAGTGTGTGTGGCGGCGAAAGAAAGCAGATGCCACTCGACCTGCCACCTGACCATAGGCTGGTCGAAACTCAGGGCTTGAGCCCTTCTCTGCTGGGGCAGAGGGCTGGTCAGCCCTGGCAGCAGCCACTGGACATGCTGTCATATAATTTTGAAATTGTTCAGACTCAAGACAGAAAGGCAGCAACAGAGGAAAGCCTGATAGTCTCAGCTCCCCAGCGGGTCCTAACCCACCCTCATTGGTGGGTTAGAGAGCAGAGGAAAATCAAGGAAAATCCCAGCAGACTCCTCAGTTTCACCTGTTCTCCCTGTCTTCCTTTTCTCAACCGCTATGGGTTTTTGGAAGTTTTTTTTTTTTTTTTTTTACAGCTTTTTTGGCATGTAATTTGCATACTGGATAACTCACTGATTTAAAGTGTTTAATTCAATGTATCTGGGTATATTACATTATTCATTTTTTGAAGTTGTGAAAATATATAACAAAGAAGCTTCCATTTAAACCGTTTCAGGTAGGATAATTTTTATTATGGTAAAATATACATAACGTAAAATGTGCTGTTTTAACCATTTTTAAGCGCACGGGCCATTAAGTACATTCACACTGTACAACCATCACCAGGATCCATCTCTGGAACTCTTCATCACCCCAAATATAAACTGTCTGGTCACGAAGCAATAACTCTCCATTCTTTCCTCTTCTCTGCCAGGCCCAGGCTACCTCTAACCGATTTTCTGTCCCTCTGAATTCACTTATTCTAGATATTTCACGTGAGTGGAATATATAATATTTGTTCTTTTGCGTTTGGCTTATTCGACTCAGCATGATATCTTCAAGGTTCTTCCACGTGGTAGCCTGTGTTAAGATTTAATTCCTTTTTATGGTTGAATAATATTCCATAATATGTATATACTGCATTTTGCTTATCCATTCATTTGGGTTTTTTTTAATTTTTTTTTATTTTATTTATTTATGATAGTCACATAGAGAGAGAGAGAGAGAGAGAGGCAGAGACATAGGCAGAGGGAGAAGCAGGCTCCACGCACCGGGAGCCCGACGTGGGACTCGATCCGGGTCTCCAGGATCGCGCCCTGGGCCAAAGGCAGGCGCCAAACCGCTGCGCCACCCAGGGATCCCTATCCATTCATTTGTTGATGGATACTTCAGTTATTCTCACCTTTTGGCTATTGTGAATGATGCTGCTATGAACACTGGTCCCCAAGTATCTGTTTGAGTTTCTTTTCAGTTCTTTGGTATATACATGTAAAAGGGGGTCGTATGTTAATTTAACTTTTTGAGGAAGCACCAACCTGTTTTCCACAGTTGCACCATTTTACAGTCCCATCAGCAATGTATAAGGGTTCCAATACACTTCTTATTTTCTATTTAGGGTTGTTTGTTTTTAATCATAGCCACTAGAGTAGTAGTAGCATGATTAGTGAAGTGATGTCTCATGGTTTTGACTTGCAATTCCCTGCAGATTAGTAATATTCAGCATCTGTGCATGTGCTTACTGGCTATTCGTATATCTTCTTTGGAGAAATGTAGTAGTTTGCTAAGGTTGCCATAACAAAGTACCATAGACTAGGTGACTTAAATCACAGAAATTTATTTTCTCACTGTTCTGGAAGCTGGAAGTCTGAGTTCAAGGTGTCAGCAGATTTAGTTTCTTTTGAGGCCTCTCTCCATAGTTTGTAGAGAGCTGTATTCTCTCTGTGCCTTCATGTGGTCTTTTTTCCATGCCTATCTGTGTCCTAATCTCCTCTTTTTATAAGAACACCAGTCCTTCTGCATTAAGGCCCACACCAGTGACCTCATTTTACCTTAATTACCTCTTCAAAGACCCGATCTAATATTGTCACATTTTGAGATACTAGGGGTTAGCATGTCAACATATTAACTTGGGGGAGGGAGAGACACAATTCAGCCCATAACAAATGTCTATTTAAATCCTTTGCCTATTTTTTTCAATTGGGTAGTAACTGCTGTCAGTTTTGATGTTGGCTATATGGTTTTATTGTTTATAGAGGTAAAGGTAGGGATAGGAGAATAGGAGAGAGGAAGGTTATTACTAGGTTTTTCATCTTGAAATGTCTTATTTGATTAGATCACCCTCACACTGTCCCAAAGGACGTCTTCCCATCCTTTTCCCTATAGAGTTCCAACCATACTATCTCTCACGAGAATAATGCGATAATATCCAACAGCAGCAAGCAAGAAATCACTACATCATGCCTGAATCATAGTAAATTACTTTTCAAGTGCCTACTAGACTATAACTTACTTGAAGGCAAGTGTCATTTTTCTTTTATTTATTTATTTATTTATGATAGTCACACCGAGAGAGAGAGGCAGAGACATAGGCAGAGACATGAAGCAGGCTCCATGCACCGGGAGCCCGATGTGGGATTCGATCCCGGGTCTCCAGGATCGCGCCCTGGGCCAAAGGCAGGCGCCAAACCGCTGCGCCACCCAGGGATCCCTCAAGCGTCATTTCTTACTCAACTTTGAGTCTGCCTCAATATTTGAGTCCCAGGCCATGACAACATTTTCTCATGTGAGAAACATAATAATCTATGTAGTAGCTCTTACTATGCCCACGACACAGATGAGGAAACAGAGGCTCAGAAGGATCAAGGGACTTGCTCAAAGTTACAGAATAAGCAGCAAAAGGAAAGTATAGACCTGGACCTAGCCAACTCATCCTTCTATCCACTGTGATTCCTTTCCTGTAAGGGTGGAAATGGGGCATAAGTGCACTGTAAGCAAGCAGCATTGAATCCACTGAGATTTCTGAATGACCTGAGCTCATCTCTATGTGGTAAATGCTTACCATTTAGAAGGTGGCACCGTCTGGGTTCATAATAGTTCCCCCAACCCCCACCCCCCGTTCCTTACTTCTTAACTTCTTATTTTAAGTCTTGCTAAAATCAAGGGAGATTGCATCTCTAAGTTAGACTTTTCCTACCAAAAGATTTAACAAAATAATGGGTCCTGAATGAAGTTGTGCAATGTATTAAAGACTCTCCTGTCTTCAGCGGTACATAAAACAGCCTTGTAATCAGATCAATCTCTCAATAGCACTTCAATTTTACACATTCACTGATGAGAATCCTCTTGGTATTGTTAGCATAAGCTAAGCTTATTTTTTTGAAGTGAGGTTTTCTAATATCAGTCATAAAGGAATAATATTTTAGTATCTCACAAATCAATTAAGTAGATATCATACCAACACAGGAAGTTCCGTCAATATGCTACATTCATGGTGACTGTAATAGAGACAAAGGATTTTTTTTTATTAAAAATGATGAGATGGGGCAAAAGGTTATTAGATGACAGTTTCAGTACACCAAAATATTGAAAGCTGTCAATGATTATTGTATGTTTTTAAAAGATTTTGTTTATTTATTTGGCAGAGAAAAGGAGCGAGAGAATACAAGCAGGGAGAGCAGCAGAGGGAGAGGGATAAGAAGGCTCCCGCTGAGCAGGGAGCCTGACTCAGGGCTCCATTCCAGGACCCTGATATCATGACCTGAGCTAAAGGCAGATGCTTAACAGACTGAGCCACTCAGGTGCCCTGATTATTATACTTTTAAAAAAATTCTCATAATAAGACAATGAAGGCAGTACGCACAAATTATCCACACTGGCTTTCAGCCCTCTGCTGCTAAGGTGAATTTTTCTTTCTGGCTTTTTTTTTTTTTCCAAACAAATTTATCTGTTTTAAAGGATGTATATCACACAGTTTCCAAGTGGTAAAGTATACAATATTCTTCCTTGTAAATTTTAATTCTTTTTTTTTAAGATTTTATTTATTTATTAATGAGAGGCACAGAGAGAGAAAGAGAGGCAGAGACACAGGCAGCGGGAGAAGCAGGCTCCTTACAGGGAGCCTGACGTGGGACTCGATCCCAGGTCTCCAGGATCAGGCCCTGGGCTGAAGGCAGTGCTAAACTGCTGAGCCACCCAGGCTGCCCTCTTCCTTGTAAATTTTAGCCAATTTTTTTATAAATTTATTTTTTATTGGTGTTCAATTTACCAACATACAGAATAACACCCAGTGCTCATCCCATCAAGTGCCCACCTCAGTGGCCGTCACTCAGTCACCCCCACCCCTTACCCACCTCCCCTGCCACCACCCCTAGTTCGTTTCCCAGAGTTAGGAGTCTTTCATGTTCTGTCTCCCTTTCTGATATTTCCCACTTAGTTTTTCTCCTTTCCCCTTTATTCCCTTTCACTATTTTTCATATTCCCCAAATGAATGAGACCATATGTTTGTCCTTCTCCGATTGACTTATTTCACTCAGCATAATACCCTCCAGTTCCATCCACGTCGAAGCAAATGGTGGGTATTTGTCATTTCTAATGGCTGAGTAATATTCCATTGTGTACATAAACCACATCTTCTTTATCCATTCATCTTTTGATGGACACCGAGGCTCCTTCCACAGTTTGGCTATTGTGGACATTGCTGCTAGAAACATCAGGGTGCAGGTGTCCCAGTGTTTCACTGCATCTGTATCTTTGGGGTAAATCCCCAGCAGGTGCAATTGCTGGGTCGTAGGGCAGGTCTATTTTTAACTCTTTGAGGAACCTCCACACAGTTTTCCAGAGTGGCTGCACCAGGTCACATTCCCACTAACAGTGCAGGAGGGTTCCCCTTTCTCCACATCCTCTCCAACATTTGTGGTTTCCTGCCTTGTTAATTTTCCCCATTCTCACTGGTGTGAGGTGGGATCTACATTGTGGTTTTGATTTGTATTTCCCTGATGGCCAGTGATGCGGAGCATTTTCTCATGTGCGTGTTGGCCATGTCTATGTCTTCCTCTGTGAGATTTCTCTTCATGTCTTTTGCCCATTTCATGTTTGGATTGTTGTTTCTTTGGTGTTGAGTTTAATAAGTTCTTTATAGATCTTGGAAACTAGCCCTTTATCTGATATGTCTTTTGCAAATATCTTCTCCCATTCTGTAGGTTGTCTTTTAGTTTTGTTGACTGTATCCTTTGCTGTGCAAAAGCTTCTTATCTTGATGAAGTCCCAATAGTTCATTTTTGCTTTTGTTTCTTTTGCCTTCATAGATGTATCTTGCAAGAAGTTACTGTGGCTAAGTTCAAAAAGGATGTTGCCTGTGTTCTCCTCTAGGATTTTGATGGAATCCTGTCTCACATTTAGATCTTTCATCCATTTTGAGTTTATCTTTGTGTATGGTGTAAGAGAGTGGTCTAGTTTCATTCTTCTGCATGTGGATGTCCAATTTAACCAGCGCCATTTATTGAAGAGACTGTCTTTCTTCCAGTGGATAGTCTTTCCTGCTTTGTCTAATATTAGTTCACCATAAAGTTGAGGGTCCACTTCTGGATTCTCTATTCTGTTCCATTGATCTATGTGTCTGTTTTCGTGCCAGTACCACACTGTCTTGATGACCACAGCTTTGTAGTACAACCTGAAATCTGGCATTGTGATGCCCCCAGCTATGGTTTTCTTTTTTAAAATTCCCCTGGCTATTCAGGGTCTTTTCTGATTCCACACAAATCTTAAAATAATTTGTTCCAACTCTCTGAAGAAAGTCCATGGTGTTTTGATAGGGATTGCATTAAACGTGTAAATTGCCCTGGGTAACATATTTTAGCCAATTAATTTCAGCCAATTGATTTTAGCCAATTGATTCTCATAGAACACTTTCCTTGATCTTTTGCCAAACTCTTATGTTTACATAAACCCATGATTGCAACTGATAAGCAAATGTAGTTTTGACAAGAACGTCAGTTGATGTTTTTATTTACATTAACAAGTAGGGTGAAACAATGAAGACATTCAAACTTTCACTTAATCATCATTGACATTATTGACTTCCTTGTTGAATCTGATAATTTTATTTTATTTTTTTTTAATTATTTATTTATTTATGATAGTCACAGAGAGAGAGAGAGAGAGAGAGAGAGAGAGAGAGAGGCAGAGACACAGGCAGAGGGAGGGTGCATAGGCAGGCTCCATGCACCGGGAGCCTGACGTGGGATTTGATCCCGGGTCTCCAGGATCGTGCCCTGGGCCAAAGGCAGGGGCTAAACCACTGCGCCACCCAGGGATCCCGAATCTGATAATTTTCTAATGCAGGAAGAATATTTCCTCAAATTTTTGTGCCATTCACAATGTAATGACCACAGATGTGACCATCTTAAAGTTTAGTCTGTATTGTTAATATTTCCACCATCCCTTCTTATGTCTAGACAGTCATTACCAGTAAATCAAGCCCTAACTTGTAGCAGTTGTCAACTCCCATGTCATTATTACTCCGACCATTGCAGACTTGAAGCTACCAAAGTGACATTGAGAGAGATGCACAGTAGCACACCATTATATACTATTGATACCATATAAATACTATAGATATAAAAATCTCAAAAGATTAGACAGTAAACAGAAGGTGATGAATTTGTTTTTTAATATAACTGATTTAATTATAAGTGCATACAATCTAATTTTTAATAATGGCTGTGTTTAACAACTGATTCTGAAAATTTCTGAATTTAATCATAAGTTCTTGAAAACTGGTAGGAGCCAAATTCAGCACACAACTGCACTGAACCCACAAAAGATTACATGACACTATCAATGTTAGGGAATGCTTTAAACTATAGGTAATAGTATCTGGCTAAGAAGGGCTAGAATTAGCTCTAGGATGTCAAGGATCTTTGTTCATTGAGATCTCTTAATGTACCTAGAACAGCTCCAAACACATTAGAGATGCTCCTTAAACATTGCTGAGTTTGTTGAAATAACAGAGGGATTTAGTTACTACACACAAAGAAGTACAAGTGCAGGTAGTTTCCAGAGCCAATCCATCCAGGGCACTCCATCAACCACTCTGTAAGGTTCTGGCCTTCTTATGGCTGGCAGAGTGGCTACCACAGCCCCATTCATACCCTCACAGCACAACACTGAAAGGAGGAAGTAGCACTAGCCATGCAATGAGGGACATGTCCTCAAGTGCTCTTCTGTTTTCTCAGGTAGGTCAAACACAATCAATTGCAAGGAGGCTGAGAAAAGCAGAGGCCCCCTTTTTGGACCCCGTGCTGAGAAATAGGTAGAGAAAAGGAAGGTCGGGTATCAGTACACCATCTAATAATTTCCTTGGTTTCCTACTAGGCCAATTCAATGTTAAGAATCGAGTAGCATAAATACTTATTATGGTTCAAGTGTCATCTGAATATAATCATTGCTCTGGAATTCTCTCTTTGTATTGAGCTCCTTGAAGTATTGTTTTAAAATTAAATGTGTAATGACTCTTCCTGATTACCAAATGATCAACCTTTTGAAGGAAATCTAGAAGGTCTAAGTACTTATGTACAATTTGATTAAAGGAGGTCTGTATCAGATTATCACAAATCAGATTTCTAATATAATAAACAGAACTACAAAGAAAAAAATCCTTGTAAAAATTCTCTAGCCCATAAAACATTCAAATAAAATACAGCAAATACAGTAACATTCTGCGGAGAATTTGAACAGTTTTTACGAGTATATTTTCCTAGGCTTTTGATCTACGTTAGTATTACTAACAAAGAAAACAACTGAAAATTATTCACACGCAAAATATTTACATTCAAGCAACCCTCAAATATTTTGAGGAGCCTCCTTCCACGCAGTACTCAGAGAGCCCAAGGAAATAAATGCAGCTTACTTTGGGCTCCCAAGGCTGTCGGCAGAGATTCTGGTCACTGAAGAAGATTCTTTTCCATCTGTCACGATCCAGACACATCTGTGGCAGAAATAATCCCCGAGTTCAGGAAAAGCAGAAAATAATTGTCAGAATTAGTACCATCTGGGGTTTACTCTTTTCAGACTCAGAAAACGATCATAGGACTTAGAACTACGATGGACTCTAGAGATCATCTTCTTCACTT
The DNA here is from genome assembly GCF_003254725.2 of Canis lupus dingo. Lineage (NCBI taxonomy): Eukaryota > Metazoa > Chordata > Mammalia > Carnivora > Canidae > Canis > Canis lupus. Next base: position 50,737,225 of record NC_064264.1, on the reverse strand, counting down.
ACATTCAGAACTATGTTCTCCTTGCTCAGGTCATTCTAGAAAATGGTTTTATACAGAAGAAATTGGGGCTTTTTACTCTAGACTTCTTTCGTGTCCTGTAAATCTGAACAACTATAATACCTAGCTTTTCCAAACATGATGTAACCATGGAATGCCCACCCCCTTTCATTTTGAAATGGGGCACATATTTTTTAATTTTTAAAAAATTATGGTAAAACATATAATAAGCCCCCTGGCTTCAATCAGATTACATGGTTATTTAGGGGCTTTTCTGGGGTTGCTGATAGCTTTGTCTTTTTTTCTAATGTCCCTAAGGCATTTCTGAAATTTCTAATATCTGCAGAGATGCTTACCCTTTTTACTTAGACAGCCTGTTTACTTTGGGCAGGTTTCAGGAGGAAGATGATGACTTATGTAGTAGGCAAAGGCTCTTCTACTCAAGCCACCCCTTGATAATGCTGTGGAAGAGCTGATATGAGGATTCTTGAGCAAGGGAGGGAATATATATCATGTGTAGAAGGCATATGAATTGTTGTGCCAAAAGGTGTCCTCTGCCAGATTGTGTTTTCCAAATATTGCACCACAACAGGTCCTGTCCCACATGCTCTTCTTGCAATGTGACCTAGACACTCCTCCCATGGTAGGAGAGTCTCTACCTCCTTCTCATGAGTCTGAGTGCCACTTTGACTGCTTTACCAATATAGTAGGTGGAAGTGACTCTGTGACTTCCAAGGCTTAACAATGCCACACACACTTGCCTTGGGAAGCTGATGTTTGGAATTCAGCCAGGGTGCTATGAAGAAGCCCAAACTAGTTCGTGTGGAGAGATGCCGTGGCAAGGACACATATAGGTGTTTAAGCTAAGAATCTAGCTGAGAATCCAGTTGACAGCCAGCACCAAACACCAAACATGTAACTGAAGACTCTACCAAATGATTCTAGCTCCTAGCCTTGGGCTACTTTGTATCTTCCGGTCTTCCCAGCTGAGTATCTAGACATCATGGAACAAAGACAAGCCAGCCTTGTTTCTCCTGCCCAAATTCCTGATTCACAGAATCCATGAACATAACAGAAGGGTTATTTTTTTAAGACTTATTTATTTATTCATGAGAGACAGAGACAAAGAGACAGAGACATAGGCAGAGGGAGAAGCAGGCCCCCCACAAGGAGCCTGATGTGGGACTCGATCTGGATTCCGGGATCACACCCTGAGCCGAAGGCAGACGCTCAACTGCTGAGCCACCCAGGCGTCCTGGAAGGGTTATTTTATACTCCTGAATTCTGTGGTGGGTTATGAGATGATAGTAATGGAAATGAGTAAGAACAAGAGCTATACATTTTATTTGTTGGATTTTTCTCTGCCCATTCCAGGAAAGCCTTTATGTTTCCTTTCCCTAAAAATAGACTTTTCTGGAACCCTATCTCTCTTTTTTTGGGGGTTACATCCCAAAGATGGAAAGGAAGAAAATGAGTATGTGAGAGAGGGGGGAGGGGGATGGAAAGGCATGGAGAAGAAACGCAGAAGAAATACAAATAAGGGAGGATCCCCTAAACTAGTATACTAGAGCAGGGTAGAGGCAGGAACTTACAGCTCGCCACCAGGTCCCCCATGATGGCCACCAAAGGTAGCCTAACCACAGAAGAAAGGCTGATGTCATCCTAGAGAGACTGGATTCCAGGCACAGGGCACAGCACTGGCAAAGATTTCCGTATCAGTAGTGATACAGAAGTAGCAGGACAAGCAATTTGCTTTGGCAATGGGATTCTCAAGGGTAACCAGGGCAGACCACAGATCTGCTCCCAGGATAGCTACCTGCTAACTACCCCACAGCCTTATTATTTAATGAGGGTACCCCAAAGTGATTGAATGCATTTTTTTTTGCCAGATAAAATGGTGACTTGGACTTTAATTTGATATAAAAGAAATGAATGTCCCATGGCAGATTGTCAACCCCTTTTATATGAAACTCATAAAAATCATCACATAGAGACATTTTAAAAAGTACAAAAATGAATGAAAAGAAAGAAAACACTGGGACAACCAGAAACTGTAAAGACTCTCTTAAAATTACAAAGTAGGCAAGAATACATTAAAGAAGAAAAACTGCAGTCCAGGATGAAGATGGGAGAATTCTGCTAAAAGCCTCAAGGGCACACCAGACCAAGTGGGAGGGAATCCAGAAGGGGGCACCAGCTCAGAGCCACCAAGGCAAGAACAGCAAGCAGCCCCTGAGCATCCCGCCTCCTCCCCAGGCATGGCAGCAGGCAGCCACGGTACAGATTCTTACCTTTCACAAAGCAGTGGGCACAGGAACTCTGGGAGAAAGAGAGAGAGGGCAGGGACCTGGTGTCCCTTAAGGACATATACTGACACATCACAGAAGCTCCTGCCATGCTCACTAAAAACATGAGTACAAGCCTGAATGGCAGTCCCCACACTCCCTCACCCAGTCTGCATAAATTGTAACAGCACATCTGTAACACAGAATCTTATCATTAAGGTACCTAAGCAAGAATCAAATATTTGAAGAGAGCCAACACCATCAGATAGAAGGAAGGGCACCTGGGTGGCTCAGTGGTTGAGCATCTACCTTTGGCTCAGGGTTTGATCCCAGGGTCCTGTGATCGAGCCCCACATTGGGCTCCCTGTGAGGAGCCTCCTTCTCCCTCTGCCTATGTCTCTGCCTCTCTCTGTGTGTCTCTCATGAATAAATAAATAAAATCTTTAAAAAAAAAAAAGAAAAAGAAGGGAGTGGGGAAATAAATGGAAAAAAGGAAATGTACAACTAAAGAAGCAGATTGAATAGTGCAATCATAGAAGGGTTTTTTTTTAACTATAGCAAAGGTTTAAAGAAATAATGCAATCAAAAGAATAGATAGATAGAACTAATAAAAGCTGTTGGGCATTAAAATTATACTTGTTGAAATTGAAAGCTTAATATGATGTATAGAGAAGCAGAATGGGCACAGCTGAGGAGCAAATCAATTGGAAAATGAAGCTGTAGAATTTGCTCAAAAGACAGGAATTAAGATACTTCATAGAATAAATCTAATTCCGGTATCCATTACAAAAAAAGAATTGCAAAAGAGTCTACAGAAAATGAAAACAAAATTTAAAGAAATAACTGATTAGAAAATTACAGAACTAAAGTAAAACATGAGGTCTGTGGAAGAACTCATCACCCAGTAGGATCATTTCTTAAATTATTCAGACACAATTGATATTAGAAAACAGTTGTGTCCACATGGCTTAGCTCTTGGGACCAAGAACCAAAACCACCTGTTTCAACATGACTTGTTTGTAGCAGGAAATCCTTGCCCAGAAAGATAAGGCTCTAAATCAATAAATACTTGCCTTTTTCCTCAGAAAACTCCTGAAAACCAATTTGTCTGGGCAAAGGGTGTATGCATCTGGGCAAACAGTTTTCTTCTCTCAACAATAGTGTTTACACCTGAGCAAACAGCTCATTTATCAACAACAGTATATATGTCAATATTTGTTTTGAGCTTCACTGTGTCCACCAAAACTAAGCTATTAGTGAGGAATTTTGCCCAATCCTAGTCAGTTCCCTGCCTTGAAAGACCTGCCTTAAATCACATGAGCCCTGACTCCAGAACCCTATAAATACCTACCTTGGCTTTCCCCTTCTGAGGCACTCCTAAGAGCCTCTCTTAGGTGAAGGTCTCCCTTTCTGCAGTAGGTTTAATAAACTCAGCTTTGCTCATCAAAAAAGTTACTTCCAGTAGACATTTTGGGGAGTGGGCTATTGAAAATCCATGGAGAAACTTCATTAAAGTAAAAAAAAACATCCTAAACCCTCCAGAGAGGTATGTACTGGTTGTCTGCAAAGGAAGATGAACCTGGTTGATGTCAGGCTTTGTGGCAATGGCAGTGGATACAGAAAGACACCGAAGCAATCATCTTCAATATATAAAGGAGAATAACCTTTGAGCCTAAAATTCTATACCCAGACAAACTAACATTTAAAACAAAGGTCAGCAGGGACACCTGGGTGGCTCAGTGGTTGAGCGTCTGCCTTCGGCTCAGGGAGTGATCCCAGGGTCCTGGGATCGAGTCCTGCATTGGGCTCCCTGCAAAGAACCTGCTTCTCCCTCTGCCTACGTCTCTGCCTGTCTCTGTGTCTCTAATGAATAAATAAATAAAATCTTTTAAAAATATAAAAAATTAAAAAAAAATAAAACAGAAGTCAGCAAAGTATGGCCAGTGGACCAGCCACCTGTTTTTATAAATAAAAATGTCTTGGAACACAGCATGCTCATTCACTTACCTATTGCCTTTATATATGTAGTCTGTGGCTGCTTTTGTGCCACAATGGCAGAATTGAGTGGCTGTAACTGAGACCATATGGCCTGCAAGCCTAAAATACTTATTATTTGTACCATTTAAAGAAGTTTCTGGGGGTTCCTGGCTGGCTCAGTTGGTAAAGCATGTGACTCTTGTTCTCAGGGCCATGAGTTCAAGTTTCATGTTAGGCGTAGAGCTTACATTAAAAAAAAAGTTTCCTGACATCTGCTTTAACATAAAGACACTTACAGACATAAGCTCTTATGAAGTTTACTATTCAGTGACTCTTCTTGGAAGCATCATGATGAAAATTATGGGGGTAGGGAGAAGGGAGTTTCAGGATAAAGAGGGAAGATTTATAAAGGAACAAGTGACAATCACAGTGGTAAAATTAATTGTTACATTAAAATAAGTATTAAAGGGGGCACCTGGGTGGCTCCATGGTTGAGTGTCTGCCTTTGGCTCAGGGTGTGATCCCAGGGTTCTGGGATCAAGTCCCACATCAGGCTCCCTGCAGGGAGCCTGCTTCTGCCTCTGCCTATGTCTCTATCTCTCTCTGTGTGTCTCTCATGAATAAATAAATAAAATATTTTTTAAAAAAGTATTAAATATTTAAGTTTTAAATAAGGTATCCAATGCAGGTGGAATTTTATGGAGACAAGTGAGATTGTGAATAGGTAGGGAAACTCTAAAGGGGAATAAAGTTCTTGCCTTTTTGTTGGGAGTGTGGATGATCGAAGATAAAACTAATTCCAGGCAAAGTTTATTACTTCCGGATTATTTCCAAGTAATTATGCATTCTAGACAATGTTTAGCATTTAATGTAAGCATTACAAGATTACATATAAGGGTAAGCATTACATGTCTACAAGGGTAAGCATTACAAGCTTACATTTTTAAACTTACGGAAGGAAAAAGCAGAAAACAAACAAAAAACCAGTTAACTCAGTTATACACAACTTAAAGGCATAGTAAGAGAAATGCAAATAAGGCAGCAGGAATAAACCCGAACATGTCTATGAATTTGATCCATATGACTCAGGTTACTTTTAGTTCATCATTGTTTACCACGTGCATCCTTCGTGACTGGCATTCTTATAGGCTCTAGAGACAATTAACAGAAGCTTACATTCCAGTAAAGACACAGACACAAACCTATAGGTATGTAATATAATCTCACATAAAGGTGCTATCCAAAAACAAAAAAAATCAGGAGTACTTGGGTGGCTTAGTCGGTTAAACATCCAGCACTTGGTTTTGGCTCAGGTCATGGTCTTGTGATCATGGGATGGAGCCCCGCTTCAGCCTCTGCATGCAGTGTGGAGTCTGCCTTAGATTCTCTCTCCCTCTCCCTCCTACTCACTCTCTCTGTCTCTCTCTCAAATAAATAAATAAAATCTTAAAAAAAAATAAAAAGCAGAGGAAAAGGCTGGAGAGCGATGTAAGTTGGTCACCTTGGAGGCTAACAATATGTCAGTCCAAACAATATGTGATGGGTCTCAGATTAGGGTGATATTTGTGGAAGCAATGGCAGTGATAGCATTTGGGGGAGATTATAAAGAGAAAGATGACAGGATTTGCAGACAGAACCTATGAGAGGTACGGAAGGGTCAGATTACATTGACACATTACAAAGGAACATTCAGTTCTGTGTTAAAACATATGGACAAGCGCACGATCAGCCATATTATTTGTAATATTTGAAATTGCTATCCATCATGTATTGCAGGGTTCTTGCCTCACAGAGTCGAAGAATGAATCTCTTGGACAATAGGGTGAAGCAAAGTGAAAGTTTATTAAGTGAAGGTGAGAACAGAAAGGAAAGCTCTGTAGAGTGAGAGGGTTCCTGAATAGGTCACCACTGAGGACTTTTATGGTTGGTCTTTTATAGAAAACTGACCAGGGAAGAGAGTTAATAAATATTCGAGCAGAACTCAATAAAATAGAGACCAGAAGAACTGTGGAACAAAACCAAGAGTTGGTTCTTTGAAAGAATTAATAAGATAGATAAACTATTAGCCAGCCTTATTAAAAACAAGAGAGAAAAGATTCAAATTAATAAAATCACAAATGAAAAAGGAGAGATCACAACCAATATCAGGGAAATACAAATGATTTTAAAAACATATTATGAGCAGCTACATGCCAATAAATTAGGCAATCTAGAAGAAATGGACACATTTCTGGAAAACCACAAACTACCAAACCTGGAACAGGAAGAAATAGAAAACCTGAACAGCCCAATAACCAGGAAGGAAATTGAAGCAGTCATCAAAAACCTCCCAAGACACAAAAGTCCAGGGCCAGATGGCTTTCCAAGGGAATTCTATCAAACATTTAAAGAAGAAACAATACCTATCTACTAAAGCTGTTCTGAAGGATAGAAAGGGACGGAAGACTTCCAAACTCGTTTTATGAGGCCAGTATCACCTTAATTCCAAAACCAAAGACCCCACCTACAAGGAGAATTATAGACCAATATCCCTGATGAACACAGATGCAAAAATTCTCAACAAGATACTAGCCAATAGGATCCAACAGTACATTAAGAAGATTATTCACCATGACCAAGTGGGATTTATCCCTGGGATGCAAGGCTGGTTCAACACTCGTTAGCAATCAACGTGATAGATCATATCAACAAGAGGAAAAACAAGAACCATATGATCCTCTCAATAGATGCAGAGAAAGCATTTGACAAAATATAGCATCCATCCTGATCAAAACTCTTCAGACTGTAGGGGTAGAGGAAACATTCCTCAGCATCTTAAAAGCCATCTACGAAAAGCCCACAACAAATATCATTCTCAATGGGGAAACACTGGGAGCCTTTCCCCTAAGATCAGGAACATGACAGGTATGTCCACTCTCACCACTGCTATTCAACATAGTACTAGAAGTCCTAGCCTCAGCAATCAGGCAACAAAAAGACATTAAAGGCATTCAAATTGGCAAAGAAGTCAAACTCTCCCTCTTCGCCGATGACATGATACTGTACATAAAACCCAAAAGACTCCACCCCAAGATTGCTAGAACTCATATAGCAATTCGGCAGTGTGGCAGGATACAAAATCAATGCCCAGAAATCAGTGGCATTTCTATACACTAACAATGAGACTGAAGAAAGAGAAATTAAGGAGTCAATCCCATTTACAATTGCACTGAAAAGCATAAAATACCTAGGAATAAACCTAACCAAAGAGGTAAAGGATCTATACCCTCAAAACTACAAAACACTTCTGAAAGAAATTGAGGAAGACACAAAGAGATGGGAAAATATTCCATGCTCTTGGATTGGAAGAATTAATATTGTGAAAATGTCTATGCTACCCAGGGCAATTTACACATTTAATGCAATCCCTATCAAAATACCATGGACTTTCTTCAGAGAGTTGAAACAAATCATCTTAAGATTTGTGTGGAATCAGAAAAGACCCCAAATAGCCAGGGGAATATTGAAAAAGAATACCAGAGCCGCGGCATCACAATGCCGGATTTCAATTTGTACTACAAAGCTGTGATCATCATGGTACTGGCACAAAAACAGACACATAGATCAAAGGAACAGAAGAGAGAACCCAGAAATAGGCCTTCAACTCCATGATCAACTAATATTCGACAAAGGAGGAAAGACTATCCACTGGAAAAAAAAGTCTGTTCAATAAATGGTGCTGGGAAAATTGGACAGCCACGTGCAGAAGAATGAAACTAGACCATTCTCTTACACCATACACAAAGATAAATTCAAAATGGATGAAAGACCTAAATGTGAGGCAAGCATCCATCAAAATCCTAAAGGAGAACACAGGCAACACCGTGTTTGAACTTGGCCACAGCAACTTCTTGTAAGATACATCTATGAAGGCAAGGGAAACAAAAGCAAAAATGAACTATTAGAACTTAATCAGGATAAAAAGGTTCTGCACAGCAAAAGAAACCATCAACAAAAATAACAGACAACCTACAGAATGGGAGAAGATACCTGCAAATGACATATCAGATAAAGGGCTAGTATCCCAGATTTGTAAAGAACTTATTAAACTCAACAGCGAAGAAACAAACAACCCAATCATGAAATGGGCAAAAAAACATGAACAGAAATTTCATCAAAGAAGACATACACATGGCCAGAAGCACATGAGAAAATGCTCCACATCACTTACCATCAGGGAAATACAAATCCAAACCACAATGAGATACCACCTCACACCAGTGAGAATGGGGAAAATTAACAAGACAGGAAACCACAAATGTGGGAGAGAGTGAAGAGAAAAGGGAACCCTCTTACACTGTTGGTGGGAATGTGAACTGGTGCAGCCCCTCTGGAGAACTGTGTGGAGGCTCCTCAAAGAGTTAAAAATAGAGCTACCCTATGACCCAGCAATTCCACTGCTGGGGATTTACCCCAAAGATACTGATGCAGTGAAACGGTAGGACACCTGCACCCCAATGTTTATAGCAGCAATGTCCACAATAGCCAAACTGTGGAAGGAGCCTCGGTGTCCATCGAAAGATAAATGGATAAAGAAGCTGTGGTCTATGTATACAATGGAATATTCCTCAGCCATCAGAAATTACAAATACCCACCATTTGCTTCAACGTGGATACAACTGGAGGGTATTATGCTGAGTGAAGTAAGTCAATAGGAGAAGGACAAACATTATATGGTCTCATTTGTTCAGGGAATATAAAAAATAGTGAAAGGGCTTATAGGGGAAAGGAGACAAAATGAGTGGAAAATATCAGAGAGGGAGACAGAACATGAGAGACGTCTAACTCTGGGAAACGAGCAAGGGGTAGTGGAAAGGGAGGTGGGTGGGTGACTGGGTGACGGGCACTGAGGGGGGCACTTGACGGGTGCCCTCAGCACCAAGGGCCGAGCACCGGATGATATGCTATATGTTGGCAAATTGAACTCCAATAAAAAGAAAAGAAAAGAAAACTGACCAGGGGACTTGGTAAATATCTTGTAACATTTAAGACAACAAAATGGATTTGTATATATTATGGAAATATCTAGACTATATTTAGAACAAACAAAGTGGATTTGTTATGTTCCCTTCTCTCTGGCTAATACCTTGTCCATAACATTTTTCCACATCTGGGATATCTGTGAGCCTCGTTACTTAGCCCCCTTGAATGAGCCTGGTCACATGGCCCCTACCTGTCTCTCCCTACCTAGCCTTGCCTGTCCTTTATTCACATGGACAACAGAGACTTTAAAATGCCAGTAAAATCTTGAACATAGCATCTCACATCCTAAAGAGGGCTCAAACTTGCCAAGGAAGGAATATTCCCTCAGGACAATGGAGAGTTCTCAGAAGCTGTTCTAAGGACCGCCCTTGTTGGGCACTCTAGAGCAATTTCCTGTTCGAATTAATAGATTAGCTCTTGAGAGGTCACGACCGTCGTTCTGCACAGGTGTGATTGATGAAAAGCTGCACAGTTGCTTGGGGAACACAGTGATTTATTCCACCTTTGAGGTGGAAGGAGTGGCCACCGCAGCTGCCTCACAGTCGCTGGGAAGCAAGGAAGGCTGCATTGGCGCTGTATTCGAAGCTAGTCATTTGATGCATCACGTCCACCAGCAATCTTTAACGTTTTTTCACTGGTTTTCCATCAAGCAGCCACTATAATTACAAACAGACCTTTGAATCGTAAATATTTCAAAGAGATATCACAAGAAATAAATGGAAGTTGATTTTAGGCTTTATCTTTTTGTTGTTGTTGCAACTTTCTTTCAGATGAAAACAATATAAATCTTAATACTTCCGCTTTTCTGACCAAATTTTCCAGCAGTTTTCACATGGAATAGAGAAAAGACATCTCTTATCTTCTAAAATGCTGTATTAAGGAAAGTAGATGGTGGCTGGAAAAACCCTTCCCTCCTCAACCTGATGTTCTGTTTTACTAACAGGTTTCCTGGAAAACAGTTAACAGATTGCAGGAGAATTAGACATGGGACAGTTAGGCTTGAGAAGGGAGAGTAGCCAAAATATAACTGATTCCAATGCCATCGGGTACAAATGCTATTTCCCTTTGCTAACTTGATTCACCTGCCCCCTACCAAGATCAAGTCAGTGGAGTTAAAAGTCCCTGACCATGTGGAGGATTCTGCTTTCCTGAGTTATTGTCCTCTCTTGCTTCTCTGTGTGTGTGTGTGTGTGTGTGTGTGCTTCCCTTCTGGCACTAGCTCACAGATATTCCTTCCCAAAGATTCAGTCCCACACCCCAGAATTGCTCAAACCACCCCCACCATCAAGCTAGACTGGACCCATCGCTCTATGATATGGAGTGAAATTGTCCCCCACAAAGTTCATGTGTTGAAGCCTAAACCCCCTATTGGCAATATTTGGAGGTGGGTCCTTTGAGTGGTAATTAGGTCTTGAGGATGGTCCCTAGGTTAGGAGGAGTGCAACAAGGAGATGAAGAGACCCAAGCTCGCTCTCTCTGCCATTGCAAGAACATAGCAACAAGGTTTGCCGATGGAGGATTCTCTCCAGAACCCGACCATGCCAGCACCTTTGTCTCAAAGTGCCAGACTCCAGAAGTGTGAGAAAAAAACTTTTGTTGTTTAAATCCCCCCAACCTGTGGTATTTTTGTGATAGCAGCCTGAATTTACTAAGCTGGCCAATCCCCCCTTTCTCTGTATTCATCTCCTGTTGCTACCATAACCAATTACTACAAACTTAGCAGCTTAAAACTATACAAAAATGCATATTTGCTCCTGGAATTCTGGGTGGGCTCAGCTGTTTCTGCTCTGCGTCTCATAGGCAGAATCAAGATGCTGGCCTGCCTGGGCTCTCTCTCATCTGGAGACCCTGGGGGGAATCTGCTTCCAAGCTCATTGATATTGTTGGCAGCATTCACAGCCTTGCAGCCAGCTATAGGACTGAGGTCTGTTTCTAGAAACCTGTCTGAACTAGTTAAGACCGCCTGAGTTCCTCATCTTGATTCCCCCTCCATCTTCAACTCAGTAATGGCACATGGAATTCTACTTACATCTGGAGTCTCTCTGACTTCTTCTGTCCTTTCTCTTGGACTCCATTCAGAGAGTGTTCTGCTTTAAGGACTCATGACAGTGTGTGTTCCCCTCTCTCCTTCCCATCTTGATCCAGAATAGTCTCCCTATCTTCATGTCAATCTGCTATCAATTACAAATTTTTATCACATCTGCAAAATCCTTTTTGCCATGTAATGTCACGTATTCACAGGCTCTAAGAATTAGGGTGTGGACATCTTTGGGGGCCATTCTATCTCCCACCCACCCCCAAGTTTCCTTTGATGTCAAGCAGATCTAGAATCTATTGTGCCTAGAGCAAGCCCTCTACACCCAGGAAAGCCTTTGAGTGCTGCACCAAGCTCTGCAATCTACCTACCACCTTGATTCCTTAATCCCACCCACTGTCCTGCCAGGGACTCAGGTCTCCTCGGCATGACCTGAGCACCCATCTGAGAAACTGGTCCTCCTCTCGCCCCCCCCCCCCCCGACCTCCCCAGGAGCTTGACCACAGGTTGGTGTTGTACTACAATTGTACAGCACTCCAGGAACTGCCTGACACCTCCAAAAATCTTTTATCGTGGTGAACTGGCCTCCAACATGCCATGTCCCCAGGATCCAGTACCACTACCAGTACTCCCAGAATCAGCCTCCATTTTCTCCCCACTATGGCCACCAAAGAGACTTTCCTCACTAGGGCTAGCAGCAGAAAAACAGAACAATAATCCAATAAAGTCATGGATTGCCTGTATAAAGCATAAATTAGGACCAGTTCATTTTTTTGTTGGAAATCTAGTGAATATTTCTAATGAAACCACATTTTGTAATCTAACGATGTAGGCGATATGTTCTAAATGTTGCTTGTTTTGAAACATTTCTCCCCTAAAAAAATATGTTCGAGCTCTCTTCTCTCTAAACCCAGATAATATAAACACACCAAGAATTTATACAATAGAGATTCAGTATTTCCCAACTTCCTTATCATTTCTACCCTGCTTTCAACTCCTACTCAGTGCATTTCCCTAAGGGAGTCTAACTTCTTACCTGATTCACAAACAAAATCCTGACACAAAGAACAGCCACAAAATCTGTAATAAGAAGGGAAGGGAATCTGCACACAAATGTAAACAAACATGCTCCTTGACACTAACCAGGGGTGGCTAGATAACTGATCTATCTCTCCAACTTGGTCTTCCATCCCCCCAAGTCTTGAATGTTTCCATACACACAGTCCACCCTGTGACCTCGAAGACACACAATGTGAGATAATTTAAGTATTTATTCTGTGGTCCTTTTCTTGGTGTTAATTTCATATAAGTATCCACAATTCACAATCCAGAAACTCAGGTGCAAAAAGCCCCCATCTCTTTATTTACATCAATCAGTCTGATTTCTGATTCAATTCCAATAATGCCAGTCTGGTAGAAAATGGAACCTTGATCACTTTCAGGGTTTCCCGATGGTTCCCTGGGGTGCTCGCATGGAGGTTTGTCACAGTTCTGTGATGAGTCCCCTGGACAAGGGTTATCAGGTTGTCATTTCTCCTTGCATGGCCGAGGAGGCTTACTGAGGCTCTGCTGTTGCCATCCACATGTGGGAGCCTAGCTGGGTCCAAGGACTTCTGGGAAGACATAACCAAGACACTTTCCTCCAAGACCCTGAGACTTCCCTCTCCTTTGATCTAAATTCTTTCTAATCTGTGATGGAGAGTGGCCCAGATGGAGCGGGGAAAGCTCCATCACACCTCTCATTCCTCCAAGCAGATCTCCAAGCAGAAGAGTCTTACTGGGGCTTCCTGATCAGGGACCCACAGTCTTATCTCTTCAATGGGCTGGGCTTGGAAACAAATCAGTCAGCTGCAAACCTTCTCTGAACAAGGAACATCATGGTCTACTATCTGTTTAAATAAGTGAGAGGAAGGGAGAAAACTGGACTGAAATACAAATATCTCAAAATGCTGCTTAGCCAATAATAATGAAATATGCAGCCTTTATACTCAAAACAGTTTATGCTCATGTTTGACAGAGAATGCCTGAAGTCTGGATGAGCCCCTTCCAGTTTCGGTGGTTCAAGTTTTTCTTCAATTCGTAAGCTAAGAGGGGAGATCTAAGCTATATCTGCCCAAACTGTTCTTTCCCCTTGAAGGTAAAACAGCATCTCTCCTTCTGTCAAAAGTCTACAAGTTATTTTACCACTAGTGTACAAAAATTTTAAAAAGAAATTATTTAGGAGAGTACCATAGGTGTTTTTCAGCTAGTTGCTGCAAGTTTGCACTCCCAACCTTCCCTGATAGAATGAATGGGTCTTTCCTTTATTCCCACACAGTGTGCAGTTTTTGAGGTATCTTTAGCACTTACTTCCTTCTGCCTTCTCTATGTGTCCATAAATGAAGACCACCCAACTAAGAGTGGGCAAAGGCTACTTATTTAGAGCTTGCCATGACAAGGGAGTGGACCACCACTTGTATTTCAGAGACTGCAAGGAGACAGCAGAGTGGAAGTGCTTTATAATAGAAGAAGAGAAGGCTCCAGGGGTGCCCTGATTGGCCTGGAGAAGCTGGAGCTAGGTCAACAGGGAGGAGGGAATCCTGAGCAATTGGTTTGGGGCACATATTTGGCTTACTGTGGTTGGTGCCAAGGTGGAAGCAGAGACAAAAAGAGAATTAGGGAACTGTAAGATTTTTTTGGGGGGGGGGAACTGTAAGATATTAATCAAATCCTGGCCACTTGGGGCCAATCATTATAGAAGTTATTGTATGGCTTCCTGGGCTGGTTGCCAGAAATAGTGGTCTGACTTCCTACGAGTCTAACCTATAGATAGTAGTCTGGTCTTCCGAGCTGCTTACTGTAGATAGTGGATTGTTTTTCCTGAGCTGGCTGCTGCAGATTTGAGGTCAGAATTTTATTTTTATAGTTTAATTTTCTTTTATTATAGGTCTGGCCATTGTCCATTTTATATTCAGTCTCTCATCTATTATAGTTGCCTATTTATGTTCATGATTATAAGCTCCTTGAGAACAGAGATCAACTCCTTGTGTTTGTGTTTCCAAGACCCAGAGTCTAAGATAATTATTTTGAGAATAAAACTGAATCCATCTCACATATGTTTTGGGAAGTAAGTTGACTATATTTCATTTTCCCTATTATGATCATTGGCTTTATTTTTCCCTTTAGCACAAAATTCTAAATGCACAATACTATACCGTCCAGCATTTGAAGCAAGACATTTGAAGCAAGCTCCCTCTGCTAACAATTCTCCAGACTCCACTTGTGGCTGATTTGACCTCAATGATATATCTGTCCTCTCATCATCTTTGTATATCTCCCCTTGCCTGGATTCGGTTGAAATTAAGATGACAGGTCACCAATGAGAGGCAAAATACCATCTCACTGGGCTCATGAATCAGTGTTTTATTGTTATGAAACTGAACTCTATCTACCTTTCCCAAGTTGGCTTAAAAACAAGATGCATTTGTATTGAACCGCTGTTTCCTTGTATGATTTCTTTCTGGAGCATGTTTTCATTGAACTATACATTTTTACAGCTATATTTTGATTGCCTGTATGGGACTAACATAACCCTCTCTAAGAAAAATAAGATCGGTGGTTTAGGGGATCGAAGAGATGCTTTCATGATTTTTTAAAATTGTTTTCTTTTTCTTTTCCACATAGATATTCATGCCAGAAACCTGGGTGTAATTCTAGCTTCTCACCCCTCCCTCATTACCCACACTGAGGCATCACACTGCCATTATTACCTAAATATTTCAAACACCTCTTTTCTCTTTCTTCCCATTGCCACCACCTTGGTACAGCAGACACCCCTTACCCCCATCCTGGACAGCTATAAATGCATCTTGCCTAGTGTCCTGACTCCAGTCAATGCCCTACACTGGCAAAGAGGATTTTTCCACACTGAACATCTAGGCACATCACTACTCTGCTTATATCCTATGATGGATTCCCTACCACTTGCCATATAAGTCAAAATTGTGACCATGATTTTAGTGATCTAAGAGCCATCTGACACTTCTTCAATCTCCACTCTATCTCTCTAGAAGCAGACAACTTCAGCCACATGGGACTAAGTGCCAGTCTCTAAAAGGACCCAAATTCTCTTGCTCACTTGCTTTTGCACCAGAATCTCATTCTACTTCATGATTCACATAAGTGGCTAGTCTTCCCTGACCTTCTTTCCCCAAGACTGAGTTCTATTTGGTTTTCATTCCTAGTACTTAGCAAAGTAACTAAGGCAGAATGGGCAGGCACTACCTACTGCTTTGATGCAATAAAGACATACACAACTTACATTACGTGCATATCATCTCCTAAACCAGGAGCTCATTAGACATTAAGCCCCTTAACATCCTGCTTCCCACCTAGTCATACCTTGGAAACTATACTTTTTGGTTTGCCTCCAGACAATGGTGTGGTGAGCTTTGTTTGGTAACCGGTTCTCTTACAGGACAAAGCCCTGATATGTAGCATCTGCCGATTTCTTCAGTGTAAACTCTGCCACGCAGGACCAGCTACATAATTTATGGGCCTGCCACAAAATGAATATGTAAGGTTGATTGTCAAAAAATTATTTAGACTGTCAAGCGACAAGAAAGCATTAAACCAAACATGAGTTCTTGTGCAAAGACACAGATTTCACATTCAAGGAGCACTCGCTTTGGCCAATGAACTCCAATTTGGGGGGATTTGCACAATGAGCTTGTGCACAGGCAAGCCGTTTCCAGAATACTACTGCCTCCAGAGTACTTAGCATCACACAAAAGGCCTTCTCTTTCTACCTCTACAGCCCCAACTTCCAGTCCCTACCTCACTTTCCTCTACAGGAATTGCTTGTAGTTCCTCCAACTGCATCATGTTTTTTATGCTATGCTATTTTGTTCATGCTGTTTCCTCTGACTGCATTTCCTTCTTTCCACTCCTTCCCAAAGTTATCCTCTAAATGGCTTCAATTCATCCTTCAGTGCTCAGTGCAGACAGGAATTTTCTCCTCCGGAAAGTTTCCTCTGAAATCCCTTCGACCAGGAGATTCTTCTAGATTGAAGGAAGGGTAAAGAATGGAGAGCAAGAGGTCAGCCTGTTACACATTTCTCCCCTTGCAAAAGGAACAGTAAGAATCAGAATACCTTTGTTTATATTTCAAAGACTGAGTATATTTTGATGTAAAACGTGCCGTGAACTAAAGATAACTATGAAGAGATCCTTTTCTCCCCTATTAGTGGCTTTCCCAGGTAAGAGAATTCAACCTGCCTAATTGGTGCCCCTTTAGCTTTGGTCTGAACACAAATAACTAGGTCTCCCCTCTCTGACTCTCTTCTCTCTCTGTCTCTAATTGAGGTAAAATTCACATAAATAAAATTCACCATTTTAAAGTGTACAATTCAGTAACATTTACGGTATACTCAAGGTTGTACAATATCACCTTTATCTAGTTCCAAGACATTTAAATTTTCATTACCCTAAAAGAAACTCCATGCCTATCCTCATTGTCCAAGGCAACCACAAATCTGTTTTCTGTCTCTGGATTAATCTCTTCTGGATATTTCATGTAAATGTCTGGAATGTCCTATCAATGACTGGGTTCTTTCACTTTGCATGTTTTCAAGAGTCATCCATATTGTAGCATGTGTCAGAAATTCATTATCTTTTACAGTTGAATAATATTCTCTTACATGGATCACATTTTGCCAATCCAATTCCTCAAATAATGGACATCTGAGTTGTTTCTACCCTGCAGCTATTGTGAATAATGTTGCAACACATTTCTGTGTAGACATGTTTTCATTTCTCTTTTCTCTCTCCTATCTACCTAGGAGTGGAAATGCTGGATCAAAATTCCATATTTAACTTTTGGAGGAGTCACCTCGCTTTTTAAAGTGCCAGATGTAAGGAGTGTTCAATCTGTTTGAAACATGCTGCTGGCAATGGAGAACTGGAATGGGCTTTCTGTAACCTCCAGCAGTGTCCCTTCCTCTCTGCTGTGTGGTAAGACCTCTGTGTATCACACCACATTGTACTGAAATTATCCATTTCCAATGGCAGTAATCTGACTAGCCTGCAAGTCTTTGCACAGCAAGAGCCAGTGTCGTATTTAGCACTATGCCTAGCACATAGTAGGAGTTCAAAAACATTGGTGAGTCTAAAGGAACTCATGAATGATTAAATTAATTTAGGCATCATGCTTCAGTGTTTTGGTCTTCATTTACTAAATACAAAAATTTTCCCCAGGATCCCCACAGAGAGCTGCTGATAAGGCACAGCACCATCGTCTAACATGAGGGGCGTGTAAATTTGGAAAGCAATAAACCCCAGATATACTAATAACAATGACAACAACTCTGCTCTGGGGTGGTACATTTAACTTGTGATTAAATTAAAAGTGAAGCGCCCCTGAGTATTTCTCAGTTCTTAGTACAAGGGCTCATTATCTTAAGC
Organism: Canis lupus dingo; assembly: GCF_003254725.2. Taxonomy (NCBI): domain Eukaryota; kingdom Metazoa; phylum Chordata; class Mammalia; order Carnivora; family Canidae; genus Canis; species Canis lupus. The sequence continues at coordinate 50,719,468 of NC_064264.1, read as the reverse complement.
CAAATACAATCTTAGATAACACTGACAATAAAGCTAAGTGTTGTGTCTGTAAGAAAAATTATTTCAGTGATACTCTGGTTGTATTATGTTTTTATCATTCAGAACGTTTGGCCTGTAAGGTCACCCCCACTCTGCTTCAGCAGAATAATGAGTATATTGTAGGATCATGAAGAAGGACACAGTTAATTTTTTAAATGTGCAGTAAACTCAGGCCTACAGTTAAATGGAACAGTTTCACAGCTCAGTACTCCCAGCTGGCTGCTCAGTTGGCATTAGGTGTTATCTAAATGCAATGCATGCCATTCAAGAACCCGTTGGAGGAGACAACACGCCACTCTGTGAAACTCCCTGTCATTGCAATGAGGAGACCTCTTTCTCCCTGCTGTAAACTCTCTGTTGATGTTGAAATGCCGAGGCTAAGAATGATCAAATACCAATTAAGCCACAGCAATCTAAGAATTATGCAAGATGATGACTAGGAAGGGACTGTCTAGCCCTGAGAGATAAATTGTGAAGCATGTAAGGGGAAGAAATATTAATTCTGGGTTAAAATGGGTGGTTTCAGTGAGGCAGAACACAGGTGGAGACCAGGTTCACCATTTCTTTCTAAATCCTCCTTCTTTCTGTGCATATGGTGTCCCCGTGTCTCCACATGCCGAGACTCAGGACAAGGCATCAGCTTAGGTGCCTTTTCTCTCAGCCTTGGTGTTAGTCCGTCCTGTGCCTATAAGTCCTCCTCACGTGTGTGCCATCCTTCACCTCCTGCTGCCGCGTCCTACAAACATTTTAAGCTCATGGTAATGGGGTTATTGAAAGAGCCTTCTAGCTGACTTACCACATCCAGATTCCCTACATTCTAACTTATTTATCAATCCCCTTCACACAGAGGCTAATTCACATTGAGAAACTGCTAATGAGGGCCTGCTCCCTCCAGAATAAAGTACTAATGCCTTGCTGGGCTGTCAAAGCCCTCCGTAACCTGGCCCCGACTTACCTTTCTCCACCACAGTTAAAGTGAGCTATTTCTGTTCTCAACACACGTTCTTACGATTTCAGCAGGGCTTCCCCAGGGTCCTTGACATGATGATTAGTGTGCATGACTTATGGAGGCAGCTAGACACAGGAGGGAAAAAAGCGAAGAAGGTGTGTCATTTCTGGTTGGGAACATAGGCCTGATCCAGCATGGGGAAGCTGCAACTTTGAAGTCAGCCTCAGAAACAAAGTTATTGGCCTTCTTACTCCTGCACCAGCAAGTCCTTGGCTAGGGGCTGGGTAGGGAAGGTGAGATGTAAACTCTAGGCTTTTCTGGATCTCTGTGCAAGGAGACGAAACTGGCCCAAGTAGTCCAAAGGCAGTCCTCCAAGAGTCAAAGGTGCAGAGCTGTTGAAAGCAAAACATATCACAGTCGGTGTAGGGGGGTGAAAGATGAAAAAAGGTAAAGGAACCTAGAGGGTTTGGGTGGAGTAGTAACAGTGCCTATCACATCTACCTGGTATCTTACTTCTACCTCATACTAGGAAAGAGCTTACTCCTGTAGCTAGGAAAGAGCTTTTCATCTCTACTTCCCCAGAGCCTGACCAGTTCCACAGCCCAGCTCAAAACTGTCAACACATCTTCCCTCACTGGCATACACATGCACACTCACACACCAAATGTCTTTAAACAGATGAATGAATAAACAAAATGTGAGATATCCATGCAATGGATTATTATTTAACCTGAAACAGGAACGAAATTCTGGTACATGTTTCCACATGGATGAAACTTTAAAATATCATGGTAATGTAAAATAAGCCAGACACAAAAGGGAAAATACTATATGTATGATTCCGCTTTTCTGAGGGGGGTAGAATTGGCCAATTTTGTAGAGACAACAAGTAGAATAGTGGTTGCCAGGGGCTGGAACGGGAGACGGGGTGTTATTGTAAATTTCCATTGGAGCTTATGAAAAGTTCTGAAGCTCACAATAATTTTTTAAGAGTGCAACAAGAATTTTAAAAAAATGCTCCCGATAAATAGAGGAGAGAGTTCTAAGGATTTCACTCATCTAAATATAAGGATATCTCAAAAAAAAAATCTAAGTTTCAATTCATTCTTCTTTCCAAAGGTGGATGCTTGGATGCTCTCCTCACCAGCAGAACCCCTTAGGAGTCCGTCACACACCCACAATAGTGCCTCCTGGTAAGTGTCCAGTAAATATGGGTGGAATGATTCTTCTCAGTTCAAAAGAAGGCCCAGAACCCAGTCTAGGATCAGGATAGAGAGCTAAATTGCTATATATAATTCAGTAACATAAAGTTTTTAGTCTTACCCAGGGGAGTTGGAAGAAAATTTTGGAGTGGATGTTAGGACAGGGCAGAAGCATGGGAAGTAGTTTAAGGGAGACAGGGTGAGAGAGGCAGCCAAGCAACACGGAAGAAAGCCAACCTTTATGAAAGTTGCCAAGTGAGCTATTCTCTGTGCTGAGCTTAGGCAAAGAACTTCAAGATGGAGATAATTAATACTGGAAATATGGAGCTAGAGATGAGCGCAAGATCAGAAACTCCAAGGAAATCCTCCAAAGTCTGTAGATAGGGTGCCTGATACTCTACTATACATGAAATGTGCACACACACACACATATGTGTGTGTATTGACATATCTGTATGCACATATATATACATACCAGGATATACCTAGTCATACATATGTACATACATATATAATGTTGTATATATAGATACATATATAAAATCTCACTGGTGTTAGAATGGATGACTAGAAAAATTATGCTCTTTGGTTTTACTGTGAAGAATTGCATGATGCATAAAATTCTCACATCCAATACACACTTGTGGCACTTCCTGCATTGGACTACAATAGTTGATAATCACTACAACTCTTTGTTAAATGCTTCGGTAATGGTCCATCTCTATCAGTCACAACATCAATAAAAGGATACGAGCTATGCACAATTCACCCACAGCAGCTTGCCCTCTCTCTGTGACTTTTAATTGAATAGCATGTCAAAATATTAAAAAATTAGAGAAAAAAAATAAAAATAAAAATAAAAAATTAGAGAATAATCATTGACTTTGTAAAGTCAGCTATCACCAACTGACAGTGATACAGAGAACCCACAGTTCAGTGTTCCTTAGAATGACCTGGGTGGGTCTTCCTAGGTACCACCTTTAAGACATTCATATTTACAGTGCACCGGATGATGAGGGTAAAGACAGGAGAAGGAAATAAAGCCATGTTAAGAGTCATATACTGCTTCCAAAACCAGCAGGACTTGGCAAGCTCAGCTATTATGGACTGAATTGTGTCCCTCCCAAATTCACATGTTGAAGCCCTAACTCATAATGTCATAATGTGACAAATTTTGGTTCCTTTTTTTTAATAAATTTATTTTTTATTGGTGTTCAATTTGTCCAAATTTTGGTTCTTTAAATAGGATCTCTAAAGAGGTGATTAAGTTAAAATGAGGCTTTTAGGGTGGGCTCTAATCCAATCATATTGGTGTCCTTATAAGACAAAGAACATTGAACACAAAAGAGACACCAGGGGTACACAGAGAAAAAAGATCACAGGAGGGACCCAGCAAGAAGATGGCCATCTGCAAGCCAAAGAGAGAGGTCTCAGAAGAAACCAAATTAACTAACACATCAATCTCAGACTTCCACCCCCCAGAATTGTAAGAAAATACATAGCTTGGCCAAGCTACACAGTCTGGTATTTTGTTATGACAGCCCTAGCAAATTAATAATCCAGCCCTTCTTACCTGTTTCAGAGCTGGCTCACAGCCTGTAGGAGTTGGTTTGAAATGTGTCATCACAATATGGCTTTCTTCATTTCTGGGATGCCAGAGTTTGGGGAGTGAAGGCTACAACTGTCTGTTTATTTGGGAAAGAGACACTGGAACACAGACTATCAACAATTGAGATAATATACTTGTGTCTGTTAAGATCTGACCACAAGCCCTCACTCTCATGTGATTGAGTGAAGGGAGTGGGCACTAGAGGCTGACTTCTTGATACCAGAAGCTGGATCAGCTTGATAAAGTGTATTCATCAGCATTTACATGAGCCAATGCTTTGTTGATTTGATTGAAATCACTCAAGTAAAAAAAAAAAAAAAAAGAAAGAAATCACTCAAGTATCAGACATCAATGACATGCTGTCCGATTGTAAACCCCACTTGTCAGTAAAGGCAGGACCCACTGGAGGAAATATAAAATGGGTAATTGGAGTTGATGGATTTATTAAAAGTTTTATTGCTGAAGTTAAGAGCTGTAATCCTTTCCTACTTATTTAGAAATCTACTGCTGTACTTTATCAAAATCTGACACCATTCTGGCAGGTATTATGAAAGTGGTTGAATAATACTCACTTAATTAGATTAATTGCCTGCTATAATTATCTAGAGAATTTCTTCGTCCTTATCTCCCTTCTTTTTTCTCGGCTCTTTCCTTCCAGGTTGTTTACCAATGGGTGGTATGTTCAAGATGGCAGGATATTGAGAGAGGGGGAGAGAGAAAGCAATTGCTAAGACATTGTCATTTCTCTTCTTTATTCACCTCTGGGCCTCTGAACCACCTCCAATGGAGGCAACATCACCACCAGGAGAGACATAGGGTTTGGTTTACACTGGAAATGAAGAGGAGGCTGGTCTGGGGTGGAGGTGGATGAGAATGGAGAGTACAGATGTGTGGAGAAAAGGGAGAAGAGTTAATAGAATTGTGTTCTTTGCCAAAAAACAGGTTGGAGTTATATTCCCATACCTGTGAATATGACCTTTGGGGAGATAGGGTCTTTGCAGAATTAATCAAGTTAAGAAGAGGCCATATTAGAACAGACTGGGCTTTAATCCAACATGACTGGTGTTCTCATGAGAAAAAGAACATTCAGGTACAGACACAGGGGGAAGACAGCCATCTGAGGTCAGAGACAGAGGCTGGAGGGAAGCTGCCACAAACTAAGGAACACCTGGAGCCACCAGAAGATGGCTCACTCACAGGGCTGGCATGATGTGGGTGTCCGGCAGTTGGCTGGGAGCTCAGGTGGGCACATGTTGTGCAGAGCATCTCACATCATGGTAGGCCAAGTTTTGAGGATAAGCATTCTAAGAGAGAGGAAGCAGAGACTACCAGTCCTCAAACTGACAATGGTTCATTTCTACTGCATTCTATTGGTTAAGTGGTCACCAGGGTGGCCCAGATTCAAAGGCATGGGAAATGAAGTCCATCTTCTAGTGGTAAAAATGACCAACAACTGGTTGCCATCTTTAATTAACTACAGACAGCTAATGGAGCTTTTAAAAATGGGAATGTCTTCTATGCTCATTAAAATTGTTTGTTTTGCTTCAATTTAAACTTATCTCCAATCTCTCTGGGGAATGTATATTGTTTATAAAAGCTTTGTATACATGGATTTTGGTTTGGGGTTTTTTTTTTTTTTTTGAAAATCCAAACAAATATTGACTTTTACCTCTAGATTAATGCAGGATAAAATAGATACAGCAAAGATATGGATGCAGAAAAGTAGAAAGGACCATGAGAACACGTCCTTGATAATTTAAAGGAAATCAATATGTTCTCTTACATTGATAAATACATAGAAATACAACAGTATTAAGTTACAGAAATAATCATTATGAATGATAAAAGTAGAAATATTTAAAATAGGGAATCTTTTTTTAGATTTTATTTATTTATTTATGAGAGACACAAAGAGAGGTAGAGACACAGGCAGAGGGAGAAGCAGGCTCCTTGCAGGGAGCCCAATGCAGGACTCAGACCCCAGAACCCTGGAATTATTCCCTGAGCCAAAGGCAGAAGCTCAACCACTGAGCCACCCAGGTGTTCCAAAATAGAGAATCTTATAGAGTAGAATTAGACACCAAGGTGGTATAGAAAATACATGAATTTTAAATGTTTTAATATTTTATTTGTAATATTTTTGAAACAAAGGAAAACTTTGTCTCTCAGGTGGGCAAAGATTAAATATATTGACAAAACCTGTTTGGGCAAGGTACTGAGAAATTGGCTTTCATGAACTGTTGCACTAAACATGAATAGGAAAAAAATATATAATAAAATAAACATGAATGGGTATAACCTCTTCAGAAATGTTTTTACAAAAATGTTTGCATATTATTACTAGCAATCTCATTTCTAGGAGTTTACCTTAAGATGATAATTTTTTGAAGATTTTCTGCTTTATCTTTAAAAAAAAAAGATTTATTTATTTGAGAGAGAGAGAGAGGAAGAGAGAGAGTGTGGGAAAGGGCAGACAGAGAGACTCTTCAAGTAGACTTGCCACTGAGCACAGAGTCAAATACAGGGCTCAGTCTCATGTCCCATGAGATCATGACCTGCACCAAAACCAAGAGGCAGATGCCCAATTGACTGAGCCACCCAGGTGCCCCCACCTTAAGATGATAATTACCAACAATGTCAAAAATGTAGGCACGAAGATGTTTAGCATTGTTTATAATGATGGACAATCAGAAGCAACCTAAATGACCTTCAATAGAGAACTAATTATGGTACAGACAATGTGATAACCCCCAATCATTATAAGTGATTTCTAGATCCACATTTATGAAGATGGATACCTAAATATTTTATAATAAGTAACATTTTAATAAGATTTTCATTTTATTTTAAAAATATTTTTATCTATTTGAGAGTGAGCAAGAGACAGCACGAGTGGGGCAGGGGGAGGAGCAGGGGAGAGTGGTAGAGTGAGAAGCAGACTCCCCACTGAGCAGGGAGCCTGATGTGGGGCTCAGTCCCTAGACTCTAGAATCACGACTTCAGCTAAAGGCAGACACTTAACCTACTCAGCTGACACACAGCTTACTGAGCATCCCACAGTATACTCACTGTATACTTATTTTAAAATATAAAGCTAACTTTGAAAAGAGCTACAGAAAACAATAACAGCATTTGCAACAGTTCAAGATTATACCTAGGCCTTTTGTATAACAACTACTTGGGAGACATGACAGCATTTTATAAAGCAAATACCATAAAGAATACAAAGCATACTTTTTTGCAAATGCCATAAGCAAACAAACAGAATGTCATCATCTGTTTTGAATGACATCATTCTACCCACTTCTCTGGAATGTTCTTCCAGAAATAAAACAACACATTTCTAGTTAGAAACCCAGAGTTTTCATATGAAAGAGAAAAAGGAAAGATTCACTTACTTGGGGGGTAACTTGCAGCAAGAAGAAAATCAGGCAAAATATTATTGAATTTCTTGTAACTAGTTGAGCCATCTTATCAACCTGGGAGAAAACCAAGGTAATTATTGCTTTTAATTTTCTAATTTCTTTCTTGAACATTTACCTGCCCTATTTATCAGAAATTTCATTATCTTCTCCCGGAAAGCTTCCTTATACCTGCCATCTCAGTGCCAAGAATTCAAAGTTCAGTTGCCTATCCCCTAGTCCCAGGCAGAGGAAAATCTGAGTTTTGCAGATCAAGCTCAGCACCATCTCTCTGGGGCCGCCACTATGCCTGACAGATGCCCAGTTGGCAGTTATGGCTTCTTGGTTTCAGACACAGTTGTATCCTGCACCTGGATCTTACAGTTATATTACCTTTACTTCAACCACATGGTTGGCTATTTTTTCCAGCATGATACTCTGCTAGAACAGATTTAGGAAGACCACGAATATTTAAGGCTTGTGCTGAGCCTAGTTCACCAGTCCAGATACATCCCCACCCAAATAGATAGATTAGATAGGTAGATAGCTAGGTAGCTAGGTGGGTAGGTAAGTGAATGGATAGATTTGAGTCCTAGGTGACCTTTTCCAGCAACTGACTTCATCTGGGTCAAAGCCATCTTGATTCATCAGAAAAAGCCTTAAGAACATGGAATCTCAGGAGTGAAAGGATAGATGAGCCTCACTCCCCTTCCTCCCAAATCTACCCACCTGCGAATTCAGTAACTGTCTCCACCAGCCAGGGGTTTTGGTACAAAGTCCAGCAAAAAGACCAGAGTAATGAATCCCTAGTCAAATTACATTTGTATGACTGAGGGGCCCTTGAGGTGACTCTTTTCTCCAGCAACCCCAAAAATTAACTCTAAAGACACTTGTTATAAAGGCTAACCTGGCTAAGTGCAGATCGCTCCTCTGTTATAAAATCCTAAATCCTGGCTAACTGGATATCATATTAAGAAGGTTTCATTTAAACAAACAAGAGGGCAGGAAAGCTGCCTGTATAACTTAAAATTTTCTCCTCTGTTCTTAATTTGTGTCAAGACCTACTCTCCTGAATCAGCCTTAATAATTCCAGGGACACATTACATACCCAAACAGCTCATGACAATGACTTCTCCCAAAATGGTAACCAAGTGACCTGAGACCTGCACTAGAAGTATTAAAGCCTTTTGTATGATTATATTCAAGCATCCCTATGTGATCTAGACCTTACTTTTTTTAGACACATACTTAGTATCTTTCTTTTGTATCATGTCAATGCATATAGAGCTAGCCCCAGCTGGATGACTATGGTTGAAATGTATTAGACATCAGTGGAAAGACCGGCAAGTGACTGCTGCTATTCAGAAAAAGTCTTTAAAACTTGGAAATAAGGTCAAAAAAAAAAAAAAAAAAGAGTAGGTGGCATGTCCCATTACTCACTTAGGTTGATTACACACCACACACACACATATATACACACAGCAAATTCATGTCCTTCCCAGAACCTCAAAGTGTGACCTTATTTGGAAAGAGGGCTTTTTGCAGATGTAATTAGTTAAGATGATGTCATACCAGGGTAGGGTGTGCCCTAAATCCAATATAACTGGTGTCCTTGGAAGAAAAGAAAGATAGAAAAATGGTCAGACACACAGGGAAGAAATGCCATGTGATGGCAGAGGCAGAGATTAGAGCAATGTGTCTCCAGGCTAAGGAACCCCAAGGATTGCCAGCAACCATGAGAAGCTAAGAGAGAAACATAAGACAGATTCTCTCTCAGAGCTTCCAGATGGAACCAGCACTCAGGACAATTTGATCTCAGATGTCTGATCTCTTAAATAGTGAGAGAATTACATTTCTGTTGTTTTGAGCTCCCCAATTTGTGGTGATTTGTTACAGCAGCTCTGGGAAGCTTAACACACTGAGGCATTGTTTAGCAGGCTCATCCAAGTATTATTAAATTTGGGGGGATTGTCACTTTATCTGCTTTTTCTACTTAATATTAATAAGAGTTCTGTCTCTGTGTGGTTACTATTAACTTTAAGCCTTATCCAGGAGAGATGCAAATAATTTCCATCTAGTAAAAAGGATAATCTTAAAGGTATCAATTGTATTCCCTGTAGACATTAACCAGTTTTATTTCACACTCGGCAGTTATATCAGAATAAGTAGCTCCTATTACTCTAATTCTTTTTTAAAAAATACTCATTTCACCATTTCTATGGTTATACCTACATTGCAAGTGTTTGCTACATTTACATTTATTCTCCAAACTGTTTCTTGCAGTGCATTTGCCTTATTTACTTTTTGTAAATTTTTTATTTAAAATTCAATTTGCCAACATATCTATTCCTCTAATTTTTATTGAACTGGTTTTACCACCTCTCTAGTTCTCTCATTAGAAAGCTGGATGAAATCTTCAACACTTTTTTATTCTATACATGTATGGGAGGCATGTTTTCAACTTTTTTGAAAATTATACCTTAACAGCACCAGAATCATTAAGATCAAGATGTCCTTTTGAGGTCATCTGATTCAGTGTCCTTCTAAAGGTAGGAAAGAATTCCCTTCTCTGTACATATGCCATAGGTTTGTTCCGCCTATGCTTAGAGATGTTGCTTAATGGGGAACTCAAGATTATTTTTAAGGTAGCCAGTTTGTTGTTAGATATTTATTATTAGAAAGTTATTTCTCAAACTGAGATACAGTCTCTTTCCAACTCTTACCCATTAGTTTTAATTGTGTTTAACTGAGTAACAGTCCTTGGGATATTTGAGATCATATCCCTACTGGTATTTTCTTCCCTGGCTAAACTGAGATTAGATTAGATTCCATAGATTAGAGTCCAATGCACACTAGAGTATTCCTAGTTGAATTTGGAAGTTAAATTTAACAAACACATTTTTTAAAAAGATTTTATTTATTTATTCATGATAGACGGGGGGCGGGGCGGGTAGGGGGCGGCAAAGACACAGGCAGAGGGAGAAGCAGGCTCCATGCTGGGAGCCCGATACAGAACTCGATCCCGGGACTCCAGGATCACGCCCTGGGCCAAAGGCAGGCGCTAAACCGTTGAGCCACCCAGGGATCCCCCAACAAACACAATTTTTGAGCTTCTATCATGTTGGGCCCTGAAGCCATAGAAAGGGAATCACACCATCTGAATTGTGGAGATAACTACATTTTTAAACAAATCTCTACAAGAACAGTTAATAGGTTGGAAAGAGTCTCACAGCTTTATGGGATCCAAGGAAGAGCCAAGAGAGGACATGATTAATTCTACCTGGGGGGTTGAGAAAGGCTGACTTCCAAAGAAAGTGCCCCTTGAACTAGGTTCTGAAAGTAAGTGGAAAGTCTCTGGAAGGTCAAGGTGTGATGGATATCCTAGACAAAAGTAGAAAAACATATGAACCAAAAAGCCAAGGGAAAATCCTCAAATGGTCAGAAGGTACTAGAGTGCCCTCCAAATTCCATGAGAGCTACAACAATATAAATGTAATTCATAAAAAATGAATTACAATCATGGACATGTAATCCATTACTAAAAATGTAGACAGGAGGGTGGTGGTCTGCACAAACACCATAAAACTTGAGCTTAAGAGCAAGAATTTGGCAATCCAAAGATATGGGAGCATATGGGAAAGAGTCTAGTATTTTGGAGGAGAAAAGCAAAACTTTGAAGAAACAGTAATCAAACAGGAGGCAATCCTGTATAATGATTCAAAAAATGGGATCTGGTGCCATGTTGCCCAGAGCAAATCCCAGCCCTGCCCTTGGCTTTCTTCATGACCTTGAACAAGCTACTTAGCATCTCTAAGACTGATTTCCCCATCTGTGAAAAGGGGAAAATTAGCACACTGCAAGGGTTATCGGATTCATATAAAATCATCTATGAACACATGTATCATATGCATATGCCTGAAGCATACTAAGCTATCAGTGAAGATTAACCATTACTATTGCTGATTATTCCATGTTTGTAATATTTATTTTAAATAGAGATTTACAGTAAGACAGCTGGAGATAAGAAGACAGGGAGAAGGAAAAGAAAATAAGCTGCTGAGCAGAGGAATATTAAAGGTCAGGCAAAGGAATATTGAGAAGAAGAAAGGAGGGGGGCACCTAGATGGCTCAGCCCGTTAAGCCTCTGTCTTCAACCTAGGTCATGATCTTGGGGTTCTGGGATCCGAGCCCTGCATTGGGCTCCCTGATCAGCAGGGGGTCTGCTTCTCTCTCTCCCTTTGTCCCTCTCCCCGCTCATGTGCTCTCTCTCTCTTTCTCTCTCAGATAAATAAACTTTTAAAATCTTTAAAGAAAAGAATAGAAGAAATGCTGAAGAGATAATGATGCAAGTTTTGACAAGGAATTTGTACAATTCTTGGTTGATGTGCACCCCAGGCCATGTAGGAGTGGAAGACAGAACTGGTTAAATCATGATCCTTGCCTGGCCAGACTGCCTGGCCCTAAATCCTAGCTCTACCCCATACAGCTGTTACTTCTCTGTGCCTCAGTGTCTACATCTATAAAATAGGGGACAATATTAGATCTACCTAATAAGGTGTTGTCTGGCCCTAATGAATTAATACACCTAATGTGCTTAGGACAGTATGGCACAGAGAGAAAGCACACTTTCGTTCCCTCTTCTGGCATAATACTCTTTCACCAGCCACTTATAGGGCTTAAAGTTTAGATTCAAATATAACTATATTGGCTAGACAAACTTGTTTGCTTAATGTATTATTACACACCTAGTGTTGAAAATGCACATTAAAAATGAAAATGTATGGAAATACTATGTAAAATATGATGCTTTAAAATGAAGCAAATAAAACCACTTAGCATTTCTCTCCAGAGCATTTTTAGTGTTTATACCAAAAAAATATCTACACTTCTCAAATATTGATTGACCTACAAAAGTTCTTACCAACTCTTGTGAAATTTGGGAATTCTAAAAACAGAGATGATCATGGGCTTCTTGAAAAGAGAAAAATTTAGAAGAAATGAAAGAAAGGAGGTGGTTAATTTTTTTTAAGATTTTATATATTTATTCATGAGATTTTATTCATATTTATTTATTTTTTATATTTATTCATGAGATTTTATATATTTATTCACACTTATTCAATATATTTTATATATTTATTCAGTATTTTATATTTTTATATATTTATTCATTTTAAATATTTTATATATTTATTCATTTTTTAAGATTTTATATATTTATTCATTCAATATTTATTTATATATTTTTTTATATATTTATTCATGCAAAGAGAGAGGCAGAGACATAGGCAGAGGGAGAAGCAAGCTCCATGCAGGGAGCCTGTGATGCAGGACTCAATCCCAGGACCCCAGGATCAAAACCTGAGCCAAAGGCAGATGCTCAACCACTGAACCACCCAGGTGCCCCAAGGTGTTAATTTAAGGGTAGATAACCAATTTGTTGACGGCAGATAAACAAATTGTTTCCCCCAAATTAGATAACACTGAATGGGAGGTTTATCTTATTTAGCATCATTAAATATTCCTTAGCTTAAGAGGAGAAAGGTATCTATTCCAACCTGTACCCTGGATTAGATTTTCTTCTTAGTTCCTCAGAGACCATAGTCCATATCATTTTACCCCCCTCCTTTCTCTTCAACCTCTCCTCTCCCTGGTTTTTACTTCTCAACATACAAATTCAACTCTTTCATGTGTTAATAGTAAAATTCTCCCTTGATGCTCTATCCCCTTCCAAATGCCACCTGGTAAAACATGCTAATGGTTACCTATCCAACATCCATTCCTCCCAACAGAAACTCCCCAAGTTGCCAGCCCACCAACTTCTCCCACCCCTCTGTGATTTAGGGAAACAAGACTGCGTTACCGTTAAGTCCTGATCAGTCTATTGTGGTTCTCTTCCATTGCTGGTAGATGATCTGTGGGTGAACATATGGCCAGGATCTCAGGTAGACAGTTTCTAGGAAAGATTTCTACCCTCCTAACAGTCAGACGTCATTGGAGAAGGTTCCTTCCTGCTTTTAGATTTTGCCTTTTTCAAATAAGACACCAGGAACTGGGAGGGCCATTTTATACCACGAAGGGAACTGAAATGCCACCCCAACATGGATGGCAGAACAAGGAGATGGAAAGAACTTGGGTCCTTGATGACTAAGCCAACCCTGGAGCAAACAACCTCTGTCCACCTTGACTCTGGCAAGAGCATAAACGTAAGGGGACTCTAAGGTTCCCTTCTTGCTTGCCACCCACCCCAGTTAGAAGTGCTATCAAGGAACACAGGTGCACTGAACAGCAGCACCAGCATTCAGGGTATACCAATGAGAGGCAAAAGTGTGGCAGCTGGGCAAGGTGCCCCATAACACCTGTCCTCAAAAAATTATGTAGTTGGGCAGCCCCGGTGGCACAGCGGTTCAGCGCCGCCTGCAGCCCCAGGGTGTAATCCTGGAGACCCGGGATCGAGTCCCATGTCGGGCTCCCTGCATGGAGCCTGCTTCTCCCTCTGCCTGTGTCTCTCGCTCTCTCTGAATAAATAAATAAATAAATAAATAAATAAATAAATAAACAAACAAATAAATAAATCTTTAAAAAAAATTACGTAGTTGCCCTCCAAAAGGCTCAAATGGTCCACCTCCCTCTAACAACTTTTGACACCTGCTACTAAAAAAAGAAAAAGGGAAAATGTATGGGGGTGGAGGGGAAAGGAAGACAATACTTAACCATCTTCTCAGTTCTAGTTCTTTCCTGCCCTGAATATCAACCTCATTAGGTATTAGTGGTTGAGTGTCAATAGTTCTTTAAATCTCCAGCTACATCCCGCAGTCGTACACTCAGTCTTGGCTCCACTAAGAAATGCTCTGGCTAAATTTGCAACAACATGGATGGAACTAGAAGGGATAATGCTAAGCGAAATGAGTCAGTTCGAGTAAAACAAATACCACATGATTTCACTCATATGCGGAACTTAAGAAACAAAACAGATGAACATAGGGGAAGGGAAGGAAAAATAAAATAAGATGAAAATTGAGAGGGAGGTGAGCATAAGAGATGCTGAACTCTAGGATACAAACTGGGGGCTGCTGAAGAGGAAGGGGGTAGAGGATGGGGTAGCTGGGGGATGGGCATCAAGGAGGGCCCTTGATAGTAATGAGTACTGGGTACTATTTGCAACTGACAAAGCACTAAATTCTACCTCTGAAACTAATAAAAAAAAAAGAAGAAGAAGAAAAAGAAGAAAGAAATGCACTGGCTAAAAGAAAGAAAAGAAAGAAAGAAAGAAAGAAAGAAAGAAAGAAAGAAAGAAAGAAAGAAAGAAAGAAAGAAAGAAAGAAAGAAAGAAAGAAAGAAAGAAAGAAAGAAAGAAAGAAAGAAAGAAAGAAAGAAAGAAAGAGAAAGAAAGAAAGAAAAAGAAAAATGGACTGGCTATTTGCCTCTGGACCTCTATGCTTCTTTTTCCTCATCCATAGGCTAAGGATAATGATATTCACTTGTTAGAGTTTCTGTGAGGATCTTTAAAAATAGCATATGCAAACACGGTTTAGAAGCACGCCTGGCACACACTAAGCACTCAACCAACCTGCTTTCTATGTGTGACAGTGACCCAAGAGGCTGTGGTCAAAGGGTGAGGGTCAGTGTATAGAGGTATTCTCTGCATCTCATACCTTTTTTTTTTTTAAAGATTTATTTAGAGAAAGAGTGTGTGTGAGTGGGAGAGGGCTAGAGAGACAGGGAGAGGGAGAGAGGGAATCCTCAAGCAGACTCCCCAGTGAGCATGGAGTCTGACTCAGATTTAATCCCAGGACCCTGAGATCAGGACCTGACCTGAAATCAAGATTTGGCCCATTGGCCACTTAACTGACTGTGCCACCCAGGTGCCCCTGCATTTTTTATTTTATTTATTTATTTATTTATTTATTTATTTATTTATTTATTTATAATAAATTTATTTTTTATTGGTGTTCAATTTGCCAACATACAGAATAACACCCAGTGCTCATCCTGCCCCTGCATTTTATACTTCTTAATAAACCACAGGACTGTGAAAGGCGGAATCAGCACTTTGTTCACTTTAATATTCACAGAGCCTGCCCCCATCCTTGGCACATAATATGATAACACTTTAATCACGGCTGGCTCAGCAATTTATGGAATAGAATTCCATTGGATTAAGTCAGGAGATTCCAATTCTAACTCTAGCATCGCCAATAACAATGCAGTATGACTTTCAGAAATGTACTCCTTTTGGAGAGACATTGTCGAGTGCCTGCTCTGTGGGAGGCACAGCACCTGCAGTGGTACAGTATTTAAGACAGCCATGTCCCTTACCTCCATGGAATTCACAGTCTAATGATGGAGCTAGATTTTGTACAAGAATCACATGGATAGTTATACTTGTGATAAGAACGATGAGAGCACAGGGGCACCTGGGTGGCTAAGTGGTCAAGCATTTACCTTTGGCTCAGGTCATGGTCCTGGGGTCCTGAGATCAAGTTCCACATCAGGCTTCCGGCAGGGAGCCTGCTTCTCCCTCTGTCTATGGCTCTGCCTCTCTCTGTGTGTCTCTCATGAATAAATAAATAAAATCTTAAAATAAAGAGAGAGAGAGAGAGAGAGAGAGAACAACGAGAGCACATACAGAGGGACTTAAGGGTGTTTGGGGAGATAATTCAGGGAAGGCTTTTCTGAGAAATTGACATTTGAGCAGTGACCTGAAGGATGAATTAGTTAGCTGAATGTCAAGGAGAGCAGGAGAGAGTGCTGCAGAGTGTGTGACCAGCCCACGATGGAAAGGAACATAGCACACTGTAGGACTATAAAAGCTCAATGGAGCTGAATTCAGGAAACAGGCGACAGGCACATGAGACAATTTGGGAGCAGTAGGCAAGGGGCCAGGTCATGCAGCATCACTGGGGCATTCTACAGAACATGTTTGTTGATTTTTTGCTGAAGGCTTGTATCTGTATCCAACCGATGCTTGTAATTCAACTGCGATTTCACAAAAGGATTGTATCTCAATCTGCTCTTTTTCTCAATTAAGTTATTATCACTAAATCTGATATGTGATCTGCTAAGCTGTTTTTTTACCCTGTATAAATAAACCCATTAAACTACAATCTTTTAGCTTCAATACTAAGCACAGCACATTTTAAAGTTTAATCTGCATTATTAACATTTTTTTCCCATCACTTTCTTACAGTCTAGAGACAATCAGCAAAACAACAAACTAAGCTCTGATTCATAGCGTTTGCCAATTTCTATGGTGTAGATACCGTCACCATGGCCGACTGCAATCTGCCGATGTGACATCACTGAAGGTAGGTTAGGAAGACCCAAGCACAGCAGCATGCTATTTCCTTTTGGCAGTGGAAATGGAAAGAAGTGGACAGATTTGATAGACATTTAGCAAGTAAAACCTTGGTGATTTGTTAGATGCCAAGGGTTTGGGAAATACTGGGCAGGTGGTAGTATTACAATTACATCACTTATTACAGGGAGACCTGAGGAGGAGAAAGCAGTGAGAGCATGCATTCCATTTGGGATGTCTTCCATCCTCGGTGCCAGTGACACAGCCAGGTGGAAGCTAGATAAATGGGTTTGAAGCTCAGATAAGTAAGGACTGGAGCTGTATCAATCTGGGATATATTGATTGAAATGTTGGCAGTGGATTAAATCATACAGGGAAAAACTGTAGCATGAAAAGGCTGAGACCTTAACAACATGTCCTTTGGAGGTCATCAAGCAGCAGATGAGCAAAGTAAGGAGACTGGGGAAAACAAGGGAGCAGCACACCACTATCACCAAAAGAAGTGTGTTTGAGGAAGAATACTGCTGAGAGATCAAGTAAAATGAGACAAGAGAGTGTCCCTTGGATTTAGTGATTGTGGGTGACTATAGGAAAAAGGCAGTTTCAGTGGAATGTGGAAACCAAGAAGTGGCTCTCGGAGCTGAAAGACTAGAAAGGGCGGGGGGCATGGGGACCGGCAGCTCTTTTAACTTCAGTTATGGAGAGGAGGAGAGGGAACAGGGTGGCAGCTGGAAGGGTAGGGTGAGGGGCAGAGGAAGGCTTGGGACTGATTAAACGCTGATGACAGGGATCCAGTCAGGAGGGAGGGATTGATCTCAGGCTGGATGGGACTGTGTCATACTGGGGGGGAGGGGGGTGTTGGAAGCGGGGGAATGAAGGGTGGAATCCGCGTTTTAAGGTTTGTACGTTTGGCGGTGGAAAGTGGAAAAGGCTCCCCTCTTTCTGTTGAGGCAGCAAAGCAATCTGCTGAGATGGGAGTTCCTGGCGGGTGGCCTGGCAACCCGGTCGGGAGTAAAAGTTTAGGACAAAGTGACTACTGGTGACTGGACGCCGGAATGTCGGCTGCAGCCGGGTGAGGAGCCACGGCGGGGATGGGGCTCGTGCATCAGCAGGAGGACGAAGACCCGAGCCGAGGAAGAGGATCCATGGAAAGCAGCAGGCGGCCGGCAGGGCCTTGGATGGCGGAACGCAGCCTTCAGTTCTGCTCCGAGAGGCACCGAGCGGGGACCCACAGACCTGAAACAACTCCTGCCAGACAGGAGGAAGTCGGGAAGGCCGAACGCGGAGACACACCGATTTACACCAACTCCTCCCCGGCAGGAAGGGTCCCGACGGTCCTCTCCCAGCTCGTTTCCCTGCAGGGCCGCGGCGGTCCCCGCGGAGCGCCACCCACGGCGCAGGGGCGCAGGGCGCAGGCCGAGCGCGGGCAGGTCCGCGCGCACGGGGGGGGGCGGGGCGGGGCGGGGCTCCGCGGCCTGAGCCCGCCCCCGGGGCCAGCAGGGGCCGCCTCTTCCCGCCGGGCCTCGCCGGGCCTCCGCGCCGGGAGCTCCGCTTCCTGCGCTCCCGCCGCCGCCGCCGCCGCCGCCGCCTGGCCCTGCGCCTCTCTCGCCGCCGCCTAGCGCCCGGCGGTCCGACATCCCCGGCGCGGCCGCCAATGAGCTGCAGAGGAGCGGGCTGCGGCGTGAAAGTGACGGCCGGCGCAGCCAATGGGCGCGGGGAGAGGGCGGGCCGAGGCGGGAGTGTGAGAGTGAGCGCCCGCGCGCGTGGGGAGCCGCGGGCGGTGCGGGCGGCGCGCGGCGCGGGGGGGGGGGGGCGCGGCGGGGGCGGGGGCGGGGGCGCGGCGCGGGCGGCCCCTCCCCTGCCCGGCTGCGGGCGGGCGCCGAGAGCGGCCGGAGTTTCCGCGCCCGGGAGGGAGATGCGGCCGCCGCTCGGGCTCCTTGCAGGTAACGCGCGGGGCGGCCCCTGCAGGGCCGAGCGGCCGAGCGTGCCGCGAGGCGAGCGGAGTTGGGCGCGGAGTGGACGCGGGGTGCCCGCTGTCGCCGCGCTCCGAGCCCCGCGGGCCGGCCCGGGCCCGGCGGCCGTGCTGCTGGGAGTTGGCTCCAGGACCGGGGCCGCGGCCGGGGCCGGGGTCACGGGGGACGCGGCGCGCCCGGGTGTGAGCTGCCCGCGGGGCAGTGGGCGCGGCGTGGAGGGTGCGCGCCCCGCCTGCCCTCGCCCCGGGCCGTGGTCTCCGCTGCCACCCCCGCCTGCTCCAACGGCGCGGCGCCCCGTCGCCCCGTCGCCCCGGGCGCGCCAGGCGCCTGCAGCGCGTCCCCGAAGCGGCCACCTGGCCGCGGGGCCCCGCGCCTGGCCGCCAGCTGGCCGCGGCGCCGGGATGGCTGGGCACAGCCGGGCCTCCTGGCCGCCCGCCCTGGGGTAAAGGCGGCTCCCCGCAGTGCCGCGAGTGCCAGCAACCCCGCGCCGGCGGCCGAGCGGAGCGGCGGGAGAGCCGCGTGCCACCGGCCGGGGTGCCCGGGGCCACCGAGCTGCCACTTCCCTGCGCGCGTTTGGAGTTTGGGGAAGCCGAGCAGGTGGCGCAGCCGCCGCCTCACCTCCTGCGAGCTCCGCGGGGCTTTGGGCTTGTTGGTGTTTTGACTGTGGGCTCTGTGTGTGTGTGTGTTTTTCTTTCTTTCTTTTTTTTTTTTCCAACCCCACACAAAAGAAGGGAGGAGTTAGAAAAAAGATCAAGCCAGCGCGTTGTGAGTCATCATCCCACACTGTTATCTCTAGAAGAGCAGATGGACGCGCAGAATTCCTGGAGGAACAATTACCATAACGACTGGCTGGGTCCCTCTCGGTCCCCTCTCCCGCCGGGCCTGGCCGTGCCTGGCACACCCCAGATGGACGTGGGGTAAAGTGATGCGCGCTGACTTAGCTGGGAAAATGGCTACAAGCTAGCAAGCTGGAAACTTTCTGGGACAGTGTAACTGTGGATGTCGAACCACACGCAGTCATTCTTGCTCTAGGCAGGCGTGGCTCCCGCCTGTTCCTGAATTTAAAAAGAAGAAAGGCTATCACAGGAGGAAGATACAATGAGTAGCATTTGTTTTCCCAGTTCTGCGTGGGGGAGGGCGGTGGAGATGACCAGCTCCCATACCTTGAGGGCCCCAAGAGAGCAGCGGCCAGCTCAAGTCTTCAGATGCTGGGTCAGAAATGATGGTGTTCCTTAATCTGATTTCCAGAAGCACTGTCTCATCTCAGCCTGGTAGAGGGCAGCTTGGCACGGATGGATTGTTACTGATGAGGTAGAAAGGTCGCCCGGAGGCCAGCGGGCCCTTCCATGCATGTGGAAGAATATTCTGTAGTAGTTGGCTGCTGCTTATACGTCCAGGGTGAATCCTTGGGGTTTAGTCTCATCATTCCTATTTCCTGCCGTCCAAGGCAGCTGTGTCAGCTGTCACTGGGTCCCCAGGTTCACAACTCTGTGACATTTGTTTTGGGAGGTCGAGTCCTTGTATGAGATCTTTCTGACCATTGACGATTGATTCATTTGTTTCAACCTCCTGGCAATAGAGGCTTCATATTAGGAGTTTTGAGAAATCGAGACTAGAGCCTTTTGCTTTGTTCCAAATTCAATTACACCTGGGGCCAGTTAAATTCGGAACAGTGGGAAATGAGCACAGGAGTCAGGGGTCAGAGCAGAGCAACCTTACTGGTAGGCAAGCTGGCTGTAGCACCACTTGGGACTGAGCTTGTGGCCTACATGAGGCCCCCTCCTTTTCACCCCATATGGTGAATTTACTGTCCAGCCACCCCCCAGAGCCAGGGCTTCCAGGCAGGACACCTGGAGGAAAGAAACGAGACAGTGCAGCTGGGGACCTATCAAGAGAAAATCAGAATGTGTGCCTTCCCATTTCATAGCCTGCATAAACAACAGGTGGAGGGGCGGGTACACCTGTCTGTATCCCCTCACTCTGGCAGGGCTTCTTTTACTTGAGCACCAAGCCCGGCTGGGATCATCACAGAACAAAGGCCATTTCCTTTTGGGGGAAGTGAGGTTGGGAGCAGGGTCACCATGATATACTGTGCAGTTTATGCAGGACATACAGATGCCAGCCAAGCACACAGTGCCCTGGACCCATCCAAAGAAGGGCACCTATTCTCAGTTATATCGGGACACTGGATGGGCTACTGCTGGCCTTGGTTGGTAAGGCCATCTACAGGAATGAAGAGTTGATGGCATCAGTGTTCCCAAGACAGGAGATTAGGAACCAGGCCCTGGGAACTAGTTTCTCCGAAATAGTAACCATAACAGGAATGAATTACTTCCATACATTCTCTCCTCTAAGCCTATGACAACCTCCCAGAGTATGTAGTGGTACCCTGTTGGGCCTATGAGAAACTGATCCTCAAGGTCTCAGAGATGACAAGTACAAGTCTGCTTGCCTCCAGAGCCTGAGTTCTTAACCCCTGGGCGACGCTCCGAGAACTTTGCATAGGTTCCTAACACACTATGGCTTTTATCGCATTGACTGATCTACAGTATTCTTTCAACCATCCCAGTGTATACATTAATCATCATACCTTAAGTAAAAAGGGCATTTGTGAGTATTTACAGGGACAGCAGAGTAGTGAGAACCTCAGAGACTTGGGAGGAAGCTGCCATGAGGTGGCAGGAGCCCAGCAGAAAAGAATAAGCTGGAGGGTGAGGAATGGGGCAGACTCTAGGTTTGCTGATGTCCTTGCAGTAGAAGAGGGGGAGATCATTCCAAGATTGCCTCAGCTGTCCTGGGAGTGCTCCGGGAGTCCGGGCCTGGCCCACCAGGGCACTGCAGATCTTCAGGTCTATAGTCTGCCTTTCATATGTTTTGGCTGGTGCCTGACTACCAGAATGATTCACCTGTATTACAAGTCATCTGAAATGAAAAGTGGGGCAGGACAGTGACTTCAGGAGCGCAGATTATCTCTTGCTTCGGTATTCTTCCTGTATGGGTATTGGAACCTCACAACAGCCTTTTGTGAGATAATAATAATACTCAGATATTTGGGCCTAAAGCAGGTAACATCAAGACCAGCTCTGTGACCATGCATCAGCTCACAGCTCTATTGTGCACTTAAAACTGATGTATTTTAGGGCACCTAGGGGCTCAAACCATTAAGCATTCAACTTGTGATCTCAGTTTAGGTCTTGATCTCAGGGTCATGAATTCAAGCCCCTCATTGGAGCTCAATGGCCAGCATGGAGCCCTACTTAAAAACAAAAACAAACAAACAAAGAACATGTATTTTCCTTCACATTAATTTTCCAAATCCAAGAACACTTTCCCTCCATGTTAAGTCGTGGTATCTTTCTAACTACATAGTCTTTGTGATTTTTTTTCACATTTTTCTCTGTTTTGCTTTTTTTTTTTTTTTTTTAGTAGCGATTTCTTTAGCTGAAATGCAGACACAGTAGTAGGGGCCTGCATGGTGACCTATATTGTATATGCAGCTGTAATTTGGATATCACCAATGGTTTAATCCTTTCAGTGGAAAAGAAAAAGGCAGCAGATAGTAAATGGACTATTTCCCTCCAGCATTTGCTGAGAGTGTGAGTTACATTAGGTGGAGAAGCTTTGAGGGACCTGCAGTGAGAGATGCAGAGCGTTTCCTCTCTGGAATTGTAAATCTAGACCTCTTTCCAACACCCAGAAAGGGACAATGTTACCCAAGAATAACGTGTCCCATTGACTGTTGGATCTTTCTCCACATTTACTCAGATAAAAGCCTGTAGAAAAGATGCCTGTGACCTCACATGGCCTATTTGGCTGATTTCTTATTGATTTTGTTATCCGGGGTATTCCCTTGGAGGCCTGGAAACAAATACATCTAAACTGCCTTCCCAATCAACGACTCTGGGATTCTCTTCCATCTTAGCATTAAAGGACTGGGGGCCAGGTCCCTTTACGACACCAGACAATAAACCAAAACACTAAAGGGGATTTTAAGAAATAGTTCTTTCGCCTGTGCTTTTACCCTTCTTATAGAAAGTGTTTGTAATAATAGTTACCTCCCCTGAGCATTCATTAAAGCCAGACTAAAGTTCTAAGCACTTTAGGTAGGTATCTTGTTTAATGGCAACCACATAAGGTAGAAGAATTATCCCCATTGTAGAGGCCAGGAGACTGAGGCCAGAGAGGTTAAGTAACTTGTCCAGAGTAACATAGGACTGGAACCTGAACAGTTTGAGCCAAACATGATTCTGGTAAACCCAGAGAAAGCACCTCTTGAGGGTGTAGTGAGGATAGGGACAGATAAAATGTGATTTGCAGGATAGTTTGATATTTGGGCAAATTCCAGAGCAGGAAGCTCTCAGGCGGATCTCACCACTGGAAAGTCCTTATGCTTTGCTGAGTGGCTCAGGAAGTGGACTTTGAAAGGGCAGGTGACACACATGAGGCCACAGAACTAATAAATGGCAAGGCGGAGAGACAAACTCTTCTGGCTTTAACATTTTGCCTGTTAGAAAAAGTTAAAAAATAAGAGTGTATTTTTAACTTGACTCTTTCACCAACAGTGAAGGTCATATCCTTACTTGGAATAGCTTCCCCTCTTCTCTGTTAGGATTCAGTTCAGCCCTTTCTGGACTAAGGTAAACCAGTCACTATGGCGTTCTCTCCTTCCTCTGTCTGTGTGTGAACCTCTCACCTGGCCATCGATCGTGTGCTGTGCCTCATCATCTGTGTTAAAACTCTTCTCTCTCCCAGATCCTCATCTAACTGGAGTGCGTGTCTGAGTTGTAGAGAGACTGTCAGCTCTTTCAGAATCAGGACCATGTTTTGTACCCTAATACGTAGACCTACACCACATGCTAAGACCCAACAAGGAATATTTATTGATTACTCTTGATTGAATGAAGCAACATGGTGACTTTTTTTTTTTTTAACTTTGGTGTAAACTAGTTCAAAGATTATAAAAACAATTTGTCTTAAGGGATTGATATATATACCAGATTCTCTGAAATTAATGTTTCTCAGGATAATCCTGTATCAGAAACCCAAAGGCTTCGGTTTGCTAGGTTGCCGTTATGCCCAGGGAGAATTTACATGTGTTCCGGGTGACTCTTCTGCCCACAGAAAACCACGACTTGAAGTTTGTAACGACCACATCCACGAACGTGCAGCATAGATGGCTGCTAGGTACACGTGTCCGCTGCAGAAACATTCCTAACAGCGTGTTGATGACTGTGTCGTGTCACTTTTCCCGTAGATTTCTAACCAGCATAATGCTGGAGCGAGAGGCCGGCAGGCTGCAGTTTTCAAAATGACCGAGTTGGACGCCGATTTGGATCACATCATTCCAGCTTCTGTCCTGCCCCCTTTCTGGGCTAAGTTAGTGGTGGGATTTGTTTCCCTCGTGTGTTTCGCCCGTAGCTACGATGGAGATTTTGTCTTTGATGACTCGGAAGCTATTATTAACAATAAGGTTCGTATCGTAACTCCTTTTTGGTAAACTTGTGTTAACCATTTGCCTGTTTCTCGTTAATAATCACAGTTTGTGTTGAATAATTCTGTGTTAAGCTTTGGTTAAGCATTCTAGATTTCCTACCTCTTTTAGGTCGCATCTCCTCAACTTGGGACCCCTTTAATTTATTGTTGGAAGCAGGCTCTCCAGCCCCCTGCCTGGCCTCAAGCTTTACCCTCACCATGTATACCCTTTTCGAGGCTCCAGTCTACTCACGTGTCAGAGAGACTATTTCTCTCAGATTACGAGGCAAGGAAGGGTATTGCAAGGCATTGCAGACTAAGTATCTTAGGTTTTAGGACAAATTTCCAGAATCGTAGGCCACAGCTGTCCTCCCCCTCCCCACCCCTGCCCTGCCCCAATATGCATTTGCTGCAGCAATGGACCAGTCTAATGACCTACCAAGAGGTGCGTCCTCAGCAGCAGGCAGTGAGTTGGCTGTGCTTCTTTGTCCTTTGCTTGATAACATCAGGACAGCCTGCTGGTAGCTGCTGGAGAGTGAGGACTGTGTTGTCCTGGAAGCTGCAGTTCCTGCTCATTTCTTGTGTGTAGACTCAGATTTGCTGAGTTTGCAAAATCCCAGCCAGTTTTGCTCACCAGTGGGTGCTATATTGGTGCAGGATAAATGATACTGCTTTTCACTAGCTGGAGATAGAGAAGAATAATTAGGTTTGGAGGAAGGGAAGAACAAAATTTAAATGAGCTAAAAAAAAAAAATCGAAACAAGAAACTGGGAAGTAAGGAGAGCCAGAGGAGAGGAGGAGAAAGAATGCAGAAATGGCATAGATTAGAATTTTTATGATGACCCAGTTACTCAGCAGATAGAGTCTGTGTGTGCCTTAACCCAATGAAGAGAACCTGAAGGTATATATTAATCTCTCTCTAGTAGATGCAACTGTAGCAACTCTGCAACACTGTGGTTGAATGCCCTTAGCATTTCAAAATTATGGATTTTTCTCAAATAAGAAGAAAGTCATTTTCATATTGAAAATGTTGAGAAAACGTCTCTGCGACCAACATGTGTTCTGTGGGTGAGGGTGGGGGGAAGTAGGGGTGACTTGTGCAGGTGTTTTATTTGTAACATATTGTCTGTACCTGATTGTCTCTATTTTGATGACATAGACCACAGCCTCCTTGATGTTTGTTTTTAATCTGGGTTCTTCATGTGTAATATTTCTCAGATTCACCAGGCAGTGGCTGCAGTGTTTTGTTTCTTTTTTCAGCCCGCTTAAAATCAAAAGTAGTAAGTTTGTAGCTCCCAGCAACTGTGTCACATCGTGGCTTGTGGCTGTAGAGTTGGCTTTTGAAACAAAGACAGAAGCAGATGACTTAATTTTAAAGCCCATTCTTCATTTCGTTGAGGGTTTCTTAACTCTTCCACTTTTCCAAAGTGGAAGATAGATACAGTATTAACTTAGGATGTATGTTGAAGACCTTTGATGAACAAGGCAGGGGAAGGTGCGCGCTCTGTTGTATGTGAGATGCCCTGGTATGCGGTTATAATTCTTCCTTCTGTGTGGGGTAAGGCAGATGAAGCCATTTTGTGGCTCTGCTGCACATTGTCTTGGCAGTGTTTTCTAGAGCATCACACTGTGCCCCTTTGTTAACTTCTTAGCCTTCCTTTTTTCCTTTCCTGTTTAATGAAAGGCTCTGCTCTGTTCGTTGGCACTGTGCCCACCATAATGTGAAACAGGCTGTTCCTGGGTTTTATTGGTGTTAAAGACTGTTTTCCAGATGCTTCCTTGTAGGGTTGAGTTGCCTTTTTTCATTGAGATGGTGATTTTCTTTGAGACAGTGGAGTTAGCAGGAATTTCAGACACACGTCTTTTCCATAAATCATTAGGAGGAAAATTGACCTTTCTTCCTATAGTGCGCCCTGCTGTGTGTAGGCTACACCTAATCAAATATTTAGAGCTTCGTTGGTGTTCATTTTCTACTCAAATGGCGGGAAAGAGCCTACGCCCAGCTCCTGCACAAGTGAACAGGTACTTCTGGGAGAATGCAAAAGAAGATGAACTTCCAGTTTTATAACCGAGCAAGCCAAATTAGTGGGTAGTTTCCAAGATCTTCCTGAAATGTCAAACTGACTCGTAGAAGAGGGGACAGTATGCTCCAGGGTGGTGAAACCGGTATGCAACAGAAGTGAAATTCACCATCAAAGTGGGTATGGGGTGGTCAGCTTTGCCTGTCACCCATCCCCAACCTTGGCCTTTGAACCCATGAGCACTGAAGTCATAAATACTTACTGAACTCCACCATGTGCCATAGACACTGGGTGCTCTCCTGGGCCAGCCATGATCTGACATTCCTGCTTGAGGCTTTCCCCGCCTCGGCTGGTCAAAGCTGCAGAGACTGCCTGGGTTGGGTGCAGACTTGGGCGCAGGCTCTCCTCTCAGGTGCACCCACCTGTTGGAGTCAGGAGCTAGCCACACAAAGAGGACAGGGCCTGGAAGTGGCTGGGCAGCCTCAGCAAGGTGTCTGGCAGTGTGATTTGTGGGTGTGCATCTGGCCACAGAGCCCCAAATCTGGGAGCCCACCTGGGAATGGAGAGCCTTGCCATCTTCCCTAATGCATTTCTTTTGTGCTTGTTAATCAGAGTTGATTTTAGTTCCTGCACTGAAGACTCTTGATTGATACACTGTATGTGCTTAGCATGTCATAATTGCTAGTCCCTGAAATATTCCTGTTTAGTTATGCTTCAAAGAGAGAATTGATATTCACTTGTGTCACTTACTCTGTAGTGCCTTATCTGCCTCTCTTCTTGTTAAGATACAGTTTAAGCCATCTAGTGTTACGTTTATTTTTTAAGATTTTATTTACATATTTATTTTAAAGAGTAAGTGCACATTACTGAGGGAGGAACAGAGGGAGAGAGACAAGCAGACTCTGTGCTGAGCACAGAGGCCGACACAGGGCTTGATCTGACAACCCTGAGATCATGACCTGAGCGAAAATGAAGAATCAGACACTTAGCCAACTGAACCACCCAGGCGCCCCTGGTATTATGATTAAATGTTTTTTTAAAGGTGCATTTTTGGGGCACCTGGGTGGCTCAGTGGTTGAGCATCTGCCTTTGGCTCAGGTCGTGATCCTGGGGTCTTGAGATCGAGTCCCACATTGGGCTCTCCACGGGGAGCCTGCTTCTCTCTCTGCCTGTGTCTCTGTCTCTCTCTGTGTGTCTTGCATGAGTAAATAAATAAAACCTTTTAAAAATACAAAAAGTAAATTAAAAGATACATTTTTAAGCATCTGTAGTATAGGACCAAATTAAATGACCTTAATAGAAAGGTAAGTATAGTTTTTTTAATATTTAGTAATTTTTTTATCTTTAAAAATTATGTAGAAGTTGGTTTTTTCTTCAATTTTCTGTTTAGCTCATGATATAAAATAAACATATGCTTCTCCATCCATGTTTTAACCAAGATATTGTAGGGAAATTAACTTATGTATTGAATATGAAAGAGCTATATGATCCATTAGTTCATTCAACATGGATTAAGCACCTTCTGTATACTGTATACTCCACAGCCACAGATGTGACCTGGGTCTCCTTGACCCTCAGTCCTGTGGGGCAGACAGATGGTAGTTAGAGATGATAAACCACCAGTGTGCCAGCTGCTGTGAGGCTGGGTGCGAGATGCCCTGTGACCCATGGAAGGGGAATTGCATCAGCTGAGGAAGGTCACAGCTCACTGGTTGGGATATGAATGATGGGATGCGCTGGGCTGTGAAGAGCTGAGGGATAACTGGTGGACACCTATGTGTGCAAAGCCTTTGGGGTAGTTGGCAGCAGGTGCTGAGTGGGTAGGACAAAGGTCAGGGTCTGAGTGAGAGGAGTGTTGCAGGTAGAGCTCGGCAGGAGCCAGAGCACCCTGTGGCCTGTGATGTCCACATCAGGATGTAGGCTTTGTCCTGGGGGAGGAATGGAGCTATTGCAGTGTTTTAAGCAGGGTAGGGTGGGTGCCCAAATCTGTATTTTGGAGAGGTCAACCTGGAGAACATGTCACAGGGCATAGTGGACCTGCTGGGAGGCCTGGCTGTATCCTAGATGAGAGATGATGGTGGCCTGGCCCAGGACTGGTTGGAGAGGTGGAGCCTAGGGCAATGAGCAGCTCCAAGGAAGAGCTCAGGGTGAGGGCTTAGACACGAGATGAGGGTGAAGTCCTGACTCCTTTGTCCAGAATGCCCTCTGCTGTGTTCCTGCAGGACCTCCGAGCAGACACCCCCCTTGGGGACCTCTGGCATCATGACTTCTGGGGCAGTAGGCTAAGCAGCAACACCAGCCACAAGTCCTATCGCCCTCTGACTGTCCTGACTTTTAGGTAAGATATGATAGCGTGGGCTGCATGCGATGCTGTACCAGGTTCTGTGTGATAAGGCTCCCAGTGTGGGGTAGTCAAGCCAGTGGATCCTAGGGAAGAATAAACCACTTATTCATATGGGTCTCCAAAAAGTATGTGCCAATTCCAACTGCTAGGAATAGGTCACAGGAAGATGGAGAGAATGTGCATGAGGAAACACGACTCCAGGGCTGGCTCTGCCAATACAGATACTAGAAGTGGAAGGATACAGAGAAGATGAGCATTGGCCCCTTGCAAGGATGACACACAAGTTAGTGAAATGTTCCGTATTTTGCACATTTCTTGGAGGTTGCACCTTTGTTGGTGTTAACCAGAGAAACAATGTGAGTCAAGGCAACATGAGGCATCTAATGAAATTGTGAGGTTTTTTCCATTACAGAAATAAGGTAAAAATCTTCCTAGTGTTACCAAGCCAATAGGCAAAAAAAAAAAAACCAAAATAAAGCTAAAAACACCTCTCACTCACCTCCCCATTTGCATTAAGTAGATTTATTCACCTCACCAAAATTCCCATTCATAGCTATATCTCAGGTGCATTAAACACTTGTGTACAATCTCTCAGAAGCACAGAAATGATGAATTAGAACTGGTGGTAATTGAGAAGCAGTCAGAAATAAGAATCCATGACAGTGAGAATGTTTGTTGGATGGAAGGCTGATGGATGAACTATCAAGGAATGCTTCCTGTCTTTTGGATAAGCAAGTCACATGACTGTCTTAAATTTGGGTCCCTGTGGGGTAGCCAGGAGGAATGTGGGCTATGTTATATCATCTTGGCATGCAGTCTTGCCTTTTTAGCACTTAAAAATTGGTCCAGCTCTCCTCTTGCTTTTCCTCTCCACATATTATCTGCCTCACTCCTCTGACATGCTCTTCTCTTCCATTTTTGCCATCTGCACTTAATTATGCTCTTACCCTTTCTTCAACCTTCCAAGCTTGATAGACATTATTCATCTTGATGTCACTTTCACCAGAACTTTCTCTTCCCCCTTTCATGCTATTACTCACCAACCTTTTCCTCCAGGTGGTTTGCATTTTACTGTGCATGCTTCTGTGCATCTGGTATGAACAAACACCTTTCACTTACAGGATTAACTACTATTTATCTGGAGGCTTCCACCCCATGAGTTTCCACGTGATCAACATCCTACTTCATGGTGGCATCTCTGTCCTCATGGTGGATGTCTTCTCTGTGCTGTTTGGTGGCCTGCAGTACACCAGTAAAGGGCGGAGGTTGAACCTGGCCCCCAGATCGTCCCTGCTGGCCGCTCTGCTATTCGCCGTGCATCCGGTACACACCGAGTGTGTAAGTAGCATCTGTCCGCGGCATCCGTGCTTGTGTGAGGACAAGGAGCCTTTGATCTGTCGGCTCATTCCCTAAAACAGGCTCCCCTTGAAGAGGCTTATTGCAGTACCAAGTGTACGGTGCTACCCCCTGCCAGACACCTGAGCCACTTATTTGTAAATCCCACAGGTCTCTCTTAGGAAAAATGCAGAGTCCCAAGATGGGCGAAGACCTTATAATACTGATACGATGTGATATCTGGTCATGCAGACATCATGTTTCCCTTGCGTGACCACACCATAAAGGGTAAATCGTGAATATCGCCAGCTTAGGAAGTCTAAAGACCAGAAGCTAAGTAGGAGCTTATCTTCAGCAAAGGGTCCAATGCAATTTTTTTTTTTACCTCCACTGAGAGCAGTCTAGGGGCAGAACTTAAGTTCTGGTGTCTGAGGCCCATGCTGGGGAGATGCCGGCACTGGGAAGGTGTGGTTTCCACACCATGCTAGGGACTGGTCTGGAGCTCTCCCACCTTCTCTTCTTCTCTGCTGCCTGGATGGTTCTCCTTCCCTTGAAAGACTCCACCCAGGTGGCCCAGCTGACGTGGCAGCTCCTGACAGGGCCCTCACCTGCTGTCCTGCGGGCCACACCTTTTTTCCATTGAGTTGCCACTGAATGTATTTGGTACAAACTGTGTTGGGATTTAACCATATGTGTGGGGATTTCAAGAACCACCCTATTCCCCTGCCACCATGGAACCCTTTAAAAATGAAAGTCTACATATTTGCTGAGGTAAAAGATGTGATTTTAGCCATTTGTTCTGTGAGCTTGAAGCACCTGGTATAAAATATTACATGTTTCTTATTACTTCTCCACAACAGATTTTTTTCATTTCATGTGTGTTTAAATCCCCACATTTAACCAAATGTATTGAGCATCTTGAAGTGAGTTTCACTATATTGAACCGAATTCCTGCCTTTAGAATCTGCTTTTGTTGGACTCTATTCTCGGTATTAAGAGGATTGTAGAGTTGTTATCACAACCTTCTCTTAGTATCTTATCACTATAAAGCTTTTTTAAAAAAAATTCTCATAATGTTTTACTTTAGCAAATTCAGAGGACTGACAATCTGGAAACTGTTACAAAAGATTTGTTATAGACTATTTATATATAACTGTGACCAAATTAGAATTTGCTTCCATGTGAGTTCTCATTATGGCTTAAATGTTCGTTGGGACCCAGAAATAGTGTATGCGTTAATCAGAAATAGGGGAATTTCTGGCAAAAGTATTGATTTACAGTTTAATTTAGTGTGATCTTAAAGCAAAATGGAATATTTGAATTATTAGCCAAAGAAATTTTCCTAAAATTCTGAATTTAAATGTTGAGAAGTTAGTTTATAGAAAAGTTTCAAGTGCTAGCAAGTATAGCTAGATACACACACACACACACACACACACACACACACCCATGCCCCAGTAGATGCCATCTGGGATCATATTAATCCTAAAATTCTACATTTGAAGTATTTATTTTTTTTTATTTTTTATTTATTTATGATAGGCACAGAGAGAGAGAGAGAGGCGCAGAGACACAGGCAGAGGGAGAAGCAGGCTCCATGCACCGGGAGCCCGATGTGGGATTCGATCCCGGGTCTCCAGGATCGTGCCCTGGGCCAAAGGCAGGCGCCAAACCGCTGCGCCACCCAGGGATTCCCCATTTGAATTATTTAAAAAGAAGTCAAGGAAGGTCTAGCTATAGGAGAAAAGAAATATTTGAGAAAAATCTCTTCATCTCCCTCAACCTCTATTCCGTCAAAGTCATTCAAACTCAAATTGCAAGAAAAAATTATGGGTCATTGAAAATCAGCATTCTTTTTCTGAGATTTTATTTATTTGAAAGAAAGAGAGAGAGAGAGAGAGAGAGCACCAGCAGTGGGGAGAGGGCAAGAGAGAGCAGACTCCCCGCTGAGTGGGGAGCCAACACAGGATCCAGGATCCTGACCTGAGCCAAAGTCAGACGCTTAACTGACCGAGCCACCCAAGTACCCCAAAATTAGCATTCTTAAATAATTTGTATGTTCATCTTTCATTGTTCTGGCAAATAGGGAGTATTCAGTTTCCTCCTATCTACACCCCCTCGTTATACCCCACTCTGCATTTAACCCAGCTTTAAAAATAAGCCAGAAGCAGGACCCAAGGAGTTAGGAGGAAGGAGAGCCCTTTGAAGCCCCCAGTACAGTGCTGGGGAAGCAGCCCTGGGCTATGGACTCCAGATGAAGACCTGTGTGACAGCCCTTGGCACAGTGCCCCCAAACTGACCAGCGAGCTAGGATGAGGTCTGGGGGTTGGGGAGTTATTGTGCTTCTGATTACATTTGTGAAGAGAAAGCACTGGCAATGTGGGTCCCTCCAGGTTTTAGTAATATAAATTTCTTTGTATTAGCATTTATGTGTTTGTGTCTTTATACTTTCTTGATATTAGCATTGAGGATGTTTTTGTCTGCTGCAAATAAGAATCTGAATTTCCCAGTCTTACAGGGTGACTAGCTATCCACTTTGCCCATTATTAAGGGGGTTCTGGGACGTGGGACTTTCTATTTTAAAACTGGGACAGTCCCAGGCAAACCTCAGGGTGAGTTCATCACCCTACAATTTTCCCACCTCCCAGGCCCTGATTGGTAATGAATAATTTTTTTTAAAGATTATCTATCTATCTATCTATCTATCTATCTATCTATCTATTTATTTATGATAGACATAGAGAGAGAGAGAGAGGCAGAGACACAGGAGGAGGGAGAAGCAGGCTCCATGCCGGGAGCCCGATGTGGGACTTGATCCTGGGACTCCAGGATCGTGCCCTGGGCCAAAGGCAGGCGCTAAACCGCTGAGCCACCCAGGGATCCCCGGTAATGAATAATTTTAATGAGTGTTATTTGCTCTTCAACTGACAAGAATGTCTCTCGTTTTCAAGGATACCACTCCAAATCACTCTGGGGTGTTTGTAGGCCTATAAGGCCAGTCATTATGGGAGGGAGTTGAGCTAAGGGAGATGGTTGTCGAACCCTCATCTGTGGCTGTCAGGATGGAGGCCCCAGCAAACACCAGTGCCACCACAGGGTTTCCTTTTCCTCAGAGTATTGGTAAGGATATCAAGTATTGCCTGGATTTGGTATCAAAGAGGGAAACTTCGGGTTCTGTAGGAATTCTGTCTATACAAACCCCAAACCCAAAGTTCAATACTCAGGCATTAGGGGGAAGCATTCCCCCCTTCCCTTCCGCTAGTTCCTTCTTACAAACCCATGCACATTGTTCCCAGTGGGGAAACAACATGACCCGCTCTGTGGATTTGAGGGAATTGCAAACCCTGATATGAGTGTTTTGGGTTATCTCTGTAGGAGTGGAAACATTTCCCTCTCTTCCCTCCTAGGTTTCACGTCTGGCCTAATGATTACATTGGCCTAAGACAGATTAACGAGAGAAAAACAAATTTGATTCCTGGAACCCCATAAAATATACTGGAGCCCTGTAAAAATAGGAGATTCAAAGAAGTGACCAAAGCAGGAAAGTTTTCCAAACTTGTGAAGAAGCATTGGCAGGACAATGGGGTTTGGGCTTGGGGTCGTGAATTAGTGAAGTAACAGGCTTGTTTATTTAGCCTTCTGGGGATGAGGGTGCCTTCTACCCTCCTGACAGAGGGAGGGTGCTTTTAATAGGAGAGATTTATTTCCTGCTTTCAGGGGGACAAAAGATGGTTAGATCATCCTTCTTGTCCTGACTGTTTCTCAAGTACCTTTAATTCAGAATACTCAGTATGCCAAAGTGGCATATCTGAGGATAGCAGAGCCTGCTCCCTTTCCTTTGTATGAAAAAAAAAAAATAGGGGACGCCTGAGTGGCTCAGCGGTTGAGTGCCTGCCTTCGGCTAGGGGCGTGATCCTGGGATCTGGGATCCGGTCCCGCATCGGGCTCCCTGCGTGGAGCCTGCTTCTCCCTCTGCCTGTGTCTCTGCCTCTCTATCTCTCTATGTCTCTCACGAATAAATAAATAAAATCTTTAAAAAAAATAGCCTGCAAAGGCTATTATAAAGACCTTTGCCTGAAAATATATATAATGCAGATATTAGGAAAGAAAAATAAAACCTCTCCACACTCTTGCTCATGTCCCCAAACAATTGGACACAGTGCTTCCTTAGATAGCCCTTAAAAACTTTTTTCTGTGAAATCTGTCTTTAATCACGATGTCAAAAGTTCTTTGTAAGGACTAAAAACTCTTTGTACTTCAAAACGCCTGCTGTACTTTTTAAAATTTGTTTTTCTTTATGTCAGATAATATCACGTACGTTGCTTAAAGACTTGGGAGTATTTTCACCAGTGAGCCAAAGAATGTTTGTTTTAAAAATAAGCTTATCATGGGAGCGCCTACGTGGCTTGGCTGAGCATCTGATTCCTGGTTTCAGCTCAGGTCGTGATCTCAGGGCCATGAGATTGAGCCCCGCATAGGGCTCTGCACTCAGCTCGGAGTCTGCTTGGGATTCTCTCTCTTCCTTCTTAGGAGGTTTTTTTTCCCTGTGGGTGGCATTCACAAGTTGGATTCATCAGCTCTTCCAGTCTTAATGATCGTGTGACAACCTTGCACTGCCACGTGCGCTGCCATCAGGAGTTAATGATCAGAATGGATAATCACCTCCGACGTTTTATATCTAGCCATGGTAGCAGGAAACTGTTGTCAAAAAGCAAAAGTCATTGCTTGTCCACACAGTTGGGAATCATACATAAGTAGAGTAATTTTCATGTTCATTGTGTATTCTCTTTACCTCCATTTATAGCTTACTTAGTCTTTATTCTGTCCCACATATCATGGAACTGTTGGAGAGGCCTGAGGGAAGGGTACCATGATATGTGTGCCATTGGAGAGATACCTAGAGAATCCCAGTAAGGCTTTGGTATGTGTCATATCCGAGTGCGGGTTAGCAAAGCATGCCGCATAAACCAGACCCACACTCCTGGGTGGAATTCTGTGTCTTTCTCTGCCAGGAGATTTTGGAGAACAATTACTGGATGTGATGTGAGAAAGCAAGGGAGGAAAGGGCATTTGTGGAGAAAGAAATGGTAGACATTTTATTCTGTTTTCATCTTCCTTCTTAATCACTTTTAGCATTCTGATTTCCAGGTCAACCCACTGAATTGATTTTGATCTTGAAGGGAGGAGGAGTGGCAGGGGCAACTTTGAATGATTGTTCCCATACCTTTTTCTATTTACCTGATGACTTTTCACATTTATTTCCCACCTTTCCTCCATGTTTCCAATCAAATTTTCTTTACTAAATGTTATGCCCTTTGAGCTGATGGTTTTTTCCATTGACAATCCACATTGTGGACATCAGTGGGATGGGTGTCTGGGCTCCAGGGTGCAGTGTGCAGGGATGGGGCTCTCACAGCTCATGCAGGACTGTGTCCTCCCAAAACAGCCATCAGTACGATCCTTGCAGCCTGGCTCTCATGGAAGCAACTAACTCAAATCTTAGACCAAAGAGGGAAAAGAAAAACCAATTGTAAGATAAGACCACAGGGCTGTTGCACAGTTATTTTAACAGATGGCAAAATCTTGTAAGGTTTTTGCCTTGCCTTTCTAAGAATTTTTTTATGTTTCCTAAGTTTAGGATTTTTTAAATGTTTTTTTACATAAATCTTTTTTTCTTCTCCTTCTTTTAAGGTTGCTGGTGTTGTCGGCCGTGCAGACCTCCTGGGTGCCCTGTTCTTTCTGTTATCTTTCCTTGGCTACTGTAAAGCATTTAGAGAAAGTAAGGATGATGTTTGCCTTCTTAATTTTAAGCTGGGAAATTATCCATTTATTTAATTTTATCACTTTGCGAGAATGTGGACCAAAAGATCTCTCTTTAGATACATGTTTACTCTGTTGCTTTTTTAATAATACAAAGTTCATACATTAGCATTCACAGGGGAGCCTTCTATTGGGTGCTCTTTACTAAAGCAGTTGTGATGGGTGTTTATCATTTTATTTGCAGCAAAATTGTAGGGGAAAAACACTTTTGTTTATTCTTTATTAAAACTTCTCAGTGAGAAAAATAGAAAAAATCTAAAATGAATAGCTATGGATGTGGACCTGGATTATGAAATTCTTGGTTTTGTCATTGGAAGAATATTAATACTTACAAAGAAAAGCATTGTTTCTGGAGTTGAAATGGCTCAGAGTGTGTGTGTCGGGGAGGAGGCATGGAGGAATGGTTTGCAGCAGCACAGCAGGTGCATTAACTGAGATGCAACAGAGTCCCTGTATGGCTCAATGATCCCCAAGTCAAGTCCTACCTTCCCAATTGCTTTATTGTAGACATTGGATGGGATGAATTCAGCTTATGTACCTGTCATACCTGTTAGCTCCAGCGATGCATATACATTCAGTTTCTGTATCTGAAGAAGTGAGAAGTGTATGGACTGTAGAACTCTCCTTGTATATCATAATCAATGATTTATATTTGGGGGGAGGGGAAAAGAGGGAAGGTGAGTGGGATGATTTCCTCTGGAATGTTGGAGTAGAGCAATTTAAGCAGGAGCATGTGTATCTTGGCATGTTGAGGCTTTTTCCATAGAGTTTCTCAAAGCTCAGGTGTGGTCCAGAGCTGCCAGGGCTTTCATATTGTGGTCATGTACTGATTCTTGTACTTTGGTTTCTCCTGTGAATTAATCTCTTACTAATAATGAAGAGCAGACTGCTCATTGAGAATTTTGTGTGCTGGGGCTGGTGAAATGGAAATTTCAGGGTTAGTAAACAAAGGGACCCAAGGCCAAAGCCAGCCCACTACCCCATAAACTTTCTCATGTGGCCCATAAACTAAGAATGATTTTTTTCCAAATACATGTTGAGCCACTACTATCTAATTTAATGACCACTGTGGCAAATTTTAATAATGATTTTTACATATTTTTGTTACCATTACAAAATGATTCCGTTTTTTTTCCATAATTAAATTTCCACAACACCTCACAACTATTACAAAAGAAAACTTAAAAAAAAATCATGTTTTACAGATCTTAAACTCATCTTTAGCATTTAGCTCAAAGGTCTCACCGTCCTCAAAAAATAGTTCGCCTGGGGTACCTGGGTGGCTCAGTGTTGAGTGTCTGCCTTCAGCTCAGGTGGTGATCCCAGGGTTCTGGGATCAAGTCCTGCATCAGGCTCCCGAAAGGGAGCCTGCTTCTCCCTCTACCTATGCCTCTGCCTCTCTCATGAATAAATAAATAAAATCTTTAAAAAGAAAAAATAGTTCTCCTGCTAACCTCCTGCTAATCAGCTTAAAGTTCTATCTCAGTAGTGAGAAGATGGTCTTCACTAGCCCATGGTAATTCTTCTCTCATTTTTCCTAACCAGTTAGGGCTGAACAGCAAGGTAAGGCTCAGATTGGCAGGTGAGGGAGGAGGGACACAAGGACAAGTTTTCCCCAGAACAAGATGGCTTCTGAAGCTGATGGGAGAACAGAACTGTTGGAGAGGCCTGAGGGAAGGGTCCAGAGTCAGAGTCTCTGCTGGAAGAGCAGGAGGAGGAATGCTTGTCATGCTCATGGTGTTTATGCATCTTTTTATGAACTTTCTTCATTTTCTTCCACATCTTCTTGTCCATCACCATTCCTCGTGCTACCATGCCCTGTGCCCAGGGATTCACGGGAGGCGTGCCAGGAGCAGGTGGTGGGTGAAGACTGAGAGTTTGGCATCCTGGATACCCTGGTTGTGGTACAAGATGAGGGAGTGCATCTGGGGAGAAAGCTAGATTCCCCTGGGGAGCTGCCAGGGGAGTTGGAGAGAGTCCTGGAGGATAGGCAAGATTGACAGGCAGTGGATGGGCAGGATGGGCATCTCTGGGGATTTGGCCCTGGCTGCCCGGCATTAGGATTCCACACGTTCCAGAGCTCCCTCCAGCCTTTATGCCACCGCCTGGGCTTGACTCATCCTCAGCGCTCTGATTTTGACATGTTTAAATGGTTAGGAAATAAGGAACAATAATAACATTTCATGACATATAAGAAGTTACATGAAATCCAGATTTCAGTGTCCATATATAAAGTTTTATTAAAACAGGCACACCCATTTATTTTCATTTTGTCTGTGGCCACTTTTGCCCTTCGATGGCAGAGTTTCACGGTGTTGGTACAGGCCATCTGGCCTGAAAGCCTAAGACACTTAACTGTCTAGTTCTTTGCAAAGTTTGCCAGGCTCCAAGACAGATGATTCCCAGTGTAGCTGTCACCATCTGAGTGGTTCCAAAATTGTTTTAGTAATGATTAATAGGGGTTTCCAGCAGAAGGTTTTTACTTTGGAACGTAGATGACTTTGCTGTTAATATAATAGCTGCCATTTTTTGACTGTCTACTGGCACATGTGTATTTGTGTGTGTGTATATATATATATTTGTATATATATTTTTTCTTCTTTTAACTACTGTAACAATCTTTAAAATAGGTAGAATTACTTTCCCATTTCTCCAGATGTAGGACTTAAAGTTTAAGTAACTTTTTCAGGGTCACACACTATTTATGGCAAAACTGGGTTCACACTGGAGTCTAACTTATTGTAGTCTAACTCACTTCAAAGCCAACACCAACTGCCTTGTGCTCTTCTGCTTCCTTATATTTATTGGATCAATAAGGCAAAGCTTATCAAAACCATCATTAAAAATAACTGGGGGAAGGGGGTGGGACACCTGGGTGGCTCAGTGGTTGAGTGCCTGCCTTTGGCTCAGGGTGTGATCCTGGTGTCTGGGATCAAGTCCCACATCATTGGGCACCCTGCAGGGAGTCTGCTTCTACCTTTGCATGTGTCTGTGCCTCTGTGTCTCTCATGAATAAATAAAAAATCTTAAAAAAAAAAAAAAAACAGAGCAGGGTCACCTGGGTGGCTCAGTCGGTTGAGTGTCTGACTCTTGATTTTGGCTCAGATCTTGGAGTTGTGAATTTGAGCCCCATGCCAGGCTCCATGCTCAGCAGGGAGTCTGCTTCAGATTCTCTCTCCTCTCCCTCTGCCCCTCCCCACCCCCCACTTGCACTCTCTCTGTCTCTTTAAATTAGTTAATTAGCCAGGAGACACATTCAATTCTGCTAACAGATTATTAAGATATGAGGCATGATAATGGCATCACAGGTATGTTTTAAAAACAATCCTTTACTTTTAGAGACACATGCTGAAATTCTGACGGATGAAATGGAATAATGTCTGAGATTGGCTTCAAAATAATCTGAGAGGAGGCAGGAAGAATGTAGTCAGATTAGCCAGAAGTTGATAATTATTTAAGCTAAGTTAGAGGATGTAAAAATCACTGTAGCCGTATCTATACTTTTGTATGTTTTTTTGTTTTTTAAAATAGTTTTTTTTTTTTTAATTTTTATTTATTTATGATAGTCACAGAGAGAGGGGCAGAGACACAGGCAGAGGGAGAAGCAGGCTCCATGCAGGGAGCCCGACGTGGGATTCGATCCCGGGTCTCCAGGATCATGCCCTGGGCCAAAGGCAGGCGCCAAACCGCTGCGCCACCCAGGGATCCCAATAGTTTTTTTTTTTAATGCCAGGTGAGTCACCAGATTAAGAATCAACGGATTTTGATGACATGCTCTTTTCATCTTTAAAACATTGTGTTTATCTCAGACAACTGGATGATATATTCTTTAGGAGTTTTTTTTTCCTCCCTACATTACATGAAACGAGTGCATAGTTAATGACTTTTCATTATGGAATCAGGAGAGAAATTTTAAAACCAAAATGTAATAATATAATTTAGCAATTAAGCGTGAAAAACAAAATACGAGAAAGGCAACTAGACACATTTGTAAAATATTTGAGACACAAGAATGCAGTTGATATATAAGTAGTAAGCCAGAATTCATTTCTGTAACTCATAACTGTGAACTCATTTCCCAACTTTTAAAAAAGGCACCTTTTCAAAATTAAAACAGTTTAAAGACTTTGCTTCTTCCCCTCTCCCCCACCACCTCGTCTCCAGCCCTTTGGCCGCGTGGGACCATCCCTGAGTCCTGGCGCTCTGCCTCTCCTGAGGTCTCTGTGGGTTTGGAAGACAACCACTTAGAAGGTTGAATAGTCATCTCCCTATGACTCCCAGGTGGTGTCCATCTGCACAGTAAATGTAGGTGAGGCTACTTAACCTTATTATTTGCTCTCAGGATTCTGAAAAGAGTTTCTAATACAGTCTGCCTTCCAAGAAATGCTGTCCTAAGTTGAAAATGGCACAAAGACCAGATTTTCTCGTGATTTTTTTAATGTCCTGTGTACTAGTGAGAGTTCCCTAGCAGACACAAAAAGAATTAGTTCTATTATTTAAATCCCAGTAGACTTTTCCCTCTTATTTTTCTTGTGGTAAAATATACATAACATAAAAGAGACCATTTTTAAATGGTTAAAGCTTATTAAACACACTTATTAAACACAGTTGAGCTTATTAAATACACTCCCATTGTTCTGTAACCATCACCACTGTCCATGTCTAGAACTTGTTCTTCTTGCAAAACTGAAACTCTACACCAATTAAGCAGTAACTCCCCATTCCCCCTTCCCTAACCCCTGGCGACCACCATTCTGCTTCCTGGCCATGAATTTAACTGTTCTGGGGCCTTGTATAAGTAGAATTGTACAATATTTGTCCTTTTCTGTCTGGCTTATTTCACTGAGCATAACATCCTCAAGGTAATTCTATTCTGTGTGTCAGAATTTCTTTCAAAGTTGAATAATTCCATTGAATGTATATACCACATCTTGTTTATCTGTATATCTGTCAGTAGACATTTGGGTTGTTTCTACCATTTGGCTACTATGAATAATGCTGCTCTGCACATTGGTGTACCCAATGGACTGTTTTAAAGAAAGAACAATAGATTTCCTTTTAACCTTATTTTTTCCTACAAAAAGATTTAGGCAGGGTTATAAACTCTTCTAGCACTGCCCCTCCTCCATCCCATCCTTTACAGGCTGAACATGGGGCAGATTGTGTCTTGGAGCATCTGTTCTTTCAAACCTACAGCTCTGCTAAGATGCAGCAGACAGGTGACCCCAGTGACCCTAGGCTGTACAATGCTCACTCAGAGCTTGATTACATACAACAACTCTGTACCCCCCTTGTTACCATTATTTTATACCGATATAAGACCACCAGTTTTTTGGTGACTCACCATGTTTCTGATACAGCAGAGAGGTTGGGGAAAGCTGAATAGAACAGCTTCAAGTACAGAGAATATTGGTGGTAACTTTTCTTCCTGAGACTGAAAGTTAACTTAACAATGAAGCATGTCCTGCTCTTCCTGGGGTTGAGATCTCCCTACCCATCATGAGCATACGGTTCCTAAGATACACATGGCCCCAGGGGCCTGGTGGGGGAGCAGGGGGGTGTACACCTCATAGATGCCTAGCGTCATAGGGCATTCAGCACCATCGTGTGACTTTTCCATAAGACTGGCTCAGCACGAGAGTGGGAGAGCAGGAGGGGGTCCATTCACTTATTACTCTTACGTATTATAGATGGTGGTAATTCATGTGTCTCCGTTGGCAAATCTGAATTTCCAGTTACAGAGGATAATCATTTACCAGTCATATTTTTCCTAAAGAAAATGAAAACTTAAATCTGTTGGCCTTTCTCAAAGACAGCTAAAGTTTCATGAAGAATCATTTTATTAATTTTAACATAAAGAATCTATTCCTTATTCTGAATGCTTGTCTTTGTCAAAGACATCAGAAGGGGTTTTTGGAGAAAATTCTAAATGTTGATAGATTGAACATGTGGGGGATGCCTGGGTGGCTCAGTGGCTGGCCATCTGCCTTTGGCTCAGGGCGTGATCCCGGAGTCCCGGGATCGAGTCCCACATCGGGCTCCCTGCATGGAGCCTGCTTCTCTCTCTGTCTATGTCTCTGCCTCTCTCTGTGTGTGTGTCTCTTGTGGTTAAATAAAATCTAATACATTTATTAGCCTCTTTTAATGTGGAATATTCTCAGAGAAAGGTACAAAACTAAAGACATCTTACATTCTTCTTTTGGTTTCTTTAGCGTTACCTTTTTTTTTTTTTTTTGAAGGTTATTCGTTTGAGAGAGAGCAAGCGAGTGAGAGCATGAGCAGGGAGGAGGGTCAGAGGGAGAGGGAGAAGCAGACTCCCCACTAAGCAGAGAGCCAGATACAGGGCTCCATCCCAAGACCCTGAGATCATGACCTGAGCCAACGGCAGAGGCCTAACCAACTGAGCCACCCAGGCACCCCTCCTACTGATCTTTTTATTTCACAATGTACATATTCTGATATATGCATCTGTTTTAAATTCATTTGTAAATTACAAAATTATTTCTGAGAAGATAAATTTTTTAATAAAGCCTTCAGAAACTAATACCAAAGGTAAAAGTGCTCCAACGTGTAATGGCTTTTCAACTACTAAGTTGATGCTTGAGAAATTTACAAAGTCTGTTCCAGTCCTAATGGAACTATGTTGATTGTAGTAGCAATATGACCTTTCTTCTTTGGTCCAGTGGCATTCTTTTGACATTTATGTATTTGCTTTAAAATTGGAAAGAGCTGGTTGGGCCTTTAATGTTACATTTGTTAATGTTTTCAAGAAAGTTAACCTGGAAATGTTGAATGTTTGCACGCAGCAGTGGTAAATGTGGCTTCTGCAGGGAGCCTTTTAAGAATATGAATAGATTTTCATGAGGTTGAAGTTACTTAGAATGGAAGACAAATGCATCAATTAGGAAGTCTTTGAAGAAGTGTTGACCTCTTATCTACAGCACCTGCCTCCCACGCCTTCCCAGGGTCTGTTCTCCTGTTCACTTGAACCCTCCTTCAAGAAGAGAAAAGAGTAGATAAAAAGGAAGCCTGTGGCCCTGCTTCCAGACTGGAATGGTCTTTTACAGTCCCTGGCAGCTTATTTAGTCATTAGAAAATGTAAAGCTATGAGCTTGCTTCTCTCCACGCAGCCAGCCTCAGGGTCTTGACCCTGAAAGTTATTATTGGCTGTGGTCTTTTGTGTCCTTTTTGTCCTTTCTTGTATCCACCTGTCCAGGTATGCTTTGAGTTACAGCTCATGATTGTTTGTTCCTTGTGAGTTTAAAGTAGGTGGTTGAAGACACCCATCCCTCAATCTGTACTCTCCATCATTTTGAGTTGGTTTTCACTGCTCTTTTCACTTCCCACTCATTGTTTCACGTCACAGAGTATGGAGGGCACGATTGAATTCTGCAGGTCTGGAGGCACAGACAACCTGGATACGAAAGAGAATGGCTTCGACTCGGCTGCTGGCTGCTGGCTGCTTGGGGGAAGCCCCGTGTCTGAAACAGATGGCAGATCTCTTATCCCTCTGCTCAAGGCTGTGTGCTATGAGCCC
Source organism: Canis lupus dingo (assembly GCF_003254725.2). Classification (NCBI taxonomy): domain Eukaryota; kingdom Metazoa; phylum Chordata; class Mammalia; order Carnivora; family Canidae; genus Canis; species Canis lupus. Next base: position 50,676,468 of record NC_064264.1, on the reverse strand, counting down.
CCACCTGCTGTACCTTGGGAGCAAGCAGAGCAGGGCAGGACATGGTGACTGGATGCCCCACCTTGTCCCCCACTTGCTCTGCTTACGTCAGACAGCTGCCCTCACTGTGCCAGCCACCCCTTCCCTCCCCTCTCCCAAATACCCCTTTGTTTCATTACTTCCCCACCCCCCACCCCAAACCGGTGCCCATGACCTCTGCTAGAGTCTTTCCTAGTCTCTGTGGACGAAAGCACTATGTTTTCAGCCACTTTTCTGTGTTTCAGATTTTTCTATACTCCTCTTTAACCATACTAAGAATAGAAACTACTTCTTTGTTTATAACTCTCTGGAATAATCTCTACACATCATGTTTAATGTTTGACTTCCTCCCTATGGTGGCTAAGAGTCTTTTTTTTTTTTTTTAAGATTTTATTTATTTATTCTTGAGAGACAGAGACAGAGAGGCAGAGACACAGGCAGAGGGAGAACCAGGCTCCATGCAGGGAGCGTGATGTGGGACTCGATCCCAGGTCTCTAGAAACACGCCCTGGGCCAAAGGCGGCGATAAACCTCTGAGCCACCCAGGCTGCCCTAAGAGTCTTTTTAAAGAGGAGCAAGACTTTCAGAAACTAATAATACGGGGCAGCCCGGGTGGCTCAGCGGTTTAGCGCCTGCCTTCAGCCCAGGGCATGATCCTGGAGACCTGGGATCGAGTCCCACATCAGGATCCCTGCATGGAGCCTGCTTCTCCCTCTGCCTGTGTCTCTGCCTCTCTCTCTCTCTCTCTCTGTCTCTCATGAATAAATAAATAAAATCTTAAAAAAAAAAAAAGAAACTAATAATACCTTCACAGAGAAGTAGCATTAAGAACCCCATATGCAAAAGTAATTCTGGGGACACCTGGGTGTCTCAGTGGTTGAGTGCCTGCCTTTGGCTCAGGGCGTGATCCTGGGTCCAGGAATTGAATCCCAAATTGGGCTCCCTACAAGGAGCTTCCTTCTGTCTCTGCCTCTCTCTATGTGTGTCTCATGAATGAATGAATGAATGAATGAATGAATGAATGAATAAATAAATAAATAAATAAATAAATAAATTTTTAAAGTAATTCTGGGGACACCTGGGTGGCTCAGCAGTTGAGCACCTGCCCCTGGCTCAGGGTGTGATCCGCTGTCTCAGAATTGAGTCCCACATCGGGCTCCCTGCCTGGAGCCTACTTCTCCCTCTGCCTATATCTCTGCCTTTCTCTCTCTCTGTCTTTCATGAATAAATAAATAAAATCTTTAAAAAAAAAAAGTAATTCTGGTAAGGGCATCCATAATAAGACAATTTTTCTGTTCTAAAATAGAGTAGAGGCTTCTCAATTTTGGTCATTTATTCTTTCAGCAATAATTAACCAAACATTAATGGTGTCCGTGGTACTATGTCCTATGCCCTGTTTTGGAGATACAAAAACTAGACAGATACATCTGTGCCTCAAAGGGTTTACAGTCAAGTGTGTTTTGATTAAAATAAAGCTGTCAGTATTGAGAATGCCCAAGGAGTAGAATATTCTGGTTTTTCATACCTCCTTGTTAATTTTTTCCTGTACGCCCTTGCAATGGGCACTCAATAAGTATTCTCTTCTTATCATGGTGCATTAATGCAGAATTGATAACTATGGCCTTTGTGCTGTTAATTTCTTTGTTTGCCTTGGAATGTGCATTGTTTTTTTTTTCTTTGAGATATAACTGACATATAAATTTTGTTGATTTTATTTTTTTTTAATTTTGTTGATTTTAGATGTACAAAATATTGAGTCAATATTTTTACATATTGTGAAATGATCCCCACCTCGCATCCATCACCATATATAGTTATAGGGGTTTTTTTTCTTGTGATGGGAACTTTTAAGATCTACTCTCTCAGCAACTTTCAAGTATGTAACAGTGTTGTTAACTATAAAACTATAGTCACCATGCCATACGTTACATCCTCAGGATTTGTAACTAAAAATTTTTACCTTTTGGCCACCCTTGTCCACTTTGCCCACCTCCACCCTCTTCCAGCAACCACCAATCTAGTCTATGAGTTTGTTTTTTAATTCTACATATAAGTGAGATCATGCAGTATTTTTCTCTGAGTTATTTTACATAGCATAATGCCTTCAGGGGCCAAACGTGTTGTTGCAAATGGAAGGATTTTTTTCTTTTTTATGTTTGAGTAATATTCTATTTTGTTTATACTGTGTATGAATATATATTTGCACAGTATATATTTTATATATATACTACATGTTTTATAGTATATTTATTCTGTATATCTTTTGGATAATACTATACTATAGTATTACATACTGTAGTGTAATATGCTGCACTATAATATGTTACGGTATTATATAGTAATATACCACAGTATATAGTATATGTATACATATACATACATATGTAGTATAGAGTAATATACCATGAAATTACATAGTATTATGGTATATATATAGTACACACAGGGTATTTTATATATATAGAGAGAGCGTGTGTGTGTGTATAACAATTTTTCTTTATTCCATTCATTCACCAATGGACATTTAGGTGTGTCCATGTCTTGGCTCTTGGAAAAAATGCAGTGAACATGGAAATACAATATCTTTTTGAGATAGTGAGTTCATCCATTGGATAAATACCCAGAATTGGAATTGCTGGATCATATGGTAGTTTTGCTCATGCTGCTAATTTCTTTCATCTCTATTAAATTTCCTTCAGTCCAACAGAGCAGAGCGGCTGTTATTTGTGGACATTCAGGTGTATATTTTTTCATCTGGCCTTTCAGATATGTTAAGAAATAGTCACTCACTTTTTGTTTTCTCCCATCTGGTCAGTATGGATTGTACAAAAAGCCAAGTAGTAAACACGTGTGGTAAACACGTTGTCTTGGCCATGATGATTCCTTGTGCCAGTTGCTCCTGTTATCCACATGTTTATAAGCGCTCCACTGAGAATCAAAGCTCCTTTGTGGTAGACGTTCAGGCCAGTATTTATTGGATAAAAATAAGAATGCTATTTATTGTTTAAACATAAGGTTTAAAGTGACCTGGGCTTTGTTCTTTTTGGATCTGAGCATAAATTCAAAGGTCTAGCATCAGTTACACAGAAACTTGTACTTCAAGAAAGGTTTTTAACAATTTTTATAACGGAATGAAACATTGGGAACTCTGAAATTAGTGGTTTAACTAGTTAAAGAGCTCTTTCAAAGGATACCTTTCTTTTTGATAACCTCATTAGCTTTCTTTATAGATGCAATGTCTGTATTTTAAACCTCAGGACAACTTTTAACTGCCTGAGTTTATTAAAAAGCAATTCTGTGCTAACCTCTAGAATCCCTGCATTTTCAGAAAATGGAAAAAAATCTACTCATGTAACATTTGTCTACTTTTTTTTTTTTTTTTTTGGGTAGTGGTAATGAGGTATGGGGTACTTAAATAGAATATCTCCATGCAAGATATTTTGCAACAGAATCCTCTTTTAAAAAATAAATGTCCTAGGATGCCTAGGTGGCTCAATCAGTTAAGCATCTGCCTTCAGCTCAGGTCCTGGGGTCCTGGGATCAAGTCCCAAGTCAGGCTCCATGCTCAGCTGGGAGTTTGCTTTTCCCTCTCCCTTTGCTCTCCCACTCCTGCTCTCTCTCTCTTTCTCTCTCTCTCAAATAAATAAACAAAAATCCTTATTTAAAAAAACTAAATATCCTTATAAGGGAAACCATACTTTTTCTTCGAAAAAAGAAAAACACAAAGTCAGATAAAGTTGACGGTGTGCTGGTCATTGTTTCCAAATGCCCAAAACAAAAAGAATTCCTCTTGTGATGAGATATCTTGTCAACATTTACATCTCTTTGAAAGCCTGGTGTTTTGGGTTGGAAGCAGATAATTTCTCTGCACAGTAAACATGGTAGAGTAGCCAAAACAATTTCTCTTCTAAACAAATAACTTAAAAAAAAATAAAAATAAACAAATAACTTATTATACTTGTTTCATAGGAGTTAAGACTAATGAGGAATTTAATTAGTTCATTTATGGTGAGCAGGAGAGAACTTTCTGTTTTGTTTTGTTTTATTTTGTTTTGTTTTAGGAGAGAACCTTTTAAGAGGAGAATGAATCGGCTACTTCCTAGAACAACCATTTTTTAAAAAATTTTTATTTATTTATTCATGAGAGACCCAGAGAGAGAGGCAGAGACACAGGCAGAGGGAGAAGCAGGCTCTTCACAAGGAGCCCGATTGCAGGACTAGATCCCCAGACTGAGGATCACGCCAAGCCAAAGGCAAACGTTCAACCACTAAGCCACCCAGGCATCCCTAGAACAACCATTTTAAATTTCAAGTGATTACAAAAGACAAGCTCCCAAATATGAGTCATTGCAAGCTCTTAAACTTTGTTTGCTCTATTGCTCTCCTTGCAGGAGTTCAGGCAGCTAAAATAGGATAATTCTTACTCTTGGGGTATCATGTCCTCATATTTGCATTCTGACTTAAGACATCTGTTTTTCTTTGACTTAGAATCATGTGGCTCTAAAAAAAATAGGGCAATTGTGTAACTCACATAGCATGGGACTCTTGTTTTTAGGTTTGGGGTCATTGCCGACTGAATTCTGATGGTGGGATTCATGTGGATTTTCTTTTCTCTGCCTTCATGTTTCTTTGGTTCCTGCATTGCTTGATTTCGCCCAAACGGGCTGGTGTTTTAGAATGACAATGTCTGACTTCTTTCATTCTGCGCGTGGAAGCACTGCCTGGTTGGCTCCAACATTTGGAACGGGAATCTGACGCTCATTGTGTCGCTCTGGCAGAGGGAGTAGGGGCCACCTGTCGGGGTGGCGTGGTTCCCACACACAACAGGACGTGCCAGTTTCAAGGCAGCAAAGATGCCAGGCATTGAGTGGTGAAGAGGGTAGCTCGTACAATGCTTTTTCTGAAAGAAGATCTTCCCACCAGAAAGTAGTGCCAAATCCAAGGCACATGGTTCATTAAATTGATCACATCTGTTGGCACTTGTGAGTGTTAGCACTGACAAGTGTCTTTCTGTTAGTGCATCTTAGGAGTGAGTTTTTTTTTTTTTCCTGGGCTCCCTCCACTCCATTAACCTTTACCTCCACTTATCTAAGTGGTTGTATTCTCTTAGATACTGCAGACATATACGGAAACAAGGAAAACGTTTTCTAGGCCAGTTTATTAAGTTCTGTATCATAAACTATTGAAGTTCACTAATGCTGCATAATTATCCTAGAGCAGGTGGTCTTCTTATGTGATGAGAGATGTCACATGGTGTAAGGGTGATTCTCTTCTTCTCCTGGGTCATTGGTGATTACAGTTTTGCAGACTGGATGGAGATGAGACAGAGAACTCTGGGTACATGCAACAGCCCGAGATGCTTGCATGTAGCTACATACTACTTAGAATTGCCTGTTTGGAGAAGATTTTTTTGAATAAAAATATTCATAAATGCAGTTACACTGGAAATAACATCTGGCTCTCAGGATTTATTTTTTCTGTTTTTAACAACTCTAAATTTAAAATTAATATAATTGATTTTACTGTGCTTTTTTATTATTCCTTATGGAATTTTTAAAATTTTTAATTCCAATTAGTTGACATACAGTGTGACCATTAGGCTTATGTAATTTTTTAAAACATTTTTTTAAAGATTATATTTATTCATGAGAGACAGAGAGAGGCAGAGCAGAGGGAGAAGCAGTCTCCCTACGGGGAGCCTGATGCAGGACTCAATCCCAGGACCCTGGGGATCACAACCTGAGCCAAAGGCAGATGCTCAACCACTGAGCCATCCAGGTTTAAAGACATTAAATTAATGTCATATGATAAGATGTGACTTCTGGCTATATGTGTTCACATTGAGCAAATTATTAGCTTTTTGGTATTATTACATATCGTAATTGCATAAGAAATATGGGAATATAGTAAGACTTCTGGTAGACATAGAAATAAATGAAAGTATTGATTCCCCAAATATTTGTTGAGTGCCAACTATATTGGAGGTGGCCTATCATTATCAGTATCAGCTGTCCTATTAAAATAGCTTGCATTAGTTACTAAATCAGAGCATACTCCCAAAATTGCAAAGTCCAAACTCATCTAGGTATGTTGTATCTTAGCAGCTATTAGCATTGGTCACTTGACAAATCAACTCAAGAAAAATTTATCCGGGTAAAACTATGCTGCTGCAGGTCATATTACCAGAAGTCCACTAGGCTGGGCTCGGAACCAGTTTCCCAATTGATATTTAATTTTTATAAAGCCTTTCTTGAATACCCCCATAATAGAAATACTGTCAATGCACAGTGGTCTTCACTTATCATGCGCGTGTGTACCACACCTTTATAAAGAGGACCCCTTTGATTTATATGAAATCATTTAAAAACATTAGTGAAATTAAGCTTTCTTGTTTGAATTCTGGAAAAACTGAAGTGTTTGTGCATGCTTCATCTTATGACTCCCAATAATGTCAAGTGGCCAATCTGGTTAGGAGAATTGCAGGAGAAAGAGAGCTAAACAGGCAAACTCACTTCATAGTTTCTGAGTTTTCGAAGACAGACTTGTAATACAAAGCCATGTGCAGATCATTTCCTCTGTGAACTGGGTCTCTGAGGACATAATATAGATAGTACTGTGCAGTAGAAATATAGTATGAGCCATGCATGTAATTTTTAAATTTCTAACAGCCACATTATAAAGAGACCCTGGTTAGATGAATTTTAACTACATTTTTAGCCCAATATATCAAAAATATTATAATTTCAATATGTAATAATCAGTATAAAAATGATGAAATATTTTACATTTTTTCCGTACTGAGTCTTCCAAATCAGGTGTGTATTTTATGCTTACAATACATCCCACTAGGGACTGGATAGATTTCAGATGCTCAACAGCTGTAGTGCTGACTCTTCTAGACAGTGGCAGTCTCGAATTTGATTTTCTGAATGTGAAGCCATCTCTGGGTTTGTAACCAATGACTGAAATTTTGCCTTTGATCAGAAATTGCCATTGTTAAGCAGTGGCATAATATTTAATAATCACTGTAACTGAAGACATTTCTTCAGCAAAAAAAAATTGTCTTTTATATGTCTTCTACCAGACATGTCTGCACAATATCAAAAGTATGAGAGATAATTAGAGAGTGGGACCCTTCCAAAAGAATTGTGATAGAGGATTTGAGAGGTGTGGGGTGTCCAGGTCCTTGCAAAAATCTGGGGTTTGAGAAGTGTGAAATTATGGGGTGAGATTAGGGAGAAGGTTATCAGTAAATCTGAACACTGTGTTTTCTATAGAAGTTATTTTTCTGTATTCAGTGAAATCTTTGATTTAGCCATCTAAGGAAAAAACCGTTTTAAATTCCAGACAAGTGGAACATGAGCTCATTACTTTCACATCTCTCTACTAATTTAACATTGTGTTAATGGAGTGCATCAAAAGCTGTCCTTTGGGTGTTTTAATGGAGGAACTGGGAATTTTTTCTTATCCAAAGCCACTGGTCCATGGTGGGGGGGAAATTCATCCAGGTTACACAGTCAAGTAAAATACAAGCTCGTTTAGTTTTTCTAGGAAGGAATATATAATGGCCAAGGGACCTTCCTTCTTAATTTTTTTTAAAGTAAGTTCTACACCCAATGTGAGGCTTGAACTTACAACGCCAAGATCAAGAGTTGGATGCTCTACCAACTGAGCCAGCCAGTCGCCCACAAGGGACCTTGTGTAAATGTTAAAAACAGTAGCATTAAATTGGGAAGTCCTGTTACATTTCATGAAGAGTTCCAAACACAGATTGTTTGAATGAGGAAGCTTAGAAAAACCCAATCCAGGCAGTGGAAGAGAGGTCCATTTGGTTCCTAGTGAACCACCAAACCTAATGCTTAGTGGATGTGGAAGCAACTGGCCGAGGCCAGGGCCCACAACACATCTCTCACGCTGGCCTGGAGCAGGCCTTGTCCTGAGCGGCCTCCCTGGGGGCACATGAGCCACGGGTCATTTACTCCCTTTATCTGTGGAGGAGACCCCCTGGTAATACATGAGTTCTTTAATAATTAAAGGCAGCTGTCAACTGCTAATATGAGAAAACCCTGAGAGTGCTTTGACAGATGCAGGAAAATGTATGGTGGGAAAAAAGTGCAATGGACCCATACATCCACCAGCATGGAGAGAACAAGCCTTAAGGATGTCATCTGCCTCTCCCATCTCCATCATATGTCAGAAGCATGGTGCATTGTGAACTCTGAGCACCCCTGGGCTGTGTTTCCACAACTTGTGAGGTCTTTCATAAAATCATAATTTAAAAGGAGCTAACCAGTGTGTTAGCTTTAGAGTTATTTCAGCCAAGATTTTATGTAAAAGCTTTGGGTCTATGATAGTGTCTGCTCTGATGTTGTTTGCTGATGATCACCAGCAAATCCCCTCCCCCCAAAATAGTAAGTTCCAATAAATATGTAAACACTCAGATACAATCATTGGTTTAATGGGGTTTGCTCATAATTGTGATCTTTCAGTTTCACATCCATGGAATATCATTAATTTCTGCAAGTGTAATGACCCTGGGTTGGATTGATGGGGCTCTGTATACCAATATAGAATGGTTTTCAGTAATGAGAAATTAGCTTTCAAGCACTGTGCTTCCTGAAGAGTTGGAAGGTGTTAGAGCAGAGCATAGCCAAACCCTGACATCTTGGGAAGCAGGTCTGGGCTCACCCTGAGAAAGAACATTCCAACAGCTCAGAGTTTAAGGACCAAAATGGGTCCTTGCAGAAAGAGAATACCCATCCCTGAAGTTATTGAAGTCAAGACCACGTGGCCCCCTGCTGGAAGCGTCTTAGATTCCAGCACTTCCTGCACAGCCTCTAAGAAGCACTGCCATTATTCCTGCATTGTGGTTCTAGGATTTGTTGACGTCTTGCCCCTTTTTGGTAGACTAAGACAGTAATTTCATTCACCAACCATGTGTTGCCTTTCCAGCGTCAGTCAGGTGTTGTGGATTCCTACAACAAAAGTTTGAGTTGCTCCTACGAGCTAGGCATGGTACCAGGGATGCAGCTGGGAGCAAGCTTCCTATCTAGGGTGATGCTCTCCAACCTATAGCAAGCAGCAGAAGCACCTGGAAGCCTGGTTAAAAGGCCAGATGCTAGGCTCCACCCTCGCATTTCTGATTGCACAGGTTTGGCTGGGGCCTGAGACTCTGCATTACTAACATCATCCAAGGGCAGGTGCACAGACCACCCGTTGTCAGTACCACTGGTTCACAGCAGTGATCCCAATTGCAGGTGATTTCTGTCCCCCTCCTCCCAGGGATATTTAGCAAAACCTGTGATGTTTTTGGTTGTCAAAACTGAGGCCTGAGGTCTGCTGGGTGCTGCTGGCATCTAATGGGTAGAAGTTAAAGATGCTGCCAAACATGCACGTGGTTAAAGAAAATGTGAAAGATACGTGACTTTCTTTTTTTTTTTTTTTAAGATTTTATTTATTTATTCATGAGGGACAGAGAGAGAAGCAGAGACAGAGAGGGAGAAACAGGACCTGATGTGGGACTCGATCCCCAAACCCAAGGACACTCCCTGAGCCAAAGGCAATGCTCAACCGCTGAGCCACCCAGGCTTCCCAATACATGACTTTCTTCCTTCCACTGTCAAAAATTTTCTTCTTAGAACTGTTCAGAAACTACTGTGGTTGGTTTTGTGCATGTTTTCCCGATACGTTTTGCATTTACAAGAATGTTTATGTAATTTTTAACACAAATGGCTAGGTATTCTATGTAACTTCTCCCCTCTCAAATATATCAGTAGGTAGGTAATGTTGCTCCCATTTTATAGATGAGGTCATTGAGACTGTGTGTGTCAATTTGCTCAGGGTCACATAGTAAACAGCAGAGCTAGAATTTGGACCAAGAGTTGTGGTTTTAATCAGAACGGAACCAGGATGCATAGACAGCCCAGGCAAGCTAATGGTTTTGCTCTCTAAGCAGGTTCACTTTGCCCTACTTCATACCTGTCTTTCTGGAATGTTTGTTTACCATCCACATGGGTGAGGAGGTGAAGTCTTTACAAAGGAAGAATGGAGATGAACACCACATGTGGCCTTTCCTCCTTTTAAGCAGTTCAGCTCTGGCCCCCAAATTGCAAATATCCCCCACCAAACAGCATGGAGCCAGACCCTCCCTTTCCAGAAGTCAGTTCCAGGACTTTCCGTGATTCCTTGAGCTCATTCCCACCTCAGTCTCCTTACTCCAGAGTTCACACTCCGAGTAATGTTTTGGCTTGAGTCCCCATGGAGGTCAGCAGCCCAGCCTGGCCTGTGTGATTCCCTGGACTCATGTGCAGTTGTCGGGTTTCTCAGGGCCCCTCAGCCATTGCCCTCACTGCTGTGCTGACAACAGCAGTCACTGCTAGGGTCAGCCTATGACCAGATGCAGTGCCTATACTCTCAGGGGAGTGCTCAATACAACTTGCCAGAGTGGCCTGTTAGGTGACTGTCAGGTCCGGCAGAAGGAACTTGGCCCAAGGGAACCTTCGATGAGCTATCTCTGTGGCCAGGGCTTTGCTGGAATGCCTCCCAGAGGCCGTGGGCACCTGCTAGGGTCTGCCTGAAGAGTGGGTGTGTATAGCATTTTGAGGGTGCTGTCTAACTAGAAATGCAGAATGTAATATACTTGCCTACAGAGAAATGCTACCAGAAGACCAAACTCTTTTTTATGCAAGGGAGGTTGTGGCTATTTTAAGGTACATGCTTAGAATTTTAGTTCTTGATGCTAACAAGTCTGAGCTGTATTGCATGACTTTTATGTTTCTCACTTCTCTTAATCAGCAGGTAACAAGGAGGGAACACATTCTACGCTCTGGGTGTTGCTGAGTATCCTTCTGGGAGCAGTGGCCATGCTATGCAAAGAGCAAGGGATCACCGTATTGGTAAGAGCCGAGATGCAGTCAGGGCCTGCCCTTCTTCCCCTGTGGTAGAGACGTCTTGGGCTAGCCCTGCCTCTACTTCTCCACTCCATTGACCTTTCTGCCAGTTATTTGTGCATTTAGTACATCTGATATTTCATGGAAATGGGCTGTCTCAGTTGATGATCATTAGCAAACAGTGGGAAATGGGAAGTGGGAAGGACTTCAAGACAATGATCGGCTCCTGGGATACCTGAGTGGCTCAGTCAGTTGTGTTGTACTTATGGTTTCAGCTAAGGATGTGATCTTGGGGTCATAAGATCAACCCCTGCAGGGGATCCCTGGGTGGCTCAGCGGTTTGGCGCCTGCCTTTGGCCCAGGGCGTGATCTTGGAATCCTAGGATCGAGTCCCACATCGGGCTCCCGACATGGAGCCTGCTTCTCCCTCTGCCTATGTCTCTGCCTCTCTCTCTCTCTCTCTCTCTCTTTGTGTGTGTGTGTCTATTATAAATAAATAAATAAATCTTTAAAAAAAAAAAAAAGATCGACCCCTGTGAGGCTCCACAGTCAGCATGGAGTCTGCTTGAGGAGTCTCTCTCCCTTGCCCTCTGTTCTTCCCACTCGTGCACACACTCTCTTACTCTCTCTCTCTCTCTCTCCAATAAGTAAATCTTAAAAAAAAAAAAAAAAAAAGACCATGATTAGCTCTCACAGAGGTATACTGTAGAAAAAGAGAAAAGAGGAACAGAATGCCTGGGTGGCTCAGTGATTGAGTATCTGCCTTTGGCTCAGGTTGTGATCCTGGGGTCCTGGGATTGAGTCCCACATCAGGTTCCCCACAGGGAGTCTGCTTCTCCCTCTGCCTATGTCTCTGCCTCTTTCTGTATCTCTCATGAATAAATAAATCTTAAAAAAAAAAAGAAAAAAATAATTTAAGTTTTCTAGGGTGCTCTCCTATTTTAGTAGTTCTGAATACAACAGTGGGCTGACCCCATCAATGCTTCCAGTCCTGATTAGAGAAGTATTGAGTGTATGTTGTGCTCAGCTTCAACTGGAAATATCAAAAGGAAAGGAGGAGCCTCTGAAGAGTACAGATGTACACCTCTTATGTCTGATTAGAATTGAAGCTCCAGGGAGGGAGAGGCATTGAAATTCATTTTCCTTTTTTTCCATTCTAGCCAATTTTATGCTTGACATTATTAGAGGAAAATTTAGAAATTAGGGATGTGATCCCAGGTAGAGAAATGGAAAACAAAGATATGGGATTTGAATCGCCCATATAGGAATAGCTTGGGAAAGAAAGAGCAGGTAAAAGCTGTATGGGATTTGATGTAAGTCAAAGCAAAGACCCATGGTTTTATTAGGCTCAGTCTATATTTTTATTTTATTTTTTTTTTAATTTTTATTTATTCATGATAGGCACACAGTGAGAGAGAGAGAGAGGCAGAGACACAGGCAGAGGGAGAAGCAGGCTCCATGCACCGGGAGCCTGACATGGGATTCGATCCCGGATCTCCAGGATCGCGCCCTGGGCCAAAGGCAGGCGCCAAACCGCTGCGCCACCCAGGGATCCCTATATTTTTATTTTTTTAAGTTATTTTTTTAAGTTGGTTCTAAGGCAGTGTTTCTCAGTCTTGGCATTATTGATATTTTGGGCTGGATCATTCTTTCTTATGGGAGGGCTGTCCTGCACATTATACCACAGTAAGTGACATCCCTGGCCTCTACCCCCTAAACGTCAGTGGGACTCCCTTGGTTGTGACAACTTAAAATGTCTCTAGACATGTCAAGCATCCTTCAGGTGGCAAAATCATCCACTACTATAAACCCTTGCTTCTCAAAGACCAGCAGCATCAACACCATTGGGCACTTACTAGAAATTTAGGATCTCCAACCCCACTTTAGACCTGCTAGGTCAAAATCTCCATTTAACAAGATACAAAGTGGCTCCTGTTAATGTTCGAAAAGCACTAAAGGATTAAGTTGAATTTATGTGACTAAAGATATGGTAAAATTTAGCTATTTCCAAAAATTTAATTAGAATGTGGAACTTAAAAAAAAAAAAAGAATGTGGAACTTTTGATGATGCATTTATAAATGGCAAGTTGGAGAGTATGAAACAGAAGTGATGACAGGTCCCCTCACCCCTTTGGTGATTGTCCTATAGCTCATAGGGAGAAAAACAAATGGTATAAGACAACAGCAGCTCAACAGGGAGCTTCTGCCTTCTAGAAAATGGTTTTATACCCAGGCAGAAATGGTCCGCTGTGACCCACTAAAATCCTGTATCACATGAGTGGATAAAATCAGAATTCTTTGACATGATTAACCCAGCACTAGCCTATGTATTAGATAATTAATGGCTTCCAGCCTTTATGGGAGAGGGTTAAGTAGGGGTGTCATCCTTGCTCTGGAAGCCACAAATTACCACTGGCTTCTGATGATTTATGAACTTTTCCACCACAAGGCTCCATATTAAAAAGGCCAAAGTCATTTAGGGGGAACTTTAACCATATACGCCACATGTATTGTGACCACCTTATCTAGATTGGGCAGGGAGTTCCAGAAGATGACAATGCCTGCAGCGATGGCATCTATAGAAAGTCTCCTACAGGGTAGAGAAGGGAATCCAAGGCTCATCTAGCCTCCAGTCTATAATTGTAGGTATAGTAGTTCCAAAAGCAAACCTCACCTACTAGAAAGAAACTATTTTAGTGCTACCGGAAGCTGTCAGCAGAGGTGGAACTATAGTATCACGTCCTAAAATCCAGTGGCTTCACATAATGGAAGTTATTTATCGTTCACCTAGTGGCTATGGGCAGAGGTGGCTGTTGTCCATAAAGTGGACCCAAGCTCATGGAGGCTCTGCCATCTTGAGAGTGTAGTTTCCAAAGTTGACCCAATGGTGTCCATCCCAGCCAGCGGGAAGAGGAAACCAAGTGGCAGAGTGTGCCCAGGTTATAACCAAACCTCCAAAATGAGCTTTATGGCTTCTACCCATGATCTGGAGGCTGGAACTCAGTTATGTGACCACATGTAACTGCTGGATTGGCTGGGAAGTGCAGTCTGGCTGTGTGCCCAGTGAGAACTGAAAACCAGCAGACAGCTAGGAGTCTGAACCTGAGAGATCTCCAAAGCCCTATCAGAGATTATTATGTATGGTGTACCCCTGCTACTACTCCACATGCTGAAATCAGTGAGCACTTGGTGTTCTGGAGGTGCAATTAATTACTTATGTGCCTTGATTTTCGAGGTTGATGGCTGCCTTTATCTTTTGAGGCATAATTACTGTGCAGGGAACCCCTCCATTATATCAACTAAGAGTCTTTTATAGTGAAAGAAAAACAAGGACCTCTGCAGAACTTCTCCTAGGAACCCCAAAATTCCAGCTATCCTGAATCTTAAAAGACCCATACATGTAGGCTATGAAATTATGACCAATAGGGATATCTTTGATAATAAATTTGATATATCACCATGAGCTGGTTTTATAGGAACAATAGTAGAGTGTCTGTTTTAGAGCTGAAGACACCTCCCGTGATTATCTTATCCACCGCAGTTTTTGTTGGGATTCAGTAATAAAATTATGAAGTATAATTGCTGCCTAATCAGAGCTAGGCTCTCCCATCACTGATTGCCTTGCTTTGCTTCCTCAGGGTTTGAATGCAGTCTTTGACATCTTGGTGATAGGCAAATTAAATGTTCTGGAAATGGTCCAGAAGGTACTACATAAAGACAAATCATTAGAGGTAAGTATATACTTTTGTCTCCAACCCAGACGTGGAAAATGTCAAGTACCAGCTGATTTAGAAATGCCATTTTCAAAATATTTCTTGTGGTTCTGATTTTTAAAATAACTAGCCCTTTTAAGCACAGTGTCACCGTGGTTCAAGTCAGTATGCTGCATGTTTGCACCTAGCTTGGCTGCACTTACATTTGAAAATCTGCACCATCAGGGGCTTTGTATTGTCCTTTCAGAAAACTGGTATACTCAGGAACGGGGGCCTCCTCTTCAGAATGACCCTTCTGGCCTCGGGGGGCGCAGGGGTGCTCTACATGCGCTGGAAAATCATGGGTACAGGCCCCCCGGCGTTCACAGAGGTAGACAACCCCGCTTCCTTCGCCGATGGCATGTTGGTCAGGGTGAGTGGTGAGCCTGCCCCCCCCCACCCCCGATGGATTGCCCACCAAATCTCAGAAAATTTGTCCTCCTCTTCTCACTTCCCAACACATCCACAAAACCCCTGATAAGTGGAACACCTCCACATTTGTTTGCTCTCACTAAGGATACTCTAGGATGAAACCAGAGTTTTATTAGGAGATTGAGAGGGTATAAGCCCTTTGTATTTCCATTCTAATCAAAATTAAAGAGAAATGATTCTTTCAAATATCAGGTTTCCTGCCAGCCTCACTAAAGTGTCCCCTGACCCCCATTACTTTTGTCATAAAGAAAATTGATATAGCAGGATTAAGACAAAATAGAAGCACATTGGTTATATCTTTAAACATCCAGCAGTATCAAGACTCTTTATTGTAAAGGTTTGCTTTTTCTGAAGGCAAGGATGTCAAGCCACAAATTCTTAGCTGTGCATTTCATAGAGATAGAAATCAAAAGAAGGAAAAACCCTGTTCTTATATTGTCAGACACATAGGTGACCCCTGGGCCTCAGATTTCCTGGGTCACAGACTTTGGGCATCACTAAGTAAATGGGACATACTTTGACCAGAAATATAACAGATGTACAACAGAGTCTGATGGCTTTGCTGTATTTTTGTCTGTTATAATCCGAACACATTTAATAAATGGCAAACCACGGCCTCATGTCCAATGTAGAAACTGGCAGTATTTTATTTTCTACAATTGCTCTCCTTGAATAGAATGGATGCCTCAAAAATGAAGTTACAAGATGTGTATGTGTGTGTGTGTATATACATATGTATGTATTGCAAGTTCTGTATCAAATAAATGTTTGTTTTCCTTTTGACTGACAGGCCATAAACTATAATTACTACTATTCACTGAATGCCTGGCTGCTGCTATGCCCCTGGTGGCTGTGTTTTGATTGGTCAATGGGCTGCATCCCCCTCATTAAGTCGGCCGGGGACTGGAGGGTAACTGCACCAGTGGCCCTCTGGTTGTGCCTAATTGGCCTAATATGCCAAGCGCTGTGCTCTGAAGACAGCCACAGAAGAAGGTAAGAGGCAGCACTGAATTTTAACTTCCACACTGGGTTAAGTCCGAGCATTTTGCTAAATCCAGCACCAATCATGTTCACAGTTTTGTCATGTCTAAGGACATTTATTTCCAATACATCCTTCCAGCCAGGATGAGTGCCGTCCCTTTGGAGTCCATTGCTGCTTTCAGCTGTTGGGGAGTGGACATGGAAGAGGGGGGATGGCTGACTACCCTCCCTTCTCCTTCCACAATCCCCTTGAAGTAGCATCTTGAGATCCTACTCACTGTAGGTGGTAGAGAGTAATTTATGGTCAGAATGGAGAGTGTAATTGATGTGTGCCATGCCCATTATTTCACAATTCTCCTTCAGAAAGCCCTGATGGATGCTCTAGTGTAATTCCTTCTGTTGTTGTTTAGTAGAAAAATAAACTGCTGCCCCAAAGAAACTATTCTTTCTTGCCAAAAGAGAGAGAAAGAAAGAGAGAGAGAGAGAGAAAGGTTATTGAGAAAATAATTGAGGAGGGAAGCAAACAAGTTTCATGATAAAGAAAACTATTTAGGGATCCCTGGGTGGCACAGCGGTTTGGCGCCTGCCTTTGGCCCAGGGCGCGATCCTGGAGACCCGGGATCGAATCCCACGTCGGGCTCCCGGTGCATGGAGCCTGCTTCTCCCTCTGCCTATGTCTCTGTGCCTCTCTCTCTCTCTCTCTGTGACTATCATAAATAAATAAAAATTAAAAAAAAAATTAAAAAAAAGAAAACTATTTAAGGTGATTTATTCCCTTTAAGCATAAGTGTTTATGGAACTAGATTAGTAATATCTCAAAATAAAATAAGTTTTAAGTTTATTAAATTGTTTCATAATTCTAAAGAACAACTAACTTTAGTCCCAGCTTACTTATACATGTGCAATAGTATTTTTTTTTCAGTCCTGGGGGCACAAGTTCCAGGAAAGAGCCACCAAATTTGACTTGACTTAGGAAATTTAGTCTCTTGCATCACATGGGACACTGGGAATGTTGCCTGGTTCCAGAAGTGTCTTCTTGTTCCACTTTCTTTTTGCTTGACTAACATTTATGGTAATGTACCACCCAAAAATGATTTCATTGATTTCAGATTTTTATAAAGCGTAAACTAGTAAAGTATTACTATTCCTCATAAGATTGAGGGGGGGATTTTTTTTTCCCCATGAAAGCTATATTGGACTAATTGGGACCAGTATTTCCTCTGATCTATTCAATGCTACATGGTTTGAGGTGAGGCTAAGGGTAGGTGAATTAATGAGGCCTCACACAATGTGATCATTCTAATCTTACTCAGATGGATTGGGCAACTTACAAGTCCTATTCCAGTGTTTGATGCTAGGTGCATTATTAATAATGAGATTTTTTTTTTTTTTTTTTTTTTTTTTTACTTATCCCTAATCCTACCAGGCTAAGCCCTGGGCCCTACTGATGACATTTCTTTGCTACTGCTGATACCTTTTCTCAATTGATGGCATGAAAACAAAACAATACAAAACAAAAAGAGGCTTTTATGACTATTTTAATGTTGACAGGATTTTTTTTAAAGGTCTGAAAATAGCCATTTCAAGTACTTCTCATTTTCCAGGATCCTTACACTGGGCCTGGGATTTCTCATTATCCCATTTCTTCCTGCAAGTAATTTGTTCTTCCGAGTGGGCTTTGTGGTTGCAGAGAGAGTCCTCTACCTCCCCAGTGCTGGGTACTGCATGCTGCTGACTTTCGGATTTGGAGCTCTCAGTAAACACACTAAGAAAAAGGTATTGGGCCCAGAGTGGTGCCATTCATAACCAAGACAATTAGACAGATCTTCCTTATGACATTTACTATCTCTCTCTCTTCCTAAGAAATTGGTTGCTGCTGTTGTACTGGGAATTTTATTCATAAACATGCTGAGGTGCATGATTCGCAGTGGCGAATGGCGGAATGAAGAACAGCTTTTTAGAAGTGCCCTGTCTGTGTGTCCTCTCAATGCCAAGGTATGTTGGCTGCTGTGTTTCTTTAGAAAGACTTCTTTAGGATAGGCTTTAAGTTCAACTTAACAAGAAGATTGTTTACCTTCACACAGAATCTAGCATAAGACCATGACCAAATACTTGTTTTTTTCTTCAGTTTTGTTAATGATTTTGATAAAACTTATTACAATTCCACTTGACCAAAATAATTCAGAATAAATTATTACAACCAATGTCAGTGAAACTGTAATGAAGTTTTGCTCATCTTCCAGTTAGTCCAGTCAATCACCCTTTGAAATGGTGGCAGAGAAGTAACCCCACACATCCAGACTGTGGCTGGGAGAAGGACAGAGTAGGAATTTGTTTCACTTGTATTTTTGATGAATCCAGTCTCTTCATTTAACCAGCTGTGCCTTTTTGGGCAAAAGTAAACTGTTTTGAACTTTCAGTGCCCTTATCTATAGAGGGGAGATAATGTCTGTCTCCCAGGTTTGTTGGGAGGCCTTAATGAAATATGGCATCCAAAGAGCCCTAACATGGTAGTTAGAACATAGTAGGTACTCAAGAAATATTAGCTTTCTGGGGCTCATTTTGGTTTTGGGTTGTGTCATTAAATGACAAGAAGAGAATGCTAAATGACAAGAAGATAATCCTTCCCAAAATAGGAGAAATGGGTTTGGTTAGAATAATTTTCTATCGGTATATAGATTATTAATAAATAATGATATATTCTCTCTCAGGTCATCAGAATAGGAGTTCCTAGGATGCTTAAATGTGATCCTCTAGGTGGAGAAAAAGAGCTCTCTGGAGTTCTTTCTCATTTCCATATTCTATATTTAAGAGAAAGCAGTGATTTCAGACAAAATTATATGAATAAATCTAATGGAGAGTTAACATCTTATTGTGATCCTGAATAAAGAATAGTATAAAAGGTGCTAACTCCTTGTTTGTCTTTTTATTGAAAAAAAAAAGCTTGTTCATGTTTTATAGTTAAGAGACTTAGATAAGAGTGAATTACTTCAAGCTTTTCTCCTTAATTTGATTTGCTGATCTATCCATTTATTTTATGCTACTAAAAATAAATTGCCTGTGATTGAATTTCATAAATGTTAATAGATATGCTTTATTTTTGCTTTTCTGTTTGAATAGTAATAATTATCCCTTCTATTTATATAGTTCTTTCCCACAAGGAACTCTGATATCTTTGTAGAGGCTCTATAATTAATCTCTATTATCCTCCCTCTAAGGTTTTTATAGAGAGGGTTTTCTTTTCCTTACTTTCCAAATGGAAGAAACTGAGGCATAGAATGATGGAACTGATACTATCTAGATGACTAATTTAGGTGGTAGATAGAGACATGGTATGATATACTGCCCAGGTTATGCAAGTAAGTGAAGGGGAGGGGTGACATATGTGATGTTTGAGCCTATATGTCTGCCCTAGTAAGTGATTTCATATGTTATAATAGGTGATTTCCTTTGTTAAAGGTATGACACATGGGCAGACAATCATATGTCTGCATGTGTAGGGTTTTTTTTAATAAATTTAAGACATACATGTGGTGCCTGGGTGGCTCAGCTGGTTAAACGTCCAAGCTGGTTAACCATGACCTGATTTCAGCTCAGGTCATGATCTCAGGGTCATGGGATTAAGCCCCACACCAGGCTCTGCACTCAGCATGGAATCTGCTTCAGATTCCCTCTCCCTCTCTCTCCCATTCTCTCTCTCCCTCTTTCTCAAAAAAATAAAAGAAATCTTTTAAAAAATTTAAGACATAGATACAAAACCTCATCCTCAAAATGGACCCAGTGGTGAAAGTCCTTCCTAAGAACCTTTCTCAATGTTACCATTCAGTATAAGCAAGATAGCAGTTTGGGGGGTTTCTTTATCTGTTTCTGTGTATTTGTTTCCCTTTCCACTATAAATTGCCATGTAATAAAATTATGTTTCCTTTTTTTTCTTTTTGGAAAAAAGCTAGGCTGATTTCAGGGAAGAGACTGCATTTAGAAAGATGCTGTTTTCATTCAGCTCTGTTGCAGGAAATACATTTTCTATATTGGTTTCCACTTTATATTCATTGCATACTAAGTAAGTGTTTGGCACTTGGCTCTAGACTAGGCCCAGATTTACAAGCTGAGACTCATCTTTTCCAAATATTGTAATATCCACGTAGCTAAGGCCAGTGCCTGGTCTACAGTTAAATTACCCACACTGCCTTGCATGTGGTAGGCACTCAATATTAGTGATGGAATTGATTAACATGGAAATTAAACATCCTTAGCCTACAACAGATGCAATATCAAGGATTTAATTATACTTAGTCATTTTTCATTTTTAAGCTTTAAAAATAATTGTGCCACTTTGTATCAATTCAGATACAATTCCAAATCCTTTTAACAATGAAAAGGATCATACGCCATGATGAGGTATTTCCTTAAGGATGAGCCAGGATAGTTTATAGGACTTTTAATGTGTTTAAAACATTTTAGCATCAAGCGTGAGCAGAAAATTTGAAGCAAACTGGCCATAGCTCTGGTGTTAATGTACCTTCCATTGTTGGTTCACGTGTCATGGGGCTAGGGTGGTGGTTTTTTTATTTGCAGTTTCTGTGCTGGTTTGATGCCTCAGCAGATGAATCACAAAGCTAGAGGCAAAGTTCAAGAACAAACAGGGTTTTTCAGTCTTTTACATTGTATGGAAACAAAACTCACTCATTCTTTAAACGCTGTTAGAAGTGAACTGTTTAGGAGGGTTCGGGTGTTTATCCTTTTACAATGGGTTATCTAGACAGCTGTTTTCCATATAGATACTTCCCTCCATGTAACCCATAGGATGAGGCTGGCTTCTGGGCCAGCCTGTTTATATCAATTCTTAATTATGGACAGCTTGCCTTCTAGGTCTGTGTCAGATTTTTAAGTAGTTCCATGGAAATAACTAGAGTCTGAATTTCCAGAGCACTCCATCTTTCTCCCCTGATCTCCTGGCTGCTGTCATTCTGGGTGCCTAACAGAACACCATGTGTACTGCAGAGGGCAGTTGAACTCTTTGTCTGAGCTTTTTATTGAGAAAACAGAATTTGCCCATAACAAAGAAAAGCAGAGGAGCCCAGGGGCAGAATGGGCCAGAGTCCTGTGAAAGTCTGAGTAGAAGCTGAATTTGTATTCTAGGGACCACACACCCACATTGCTCACCGGTTGGATTCTCCAGATTTGGCTGCTTTGTGCATGGGATGGGAGGTGAGGTAGCACATCGAGGCTGGGGCCAGGGCAGGCATAAGGTGAAACCATCTAGAGCCCACTTTTCAAAGCATGTGCTACAGCCATAGCATTAGCTACAATTTGAAGACACTAATACCTATGAATGGACAATAATATGGGTCGAGAAGCTTAAATTATACCATATGCTGTGCAGTCCTGTACATTTCTATCACCTGTGACTTCCCTGCTTGTGATTCCTTTTGTCGGGTTAGATAAAAGTAAACGTATAGGCTTTAAAATTGGCAGTTAAAAAACGAATCCCTGGTATGTATGTGCTTAAAAGAACATCGCACTGTTCCATACCTTTCCAGAAATACTACTATTTTTGAAGACAAGCTGTAACTGTAGATTAAGATTGATACGGAAGGATGTGGTTATATTTCCAGAAGGGTTTTTGAAATATTCAATGTGATGCTACTTGAAATGCGCTTAAACCATTACCGTATTTCATGATATATTAATTGGCGGTTTAAATAAGAGACATTTATTTTCTCACAGTTCTGGAGGCCAGAAGTCCAAGATCAAGGTGTTGGCAGGGTTGTTTTTTCCTGAGGCCTCTACTCTCTTGATGTCCTCATGCGGTCTGTCCTCTATGTGTCCTCTGTGTCCCGATCTCTTCTTCTTACAAGGACAAAGGTCAGATTGGATCAAGGCCACCCCAATGGCCTCAGGTTAACTTAATTTTCTCTTTAAAAGTCTTGTCTCCAAACACAGTCACATTCTGAGGTACTGGGGGTCGGGACTTCAGCAGGCGAATATAAGGTGGGAGTGGGATACAATTCAGCTGTTAACATGCAACAAGAAACATGATTTACTTTAAGAAAAATAACAGATGGCATGAATGAGTGGGTCAAGAAATCATTTCAAGCAGCTGGCCCCATCCTCACCCAGTGCCCTCATAGATAGGTGTGATATAGTGAGAAAAGCACAGGTTTGGGAGCCTGGCTTCAGACTCAGCACCACATCCCTTGGGTGAGATGCTTGATGATGCCACAGCAGTCCCCAACTCAGAAGGATAGCCATGTGGCAGGGCTGCCATGCAGAGAAATCACATATGTATATGGTGCCAGCCTGGCACCGGGCTTGTGGTAACCCTCAGTATGTGCCAGCTTCCAGAATTACTGTTGTCATGAGCCACACTGAACACATCTGATTTGAATGAATTTCTCTGGCATCATCTCGTCTGAGATTGCTATTGGCCTATGCATCATAAGCCTCTAAGAGGAGTGTCCATAAATACTTCTGACAATAGTCCTTGTGAGTCTGTGATTCTGCTGCCCCAGCATTATTTTGGGTCCCAGCCCCTTTCCTTGTAATTAGTTCTGAGCCCATGTACAGTTGAGAAAAATGCCCATCGGTTGGCCTCCCGGGGGCCCTCAAGTTAAGCTGACCTGAGAATTTCTGGTAGCTTTGCAACTCTGAGTCCAGTTTCTTCTAGTTAACTTTACCACCCTCTTCAATCATTTAAAAATTATCTCCTTATTCTCCCTTCCTTTACATTGAGGCAAAATTCTCATAAAGTTGACCATTTTAGTTCTTCAAAAAATTAAAAATATAATTAACCATATGATCCAGCAGTTCCACTCCTGCGTAGATACCCAAAAGGAAAGTAGGATCTCAAGGAGATGTATGAACACACATGTTTTTAGCAGCATAGTTCACAGTAGCCAAAAGGTAGAAGCAACCCAAGGGCCTGTCTGTCAGCAGATGAATGGATGAACAAAATGTAGTATGTGCATGCAATGGGATATTACTCAGCCTTGAAAAGGAAGGAAATTCTGGCACCTACTACAATGTAAATGAATCTTGAGGACATTACGCTAGGTGAAACAAGCCAGTCACAAAAAGACAAATACTGTATGCTTACACTTCTGGAAGTTATCTAGCATAGTCAAATTCATAGAAACAAAGTAGAATGGTGGCTGCCAGGTGCTAGGGAGAGGGGGAAACAGAGTTAACTGTGTAATGGGTGCAGACTTTCAAATATGCAAGATGAGGAGAGTTCTGGAGATAGGTTGCACAATAGTGGGAATGCACTCAACCCTACTGAACTATACACCCAAAACTAATGAAACATTGTGTGCTAACTACACTCAAATAAAACTACACTCTTTCTAGTGGTTAAGATGGTAGCCTTAAAGTTATGTTTATTTTAAATTAACTAATTTTAATTAAAAATTTTTTAAAAAGATGGTAACCTTAAAGTTATGTTTATTTAAAATTAATTTTAATTAAAATTTTTTTAAAAACTTCCCATGTGTTTTTATTTTTTATTTTATTTTTTATTTTTTTTTCCATGTGTTTTTTAGAATAAGATGGTCACTATTAAATACCTTTTTAAATTAGCCATTTCAAAGAGAACATAGTCAGTGACATGTAGAGTGTCATGATGTAGTGGGACCCACACTTCTCTCTAGTTCTAGAACATTTCATCACTTCATTCTCCTGCTGTTGCTATATTATCCCCAGTTCGCAGTTTGATTAGAGAGGTTGAAACAGGAAAGTCTTATGGGATCTCTTCCTCTCCTGGCTGGCTTGCTCCACATGATCACAGGACCTGTGGCTGTACCACCTCAGCCTCCCTGCCACATTGGTGTCCCCAGCCTGCTCCTCTCCTGAGCTCAGGTGGCCACCTTGGTCTCTCTACTTGAGTTCTCCAGGGATTTCAAAATCAGCCTGATTCCTATCCCCCCAAGCAAGCCTAGCCACCTCTCCTATCTCCCTGCAAAGCCATCATATCATTCAGGTTGTGCAAGTTAGAAACCTCGAGTTCATTCTTTACATGCTTTCCCCACTCTTCTTAATCCATCACCAGTTTCTCTGCCCTTTGCTCCCACAGTGTTCTTGAAATTCCTCTGCTCTTTCACCACCACCCTGTTCAATCAGCTGTCCTCCCTTCCCTGGGCCTGCTTCCTTGGGCTCTCCCTGGACCCCTGCTACCTGCTGCTTCCCCACTCACGTGTCTCCCACAGCATGACTGATTTGTTATAAACCTAACTCTGATTATGACCTGCCACCCTCCTACACCTGGCTGTGGTTATGGGTTGAATTGTGCCCCCCGAAAAAAAGAGATGTTCAAATCTTACGCCTGGTACCTATGAATGGGGGCCTTGGCAGGTGTCATCAAGATGTAGGATGAGTTCTTAGTGGTACAGGGTGGGCCCTTAATCCAATATGACTGGTATCCTTATAAAGAAACACAGACACACAAGGAGAAGACCGCGTGAAGACAGGCAGAGATTGGAGCGACACAGCTGCTAGCCAAGGCACACCAAGGATTGCCAGCGATCCTTAGAAGCCAGGAGAGGACGGAATACCTTTTCCCTTAGAGCCTCTAGTAGAAATCAACCTTGCTGCCACTAATCTGCCTCCAGAATGATGAGGGAATACACGTCTGTTGTCTTAGCATCCCCAGGCCCCAGATTTTGGTATTTTGTTTGGCAGCCCTCAGAAACTCACACACCTACAGACCCTGTGCTGGTCTTTTACTGCTTCTGGGCAAAGACTAAACCAGACCCATCACTGCTTGGGGTTCCCTGTGCAGCCTATTCCCCCATGCCCTCCTGCCTGCTCTCCCTTGCCCTCTGCACTCCAGCGACACTGGGCTTCTTGTAATTACCCAACTGAACACACTGGCTTCCTCCCTGCCCATTGCCTGCTCTGCCCTGCACACTCATTCCAGCCCCTCACCTGGTGACCCCCTGCAGATCTCCACTGGAGGGAGGGCCCTGTGACAAGACAGCCTTCTCCCGCCCAGACCAGGTGCCACCCTGGGAACTCCCCTTCCTCCATAGCCCCAGGTGCCTTCTAGTGACACACCTTCCAGGAGGGTCATTTCACCCACAGCTGGGGCTCCAAGAGGCAGGGATCTGATGGGTTTGCTCGCCCCTGTGTCTCTAATTGCCAGAAGTGCCTGGGCAGTCACCACAGGCATCACCTGAAGGAACAAGGGTGTTAGAATTTCATTAGCATAAACTAGGATGTTTGCAATGCTACAGAAGAAAGGTGTCCTACAAGAAAGGGCTGTAGTTAAAATGCAGAATCCTTGTTTTTTCCTCTCACAGCCCTGTGTGGTTGGATTTTGCATCTCAGCCCTCATGGAGGATGATGGGCATCTGGGAGGAGGGGGACTGAGGGTTTAGCAGTAAGACCAGCCCTGCTTTGTAATTTTTGAGTTTTCTTAAGTTAAATATCCTTCTGTCCTATCTGAGTGATATCATCTGCTTGTTGCACCCTGTCCTTCTTTTTTCTTTTTATACAGGGTGGCCTGCCCTCTGTAGGGTTTTAGCCAAAGCTCTGGTGGGATTTTGTTGATTTTTTGTGGTTTTTTTTTTTAACCTTTAGTTTTTCTTTTCAGTTAGAAGCCATAATAGGTATCCCTGCTCTGAACAAAGAAGCCTATCAGCTGATGGCCAAGTTTTTATCTGTATTTTCAGGTTCACTACAATGTTGGCAAGAACCTGGCTGACAAGGGCAATCAAACAGCCGCCATCAGATATTACCGGGAAGCTGTGAGGTACTGCAAGCTACTTGTCTCATTTATACCCATGTCTTGTTTTAACTGTCTAGGATTTAAAAAGACCCCAACTTTAAATTTCTTTGCCAATTCCTGACAATTTAGTGAAGACTAACTACTGAGCATTTACAGACAGCTCGGTTTCTCTCTCTGCTTTCAGATTAAATCCTAAGTACGTTCATGCCATGAATAATCTTGGAAACATCTTAAAAGAAAGGAATGAGCTGCAGGAAGCGGAAGAGCTGCTCTCTTTGGCTGTACAAATACAGTAAGCATTGGTATTTATAATTACGCTAACGACAAAGAGATGGACTCCTGCATTCTGGGGTCTAAGCCTTTCTTTTCTTTCTCTTTTCATTAAAAAATGCTCTTCTAGACCAGACTTTGCCGCCGCATGGATGAATTTAGGCATAGTTCAGAACAGCCTGAAACGGTTTGAAGCCGCCGAGCAGAGTTACCGGACGGCAATCAAACACAGAAGGAAGTACCCAGATTGTTACTACAACCTTGGGCGTCTGGTAAGTGTTAGGTGTCCTATGGCTGCAGAAGAAAGGCTTGGTTTTTCCTTTTTATAATAAAATGATAGAAGCAACATTCAATGCTAGCACCCTACATCTTATAAAGTGATATGCTTATCACTTGAAGGTAACTATTTGATTTCCTAGTCTGTAACTTCTTAAGCTCTAATTAGAGAGCAATTCAGCTTGACTTAGCCAAATTTAAGTTATCTGAAAGGCAACAGGTTACACCAAGGAATAAATTAGAATTTTTTCAGGTCCCTTGTGCCCTATAAAACAGTACTCTGAGGGTCACTTCCTGATAAACATCAGTTTCTTTGTTTTTAAAACATGAATAAAAGCAGAGATTAAAAAAACAAACCCATAATGTGGTTTCTGAGTTTCCATCTTCTCCTTCTTCCAAGGACAGCTCCCCACATCCCTAGACATTCATACTAACTGTTCTTCCTGTAAAAGAAAGCTCAGGGGGATTTATTTGAAAGGGCCTCCAGATTCTCCAAAGGAAACAGGAAAGAATGTATTCCATAATGACTTCCTTTTTTTAGTTACTGCTAAAGATCTGATTCCTCCTGATTGTCTTTTCTTATACTTTATTTCTTTATTCAAATAAATATTACAACAATAGCTAAAACGATAAGTTCAGTAATCCTAAAATCTGAAAACATGCATTGGTAAATGATGTGGATCCAGTTATTGCTTCTGAAAAACCTCCATGAGGATGCACAGCTTAATCCTTTGAGCTCTGGATTTTCTTAATGAAGAACCATACACACAATGATGTGAGGTGATGGAGGTAGTATAACTAGCCTTATTGTGGTGATCATTTCACAATATACACATTTATCACATCATTACGTTGTACACTTTAAATTTATGTAGGTTCTATGCCAATTATATCTCTGTAAGGCTGGAGAAAAAAGACCCACAAACAGCAAAATTCCTTAAATAAGAATGATTATATTCTCCCTTCAGTTAAGCCTTTAATTTTATTTTAAGAAACTAAATGCATATGTTTCTAATATATTCAGTTTGATTAAATGAAAATTTTTTTAAGATTTTATTTATTTATTCATAGACACAGAGAGAGAGGCAGAGACACAGGCAGAGGGAGAAGCAGGCTCCATGCAGGGAGCCCGAAGCGGGACTCGATCCGGGGTCTCCAGGATCACACCCCGGGCTGCAGGCGGCGCCAAACCGCTGCGCCACCGGGGCTGCCCGATTAAATGAAATTGTTAAGGGAAAAAGGGTTTGCTCATTTTAGCCAAACTGGAATACATATATAATGATATAACTTTTAAAAGAAGTTTAGAGGGGTGGCTGGGTGGTTCAGTCAGTTTATCATCTGCCTTCAGCTCAGATCATGATCCCAGGGTCCTGGGATCAAGCCCCATGTCTGGCTCTCTGCTCAGCAGGGAGCCTGCTTCTCCCTCTTCATCTGCCTCCTGCTCCACCTACCTGTGTGTTCACGTGTGCACATGCTCTGCTCTCTCTGTCAAATAAATAAGATCTTTTTAAAAGAAAGAAAAGAAATTTAGACATAATTTTCCAGATTTCATCCAGACTTGCCTCACAGGTAGGATTACATCAAAGTTGTTTTAAAGAGATACCTATTTATCCTCACTTTAAGGGTCCTGAAACTTCTTGGTTTCATGGAGTCCTTGTGTTAGCAAAACCAGTGGTTTCTAAAACTGGTTGAATACTAAGTCCTTCTACCCCATCTCAGATTTATGGAATCAGAGGCTCCATGGATGATCCACATTTACAAAGCAAACCAACAAAATTCTCCAGTCATTCCAATACCATATTGTTGGCCCTATATTTGGGAAGATCTATCTGAGCCCTGAGAAGACAGACCAACCAGCTTAGAGCAGAAGAGACTGTTTGGGGAGGGCAACTTGGAAATCATGAATTGCTTGAAGATTATTGAAAATCCAGGGTTCAGTTCTTAGCATGATGGGAATGTATGTGGTCTAAACTGCTGTTTATGGATTGGGTAGCCATGATTGTGGGTGTCATGGAGGCAGAATTTTATGAAGGGAGGAAACTAAGTGGTAGGAACATGTGGCTAATGATGGTGAAGTTTTACCTCTCCCACTATGTATATGTCACTTTAAATGGACAGGTACTGTATGTGTTATACATTTTAAAGTGAAGTTGAAGTGGCTTGTGTGTTTATTATTCAAAGAATAAAAAACATGTTTCAGTTAGGATATACCCTGGGAAGATACCATCTCTATATAGATGCTCTAGTGTGGAAAAGAGGAATTGTTTCTTCCTGTGCTCAGAGGAAGGTGGCAGTAATGTGACTGAATCCATGCAACAGCAAGGTGTTTAAACAAGGAAAACTGATGGCAGGTGATTCCTGTTGTCCCACATAACTTTCTTCAGAGCCTTTCAACCTTTCCCACATTTCTATTTTCCTTTTACATTTTAAAATTCTGTGCTTTACGATCTAGTTACATACATTGATGTTGAAATAGTTTTCTCTGTGAAACCTAAGATTTGAGGAAAGCTGAAATTATTCTAGTGAGAAGCTGTTGAAGGACAATAAAAACTTTCCTCTACCCTCTTATGTTCTTCCTTTGGGGCCCTGCAAATTAGACTGACTACAGACAGATTAACAAGAGAAAAAAAAACAATTTTTTAACACATACATTGTGCATACACATGGGAAAAACAGTGATGAGTAACTCAAAGCGGTGGTTAGAACGTGGGCTTCTATAGCATCTTAACAAAGAACAATACATTTGTAGATAAGTGACAAGAGAAAGGAAGAGATTTTAGGTTTCCAAGGGTGGCAAACTGTCAGAAGGTAAATACATATGGAAACTAAGGTTTGTGTGGGTCCTTCTTCATGGCCATAAAATGCCCCCAGGAGAAGGGGGCATATGACAACCCTTATGTCTCTGTTTCTGCTTTTAGTCAGATAAGGGAAGCTCCATGAAGGCTTCTTTCTGCATTTGTGGAATCTCAAATGTCTTTAATGCAATAATCCTTATGTCAGACCAGTATATTTGGGATGGCATATTTTGATCCTGTACATTGTTCTCTCTGGGGCAGAGGGTAGGGAGACAGTAAAACTTCACCACAGTGATACAAGTAGAGACCAAAAACTTCAACCACATGCAAGGCAGGGTGGATCCTTCCAAAGTCAATGAAGTAAGAATGAGGGATGGGAGCAGGTTGGGTATTATCTGAACACTTGCAGGGATTACTGTTTCTATTGACTATGCCTATTACACTAGGACTTGCATGACATTATATTTGATATCCATATGAGTTCTTTCATTTTTTTTCTTCTGTTTCGGAGGTAGCTTTCTAGGTTATTGTTTGCAAAGTGAGTGTATCTGCCTCAGTCTTCTAGGTCACACTTAAGGCTCTAATGCTTGGCAGTCTGTTTCCTTCCCCTAGTAACGGCCTGTCACTGCAATTCTGTGGGGTTTGGAAAATAGAGAATTTATGCTAAATACGCCCTCTAACAGGTCCTAAGAAAGGGAAACAGAATATAAAAGTCAGGATTTTATCCATGGGCTTTAGTCCTTGGAAAGTCCTTCCCACTTTCATGTAGAATATCATCTGTAGTATTAAGTATATTAGACCTGGTACCACTCTCTCTGTATATTGTTTACTAATTATGCTACTGTGAAATGATCTTCCTGTGTTCCCTTCTGCCAACTGTTCTTGCTTATTTAAAGATTTTGCTCTCCATTGTTGTTTAATTATCCAGCTTTTGCCTGCTTGACAGCTTAAAAGCATTAAGAGCTTAATCTTTAACAGCTCAACCAACACATTTATATATTGATGAATAAGATGAACCTAATAACTTAAAATTTTCTTTTTAAAAATCCTCCTTAGTCACTCTTTAGTAACAAGAGGCAGAAACATGCTTTGATTTCTGCACTGAATGAGAAGGAGATGTAATGCAGTTTCCTTGTAAAATAGAAAATTGAGAAAAAGTGGCTTATTTGGGACATGTTACTATTAGAGAATTTCAGTAATAGTGACTGGAAATATTATTAGAGGTGATTCATTATGCAAGGACTGATTGTATCAATCAGGAACCATTCAGGAAAACAGAAACTGTGCTAAGTATTGTATCTTATTTTTATTTTATTTATTTAGTTTGTTTGTTTATTTAAGTAATCTCTACACCCAATGTGGGGCTCAAACTCACAATCTCAAGATCAGGAGCTGCATGTTTTCCAACTGAGTCATCCAGGTGCCCCTATGCTAAGTATTTTAACTTAGGGAACTCCTTCCATTTCTGCTCTTCTAGCCTTCTCACAATGTCTAGCCACGATGTTAACTCTGAGAGTATAAGGAAACCCTGTAGGAAACAAACAGGAGGAAGTGGTGCCACCAAAACATAAGGGCTCAGAGAAGGGAGCCCCTGTAATCCCAGGAGCTGATATCATGAAGGAGGACCACTGCTTCCAGCCTGGAACTGTGAAGTTGGGGTGAGGGGGACATAGCTCCTTCAGATGCGCTATGTTACGCATTCGTTATTTAACGAAGGGAAAGAAGGGACAGTGTGAGAGTGAGGGAAAGGATATCTCTTCCAACCATCTGATGTCATCTGTGACTCCTGTGGCAGAAAGCTAGCAAGGAGCAAAGTGGCAAAAGACCCTGAGACATGCATTTTGCAAAGTATAGAAGGATGGGCATGAGGCTAATATGTAAATAATGTGTGCATTACCTGTCTGCTTTCTGCATGGGTAGTTCTGGCCAAATCACTGTTTTTCTCTATATTTCCCTGAAATATAGATGCTACAGAAGGGGGAGTTTGAAACAATATAAAAGTAAAGTAAATTTGACCTGATTTAGTCTGTTGTTGTTCTTCAGGAAATAGTAATAATATATAATAAGAAGAAAGAATAAAATATGTGAAGAATTTTGTTGTTGTGTACATGATGTTATGTTGGCTTGCGCCTGTGTGTTAGAAAGAATGTCGCCACAGATTTTGTCCCAACTGATTCAGATGCATGTTACTTGCAAGAGAGAATGGACCAAGAAATCAGTGGAAAGTCAAATATAAGCAACTAAATGTTGGTATAACTAACACCCTAAATTATTTTACTTTTTGAACTTTTCACATCTTTTCCTCACTTATGGGGTGAAATATCGTGATTTGAGTTTCTGAGTCTCATGGAAAATCTGACAACATCATTAGCAAATGGATATCCATAAGGTTTCCATAATTGAACCTTTCTTTTAAAAAATTTTTTTAAGATTTTATTTATTTATTCATGAGAGACAGAGAGAGAGGCAGAGACATAGGCAGAGGGAGAAGCAGACTCCCTGTGGGGAATCCATGCAGGACTCGACCCCAGAATCCTGGGATCACAATCTAAGCCAAAGGCTGACACTTGGCCACTGAGCCACCGAGGTGCTCCCATAATTAAACCTTTCCTTTCCTTACCTAATATGCCACCTGTTTGCTGTGTGAGTCAGAGAGAAAGTCAGGATGTTTCTGTTGCCTAATAAAAAGACTTGCCGGTAAGGAAGGAAATTGCCTTCAAGTCCAATGAATTGTTATCATTTCTAGTTTTTGCAGACAGAGGCAAAGGAACTAAGTTCATTCAAATGAGATGGGCATTTGAACTGAGTGAAAGACTGCAAGAAGTTCACCTGCCAAAAAAAATCTATCACTTCCCCACTTGGAGTGCTTTTATTAACTGCAAAGTGAGAGCCACCATTTTGTGTTGTCATCAGTGTTAAACAACGTACCCTCTCAAAAGAAAGCAACAGATAGGGGCACCTGGGTGGCTCAGTGGTTGAGTGTCTGCCTTTGGCTCAGGTCGTGATCCCAGGGTCCTGGGATTGAGCCCCACATCAGGCTCTCCACAGAGAGTCTGCTCCCCCCTCTGCCTCTGTCTCTGCCTCTCTGTATGTCTCATGAATAAATAAATAAATAAAATCTTTGGGAAAAAAATAAAAAAGAAAGCAACAGATAATTCTCTTCTTCCTAAAGGAGGCAAACAGACTTCAAATTGCCAATGCAGGGGTGCCTAGCTGGCTCAGTCTATAGAGCATGTGACTTTTGATCTCAGGGTTGTGAGTTCAAGCTCTGAGTTGGGTGTGCAGATTACTTAAAAATAAACCTCTTTTTTAAAAAATTGCCAAGGGGTTCCATATTCCAAGGAATTTACTAAAAGTATGTCTAACACACTCATTTTGGATGTTGCTTAGACGTAGGCAGGAAGAGCCTACCCAGAGCATCCATCACAAGATGAATTTGACACATGTAGCTGTTAATCACATTAAATATTTTCTTTACCTCTTTAAATAATACTTTATCAAAGGTAAACTATGTGGTCTTTCTAGAAAAAGTAATGATTAGATTTTTAATTTCTCTCTCCAGGAATCTCAAATATTATTTGACACCTAGAATCAATAAATTATGAATTACAGTTAAGAGGCTGTAGGCTCAGGAACTAGACTACCTGGTGCTCAATCCTTCTTTCCCATTTCTAGATGTGTAACTTTGAGCAAATGACTTAATATCTCTGTGCCTCAGTTGCTTCATCTGTAAAATGGGGCTAGTTATCTACTTCAGTGAGATATTTGAGGATCAAATGAGTTAATATGAAAACTTAGAAGCTCAGTAAGCACAAGGCTTTGTTTAGTTTGGGGTTTGATTTTAGTTATGTCTTAGAGGAAGCAATGACATTGAAATACTGATATTTAAGGGCCGTGCTTTATTTTCAGTATGCAGATCTAAATCGCCATGTGGATGCACTGAACGCGTGGAGAAATGCAACTGTGCTGAAGCCAGAACACAGTTTGGCTTGGAACAACATGATCATACTCCTCGATAACACAGGTACAGAAAGGCACCTTGCATAATTCAGAGGACACTGTGCCACAGTGCCATTGGATAATCAGCAGATTAAATGTACATTCTTTCTCTAGTGTGTATGAGTTAAAAAGAATTAACATGGGATAATATTTTACATGACAAAAATTATTCTTCTAGAAAACAGAGTTTCCTTTGACAAATATGTATGTGTGGGGAAATGGTGCACTTAGAATTAGTGCTGAGCCATGGGGGAAGGCGGGTGCTCGGATCTCATTTCTCCTGGAGCCTGTCATCTAGCATTGTCCATCATCTAAGGTGCTGGAGGTACCCAAAAGTGATCAATAATGGCTTTTGGGTTAATAAATGCGAGGTCCATGCTCTAAAGTTCACAGACTATTTTTAAAGGAGATGCCCTCAAACCTACACTGAGAGCCATGGATTCCTATTTTAGATCTAATGCTAACAGATTTGATGTGGTTTCTCAGCCGGGATCTTAGCTCTGTGGACTGAAAGTTACTCTACTCCCCTTCTTTTGAAAATCCAAGTATTCGGTAAGAAATGACAGTTTTAATTTGGTGGAATTTCAAGCCAGTGAGCCATCTAAGCAGTGTGGAGAAAAGATACACACTTGTTTCTAATGGAGGTATAAAATGTGTACTTCAACATGATAAATACTCAGTTATTAAAGTGTTACTATGGTTACTCTTATTCTACAGACTTGTTTTCTCATTTAGGAATAACTGGTATCTGGGGAAAAATTAAAACTAGGTTTTATATGCTTTTATAGCATTTAATCAAAGGCTGTTTATATATTATGTCAGAATTGTGCTGGACTGCAGTGGTTTTGCAACTGATCTTATCGTGTGTGTGTTGTGTGTATGTATATGTGTTGTGTATAGTGCATATGTGTGTGTTGTGTGTCATGTGTGTTTGTGTGTTGTGTATGTGTTGTATATATGTCTGTTGTATATATATTGTATGTGTACATGTGTTATGCATTCTTCATTGATTTTCTTAAGGAATTATTCATAATCATTGTGTACAATGCACATAAGCACTGTTTGAGAGACAGAATGAACTACCAGTAGAATGTTAACATGTTTTTTTAAGTTTTTCTATGGTTTCCTCACAGGTAATTTAGCCCAAGCTGAAGCAGTTGGAAGAGAGGCACTGGAATTAATACCTAACGATCACTCTCTGATGTTCTCGCTGGCAAATGTGCTGGGGAAGTCCCAGAAATACAAGGTGTGTAAACTGCAGGCCGAGATTTCTTGCAATTAATGCCAGCATCTGACAGAAGCCATAAATTTTACTTCTGCCCAGTTAAATTCCAAATCAGGCCAAAAGAGCAAGGGCAGGGCACCAGTGTGGCTTGGTCAATTTGCTTCCTAGAGAAGTTGCCCAAAAAATGGATTTGCAGGGTCAGACTTCATGTCTTTTCTCATCAGAGTTCATTACCGTTGCTCTAACATGGGGAGGGGAGGAGAAGACCACAGAAGAGACAGTGACAGCTCTCCTAGCAGATACCCCAGCCCCTACTCTGATATTTAAAAATGAGAGACGTGCATGAAATATCTCGCTGGGTGGCTCTGAGGTTTGGCGCCTGCCTTCAGCCCAGGGCATGATCCTGGGGTCCCGGGATCAAGTTCCACATCAGACTCCCTGCGTGGAGCCTGCTTCTCCCTCTGCCTGTGTCTCTGCCTCTCTCTCTCTCTCACTCACTCTCTCTTTCTCTGGGTCTCTCATGAATAAATAAATTTCTTTAAATAAAAATCTTTAAAAAATATATCAGAGAGTTTAATAGCTTCATATTAACGTTTCTAGATTTTGCTCCAGAGAAGCTTTTTTTAAAGATTTTTATTTATTTGGGAGGGAGAGAGAGAGAGAGAGAACGCGAGACACGAGCATGAGCAGGGGGTGGGGGGAAGGAGGAAGCAGGCTCTCCAATGAGCAGGGAACCCAACTTGGGACTTGATCTCAGGATCCCGGGATCATGACCTGAGCTGAAGGCAGACACTTAACGACTGAGCCACCCAGGTGCCCCTAGAGAAGCTTTTTGAGGGGGTTAATTTTTGTTTTTTATGGGTTTACCTGTGTAGAGCTGGGGGAAGAAGGTAAGGTTTATGGTTTTCCCTTCCATTGACCTTTCCAGACATCTTTGTCAACCTAATGGCTCAGAAGTGTCCAGCCACCAGCTACAGCCAGTCATTTTCAAGATACAACTTACGTAACCATTGTATTGATTTCTTTCTATCATCCCACAGTCTATAAACTAGAATCCTAATAAAATGACTGAAATTTGGCTTCTAGTTCACTTGTTGATTTTTTTCTAGATAAAGTAGACAATACTCCATAGAGCAGAATGGAGAAATGGGTTTCCTACTTTTTCTATACATTTTGCATCCTAATTGTCTAGGCCAGGATGCTGAGCCTAAGATAAGGAAAGAAAATAAGTTTTAAAGTCGATTTAGATTCCCTGGCCTTCCTATTTCTCAGATTTTAGGTTAAATGATAATGTTTGACAATCATCAGAAAGAATAGCTACTTAGAGCATAGCTACAAATCTCTACAATCCTTAATTTTTTTTCCAGCATACCTAACATGGCAAGAGAACCTTACACTGCCTCAAAGGAGTTTCAGCTATTCTAACTTGGACCATAGTCATTGACTGAGTTCTGGTAGTGATATTTGCTGACATCTTGTATGTTAGCCTGAGATCTTCATTCATTCAGTCCTTTCTGGATGACATTCCCAAAATACAAATTTTCCTTTGCCAGCTTTCTCTAAAAGATTGTGGTTTCAAAGAAGTTTTCCCAAGGGTCCAGCCTGCTTCTCAGGAGTTCCCGAGGCCATCTCTGGGCAAGAAATTCAGTCTTTCTATACCTTATAAGATGCGTGATCCTAGATGTGGGAAGCTCCCTTGGAAATTCACAGAAGGTGCAGCTCGAAAGAGCAAACTCATCCCTGAACCACCAACTTTAGTTGATTTAGATTAGGGTTTGATACTCACTAACACATACATGGCCCTTTAGGAACACAAATGTGGATGGTGTGAATAGCTACCCCAGCAGGTGTCAACAAAGAACAGTTAGGCATCTTTATTTCTCAGTATTATGGTAGAATGGGACTATCCAGGCAGCCATGGTCCCATAATGATCAGGTAAGAAGACACTTGGCCATGCCCCATAGCAACCCGATTGAAAGTGAGCACTGTTTGGAGGAAATGCAAGTCTATAGAAGAATCGGTTCGCGCCCATCAGGGGCATTTGGTCATGGTCACATGCAGTACTGTGACTGCTTAGATGACAGATGGCTGTCAAACCGTCATTCTCTCTGCTTATTTTTTCCAGCTGAATGGGCTACTTATGGATTGCTGAGAAGGTTGTGAGTTCTTGGGGGAGATTAAATTGGCCCCAAGCTCCTACCTTAAGAAACCTGGAAATGAGTTTATTGATGCTAACTGAAAATGATACTTTTGTGGGTGTCCTTAGCAGCCCAGCCCTTTCCTGGTCATTTGACTTTGGCTCATCCTCCACTGCACCCTGGGATCTTGCTACTTGAAGTAAGTAGCAAAATCCCACCCTCCTCAGGGAGGCAAGTGGCAGAGCTCATTTGCATATCCATCCTCTCTCTATGGCTACCACTGCTTCCCACTGCCCATCTTCCCCTCACTGCTGCCCTGTCACCTTTGTCCTGCCGCACAGTGCCCTGCCTGCCCTTCCAAACCTCTGCACAGGGTGTGACCCTCCTAGTCTTCCCAAATGTTTCTGGGAAAAGGATGCAGTGGTACACAAGGAGAACATTAAGAAGTCTGAAAACCATACACAGCAAAACTGTGTTGCTTTTGCATCGTCAATACCTTAATACCTTCTTTTTTTAATATCATTCTTCAGGAATCTGAAGCTTTATTTCTCAAAGCAATTAAAGCTCATCCAAATGCTGCAAGTTACCATGGTAATTTGGGTAAGGAAGTGTTTCAGTTTGAATTGTATTGAAGTCCTGTGGAAGTTTTAAAAAATGTGTGCATTTCTGTAAAATCAATGTTGGGAGAATGGTTTTTTCAAATCTAGCCTGTATTGGCCTTTATAATCTGGTTCTAAGATGTGTGTGTGTGTGTGTGTGTGTGTGTGTGTGTGTGTGTGTGTGTTTGTTTTAAGAAATTAACACATTAAAAAAGTATCTAAGTAAGTCATATTTACAAGTCATAATTGTATGACTAGACCAACTCCAATAATCCCCCACTCAGTGTATCCCCTTTTTATGATAAACTTTGATTTTCTTCCTTTGTGTGAAAGATCCTAGAATGTTAAACTAAGAAGTACTTTGGAAGTTTCTAATCTAACTTATGTCCTCTCCCTTCTTCCCTAGTGGACCTCCCATTGTAGCCTGGTCTCCCCTGTGTTCTTATGTGTTCTCATATCTTGGCTAAAAGTGCATTTACAGTGATTTATTCCTTAAAATTGCTTTCTTCCATTTTTACATCTCAATAATTAAGATTTTTAGAGCATAACAATGTCAATGTTTAGAATGGTTCACATGTGAATATATTTTTACCAAATCTGTTCCCTACAGACTCTGTAGCTTCTCATCATGAAAGTCGTGAAACGGCAACAGTTACCCTTCTGCCCATGTCAAAAGTTGGTTTTACTCACAAAATCACAATAATAATCAGCATTTTATCATTCTGATAATTAGATTTTAGTTATCATTTTATGGTCAGATCTTAATGTTAGAGCCCTTATTTCCAGCTAGTAACAACAAGATATTATTTTGACAAAAGATATAGGGGAATCTTTTATTCATATGCTGGGCTTCTGCGTGGTCAGGGCTCTGAGCAGTGGCGGACTCCAGCCCTATCCAGCCTTACTTCCTGGAAATTTCATGGCAGCCTTCGTGTACTCTTCCTTTAATTCTTTATGTAATAATGTTGCTTTAGGTAGATGGGTTATGTCTAGTGATATGCAGAACCCCAGAAGTAACAGGAGGTGGTTAAACGGACAATCACCAGAGAATGTGGTTGTAATAAATAAAGTTTGTGGTACAGACAATATTATTTTAAACAACAATTTCTGAAAACTGTTTGCAGAGGTGCTGTGATTTTATTTTATTTTTTTTTTTACAAGTGGTTAGGAATACCTCAAGGTATTCAGAAGCATTTCCAATGAAATCCATCTCTTGCTATTTCAGCTGTGCTTTATCATCGTTGGGGACATCTAGACTTGGCCAAAAAACACTATGAAATCTCTCTGCAGCTTGACCCCACTGCATTAGGAACTAAGGAGAATTATGGCCTGTTAAGAAGAAAGCTGGAACAAATGCAAAAGAAAAACGTCTGATCCTTTATCCTACATTTTTGTTTGTGTGCATGAAGCATATCATTAATATTATGTGGTTATGTTTAACCATTTGAAAGTCTTAAGTGTTGTTTATTTTATTCTGGGTTTTTTTTTCTATGAAAACAAAGACATGCAAAAAGATTACAGCACCAGCAATATACTCTTAAATGCTTGATGTGGTTTTTGCATTGAAATTGTATTTTTTCAGACAACTCAAATGTAAATTCTAAAATTCCAAGAATAAAATCTTTTTTAATTAAAAAGAAAAAAGAAAAAAAATTATCTGGAGCGACTCACAGTGGAATTAAACCTGCATTTGGGGTGTGAGCCATGTTGTACAGAGACTAGTACTATTACATGTCAGTCCTGAACAAGAAATGACAAACTGACTCTTAACAATTTATATAAATATCAAATGTGTCTGTATATTAGAATTTTTATTTAATGACAAAGAATAAATTTAGATTTTTGTTTTTTTAATCATTTTTTAACAATACACCATAAACTTCATTTGTAAGGAAATATATTTATTTGTATTTTTATGTTTTGAACAGGGCAAATAATTGCACGAAGAATGAAGTTTTAACATCTAATATATTTATATACTTTTCCCCCCATTGGAAGACACTCACTCCTGCAATAATTTTTGGATTCTCCCAATTTGTGCAGCTTCATAACATAGGAAGTTATATAGTATTCATATTCTACTTAAGCTGTTACTATTAATAGAAAATTCAAGCCATGCTTTAGGCAAAAGCAGGCAGTCTGAAGTCTTTGTTTTTGTTATATCCGGTATTAAGAGGGCTACGTATCTATGTAAGTTGCTTTTTCATGTTTTTAGCTGTAAAGCAGTTTTCCATTTGGCTTAATGGAACTGCAGTCATTACTGTATCCAGAAAATGCAAGAGGTAAATTTTCTCTTAAAAGGAGTCATACTTGGGGTGTTTGTGGTATTTTTAAGACTTGAAATTTTTCCTCTTACTTGATCAGAATAATCATGTTTGCTTTGTTTTGCTCTTCTATATATACTGTTGAGCTAATGATTTATGCAATCTCTGTAATTTCTTATGCAGTAAAATTATTACACAAACTGGTATAAAAATGTTGTACTGCCCTCTTAATAGATGATTTTCAAAGTAGTGAACTTTGTCTTCCTTTCCCTTTAAAATGAAATCAAAGTGACCAGTTCGTCCTTTCTAGTATGTGGCTTCTCTTTGGTGTCAAGGACCATGTAATAGGATTGCAGTCTGGAATATCCAGGTTTAGAGAACAGGATGAACAGATCCACAAGGAAATGAATTTAATTCTCTACACTCAAATTTGGATGGGAGGGCAGGTCTGCGTCAAATTGTAATTTAGAAATCGTAACTTATGATGGTTTGAGGTACTTCAGGAAAGAAAGTGCTAGTGTTTGACATACATCA
The DNA here is from genome assembly GCF_003254725.2 of Canis lupus dingo. Taxonomy (NCBI): domain Eukaryota; kingdom Metazoa; phylum Chordata; class Mammalia; order Carnivora; family Canidae; genus Canis; species Canis lupus. The sequence continues at coordinate 50,636,574 of NC_064264.1, read as the reverse complement.
GAAAAGAAAGTGCTGTGTTTCAAACATTTCTTAAAAGGTCCCAAAATAACAGTAACAATTTATAGATCTCTCAGGAGCAAGAGCTGTCATATTCTTATTTATGTTCCTACAGTACTCAGCTTGGCAGATAATAGATGCACTATATGCTTGTTGATCTTTTTTGTTTTTAAAGCAAATGTCTTTCTTTAAAACAGTACATGCCTTTTGAGAGTAAAGAAAAACATTTCTTGTAAAAGTTCCTTCAGGATTCTTTTTTTCTACTGATACTAAAACTTTCATGTCAAATCAAGACACACCTATCCGGGAGCCCTGCCTGCAGAAGGAATCACCTTAGCTTGCACTGTTCCAGCTCCATCTCTCAGGATTTCCATCACAGCTGCCTTCTTTGCAGAGAAAACAGTAGTTTGATTGGTACTACAGTCTCCTGTCTCTGCAGATCTTGAAAGTGCACCACACTGGTGCTCTTCCTTCTTTCTCCACCTTTCGATGGCACCTACCTTCTCCTTCCTGGGTTTCCATCCCAACCGTCCACCGGAGGCAGAAGCGGGAGACTGTCACCTTGTTCTCCCCCTTATTTTAATGTTTTTGTTACTGATCACTGTAGGGGGGTGGGATGGGTGGTTGTCCAAATAGACATGGTTAGGGGTAGTTTCCTGTTTGAGAAATCTGAGTCCTGATCCCCATCTTGCACCTCCCTGATGGTGAAATCCCCAAATCCTGAAAAGCAGTTTGCAGTTGTTCTCTCTTTGCTACATTTCTTCTTTGTTTACATGCAGTCTTATAAAGTAAGTAATTCTTAAAAGTTTCATCCTTAGACTTAGCCTACTGCCTAGATGGGGCCCCCGGGGGTTCTGATTCTATCCTATTTCTTAAGCATGGCCTTTGCATTGATTTCAAATTATTCACTTAAAATATGCAGGATAAAAGACTGAGCCCCACAGCAAAGCACTGGACATCCATGTCTGTATTCACATCTATCAGCTTAGACTTTGGGATGAGAAAACCTAGATTTGAGTCTGGGTTCTCCCACTGTGATGTCATAGGCAAGCCATTTAGCACTGCTTAAGCCTCAGTTTCTCGTCTGTAAAATGGGGATAATAAAACTTCCCTCATGGCAATGAAGTACTTGACCCAGTAGACCCTCAATAAATGATAGCTTAATTGAAAACCAATAAAAAATAAATTTATTATAAAGAAATAAATGATAGCTTGGATTTTGGAAGGGTGCAGATTTTACAGCATATTTGACCTTAAACACACTCATTCCCTCATTCAAACAAATCTAAGTGCCTGCTCTGTGCCAGATACTCTCCTAGACACTGGGAATACAGTGGTGTGTAGAAGTTGACATGGCCCATTGCCCTCATGTAACGGGTAGTAACCATGAGAAACAATACTTATCAAATAGTCATAAAATTAATAATAGAAGAGGGAGACTGGATCTTGCCTGAAGGGGTTCCCAGGGAAGGTGAATTTTGAACTGAGATTTGATAGGCAGAGAGGAATGAGATCGCTCTAGGCCAGTAGTTTTCTCACCCAGGGGAGATTCAGCCCCCAGGGGCCAGTTGGCAATGCCTGGAGATTTTTTGGTTGTCGCAACTGATGGTGGGTGAGAGGATGCTACAGTTGCATATCCTCCAATGCACAGGATGGCCCCCACCAAAGAAAATTATCTGGCCACAAGTGTCAGTAGTGCCAAGCTTGGGAACACCTGGGCTGTGTGCATAAGAAACCCCACATGCAAAGGCTCTTGGGTGAAAAAGTTAGAGTACTTGCAGAACAAAGTCCAAGGAGAAGGGGGAGGGGCACTTGCTAGAGCAGGTAAGGTAACTAGAGCCAGATTCACCAGGGTTTGCAGACTAAACGGTCCTTAAACCATGGAAGGCTGCAAAGTAGAGAGGCGACACAATCAGATTTCTATTTTGCAAGGATCACTTGGGCTATCGATGGGGGAGGAATTGGAGTGAAGAGACCATTCCATGTGTCCAGGGGAAGGATGAGCCAGCTTGCTGTAACCAAGTGGCAGTGAAGTTGAAGACTTGTGAACTGATCTAAGAAATGCTTAGGAGTCAACTGGTGATGGATGGGAGGTGGGTGGGTGAGGGAATGCTAGTGTTCTCATATAGTTAAACATAGATTGATAGAAGCCGAGTCAGGACCCAAACCTGGTTGGAGTTTAGCTCTAGAAAAGAGGAAATAAAGTCCCCATATGTTACAGGTTACACAAAGAGACAGATGTAGACACATCTGTACATTTTTATGGTTGGCCAAACCCCAGTTTGGGAATGAAAATTGTAAGGCCAGCCAGAATCTTCACAGAGGCTCTGCCAAATACGATGTCCAGCAGATGTTCAGGTCACTGGAGCCCTCTTCACTCTACATGGCATTGGGGTGCTCGCTTCGGCAGCACATATACATGGCATTGGGCCCGATCTTGTGATGTGTATTTTGGGGCCCACCATGCGTTCCTCCCACCTGGGCAAGTAGCACTAAGCTCATAGCTCTCCACTTCTCTTTATCTCCCTCTGGGGAGCATCCACCCCTAGATTTCCACACACGTGTCTGTCTTGTGACTCCTCCCTCAGGGGCTTCTCTCTTTTAAACAGTTTAGCTTAAGTAACTAACTGGAATTTAAATAAAAAACTTAGGGACGCCTGGGTGGCTCAGTGGTTGGGCATCTGCTTTTGGCTCGGGGTGTGATCCTGCAGTCCCAGGATCGAGTCCCACATCAGGCTCCCTGCGTGGAACCTGCTTCTCCCTCTGCCTGTGTCTCTGCCTCTCTCTGTGTGTGTCTCTCATGAATAAATAGAGAAAATCTTTAAAATAAATAAATAACTTAAACAGGGTTTAGCTTTTCAAAGTCAGTCTATCTTGACTCACATTTACATTCTGGACTGCTATCACCTCTCTTAGACTGTTTTTACTCTCACATTACTGCTTTATTTTTTCTCACATCACTACTTTTCATTTGGAGGTTGTTGTCGATTCATGCAAGTTGTAAGAAATAATACAGAGCTCCCAATACTCTACACCCAGTTTCCTCCAATAGTAATAGATTAAGTGACTATAGTATAAGATCACAGCCAGGAAATTGACATCGATACATCTACCAACCTTATTCATATTTCATCAGTTTCATATGTCCTCATTAGCTCTATAAAATGTTACTTGTGAGGATTTGTGTGGTCATCATGGTCAAGATATAGAACAATCCCACCACAAGGATCTCTTGTGCCATTCTTATGTTACAAATTGTCCCTAAATATGTTTTTTAATCTTAAAAAAATATTTAGTTATTTATTTTAGAGAGGGGTGAAGAGCAGAGGGAAAGGGAGAGAGAATCTCAAGCAGACTCCTTGCCAAGCTGGGAGCCCGACATGGGGCTCGATCTCATGATCCTGAGATCACGACCAGAGCTGAAATCAAGAGTCGGACACTCAACTAACTGAGCCACCCAGGCGCCACCCCGCTACAAAATAATTTCTTGTATACCATCTGTGCCAGCTGCTGGGGACACCAAAGAAAGTGCATACAAAGGGAATTTCTGCCCCTGTGGAGCTTCAGTCTACCTTACCTCAGCCTTTAAGCACTGTTACCATCCCCTTTCCAGGGAACTTCTCTTGGGGAGTCCACAGGCCTGTTGGTCAAGCATTCATGTCTACATTTGTAGCTGTCCAAGTCCCATGTTGCCAGGGCATTTCTTTTCTTCTGTGTTCAAAATTCTCCACCAGTTAGTGAATCTGTTTTTCCTGGAGGCAATGAAACTTACAATCAAGTTCAATTTTCTATTTCACAGAAACAGATAATGGTTCAGTCACCTCTGCCTTCTCCTTTGGACCTCAAATTTATAGTGAAAGCTTCACTGGGCATCTGGGGAAGAGGACATTAAGGCATAAAGTCCATCAAGGGGTCAGCCATATTGTACATGGATAAGTGTTTGCATTTACCATATTTGGCCCAAATAGGGGATCCCCAGAGTTGAGTAACCCTAGTTTTCAGTAAAGTAAGGTACTTAATATTACTCAAAATATTCATTAATAAATACTAATACTAATGATTATCGAATGTTATAGCCTCATTTTAAAAATCCCACAGAGGGGATCCCTGGGTGGCTCTGCAGTTTAGCACCTGCTTTCAGCCCAGGGCGTGATCCTGGAGTCCCAAGATCGAGTCCCACATCAGGCTCCTTGCATGGAGTCTGCTTCTCCCTCTGCCTGTGTCTCTGCCTCTCTGTGTGTCTCTTGTGAAAAAATAAATAAAATCTTAAAAAAAAAAAAATCCCACCGAGTCTTGTCTTAAATGATCTCGTTCACCTCTAAAATTCTACCAAGAAGACATTAATTTAGGCTCTTATCCTCTTTTAAGAGTAATACTCCTCATAAAATACAAATTGGAAGCTGGTGTCTAGCTCAAAGGAGAAGGAGCAAAGGTCCTGTGTGGAATAGTGTGGTTGGAATGAAGGAGACAAGGAAAGATAATGGTGGGGACAGAAGCCAAAAGAAGATACTAAATATTAAGGCTCTCAGCCTCTTCTGTCATTTTCCAATCTCTTTAAACTTTTATAGGAATTATAGTTTATCTTAACGTTGGCCAATTCTTTGTAATAAGAAGTGGGAATGAGAGACTTTTCACCTTCTACGTTGTAATATCTGCATCATTTGATATAATTTTTCCCTCTAAATAAACTACATGTGCAGCTCACAGAGAAATCTTTACTCAAGAGAGCCATGGATTTGTTTGTAATAAAGCTGTGCCAAGGGGCATTGGTGGGAGGGAGACACTATAATGGAAACTCAGGTAACCAAGGTGGTTGCTAAATTGCTTTGCCCAGCAGACAAAAAAAGTTCTGGGGAGATGGGGGCTCCAGAGCAATGCTGAGTGGCAAGAACTTGGAAGGCAGCATTTTCCAGATCATTGGCTGAACCCCGGGTGTGCAATTTAGACTCTTCTCTGAACAAAGCCTTTATATCTTCACTAGATTCTAGATGCTATGTGACCATCTCGGTGGTAGTCTGGAAATAGCTAGCCTTTGGGTGCATAAAGCTTGCATGTGAAAGGAAAAGGTGTTACACCTGGCTTTGAATCTTATTCTTCCACTCATTCAGTTGTATGACCCTAGGCAAATGTAGTGGGTTGAGTAGTGTCACCTCCCAAATTCATATCCCCTGGGAACCTCAGAATGTGACCTCACTTAGAAAGAGGGCCTTTACAGATACACCTAACTATTTTGAAATAAAATCATCTTGGATTTATGGTGGGTCCTAAGTCCAAAGACTGGTGTCTTAATAAGAGGAGAGGTCACAGAGAGACACTCAGAGAAAAATGGCCATAGGAGGAAAGAAGCAGAGATTGGTGGGATGCTTCCAAAAGCCAAGGAATGCCTGGAGCCACCAGAAGCTGAAGAGACAAGGAAGGATCCCCCCTAGAGCCTTCAAAGTAAGTGACTCCAAACTTCTGGCCTCCAGAGCAACATTTCAGTTGCTTAAAGCCACCCAGTCCCTGATAATTTGTGGCAGCCCCAGGAAACTAGTTCAGCGAGTAACCTAGTCTTTCAGCAATTTGGCTTTCTTGTCTACAAAACGGGATAAAACTACCTTTTTTCACAGAATTATTGACAGGTTTAAATGAGAAAAGTTATATAAAGCCCTAGATCAGTGTTTGACATGTAATAATGTTCAATAAATAATTGAAGGGGGATAACCCTTACTTTTCTTGAAGTTTCGTATCCTGTAATTAAATGCCTCAGAAACAATCTCAGATTTATATTTTTAGCACTGTGTTCTGAGTCTGATTCATTTAGCAAGTACTGTTTTTATTTTTTTATGTGTACAGTTAGAGAGCCAGGAGAGACAGGAGAGGGACAGGCAGAGAAGGGAGGAAAAGGAGAAAGAGAGAATCCCAAGCAGGCTCCACACTAAGTGCAGAGCCTGACATGGGGCTCAATCTCATGATCCTGAGATGATGACTTGAGCCAACATCAAGAATCAGACACCCAACTGACTGAGCCACCCAGGGGCCCCCCTTTAAATCTGCTACACTATTTATAAAGACTATCTTGAGCATCTTGCCTTTCTGATAATTTTTAAATACGTGGCATTTTTCAAGGAACAATAAAGATTTCTGCTTCCAACTTGTGACAAGCGTTTGAGAAAAATTTTTGCCTGCAGATTTAAATTGCACTTTTATTCATCTTTTAAAAGCAGGTTTGTCTTAGCAGCTACATTTCTATAGCATTAATTTTGATGGCCAGACTTGAGATTTGTTCTTAAAGAAAATAAAAGCTACTCATTTCTAGAACTTTCTGATAAAGTAAATTGGATGATAGCTTTTAGAGTACTGGTCTAGGAATTTGCAGACATCAGCAAACAAGGTGATAAAGTAGAAAGAACAGAGACCAGGAGTATGAGATTATCCTAGGGCCAAGTTCAAGGCATTAGTCATTTTTTTTAAAACTTTAATAATTCAGTTAGTTACAAACACTTCCAACCTGCTATTAGTTACCAGAAACCTGGAATGAGCCACTTAATTATTTACTGCGTATCAAAGGTGCTTCTAATAAAATTAATAGTGGTAGTGGTGGTTGCGGCTTTGTTGTTAATTTCTCTCAATGAAATAAGAGGGTTGTGCTATGCCAGGGTCTTCAAACATCCCCAGATGCATAACCCTTTTTTACTAAAATACCTAAATCTTATACAGAAGTCTTCTATAAAAAGCTATAAAAGTGAGCCTCTTTGGATGCTGATATAAATGGTTATTTAAAAATTTGTTGGGATCCCTGGGTGGCGCAGCGGTTTGGCGCCTGCCTTTGGCCCAGGGCGCGATCCTGGAGACCCTGGATCGAATCCCACGTTGGGCTCCCGGTGCATGGAGCCTGCTTCTCCCTCTGCCTGTGTCTCTGCCTCTCTCTCTCTCTCTCTCTCTATGTGACTATCATAAATAAATAAAATTTAAAAAAAATAAAAAATAAAAAAAAAAATAAAAATTTGTTGTGTTGGGGGCACCTGGGTGGCTCAGAGTGGGGAGTCTGCCTTCAGCTCAGGTCATGATCCCAGGGTCCTGGAATGGAGCCCGCATCCATTCCCTGCTCTGCGGTGACCCTGCTTTTCCCTCTCCCTCTGCCTGCCACTCCCCCCACTTGTGCTGTCTGTCGAATAAACAAATAAAATCTAAAATTAAAAATAAATAAAATATTTGTTGTGAAATGTAAGAATGTTTGAAATGCCAATGCTTTTGTGGAAACAAAATATTTTCAAGGTTTCTAGTCCTTCACAATATTTTGAAGGTAAAAGTACCTCAGACTGAAAAAGGAAAATTCTCCTCTCCATTCATCAGACTAAGATAGCACAGATTATGTTGGCTGCAAAGTGAACAGGAAGACACATTCCTCCCATGGATACACTGAAGTGATATGTCAAATATCACCCTTCCCTGGGTGACTGCTGCTTTCCTACTAAGAAACCTTGTTCTGGAAAAGCACTGACAATAAGAAACATTGCTATTTGAAATTATCAGTAAGAATGGGCAAGCTATGTAACCTCCCTCCTTCATCTGTAAAGTAAAACAAATTCTCTAACTGGTCTTTACCATACAATGCAAGAGTAAGCCTCAAATGTAATCACGTATATGAAGGCTCTTCAGGGAAAGAACTACACGTGTAGAAATTGTTCATTGGAATCAGTACCTTTAACAACAAGGTTCAAATGTAAAAGAAACTGGGACGCCTGGGTGGCTCAGCGGTTGAGTGTCTGCCTTCAGCCCAGAGCATGATCCTGTGGTCCCAGGATCAAGTCCCATATGGGGCTCCCTGCATGGAGCTTGCTTCTCCCTCTGCCTCTGTCTCTCTGTGTCTCTCATAAATAAATTAAAAAAAAAAAAACCTTTTTAAAAGAGCCTACTTAAAAAGAAACTATGAGCCCAGATGACATACATCTCAGTGTATATTACCCAGCTTCCCTATTTTAGCCCTCATGTTAAAGAGCATGGGTTGGGGCTCACCCAGATATGGGTTCAAATCCTATCACTTTTATTTACTGGCAGCATGTCTTTAAGTGAGTTGTTTAGCCTTTTGGAGCCATTTCATATGTAAAATGGGAATGATAACCTCTGCTTCATACTATCATTCAAGGGATTAAAAAAAGAGAAGAGTCATAATATGCTGGTCACATGACAGCACTCAAAATATGTTCATTTCCTACATCAATAGTTCAAGGGAATCAAGCTACATTTTGTAATATCTACATTTCTAGGCACCAGGTCAGCATTATTTCCTTTAGAAAGTTACTGTTTGGAGAGCAGGACCAAATTACTTGATTCTGGTTTTGGGAAGAACGATGACAGCAATATTATATACTCAGAGATTAGTTTGTGGCCGAACAATGGTTCTTTGCAACGTAATTAGCTTTCATCATGATGGATAACATATTTTATTGGTCAAATTACTTTTTCTGGGAGTTCTCATAATTATTCTCCTACTCATGGTTAGGGATTTATCCAACAAAACTAATGAAATAATCTCATATATATTATCTCTTTAGTCTTTACTTGTCATCCCCAGAAGTACAGAAGATGGGCAAGAATAGCATAAACCATTTCAACTGCAATTGCCTGGAAAAGTCCATAGACTTTTCAGAAAAGATACCACATTTCTTTTGCGGAGAAAAAGTCAATGCCTTATTTTTAAACATCTGACAGCAAGACAAACCATGAGAGATCTTAACTCTGGGAAACAAATAAAGGGTTGCCAAAGAGGAGGCGGATGGAGGGATGGGCATTAAGGAGGGCACATGATGGGATGAGCATTGGGTATTATACTATACGTTGACAAGTTGAATTTAATTAAATTTAAAAATGATATCTGACAGCAGGGGCGCCTGGATGTTTGGGTCAGTTGAATGTCTGACTCCTGATTTTAGCTCAGGTCATGATCTCAAGGTCATGAGATTGAGCCCTTCATGGGGATCTGCAATAGGTGAGGATTCTCGCTCTGCCTTCCCCACCCTGCCTGAGTGCATTCTCTTTCTCTCTAAAAAAAGAAAAAAGGAAATAAAGAAAAAATCTGACAACATTAATTCCAGAAATACCAGGATTGAATTTAATGTGAGTGAACATAGATAGCTTCACGAGGTTGGTTTTCTCTCTTCGTTCATTTTTTGGCCACGGAAATTGTTTAGCAGTAAGATCTCTTGTAATAAGTAAAATAACTTGACAGAATGAAAAGAAGGAAAAAAATATAACCCTGCTGCCTTCAAATTTAACAACAGTTTTTTTTTAGAGCCAGGTTTAGAAATGGAAATAAGGAGTCCAATTATTGGGAGAACGTATTTGTTCTACTTTCTGCACAAAAAGTTTCTAAATTAGCCTAATTAATGGATCCTGTGTTGAACTGCAGAGCCTTTTTGTTAAGTTCACATAGATTTGGATAGGGAAGGGACGCCTGGATGGCTCAGCAGTTGAGCATGTCTGCCTTCGGCTCAGGGCCTGATCCCAGGATCCAGGATCGAGTCCCACATCGGGCTCCCTGCATGGAGCCTGCTTCTCCCTCTTGTTTCTGCCTCTCTGTGTGTGTGTCTCTCATGAATAAATAAATAAATCTTCAAAAAAAAGATTAGATAAGGAAAATGATCAAAAAGTAAGCTTCACTTAAATAAATACTACTGAATACCTAACTCTGTGTACCATAGTGGCAAATGCTGGAAACTCATAAAAAGGATACAAGTCTGCCCTCATGAAACTCAGTCCAGGAGGGAGGCAGTCATATAAATCAACTATTACAGAAGAGACAGGTAGGTATTGTAACAGAGGCTGGAGCAAAAAACTACAAGGGCAAGGTAGACAAACTCTGTAAGAGGGCAGTTGGTAAATACTTCAGGCTTTGTGGGTCACAGAGTCTCAATGACAAGCAAAGACTCCATGATTAAATGATAGTGACTGTTTTCAGTAAAAGTTTATTTATGAATACTGAACTGTAAATACCATGTAATTTTCATGTGTCATGAAGTGTTCTTTTTTCTTTTTTTTTTTTTTTAATTTCAAGCATTTAAAATGCAAAACTCATTAGCTCATGGGCCATACAAAAACAAGTATTGGATTTATGTTGTAGGTTATTTGGGGCCAAAGATGACTTTTTAAAATGATTTACCAGAATAATTTGATAACATTTCAGTAGATTTTGTAATGTTATTTAGTTAGATTCCAATCTCCTTATATAGTCTCCTCATTCTGTTATTTATTTCACATTATAACTACAGTTTCAAGAGGTGAAGATGTTTTCCTATCTTCAGTATGGTATTTGCAATGCTGGCGGCAAGTGGGAGGAGTGACAAGGAGATGGGGCCGTCCCTTTTGCATAAAGTAGCAGTGTATTTAGTCAAATATAAATATAAATCAGGCATCTATTTTATCTACCTTATCGCACCGAAATCTGGAAAACAAGAGCTTGGCAATTACCCGCTTGGATTTAAACAATGACAATGGCTAAACCAGAAAACTCCAATTAAAGACAATCTATTGGTTTAAATCATTTGAGTTGATAAAAGAAATGTCGTCTGAGCTTTAAACCTACATAAATCATTTGTACGCTTGACCCTGAGCCTGGAAGATATGGGAGATTATAGATGGCAAAATAATAGACCAGAATGAGCACAAAAACAGCTAGCTGATGGGAAGCTGAACCCTTTTTGGTGAGTCACTCACCTCCACAATTTGGATGCAGCCAGATAGCCTTCCCGAGTCAACTCTGTTCCTAAACCCACCAGAGCAATTGGCTTACAAAGGACTCCTGTGTGCCCACCAATCCTAAACTGACAGGCCATGGACTTGTAACTGACCACACAGATTCCTTGAAAAACTATGGGACTCTCACCTTTCTGAAAGTAATCCACACCCTTGCCTTTGCTGGGCAGTTTATTCACACAGGGTCACACCCTGTGTGTGCCCATCTAGTAGATCCTGGGAATCTAGATCCTATTCCAGTCCACAGGAACCAGAATGTGTATTTTTAATCCAGATCTTCAGTTGATTCACAGGCACATTTCAGTTTGAGAAGCACTGGAGCAAATCTTCACTAAATCATGGTTCTCAAACATGAAAGCGCATCATAGACACTAGTCAAAATGCTAAGCCCCACTCCTGGAATTGGTGATTAAGAAGACCTGGGGTCTGACCTGAGATTTAACATTTCTAAATTCCCAGGTGCTGTTGATACTACTGGATTGGGGCCACATTTTGAAAACTTCTACTATAAACTATTTGTTTATGAGTTATTTCTTGAGAGTTAGCTGAAGACATTATCCCACAGAGCTATGTTGAATCAGACTCCTCAGGCTTACCTGGCATTAAATACAATTGAATGCTCCCCTTGTCATCGTCTTTAATTTTCCTTCACCAGAAGAATTATTTATTCATGTATTTGGCTCATTTTCTTTTGCCAACATGATTTGTCGTCCCTCAAAAAAGAATCATTCTTCACTAAAAAAAATATTAAGATGATTACTGCTACTCTTTAAATATATTGTTGAAAATATATGTTAGACAAGTTTTTTTTTTAATATTTCAATTTAATTATAAACTTCCCAAGACAAGAAAGAACTTTTGGAAATAAATTATGGCTTATAAATATGATCTTCTAGTTTTCTTTGGGAACTGTATATCCATCCAAAACACAGCCACATCTGCATTATTATTGGAAACGTTTGGATAAAAATGAAATTGTAATAAAGTTTCAACTAGTCCACATACGAGGCATCTGGGTGGCTCAATTGGTTGAGCATCTGCTTTCAGCTCAGGTCATGATCCCAGGGTGCGGGGATGGAGCCCAGCGTCAGGCTCCCTGCTCAGCGAGGAGTCTGCTTCTCCCTCTGCCTCTGCTCCTCCTCCCAGCTTCTGCTCTCTCTCTCTCTCTTTAATAAATAAATCTTAAAGGGGATCCCTGGGTGGCTCAGAGGTTTAGCGCCTGCCTTTGGCCTAGGGCGTGATCCTGGAGTCCTGGGATCGAGTCCCGCGTCGGGCTCCCTGCATGGAGCCTGCTTCTCCCTCTGCCTCTCTCTCTCTTTCTCTCTCTCTCTCTCTCTATGTCTATCATGAATAAATAAAAATTAAAAAAAAATCATCATAAAAAAATAAATAAATCTTACAAACAAAAACAACCTAGTCCACATACATGAAAGAGTGGAAGGGGCAGAAAATGATTAAGGTGGATAATTCCATTCCAGTAACTCTGTGTCTTTGGAGAGAGGCGACAGGAGTGGGCTCTGTCTCTGTGCCCTTCTCGTCACCTGGGTCCCAAAAGGAGCATTGTTTAAACCCGGAATGAACAAAGTTTCCAGAGAAAAATTCTCCTTCAGCTTTTGGTCTTCACTCTTCTAATGTCTGGGGTTCCAGGTTTGTCCTGGGCGCCAGGGGACAGACGGGAAGTCATTTCTTTCATTGTCCCCCACAACCACTGTTTTATTCTAAAAGGGAGAATCGGAAAATGCCCGTTGGTATGGACGTAGGAGCACCTGCATCCGCTGATGCCAGCGCTGAGCGCGGGTGCTCCGGAGGAGCCTGGTGGTGGGCGCGCGTGCCCTTAGCTGCGGGGCGGCCCCAGGTGTGCACGGGCCGGGCCCGGCCGGGGCGCGCGGGCGGGGCCGCGTCCCGCCTCCAGGGGGCGCCGCCGGGGGCGGCCTCCCGGGGCGGCTGCGCGCGCCTCGCCCCACGTTTCCGCTCGCTGCCCGGCCGGCCCTCCCGACGGCGCCGCGCCCCGCCGCAGGTGAGGCGCTGGGCGCGGGCCGACCCGGGGTCTCGGTCCCCGCTGCCGCGGCGCGGGCGCTCTGGGGACGCCGGGGACTCGGGGCGCGGCCCCCCGCGCGGGCGGGGGCAGGAGGAGGCCGGGGAGCGCGCCTGGCCGCGAAGGGGCCGCGGGCGGCCTGCGGGAGCTCCCGGGCGGGGGCGGGGCGGGGGGGGGCACCCGGAGGCGACACGGGCCCCGGAGCCGGCGCGCGGCGTGACGCAGGCGCCACCGCCGGAGCGGGCGAGGGCGGGCAAGGTAGGAGCTGTCTGCGGGGCGGACGCTGCCGGCTCCCACAGGAAAGGCGGGGGTTACTCGCAAGGTAGTTTTAAGAGGATCTCTCAGGGGAACCAGGCTACCGCTTTTCAGAATTTTTTATTTTTTATTTTTTATTTTTTAGATTTTTAAAAATTTATTCATGAGGGCAGCTCCGGTGGCTCAGCGGTTTAGCGCCGCCTTCAGCCCGGGGCGTGATCCTGTGGAGACCCGGGATCGACCCCACGTCGGGTCCGTGCGGGGAGCCTGCTTCTCCCTCCGCCTGTGTCTCTGCCTCTCTCGCTCTCTCTGTGTCTCTCATGAATAAATAAATAAAATTTAAAAAAAAAATTTTTTTTTATTCATGAGAGACACAGAGAGAGGAGGGAGAAGCAGGCTCCCCGTGGAGGTGGGAGCCTGATGCCGGACCCTGGGGTCACAACCTGAGCCCAAGGCAGTTGCTTAACGGACCGAGGCACCCAGGCGCCCCTGAAAATCTGTGTGTGATTTCAGAGATTCCTGTTTGTGAGGAAACCCGAAGCTGCCGAAGAAATCTAAAAACTTCTGGTGTTTGTCAGCGTGTGACGTTAGGTTTCTTTGGAGCTGTTAGGTACACGTCTGAAACACGGGGAGAAACTTCTCGAACAGCCTTGACTACCGAGTCTCGTTGTTGCTCTTCCGCTCTGTCGGCCAAAGGGTGCCCGGTAATTGGACTTGAAACCCTGAATCAGTGCACGGTTCTTGAAGCACCGCTTCTTGGCTCCAAGCTGGCTTTATGAATACTGAGCTGGTAAGAACATGCAGGAGACTTGTAGCCGCTTTTTAAAAAGCAGATCATTCATTGTGCCAAACGCCCTAGGGAGAAATCATGTATTGAAAACTAAAGGAAAAAAAAAAAAAAAGTAAAGGACACGGAGGCCCGGGTGGCTCAGTGGGTGGAGCCTCCGCCTCTTGGTTTCCACTGGGCTCTGGGTGGAGCCTCCGCCTCTTGGTTTCCACTGGGCTCGTGATGAAGCCACAAACCTTAGACAAATTAAGCACGAATCTGCTTAAGATTCGTCCTCTTCTCTCCCTCTGCCCCTCTCCCCGATTAAAAAAAAGAAATAACCTAAAGGGCATCTCTAAATCTGTTGGATTGGCCTATATAAAGTGTAGGTCTCACACTGTCCTCAGGTACTTTTTCCTATAACGGAAGACTGTTCTCCTTGGTCTCTCATTCAATTTATTGAAATGCTAATATGAAGAGCTCCTGCAGTTTGCCCTCATTTTCCCAAAATGCCTTGTTTTCCTGAAATGACTCCCAGGAGAAGCCGGAAGTTCCTGAATAAGCAGACAACCCTGGTAGAGAGCGTTTGTATTTCAAAAGCCGCGTTTGTAAAGTTCTGTTAATTTCTTTTTTTTTTTTATGAGCTTTTTATTTTATTTTTTTAAGATCTTTATTTATGATAGTCACAGAGAGAGAGAGAGAGAGAGAGAGGCAGACACATAGGCAGAGGGAGAAGTGGTCTCCATGCACCGGGAGCCTGATGTGGGATTTAATCCCGGGTCTCCAGGATCGCGCCCTGGGCCAAAGGCAGGCGCCAAACCGCTGCGCCACCCAGGGATCCCGAGTTCTGTTAATTTCTAATTGGTGGATTTTGGTTCAGAAATATTTTGGACTAGTTGACCTTGCTAACGACGGTCTCAACTGTTAGCATGAGATCTAGAGAGGGTGGTTATTCATGCTGGCCTTAGATATTGGGCAGCAGGAAGTATAAGAGAACAGGCACAGAAGCTGTTACTGTTTTTAAAATTATCTGCCCTTTTTTTTTTTTTTTTTTTTTTTTATCTAGTGAGATCTCTTGAAAGTTCCAGCCTGTGTCAGCTCTTCTAAGTGGAGTCACTGAAAGGCTTTGTACGCAGTTAGCCAGGCCCTTTACCAGGGGGCGGGGCACCCTGCTGACTGAGGTGGAGGTGAGGGCTGCAGTGTTTGTTTGCAGAGGGACTGGTCCCAAGGAGAGGTGGTGATAATAAGAGGACACATTCAAGCAAACTTAGCATTCCCCTCTAGAACATTCTCTATTCAGGGGCAAACCTTAGCAATTAAAGAATGTATTAGGAGGGCATCATTTAAACATGACCAGCCTCTTAACAGAAATTCATTCTTTACTTGAAGGTCTCTCTCTTGTCAGTGAAACTGCTCAGGGCAAGACAGCCTTGTTTAGGTTGGACCTGAGAGCTGTATAGACAGAGCTTACTGTGCATAAGGTGGTATACTCCGCCACTGGAATTACAGAAAGACCCAGTTACTAGGAATCTCAGGATTTGTAGGGCATTATGAGGTAATAGACACAGTAAAGAGCTAAAATGTTAAAAGGGATGAAAAAAATTTCAAAGTGGCAGTGGTCTATTGGGGCACAGAAAGATAAATTGCCCTTGGAGGACCTTGGAGGACCTGGCTAGGGTCACATTTGTGCTGGACCTTGAGCAGAGAGTGGAATCTTAATGGGCTAAGGAGTGGAATGGGGCATTCCTGTGGCAGACACCATGAACAGAGTAAAGGAGCTTAAAATGTAACCAGGTTCAGAGATATAGGAGCAACTGGTGTGTTGAGTCTGGACTCTGAGGCGGAGGTATACCTGAAGAGAAAGGCTGTCTGGCTATAAACTCTACCATTTTTTTTTCTTTGGAGAGGTAAAGAATCTAAGCAGGCTCCACGCCCACCATGGAGCTGGACATGGGGACATGCGGGGCTCAATCTCACAACCCTGAGGTCATGACCTGAGCTGAAATTCCAAGAGTCTAACTTAGCCAATTGAGCTATAAGACACCTCTATAAACACTTTTTGATCAAGGTTCTGGGTTCTTTTTTCCTTTTTTATTAAAGCAAACACAAAAGCACAGGGAGTAGTACAATGAACTTCCACAAATCCATCAAATAGATGGAACAGTTTGTTAAAACAATTTCATTGGCCATATCTGCTTCATCTTTTTTGTTGAAGCAGCTTAAATTCCAGACACCGTATCATGTCATCCTTAGTGCAGTATGTGCTTCCAACAAAAGGTCTTTTTCTTGTATAACCTTAATACCATTGTTATCTCATTGTCACGATTATATTGACAATAATTCCATAATGTTTTCGAAGACCCAGTCCATAAAGTTCCTTGATTGCCTCAAAAATGCACTTACTTTTCTCTTGGTTTATGTGAATTGGAATTCAAACAAGGTCCACACATGATATTTTGTTGAGCAGCTGATGCCTCTCTTAATCTAGGACAGGGGTTTGGCAGACTTTGTGAAAAGGGCCAGATACTAACTCCTGCAGGCTTTGCAGGCCTTATGGTCTCAGTTGCAACTAATCAACTGTGTTCATACAAAAAGTAGCTGCAGATGATATGTACATGAATGAACGTGGCTGTGTCCCGATAAAATTTTGTTAAGACTTTTTGTTTTAAATTCCACTGGCAGGCTGGACTTACCTGAGAGCTATAGTTTGCTGACACTGGTCTGTCATGGTCCCAGTGGGTTTCTTTAATGCCAATGATTTACTGGTGGCACTTGGTTGCTTATAGATGCCTCACGTTCTGGATTTATTTGGCTTTTTGTGTAGTATCATTTAGCTTGCTCCTCTATCCCTTGTATTTCCTATAAACTGGAAGTTAGATCTAAAGGTTCTAAAGGAAGTTAGATCTAATTAGGTTTAGGTTCTCTGTTTTTGGCAGGTGTACTTCAGAGGTCATTTTAATTGTTTTTTAATGTAAATATATGGCTCAATATTCCTAAAATAGTCTTTGCCTTATGGCTGAAAATACATTTTTCCCCCCTTGTCTTAATATTCCTTACTTGAAGGAGAAGATATGGCTTCTATTTCTCCAGGATGTTGAGAAATTTGAATCCCTCTGCTAGGTCAGTGGAAACCCCACCCTGTGGCCCCTTGGCTGGTGGACCACATTTTCCCACTGAATGGAAATATCTTCCTTCCCAGACCCAGGGTTTCAGATGCCATCTGGTAAGGGCTAGGTTGGTTTGTTTTTGTTTTTAAGCCCCTTGTCTCTTAAACACTCAACTTTCTTCACTCATCTTCTTCCTCATCCTCCCAACAGGACTGAGAGCTGGAAAGAAATACTTGGTCCATGCCATGGTTTCCTGGTCATCCTGTGAGGTGGGAGTACTTATCCTGCTGTCCCGTTTAGAAGGATTCTAAAGTCAAAAGCTTTTGTAAGCTCATACACTTATTCTGGTGCTGGATTCTAGGGCAACACAGCTTTGAAGAAACATGTTTACAGGTAAGAATTCTTGTTTTCCCCTCTGTTGTAGAGTGCATTTTACTCCTAAATCCTGGACCACCAGAGGTAGCATCTTGACAAATAGTGTCACTTGGAAGTCCTTGTCTTTCTGTTGTTTAATAGATGAAACTGTCTGTTCATCCCTATACCCATTCTTCTGAATAGTATGTTATTGATCTTTCTCTTATTGATTTGTAAGAATTCTGTATACGTTGGAGATACTAATCTTTTGTTATATGTGTTACAACTGTTTCCCCCATTTTTTTAAACTTTGTTTACAATAGTTATGCTCTGTAAAAAATTTAATTTTATATAGGGAGGAAAATAACAGTTTCTGTTTTACAGTTCCCTTGTTTTATATTTTGCTTAGAAAGACTTGTCCAGGGGATCCCTGGGTGGCGCGGCGGTTTAGCGCCTGCCTTTGGCCCGGGGCGCGATCCTGGAGACCCGGGATCGAATCCCACGTCGGGCTCCCGGTGCATGGAACCTGCTTCTCCCTCTGCCTGTGTCTCTGCCTCTCTCTCTCTCACTGTGTGCCTATCATAAATTAAAAAAAAAAAAAAAAAAAAGACTTGTCCATTTCAAGATTTTTTTTAAGGTGTTAATAATACAGATAAATGAACATGTGATGAGAACTAGGAACATGTGATTCTGTAAGAGAATATTGAGGGGCACTTGAGTGGCTCAGTTGGTTAAGTGTCTGGCTCTTGGTTTCAGTTCAGGTCATGATCTCAGGGTCGTGAGATTGAGCCCTACTTTGGATTCCACCCTCTGCGTGGAGTCTGCTTGAGTTTCTCTCTTCCTCTCCCTCTTCCCCTCCCCCCCACTTGCATGCACTCTCTTTCTCCCTCTAAAATAAATAAGTAAATCTTAAAAAAGAGAGAGAATATTGAAGTGGGTTTTTTCTGCTAGATAACATTAAATTGATTAAATGTTGGTGTTAAGATTGGCCCTACGTTGGTAATTGTTAAAGTTGGAATTTGGGTATTTGAGGGATCATTATATCATTACTTCTGTATATATTTGACTTTCCATAATAAAGAAGTTTTTCTTAAAAAAAAAAAATAGTAGGGGAAAAACCTTCTTTGTCCCATTTGTTCATATTCAGCAACTATTAAGCTTCTCTGTGTTGAACACCGGGAGTGTTTGTGTTATTAAATGCACAGGCTAGGGCAGCCTGGGTGGCTCAGAGGTTTAGCGCTGCCTTCAGCCCAGGGCGTGATCCTGGAGACCCCGGATCGAGTCCCATGTCGGTCTCCCTGCATGGAGCCTGCTTCTCCCTCTGCCTGTGTCTCTGCCTCTCTCTCTCTCTCTCTCTCTCTCTCTGTCTCGCATGAATAAATAAAATCTTAAAAAAAAAAAAAAAGAACTGTGATGAAAGTTACATCAACTTTAAAACTTATAGAATTATACAACCAAAAAAGGCCAATTTTACTTTATATAAATTCTAGTAATGATGAATGAAAGTATCAGAGATGTAACTACTCTAAAACAAAATAAGAGGTAAAAGTAAGAATAAGAGAATTCTGAATTAAGCTAATGCCTGGCACATATCAATTATGATTATTAAAAGAGACCTAGGACATATATAAACCAAATACAATGAATGGGCTTTGTTTTGACTTTGGTTTGAATAAACCAACTGCACAGACCTTTTAGGCAAATGGGGATATTTGAATATAGTATTAGATGATATTAAGGAATTTTGTTCATTGTTAGGACTATAGGTATGCAAAAACTAAAATTAAAAAAAATCATAGTAAAATATTTAGTATTTATCACTAAAATATTTAGTGATAAAATTATGTGATTTCTGGTATTTGCTTCAAAATTCTTCAGAAGAAAGCAAACAAACAAAAACAAAAAACAAAGGGAGAATGACAAATGGAACATATATGGCAAAGCCAGGATGGTGCTGTCAGTTCATGAATGGTTAAGATCTACTGTACTCTATTTTTGAATACGGCTGGAAATGTTCATAACAAAATGCTAAGAGAAGGAAAAAAAAACACAGTGACTTAGTCTTTGTAAATACTCCTCAAAATGCAATCTAATTGTTCTTTATTCATTTATAAGGTACACTACAGTTGATTCTTGAACAATGCTTGGTTGGGGAACCAACACCCTGCATTTGAAAAATCTGAGTATAACTTCTGACTCCCCAAAAACTTAACTACTGAGAGCTTACTGTTGACCAGAAGCCTTAGCGATAAGGTGTGCGTCAACTAACACATATTTTGTAAGCTGTATACATTATATATTGTATTCTTACAAGAAAGTAAGTTAGGGAAAAAATGTTATTTAAAAAAGGATGAGGAAGAAAAAATATATTTATAGTACTATTTTTATAAAAAAAAAAAGCTGCATATAAGTGGATTCACAAGTTCAAACCTGTGTTGTTCAAAGGTCAACTGTGATTTCCCCTTAGAGTTTTTATTAGGCTTTTATAATTTTATTTATTTATTTTATTTATTTATTCATGCGAGACATAGAGGCAGAGATATAGGCAGAGGGAGAAGCAGGCTCCTCACACAGAGCCTGATGCAGGACTTGATCTCAGGACCCCAGGATCATAACCTGAGCCAAAGGCAGGTGCTCAACCACTGAGTCACTCAGGTGCCCCTCATCACAATTCTTTTACAGAACAGCACCACCAAGAAAAGCCAGAAAACAAAACCAAAAAATACTGGCTTCCCTCATTCAGTCCGATTGTAAGTCAAACCCTTCCCCTTCCCCTAGTTGCTGACAACCCTTGATCTAGTCTCCATCTTTTTTTTTTTTTTTTTTTTAAGATTTATTTATTTGAGAAAGAGTGAGTATGTATGAGGTGGGGAGGAGCAGAGGAAGAGGGAGAGAGAGAGAACCTTAAACAGATTCCACGTTGAGCATGGAGCCCAAAGCAGGGCTCAGTTGCACAATCCTAAGAACATGACGTGAGCTGAAATCATTAGTGGGATGCCTAACCAACTGAGCAACACAGGTACCCTGACTGATCTCTATCTTGAAATGTTTTGCCATCTCTAGATTGTCACATAAATGAAATTAAATAGTATGCAACCTTGGGACTGGCTTCTTTCACTTGGACAACATCTTCGAAATTCCTCTGTGTGTGTTCTTATTTACTGCCCATCTTACAGGCATACCCCAGTTTACATATCCATTCACTGTTGAAGGACATTGGATTCTTTACAGTTTGAGGAGATTATGAATAGAGCTGCTATAAACATTTGTAGATAGGTTTTTATGGATTTAAATTTTTCATCTTTTTAGAGAAGACCCCCAGGAGCTAAATGGGTGGGTCATATGGTAAGTGTGTGTTTAACTTTTTAAGAAACTGCCAAACTTTTCCAGAGTGGCTGTACCCCATCATTTTGCATCTCAGCCACGAATGTATGAGAGTTCCAGTTGCTCCATATTTTTGTTAGCACTTGATGTTGTCAGGGTTTTGTTTTTTTTTTTTTTTTTTTTATTTAAGCCCTCCTAATAGGTGTGTTGTTTTTTTTTTTTAATTATCTGATTTCAGTTTTTTTAGTATTCTAAAAAAATATTTTTAATAACTCTTGAGTAAATTACTGAATTAAATTTATTTTATATACCTATTATAAAAATAATTATTTTTGGCTTTTTGATGATATTCTGTATTTAAATACGGTAAATATTCCATATAGAAAATAATCAAAACCAGAATGTTATTTGGATAGATTTTCTTTTTTCTTTTTAAGATTCATCCATTCATGAGAGACATGGAGAGCACAGAGAGGCAGAGACATAGAGGGAAAAGTAGGTTCCCTGTGGGGAGCCCGATGTGGGACCCAATCCCAGGACCCTGGGATCATGACCTAAGCCAACGGCAGGTGCTCAACTGCTGAGCCACTCTGGTGCCACTAGATAGACTTTTCTTTAGTTTCACCAGTCAACACATCATATTTGGCAAAGGATTACAGAACAGTACCTGAATACATGATGCATTTTGCGGTGATCCATTCATTATAAGCATCTTGTGCTTGTCTCATTTCTATTTTATAGAAATTTTATAACTGCTTTTGGCATCAGTTTTATATTAGATTGATCAGGGGGCTCCCAGGTGGCTCAGTTGTTTAAGTGTCCGACTCTTGATTTCGGCTCAGGTCATGATCTCAGGGACGTGAGATCAAGCCTCGTGTTGGGCTCTGTGCCGGACATGGAGCCTGCTTAAGATTCTCTCTCCCTCTCCCCCTCTTCCCCACCGCCTCTAAACAACAACTTTATTTTAAAAAGAAAAAGAGGGCACCTGGGTGGCTTAGTTGGTTGAGCATCTGCCTTGGGCTCAGGACATGATTCCGGAGTCCTAGAATCGAGTCTCAGGTCTGGCTCCCTGCTCAGCAGAGAGACTTCTTCCTCTCCCTCTGCCCCTCCCCCCTGCTTGTACACACTCTCTCTCAAATAAATAAATAAAATCTTTTTTAAAAAAGAAAAAGATCTGTGAATAGTAAATTACATGGGAGCAACTGGATGTAAGAGTAATTTATTTGCCTTTTAACTACAGAGAACACTGCAGTGTTATAGTTTAAAAATGAACTCCCATGTGTCTAAAGCTGTAGTGAAAGCTTGCATTTGAATACCTTTTTCTTTATTAAAGCATATTGAGCTCAAGGAAGAAAACCATTTGTGAAATAAAGATCGTCTGCATCTCTTTGTATGACTTAGGGACCATAGTCACTGGTTACTATTGCCTGAAAGTGTGGAGTTGCCTCCTGGTTTAATTACCTAAATGTCACTGCTAATGCTTTTGTCCTTCCCTCCTTGAATTAGATGAAACTGTGGAGGTCACTGCTGGGGGACAGCTCTGTCAAGTCTCACCATTAGCTGCTATGGTTTGAGCTTCCAGTTGGTAGTATCATTTAACAGAACGGAAATTACCATCATCCAGAATCAGAGATTCTTCTGAATATTTCTGAAAAGTTGCTGAAGGATTAGGTCAATTGGGAGACCTTCCTTTGTAATCCCAGGGGCATTAGAAAGAAAGATGGAGGGGTGCAGTGGTTTAGCGCTGCCTGCAGCCCGGGGTGTGATCTTGGAGATCCAGGATCGGGTCCCAGGTCGGGCTCCGTGCGTGGAGCCTGCTTCTCCCTCTGCCTGTGTCTCTGCCTCTCTCTCTCTCTCTCTCTGTGTCTCTCATGAATAAATAAATAAAATCTTTTTTTTAAAAAAAAAAAAAAGAAAGATGGAGCCAGACAAAGAAACCAAGATGGAGGACCACTTGCCTGGTAGGCTTGAGGTTGCTGTGGTATGAAGACTGAGAGGCCAAGTGTTAGGAAAATTTGGTTCAAAATGTAAAGCAATGGGATGCGTTCCTGTGGCTAAGTCATTTTTGGTTTAAACCTAACAGTAATTAACCCTTATGTCAAGTAGGATTGGGATAAATAAAAAATAGTGAAGGATTAGGAAGGTTGTTACCTCCATTGGACCTAAGTCTTTGTTTCGTCTAAAAACAGTATAGATGTTCTTTAAACTTCATTCCTGTTGATACTAATAAAGTCCTATAGATGTGCATATGTAGTGTGGGGGGTGGAGGAACAATAGACATGTCCTGGGGCCTTAAATTGGGGCTTTGGAGTACCAGACTAATACATCTGCTGCCCCCTGGTGGCATCATGTTAAACAGTGACATTCGGCGGTGAGGCATTCCACAGAGCTGAGTCTTGCCTTGCAAGAGGAGACGTTTTCTCTTTCCGGCTCTGTTCATAATTACTATCTGTATGATCTTAGGCAAATCATTTAGTTTGATTACAGCCTATATTTCACTTCACCTTTAAAATGTAATTTTGAAAGTTTTTTCCAGCTTTCACATCTGCCAGAATTTCAAAATTCTCTGATGGTAATACCACATATTATGTACCGAAAGATGTTAAGTTCCACTTTCTCTTTTAGCAGCTAAATCCTAACAAGTCCCAGATATTTATTAAGAAAGCAGACTCTAGAGTAACTCCTGAGGCTTGATACGGACAGCAAACTGCATAGATGTATCTGTACCACTGTCCATAATCAATCAGTATGACAATCCTGCATTATGATGAAAGCTTACAAGTTATATCATTTAAAAAATATTTTAATTTTTATTGTGGTACAAAAATAACAAAATTTACCACCTTAACCATGTTTAAATATACAGTTCAGTAGCATTAAGTATTCACAGTGCTGTACAGCATACCTCCAAAACTTTCATCTTGTAAAACAAACTGTGTACCTGTTAAATAACTCCCCTCTCTTCCTCCAGTCCTTAGCAACCAAATTCTACTTTCTGCCTCTATGAATTTGACCATGTAAGTGGTATCATACAGTATTTGTCTTTTCATGACTGACTTATTTCACTTAGCAAAATGTCCCTAAGGTTTATCCATTTTGTAGCATGTGACAGCATTTCTTTCCTTTTTAAAGCTAAATATTGTCTGTAGATACCACATTTTATTTATCTATTCATCTGTGAATGGACACCTGGATTACTTCCACTTCTTTGCAATTGTGAATAAGGCTGTGCTGCATCATTTGTAGTATGCAGTGTTTACAAATGCAGAGAGGGTTTATACAATTTTTTCTGTGCATAAAAGGCTAAACTTTATTATGAAGAGCTACCATTCAGCCATGCTAGAAAACTAGGATATGGTGACTTTTTATGTGGATGAATAAGTTAGAAAGGAAGTATCTCACATGTGGTACTTCGCCCTGCTGGTAAAGGGCAAGGAAAGGTTCCCGGTTGTCTAGCAGGCTGAACTGCACCGGGCTTTACAATTCTGGCCAGTCCCTCTTGGAGGTCAACGCTGTGATTTTTGCTCAGGATGTCAGAAGGATGGCTTCTTCTTCCTCATGTCTCCCCTTTGTTTGAAGTCTGACCTGAACCCCAGTTACTTTAAAGAATGATTTTTTTTTTTAAAGAATGATGTTTTGATGGAGATTTTGGATTTTTAATTTCAGGCATGTCATCAGAAGCCAATCTAAACCAGGTTACCTCTGAATTTGGGTAGCAGACAGACAGGCTCAGAGGATTGGGCAGCGGGGAGGTGAGGCCATCTCACTTGTGGAGCATCACATAGAGAGAAAGCATTTCAGGTTCACTTCACTCTAGCTTTTCCTCACATCATTATGGTTAGAGTTAAAAACAAACATAAAGACTGTCCATTAACCCTGGGTGATTCCTGGGAATTCAGCCACCTGGGGCAATGGTTAAATCATGCTTCTGGAAGATGTGAACCCAGCCTCTGGGCTTCCTTCCCCTGAAGGCCCAGCTGCTGCCACCCCAGGGCACACCCAGCTCAGAGCCTGTGCAGAGAGCCCTGGACTGTGTTATGCTGCTGACACCAGGTGTTGAAAGTAAAAAATGTATTTATTCCACATTTTTAACATGATTATTCTTGTTGCTTAATATTTGTACTTAAGGCTGACCTCAAATCGTAAGAATAAAAACATGATGCTCCTAGAACATTTGTATTTAGTGATATTGCTGAGGGAACCCTCTCACAGTGAAATGATGGGGCACATTAAAGGCCTAACATGTATTATACTTGGAAGGGACCACCTTTTAGTTACTTAGAATCTTTTTAATGTATTTTCCTTTTTGTGTCACTTGGACAATTGAAGTGTTTTATTTTTAAAGACACAGGTTTCCACTTGTGTTACATCTTTAATATTTGAAAATTTTGCTTTTCTGGTTAATTGAACTTTCCATATAGATGAGAGTTAAGCAAAAATCTTTTCTAGAAAATCTTGTGAAATGAATAAATATGCCTTCCCTGTTCTTACAGTATACAGAGCATAATGAAGCCTCTTTTACCCTAAAATTAGTAATTCTGTAGTAGCATCAGCATAAAACTAAAGGACCTTACTCAGAGTAGGCAAGATATGGAAACAATCTGCGTGTCAACAGTTGAATAAAGTGTGTGTGTGTAATATTCCATTATATGTGGAATTATATATATATATAACATAATGGAATTTTATATATTATTCATATTACATATATTTATATCATATATATAGTTATAGTATTCAGTCATAGAAAAGAAGGAAATCCTGCCATTTGCAGCAACATGGAAGGACCTGGAGGACGTTATGTTAAGTGAAATTAGCCAAACACGGAAAGATAAACACTGTATAATATCACTTATTTGTGGAATTTAAAAGTGTTAAACTCATAGAAGCAGAGAGTAGAAGGGTGATTGCCCGTGACTAGGGGGAGAGGGAAATGGGAGCTGGGTACAGGGTACAGAATTCCAGCTGAGAGGAATTCACTCTAGGATCTACTGTGCAGCCTGGTGAACTATAGTTATAATACATCGTATTCTTAAAATTTGCTAAGACAGTGCACTCGAGTGTGTGGTAACTTGAGGTGAGGAGTGTGGTAATTAGCCTGATTGTGGTGATCATTTCACAATGTGTACATGTGTCAAGCCATCACATGATCCAGGGTGGGGGGAACCCTGAAAGACCCTTCCCTAGATGGGAAAGCTCACTGAGAAATAAATGGTTTCCCAAAAGATTAATCACTAGAGAGGTTTTTTAAATGTTGTATTTTATTATAAATACAGGTTCCTGTTCCAACTTCAGACTTACTAAATTAAACTTTGGGAAAAGGAGCCCAGGAGCAGGTATGATGAAACTTCCCGTGTTTCAGCAGCTCAGCAGAGTCTACTCAGTGACCCCAGGCTCCCCTCCATCCATCTTCCCGGGCAGGCTGTGCCCTAGGCTCCTGCCAGCCTCACCTTCCTACCTGGAGGCCCCGGGCCCGTCATCTCCCCCTAGGAATACCACCCCTG
This sequence comes from Canis lupus dingo, assembly GCF_003254725.2. Lineage (NCBI taxonomy): Eukaryota > Metazoa > Chordata > Mammalia > Carnivora > Canidae > Canis > Canis lupus. The sequence goes on along the minus strand of NC_064264.1, from coordinate 50,610,498 downwards.
CCACCCTTCTGTTTCTTTCCAGGAGACCTTTGCCCTCTCTTCAAGGTCAGTTCATGGCCAAATCACACACAAGCAGGATTCAATTCTCTCTTTCTGTTCTTCATGACCCTCTGTTCAAGCACTTTTACCTGTCAGTATATTGTATTCTTGTATGTGTATCTTTTTAAAGATTTTTTTAATTTAGAGTTTTTATTGAGATGAAATTTACATAACATAAAATTCACTATTTTTTTTTAAAGATTTTATTTATTTATTCATGAGAAACAGAGAGAGAGAGAGAGAGAGAGGCAGAGACACAGGCAGAGGGAGAAGCAGGCTCCACGCAGAAAGCCCGACAGGGACTTGATCCCGGAACCCCAGGATCACACCCTGGGCTGAAGGTGGCGCTAAATCATTGAGCCAACCGGGCTGCCCTAAAATTCACTACTTTTAAGTGAAGAACTCAGTAACATTCAGCACTTTCATAATGATGTATGACCACCCCTGTCTAGTTCCAGCACATTTTCATCATCCTGAAAGAAAATCCATGTAGGCTCGGCAGTCACTTCCAAACCGTCATTCCCTGCAGCCCCTGGCAACCACCGTGTCTGGATTCACCCATCCTGGTATTTTATATCATGGAATCAGACGATATGTGACCTTATGTCTAGCCTCCTTCACTTAGGATGTTTTCTGGGATCATCCATTTGTATCATACCTCATGTTATCCTAGGAGCTGTATCACAGCTGTTGTGTAACGAAGTTCCGCAGACTGAGGGCTTACACAACAGAATGTATGGAGGCTGCAAGTCCAGGGCACGGTTGATCTCTCCTGAAGGCTCTCTCCTGGACCAGCAGACAGCCGCCTTCTCCCTGTGTCCTTACATGGCCATCCCTCTGTTCCAGCATCCCTGCTGTCTAACTTTCCTCCTCTTATAAGGACACTGGTTGGACTGAACTAAGGCTTATTCTGAAGACCTCGTTTTAACTTAATCCCCTCTTTAAAGACCCTGTCTCCAAATATAGCTACAGTCTGAGGTGCTGGGGTTTTTATGAATTCGGCAAGAAGTGGGCACAATTCAGCCCATAACAATCAGTATATCTTGTTTGCAACTTAGGTTTCACACCATTTTCCACATTAGAGTTCTCTGAGCACATGCCCCCTCTTCCTTCTAGATTTTGAGCTTGAGGGCAGAGCTCCCATCTGTGTCCTCACAGTGTGGCAAGCTCTGGGTGGATGCTGAGTGCTGTGGCTCTGTCCAGACCCAGTACAGGGAGCTGAGTGTCCTCTTCTGTCCTCCATCTGCACCAGTACACAATACGTGTGTCTCCAATGAACTAATGATCCTTGTAGATCTTGTTGTTGGAGAAGGCAGTTTTTATCTAATACCTGCTTGGAAACTTTTGTTGTCATTGATTTCTTTCTGATCAAAATAGAGAAAAGAATTGGCTATTTGAGAATTCCCAGAACCAGGCAGACATACTCATTCATGTTCTCTGCATGTGCTGCATTATGGGGGACAAGTTAAAATGTGCTCCCTGTCCTTCAGGAATTTAGTAAGAGAGCAAATAACCAGAATGTAGGACAGAATGTGACCAGCGCACTAAGATACAAACAGAGAAGGCTTTGGGACAGAGGCAGGATCTAAGCTGAGATTTTATGGATGGGTTCGATTTGGGCAGGAAGGTATAAATGTAGTGTCCAGGTGGTAGTAAAAGATTAGGATTGAGGGAAGCTGGGGAGGGTTCAGGGAGCAACAGCAGGACAAGTTGGCGGGGCTCAGGCTGCAAGTACAAGGTGGGATTGCACACAGCTGGACAAGACGCAGGGGTGTCCTGAGCATCACCACCTGGGTTAGAGTTCCTGAACTTGCCTCAGGAAGCTCAGTACAGCTTAAGGGTGAAGGTCAGGGCTAGAGCTCCTAGAAAGGAGAGATCTGATTGGGACTGTAGCTATTTGGAGGTGGGTAAGGGCTTGAACTCCAGAATCAGACCAGCTCTGCTACTTGTTAGCTGTGTGACTTTGGTCAGGTCAGCTCTGTTGACCTATACCCTCTGTCTCCACTTCTTCATAGGCAGAATGGAAACAAAGGTGCCTAAATTACAGGTTTCCGGAAGGATTAAATCAGTTAAGATATGTAAAGTGCTTAGAAGTACACCTGGCTCTTTGTAAGTACTGCAGAAGTGCTGGTCAGGACTATTAGTGACACCAGGTTTGAAGAGGGTGATGATTACCCAAGGAAATACTACTTTTCTTGCAACACTAAAAAAGGGTGTGTGTGAGAGAATGGAAATCAAGATGTCAGCCTCTCCTAAACTTAGTTGACTAGATTATCTATTATTTGCTGTTAAGGGTATGTGACTGGGGACCACATAGGCAGGGCTTGTCATTTATGGAAAAATAAAATTTCACAGTGTTTCCATTGCATCCAGTAATTTGAACATTATGACAAAGCCAGTAAGGCAGGCAAGACAAGCGGTTCTTCCCTGTGAGGCTACGTGAGGTCCCCCAAGGGCTGCCCTGAATCCAGACCTTTTGAGTCCCACTATGTCACATGGCCTGGGAGAAGTTCCAAGGCAAATAAGCCTCTGTTTCCTGTATCTTCTCAGATCAGGGAACCTCTGGAGAGTGATCTTTTGAGCAGAATTAATATTTTTCTATTTATTTCATTGAAAATAACTCTGCTACGGTCCAAATGTTTGTGTGCCCCCAGAATTCTGTAAGTCACCCAGTCCATGTTATTTTTGTTACAACAACCTAAACTGACTCTTGTTTGTTGGGTACCTACATGGATGATACTCTGTACTGGGGCACTTTACCTGTGTTATCTGAGGGGGTGCCCACCCTACCTCCATGAAGTGCTGCTGTGCGACTGGACAGAGAAGGAAACCGAGACTCAGAGTTTCGGTCATTTGCCAGTGTCACTGTCCAGGCTGGCCTGATCTCAAAGCCAGTCCCCACAACAGACATGCTTCTGCCCATCCTGGGGCCCTGGAAAGATGGGTGAAAAGCACTCCCAGAACTCAGCATAGCTGAGTTCTAAGTAAGGGAATGTTTTCTGCACAGGTTTTTATTCTAAAGATAGCAAAAGGAGACCACTTGGAGAATGTTTGGCCTTTGAAAAATCATACTTTGAAATAGGCATCGTGTCTCAGAAGAGCCCTCACTGGCAAGACAAGCTCTAAAATGGGTCAGAAATGGGAGTAAAAGGGGTGCGTGCCTGGGTGGCTCGGTTGGTTAAGCATCTGCCTTTGGCTCAGGTGCTGGGATTGAGCCCCGTGTTGGGTTCCTGCTCAGTGGGGAGCCTGCTTCTCCCTCTTTCCCTGCTTGTGCTCTCACAGTCTCAAATAAAATCTTTTAAAAAAAATTTTTTTAAAGAAATGGGAGTAATGGAGCAAAATATGGGTCTTACCTCTCAGTAACAATCAGAAATAAGCAATTCTCTGGGGAAGTTTGTAACTAATATAGAACTTTTGCTTATATGAGAAAATAACCAAAGAGAAATACAAAGCAGAGTTCAGGAAGGTTAGATAATAAATGATGAGCCCAAGAAAGTTTAGATCATTAATGGCGAGTTAATAAGAAATGTAACTTGAAATACTGAAACAGTTTAAAATGTTCCAGGAATATTACTGTTTAACAAGACAGGTGAGTAGGCCAAGAGCTTACCCTATGGCTGCAGAGTCAGAAGTCAGGGACTGGGCAAATGAGACAGTGTGTGACTGTTGGGTGTTCTAGGTGCATTGTGATCAAATGATTCCCATAGTCGTAAGCCCTGGAGGAGATGGGGTGGGGGTGCAGCCTGGGCTGTCAGAGACATTCTGGATATCAGAGATTTCCCCCACATATACATCAGTCTTGTAGCTCACATGTCCTAGTGCTTTAGAAAACAACTGCACTATATTTGAGGACAACGTGTCCTAGAAACTTACACACAACTTGGACAAGAATCTAGGAAAACAGAGATAGATTATGTGAAGATATGGAATTGTCTATAACAAACAAACAAAAAAACCCAGGCAAGTCAAAAGCATCGAATTAGATCAAGTGATGATGGTACAGATACGGGTCCTTAACTGGGGGAGCAAGGGGGGGTCATTAGGTGAGAACAGTAGAAATAGGCATTTGTCCAACAGGCATTGTGTGCCTGAGGGCAAACCAGGTGCTCTGTGTCCTTATCCAGCCTTCTCAGGGCCTGGCTGAGGAAGAGGTTTTTCACCCAGCTGGTAACCTTGGTGGGGGTGGAACTTCACCCCAGAGCAATTCTGTCTTGTTTCTGGATGTAGATTTGAGTTAAGCTTCCCTGGGTAAAAGTTAGGAAAAGAGAATATAGAGATTTCTCAACTGTCTTCATTGAAATTGGAGCAGAGAGGAATGGATAAATCAGTTTGGCAAAGATAAGGCCTAACTTTTATGGAGTCTTAACCTATTACAGAGGTGCCTGGGTGGCTTAGTTGATTTAGCATCTGACTCTTGGTCTTGGCTCAGGTCGTGATCTCAGGGTGGTGGGATCAAGCCCCACATCAGGCTTCACACTCAGTGCAGAGTCTGCTTTTGTTTTTGTCCTTATTAAGTTGTGCGAGTTTTTAAAAATATATTTTATATATTAACCCTTTATCAGATAGATGGTTTGCAAATATTTTGTTCCATTCAATAGATTGTCTTTTCATTCTGTTAATTATTTCTTTTGTCGTATAGAAGCTCTTTAGTTTTAATGTTCTCTCACTGATTTTGTTTTTGTTGCTTGTGCTTTTGGTGTCACACCTAAAAAATTGTTGCCAAGACCAATGTCAAGGAGGTTTACCCCTGTATTTTCTTGTAGTGATTTATTTATTTTAAAAGATTTTTAAAATTTATTCATGAGAGACACAGAAAGAGAGAGAGGCAGAGACACAGGCAGAGGGAGAAGCAGGCTCCATGTGGGGAACCCCATGTGGGACTTGATCCTGGGACTCAAGGATCACGCCCTGGGCGTGAAGGCAGGTGCTAAACCACTGAGCCACCTAGGGATCCCCTCTTGTAGGAATTTAAGTTTCAAGTTTTATTTTAAATTTCTAATCCATTTCAAGTTAATTTTTGTGTGTGATGTAAGATGAGTATTCAATTGTATTTTTCTGCATGCGGCTGTTAAGTTTTCATGATACCATTCATTGAAGAAACTGTCCTGGGCAGCCCTGGTGGCGCAGCGGTTTGGCACCGCGTGCAGCCTGGGGTGTGATCCTGGAGACCCGAGATCGAGTCCCACGTCGGGCTCCCTGCATGAGCCTGCTTCTCCCTCTGCCTGTGTCTCTGCCTCTCTCTCTCTGTGTCTATGAATAAATAAATAAAATCTTAAAAAAAAGAAACTGTCCTTTTCCCATTGTGTATTCTTGGCTCCACATTAGTTGACCATATATGCTGAGATTTATTTCTGGGCTCCCAATTCTGTTCCATTGTCCATGTGTTTATGTTTATGCTACTACCATACTGTTTTAATTACTATTGCTTTGTAGTATAGATTTAAATCAGGAAGTACGATGCCTGCAGCTTTGTTCTTCCTTCTCAGGACTGCTTTGTCTGTTTGGGAACTTTTGTGGTTTCATACAAGTTTTTTTTTAAGATTTTTTTTTTTTTAAGATTTTATTTATTCATGAGAGACAGAGAGAGAATGGCAGAGACACAGGCAGAGGGAGAAGCAGACTCCATGCAGGGAGCCTGACGTGGGACTCGATCCCGAGTCTCCAGGATCACGCCCTGGGCTAAAGGCGGTGCTAAACTGCTGAGCCACCCGGGCTGCCCTCTTTCATTCTATTTAATGTGGTGTATCATATTTGTTGATTTGTGTATAACAAACCATCCTTGCATCCCAGGGATAAATTCCACTTGATTATCATGTGTGATCTTTTTAATGTGCTATTACATTCCATTTGCTAGTATTTTGTTAAGAATTTTTGCATCTGGGAGCCCCGGTGGCTTAGCGGTTTAGCATTTGCCTTTGGCCCGGGCATGATCCTGGAGACCCGGGATCAAGTCCTACATTGGGCTCCCTGCATGGAGCCTGCTTCTCCCTCTGCCTGTGTCTCTCCCTCTCTCTCCTTCTGTGTCTCTCATGAATAAATAAATAAATTCTTTAAAAAAATTTGCATCTGTATTCATCAGGAATATGAGTCTGTAGTCTTCTAGTGGTGTTGTTATTTGGCTTTGGTATCAGGGTAACATTGAACTTGTAAAATGAATTTGGGAGTGTTCCCATCTCTACCATTTTTTGGCTGAATTTGAGAAGGATTGGTATTAATTCTCCTTTAAATGTTTTGTAGAATTCAGTAAAACCATATGGTCCTGGGCTTTTCTTTATTAAGAGGTTGTTTGTTTGTTTTTAAGATTTTATTTATTTATTCGTGAGAGACAGAGAGAGAGGCAGAGACACAGGCAGAGGGAGAAGCAGGCTCCATGCAGGGAGCCTCATGCGGGACTCGGTCCCAGACCCCAGTATCATGCCCTGAGCCAAAGGTAGATGCTCAACTGTTGAGCCACCCAGGAGTCCCTGGGAGGTTTTTGATTACTGATTTAATCTCCTTATTTGTTGTTGGTCTGTTCACGGTATCAATTGTAATGTCTCCTCTTTTATCTATGATTTTATTTGCTTGAGTCTTTTTGTCTTAGTCTAGCTAAAGTTTTCTCAGTTTTACCTTTTAAAAAAAACCAGCTTTTAGTAGCTTCATTGATATCTTCTATTATTTTTTTTTACCTCTATTTATTTCTGCTCTGATCTTTGTTATTCCCTCCTTCTGCAAACTTTAGGCGTAATTTGTTCTTCTTTTCCTACTTCCTGGATGTCTGTCTTCTACTCTGTTAATATATATGTCTTAAAAATGTAATGCACAGGGGCACCTGGATGGCTCAGTTGGTTATGCCTCTTGATTTAGGCTTAGGTCACAGTCTCAGGATCCTGGGATCAAGCCCTGTGTCAGGCTCCCTGCTCAGTGAGGAGTCTGCTTGTCCTCTTCCCTCTCCCTCTTCCCCTACCCACAGATGTGCATGCATGCTTACTCTCTCAAATAAAATCTTTTTTAAAAATTGTAATGCACATTTTTTAAAAAGATTTATTTTTATAGAGAGAGTGCAAGCTGGGGGAGGGACAGAGGGAGAGAAAGAGAGTCCCCAGCAGACTCCTCACTGAGCACAGAGGCCGATACAGGGCTCAGTCTCAAGACCCTGAGATCATGACTTGAGCCAAAATCAAAAGGCTTAACTGACTGAGCCACCTAGGCTCCCTATAGTGCACAATTGATGAAAGTGTAACACATCAGGAATGTGTAGAGTTCATGTAGCCTGATGGATTTCCTACTAGGAACATGCCATGTAAGCAGCATCTAGATCAGGTGTCCTCATGTCTTTCCTCAGTGGCAGCTACTGTCCTGACATCCAGCCCCAGAGACTAGTCTGGCTGTTACTCATGTTCATATAAATACAGTCACACAGTTTGTGCTGTTTCTCCCTGACTTCTATCACTTGGCGTTGCTGGTGAGATTCATCCGTGGTGCTACACGTGGTTGGCCATTCATTCCCACTGCTGTTGGTCCCCACAGTGTACCCCACTTTATTAGCCCATTTTACCGGAGGTAGTCATCTGGGTAGGAACTGCTTTTGGGCCATTACAAATGGAGCTGATCAGAAATGCTTGTCACTTTTTGCGCACTTGTGTTGACATTTCTGTGGAGCATCTGCCTGGAGTGGATGGCAGGGTCATGGGGGAGGCACAGGCCCAGCTTCCATAGATACTGTCAAGCAGCTTTCCACTGGGGTTGCCCTAAATAATTTTTTAAAACAGAAATCTTACCATGTCACTTCCTAGGTTTAATACGTTTAGTTACTGCCATCACATAGGGCTGAAACCTGGGCCCAGCCTCCCTCCTTTGCCTCTTCCCCTGTGGTCCTGGCCTTACACGCACACTCTACCCCCAGGCATGGCCAGGCCATCCCCCCTGCCCTGACTATCCATTTGTCCCCTAACCCTGACTTGTGCCCACCTCTTTCCTGTTTCTCCTCGAAGACTCTGCTGTTCAGATAGTCATCCTTCAGGACACATGGTGCCCTGGTGCCCCAGGCATGTCTCATTGGCCTCCCCACAGTTGTTTTGTAGTCATCTTTTAATTCTTAGCCCGTGGGGAGGAGGTATAGTCCATCTGGGCTGCATCAGTCTTGCTTCTTCTATGAGCTAGAGACCAGCTCTCTGAAGAACGGTCTTTATTCTAGAATGGGAACAGTAGGAGGGAGGGCGAAATTTCCTAACTCAAAAATAGTTGAGGGATCCCTAGGTGGCGCAGCGGTTTGGCGCCTGCCTTTGGCCTAGGGCGTGATCCTGGAGACCCAGGATCGAATCCCACATCGGGCTCCCAGTGCATGGAGCCTGCTTCTCCCTCTGCCTGTGTCTCTGCCTCTCTCTCTCTCTCTCTCTCTGTGACTATCATAAATAAATAAAAATTTAAAAAAAATAGTTGAAATTGTTGTTCTAGTAATATAATGCCAAGTTTGCGTGAATGTTGAAGGATCCGCTCCTTTGGGCCACTGTGGTGCCGGGGGTCCCCCTGCTTGCTGCCTCTGCACCGTGGTCATGCTGGATAGCAGGGCCCAGGTGTCCTGGTTGGAGGGCCCATTCGAAGGACTGGTGTAGGGGTACCCGGGGGGCTCAGTCGGTTTAGCATCTGCCTGCAGCTCGAGTCATGATCTCAGGGTCCTGGGATCGAGCCCTACATGGGGCTCCCTGCTCAGCAGAGAGTCTGCTGCTCCTTCTCTACCCACCCCTCCCCTGCTCATGTTCTTTCTCTCTAATAAATAAATAAAATCTTTTTTAAAAAGATCCAAAACAAAGGACTGGTAGGAAACGACATATCCACTTCAACCAAGACTCTCCTTGATTCTTAGTTTGTGGCTTGTGAAGCAGGGCCTTGGGGAGTTGGGGGGGGCGGTTATTTGTTTCCTCTCTGGGGAGATCCCTGAGATACCATGTGACACCTGTTACCTCAGCCTCAGCTGGGGGAGGAGCTGCTGACCACAGACTGTCCCAGGATGGGGGGAAGGTGGACGAGAGAGACCTTATTTTCTTGTCTTTGTTGTTTACATATATGACATGTTTCTTGGGGTTTTTAAATATATATATAAGAAAGCCATTTGGGGCAAGAAAAATGACAAAGTTCCTCCAGAAAACTAAAATTCTTGGGCTATTTGATTAGAAAAATGTTTGAATAAACACAATGGTAGCTCCCTGAATCCTTCTGTTTATCGTGATTGAAAGAACATTAAGAAACCTAACAAAAAAGTCTAGTAATGGAAAAAACTAAGCTACTCTGTTTTTGAAATTTTTGAAAAAGTGTTTAAACTGAATACAGCAGCATCTATTCTCTGATAACCACAAAGTAGCAACGAGGGATTTTTAGATTCTCACTGGATTTTGCGCTTCCAGGAATAGACTCTGTGTTAGCTTTTAAGTGCTTTTTAAAAGCCAAGTATAGACTAACTTGTGCTTTTTAGTAATATTTAGAGTCCTGAGATCCACCCCCCTACACTAGAGAGGCCAGAGCATCATGAACCCTGAGAAAGAATGGTGTGTTCAGCCTCAGAGCTGCTGGCCGCTGGCCCTAATGGTACCATAGCTTTTAAAGTGGGATTAAAAAATTTTTTCTGGTGGGGGTTTTGTATATGAAAGGATTGGATTCAGTTAGTTCAGTGCATCCAGTTCCCCTGAAACCCCTCCAACACAACATGTTTTTCTAGTAGTTTTTGGACCCAAAGAATCCTGGCTGCTGTCGGCAGACAGCGACCTGCTGTGTGTTTTAGGACTCAGGAATGTGAGTGAAGGATCTACTTTAGGTAAAGTATTTAAAAGCATGTTCATAACACAGCCTTCATTTCATCCCCACTTCTTTCTTATAATTCAGAGTTTTAGCTGTTCTCTTAACTGTTTTAATTGAGTTGAACTGAGGGTAATGAGAAAAGCATTGGAAGGATTTGAATGCTTGAGGGACAGATAATTAATCAAAAACCCCATTAGGCTTAATTTTCTGTGCTTTTGTTTTTTCAAAAACTTTTAAAAAAATGGTTAAAAATGGAGAATCATGTGTCACATATGCATGTGGGGTGATTCTTCTGATGAGAGGCAGTCAGTGTCTGTCTGGTTTGCCTTCCTCACCCTTGCCTGTCCGACAACCTCCAGGTAACCAGGATTTTTGCAGAGAATTTAAACTGGCTTTATCAATAGTTTTAGCAAAAGGTAATTCTGCAGGTAAATCTGTTACCGAAAGAAATGAGTTCTGAAGTCCAGAGCCCCCTGGAAATGGAGTTTGGATTATTGCTGACTCGCCGTGGGCTGGCCATGCCAACCAGTAGTAGAGCCCTGGGTGGGGAGCACAGTCCTGGCCCTAGTGTAATGTGGGTTACCAGGTTAGCACCAGACCAGTGGGTGGGAGCCACGTGTTGGTGGTCCCTGAGTAATGCTCAGGGTGCCTTTTGTAACATAGATGGCGTGCTGGAGCTTTGTCGTTGTACTTGGTCATGTTCCAGGGTCTTTTCACTAACTTGTTCTGCCCCACGTCATTGGGAGGCCTTTGACTGGCTCTCCTGCAGACCCTGGTCCAGGAGCAGCCAAGTCCAAGATGCCTGCATCTCTCACTCCCAATCACTGTGGCCTTGCCCCATTTGGCTGGGTGAGGCAGGTGTCTCTGACCATCAGCTGGGGCTTGGCTTTGACCTCTGAGTTCTCGGCTCTCTGTCCAGTGCTCCTTCTGGGAGGCTTCTTCCCCCTAAGCTATGCAATATTATATTAAATATAGGGAGCATGGGCTCAGGAGCCCTCACCCGCATTTGTAACATTATTCACTTTTGGGTAGGCCTGACTTCGGCAGGTTGTTTAAACACATGTGTGTTCTCTTCTTGGAATTGTTAGCAAACCACCTAAAGGAATGGTTTTCTTTTTTCTTTTTTTTTTTTTTTTTTAATTTTTATTTATTTATGATAGTCACACAGAGAGAGAGAGAGAGAGAGAGAGAGAGGCAGAGACACAGGCAGAGGGAGAAGCAGGCTCCATGCACCGGGAGCCCGATGTGGGATTCGATCCCGGGACTCCAGGATCGCGCCCTGGGCCAAAGGCAGGCGCCAAACCACTGCGCCACCCAGGGATCCCAGGAATGGTTTTCTATGACATTTTGTAATAGTGTTTTTCTGTTGCTTCAGACTTAAATTTAAGTGTATTTCCAGGCTCCCCATTTCTCACCTTAGAAAGCAGAACAGCTAAATAAAAACCACTTTTGTTAAGATAGCCTTAAAATGTTTCTGAAAAACAAAACCTTTTATTTTTAAATTTTTTTTAATGATTTTATTTATTTACTCATGAAAAACACACAGAGAGAGGCAGAGACACAGGCAGAGGGAGAAGCAGTCTCCTCGGGAGCCCGATGCGAGACTCGATCCTGGGACCCCGGAATCACACCCTAGGCTGAAGGCAGACGCTCAACTGCTGAGCCACCCGGGCTGCCCCAAAACAAAACCTTTTAGATGGTGCACTGAGGGATAGTCATTCCCATTCCCTCTGTTGCTTTTGGCTCGAGTTGCCACCAAGAAAAACAAAGACCCTCGGGGGGGATACAAGGTGGGTGGGGGTCACCTGCCTCTAACCAGACCGCTTGGCCCTGTTGCTATGCCCTGCAGACGGATGTCGGGTTGGGACACGACGCACATTCTTGGCTTTTTCTCCTTGATCGGAGGGCTTGTGCCAGGCAGAATGAACATATTTTGAGCAAGTGCCAGCATGTCAGTTAAGAGCTGCACTCTCCTCTAGCAGGCTTGCAAAAACCCTCTTAAGGGCAAATCATTTGCTGTATTTCCTAGTAGCCAAGTGTGAGAAACCTCTGCTTGGTCAGTGGCAGTGCGGACAGGCCCTGGGTGGGTAATGACAGCTTGTGAGACCCGAATCTCAGTAGCCATGCCCAGAGCTCACGGCACTCACAGCCCCACCTCCGAGGGCTGCTTCACCTGCCACGAGCCCAGAGAACAGATCCAGAGAAATTTGCTGGCCTCGTTTTACTGCATGTTGGGTTCCAGAAAGTAACTAAGTTTAAGGGAGGCCACCACAAATCCTAAATAAAAGATGGGAAGGTTTTGCTGTTGATTGGGAACTGTGAAGCATCATGAACTCAAATAAGAATATAAACCTGTAATAGTAATTATAGACTGAGAGGCCAGCCAGTTGTGTTCCCTCTATGATCTCAGTATTTTTCTTTAGATCAGTTTTCTTTGAGATAAAATTTTACAGACAAGAAAATTCACACCTGGAAAGTCGAACCCTCTGGTAGATCATTCTGAAAAATATATATACCTCCTTCCAGTATTCCAAGGAAGTTCTGCTGGGAATGGAGTTTTGCTTCTCGGAGCAAGACAGTCACAGGCAAGACATGACCTCTTGTCTTTGCTCTGAGTCTCCCACACATTGTGGGACCCTGGGGTTCTGTGCTCCTGGAACATCAAGAATGCTGTGCCTCTGGCTGCGTGGATCTCCTCTGTTCACTAGTGTCCCATCAGACTTCACTTAACACAAGTTCAAAGATAAAAGTAGTAAGAATTCCAGGATGGTGGCAGCTTCTGAGTGCGGATTCCATGGTGCACGCCTGGAAGGCTGCAGTGATGTATGCTCAGTGCTCAGCGAACACCTGTGGGTGCCTTCTGGGTGAGGACATCAATGGAGCCCAGTGTGGAGCCGTGGTCCGAGCCACTGGCCGCCTGGGCCCCCTGGAGGCAGGAAGGTATCCCTGTTCTGCAGTTTAGGGCAGGAAGCAATGAGAGGAGTGTCTCCTCCCAGAGCTGGGTGAGAGCAAACACATCTGCTCTGTTGGCTATAACTGGCTAAGTCACTCTGTCTCAGTTTCTCCATCTGTAAAATGGGAGAAGCTAGAGACTAAGGAGATCTCCCATTGAGTGTTAACTTGCATGGGGCAGGCACGAGTAAATGCCGTTCCGTTGTGGAGGCCGGCATTATTCCTGTTGTCCCCTCTGAGCCACAGGTGGGCCCCCTGTGGGGATGAGCCTCAGCACCTTGTCCATGGGCAAGCCCGTGCTGGTACCAGTGCTCTCCCTCCACCTCCGGCAGCACATGGTCTCTGGCGGGCGCGGCCAGGCCTCTCCTGAGTGTTCAGTGCCTCCTCCCCGAGCCTGATGGGGGGGTGGGGGTGGGGGGCTGTTACTCCAGGCTGTGGCCCCGGCAGGCCCGGCCCGTTCACCATCCAGCCTGTTTCCATCGAGCCCTTTCCCTGACTGGGTGTTCGGGGAGTTTACAGCTGTTCTTTGCAGACTTTCAGAGTAGGCCTGGGGGTGTGTGGGGATGGTCCTATCTCCCTTGTTGGTCACTTTGTTTTAAAGATGGTAAAAGAATTGCCTTAAATGGGCAGCCTGGGTGGCTCAGCAGTTAAGCGCTGCCTTCAGCCCAGGGCGTGATCCTGGAGACCCGGGATCAAGTCCTGCGTCAGTCCCCCTGCATGGAGCCTGCTTCTCTCTCTGCCTCTCTCTGTCTCTCATGAATAAATAAATAAAATCTTTTTTTTTTTTTTTAATTCATAGAGACAGAGAGAGAGAGAGGCAGAGACACAGGCAGAGGGAGAAGCAGGCACCATGCAGAGACCTGACATGGGACTGGATCTAGAGTCTCCAGGATCATGCCCTAGGCTGCAGGCGGCACTAAACCACTGCATCACCGGGGCTGCCCTAAATAAATAAAATCTAAAAAAAAAAAAAAAAAAAAAAGAATTGCCTTAAAGGTGGTATGACATTAAAACATTCCTTTGTAAAATGTCCGGCACAGCCAGAGTGAAAACCCATGGGATGGTGGCTGAGGCAGCGTTCAGAGGCCCCAGTGTGGCATCAGGGCCCATAAAGCCCCTATTTGTTGCACGGCCGTGAAGGGATAGGGCAGGAGGGGACAGCTGTGAACCGAGACCCTCACTTCGTGAGTTCAAAGGCACTGCAGTTTTGCCGGAGCCGCTTGGTTAATGTAAGAAAAGTGTTTTGCCGTAACCGTTTCTGGGGTATTCACTGGGGTGGGCGAGGGTCGGCGGGCAGGAAGCCCTGTCGCTGCTGTAAAGAAAGCAGCAGGCAGCAGGGCGACAGTATCAAAGTGCCCACAGGATGCAGCCGAGCCCCCCTGCCCCCCGCCCCGGGGGCCACTTGAGGGGAGCCTGACAGGGCCTCACGGCCCTGCGGGCTCGGGCCCAGCTCCCGCGCAGGGTTCAAGGGATTTTGTTTTTTCACCTGTTTCCTACAGCTCTGAGAAACTTGTGAAGAATTAATGGGTAACTGTATGGGACACTCGGGCGTTGTCTCCAGGGAAAGTAGCAGCCAGCAGGGTGGGAGAAGCAGCCCCGGGACTGAGCTGGGGGCTGGGCGGGGTGGGGGGGGCTCTGTGGAGCAGGACCGGTCCAGAGTGCAGGCAGGCCCGCAGCCCCCCGGCTTCCGGCTGAGATCTGGCCCCACGGGTCAGGCCTGCCGGAGGCTCCTGCACACGCCCGCGGCCCCGTGGCCCGTAGCCCACGAGCCCAGAGCGCAAGGCCGCGCGCATCCTGCACCCCTTACGGCAGGCAGTGGCCATTGCTGGTGGCCAAGAAAACAGACAACTGCCATTCCCTGGATCGTTACACTTTAATCCACGCGGGATGAGTATTCTCTGGAGGCGCCTTTCTTTAAAGGTTGTCTTCATGTTAGAAAATGATGTCCATTTAAGTCCTTTTGCGGATAAGTTTAAGAAGAGCTCAGTATTAGCCCCCTTTTTGTTGGGCTCACCTGGTCTGCATGTGTTCCCGAATAGGTCCTCAGCACGCGCAGTAGTCACTGTGTATGAACTAGCATCATAAACCCTTCAGCCGAATCCTGCCTTGTACACTCTTAGCACCAGGTGGCTAGGAAAAAAAAATTAAGCAGGAAAAATTCAACAATTATAGGAATGACTTGTAATCACTTTCAATTTCTGCTTCAGCGATGAAATATGAAACCATAGACGGGTTGTGCCTGCAGACCAGAACTGCTGAGTAAGTGACAGGCATCTCCTGCAGCGCCAGGCCGAGCAGCACATCCAGGATTGGCTTTGTTTTCTTAAACACCGACGATACTCAAGTAGCCACATTTTGCTGAAGTAAAACTTTTCGAGACTCTCTGAGCCTGTCCCCCCTTCCCTGCAGACCCCCGGCTGTCCACACCACTCCCAAACAGTTGGGTTTGGGACAGGGGTTCAGTTTGGGGGCTCTTCGATTCCCAAGTGGAAGGTGCTGAGACCCTGGTGCAGCAACAGCCTCCACTCAGGCCTGTGCGCATTGATCACATCGTTGGAGGAGATGGCACTCGGGGTCATTCAGAGCTGCCTTTCCTACCTGAGAGTGACATATGCCACGTTGAATGTTAGTCTCCCTGCTTCTCTCTCATTGCTTTTGTAGGGAAATCCATGCCTGGGGGATGGTGACCTAACAGGTAGAAAACACTGTGAGACTTTTTCTCCTAGACTGCATTTGTTAGAGGAAGGTCAGGCACCGGAACCCCCTGCCCCCACATGACTGTGGCGTTTAGAGTGGTGGGTCTTATCCCACCAATACAGAACCCCTCCAGTTCACTGGCCTGCACTTCCTGTGGCGTGCAGTTTCTCCTGTGCATTCAGTTTCCCTTCCATTCTCTAAGTTATTAACTTTGACAAGTCACCTCTTGGTTGTACATGATTTTATTCACAATTTGTTTTTCTGATTCAAAGTGAACATGAGTGCCTTCATCCTCTAATGGGAATTAATTGCTTGTTTCAGTGCTTAACTCTGATCCTTTCTCAATCCCCACAGGGATGAGTTTCTTCCTGCAGGATCTCTGTTTGTTCAAAACACAATCAGAAAGGTAATGATGTTTTTCTTATGAAAGGAGCCAGAAATGCAAAATGTTAATTCTTTTCTTACATAAGTAGTAAAGGATACAACTCAATAGATGAAATGTAGACTATTAAAATTTGGTCATTTTGGCAGGCTGCATTATTACCTAGAAAAGAAGTTTAATTTTTATTGTCAAGTTTTCTTTCACAAGAAGAACTTGTCTTCTGCGGAAGAAAGCTGCTGGAATGATTCTCCACAGAGTTAAAGTTAATCTGTGGTCTACCCACAATCGTTTCTATGTAACACCACCTTCCCAGGTATCCTTGGCTCTGAAAAATCATTAAGGCCCAACCAGTAATTGATATGGCATGATTCCCTCTCCCATTTATTATGCAGAATATTCATTTTTTAGGAGGCTTCATTGAAAAGCATATAAGCTAGTAGTAGTATAGTAGTAGATATTTTTATCATTTTAATATTCCTGCTGAGGATTGATGCAAAAATTCTAAATATATTAGCAAACAGAATTCAGCAACACATTACAAGAATTATGTACCATGGCAAAGTGGACTTTATCTCAGGAATGCAAGGGTGGTTCGACATAAGAAAATCAATGTAATGCATATTAACAAAATGAAGGAAAAAAAGTTTGACAAAATTCAGCACCAGTTTGTGGTGAAAACACTTAAAGTAGGAATAGAAGGAAACTACCTCAACATGATAGAGGCCATATATGAAAAACCCCAAACTAACCTCATTCTCAAAAATAAAAGACAATGTTTTTCCTTTAAGAATAGAAATTAGATAAGGATGCTATTAAACATAGTATCAGAAGTCCTACCTGAAACAATCAGGCAAAAAAGTAATGTGAGAGATCCAAATTAGAAAGGAAGAAGTAAAAATAATTATCACTGCTTATGTTATCTTATATGTAGAAAGCTCTAAGATTTCTATAAGAAAACTGTTAGAACTAATAAATGAATTCATGAAAGCTGCAGGATACAAAATCAGTGCACAAAAAGTCAGTTGCATTTTTATATATTAACAATGGAAAATCTGAAAATATAAAAACTAATTCCTCCTCTTAGAGTAACATCAAAAATAATAAAATACCTAGGAATAAACATAACCACGGAGGTGAAAGACTTACACACTGAAAATTACCAACATGTTGCTTAAAAACATTAAAGACAAATAAATGGAAAGAAAGCTCATGTCCATGGATTGGAAGACTATTGTTAGGATGCTAACACTACCCACAGTGATCTACAGGTTTAAGGTAGCTCTTATGAAAATTTCTAAAGGTGCATTTTTGCAGAAATAGAAAAATCCATCCTGAAATTCATAAGGAATATCAAGGGACCCCAAATAAGCAAAGTCATCTTGAAAAATAACAAAGTTGGAGCTCTCATGCTTACTGATCTCAAAAAACTTACTGCAGAGCTACAGCAATAAAAAACAGGGCAGGGGATCCCTGGGTGGCTCAGCAGTTTGGCGCCTGGGTGTGATCCTGGAGACCTGGGATCGATCCCACATCAGGCTCCCTGCATGGAGCCTGCTTCTCTCTCTGCCTGTGTCTCTGCCTCTCTCTCTGTCTCTCATGAATAAATAAATACAATCTTTTTAAAAATAAATAAGTAAATAAACAGGGCAGTACTGACATAGAGACACAATGAAAGACAATGAGAGTCTAGAAATCAGTCCTTGCAAATACAGTTGAATGATTTTTGGTAAGGGTGCCAAGACCAAGGGGGAAAGAGCAATCTTTACAACGACTGGAAAACTCGGTCTCCGTATGCAAAAGAATGCTGTTGGACCCTTACTGTATGCCACATACAAAAAGGACCAACAACATAAGAGCTAATGTTACAAAACTCTTAGGAGAAAACATGGGGCAAAAGTTTCATGACACTGGATTTGGCAGTGATTTCTTGTATATGACACCAAAACATGGGAAACAAAAGTAAAAATACATTGGACAACACCTAAGCTCAAAACTGTGCATCAAAGGACACAGTCAACAAAATGAAAAGGCAACCTACGGAGTGAGAGAATATATTATAAATCATGTGCCTGGTAAGAGGTTAATATCCAGAAGAGCTAGAGAATTAAAATTCAGTAGCAAATACTTGAGACATTCCTCTAAGGAAGATATACCAACGGCCAATAAGCAGATGAAAAGATGCTTAGCATCACTAATCCTCAAAACCACAGTGAGATACTGCCTCACACCAGTTATGGCCACCATCAAAAAAACAACAAAACAACAAAATGGACACCTGGGTGGCTCAGTGGCTGAGCATCTGCCTTGGGCTTAGGTCATGATTCCAGGGTCCTGGGATCCAGTCTTGCATCAGGCTGCCTGCGGGGAATCTGCTTCTCCCTCTGCCTGTGTTGTGTCTCTGCCTCTCTCTCTCTCTGTCTCTCATGGATAAATATAAAGTCTTTAAAGAAAAAAAAAGCAAAACAAAAAGGAACAAGTGCTGACAAAGATGTGGAGAAATTGGAACACTTGTACACTTGGTAGGAATGTAAAAATGGTACAGCTGCTAGTGGAAAAACAGAGGTTATTAAGAAAATTAAATAGAATAACCATATGGTCCAGCAATCTCACGTTCATGGCAGCATTATTCACAATAGCCAAGAAGTGGAAGCAACCCAAATATCTACTGGAGGATGGGTGAATAAAATGTGGTGTACATATATATGATGGAGTATTATTCAGCCTTAAGTAGGAAAGAAATTCTGACAGGCTGCAGCATGGATCCTCATGGAACCTTGAGGACATTATGCTCTGTGAAGTTAGCCACAAGAAGACAGACACTGAATAATTTCACTTACATGAGGTACCCAGAGTAATGAAACTAATAGAAAGTGGCATGGGGTTGCCAGGGGTAGGGAGACAGGGCAGGGGGTATAGAGTTTCAGTTTTATAAGATGGAAAAAGTCTTGGAGACGGGATGTACTTAACATTACTGAACTGTATAATTAAAAATGGTTAGAATGGTAAATTTTATATTTTGTGTATTTTATCACGATTTTTAAAAATTTTGAAAATAAATTCAGAGAAGGAATTGGTTTATCAAAATTTAGTGAAAAGAAGTGAGAGAGACACAAGAATATAGTCGGGAGTGTCCTTTGTAAACCGTCGCTGTCACTGCAGGGCCTGAGTCCTAGGCTGTGCGGTGGGCACTCACCTGTGGCCTTGGGGTCAGCCGGAAGGGCAGAGCGCTGGAGCCTCATCTCAGCCACCTGAGCCTCCCCCACCCCTCAGCGGGGTTCCCCCACCTGCAGAGATGGCACTGGCGGGCATCGCTGGGAGGAATCAGCCCTGCAGATGTACCATCTTCTCCAGCTCCCTAACCGCAATTTCTGTCCTTCTGTCACCCTCAGTAGGCCAGCCTGTGTAGTCCTGGTGAGCTGTCCTGGAGTCATGGAAGCACGGTGCTTTCTTTGCAAAGAACCTGCTCTGGCATCCTATGGCTCTTATTCCAAAGCCCAGGCTTTTCCCAGGAGGGCTGTTCTAAACCTCTTTCCATTCTGCAGGTCCTCAGCCCTGGTGGCACCCGCCCTGGACAGATGACATCACCTATTTTCACATCCCTGTGGCCACCCATCTGTCCCTTCTGAGGCAGGGCCTCTCACCACGCCCTGGGCGCACTCCTTCCCACTGTCCTTGCTCCACTTTTTTTTTTTTTTTTTGGATGCTGCCTGTTTACTAGTTTATTTCCCCTGACCTTCACTGTGAACAGGAGAGGGGAGACTTTGTCTCAGTCCTTATGTAGGAAGCCGAATTTTCCCTCTACCTTTAGTACTCCCTGTAGTAAAAGATTAACAGGAGAGAAACACAAAAATTTTATAACATGTGTCTCTCCTGTATACCCCGGGAAACCCAGGAAAAGGAGTAACACCCCAAAGGCCACACCCTCCCCTGAGATACTGTCTCCTGCTAAAACAGGAGAGACACTGGGGCCCAGGAGCCGATTGTGGGAGGTTTGCAGGCAGAGCTCAGTAAACAGGGTAAGGTTATGCATCTCCCATTCTCTGCCTTTGGCACAGATAGAATTTCTAGAGATGGAAAATCATCCCCCTCTTGCTGGGACAGGTAGGAAGACAACCTTACAAATGGAGACACCCCTTAGAAATGCAAATGACTCTTCTTTTTTTTTTATTTTTTATTTTTTTTTATTTTTTATTTTTTATTTTTTTGCAAATGACTCTTCTTAAAAGAGTTACTTATCTCAGAGCTTCTCCTGTGTTTCATAAAATATAATCAGCCTAAAGTAATCCTCCCACCAAAGAGGCATATTGTGGGGTGACAAACTCAGCTCCCCTGTAGTGTGCACCCCTGCGGTTCCCTGAGGGCCCTGCTGGCCTTTCCCTCTCCTAGGCTGCTCTTGCCTGCCAAAGATGATTCCCCTCTGCAGGTCTGCCCCCACCTGCACCCCGCCCCCGCCCCTGCCCCGGCCAGCCCCCTGTGCCCACCTGCCACCTTACTGGCAATCTAAAACATAGCCAGATCAGTGGTGCCATAAACTCTTCTCAGCGCCCCTCTAAGCAAGTGGTTTCCAAACCTCCACTTGTGTCCCATTTCATATTGAGCCTCTGGAAAGATGAAGGTCTGTGGGCCTGTGAAATGGTGGAGTGGGTGGTCAGGGAGGGCTCCCCAAGGAGGAGATGCAGAGGAACAGGCTCCACTAGTCCTGCTTTCTCCCTAAATGCCACTCCAGTGACCTATAAAGACAGAAGGCCAGGGAGGACAACAACATTCTGGAAGACAAAATGCCTTAGCAGCCTGAGAAGCCAGAAACCCAAACCCCTGCACGGTGTGAAGGAAGCAAGCAGCTAGCCACCTGGTACAGCAGACCACCCGGGAAACTCTGCACCCAAGGGCGTGTGAAGATGACGGTCAGGGAAGGGTAAAAGTCTGTAAAGGGAGCAGAGATGCCCAGTCTCCTCTTCCCAGCAGGGAGTAGAGGGTATGCTGTCCAGAGAGGCTTCGTACTGGGGGCACTGGGCCCGGCTGAGGGTGAGGTTAGGTGGCACCCTAAAAATGGAGACCAAGGGAAAATCTGCATACCTAGATTCTGTTACCTGCCACCCCCAAACCTGCACCCAGAATCCCCACACGAGGCCTGCCAACCATCAGGTCCTCAACGTTGCACACACAGCTTTCATTTACTATATGATGTCTAGATTCTCAATATGAAAAGCCAGTGGCCAAGGATTACCAGCTTTGGAAGAAAACCTGTAAAGAAACACCAAAACAAAGTCAATGCAGGCAAAGATGAAAACATCAAACAACAACCCAAACCTAAGGTAATTAATACCTTCCCAAAGATGAGAGGCGGTTTGAAGCTGGGAAAGAACTATGATGGCAAAGATAGACACAAACTCACAGAAGAACTGGGAGTTAAGTAGATTAAAAAGAAAAATACCTAGAAAAAAAGGAGGAGAGAGAGAAAACGGGAAAATTATTTCAGGATATGGAATACGTGAGTATTAGATCAGAAAGAGAACAAGAAGGTAGGAATGAGAAGGAAATTTCCCACGGTCCAAGATGGTGAGTTTTCAGATGGAAGTTCCTGGCACAATGAATGAAAACCCCACAAGGAGTGGGGCACCTGGGCAGCTCCATTGGCTAAGCGTCGGACTCGTGATTGCAGCTCAGGCTCATGATCTCGGGCTCATGGGATTGAGCCCCGGGCAGGGCTCTGCGCTCAGCAAGGAGTCGGCCTGAGGATTTTCTCCCTCTGCCTCTCCCCGCGCTCGTGCTCTCACTCTCAAATAGATAAATATTTTAAAAAGGGAAAAAAGAAGAGCTCGCAACTCTCCAGGAGGAAAGCTCAAGTCCTGAACAGAGGATGGTGGAGCCCAGTGGCGCTGGACTTCTCAACAAGATCTTGGGAAATTTAGAAAACAGGAATGCCTTTAAAGTTCTGAAGAGCTCTGCCGCCGCCGTTTTAAATCCAGCTCCATACAACGCTCCGCCGCCGACCCCGGCCGCCAGCTCCGCCACCATGGAGGACATGAATGAGTACAGCAACATAGAGGAGTTCGCAGAGGGATCCAAGATCAACGCGAGCAAGAATCAGCAGGATGACGGTAAAATGTTTATTGGAGGCTTGAGCTGGGATACAAGCAAGAAAGATCTGACTGAATATTTGTCTCGATTTGGGGAAGTTGTAGACTGTACAATTGAAACAGTTCCAGTGACTGGAAGACCAAGAGGATTTGGATTTGTGCTTTTCAAAGATGCTGCTAGTGTTGATAAGGTTTTGGAACTGAAAGAACACAAACTGGATGGCAAGTTGATAAACCCCAAAAGGGCCAAAGCTTTAAAAGGGAAAGAACCCCCCAGAAAGATTTTTGTGGGTGGATTGAGCCCAGATACTTGTGAAGAACAAATTAAAGAATATTTTGGAGCCTTTGGAGAGATTGAATATATTGAACTTCCCATGGATACAAAAACAAACGAAAGAAGAGGATTTTGTTTTATTACCTATACAGACGAAGAGCCAGTAAAGGAATTGTTAGAAAGCAGATATCATCAAATTGGTTCTGGGAAGTGTGAAATCAAAGTCGCACAACCCAAAGAGGTATATAGGCAGCAACAGCAACAACAAAAAGGAGGAAGAGGTGCTGCAGCTGGTGGACGAGGTGGTACTAGGGGTCGTGGACGAGGTCAGGGTCAAAACTGGAACCAAGGATTTAATAACTATTATGATCAAGGATATGGAAATTACAATAGTGCCTATGGTGGTGATCAAAACTATAGTGGCTATGGCGGCTATGATTATACTGGGTATAACTATGGGAACTATGGATATGGACAGGGATATGTAGACTACAGTGGCCAACAGAGCACTTACGGCAAGGCGTCTAGAGGGGGTGGCAGTTACCAAAACAATTACCAGCCATACTAAAGGAGGACATTGGAGAAAACAGGAGGAGATTGCTTAAAGTTAACCCATCTTGCAGGACGACATTGAAGATTGGTCTTCTGTTGATCTAAGATGATTATTTTGTAAAAGACTTTCTAGTGTACAAGACACAACCGTGTCCAACTGTATATAGCCACCAATTAGTTTCCTTTGTTTTTACTTTGTCTTTTGCTATCTGTGTTACGACTCGATGTGGATTTGTGTTTATACAAATTTTATTTGTATGATTTCATGTTAAACCTCAAATAAATGCTTCCTTATGCGACTGTTTTTCTGTGTCAGGTACTAAATAGCTCTGTAAAAGTGTAATTTAAAATAAGCAATAATTGAGGCACAGTTTATTTTGTAGGGACTTTTGGTCCATGAGGAAAATCTGTGGTCCTTTATGAATAGCCAGCTACAGTGTCACCCTGTTCCCCATTTTTGTTAAATGTATACTATTCTCTAAGGCTTCATTTCCCTGCTGAGGATTCCACCACACTTTTAATGTTTCTTCTCTGTGTATCCGGAGATCTTGTCATAATGTTGTCATTAGTGGAAGATTTCCAGCTGACCATCAATCTTCTGGACTGTGTTTTTGGAAAAGTGCACCTTTTTGGCACAAGGCATGTTGGTAGCTCCTTTCATGAATAGAAATGATTGTGGCTTGTTTGCTTCTATCTCTGGGAAGCCATTTATTATATGCTAAATCAGAATCAGTCTGCTAGGAAGAGCTTTGGCTAATCATAATACCATGACTTTAATTCTCTTGATTAAAATGTCCAGATACACACAGGGAAAGGCACTGTTAAACTGTGTATAGGAGCTGCAGTTTAAGAGTATCAGAGATGGTTAAATTTTAACAAGCATTTTGGCAGATAGGTGGGTTGAAACTTGAGCAAAAGTTAGATTCAGTTACTTGGAAGTGTAGTGGCTGAGGAAATTAGTTGTATTCTGTTCTGTATTGTCACAGCAAGCACCAAACTGAACAAAAAGTTTAATATTGGGACATTTTCAGGAAGCTATTTTGGGTATTAACTGTTAAGGTGGTGTGAGTTTAAGAAGTCATGGTAGTAGGTTGCATCATTTTTAATGCATTAGTGCATGAGCTGAGTAGTTAAGCATACCCAGATTCAGACACAGGAAAGAGTAGTGGCGGGAAATACACTTCAAATTTTACATATGTCGGTGCAAATCTAAGTGACCCAGTCATTAAAACATCTTCCTGGTGCATCAAGAGGCAGTTTTAGCTTTAGATTTTGGAGAATTTCCTGGGTAATTAAGTTTTGAATTTTACGTTCAGTGTAGTTGGTACTAAGATAGAAGTTTTGTTTCTGTGGTTCCACATTAGTCTCTAGTATTGACCTACATGTTCACATGTGGAATAGTTGATCTCACCTTCAAACTGTAAATTTTTCTTGCTGATGAACCTGCCTTTTGTTTTATTTGGTGCCTGCAACTTCCTTTGTTCAATGATGTTTGTACTTGCTGGCTATCAAGTTACAATGCACTTGGCCTCCTTTTGCTCTTGTTTTGCTATTTGACCTTAAACCTAGGCCAAGTACCAAGGTTGGTTATTGCAAGGGACTGTTTATTCTTTAAACATGCAACCTTAGGGAACAAGGGAGATTTTCATTTTAAGTTATGTTGTCAAAAGTCTGTAGGTGCAGCCTTTAGGGCAGTGAATCCTGTTAAGTTAAAATTTATGAATAGGTGACAAGTTGACATTGAGATTGTCCTTTCCCTGAGCAAAAATGAATAAAGGCTTTTTAAACAAAAAAATAAAGTTCTGAAGAAAATTGTTTCTAGAATTCTCTACTGAGCCACGCTGTGAATTAAAGGTGGGAAAGAATTAACTTCAGCAAAATGAGGGAGTCGACCAAGAAGGGGCCATGGGATCCAGGTGCCAGGCTCTGGCACTGGCTCACGGAAGCCCTGGATGGCATCACGGAACGTCCCAGAAGGCAGCAGTGCCCAGACAGGAGCAGGATGGGCTCCAGGGGAACATGAATGGAAACCAGTGGGTAGTGGTTAAAAAGAGATACAGAGGTGCCTGGTTGGCTCAGTCGGGAAAGCATGCAACTCTGGATCTTGGGGTCCTGGGTTCCAGCCCCACATTGGGTATAGAGATTACTTAAATGAATAAACTTTAAAAATAAGAGGCCCCAAATGGCTGCATTTTAGGCCAAGTCACTAAACCAGGACTTTATACCTGACCTTTTTGTGCTGTCAGACTTCCTTAGTAACTTCTCTAGACTGATGAGCACCTATGAGGTAACGTGTCACCCAAGCCCTCCTCCATCCCCAGAGGAACAGAGCAGCTAACTTGCTAGTAAGACCACCTGGCATCCTGTCCTCTGCCCTCTGGGGGAAGGTGCCCTTGCCCAGAACAGTCCTTTTCTTTTGCTAATAACTTCCCTGCCCCACCGGCCTTCCTGGAGCCTTCCCTTTAGTACAACTCCTGTGTGCCCGCGTGCCCGGTGGGACGCTGCCTGACTCGTGAATCGAGTAATAAAGGCAATTACATCTTCACACTACAGAGTTTGATTTTTGTTCTTTAATGGTGGTCAAGGCTGAAAGGATGCTTTCTGAAACTCTCTGAAACCGAGAGGCTGAATTACTGTCAGAGAAGCTTGAGCAGAGGAGGGAAAAAGCTGCAAGCAATTTTTAATTCCAAGAAAAACAGAAAAGTTGTCCAAGAAAGGAAATTAATGATAGTACGCTATGTGCCTTATCTGAGAACAGTGTTTACATAGTTCTAACGCTGACATGAATATGGATTTGACCAAAACTGTGACGGGGTCAGCCGGAGGGATGCGGGGCAGAGCGGTGTGCGCGTTTGGGGCACAGACGCAGGCGGGAACAGCGACAGCAGGAGTCCGCTGAGCCAGCGGGGAGTCGGCCCGGCCCGCCCGGTGTACCCACTTGCTGAGCAGGTTGCCATTACTTCCTTTTACAGCCGAGGCAGAGAGGTTAAGTGGTTTGCCTGACGTCACAACCCCGGCAATGGGGTTCTAAAGTCTGTGCCTTAAACCACTCTGTTCACCTGCTTCGGGGGTTGGCAGGTAACACTTAATTTAAAACATCGAGAAGTCAGGGCAAGTCATCAACAATATGAAGAGAAACACCAAATGCTACAGCTTGAAGGCTTAAAAGTACTGCCCCCCGCCCAGGCTGTGGAAAGGGTAGGCGGCTTGATTGTTCTGGTAAAGCTATTGGA
Organism: Canis lupus dingo; assembly: GCF_003254725.2. Classification (NCBI taxonomy): domain Eukaryota; kingdom Metazoa; phylum Chordata; class Mammalia; order Carnivora; family Canidae; genus Canis; species Canis lupus. The sequence goes on along the minus strand of NC_064264.1, from coordinate 50,584,515 downwards.
CTTGGACATCACGGACACATATTACTTTAAAAACTTAAAGAGAAGAGCTCGGGCAGCAGTGATGGCGCATCTCCGTGAGGACTCGCTCTGCCTGGCTGTGCACGCTCAGATCCTCACCAGCCTGAGCCTGGGCATCGCTAGACCCAATGTTTCCATGTTTCCTTCCAGCTCTGAACGGCCGGGACCAGGACCAGCAGCCCCTCAGAGAGCAGGGACCACGGAGAGCATGTCGGGGTGGTGCGGGGCTGCTGGGTGCTGCTCCAGGCCAGCGGGGGGAGGCCTCTGTGCCCCCTGCGGAGGGCCCAAGGCTGCAGGGAACACAGGCAGGTCTGGTTGGGGTTGGGGGCAGTCCTTGGGCGAGGGTAGGGATGGCGACCAGGGTGAGAGAGGGACCTTGGGTTCCCCTGGAGGAGCTGTGGCCAGATCGCACCAGCAAACAGGATGCAAGTGTTGGGGGAGTCAGGAGGCTCCTCCTGAATGTCTCCAAGGCTGGCGCACAGCCTCCCCCACCCCCCGTGGCTCCTCCTGACGCCCTCTTTGTGCTCAGGTTTGCCCATCCTCTCTGGTCCCCTGTAGCAGCAGCCCTGTCACCTTCAGCTCCTTGGTGCCCACAATGTCCTTTTCCCTCTATGGCTGCACTCTATCTTCTCCTTGACTCACCTCCAGACTCTCATGCCCAGCATGCCTCCCTGTCATACCCCACAGCTCTAATCTGTCCTTCCTGTCACTGGAGTCACTAGAACTAGAGCTCCCACCATGTCCCCTGTCCTGCTCAAGGTGTCCCAATGTTGCCCGGTATGCACATGTTCGGCCAGCCTGGTGCTGCTCTCACAGCCAACCCTGTCCGACCGCAGTTTACCTGAAACCTGTGCAACTCTTGACACTCTGCAGGCTGGTGATAGAGGCAGTGGGTCTGTGGGGGCCGTGCACCCTCCCCAGACGCCCTGAGGAGGTGAGGCGAGGCTGAGACCCCCACACCAAAAAGTGCAACTCCTGTGAGCCAAATGTGACTTCCCCTAAGGGCCACCTGCCAGGTGACTGGCACCTAGGGGGTGTCACCCTCCAGGTGTTCCTGGCAGGGGGCGGGCTGCTGCCAGCACATGGATGCATCTTGTATTCCTGTGCAAGGTGTCTTCCTTCCAAAGCCTGCTGTCCTCACACAGCGCTGGGCATGTAGGGCAGCGAGATGCCAGGCCCTGAGGAGAGGCCCACTTTAACTTCATTTCTAGTTTGGTTTGAGTCACTTTAACACAAATGACTTTTATCAATTATGTAACAATCTGGGGCCCAGACCCCAGTGAGCAGTAAATATTTACCTTCACGACAAGAGCCAAGACTGCCGCGCTGAGTCACAGTGAGTCACAGGGAAGCCTCATTACCCTCTAGGACCTTGAAAAGGAAGGTGTGATTGTTAAAATTTGCTGGGTCCTACTGCCAGGGCCAGAATGTAAATTTAGTACCGACACCTGAATAATCTCTCGTAGCTGACTACATGTGACTATTTTCTACGTGTGTGTCTATGCACATGTGTATGTACCTATATTTGCTTATTGGTATTTCTAACTTTTCTAATAAAATATATTTATGGTATAACTTTTAAAGTCTTTTCAAAAAGATTGAAAATGAACCGGCCTAAGAAACAGCAGTTCTGCAGGGCTTGATCCCAAGGCAGGCAGTCTCCTTCTGACAGGTATGGTCGTAAAGGAGTGCCTCTGCCCAGAAGACTCTAAAGGGTGGCTGGTGTTTCCTGATGCCGTAGGGCCCACCACACAGGGGGCAAGAGTAGTGGGCTCTAGGCTGTGCGGGGCTCGTGAGCAGCTGCTGGCTGAGCAGAGCCTGGAGTACTTCCTGTCGGGCCCTTCCCGAAGTATCCAACCCCCACTAAGATGGAAAGATCCTTCTCTGCCACACACAGTGTGTACAGTCTGCTTCCTTTCTCTCCCGCAGCTTCTGTGGCCCGCATGGCCCCTGTGTTTGTGTATGGGACTCTGAAGAGAGGCCAGCCCAACCACAAGGTCCTGCTGGATGGCACCAACGGCTGCGCGGCCTTCCAAGGCCGGGGCCGCACGGTGGAACCGTACCCCTTGGTGATTGCTGGCGAGCACAACATCCCACGTCTGCTGAACCTCCCGGGGCAGGGGCAGTGTGTGGTCGGGGAGATCTATGCCGTGGATGAGCAGATGCTGCGCTTCTTGGATGAGTTTGAGGGCTGCCCCGACATGTACCAGCGCATGCTGGTGAGGATCGCCGTCCTCGAGTGGGAAGACACACAGGGAGCCCCTGAGGAGACGCTGGCCTCAGACGGGACCCTGCAGTGCTTCGTCTACAGCACAGGCACCTACTCACCTGAGTGGGTCCACCTCCCATCCCATGACAACTATGACTCCCACGGGAAACATGGGCTGCGCTATAATCCCCGGGAGAACAGGTGAGAAGTGCCAGGACTGCTCCTTGACCAGGGGACAGAGGGAGCCCTGGTGATGACGAGATTGTGGACAGATGGTAAGCCCCGGAGGCCTCCCCTCGGACCACACCACTGAATGCACAAGCGGAATAATGCTCCCTGAAACACATAGTTGTAAAACTTAATCTGTGGGAAAAGGAACAATCTCTCTTTCAGTTGTAGCCGATTTCCCCAATATTTTGACATACTGATCACAAGATTATGCCTGAAGCCCCTCTCTCTGCTAGCGCTTTGTTGCTTGCTGCTTCAGGAACGCCCTGGGCTTGAATGGATGGGATAAGGAAGATCCAGGATTTTAATTCCCCTAAATGACATTTCAAGAACTCATGTCATACTTTTCTTTCTTTCTTTTTTGCTTTGCTTTGATCTGAAGAGAACATTTAAAATGTAGACTTTGTGGAGCAGCTAGATTTTAGCAACCCCACTGTATGGATTCTAACCTGTCACAGTGAGATGAATTTTTAAACTGATTTGGGTTATCTCAGCATTAATAAAAGAACCTCAAGAAAAACATACTGTGTTTTGGGGGTAGTTTTAAAGCATATAAAACATCATATTCACAATTTTCAGATCAACCTTATTAAAGAAGGGATTACTAAGAATGATCATGTAACATTAAACTGGATGTTTTGGGAAACCGAATTTAAAAGTGTTGGTACTACTGTTGGGTTTTTTTTGGGGGGGGGGGCGGGGCATTACTTACTTGGTAGAAGGTTCTTTTTTTTTTTTTTTTTTTTTTAGAAGGTTCTTTTCATTATAACCTAGCAAAATAACAAGCCACCTACTTGCTGGCAGATACTGCTGAGCAGTCCGATGTCAGCTAGAAGCTCACCCGAGCCCGAGGGGCAAGGTGCTGTCCCTGCCCCCAGAGGGAGCGGTGTTTAGGGAGTACGGGGGGCCTTTCAGAGAAGAACCAACACATTAGTAATTTGTTCTTCAGGCCTGACAGAAAGCTTAGCTTCCAAATACAAACAGCACTTAAAATAATTTTAGCAAGGCACGAAGTACCAATTACTACCCACCTCCATCTGATAATCTGTCAGCGTAGATTCAGATCAGCGCACGCCTCTGCCTCTGCTTACTTACCAGCAAAGTATGAAATGTATTCCAAGAATTTCAGAAGCAGTGAAAACGCAGCTGCTGATCCTTAGTAACCTCGTTCTCCGCTGGGAGAGCTCACTTGCTCTTCAACTTAATGGTAGACTATGATTACTAACTGCATCTGGCACAAAAACACCATCAGTATTTTTAGTATTTTTAGCCCTTTTTTCTTAATTGGAAACTTGCTTCACAAAAACACAAAAAGGCAAGGATGGGTATCAACTGATGGGCTTGTGGCAGCCACACCCACCACTCTCAGGCCAGGGAGCCCCAGCAAAGCCTGGGGGAGGCGGGGCAGGTGGCAGGGGGTTTCCAAGCTCCTGGGTGGGGGTCCTGCACAGGCTTTTGGAAGTCAGGTGTAGCCACAGACCAGAGTGAGGGCCTCAACCAGGAGAGGTAGGTAATCAGATTATGAGGTGGCAAATGATTATTTAATGAAACTAAGGCAAAGAACTAGGATTTATATAGATTTTTTTTTAAAGATCACAATGAAACACTAGTATTTAAAGTCTACTGGCACAGCCAGTCGCCTCTTATGTACATTGTCTTCATTCAAAAAAAGGCCAAACTAATATTTAGACAAATGCTCAGCTTTATTGATTTAATTTTGACACTAGGAAATCTCACAGCAGAAGTACAAATCATATGTACAAGTATTTATATCAATAAAAATTTCCATTGGTGATTTTTTGGCAGAATGTTGGTTTTGACTATATGTGGAATAAATATGACCATGTAAAATCTGCTGCACAGGAGTGTTCCTGCAAAACGCTTGAATAAATTGAGTGTGAAATAATAATAATACAAATGGCTAATTAAATTGGGTGATGACTGAAAGGCTATAAATACTTCATTCCAGTTCCACGAGCAGATCTCCTTCTCCAACTGTGTCTCCAGCTTTACAATGCACTGATTTCACCTTGAATTAAAAAAAGGGGGGGGGGGGTAGTAAGAATTATTAACTAGACCATGAGGGAGCCAGCTCATCATCCACTTCTGGAAATGAAGAGACAGCCTGGCAGGCCCTGCACACAGGTAGCACAGTCGGCTCCCACTCGGCAGAGGGGACTTCACGCACAGCTATGTCCTCGTGGAGGGCTGTGACTTGCCGCCTCCCGTCTCCCGCCTCCTGGCCTCTCCTTGGCTGTCCCAGAAGTGGCTAGTCCAACAGAGTTTGTGCTGACGTCTGCCCGCTGGCCCTGCCCTGGGTACCCCCAGGGTCTGCACGGCATCCTAGAAGCCAGAACCACTTGTGCCAGGTGAACCCTCCACAGCCAGCCCTCCCAAGCCCTTCTGCAGCTACAGGTGGCATAAATAGTTTCTGCGAGTTAATGCATACTTGGTTTAGTGTTTAAAAAAAAAAAACAAAAAAACCCACATAGTTCTACAAGATTCAAACAAAACAGGGACCACTAATTAACAGGAGAAACTCTGTAGCCTGAGATCATAAACTTCCTTCTGAAGGGAAACGAAACGCTCCGAAGATGTGCGGCTGCATGGACGGTGCTCGTGGCCTAACGTGGAACAGATGCTGAGCCCCATGGCCGTGCCACACTGCCCTTCCGTTCTACTCATTTATCTCGGTTGTAGACATGTTTTGCTTTCCTGAATTTGTGTTCAGCTTTAAAATGAGTGGGGAGGTACTGGAGTGGAGAGAAGCAGCCTTTGGACTTCTTGGGAGGTTCTTGCTCAGGCATAAAAACAAACGGTGGGCGAGGACTTCCTGGCCACCTGAGACCTGGCAAACAGGAAGAATGTCCTGGACCGCACGGGTCGGGTGCCCTGGCCTGCGTCCCTGCTGCTCCGCTAGGAAGCCGAGGCCTAGGAGGGCCTTTCTCCCTTGAATTCCAGCCCAGGAGCCTTCAGAACCATGCGAAGCTATGCAGTGACTACTTCAAAGGCCTGGTAGGTGCTACTGGCACTGGCTGCTCTTTCTGATCTGAAGCCTCCGATGTTTGCAGAGGATGTATCTTTCATGCTGTGAGGACGACACGGAGGACCGGTTTCCATTGTGAACATTTTCTCTGGGAGGAAAAATGGCTCTCCAGGTAAGAACTGCTAGTCCCCAGGCTCTCCAGGGTCTGCTCCTCTGGGCCGGGGCTCTAGCCACTCCCAGGGCGCCGCTGGGGGCAGAAGGAAATGGGATGGCCAGGAAGGGCTCCAGATGATAGGGCTTAGGCCAAAGTACAAGTTGACCCAGAGCCCATCACCACCCTGAAAGCCACTGGGGGCTGCCGAGGGCCAGGGATCAGCTGAGCCTCCACACAAGACCCACCATGAGGCCACACAACACAGTGATAGACTAGGGAGCTAAAGCCATGTTTGTTGTGAGTCAGGACCCCAGGCCAGCAACATGGGCGGCCCCTGGCAGGCATCTGACATGCATACACGCATACACACACACACACACACACACACACACACAAATATATATTTATTTATTTAATCTGCCCCCCCACCCAAGTGAGGCCAGGTTCTTATCACACGTGGACATTTTGTGACACTAATGTCACATAAATGTTAAGTAATCCCAGGAGCAAAAACAACAATTTCCAAAAGAACAGATACCATTTTTGGTTCACTTTTAGAAAAGTCATCAGATGTAGAGGGCAGGATTCCCCAAAACTGGATTCCCAAATTGTGCCATTCTCATCTCCCAAACGCCACAGAGATGGGGCCCAGCTGACGGCAGCCTCTTCCAGCCTGACCAGGCAGCTCCAGGCCCACCCACCACAAACCCGGCCTCTGTCCTCGCTGCCAGACCTGTGGGCTGGGCCAGCAGCCTCACTTCCTTTTGAGATGACAAAGGCTGCATCCCTCTGACACAGATGACACTGTGAGCGGACAGTACTTCTCTGCCAGGGACCCCCCCGTACCCCTGGCTCGGTCTCGGCTACAGCCAAAGGGCAGACCATGGCCACGGCTCCTCTCCTTGTCCCACCCTGCCCCACCTCACTCCAGGATGCAGACACCTCCAAACCAAGCTGTCCTTCGGAAAAGGCTCATTCTGCTAGTGTGGCATCTTCTTAGAAGCAGGAAGGATAATGAAGTTATTATTAAAAGGACTTTTCTATTTTCTTCAAGGAGAAAATACATGTAAGAAGTTTTAGCAAGTTTCAGGACAAATACAAGTCCTTTTTTTCTCCCCAAATCATTACATCCCACGTGTGTACACGGGGTTCTCAGCTCCTCTTGATCTGAAATTGAATTGTTCTCTTTGTGGAGAAATTATCTTGAAGAGTTAACATTAATTCTTGCAATCTCTAAAACCATGTCCTGCTGTGTCATGTAAGTCTCAGATCACTAACTGCCTCCAAGACAGATGTAAACATTAAAAATTAAGGACCCCTTAATTTGAAAGACATTAAGGTGAAAAAGAATTGTTCTTTGACTACCTGCACCTCAGACAGACCTCCCCATCTTAATGTCCTGGACTGCAGGGGCAGGAGTTGGCAGTGGTCACCCCCACGGTCCCTTCCAGGCCTGACCATCCAAAAGCCAAAGGTACAAGGTCTGCTTCCTGTCACAGAGCAGGCGAGGGCTGGTGGGAACTTGGGGACATACCTTGCCAGTTTTCCCAGCTGTCATACTGTTCTGCATTTTCATGGCTTCAATCACACAAATTTCCTGACCTTCTGCTACCTGGAAAAACGAATAGGAAAAAAGACAAGTTTTAAAACCATTCTAGTTTTGCAGCAACACTCAGGAGTGAAGCCATCAAGAGATTCTTTGTCACATGCTCAGAAATGTTACCCAAGCAGCAGCAATGACCTCTAATATTTTATGTTCCAAGTGAATCTTTGGGGGATAGCAGAGAAGGACCATTCCCTCGATCTTCATCAGGCACCACCAAGACGTGGCAAAAATGGGACATTCTCCTATGTGAAACGTCCAGACTTGGCACATCTCTACAGACTGGAAGATTTGTGGTTTCTAGGGGCTGGGAAGAAGAGGGGAGCCATTGCTGATGGACACAGGGTTTCTTGTGGGAGAGGGGGGGGTGTTCTAGATTACCTGTGGTGATGGTCGCACGAGTGACTCCAGGAATCGAAGAGAACCACTAAGTGTACACTGTGAGGGGCTGAGCCATACTGGATGTGAATTTTATCTCAGCAAAGCTGTCACCGAAACATGGAGTATTTCTGTCCATAGTCCTGGGGAGCTGGGAACCACGGCCAGCCGGGGGACCACTGTCTTAACCTCAGCAAGACATGCCCAGGAACAATGGGGTGGCTCCTGGAAGGTGTCTTCCAGCACAGGGAATGCTTTCTCCAGCTGCGCCCAGTGCTTGCATAGAGACCCGCAGCCCCACAAGCGTGGGCTCAAGCTCTACCTGCCTTTCCTTGGAGGGGGGTGGGGGCGGGAGGCAAGCCAGGGGAGGCTGAGAATGAGCTCCCTGGCTAAGCCTAGGACTTCAACCCAGGAGGCAGTTGTGACCAAAAGCCACTCTACGAATCCTCTTTCTGCTGCCCCAGGTGGGTAAGCACCATGGACCTGAGCCGAATTTTTCTCCTATCGTTGTGAGAAGGGCCTCCCAGTTCTTGAAATGGTAAAGCTGAGTTTCCCAGGGCAACTGGCTGGCTGTTTCGGGGTGCTGGTGGGCATCCCGGTGTGGAGCTCCTGGACACACACCACTGCGGCTGTGCTGGCTCAGGGTCACAGGAGCGCCCAGAGAATATTCTTTCCTGAAATCCCCAGATGATCCCCGAGCTCCCCCTCCGGCCCCCTGCGCGGCACAAGCTGTCTTGCTGGCAGTTGGGACTGCTTGCGCCCTGTGCCTTCCTTTCCTCTGCTGATCAGGTGGTGGGCTGCCTTTTCCTGGCACAGAAATCTAGGAAGAGAGGGGATGCCAAAGGCTCGATGCTGGCACAGGAGAGAGACGCTGTGCTGGGGAGCTGGGCTTTGAAGCGCTGTGCTCACTGCCTGTTTTGATTCATTTTCCCCTGGCATCTGCATTCCATAGAGAGTGAAGAATCCACACTCGAGGGCTGCTCTTCACAAGGTAGAGGGACGGCAGGCAGGGTGGCAGCACAGCTACCCCCTCCAGTCCTCATTTCAGGGCTTTTTTTTTACTCTTCAGAGGCAGGCAGGGACCCCGTGAGACAAGAGAAGGCCAAGTCCCCAAGGGTAGCACCTGCCACTTAGCTCCACCCATAAAACTCCGGTAGACCCATAGCACCATCTCACGGAGGCTGGGGAGCCTGGGCTGACCTCCAGGATGCAATGTCCCAGTCAGGTCCCAGTGGATTTCTGGAAATGGATCTGAAACTCAACAAAACAGAACGGAAATTCTCCCCCCAAATTAGTAATCCGCTCTTCACCTCTGGGTTCTGGTAGCTCTTTCCTTCATGGGGTGGATGAGTGCCCACAGCGGGGACCCAGGTGAGCTTGCCCCCCAGCCTCCACCCAGTTGGGCTTCCTCTGCTGTCATCAAAGAGCCCAGGGCTTGCTCAGAGGCTCCCGTCTCCCCATCCTTGGCTCAGCGGGCTTCTGGGGTGGAGGGCACAATCTAGCCCCCTCTGCAGCAGGTGTGATCCCTCTCAGCTGCTTGGCCCACCCCCCAGAATCTCCAGGCCACACAGAGCGCACCCCACTGGTCCTTTATGGGATCTTCAACTAAGTGAATTCATGGTTAATGCACATAGGAACCCAGGGGATTTCCAGTGGTCATACCAAGGGGGCACAGACCAATCTGACGAGGATGCCAAAGGGCCCACGCTGAAGGGCAGTGGGGCCTGGGCCACGGTGGTGCTTAGATCAGGGCCTGCTGCCCTCTGACCATCCTTCCTGGCTGGCTCTGGGTGCTGTACCCTGCATGATTTGCAAAGAGGTGACCTCCAGGTGACTCAAGTGGCAGGTCCCCAATCCACTACTCAGAAAAACAAAACCTCTCATTTAGACAGAGATAATCAAGAGAGGTGGGAAAGTCCCAAAGTTACAGTACTTTTTTTGTTGTGTGATTCTGGCAATTTAATTAAAAGGACTTCAAAGAAAGTGCCTCTGGATTTACAGGGGCCCAACGGGCAGCACTGCCCTGAATCCACATCCAATCCTTGCAACCCGGGCCTGCTGTCCCCTCCTGTCACCTCCCTTGGTCTGCAGTTCTCCATTTCTACTTAGGTCTGTATGGAACCTTAAGTAATTTATTTCTCCCTCTCTGCCTACTTAGGCAATGGGTTTTGCAGTCTGTTTTCACTCACTGATCCTTAAAAGAGAAAACTCTTGGAGGTTGTTCCTTGGGACCCCACAAAATAGTGAGGAACGTCTTGGTCAGCAGAATTGTGTTACGCACACGCGGAGTTGATCTAAATTCACACTATTTCATCCCTCCATAATTGCAGCCGGAGGAGCTACGTGGGGCTTGCTGCCCCCCAGAGTCCCCCTGCCCACCTCTCCCCCACCCATGCCCCCTAGATCCCAGGGCCTCCCCTGCACGGGGACACCCTCCGCATTTCCCCAGGTGCTCGCATGGGCAGGGAACGCTTGGACAGCTCCTGTGTGAGGGCACGGCCTCTGAAGGGTTTGTGCGCACACTTCTCTAACACTTTTGTGCATCATCTGACAAAGACTCACTGATTGTGACAAGAGGTCTCTGACGTTGAGCTTACAAAATGGTCACAAGCCTCACCAGTCTTTTCGATAAACCTAGTCAACCTGATGGACTTCTCTGCTGCCCGTCTAATTGGTGTAAAGTTTGGAGGCCCCAGTCCTGTATCTTTCATCCGGTTTATTGCGTCTTCTCCTTTGACGTGGGGTCAAGGTTCACATTCGCATCCGATTATCAGGGCGCACTCATTAAGCAAAGGCCTGCCTCACTCCAAAATGAGTAAGCTGGACAGAAAACCCGGCCCATTTACTCAGCAGATTTTAGTATGTTTAGGAGGCCTGAATGTCAGGCAGCAGTGCTCTGTGCTGAAGAGTTTCAGACATCTCCAGCTGATGATTAATTGTGAGTGATGGGAAATAAAATCCAGTAAAGCCAGCTGCTTGCCATGGTCGGCAAAATGACTCTAATGGATCTAGGCTGCCAATTTTCCAGTTTTACTGGCAAGTCTTCCAAGTGTAATTAAGGGAAGTTATAAATGATATGGAAATCTATCAAGTTCCATTTATTTTCAGAGGACTCTTTCCCCCAGAGACTTTTATCTTCAAGCTTATAGTATGCTTTGTTGTGCTAATGATTTAAAACCCTTCTTATTTCTGATTAAAGCCCCCAATATCCTTCTACCAGTTCGCTTCACTCCTTCCCCAAAGATGAAAAGGCACAGAACCTTCTCCTGCACATGTCCCTCTTGGAAAGCACACTAAGACCGGGACACGTTTGGCAACTTGTATCGTTCAGACTGCAAATGCCGAAGAAAGCTCAAAGAAAGTGCGGAGAGAGGATGAGCAGAGAAAGGGGGGAAAAAAGACCTCCACCAAACATAAAAGGAAGCCCCCAAAAGTCCAGACTTGAAAGCTGTGCTCGAGAGCAGACATTTATCAGAAGATGGTGTAGCCCACTAATGTTATTTGATTTGGAATAAAAGCATGAAAATGATGGCAAAGGCCTAAAATTGGAGATGTAAAGGCTGACTGCACAGTATTCCATTTCTCAATTTCATCCTTCAGAGCCACAAAATGGGGGTGATACAGTGATGGGATGAGGTTTACAGTAACAGCTGTGCTCTTCCCACACAGGGGAGGCCCTTCTAATGGGCGAAGGTCTGTTTTGAACAGACGGGGAGTAACAAAACAAGGTTCCCTATTAAGAGTGTGCAGTCCTATTTCTGATCAAGAAAATGAGTATGGGAGTCGGATTTCCTCGAGGATGGCCCCTACCCTCTTTTGTCGTCCAAAACCAGGGCTGTTTTAAAGGAGTTATCCTTTAAGTGGAGGAAGGAGGACATAATGTCAGGGAGCGCTCCCCCCACCCCCGCCCGAAGCCTACTCTCCAGCAACTGTAAAGAATGTACAGGAAACGGTGCCAGTGGCATATGGCTTTCTACTGTGCTAAACGTTCACACAAAAGACAGGTTCATCAGTCATTGTGGTATCTGGATAAAAAATTAGCTCCTGATGGATGGTATTTTGAGCTTACCTGCTGCTATTACATTACCAGAGAAACACAGGTTTTGAAACCCATATGACATTAGAAATTGCAGACCATGAAATACGACACGTGCGGACGTACATAATGTACGCCAGATTATACAAAATAATAAATAAGCTATTTAAACCCTCTGCCTAAAATTGGGCCCCGCTGCAAGGAACCCTGGGTCACTTCTACGCAGGCCAATTAATGCACAGCATCTGCTGTATAGAAGCAGGGCATGAAGCACTTCCGAATGATTTCAGCAATTAAAAGAAAACTGTTTCCTGCCTGTTCAGACAGCAACTGTTTCAATGCAAGAGTGAGCACCAAATCACTGTGTGCAGCTGAAAAATTAAGTCCCTTTTTTGGGGAAGAGGGGTGGGCGGGAGGCAAGAATTTTTACGGAAAAGGAGCCTTCTTTTGTTGTCCTACATTCTGTGTTTTTCTGCCAAATTAGACAGAAGGCTCGGAGGGCTTACCGGCCCGCTGCAGTCTCCCCTTCTGCTGCATGGGCCCCCGAAAGTGTGGATCAATATCAACCCTGCCGACGACTCTACAAAAGTGAAAATCCTTCAATTACTTTTTAAAGGCTGTTCTACTTAGAACACAGGTGCCTGAATGCAATGCATTTTATGGCCCTTAGATCTGAAGAAAGACGCAGTTAACGGCCACAAGATAAAGGCCTCTCAGATTTGGTTAAAAGGCACTGCTAGAATCTGATTATAATAACTTCCTCTTTCTGAGCCCGGAAGATAGGCTGGTAAATATCCCCTGATATTTTCCGAGAAGAAATGTGCATTCGCGTCCCAACATCGTCATGTAAAGGGGGAGGGAGGAAGACCCCGGGAGACTGTCTAGTATTTAAGCAGTGATGGAAGGAACCAACATCAAATTACAAAGAAAGAGGAGGCAGGTGACAGAAATGCCACCAAACCCCTTATCTGCAGTCTGAGGCCTCCTGCCATGAGTTTGTGCGCAAGCTGCCTGACTCACTGGGAAGGGCACGTGCAATGAGGAGTGACGCATCCACTGAGGCTGCTGGCTGGGGCGGGCAGCGGGCTCAAGGCACTCCGGGTCCCCGCCTGCCCCTTCCCCACCCCGGCCCCCACTCTCCCTGCCTGCTCCTTCCTGGCCCCGCTCCCCTGCTGCCCTGGTAGCCTCCCTGACTCCATGCAGTGGGCAACCAAGCAGGGAGCAAATACAGAGTCATGGCCAATACAAAACAGGTCCCGTTTCCTTAAAATGGAAACCATTTCTCCCTCTCGCCCTCTAAATTTGCTGGGAACTGGAGCCAGAGCCCCTAATTAGAGAACTTACAGTATCTGTAAGAAATCAATCTGGATCCTCCACCTCTGTGAAGGACGTTGTTTTTAAAGTACTCAGGGACTTGATGTGGTTTTTGGTTTTTGTTTTGTTTTTTTTTTTAAGCAAAAGGGTGAAAAAAGATCTTTTGAATCTCGGTAAGGTTACAAACTGCCATCTATGAAAATGGTTAAAACCAAGATAACATAGCCTCTAATCCCAAGTAGATCATTTCTTGAAAAATAAAATAAAATACCAAACTTGCAGAAGACTCACCTACAACAATGTATTGCTTGATCTGTAAAAATATTTTATCTTATACTGGATAATTAAATTAGATTTTTAAAATTCTCAAATTGCTACCTCCAACAAAAATTAACCCTAACATTGAAAAATTAATGTTATCTGGAAAGGACAAAAAGGCCAAAATAAGAGTAGCCATCACCTCTGAAGAAGGAATCTGATTAGGGAGGAGCCCCAGGGTAGGTTCACAGTATAAGCTACGTTTTATTGTTAAGTACCTTGGGAAGCAAAACTGGTAAAAATGAGCAGAGAGCGTATGAGTACTTGTATCATTCTCTGCAACTTTGTTTGCAATATTTTGTAATTTGAAGTTGAAAAATCGATCTGTCAGGCCAGGTCCTCTACAAGGAAAAGATGCAGACGTGGATACTGGGCCGCACGAGGTACAGAAGCCACTGCCAAACAAACATGTCAAGAGGGCCCATTCCAATGCTCCTCATCTAGAATACCTAAGAGCAAAGGAGGGGGCCTTCAAATCTGTTTCTTCAAGACTGGAAAACCACCGGTCTCCTGCCAAATTTATTTGCAGTTTCCCCAAAATTAGCTGTAGGCTCAATTATAGATGATTTGGGGGCAAAGATGTGAACACCATGCTCTGAAACAGCACACTTGTGCCTAGTTATCAGTGGCCATCTAGCTGCTTGGGAGACTTCCCTTAGATCCCCTGAAGGAGCACAGGCAAGGAGGGAAAAAAATCAGGGCAAAATCTGGGTGGTACTCCCATTAATGATGACAAATTTTATGTTCTCACTGATGCACTTTACAATATATCATTCTTTGCCCAAGACGCTGTGCAGGAGAACCAAAGTCCCAACCACTTACTTTCCCTTCTGCTAAAGGCCAAGTTCCATTACACATGGATCTTCCCCATCTTGGCCACACAAAAATACTCCCAAGCCTGTCTTACTAATATGGAACAAGCCATGTGGCAAGAAAAGCAGCAACAGGTACTTATTGCCAATCTATTCTTTGATCTGGTCTCACAAATAAGTCACAAAGTGATAATTATGAAAGAAAGATACGTAAAAGGAGACACAGCCCGCTTCTGGTTCATGTCTCAATTGTTATCGGATTAAAATGGTTTGGATATTTCTTCTTCTTCTTTCTTCTTCTTTCTTCTTCTTCCTTCTCCCTCCTCCTCCTCCTCCTTCTTCTTCTTCTTCTTCTTCTTCTTCTTCTTGGATGGTTTGGATATTTCAGATACAGATCTGAGATGTCTGCTGAACTGGAACCTAACTCAGAAGCAATCTCGATTCATTGCAACAGTTAAAATCTCCCCTTGGGTTGCCTTATTTTTATTTTTTTGCTTTGTTTCTGATATCAAAGGGCTAACAAAACAACTGTTCCCCTAATGACTTTATTTTACACTTCAGAGTCAAAATGGAAACTGATTTCAGCAGCTCTCAGCCTAAAGCTGGCAAGTACATTCTGCCATTATTGAGAAAATATGTGTTTTTAATATTTTTGTTCAAGAATACTATAAAGGTAGACATTTTAAAAATTAAAACAAGTTACAAGAAATGCTGTCTTTGTTTAAGTGCCCTCAGTTTATGATGGTGCTAAATAAAAATAGGTATTTTTCTAACTGAAATGAAAAATCAGTTGTGAAAGTATTTTCAGAGGGTAGATTATAAAACAAAACAAACAAAAAAACCTAGCGGACTAAAGGCGTATCAAAGTCATTCTATTGGGGCAGCCCGGGTGGCTCAGTGGTTTAGCGCCGCCTTCAGCCCAGGGCCTGATCCTGGAGACCGGGGATCAAGTCCCACGTCAGGCTCCCTGCATGGAGCCTGCTTCTGCCTCTCTCTCTGTGTCTCAAATGAATGAATGAATAAATAAATAAATCTTTAAAAAAAGAAGTCATTCTATCAACTATTTTCTGAATTAAATGTGTAACTCCTGAGTTTCCATAATCAACTCCTACTTTGTTATTGGGTTGTTTGCTTGTATGCATTTGGCTTTATTGACCAGAATCCACACCCCCCACACATGTTCAAAAAGGCTATCATACAATTGTTTAAAAAGATGGTTTTACTGCCACATTTAATGTCAAACACTATGTAAAAGACATTGAAAGATTTTAGAAACTTTTGCTGTGTGAATCCAAAAGAAATAAAGAAAAAAAACCCACACAGCTTCTGTGCTCAGAGAGGGGAAAGACCTTCCCACAGGCAGCTGAGTGCATGTATTACTTCTGAACAACCACCCCATATCATTTCATCCTAAGGTGTTTTTTTGTTTGTTTTTTAACTCTGCTAAGATTGTTTACTTCACAAAGCAGATTTATTATTTATTA
Organism: Canis lupus dingo; assembly: GCF_003254725.2. Classification (NCBI taxonomy): domain Eukaryota; kingdom Metazoa; phylum Chordata; class Mammalia; order Carnivora; family Canidae; genus Canis; species Canis lupus. The sequence continues at coordinate 50,568,975 of NC_064264.1, read as the reverse complement.
TTTATGTGGTGCTTTTGTGAAACACATTACTGCCAGGCCCACCATTCTAAGATCTTTCAAGTTTTACTTAACCTAAATATAAAAATTACAGATACCTGGAATTTAATCTATTAAAAAAATTCAAAGAATAAGAATAGTTGTAGCCCCCTACTTATTTCTTAGGTCCTATTTTTCCTTGAATACACACAGAGATGATTGATTCCATTATCTTTCTACTGATAAAAGCAGAACTTTGGCTCAGCTATTGCTAGTACTAGAACAACACAACATGCCCCACAGTGCTAAAATAATTTAAAACCACAAAACTTAAAAGTTACAAGTATTATTTTCTCATAATGGCCTCAAGTCAGTGCTGTGCCTTTGGGCAAAGGAACGTTTTTTGTGTTTTAATTACACAAAGCAGATTTCACTGTACAAGTTGCTGTAAAGAGTCTGCGATGAACCCCTGCTCCCCGTCCCCCGCATGTGGTGAAGGTATTAGCGGTTTGGGGAGACTTTTCACAAATAGTAACTCAAGAGAAAACATTGTTTTACCAAAACACAATGGCACAGAATAAGAAAGGAAGTTGTGCAGGGGCCAAGAGGTGTGGGAAGTGGAAAGAAGAAAGCACAAGTTCCCCGACCAGCTGAGGCCGGCAGCGGAGAGCACTTGCATCTAAGTTAAGGTGAGCGACACAGATTTTAGGAGCCAATTCACCCATATCTGACTTCAAAGGACTACATAAAATAGAGGTCCCATTACTACACAAAAACATATTTTGAACAGTTAGTTCTCAAATTAAACCCTTCTCGAATACCCACATTTAATTATGGGTGGTGGTTTTCAATATTTGAGCTATCCCAAAGAACTAACAACTAATACCACATTGTCCTAACTTACTAAATGCCTTGCTTTCCCACATAAAATTATTAGCCAGGAAATGGAAAGTAGGAAGACTAAACCCTCCCGGTGTCTGGAGAAGCTAGACTAGAAGAAAGCAGTTGCTGGAAACAAGGAGGCTGCATGCTCCCTCCCAGTTCTCTGCCCCAAGAGAGGTACCAGGGAGGCTGGTGCCAGAGGGAAGCTAGTGCCCCTTCCTGCCCACCCTTCAGGTTTCAACTTAGGTGTTGGAAAAGTAAGGATTTCAGTTACACGCTTATTTTTTTTTAAGTGCAAATATGATTTTATAATGAAAACTACACAGTCGGGACTGTCAAGCTCAGAATGGCAGCCTATGTAGCTTCTACAGAAGGCTAAGAAAAATGAAAACAAACAAACAAAAATAATCACCATGTTGCTTACAAACCTACATTTCTAGTTGCTAAAAGATTCCACTGACTGCTCTGATAATGGCACTGTATGAGGGTAGGCATTTCCTTAAAAGATTTATCTATTTTAGGGAATGTGCATGCATGCACACACACACAGGAGGAGGGGTATAGGGAGAGGGAGAGGAGCCTCTGGCAGACTCCCTGCTGAGCGAGGACCTGGAAGCTGGGCTCCATCTCATCACTTGAAGACCATGACCGGAGCCAAAACCAAGAGTCCACCACTCAACCAAGCCACCCAGGTGCCCCATATGCAGGCATTTTTACAAGATTTTTTATTTGAGTAGAGTTAACACATAAGATTACATTAGTTTCAGGCATATAACACAGTGATTTGACATCTCGCTGTAGGTATTCTTAATGTCAAGGCCAACCGGCTATCATCTTACGACCCTAACCCTTTAGAATGCAAATGCATATATGTAATTTCTATGTATCATTTCTCCCAAATTCTTTTTTTTTTTTTTTAGATTTATTTATTTATTTATTTATTTATTTATTCATGAGAGACACAGAGAGAGAGGCAGAGACACAGGCAGAGGGAGAAGCAGGCACCATGCAGGGAGCCTGACATGGGACTTGATCCCGGGTGTCCAGGATCAGGCCCTGGGCTGAAGGTGGCACTAACCCACTGAGCCACCCAGGTTGCCCTCTCCCAAATTCTTAAGACAGTCTTAACAAGTACTTTCTTCCAGGAATATCAATGCCATTAAAGTAAAGGTAACAATTCCTAGCTGAGCCTCTTCTATGCTTTTCTGAAAAAGCAGGTAGAGGTCCATTTCCATATCATCAGGTAAAAGCAACTGCTAAGTCAGTTTTCCAACTTCACTTAGCATTTCAGGGCTAATCACTTAAACAACTGAAGCTGATTGTTTTTCCTTAATATGCATTTATTGTAAATATTTTTCTAGAAGCCAATGCCAACTTCATGAGTTTTCCTCAACATTATTTTACTTATGTTAATGCAGAAATATAGAGACAGTTTTAATGCACTCTTTACAGCAAAATGTGTAAACTCTTGTGACTTACCAGACATAGAAAATGGAATGATCATGTTTGGCCATTACTTTCCAGCACATAAGTAAAACTGCTAGTTTTAAGTTTCCCCTAGAAATCTGGTTGCATTTTTGTTTTCTTATTTTTGCTGCAAATCAGTGGAGATTTCTATCCATGCTCTATGGAAACGCACGGATCCCATCAATTTGTCTATAGCCTATTTATCATGAGACTGAACATGTGAGGAAATATTAATATAGCTTTGATTTGTGCCTTAATGTCACAAGGTCAAGATGAAAAGCTTCAAACTGTGATCCCAAATTACATGTATCAAGTTACGGAAGTGCTCTGGTACTACACAGTTTATGGGATTAACTTTCCTTAGTTTCCTTCCCATTTACTTCAGAAATCATACAGAAAGTTCCTCACCAAAGGGCTATTTCTTGGTATCAGTTCTTCAAGGATGCTTAAAGCACAGAAAGCTAGAAAGTACCTAAAAATTAAATAAAATACTTCCAAAATACTAAATTTGCCAAAGAACAGAATGAATCTGGCCTTCTTTCTATTCTAGTCCCAGGTCTTTGGGAGGGAAGGTATTCAGGAGATACTGCTACTAACCCAATTCAAATGTGCAACAGTTGGACAGAGAAGGCAAGAAAGCTATTTTGCTGTTCTATGGGGGCAGCATGAGTCAAGCAAGAGGGGCACGGAGCAGGACCACACGCTTCAGCCCACCTGCCCCACAGACAGGAACGGTCCTTACCATGTCTCCAGGCTTGACAGAGATGGCCACCACCACGCCAGGCATCGGGGAGCGCAGAATACTGCTTGTGTCCTCAGCCATTTTTTCCAGCATATATCTGTTCAGTTCTGCAGCTAGTTTGGTTAAGATATGCACCTGGTACTTAAGGGGGGACAAGGAGGGGGAGAGAAAACCATCAATGAGTTTAAATGAAGAACTTTTCCTCAGCTGTAGCACTCATTTGGCATACGTTTTTAGCTTTGAAATTTAAATGATAACATCTTTGAAGTCAAATGGATTTTGATAATTGTAGTTAGAAACAGAACATATTCATCTGTTTCTGGCACATGTTGTGAGCTAGTTATTTAAGAAACTTCTTGAAATAAGAACGACCCCAGAAAAAAAAAAAAAAAAAGAACGACCCCAGTAACTAATTAATGACAAACGGTGGTCACCCTGTATCACTCTGAGAAGCAGCTCAAAACTTGATAAACAGTAGGAATTTCCCTTGTCTTCTCTTCACCGCTTACAAACTTATCCCAATTAACATGACTTCCGAGATTGAACTGTGTCAGCCTGAGCAAGAGGGGTGAGCCTGCGAACACCTGCCAGCAGATGGCAGCAGATCGCTGTCTCATGCCTCCCACTCCCCTCCGCGGAGGCTGTGCCACCTGGAAGTTAAGACAAAGGCTTTCAGTGTTCCTTTTGGGCAAAATAATATTTAAAATTCAAATTTTTCTAGAGACATAATATGTTATATTCACTCCTGAGAAAATTAGCTTTCTTTTTAGACACAACGTGACGTAGTTTTCCCAAGGACAAGTAGGGTAAAGATGAAATAGAATGAGTTATCTTCTGTGAGGAAAAACAATAATATCCAGATTTTAAAACCACTGAAAGAAACATCATGCACAAGCAAGTATTTCAATGGAAACTTCTGTAGGTGGCTCTCAATTAGGGGCGCATTAACGGGAGTTCAAACAAAACATTTCCAATAAAAGAGAATTTCTGTCCAGCAGGAAAAAAAACCCTCTATCGCTGTGGACAAATATAGGAGCCACAGTTTGGTCTATCAAAAACAAAACAAAAAACAAAACAAAACAAAACAAAAAACACCTAACTAAAATGGTTGGAGGAGGTGTTACTCAGTGAAGGCGAAACCACCACCTGAAGATTTCTGGATTCCTACCAGATCACATCTCCCTGGGGTAAGACAGATGCAGCATGGAGGCAGTTCCATTTTGTTCGAAAAAAGCTGCTGTAACTCAAAGCCTCCTGTGGGCATCGTGATGGCAGGGATGCAAAAACAAAATAGAACTAACCCTTTCATTCTGGACAGGGATGGCAGAAATCTCTAAGCCTGCTCTTTGCAGGGCCTATTCTAAAGGGGTAGGGGAGAGCCCCAGGAGGAGATCTGATGGCCTAGGTTCCAAGCAGATTTGCCACCATGACAGGTTGAATAATAACATCTTTTGCATGTTTCTTTACTCCTGAGTGTGTGTTTTGCAATCAAGACATACAAGTGTCTGCCAGTTTCTGAAGGATATGATCCTTAAGTGAAATTACAGTGCAAATAAAAGCTTTTTGCTCCTATTAAAATTCATCTGAGTCATAAGTGGCAATGGAAAAGCAAGGAGAGTGCATTCTGCTGTCAGTCTAATAAACATTCTGGGCAGAGGGACTATTTATCGGTGTTGAATTGTACCTCAAAGTCCTTCATTAAACTATGGGGGGGTGGACAGCAAAAGAAGGGAGAATATAATTGTACCAAATTGCATGGTTTTCATATCTGTGCTCCATCTGCTTTAGAAAAGGAAATCCAGTATCACCAGGAGGAGAGTCACGGGGAAAGTCACTTCTCCAGCCACCAGCACCCTCGGCTGCTCCATGTGACTGGCCAGCACCCAGATGGAGATTTTTCCCTCTGTTTTTCATACATTTGACCTCAAAATGTGAAGTCTGAATTCAGGGAAACTATCTTTCTACACTGAGGATAATATGATTTATCACATTTCACCACAGTGGATAGGCTTAAAAACTAATTTTAGCTAAATCACAAACAAGTCTTATTATAAATAAAGAGCTAAGATTGTACCCAGCTCCATTTCTCCCCAGAAATTACAAGATCCTGACTAAAACTGGATCCTTTTACTATTTTTATAATTTTCATATCTCTTGAATTCCTTTCTCTGTAGGACTCCTGCTTTGCTTGGAAAGAGATGTAAAAGAGTCACAAAACTCAACGCCTTTAGATGCAGTCTTTGTTATTGATGAGATGTTCCTTTTCCTTTTGTATTTGTTTATTGTTCTTAAATCTGTTTGGGGGATAAGCGACTTATTGTAATCACAAGTGAAAAAATAACAACGGGGTAAATGCCTCGGGAAAGGCCTCGGTGCAAATAGTTGGCTAAGAAAAGACCTTTCTGAATATAAAAAGAGGAGGCAGCAAGAAGGTTCTCTTTTTAAGATTACCTTTGATGTTGTCCTGACCCCTTGAGCGCGCCCACACAAACACGCCTCTTAAAACTGCGTCTTGGCTCCAGGCTTGGCAAAGCGTGGCATACAGCCTGCCCGGGTGGCATCCGAGCGAGTGTAGCACATGGGCCCTGCAGAACGAGCTGCCAGGGGAGAACCATAAAAGCTTCTAGATGCTCCCAGAAAAGAAGTCATTTAAGAATGTACACTAGGGCTTTCAAAGCTTATGATCAGAACTGCTATTTATTGGTTTCTCTGAATTTTGAGGGGGCACGAGCAGAGCAGCCAACCAGCTGAGAGAATCCATGAAAATGCCTTCTGAGGGCACAGAGTTGGTTTTTATGCCAGGCATTTAAAAATTCCTAGTGGGTTCTGCAGAACTTCCCTGGAGGGTTTTGACTTTAAGTTGTTGTTGTTGTTACTGTTTGCAAGCACAGAAACCACAAACTTGATGTTTTGGCGGTGGGAGTCCAAAATTTTACAGGTTAGTTGACAGGACAGGGAAGTAAATCCTCAAAGAGACCAGAAGGTTCTCACCCTGCAAGGCCATGAGGGATTAGAAGCCGCTCAGTCCTGGGTCCTGAACTAGACTCGCTGTGGGTCCATTAATGGATGGAGCCTCACTGTGGGCTTAGGGAGGTGCTCAAAAATTGCAGCTGAATGAATGATCAAGTTCTTGGAAAACACACTTCACGGTGTAAGCACTGAGGACAGGTGCTCTCCAGGACTCCAAGCTGGACAATAATGGGAGGGAAGGAGGTGCCATCTAATGACCCCAGTTTAGGTCTCTAAGCAAATGAATTGCTTGGCTTCTGCAATGTAAAACCATGTCTAACAAGAAAATTTCTCCCAAAAAGTTCAACAGAAAGAAGGAAGAGAAGGCAATCATACCAGATGTAAGAGGACCAGGAAGAAAACCACCAGAGATGGACAATTAAAAGGAACACAATGGAATTGTTTTAAAAGTTGATGTGCAGCTCTTAACATGGAACCTGACAAAAGGGGGAAAGGTGTGGGGCAGAGAGCTGCTGAAGTTGGGGGAGGAGGGAGCGGTCAGGGTTTGGGAAGGATCTATGTTTTTGATCAGATCCGTTAACAAAAAACACCCTGAGAACAGGCATGCCCACCGGTGCCATGCATACATACAGCTCATGTGCCACTGAGGGGCAGGGCAGCCCTCGCTCCGGGCAGCTCTCACTCTGGACGCAACTCCACTCAGGTGGTCACACAAAACACCTTGCTGCCCGTCTCTGTGTCTCCTTGCGTCTCTAGGGCCTCTAGATCCACCAGCAATTTGACACATCCCATGTGCCCGCACTTGCATGACCCAGAGGTCTATGGGTTCTTTGCAAGAGGAGTGCTTCCAGTTTGCTTTACCTATTTTTTCACTTGTGATTTCCTCTTAAAGTAGTTCACCTCTGGTTTCCGTTTCTATGTCGTTCTTCCAAAACAATGAGGATATGTACAGCTGATGAACTGTTCGTGTTTTTGCATGGCAACTGTGGGTCATCTTGGCCAAGGGTCAAAGATAAACTTTACTAGGAATTATTTTACATCGATTCCCTCAGCATCCTGAATCACTGGCCACATGCTACATATGGACCCTCACTAAGGTGGCCAGCACTGCACTTCTTCACATACAAGGCTCTCTTCTTCAAGGTTTTCCACCTTTCAGCCCCAAGGGTTTCCAACATTCACCTGTGCCTGCATTTCCACAGTGTGGCAGTGAGAGCAAACACTCAAATATGCCCCTAAAAGTCTGCTTTCCTAACTCTGAGCTGGAGAGCAGTCAATGTTCTTGAAGTGACAGAAATGACTAGCTGCAAAAGATGACACATCTTTAAAGACATCAGTAGTTCGGAAAAGTACTTTTAAAAAACCCCACTAAATAGAAATTAAAACACTGAGGTAGAATTAGAATCTTAATTCAACTTTTTTTTCCTCCCTTTCCTAAGTTCTCTGTGGGATATACAATTAACACGAGAGGAACATAGCAAGGGTTTGATGTCCTGTAACATGCAAGCATCTCTATTTCAGCATTGGGCCCAGCAAAGCCAAATCGACCAAAATCTCCAGGAATCAATGCCCCGAACATCCAACATCAAGAATCAGTGTGTATGTAGCTGCCCTCCTCTTGGAGGGATGCCCCTGGCGATGAAGGTGAACTGAACAAGCGGCTGTAAAAGTGTCTGTACAGCTGCAACCACTGGGGCAGCCTGTTAGCATAATGCTGTGACAACTCCATCCACACAGTCTCAAGGTAGCCGTCAATCAGGACGCATCATTTAATCCAACAGCACTCGAAGGACTTTCTCCGACAACCCACATGACAGCATATCTACAGCTCTATTTATATCAGCGCCCAGTTGTGTTTACAATGCTGTAGCAATTAGAAAAGATGCAACAGGCAGCAATATTATGGAAATTTTCATTTTGCAGTATTGCCCCGTAAAGTGTGATCCTGCTTCACAGAGTCAGGCTAAATGACAAAAGGCTATTTTCTTCACTCTCCCAGCTCAGACAGCACTTCATTTGCAGCTATCTATAATTAGATTAATGGTGTAGTGCAGTACAAAGCAGGCCCACTTCACATCAGATAGCATATGAATTAGGACAAACACTTATTTCAATTCCAGGCAGAGAAAGCAATGACTGGGGTATTTAGCATACCCTTTATGGTGGAATGAGATGTTAATTGTGTACCATTACCTCTAAACTGCTTGCTTGTTGTATAAATCACTGTGCTAATTGATGCAGAGATAGAAATGTAGCCACAGGCAAGAAAGCAAAGGAATGACGGCTGAAGATGCTGGATAAAGGATTATCGAGTAAAACCATATGGAGATGAGGTTCCTTTGAAACCTTTCCTTTCTGCCCAAGAGCAGGATTTCTTAAAAGTACAGAAAAACTCTTGTGCAAGTAAAGAAAATTTAATTTTTCACATTCCTTTTTGGAAACACCCACTTCTTTGAAAAGTTCCTCGCTGCCAGAAATCTAAATAAGAGGTATGTGGAATTAATCTGAATATACACTTACAAAAACACGGGCTGCGTAGTTTTCAAAGTCAGATCTCCCTATCTGGGTTTTGGGCTCACGGGTTAATAAGGAACACTTGTAAACTACCTGAAGCAGATGTTTCTGACCCATCTACAGGGCAAAAATAAATTCTTTCCCAAGACTTGGAGTTGTTCTTCTAGACCAAAACAAAACACAACACAAAACGCTGCTGGCCTATGTCTGTTATCGACTCCAATTACGTAGAAGGATTTATTCAGGATGTGAATCCAACAGAACCATTCTGATCTGCCATTGAAACAATGATTTTAACACCATCACCAAAACGCTGAAATTGGACTACTCCCGTTCATGATTTTATATCAATAGTAATGGATTAGAGGAAATCTTTTTTGGTTTCCCCCTAAAACTAGCACAACATAATAAACAAAAGCACATCGAAATTTAAAAGTATCAGTCTTATTACAAAGTGCTACTCTTCTCTTTTTAAAATGTCTCATTCAGCACTCAACAGCTCTTAGTGGGGTAAAAATGAGTGTCTTGGGAGCACAAATATAGAAATCAAATGCTACACTCAAAAAGTCAAACTGTCAAAGATCCACGGATAAATGTGCTCTGGGGAAGTTTATAAATCAAGTGCATGCATCCTGGGTGTGTTCACAATTTTTTTCATAGCAAAGCAGCAGTAAGGTGCAAATTACTGCTGTGCACTTTTTCACAAATCCAGCTGTTTAGTAATTAGCACTGTTATAACAAACTTTTACACAGAGAGTAAATATAGTGGGTCAGTTAGTAGTTCAAATTCTCAACTTCAGAGTAACAGTTAATATATCCATCTATTGGAAATGCACTTTTGAGAAATACTGGGTATATAGTTCAGCCTTGTGAAATCCAAATACCATATTAACTTGCAAGACAATAAAACAACATCCCAAGAAACTATAATGTCTGGTCCCAGTTATCACCAGTGAAACCTGGGCGGGGGGGGGCAAACCTGCTTTTCATGGTACCAAATGGTCCTTACATATCCTCAACACCTGTACTGCAACTGCAAAGTCAACAGTTTAAGGTTTAGGGCATTATGCTAAATAATACTTATATATGTATATATTATTTATAGTATATTTCATATGATACTTAAATAAACACGCACAGAGAATATGTATATGTATATAAAGAAACATCATTGGTCCTTGAAATGGAAAACAGTGTCAGCGAGATAAATAGCATGATCTACCCTGAAGTAACACCTCCCATGCGTGCAGCTAGGTGACATAAATGGAAGTGCACTGGAGAAAAGATCTGGAAGCAGTGTAAGGGCCTGCTCCCTATCATTAATCACTTGTTTGAACCACTTAAACTAGGGCAGTACAGCCCGCAGCAAAACACCATCACACCCCTTGCTTGCAAGCTTATTTATGATGCCGGTGTTAACAGGAGAAAATATATGGTTTCTGATATTGCAACCAGTTCCCCAGCATTTGCTCCCTTTAATTGAAAAAGGCAGTTAAACACAAAGTAAATCATTCAGTTAGGTTAGCTGTTTAATGACACATAATTGATAATGTCAATATGTGGCAGTGACATAATGCACCACTTTCAACACCGGCCCACTTATGGTTATGAATCAATCTATATTCCTGGTTTTATTCTTTCACTGCTAAGTTGGTTCTTGAACTTCAGTCTTTGGGGGAACGACCAATGTGCCACAAGGAGTCACAGTGGTGCAGCAATTTCATTATGGACAGTTTTTGAGGCAAGAATTACAAAAATAGAGGTAGGAGGAAATTTCCAGCAAAACAAAACAATAAAAATCCATGCAGCCCATTTCTGCAACTCATCTTTCAAAGTTCTTGCTGAAAAAGAAGTTTTCTTAGAGAAAAGAACTATCTTAGGCTAATATCAAAACCTTTGGAGGAATGGGTCAATGTGGGTGTATCTCTGGCTTATTTCCAAAAGACAATTCCCTCTGAAGGGAAAGATATGGGGACAATGGTCAATAACATAAAACCTAACCAAACTTTTTTTCAATTTCTTTTTTTTTTCATCTGGACACACGAGTCCTTCCAATTCTAATATCCTAAGATAAGCAACTTTTCTTTTTTCACAACAGTGCTGAAAATGAAATCGACAATTAAACATTAAGCCCAGTACTTCATAAATCCTATTTCCTCAGTTATATTCCACTGACGTTACTTTCCTCATGATTTGAATCGCTGGTATCTTAAGAGAGAACCAAAACTGATGGAAAAGTAAAGGAGCTAAGCACAGGAAGCCAGCCCACCCCTGCTCTGCTGGGCAGGCCAGCACTAATCGCAGGTCCTCAGTGGGTTTCTCAAAGAGTGAGTCTGTGAAAGGGGTAACGTCCCTGGTGCCCAGCACGGTGGGGACACGAGGTACAGGTGTGCCACGATAAAGGAGCTCAGCCTGTGCTTCACTGGGGTGCCCACAAGCTGTCTAACAAGCAGGTACATATACCACAAAGGTAATTTGCTGGAATAAGTGGCACTTTCCCATCCACAAAGGCAAGTCCATTGACAATGTGCTATACAGAACTCACAAAACAGAGCCCATGTATTGTTTGATCAGGAGTCTCTGTGACACATTATGACTATAATGAGTCATTTCTTTCTTATACAAGAAAAATATTATAGATCTTTGAAAGCCTTGTACTCAATTATGTAACAATACCAACATCTGTGAACAGTATAGGCTGTTTCTATTCTGTATCCTGAATTGTTTTACGTAATTACACATTTATAAGGTATTTGGTAAACCAGTAAGAAGGTACCTTTTTAAAAGCACTATATAATTTGAGGTACAATGAAATGTTCTCTTGAAAATCTATAATTAGGGCAGCATCAGGTTACAGAAAAGTACAGGAAATGTTATAAAATAGGGAAGTGTACTATTTTGCTATGGTCCCCCACCCCTCTATTTCCTCCTCTTCTATTTGAATTATTCTTTGCTCATCTCAAGTTAAAGTTATGTTGTCTCTGGGGTGCAGAATAAGTGAACTCTGGGGGGTAAAGTCAGGGAGCTTGGCCTTCCCTTGTAAGTCCTACAGTCCTGAGATGGAACACCAGAGGCCAGGGTAGTGTGCTGATGCCAGGAGCTGTTCAACGATACTTTTGGTTTTATATGGATTTTTTAAATGACGAAATATTTTTTTACTATTATGAATTCACTACAGAAATTCAGAACCCAATAAGCCCAAATGTTGGCTTGTATTGGTCAGAAATCTGAAAAATATACCAAGGCAAAGCAAACAAAACTACAGATAATACTACTGGGTAGTACTTTCGCACAAGGAGGTTTTGAGCTGAAAGCAATTAATTCTCTGCCCTCCCCATCCTGTCTAAAAGCAGGTCTCTTTCTCTCCCACACACAGGAAGAGAACTGCTCCAGAACTACTATTATCACCTGAGAAAGCTCTTATCTGCCCCAAGTTCTAAATGTCTCAAGTCACATTTCTTTGGGAACTCCCATGTAGAAGTATATGATATTACCTATTTTTTTCTCTTGTTAATCTGTCTTTGTCAGTTTGATTTGCAAGGCTCCAGGCACTGAAATCTAAGACAGAGGGGGAAGTTTTCCTCTCCTACACCACTCAACAGCCAGTGGTCCAAAGTACTGGGAATGATCATGTGAGGGACGACGAAATTTAATCTGCCTTTCAAGGTCCTTCTTTCTAGCTGTACCAAGGATCAGATGGACATAAGACAGATTAACAGGAGAAAATCAAATTTAAAATCATACTTATGAGGATTTTACACAGACATGAAATTGCAAAGACAGGCAAAATGAGGTATCTCTGTCATGCTGAACACTGAGAAGTGGGTAACGGGGTCTGGGACCTCAAAGGGAAGGGATGCAACCTTCGGAAAAAATAAAAAACAGGAAATGGTATGGTAGGCAAATGTTTGCTGGGCCACTCAGAAACAATGGGACATAGAGGACTTTGATCAGATAGGCCTTTCTGATTCCTCCCTACCAGACCTAGTTCACAGTATAATGTAATTATCTATGGTGACAGCTCTCTTCATGGAGCAGGTCCTCTATCTAAATTTTTTCAGGCAGTTATGGAGGAGGTTGGCCTCTGCCATCTGTCAGGGGGTACTGCTTAGCAATTTTATAGTTTAAAATTCTAACATATCTTAGAAGTTTAACCTGTGCCACTTAATGGACTTTTGGCATGTCACAAACTATGCACTATACAAAACATATAATACTGAAAATAGAAGAAACTTGTAAGGTCCTGTGGTCATCTGAGGGAAGAGGAGATGTGACCACCATACTGGAAGCAGCAGAAAAGAGTGGGGGGAAAAAAAAAGCATAAGATATTGAAGCCAAATGACTTGAATTTTGATATCCCAATAAATGTCACCTTTAGACCAGTGACCTAACTTCTCAGAACAAATCTCTTCATTTCTAAAATCAAGAAAAAAACATGCATTAAATGATGTAGGGATTAAACTGACAAAGATTTGCAAAGTAACTAGCAAGTACCTGACAGTAACTGCTCACCAAATATTTTGTTTCCTTCCTAAACACCTCTCCATGAAGACAAGGGACAGTAGATACAATTTGCTTTTTCATTGCATATTGTAAAACATCTTGAATTAGCAACTTTACTTGTTACAGTTCTAGTTCTATGGTTCCACATTCAGGAGTGAATAGACTAAATTTTTCAAATACCATGTTTGGCTCTAAGATCAAAGAAAGGAAATTGGTTCTGATATTAAGAAGGCTTCTAGACCAGGCAATGCAGGATTCTATGGTCATCCTTTCCTTAGATACTGTCATACTGAATTAGAGAAATAGTTTGGTTCATTCATTCAAAAACCATTTATCAAGCATATATGAGCAATATGAAAATATAAATAGGAAAAAATGGCTTCTGACCTCAAACACCATAACCTGGCCAGAGAGAAAAGACAATCATGAATAATACATAATAATATAAATACATATCAGTCCTACAAAGGATGCAATCAATATGATTTGGACTTTTTTATTTTAGCCCCTCTCTTGAAATTAAGTGAAAGGAAACCAAACCTCTTTTTCATACTCCGATTACTCTGGACACTAACTCTGGGCATTTTCCCCACACCAAGTAATTCTCCCAGTTGATAGACACCAACTGGGTATTCTACAGTTTGTTTCAGTTCTTATACTATCTACCTATAGTTAGCGTCAGACCTCACAGGTTAGAGGCTCAGGCCCACAAGACAGCCCCCACATCACATGCCAACCGCAAGTCCAGCTTGTCACCTGTGCTTCTGACTGACCTGCTATAAACTGGAGGTTCCCACAATCCCCTCCTCAGATTTGATACTTTGTTAGAATGGCTCACAGAACTAGGGAAGATAGATTACTCATTTATTATCAAAGGAGACACCTCAGAAACAGCCACAGAAAAGAGATGTGTAGAGCTAAGTATGGTGACAGGAGTGTAAAGCTTCCATGTGCATTCCAGGGTGGTACCCTCCTAGCACCTCCATGTGTTCAGCAATCCAGAACCTCTCCAAATCTTTTCAATTAGAGTCTTTTATGGAGGCTACATTATGGAGACATGATTGATTAAATCACTGGCCATTAGTGGTTAGTTCAACCTCCGGTCTCTCTCTATTCCCTCCCCAGAGGTCAGGAAGGTAGGGCTGAAAGTTTTAGTACTTGAATCATCTTCTTGGCTTCCGTGGCAACTAGGCTCCATCTTTAGAGGCTTTGCAAAAGTTACCTCATCAACACAGCTCAGGTATGGTTTAAAGGGGCTTGCTATAAGTAATGGAAGATGCTCCTTTTGCCTTCATCACTCATTTCACTTAGGAAATTCTAAAGGATTTAGGAGCTGCATGCCAGGAATGAGACAAAGACCAAACATTTATTTCTTATTACAAATCACAGTATCTCACCAAGTCAAAACTCTTGACACCAGAATTCTGGGCATATTCTCTGAGAAGATGCTGGAGGCCATACTGGGTGGGTCTAGAATTCATCAAAGCATACATATCTAAATCTCTCTTTCAAGTACATGTAAACACATAGCTTACTTCTCATGCTTCATTCTCATTTGGAATTTTCACTGATAATACCCTTAGCCTAATAATTTGGCCTTCCATTCAATTCTTTTTTTTTTTAAAGATTATTTATTTATTTATTCATAGAGATGCAGAGAGAGAGAGAGAGAGAGAGAGAGAGAGAGAGAGAGAGGCAGAGATACAGGCAGAGGGAGAAACAGGCTCCATGCAGAGAGCCTGAGGTGGGACTCGATCCAGGGTCTCCAGGATCACACCCTGGGCTGCAGGCAGCGCTAAACCGCTGTGCCACCAGGGCTGCCCCTTTCCATTCAATTCTTATGAGTGTTCTCCTAGCTGGAAACTTTGCCATATCCATGCTGATCTATCATAATCTTTCCCCAGATTATGTTTCTAATTTCTCATGGCAGAAGAATTCATATTTGAGGAAATAGAGAGATTTATGAGAGAGAGGAGGAGAACTGGGGACCGAGTTTGTAAGTGAACCTTGAAAGCTCTTATAAAATTTAAGATGTATTTTATGGAGTTAACAATAGTTAAAGGCTTGTACAAGTACTACAATAAAGAAGTATATAAAACAAGCTAATAATCCCCCTACTCCCCTGAAGTCATGAAATAATTTGTATTATAAACCTCCTACTCAAAAAGATCTATAAAAACATAAACACACATATCTATTTTTACAAATGCTTCCATACTGTGTAAAATACAACGAAGCCATTCAAAAAAGGAGAAATTTTAAAAAGGAGAAATCCATGAAATTTTGCCATTCAACAGTCTTGACTCACTATAAGCTCTTAAACAAAGGGATGAACTTCTAAACACAGGAAGAAATTTAGGTAACTTATTTTTCTTTTTACATGCTTAGCTCATCTAAAGCAGAGGAAAATACCCGTGTATTGCTCCCAACCCCCCTCCATAATACACAGACTCTGCCATGACAACTCCAGAATGTAGAAAAATAGACCCACATGGCCCTGTCAGCTTCTTTTACAAGGGCTCAGTTCCCTTCTCTGTGAGGATGAGAAAGCCCTGTTGTAAATGCAAGAAGGCCTTGGGTATGCTTCTCCAACCCTCCTTCCCAAGGCTGCACTGACAAATCACATACTCTGCCATCTGCTCTATCTCCCTATCCTTTTCTCAATTTTGTTCTCTTTTTCTCTAACTATCCTCAACAGCATGACTTGTTATGTGTACCGAAGAGATAACTCAGCCTGGGTGCAATGATTCCACAATAATTTCCCCAGAAGTGCTGAGTGAAGTAAGCCAGTCGGAGAAGGACAAACATTATATGTTCTCATTCATTTGGGGAATATAAATAATAGTGAAAGGGAATATAAGGGAAGGGGGAAGAAATGTGTGGGAAATATCAGAAAGGGAGACAGAACGTAAAGACTGCTAACTCTGGGAAACGAACTAGGGGTGGTAGAAGGGGAGGAGGGCGGGGGGTGGGAGTGAATGGGTGACGGGCACTGGGGGTTATTCTGTATGTTAGTAAATTGAACACCAATAAAAAATAAATTTAAAAAAAATAATTTTTCCAGTCATTAAAAAAAAAAAAAATTTCCCCAGAAGTCGTCCTTCACTCAAATACTAATACTCATACCAGTCAACATAAAGCTCTCTTAACTTTATAAATTTTAACTACTTGGTGATTTTCTGAGTCTAGAAGGAAAGAAATGCCAAAAGAAACCACCAAAAGCTTTGGTCACAGAAGTTTTGATCATTTCGCTATTGACTTATTTCTAAGTGATAGCAGTCTAATCAAACTGAAAAACACCGAACACTTTGACAATGACAACTAAATGATGTTACACAGCAGTCCATGAAATAAAGCTGAGAAACATTTCAAGTGTGCCCATAATCCAGAGACCAGGAGTGCTACTGGCTATTCTTTGTTGACCTGTAATGTTTTCCTCTGGGTTGCAAGTATAGGATAGAGAGAGCCCGGGGAGTGGGATGGGATGGTTGCTGCTGGGCAACCTCACTCCGTGGCATCCACTTTAGTGAATCCACCCTGGATCAGAGTCTGGGCCTCTGTTTCACAGTCTTAGAAATTAGACTTCCTCTATAGCACAGACTGGGTCATTGTCAGTTAGATGTATCTGCTCGTTGAACTCACAAGAAATGGATGTGTAAAATCTATCTTATGAATTTATAATCAGAAATATATCCGTACCCTAAGGGTAGCAGTGTGGGTATACAAATTACAGTCTGTGGTTGTTTGATACGATGGAGTCAGCAGAAGGGGCATCAAATGGTCTTCAGCAGTGCTCTCCATTCAGATAGAATAAGCAGTGGAACATTCTTAAACCAGAAGTATCAAAACTTCCCCAGAGGCCTTGCTAAAACAGATTGCTGAGCCCCACATCCAGAGTTTCTGATTCAGGCCTGGGCTGGGTCTTGTATTTCTAACAAATGCTCAGGAAATGCTGAAGTGTGATCTGGGGCCACACTTGTGCAAGTGTGGACATAAGACATCCTTCTCCACTATTGGAACAGCCTTTCCAAGGGGGCTTTCTTAGACCCTCTGGGCTGCTCTAACAGAACACCAGGGCTGGGTTGCTTATAAACAACACACATTTATTTCCCACAGTCGTGAAGGTTGGCAAGTTTAAGATTAAGGCATCGGCAGATTTAGTGTCTGGTAAGAGCCTGCTCTCTGGTTCATAAGCAGCCATCTTTTTGCTGTCCCCACATTGTAGAAGGGGCAAAGGATCTTTCTGGGGTCCCTTTTATAAAGGCACTAATCCCAAAGGCTCAACCTCCAAATACCACCATAAGGCAGCTAGGTTTCACCACATCAATTTGGGGGTAGGGAGATATAAACACTCTGTCTCTAGCAGGGATTTTTGAGCTCATGTCCAGTGAGAAGTCTCTCTTTACCTAGACTCAGCCAAATATAACGCTATTAAAGAATGCTTCTTTGACTCTTGCTCTGCATAGAAAAAACTTCTGAGTGACATGGTCTTTCTTCATATATGATAATCACTGATAAGCCCAAGAAATTATGAGTAGAGGGTTAGTACTCTCTAAATTGGGTTCAGGTCCTGACTTTTTTGTGTGGTCTATGGTGTTACCTCACTTTCTACCCTATTTCCTCATCTGTTAAATGGGGGAGAATATTGCTGTCTTGTAGAACTTTTTTAGCTGTGGTTAAAAAAAAAAAACTAACTTATAGACTTTTTTCCTCCAAATTTTTATTTAAATTCTAGTTAGTTAACAAATTGTTGACTTATTTTAATATTTCAATGAGATAAGATGTAAACTGTCTGGCATAATTCCCAGCCCACAAAGTATCCAGTGAATGGGAGATACTATCATGACTCTTGTTATGTTGATATGAACTGAATTTTGACTCCTCGAAATTCACAGGTTGCAGCTCTAACCCCCAGTGTAGCTATATGTGGAGACAGGGTCTTTTGAGAGGCAATTAACATTAAGTGAGGTCATAAGTAGGGTTCTAAGGCAACAAAACCATGTACTTATAAGATGAGGAAGACACATCAGGAGTCTGTGCACACAGAGGAAAGACCATGAGAGAACACAGGAAAAAGGAGAGTGAAGGACAGCAGAATTTGCCATTCCAAATTGTGTCTCTTTGGCATGGCGATTATTTGAAGCTGGTTATTATTTAAAAACAGCAGACACAAGTGAAGCTCTAAAAACGAAGTGAAAGTTATTACCCTTACCCATGTAAGCAATATCCACATTTATAAGGGATTCTCCATTTGAAAGTGCATCTCCTTCCCTGTACCAGAAAGAGGGGGATGACTTTAAGTCTCTAGAAACTTTGTAACTATAGTTGACGTATTACATTGGTTTCAGGTTACAACACAGTGGTCAAATCTCTGGCAACTTATCAACAGAGAAGGCAATGACTTAGATATGCATAACATTACCCTTGTTTATCAGGCTTTTCCTGGTGACCTTCCATAACTAACTCCCCTGCCTCAATATCTTCTTTTATCATTAACTGAGATGGGATTTTTAATTTTTATTTATTTATTCATGAGAAACAGAGAGAGACACACACACATAGACAGAGGGAGAAGCAGGCTCCATGCAGGGAGCCTGATATGGGACTCGATCATTCCAGGACTACAGGATCACGCCCTGAGCTGAAGGCAGGTGCTCAACCACTGAGCCACCCAGGTGTCCCACTAAGATGGTATTTAAGGTGAGGGCTTTGGCCACTTTGGGGAGTTGCTCAGTTTTCCTGGGTTTCTCCCAGGTATGCAGGAGATGTATATTTTATCAAACTTCTGTTTTCCTCCTGTTAATCTGTCTGATATCCACTGAATTACTAGACTCACCAAAGAACCTAGAAAGGCAGAAGGAAAAAACCTTCCTGCCCCTACAATTCTGGCAACCCCAAAGGTACCTTCACTGGCAGGACACTGCTCATTTCCAGGCTGCCACAGCTGAGAGATCTGACATAGGAACAGTGAAAGGTAAGGATTCTTACCATGTCAGTCACCCCGTGGAGCAGAGAGTGGTGAGAGTCCTTTTTTGGTTTTTTAAATTTAGATTAGCATGAAAAAATATTTACGGAACTAGTTCCTTGAGTATAGCACCTAGGATAAAAATTGGTTGAATACTCTTGGTTTCTTTTGATCCATTTCCTCCCAGAGATGGTTACCGTTTTAACTTTGTCTATCTGTTATGTCATTTGTCAGAAGGAGGAAAATCACAGGGCAGAACCTAATAACCTGCTGTTTTATCCAGCCTCACAGACTGGTGAGTTCATAGTCTTCACCAAACTAGCATCTGTTTAGACCAACTTTGGGATAGGTTAAGGTGTACATGAGGTAAAGGCTATCCCCAAGGGACATCTTGGAAGCCAAAGCTGCAAAACTGGTGGGCAAGGATAGAACACTTCAAAGCTCTTAGACCGCCTGCCACCTAACCCAGACTCTCATATTAACAGTTGGACACACAATGGGTTAGACTGACAGTAGGTCACCCACCAACCTCAAGAAAGCTTCTGTGTAATGAGGCACACTGTAAAACACTACACGTTCCCCAACCCAGTGATGCATCCCTCTTAGGTATTTGTTTGGCTCCGAGACCCAAGGCTTGGCTCACACTGTACTCTTCTGAGGAGACAGTTTTGAGGGGTGTCCACAGTTTAGCCATAAAATGGCTTACTGGTGAGTCGTTATTGAGATTTTTTTTTTCTTAAGATTGTATTTATTTATTCATGAGAGGCACAGAGAGAGAGAGAGAGGCAGAGACACAGGCAGAGGGAGAAGCAGGCTCCATGCAGGAAGCCCCATGTGGGACTCGATCCTGGGTCTCCAGGATCACACCCCAGGCTGAAGGCGGTGCCAAACCGCTGAGCCACCCAGGCTGCCCTGTTATTGGGATTAAAGTAAGATTTGTCTTGTAAATGGCAGGAAGATGATGGATGCTTTGAATTGAACACCTTTCTATATGCTATATGTTTTTAGATAAATATCATCCTTGGGCAGCCCGGGTGGCTCAGCAGTTTAGCACCGCCTGCAGCCCAGGGCCTGATCCTGGAGACCCGGGATCGAGTCCCACATCGGGCTCCGGGCACAGAGCCTGCTTCTCCCTCTGCCTGTGTCTCTGCCTCTCTCTCTCTCTGTGTCTCTATGAATAAATAAAAGATTTATTTTTATTTATTTATAAAAAATAAATTATTTATTATTTATATATTTAAAGAAAAGATTTTATTTATTAATGAGAGAGAGAGAGAGAGAGAGAGAGAGAGAGAGAGGCAGAGACACAGGCAGAGGGAGAAGCAGGCTCTGTGCCGGGAGCCCGATGTGGGACTCGATCCTGGGTCTCCAGGATCAGGCCCTGGGCTGCAGGCGGCGCCAAACCGCTGTGCCACTGGGGCTGCCCCATAAATAAAATCTTTTATAAAAAAAATCTTTCCTTAAAAAAAATAAAATAAAATAAATATCACCCTTAACGGATTGTTTTCTCTGTCAAATAAGGACACGGAAGGGTAGAATAGCCTTAGGGACTCCCTTAGTAAAATGGAAGAATAGAAATTAGACTAAGAACAGTAATTTGAGTCCATATCTAACATAAATTCCCCTTCTCCATCCTCTTATTTCCTGCTCTACTCCCAACTCCATGTCCCAACCTTCTGGAATACATTTTGGATCTCTGGGCCCCTAGGCTTAAAGCCCTCCTCCACCTCCAAGTCCAACTCTAACACCTCAGCAAATTCCCTTAGACCCCCCAACTCCTCCAACTTCCCCAGAATATCCCATAAACATCCAGCTGCCTGTCTGGTCTTCCCTCTTTTAACAAGATTGACCGAGAGCACTACGGCCTGATCTCCAAGCCCAGGATATGCAGCTTACTCATGTAAATACTAAGAGCCAGGTAGTGAATTTGGTAAGCACCTTAGCTGGTATGTGGAATAGCTCTGAGGTCCCTTACAATTGCTCCTGCTTTCCAGGGCTCTGTAATCAGGCTCTGCCAGCTTTAGGCTTTTGTATACAATGTTCTTACAGATGCATCTTGGACACCCAATGCAAAGAATTTGCATCCCTTGGACAGCAACAGATCTTTCAATTACAGAGCTCTTTGACCTCCACTTTCAGATGATCCTACCAAATTTAGAAAGGGATTAGAAAGATTAGTGGCCATTCACAACCCCTTATCATAGAGGAAACAAATGAACAAATTTCTCCTAGGCTCTCCTACAAAATGATCAGCAGGAAACCAACATTTAGGGACTGATAAAAGCCAAGGTTGAATTATGCTTTCAGGAAGGAGAGCATCCAAGGTCCCTTTTAAAACACTTTATATATAGACTTTTAAAAGACATAACTCATGAAACCCTGATGTTCTAGAACACAGAAATCTTTTCATTCCCATCTTAGCTGGAATGGAAGTCTTCTCCCTGATATAAAGAAGCAAACTGAAGATAATTTTTTTAAAGATTTTATTTACTTATTCATGAGAGACACAGAAAGAGAGGCAGAGACATAGGCATAGAGAGAAGCAGGCTCCACGCAGGGAGCCTGATGTGGAACTGGATCCCAGGGCTCCAGGATCAACGCCCTGAGCCGAAGGGAGACACGCTTAACCGCTGAACCACCCAGGTGTCCCAAATTGAAGATAATTTAATTGAATGAGCAAGTCAGTCCCTTGATATTCAGGCTGCACTCCAACTCTCTGGGGCATCAGAAACAACTGTACTGTTTAGCAATCTCTACAAAATCAGAAATGTGGTTCTAGAAGCAATTCAAACCTACCCTATTCATCCCAAAATACTTCTAGGTGCCATAAAAGATCAGGACATTGGAAACCATGGTCTTGTACTTAAGGGAAGATTTAAATAGTAATCGCTCTAGACCTCTGATAATTGGCAGAAATAGCTCCAAAACTCCTTGAAGAAAAGTTGGATACTTTCTCTGTACCTTTGCGATATAGATTTCTACCTCTATCTTCTCTAGGATGTAAGAGCCATTCTTTGAAATGTGAACATTAGGGAGATGTTTCTCATCAGAAGGTGAAAAAGGAAGGGGACAGTGGGAACAGGAAGGTATTTGGAAAATAGGCTACTGAAAAATCTTAAATGTCTTCTCAGGAAATAATAGAAAAATCTTTGGCCATCTGAGCAAGAAACCTTAATATATTCCATGTGCCAGAAACACAACTTGGATTCAAATGCTCTTTTATAAGTTGGTAAGTTTTGCATTATTAGACCCATCTCATGGCTGAAGTTGAAAATGAAAGCCTGGGATGCCCGGGTGGCTTAGTGGTTGGGCATCTGCCTTCGGCCCAGGGCGTGATCCTGGAGTCCCGGGATCGAGTCCCCCATCAGCTCCCTGCATGGAGCCTGCCTCTCTATGTGTGTCTCTCATGAACAAATAAATAAAATTTTAAAAATTAAAAAAGAGGGCAGCCCCGGTGGCTCAGCGGTTTAGCGCTGCCTGCAGCAGGGTGTGATCCTGGAGACCCGGGATCGAGTCCCACGTCAGGCTCTCTGCATGGAGCCTGCTTCTCCCTCTGCCTGTGTCTCTGCCTCTCTCTCTCTCTCTCTCTCTCTCTCTCTCTCCTCTCTGTGTATTCTCATGAATCAATCAATAAATAAAATCTTTAAAAAAAATTAAAAAAGAAAGAAAATGAAAGCCGTATGCATCTGTAGGTTTATGTGTGTCTATATATATATGTTACAGATGTGTCATATTTTTCTACTTCTGGATGGTACTACCAAAATTAATTTGTCAACAGCTCCAAAATTAATTGGCTTAAAATTAAGCACTTATAAATGAAGTATTCCTAAAGTTCTCAGAAATGTAATAAACCGAAATGCTTCCTAGGTTCACTTGGTCTGGGAAATTATTCAATATTAAAACTAGTTTAGGGATGCTTAGGTGGCTCAGTGGTTGAGTGTCTGCCTTGGGCTCAAGGCATGATCCCGGGGTCCGGGATCGAGTCCCACATCAGGCTCCTGTAGGGGGCCTGCTTGTCCCTCTGCCTGTGTCTCTGCCTCTCTCTGTGTGTCTCTCATGAATAAATCGATGAAATATTAAAACAACAACAACAACAAAAAAAACTAGTTCAAGTTTGTTGGTCAATTAAAATAAGTCTTTAAAGTTATCAATATTCAATATAATACTTTTATTCTACCTAGGCTTACTAAATACGTTTATTATCTTGGCGAATTTTGGCAGCAAGGAAAACAGCTTGGAATGATGACTGTGTCTAATGTCTCATGAAACTTTTGTCAGTAGTCTAAACACATTGCTGGAATTTACATAGATGTAAGCAGGATAAGAGTCTCTAGGGGAACTTCACAATAATTATATTGTATGGTATGTGTACTTAAAAATAGCTTCCACAATCTTCTAGCTAATTTAAAACTTCCCAGTTTTGCTAAGTTTGGGGAATTACTCTCTTGTTGGCTCCAATGTTGCTGTCCCCGAATGAGATCATACACATGATTTGAAGGGTATGACTGGGGAAAGAAACATGTTAATAGGGACAGCTGGGTGGCTCAGCGGTTGAGCATCTGCCTTCAGCCCAGGACATGATCCTGGGGTCCTGGGACCGAGTTCTGCATCAGGCTCCCTGCATGGAGTCTGCTTCTCTCTCTGCCTATGTCTCTGCCTCTCTCTCTCTCTCATGAATAAATAAATAAAATCTTTTAAAGAAAAAAGAAACATGTTAATATAGATTGAAGGCTAGGCTTCTCCGGTTCTGTAAGTAACCTTCTGAAGTTGGAGAATACCACTGGGCTCAAAGTATCTTCTGGAGAGACGTTCTCTTTAAATGTTTACAGATTGTAGATGGGCTGAAACTGGCCATAACCACACAATATCTGGGCAATGGGGGGAGTATTCATTTGATCTCTTGGTTTATTAAAAACTATGGGGAAGCTAAAAAGTCTTAGAAAAGTTGGCAAGGATACTTCAAACGGAATGCATATGTTATTACACAAGCTTATTAAGTATAAATCCCTTGAAAAGAAACTTTAATATTAAAGAAATTAGAATATATCCAAAGGAGAATTCTAGTCTCAATAAATGACAGCAAATATGAGTACTAGATCACTACTGCCTTTGGTCTGGCATCTGCAAGAGGAAATTATACACTCAACCAGTTTGACTCCCATGTGACTTTCAACATTTCTCCAATCTTGTTAGAACATGGAGAGTCTGGAAACTCCATTCTTTTTAAAACTAATCGCCTCAATCTGAAGATGGTCCCAGGAGAAAAGGAGTTGAACTAGAACTCTTTAGCTCCTTTCCTGGACAGTTAGACTCCATTCTTACCAAATTTTTTACTTCAACTAAGTTCAGAGCTGCAGTGACTTGACAATAGCATTCAAATACTGTTCATCTTATCTTAAAAAACAAAAACAAAAACCAACAAACAAATCTTTTATTCATTCTCCCTGAACGGCAGAAACATGATTTAACTGAATAGTCCTTAAAAACTCTCGAGACTCTTAAGCTGGGGACAATTAAATACTAACACTTCCAGAAAAGTCTCATGTATCCTATGAACCAGAAACACAAAATGTTGTTTTTCTTGGCTTTTTCTGTATCATTTTGAAAACTGTCATCTGTAAAAGAAAAGGCTTTATTTTAATGTCAAATATACTTAAGATTTGTTTATATCAGAAAGTATGTCAAAGTTCACATGAGCTTTGGTCTTCATGGCAATCCATGCTCTTTGTCATGAGAAGGCATGACAGGAAAAGCTGAAACTTTACTAAAATATTACTCATCATCCCAACATAAACATCTGTCTTGAGGCACCCTACAGGCTTGCCTATTACTGCGCCAAATAAAAGAAGTCAAACAGTACCAGGAAGGCAGGGATGAAGTCACGTGGCCCAGAAACTGTGATTGCTGGCCCGGAGGGAAAAAATGGGAAGAGTTTCTTTGTCAAACATTAAAAGTCATCAACATCAGAATTACAAATATTTCACTAACATCTTATATCCTAGAGACTGGATTGATAGGCCATTTCTGTCTGCCCAACACTCCAATCGAATGAAACTTATCTCCCAGGGCAATAAGCTCTTAGTTTTACCAGTTTGTGAACAACGATGCTGACAAAGGGGGAAAAACCCCCTTATTTCCAGGCCTCTTTTGGGAATAGTAAAGGCTGTTGGTATTTAGGAAAGGTGAAGCAGTTTCATGCTGAGCACTGAAAGGAAACACTGTTCTCTGCATAGACTGCACACCTGTGATTTCCACCTATAACAGGTGGAAAAGCCTCCACCTGTCACCCCAACTCACACTTTTCCACGACGGCATTAGCTGACAGCAGTGATTTTGCCCACAAGGCTGATTCAAGTCTTGTTGGCTGTCACTGCCAAGTTCTCAGAACCAGAGAATTAAGTTGATGCCTTGCGAAAAGGTTGGGCAAGGTTTGTGGGCAGAATACAAAATTTTTCCCTACTCTAAAAAATTTTGCTAACAAAACAGAGCTGACTCTTGAAATTGCTCCAATCCTAGAAATATCATTCCAAAATAGTTCAACAGGGAGGATTTGGTTTTTAAACATAATTAAAGAATATACTTGGTAGTGGAATATTACTACTCAGCCATAAGAAGGAAGCAAGTACAGAACTTACTACAACAGGAGAACTACAAAAAAAAAATTATGCTAAGTGAAGGAAGCCAAACACAAAAAGTCACATATTCTATGATTCCATTTATAGGAAACATCTGGAATGGGAAAATCCAGACACAGAAAGTAGACTAGTGGCTGCCAGAGGCTGGGGAGAGAAAGGAATGAGGAGTGACTGCTAAGAGTTATAGTTTCTCTATGGGGTGATGACAATGTGCTGGACTAGAGAGAGGTGACAGCTCTGTGGATGTACTAAACGCCATTTACACATTTTATTTATTTTTATTTTTTAATGTATTTATTTGAGAGAGAGAGAGAAAGCACAAGTGGGGGGCAAAGGCAGAGGGAGAGGGAGAAGCAGACCCCTGCTGAGCAGGGAGCACACTGCAGGATTCGAACCCAGGACCCCAGGATCATGACCTGATCTGAAGGCAGATGTTTTACCAACTAAGCCACCCAGGCGCTTCACAATTAGTACATTTTATTTATTTATTTTTAAAGATTTTATTTATTCATGAGAGACACAGAGAGAAAGAGAGGCAGAGACACAAGGCACAGAGGGAGAAGCAAGGCTCCATACTGGGATCCCGATGTGGGACTCGATCCCAGGTCTCCAGGATCCCGCCCTGGGCTGAAGGCGGCGCTAAACCACTGAGCCACCCAGGCTGCCAACGATTAGTACATTTTAAAATGCCATAATACATTTAAAAATAGTTAATGGTTAATTTTAGGCTATGTTAATTTTAATTCAATTACAAGAATATGGTTTGCCACGTGGATGTCGTAAAACATTCATGGTAAGGCTCTTTAGTTACAAGTATGGAGATGCTAATTGATTTGTGGCTGGCAACTATACACATATCCATCTTCTCCAACAGATAGTAATAACCTCCATGAGGTAGGGATCATAGTGTCTGGTACATACAAGATACTCAATATTGTAGATCAAAAAAGAAAAGAATCTATAATGATTTACCTAAGCTCTACATGTCTCTACCCCAGCAAGAAGTCGCAAAAAAGCAGAGTTATCTGCTATGAAAAGTTCCAATGCTACAGAATGAGATTCTGTGAGCCTCAAATCTGGCAATTACTCATAGGGAGAAATTTGGCGGGTCTTGGAAACCTCAAGGAATTCTTTTGAAAATGTATTTTTGCCCAGACATCATTAAAATTTAGAGAGGTTCATAACCCTTTTCTTGCTCACAGTATCACTAACGTTCACCTTGCAAAGATGACCTCACTGACAGAACAAAGGAAATGTCTTGATGTGAATTTAATTTGAAGACAGGAGAATTACAGCAGTTGCTTGACAGAAACCTAGAGAAGTCCTGGCCAGTCCAAATGTATCTGCTACCTCATACCTGGGTAAGTTAGCAACATGCTGCCACTAAGCTAAAAATTTTAAATAGACTGAGTGTCAAAGAGCATAGAGAGGCTACACTCATTCACCATTCTACAATTTTAACTTCGTGCTCAAGCCAAAGAATAACAGGCTTCTTGGATAATATATTGCAAAGCCAGATTCAGGTTGACTTTTTATTTGCACATTTTTTACTTTTTATTTTCAATAACTTTTACACTCAAAAAAACTGAGGGAAAAAAAGTGACATAATTTTCTGCAAAGATAATTATCTTCTTTGAGAAGGAAATCAATTTCCAGTGCAATAAAATAAATTGTACCCCCGATGATGTAACTTTTGTGACTATCAAATACTGTGACTTTCCCTCTAATGCCCCACTTTCCTGCTACTTTTGGCTCTGTTACTTAGAGGAGAGAAGACTATAGACCTCAGAGACAAAAGAGACTCCACAAATCCTGAGAGAGCATGGGCTCTGTTTCTGGCTTCCCATGAAACCTCATGCACTCAGATTTCTATCTTAGAACTCAAGTTGCCAACCACTGCAGTTTCCTAAACATATCCTGCCATTTCATGGTTCCATGGCTATGTTTATGTGTTGTATCCTTCTAGAATATCCTCCCCAGTTTCCTTTGGTTGGCTGACTCACAATCATTCCCTAAGTCACCACTGTGGTGTCATCCAGTCAGGGAACCCCACAGGCTCCCATGGTACTTGGCATGTCTTACCTACCAGACTGTACTGAAATTACCAGTTTAAGGGTTTATTTCCTTTACCAGACAAACAGAAGAAGGAAACGTAGTAACCTTTTTTTTTTTTTTTCTTTAAGATTTACTTCATCTGAGAGACAAAGAATGAGCAGGGGACGAAGTAAAAGCAGAGGCAGAGGGAAAAGCAGGCTCTCCACTAAGGAGGCCTGGGGCTCGATCCCAGGACCCTGAGATCATGACCAGAGCCGAAGGCAAACACGCCTGAAACACAGTAACTTTAATAGCAGAGAAATTAGATGAACCCCAACCTTAACCAAGAAGTCAAAGTAATGTCACCAGTAATGGGACAAACAGAAACATGTGCATCCCCATAGAATACACTGAGGACACAACACAGTTCTGTGGTATTCCTGCCAAAAAATATGTATCTTAATCTGATTATGAGAAAACACCAGACTAACCAAATTGAGACCCATTTGACAAAATAAAAGGCCTGTCTTAAAAAAAAAAAAAAAAAAAGTAAAGGTCACGAAAGACAAAGACCAAGGAACTGTTTTAGACTGAAGTAGGATAAAAGGACATGAAAACTACATGCAACGTGACTCTGAATTAGAGCCTAGATCAGAAAAAAAAATATTTTGTTTTGCTATAAAGACATTAGTAGGAGAGCTAGCAAAACTTGAAAGGCCTTTAGACTAGAAAACAGTACTATACCAATGTTAATTTCCTGCACTGTGGTTATATAAGGGAATGCTGCCTTGTCTTTAAGATACATTGTTAGGGACGTCTGGGTGGCTCAGGGGTTTAGTGCTGCCTTCAGCCCAGGGCCTGATCCTGAGACCAGGGATCGAGTCCCACATCTGGCTCCCTGCATGGAGCCTGCTTCTCCCTCTGCCTGTGTCTCTGTCTCTGTCTCTGTGTGTGCGTGTGTGTGTGTGTGTGTGTGTCTCTCATGAATAAATAAATAAATAATCTTAAAAAAAATTAAGATAGATTGTTAGTGGGGCCCCTGGGTGGGTGCAGTTGGTTGAGCATCCAATTCTCGGTTTTGGCTCAGGTCATGATCTCCATCTTGAGATCTAGCTCCATATCAGGCTCCAAGCTCAACATGGAGTTTGCTGGAGTCTCTCTCTCTCTCTTAAATCAATCAACCAATCTTTTTTTTTTTTTAAAGATAAGTTGTTAGCAACTTACTAAAATGGTTGAGAGAAAATAATCACAGGGGTGAGATGATGACACACAATATAAGCCACCACAATAAAATGTTAATTTGGGGAATCAGTGAAATTATATGGACATTCATAATTGTACTATTTTTGTAATTTTTCTAAAGTCTCAAATTATACCAAGATAAGTTAAAAATTTTTTAATTACAAATACCTACAGAAAATTTTCCTTTTAGATGAGAGGAATAATGTATGGGATTAGAAACGCATATGCTATGTTCAGGGTAGATGAGAAAATCTGCAGTAATTACTCCTTTCTTCCTTGCAGTAATTACTTTTAAAATGACATCAGTGGCTACACAGAGTGCTAATTGGAAGTTGGCACAATTCCAGGTCACTGACACTATCTCCCAGATTAACCCAACAAACTGGACAGCAGAGTAGTACAAGGAATTTTCTTTAGTTGTGTCGTCATAAGTAAGAAGCAAGAACACTGCAAACAATACTGAGATCTCCACCTGCTTTACAAATAAATATTTTTCACACAGCCTTTACAAAGTTAAAAAAGCCCCAGCTTCACCTTGAAGGTAATCATCTTACAAATACCCCACATAAAAGACAAGGGACAATACACTGAACAAGGATTATAATCTGTCATCGATGGATGCTCACTGCCAGCAGCAGCACTATCCCTATGGGTTTGGTCATTTCAGAGCTGGCACTTTCCAGGACAAGACTAAATTAACTGTACTCGCTATAGGGCTATAAAACAAAAAGAATGAGGCTTTGTGTCTGCCATCAGGAAGTTTACCAGGACATCTGAGGAACATACCTGTAGAGGTAAGTTGGAGCACAGGATAATTGGAGACCAACGAGGGGTCCAAAAGCTGCAAGGACTCACAAGGGAGCTCTATAAATAACTCCAGGTAGAAAAGGAATCGATTTATTGCCCAGCCATAGATGACATACAGGAAGGCAGAGTTTGACTTAACATAAGGTACAATTTCCAGCAGAGCTCTCCAACAATGAAATAGGTGGCCTGTGACATAGGAAGCCTCACCCCTGAACACATTCGAGTATGTCCAAGATGTACTCTTCATGTCCTACAAGAAGCTAAGATTCCTACATCATGTGGGCTCCATCACTGAAGGTCAGGTTTCTCAATGCAGCATCACTAGCCTCTGGTCCCTAGATAGCACCTGCTCCCAGTTGTGATGGTTAAAAATGTCTCCAGTCACTGCCATGTGATGGGGAGTGGGAGCAAAATTGTCCCCAGCTGAAATACTCCAAACAGCAAGTTTCTGAGTCTGTGTGTTAAGAAAATAAATAATACAGAACCTCAGAGAGGGCTAATGTAGTCAGGGGACTTGTGAAGGCAGGACTGGAGAGGAGTCTTGGAGAAAAATAATTCTAAAGAAAGGGAGAGGAAAGAGTGAGCTTTCTTGGATAAGGATGGTACGAGTCAAGGTGTTGAACAGTTAGGAAGGAATAAGGCTGTAAGAGGATCATTAGGAAGCCAGCTGGCCAAGCAGAAGGGTTCAATAGTAGATAAAGCTAGAAAAATATGTAGTGTTGAAATGTGTTGAAGGAATTTCCAATCTGAAGTCAAGGCTACTTAGATTAGCATCCATGACCTATCCATGTCATAGGAAAGTTAAAGGTGAATGTAGTCCTGGAGGACACACATTCTGGAAGAATGATGGGATTCTGTACAGGTAGGTGACATGGAGTATTAACCACTCCTCCATTTTCAAAAACATTAAATACTTGCTTTCTTATCTGTCATTGCTCTCTATGTGTGATTGACACAGATATGATTCTTATTTTACCTTTTTTTTTTTTTAAAGATTTTATTTATTTATCCACAGACACAGAGAGAGAGAGGCAGAGACACAGACAGAGGGAGAAGCAGGCTCCATGCAGGGAGCCTGATGTGGGACTCGGTCCCAGGTCTCCAGGATCACACCCTGGGCTGCAGGCAGCGCCAAACCGCTGCGCCACTGGGGCTGCCCTCATTTTACTTTTTTAAGAGAGGAAGTGCAAGCAAGGATGGGAGGGGCAGAGGGAGAGAATCTCAAGCAGGCTCCACATCCCTGTGGCTGTCATTTTATTTTATTTTATTTTTTAAAGATTTTATTTATTCATGAGAGACACAAACACACACAGAGATAGAGGCAAAGACACAGGCAGAGGGAGAAACAGGCTCCATGCAGGAAGCCTGATATGGGACTCGATCCCAGGTCTCCAGGATTGGCGCTAAACCACTGAGCCACCCAGGCTGCACCATGTGACTGTCATTTTAAAGTCCAAGTGGAAGAGGTACCTGGGTGGCACAGTCTGTTAAGCTTCTGACTCTTATTTCAGCTCACGTCATGATCTCAGGGTCATGAGATCAAACCCCACATCGAGCTCCATGCTGGGCACGGAGCCTGCTTGAGATTCTCTCTCTCCCTCTTCCTATGTGTGCCCTTACCCACCCTACCCCTGACCTCACAGGTGAACATGAGCACTCTCTCTCTCTAAAAAATTGAAAATAAAGTCCATGTTGAAGAGAAGCTGAAGGCAAGTAAGTGGGGAGTAGGAAGAGAGGAAGAGAACAGTAGTCACCAGACACTGTACTGAAACACATCAGGTTTCCTGAAAGATGGTAGGATGTTAACATTCTGCGATATTCAAGCAATATCCTCATGCCAAGAAGTCTGGAATTTCCAAGTGTATGAGATGATCAATACTTCATTCTTTATTTTGTTTGGTTCTATAGATCTGAAAGTCACCACAAGAAGGTTTTCCCAAGTCATGCTGTGGGTGTGAGAAAACTGGGCATGTGGCATCACTGGGGGTCAGAGCTTAATCAAGGCCAGGACCAGCCTTAAGAACCAAGCTCCCTTAGGGCAGGCTGGGTCTCCTTTGGCATGGGGCCAAGTGTATTCAGAAAGGCTCAGGAAGGGCTCATGTTCAGAAGGTGTGCTGGAATCTTGGGAGACTGAAGGACCACTTCCAGGGCACCTCCTCTGTACAGAGACTGGATGGCAGTACAGGCAACTCCATCCGGAGTCCTCTGAAGGTCTGAGATGCCAAGAGTGCCTCCCACCCACTGGCCGTGGGGCCCCTTCACTGGTGCACTCAACTGTAAGAAACAGTAAACACCTTCCTGCTGAGTCTGTTGTCTTCTGCTGTTTAGAAAAAGGGCAGTCTATCAGAGTAGTTACTCAGGGGCAGGAAATTACTGGCTTCTCTAAGAAACCTATCAAACCACCTCCCAATGGTACAAATGAACCTCTTCTCAGTAATTCTCCCACTGCATTCCAAAAATCCTTCTGAAATAGGCCCTCCCATTGACCTTCACCAGGTTCTTTGGATTATAGTTGTACATGACTCTTGAGAGTCCTCTACTGCTTTCGGGGCATACAAGAAGCCACTTGCTCCACCTTTACTTAGGCTCATTCACTAAAATACTTTGAGTTTAAAAGGTAGAGAAAAAGAGACCAAGATATTTACATTGAGAGAAGACTTGAAATAAAAGCATGACAAATGCAAATGAGTTGGTACAAATGGAGAGCTTTCCATCCAGGCCTCCTGCTGAGCCAGCCACTAACAGCAGCACCTTCTGCCACGCATCTCACTTTAATGGAGGCACTTTCTCGAGGGCTGAGAGTAAGTTATTAAGAGTGTGAGCTTTGGCCATTATTTCACAACTGAGTTAACCTCTATCCCAAGGGCAACATTTTGCAGCTGTTTGCAGTGAGTCAGTACTTTCTTTTCATTCTTTCTTTTCCTTCTTCATTTTTTTCTTCTATTTGGGTAAATTACTCTTGACATTTATGTCTGTAACTAGGGTTGTTAAGATAAAGTTTAGGTCTGTGTCTTGCTGCTGTGAATAGCTATATGCTTTTTAAAAGGCAGAAATGAAAAAAAATAAAAGGCAGAAATGTTAATAGAGGCACAAGACGTTAATTCGTTTGAATTAGTCACTCAATGATGGGTTAAATACACACGAGTGTGCGCACACACACGGAAAATAAGCAGCCATGGCACTTCAAGGTGATTGAAAAACAGCACCGTTCAGGTGGTAGTTAGTGGTAGGTTCAGCATTTAGTCTTACAAGGTGTATTTCTTTCCTCTAGAATTAGCTATATGTTAGTATGCCCGGCACCAAGCATACACAGCAGACCCGTCATAAAATATTTCTCACAATGCTGGAGATTATGTAGACCAGTGGTCCCCTGACTAGCAGCATCAATGGGAACTTGTTTAGAAGAGCTGATTTTCAGGCCCCAGCCAAGATTTAAGAAAGGGGGCCCAGCTGTCTATGCTCTCATGAGCCCTTCAGGGGATCAGGATGCTGGCTCTGATGTGTAGTGACTAAAAGGGCTCATGTTTGAATCCACTGCCCCTGTGCTCCCATTGTCTCACTTTCTTCACCAGGAAAAGAGAGGGAGTAATGGTAAACTATCTTAAAAGACACTGTGAGGAACACATGAGTGTTCACGGCAGTTGTCTGGTGCTGGCAGTGGGGCAGGGGTCAGCTGCAAACAGGCAGAAAGGAACTTTTGGGGTGACAGTAAATGTTTGACAACTGAACTGTAGCAGCAGCTGCACAAGTCTATAAATTTACTACAAATCACTGAATTGCAACTTACACAGAAGACTGCTGTCTGTGAAGCATACCTCAGTAAAACCTAAAAATGTTTAGAAGAGTGCCTAGTTCATAGGATCAGATATTGGCTCTTATCATTTAAGCCATTCAAACAGATTTATCAAATTGTACATGTTCTAAAAAGAACTAATCTCCCTTTAAAGTGTGAGGGTCACATTCTGCCTTGATGTCTTGAGTGGGATCTGCGCTGTAACCTGTAATTGATTCAAAAAGTAAATTAGGACTATGGCAATCATTCCTATTATGAAGATTTTACATATGGAAAAACAATTTCCCACAGAGTGATGTATCAATGGCAAACTGATATGTAACCAATCCAGTTATATTGCTCCATAATCATTTACCATAATCACTTACTTTCCTTTCAAAATACAGTAAACGTGGATTTTTGTTCTAATTCATAGTAGTCCTCCTGATTGCCATCTATTTCAATAAAGAATGACTCATCACAAACTGTACTGATTAGCATACAGGCAAGAGAAGCGATGCAAGACAAAACACAAGAAGAGCCAGACATGGCCCTGGATAGAACCTTAGCAAACAACTACATTTCAGTGCCAGAACTATATACTAGTCTGTATTTAACAGTACTGATTTTGTGGACAACTGACAATGCTGAACCTTCCCTGAGCGCTGTGCTCCCAGAAAACAGAAATGGTTACAGATCCCTCCCACTCTCGTGTCCAGTAAATGACTAAGGACAAAGAGCCACTCTCCCCACACGATTTAGATAACATTTACTATCTTCTTCTCCTCATAAACCCCATTAAACTCATGAGGACTCCCCTGTGTATCTGCTTCTATGCAACCCGAGCCCTTCCTTTTCTTTAAGACATCCCTCATTAATAAACATTCTCTCTCTTGCAATAGCCTGAATAAAAGGGTCTTCTCAATTATCCAGTGCCTTTTGTTCTTGACACAGTAAATACAATGAATAAGTTTGGCTGGCATTTCTATCCACCCTTGGTTAACAATGTTATTTGAAACACTTGACATTTTACGATATTTTAGAATATACATATGTGCACACATATACACACACCTGTGTGTATGTACTAAAAAAGGTAAAATTAGTCTGCACATCAACCAGCTACAACTGATCATCCAGGGCAGAGGTAGACACACTTTTTCTACAAAGCGCAGATAGAGAATCTATCTTTTGGGTTTCACAGATCATACTGTTAACTTAGAGTTTATGTTAACTTGCATATTGTATGTTAAGTCAGAGAGTTTTTGCTTCTTACAAGTATTTTTTAAATCTATAAAATCATTAAGTAAATCAGTGTGTTTTTTTTAAATAATAACTATATTTCAAAACTACCTATGTATTTGAAACAACTGCATGGGGTCACCTTTTTAAAATATATAAGTACTCTTTATAGAGGTACAATATAGAGAACATTAGCTTATTCTAGTTCAGACATGCTAGTAAGTGACATGCTACAATCCTTCCTCTAAGATTACAGTTTTGTAGGGGATTTTTTTTTTTTTTTTTTTTGGAGGTCTTCTTCCAAATCATTGGCATTTCGGCTATTATTTCTGTTTCTGAGTCATCTACACCATCCTGCTTCTTTCTAACTCCTAGTTTAAGAGGTCCCAAGGCATTGGGCACCTGCAGACTCATTCAAAAGAGCATGCAACTCTTGGTCTTAGGATTGTGAGTTCAAGTCCCATGTCAGAGGGGTAAAGATTACTTAAAAATAAATAAAAACAAAAACTAAAAGTTCCCAAGGCAGTATCTCCTATATTAAGTCTACAAAACGAGTTCTGGGAAAAGCTAATAAGTACTCAGTGAAAAAAAGAAAATCAGTGGTCAAAATAAATTTGAGACTACTGCATTCCATATTCCCTCCTGAAGATTCAAAAATGAATGTAATTCTAGTAAAGACTAAGAAGTTCTAAAGTAAAAAAAAAAAAATTAAAAACAACAATAGCAACATTGTTTAGGGGCACCTGGTACAACATGCAACTCTTGATTTTGGAGTCAATGAGTATGGACTCCATGTTGGGAGTAGAGGTTACCTTAAAAAATTATTTAACCGACCATTTCCCAAATTATCTAAAATAGAATATATTTTTTGAAGCATTACCATTCACATTGGTTGGCAAAATTGTCCTAAATACACACACAGAGATCCACTTATTCTTAGAACTGGCTGTAAATTATTAGAATTAGCTAATTCTTAGAATTCTATGTAAATTGAGAGTTAATAAAATTGAAGTCATGAACTTAAATAACAACTGTTTAGTGATTTTCAAGTTTTTTCCAGTTATTCCAAGTTAAAAAAAAAATCCATGGGGAGATGCCTCCAGAAATCTGGGGTGTTAACCTATTAAAGAAATATAATTTTCTTGTTTCAGCTCCTGAGTTATAATGCTGCTCTATTATTAAGTCCCCTCGTGTGATTACCTAATTTGTTGTAGAATACAGGTAAAAGTTATTCTTTGGTTGGTAGCCCCTATGTCTTACTCTGTTCTCTCCTTAATAATTAATACTTTCCATTTTAGCTAGTTATTTTATATTATAAAATATTCTATATTTTTAAAGATTTTATCCATTTATTCATGAGAGAAAGTGAAAGAGAGGCAAAGACCTAGGCAGAGGGAGAAGCAGGCTCCTCCTGGAGGGGAGCCCGATGTTGACTCAATCCAGGACTGGGGACCACGCCCTGAGTGGAAGGCAGACACTCAACCACTGAGCCACCCAGGCATCCCCATTTTAGCTACTTTTAATTAGTGCCTTGGTATGTTTTGCAAATATGCTGCTGAATATATATGTAATGTATGTTCATTATTAAAAAATCAGATATTGGGGGATCCCTGGGTGGCTCAGTGGTTCAGCGCCTGCCTTCATCCTAGGGCAAGATCCTGGAGTCCCAGGATCGAGTCCCACGTCGGGCTCCTTGCATGGAGCCTGCTTCTCCCTCTGCCTGTGTCTCTGCCTCTCTCTCTCTCTCTCTCTCTGTCTCATGAATAAATAAATAAAATTTTTAAAAAATCAGATATTGGGGTTCCTGAGTGCCTTAGCTGGTTGAGCATCCGACTCTTGATTTCAGCTAGGGTCACATTCTCAGGGTCACAGGATCAAGCCCCATGTCCAGCTTTGCAGTCAGAGGGGAGTGTGCCTGAAGATTCTCTCCCTCTGCTCCTTCCCACACAAACTCTCTCTCTCAAATAAATAAATAAATCTTTAAAAAAAAATCAGATGTTAGCAGAAGAGCATGAAGAAGATTCTACTCAAATTAAGCAACTATTAATATTCCTGGATTCCACTTTCTAAGTTTGCATCTTTTAAATAAAATAGTGTCCTATATATATCACTTTAACCTTTATTTTTTCATGTCAGTGTAGTTCATATTGCATCTTTGCATGTTAATAAACACTGACCTAATCTTAATTTTAATGGCTGCATATTAATGGTCTACCATATGGAATGCCTTGATTTCTTTAATCAAACCCCTGTTGATGGACAGGCTGGTAGTCTCTAATTATTTTGCTAATATAAACAACACTGTGATGAATATCACAGACATATTTTCGGGAACTCGTCCAATCAGTTCCCATGGTAGACTTCAGTCTGAGTACTTGTCCCATCCAAGTTTTCCTAGGTGGCAATGTGAGCCCTATCACCTGTCCCTGGGCTGGTGGGACCTCTGTAATCCACTACACATCTAGGTGAGACACAATAAGATGGGCTAGTTTGAGTCTCTATCTCAGGATGAGGCAGATTCCAGGAATAGCATGATTTGGAGAATGGCTGAGGAGGCTATGGCATGTGTCAATCTGCCATACGTAGTCCTCAGTTACAAGACAGAAACTGTACCCAGCAGAAGTGAAAGCCATGGATGGATGCAGGCCGACCCCTGCAGAGACAGTCATGTTAGTGGGGGTGCACAAGAGTGAGGAGGGTCCAGGAGTTGCTCTTGTTGGGCTTCTAATCACAGCTTTGCTGTCAGAGACCTCAAGGGTAAAGCTGGATTTCTGATTCTGGCGACATGACCCTGGGAAGACTACTTAGTGTCTGTGCATCTTAATTCATCTCAAAAACATGAATAATAACAGTATTTATCTCATCAAAGATTAAATGAGAAGATAAACTAAAAAGCTTCAAATATATTGAGCACTCAATACATGTTAGCTCTTATAATTAGTCTTATCATTATGATCAGAGCTACCCAGGGCTCAGAAAACCTCCAGTTAATGCATTCTCTAGGGCCTGGACAATTGGCCTTTCCCAAAGGTGTCTGTACACATATCCTGGTAATACGTTTAAGAAACTTGAGTGAATCTCCCACATGCAAAAGAACCTAACTAAAACAATCCCTTATGATTAATTCCAGAGTTGGGATGGTCAAGTCAAAGAATAGTATATATAATTCTCTTGGAGAAACTTCTCTTACAAGTTACTCATGCTGAATGTTGGTGTGAATTGATTACTCAAAAAGAATTGACCCATATGATACCTAAACCCTAGAAATGCTTGGTACACATGACTTGATATGTAAATGGCTGTGAAATAAGGTTATCTGTGTTCAAGTTCAATATGGGTCTCAGAAACAACAACCAGAACTGATAATGCACCTCCACGCCCCATCAGAGCTGCCACAGTGAGTTCATTCTGGGTAAATATTCAAGAATACAAAGAGTGGGAGAAAAAGAGGTGGCTCTACTAGCCAGTGCTTTATTTATTTTTTTTTAATTTTTATTTATTTATGATAGTCACACACACACAGAGAGAGAGAGAGAGGCAGAGACACAGGCAGAGGGAGAAGCAGGCCCCATGCAGGGAGCCCGACGTGGGATTCGATCCCGGGTCTCCAGGATCACGCCCTGGGCCAAAGGCAGGCGCTAAACCGCTGTGCCACCCAGGGATCCCTAGCCAGTGCTTTAAAGAACAATGTGGCTAATATAGAAACACAGGTCCAATCCATAAAAACCTTTCCACTATCATGAAAGCAATGGGGTGAGATACCCACTTGTTCCCTTTTCCCCCCTTCACTCCTCAAGCTCTCTGCTTTGGCTCCTGGATCTTAGAGTGATGCTGTCTCTTTGGTTCTGAATAGAGAGAGAATGAGAGGAATAGGAATAGGAGGCATAAGCGGGTATGAAAATATCTTAAGCCTGGGTTTCTTAGGATGGCCCTAGGTCCTTAACTTCATCAAACAGTTGGCAACAAAAAATACGCAAAACAAAACTGTACCTAACAAGTTTACAATAGTGGTTTTATGAGGTATTCACCAGAATCACAGGAAAGCCATTTAAAAATGGATATAACCAGGCTCCACTCAGACCCAATACACTACTGGGTTAATATTCATAGTAGAAAAAAAATAATGGTTGCTTTATAAGTTCCATCAGTTTCTTCCAAGTTACATCTGTCTACCTGATTATCTGGTACTATCTGGAAGAAACTGATATTAATAATGGACTCTCAAAGTCTACATATGCCAAATATATCCACAGGAAGAAAAAAATTCAAACATCTTCAGTGATCTTTGTAACCCCCGGCTTTCATCTCAAGGACTCTAAACACACATATTGTTTAGATGTTTAGAATGAGAACACAGGCGTCCTCACAATACATCAAAAACTTTAGGTGCCTGTTGATGGGTTTCTCTATTCCTTAGTCGTCTTCTATTTTTGGAGGACATAATCCCACACACACCTCTTACAGCATCTGAGCACTTTCCTTAAGATGGGTCAAGGGTTTCAGGAGGGCCTCACTCAGTTCCTGTAGAACACTGCATACTTGCCATTGACTTAAAATAGGGCCCCAATTCCTAGCGTTTCAACATTAGTATCATAAACACAAATGACCACCTGAGACCACAGAGGACCGGATATGAGCTACTTATAGTAAAATTGAACCAGAGAACAAGAATAGCAGGAAAGCTGCCTACTTTCTTGTAGTGAGGTCCTTTGAAGTAAACTATTTATTAAACATTATATTAGTGCTCGAAACAAAAATCTTTGAAGGCAGGTTATCCTCCTCTGCACAGTGGTCCACTGCTAACGAATTGTTTCCTTTTCCTCTTAGGTTTTGTTTTTCCTCTTGTGAAACTGAAACCCGGATTGTTTTCCCCCCATCTATGAAACTAGCTGGCACCAAGCACTCCTTCTGGCAAAAATGTCCATGAATAGAAAGAGCATTAAAAAGAGACACCAACCCATCACTTTCCACCACACAAGAAAGCATGCTTATCAAGAAGTTGCTATATAAAGTTCAGCAACTTCTCTACATTTGAAAACTAGGTTACAAGAAATGAAACCAAATGAATAAAAATGGCAAGAATTCAAATGATATGATGTCACTTCTTATTTTTAAAAGCAAACTTATCTATTGCAACCCCTACTTCACAGCCCTAGACTGATAGGCCTTACTTCAGCCAGCATTCTTCCACTTTTCACTCCATAAAGTTCCCTGCATCCACCAGTGACAGTCAAGTTTTAAAGAAATGTTCCAAAGAAGAGCAAAGGGTGATATGGTTTATTTTTCCAAATCAATCATTAACTTAAGAGTCTTCCCCCAGAAGTATAATGAGAAGGGAAACTCCCAATGGGCCAACTGCCCTGGTAACACATCACTGATGGCAGAAGCCTGGCTAGCTCCCAAAAGGCCCACTCTCTAGCTTGGTATGTGCCGATAAGAGAAAGGACAGTGTCATTGCTGGACATACAGCTGGGTCTCTCTCAATGTGGCTGGGAACGGCGGGAAGCTTTTCAAAATCTAGAAATACTTCAAAGGGCTAATGCATATTAAGCTCTCCTCCCTTTTTCCTGAAAGGCTCACTTTTGTTCCTAATATAAAGACTTAGATATTTCTTTAGATCATAAAGCAAGTTGTACTTTTAATGATGGATTAAAAATTATAAAAGTAAAAGATGGCTTGTTCTCACTGTTCTTTCTTTCTTTCTTTCTTTCTTTTTTTTTTTTTAAGTGATGAATGCAGGAAAAGACCAGTCTAGGGCAGATTCCTCTCTTGCTGACCTTCAGGGACATTGAGTGTTGAGTAAGGCAAGTATCATGGTAGCATAAAGTCAAACTTGGATAATTTGGTCACTTTTTTTGTTGTTGTTAATTTCTTTATTAAAAACATTAGATAATAAACATATAATAGCACCCAAGGTATCTGGCTTTAAAAATAATATGAATTTTCATTCTAAAGAGTGTAAGATGAAATAAATTTGTGCTCACACTGGTCTTTTGAAATAGAAAAGTCTGTTATGTCAACAGAATAACTATTACTGAATGGATGGACATTTTTACAAAGAAAAAAGCCCCCTGGGCTCCATAGATAGCCTACAACCCTACCAACTTTTCTCGATTTGCACCCATCCTTAGCTCCACCCCCTTAGCTCTAGTCCTGTTTGGCACTAGACACTGCACTTGAACCCTTGGCCTATTCTTTACTCCTTCCTTCATCAATTATGACTCTGCTTCATCAACCATACTCTTTTTTTCCTCTCTTTTGGCTCCTTGTCTTCAGCCTAAAAACAAGCTTAAGTCATTCTCAGTAAGAGCACAAACTCTCCTTTGCCTCTGCATCCCCTCCAGTTTCTGCCTTCCTCTTCACTGCCTCGCCCCCATCTTTCCTCCCCTGGGCTCCACCAAGGCCACCTCCGTTTTCTACCAGGCCTATTGCAGGAAGGCTCTGCCCCACTGACAGCTTATCTGAGGCATCCACAAGTTAGATATTTCAGGGGAAAAGACAGAGTGGTACAGAAATGTTCATAATACAATGAAGAAATAGAGCAAGTCACACTGAGTTAAAGTTTCTAGATCTACAGTAGTTGTTCTTAGGAAACCACCATGGCAGAAAGTTCCCAGGATCCTCTCATAAAGATGAATAAATGTTTAGTCCTTGGTGTAAAATATATTTCTACAGTGCTGGTTATATTTATTGAGTGACTGCTTTGTGCCAAGGATTATTTAAGTGGTACATGCACATTCTCTCACTTAATTCTCACAATAGATGGAATTATTGTTCTCATTTGACAAACCAGTAAACTGGGTTTAGAGAAAGTAAATAAGGCTAAGATCAAACAGCCAATAAATAAGCATCTGCCTGACTTTAGAGCAGGTGTCTTTAGGCATTGCTCTGCAAATTACATTTTTTAAAAATACTTTATGTTTTAGAAGTTTTTTAGGTTTAAGCAAAATGAAGTGGAAAATAGAGGGGTTTCCTGCATCCTCCCCAACCTCCCATATGCAGGACCTCAACAAGTAAATTGCTTTCTATATACAAACAGGTGGGAAATACATAATTGAAGTAATAACTATAAAACCCAGAAGAAATTCAAGAAAGGAAGAAAGATCTTTACATCTGTGGAAAGAGACAAGACCACAAAACCAAAAAATGGCTTTTACTTTAAAAAGGGAGAAGAAAGGGAAAAACTTAAGAATTGAACTTTCACCTTCCCCCTTTAAACTTCCCTGCCCTGACCCTCAAACCGGGAACTGAGAACTGACCTTGGTGTCCTTCGTTTTGCCATGAGAACCCAAGAAAGGTGATTCTGTGGGCATATGAATTTATACAGACAGTCCCTGACCTATAAGGGTCCCATATGATTTATGATGGCTCGAAAGTATATATGCATACAGTAGAAACCACACTTCAAATCTGAATTTGGATCTTTCCCAGGCTACTACAAGGCAGTATGATCCTCTCTGGTGATGCAAGGCAGTGGCAGCACAGCTTCTATCCATCATACAATCACAGGGGTAAACAACCATATGCTGACAACCCTTCTGCACCCATATGGCCACTCTGTCTTTCACTTTCAGTACAGCATTAAATAAATTACATAAGATATTCAATACTTTATTATAAAACAAACCTTGTGTTAGATGATTTTGCCCAAATGCAGGTTAATGTAAGCGTTCTGAGCTAATTTAATATAGAACAGACAAAGCTATGGTGTTCAGAAGGTTAGGTGTATTAAGTGCATTTTCAAGGATTATGTGTTTATCAGCACATAACCCCGTCCTAAACAGAGGAAGGTCCGTATTTATTACATCAGCTTGTTGTATATTTATATACATTAGCTGGTTGCTTCTGGATATTTATTTGTGATTTATACTCTGTCCTATATCAATTAGTCCTTTTCCCCAGGATGTGGAACATTATTTGGCACATAATATGAACCCAACAAATACTTGTTGAATGAATGAATGAAGGAACAAATGAACAAACGAGTCACAAACTTCCATGGCTAGGCAAAATAAAAGTGCAGACAAGGACTTTCCCTTCCTAGTTTCTGCTAATTTTGAACTAGTGACTCATAAAGATACTTAATATGTTTTTCCTTCTACACAATATTAGTGCTAATTAAATACAGTGTCAGTTATTATATCCCTTACAAACACTTGTAGGTGGTCTGCAGAACAGAATTACTACCTAAATGACTAAGGAATTAAATGACTAAGGAATCAAAGTATTTGAAGCTTGATATTTTCACTATCATAGTTCCCAAAGCAAAATATCAATTCACAGGCAACAAAAACAAACTGCCCAGTAATGTGCAAAAAATATTATTAGTTGGTTTAAATCTCAAAATGTTACAAGATACCTATTTAAAAATTATACAAACAGCATTAACTTTCTCTTCAAGGCTGATTATTCTTTTTTCCTCTCAGTGTAATGACCTTCCTGCACAGTATGTGCTACCATTAAAAAAAAAAAAAAAAAAAAGCCTAGGGAAA
The DNA here is from genome assembly GCF_003254725.2 of Canis lupus dingo. NCBI lineage: Eukaryota > Metazoa > Chordata > Mammalia > Carnivora > Canidae > Canis > Canis lupus. The sequence continues at coordinate 50,525,732 of NC_064264.1, read as the reverse complement.
TGAAAGGAACTGCTTAATATCAAAAACATTTTATTTGCAGAAGGAAGAGACAACAATGCAATAGGAAATACACAATAATTAAAATGCATGTGCTTTGTTGTTTCATTAGGGTTAAGTTTGTTTTAAAAAACAAAACACAATAATATGCCATTTGGGCTGTTTTTGAATTAGGATCTCTAGAGAATAGAAGGAATCCTACGTAGAGAGTATTTAAAAACAAGTCCTATCTTTACACCTGCTAGGTGGCTAGAAATCAAAAAGATATAGACATCGGATGTTAACTAGACTTACGGTGATCATTTCACAATACATACAAATACCGAATCCCTGAACCAAGCACAGTGCTGTCAATTATACCTCAATAATAAAAACGATAGAGACATGCTGGCAAGGATGTGGAGAAAATAAATGATTCACATATTGCTGGTGGGAATGTAAGATGGTGCAGGTGCTTCAGAAAACAGCCTGGCAGTTCCTCAAAAAGAACTTAAACATAGAGCTGCCATATGACTCAAAATTCCCTTATAGATATTCACTCAAGAAAAATGAAGACATATGTCCCACAAAAACATGTATAGGCATGTTCACAGCGATATTATTTATAATAGCTAAAAAAACAAACAATTCAACATCCATCCTGAGGAATAGATAAGCAAACTGTGATATATGCATACACTGGAACGTTATTCAGCAAAGAGTGAATGAACTACTGAAGGTATAAGAGAGATGAATCATTGAGAATATGATGCCAAGTGAAAGAAGCCAGTCACAAAAGATCACATAAATGGTTTTGTTTATACACAATGTCCAGAATAAGCAAACATATACAGGTAGAAAGATTAGTGGCTGCCAGGGGCTGGCAGGGCTGAAGGAGAATAGGGTATTAACTCCTAAAGGGAAAGGGGCTTCTTTTTGGAGTGACGAAATGCTCTCAAATGGACTAAGAGTTGCACAGCCCTGTGAACACACTAAAAACCACTGAATTCTACACATTAAATGGGTAACTTGTGTAGAATGTGAATTATATCTCAGTAAAACGTTTTTTTAAGATTTTATTTATTCATGAGAGACAGAGAGAGAGAGGCAGAGACACAGGCAGAGGGAGGAGAAGCAGGCTCCCATGCAAGGAGCCTGATGTGGGACTTGATCCCAGGATTTGGGATCAGGCCCTGAGCAAAGGCAGATGCTCAACCGCTGAGCTACCCAGGCGTCCCAATAAAACTTTTTTTTTTTTTTACATCAACTCCATACCCAACATGGGGCTCAAACTCCCAACCCCAAAATCAAGAATCAAATGCTCTACCAAGTGAGCCAGCCAGGTGCCCTTCAATAAAACTTTTTTTAAAAGGCCTGACAGTCAGCCATTTAAAATGCTCTATGAATGGAGAACTTGACATCTTCTGACCAGAGGCAAAAGGTAAAAATGGGAATGCAAAGAGAAGTAGTAAACATGCAAAATAGCTACAAGAAACACAAAAATAGTGACACTGCAAAAAACCTAAACAATTGTTTCCAAGGGCTAATACTTGGAATTATGAAGTAAGCAGGACACTATCTCAGTCAAAAATAACTACTTTGTACATACGTAAAGGAAAAATGAGCCTCTAATTTGAAGATTCTACTTAAAAGTCAATTAGCTTATTTGCATTTGAAATTGAAGAACAAAAGAGCTTTAGTTTCTAACAGTTTCAACCTATTTTATACAGATATTTATTAAATATTTATTAAAATGCTTTAGTTTGAAATAACGCTATAGGCACCAGAAAGAAAACAAATATGAGCAATTCAATTCTATACCTTCTGTTCAATAAAACTTGCTTCTCCATGGCAGGTGGTACAAAGAAGTCTACCCAGGGGGTTAATCAAAATTCCCTCAGAATAATTGAAAAGCATCTGCATTTTTTCCCCAGAAGCCACAAAAAAGTCACAGGAAGCAGAACATATAATCTTGATTATGAGCACTGAGTCTGTGCCAGCACAATGTACTGTCCCCTGAAATTATGTGACAGGACACAGTATCATTGTGCGAGCAGCTACTGAGGTTTCCCCAAATGAGGCTGAAAAACTCAAGAAAATCAAAAGACAATGATAATAAGTTGCATGTGTGATGTTTTGCTACTGTAGTGAAGCAAACCCCATATTGTGACAAATGTAATCATTCTCAGAGCAAGCCAGTGCTGGGGAAGACCTCAGGGGTCACGAACCCCAACCTTTCATTTTACAACAAAGAAAACAGAGGTTTAGGAAGGTCACATAATCAGTTTAAAGCATTACTGGGGCTAAAATGAGACCTTTCAAGGGTTCTTTCCTTGCAATATTTTTTCTATGTACTCCCTGGTGGGGTGAGAGAGCTGCTTACCTAAGACATGGAAAATTCTTGGGAACTTCTGAGAGCTGCGTGTATAAAACTCCACACAGAAGTGCTACAACTAACCATCTGTGAAAGTGCATCACCTAAGAGTTTGGGGACACTCACAATTCCCAGCAAAGTGATCTGTGTGTCAGCCTAAGGGAAGCAAGACTATGGTTCTAGAGTTCGAGTCCATGACTACAGTTTCAGTAGCTGCAAACTGGTAACTGCTTGAGCCCTGGTGGGAGGATCAGCAGCAGCACTGAGGCAGAGAAGACAAAGAGGGGGACACTGAAGAGTGTTCTTGCTGGAATTCAGAAGTGATTTGCCAGACTTTAGCATAACATAGGTACTCTAGGTCTCTCTTTGTCCTGATAACCCAGCCTAGTTTTGAAATAATTCTGCCTAGGGGTGCTGGGTGGCTCAGTGGGTTAAGCATCTGCCTTCGACTCAGGTAATGATTCTGTGTCCTGGGATGGAGCCCACATCAGGCTCCCTGCTCAGGAGGGAGTCTGCTTCTTCCTCTACCTCTGCCTCTCCCCCTCCTCCTGCTCATGCTCTCACTGTCTCTTTCAAATAAATAAATAAAATCTTAAAAAAAAAATTCTAACCAGCCTTCCTAATTATTCTGATATCATCATTCAGCTGATGTTCCAGAGGACAGACTTGAAGATTTGGTCATGGGAGAAATATTCTTAATAAATATTCTTAATATTCCCATGACCAAATCTTTCTGAGAAAAAAAAATTACTCATATTCTGGATTAGATGTCAGTCTTGTGGGTTTAGTTACTGTTATGTCAGTTCCTTTGGACCTGATTATTTCCAAGTTCTTTGTGCATTTAATTAGTGGTGTTTTTCCCCCCCTCCTATTCCTTATACACATGACCTCTTGGAGGCCTTATAGACCTGAGGAGATCCAGCCTCTCCCAGGGCTGGCTAAACCACCCCGCACCCAAAGATAGGGAAGACCTTGGGAATATGCCTTTCATATGCAAGCTAAGTACTCCTTTTATCTAGCTTACATACCAAGCCATTATTTCCCAGCCCTCTATCAGCCTAGGACCAGGTATCAGACAGAGACCTCAGGCTGACGTCCCAAGCCCACACTGACATTCAAACTAGCAGTCTTAAGTCATTTACCCTGCCCTACTCTGCCTTCCTGTGGAAACCCCAATAAAGGCTCCCAACCATGCTTTCCCCGTAGCTCCTTTTTGCCTCCTGACAAACCCTGGTGCTTTTCCAGTAGCCCTGTGTGTTGTGGGGTGCTCCCTCCTCATTAGAAGTATAAGTAATTCCTTCAATGGCATTAACCTTGGTGTTGACACTCATTACCTCCATAAATTAAAAACCTGCAGGTACATTTCAGAACACCCTGCAAAGGCAAGAGCAAATCTGCAGAATCACTGAAGGCCAGAATGCAGGCCACACGGTGCAAGGTCACTTGAGGTGCAAGGCCAGGAAGCTCCCGCCTGGGCCCCACTCTCACCTGCTTGCAGCCCTGCCTTCAAATCACAAGAGCTGCTGTGAGGAAGACACAGGCTCTATGGAAACCTTACACATGCTGTGTGCACACATGGAGCACACAGCATGTATTTATATAGGTTTATCTTCAACAAATTGATAAATTGATACCACAACATCTAATTGATCTTTTACTCTGAGTAGCTATGGCATTAACAGAGATCATTCAACAAGAAATCGCTGATGGACAAGCTTGAAATGTAAAACATTTGTTTTTTTGAAATGAAATGTAGATACAATCAAGAATACAAAAAACAATATCAAAGTCCTTTGGATCATAATTGCAGACACTGATTAAGAGGAAATCTTATTTAGAGGAATGACATGTTGGTTGAAAGTCTGTGAAGACAAAAATGCACACACAGAATCATCAAGTGAGGGCAAGACAGCAAAACAATACATGTGACATATATGGACATGGGGCCCAGTTCTTTCTTAATATGATCAAGATACCAGCAGTTCCTTCAATTTACAAATTAAGGCTGGGTAAGGTGTGATGAATGAATAAGGTGGGACAGCTGTGGACTATTTATCCAGAGGACACCTAAGTTTGCAGAGCATCAGAGAGCTTTGTGAAAGGTTAAGGAGATGGAACAGGTACTTTTGTGCCCGTCCATAATTATTCTCTAGACTCAGACTCTCAACCTCCGCACCACTGACATTTTAGGTTGGATAATTCTCTTGTAAGGAGCGGTCTTGTTTACTGGAGGATGTTCAGAAATATCCCTGATGATGCTTGCAAGAAGTTTTAGGAAATCCACCCAGTGGATTCCAGTAGCAGCCCACTACTTGTAACAGCCAAAATGTCTCCAGACATTGCCAAGCATCCCTTGAGAAGCAAAACTGCCCAGGGTTGAGTACTACTAATCTAGACTTACAATACCTACACAAATACCATCAGGAACTTCGATTTCAAAAACTACCCAAGGTATTCATAAAATCCTTCAAGGGGGATTACACTTTGGTTGCATAAGGAAGTGAAGAGTGGAGAGGGGTTAAATACTTGGATAAGAACAATTAGTCTTTCACAACACACTTTAACAACCTACTCACCCTAAATAATAGCTAAGGTTTTCTCACATTCTAACTGAAAGACTTTAAATCAAATTGTAAAAAAAAAAAACAAAAAAAATTGTAATTTTAATCTATTTTTAATATCTGGAATGATTACCTGGTAAATATTATCTTTAAAAAAAAAATTCCCTCCCTGGATACAAAATAACTCACATGAGGAAGCCCAGGAATCTGAACCTTTAGCACTCTACCCCATTAAATGGCTGGTCTCTAAGTTCAAACCCAGAAGAGGAGGGTTAGTATGTCCCTACCTCCAGGCCCTGCTCCCACCAAAGCTAGCTGCTCTCTACCAGGCAGTCAGAAGTAATTAGCATGTGTAAAGGGCCACTAGAAGACCTAAATCCTAACAACTCAGAAGCAACTGTGAAGGAAGCCAGGTCTGTCAGCAGATCTGGGTTTGAATCCCCTATTACTGCCTTTAGTATAGGAGCCAATCTGAGCAAATCACTTAATGTCCATAATATTACAATGGAGGCATGACCTCATCTGTAAAATAGGGGTTCTGCCAATGGTCTCAAACAGTAGTGGGAACTGAATGAGGTATCAGTGTAAAGTGTTGGGAGCATTGTATGCACTGAAGGAGCATTGTCTCCTTGGTCTGGTTTACTGAACAGCTAAGATAGGAAAGAGTTGAGTGATGGGATGCCTGGGTGGCTCAGAGGTTGAGCATCTGCCTTTGGTTCAGGGCATGATTCTAGAGTGCCATGATCAAGTCCTGCATCAGGCTCCCTGAATGGAGCCTGCTTCTCCCTCTGCCTGTGTCTCTGCCTCTCTCTCTCTCTGTGTCTCTCATGAATAAATAAAATCTTAAAAAAAAAAAAAAAAAAAAAAAGGAAAGGGCTGGGTGAGCTCTGAGAGACAGCATACAATCAGGGTGGCTGCTAAAACTTATGCACTAATCATTTCCCTGCCCTTAAATGAGGCAGGGGTTCTATTGCAAACAAGGGCACTTCATAGTTTCATGTGTCCCCTGATGCCTGGTAATTACCTAGGGTAATTAACACTGATACCTTAGTAATTATCTTTGCTGTCCCCCACAATCTTGAGAATTTATACCATACAAAATGTACGCCAGCTAGGGGAAGCCTCAGAAACACACACCTGACATGCTGGCTACTATTTGATGCTCACATGTCTTACCGGGCACTCTGCCATGTACTGCCCATACGTGGCGGGGAAAGTGCCACAGATATTAAAGAGCTCTGCAATTAAATGCTAGCCAGAAGAGAACAAAAACTACTCTTTGCAGCAGCCATTGTGAGGTGGTGCTATAAAACATTCTACGTAACATCTCTCAGTGGGAAGATTACAAGACTTCTACAAAATGGAGGACCAAAGGAGGAGCCACAGCTTCTGAGATAAGATATGACCTGTACCTGTTCCCTGCTGACTCAGCACATGAGTCCTTCAGGAAACTGTTATTGGTAAATAGTTTAAAAAGGACCCACATAGAATGCAATTATGCAAACTAGAATTTCCATGAATAGCCATCCATAGCAGATCTAGGTGATGATCCAATACTTGGAAGACTAGAAGGGTCTAACCCTTGTACCATTCCCACAGCTAACATTTAAAAAGGTCATGAAAACAAATGGAATATGAGGTTAGCTGAAGTGTGTTGTCATTTTCTCTGCATAAAGCCATTTGAATAGGTCAAAATGTGTGTAAGATTTTGTAAGCTTTAGGCCACTGAAGAGTATCTCATCTGTTCTAGAGATTTAATTTCTACAACATTATAGTGAAATGGGAAAGAAAACTCTGGAACTTCAATTGTTATTACATGTAGTTTAAGCCAGTGATTCTCAACCGGGGTGTGTATGGTGATTTTGCTCTCTTTCCACCCCCAGGGCCATTTGGCAATGTCTGGAGACAGTTGGGTTGCTCTATCTGGAGAGGTGTTGCTAAACATCTCATAAAGCACAGCACAGTCTCTTATAGCAAGAATTATCTGGTTCTAAATGTCATTACTGCCAAGGTTGAAAACCTCATTCTAAGCCAAAAATAAAAATGATCACTGTCTGGGGTGCCTGGGTGGCTCAGTCGGTTAAGCATCTGAGTCTTGATCTCAGGGTCATGATCAAGCCCCAACTTGGACTCCATGCAGGGCTTATTTAAAACAAACAAACAAACTGTCCAATGGGTATAAAACTTAAGAGATATAGCTGATACTATAGATTTAATTATACTTCAGGTCCTATCGTCCCTTCCTGGTTAAAAAAAATTATTATGAAAAAATTTAAAAAATAAATAAATAAATAATTATGAATGTATACACTAATCAATCCAAATAATCAAATGTTTGTCCTACCCTCTAATTACAATAAGAAACATCAGGAACATTGCTCTTATGCTTGACTCATAACACCAGTAATCTAATGTGTTTTGGGTATTCATTTCCTAAACTAGAAACTAATTCTACCATTAAATGTCAAGAAATAAAAAAATAAAAAAAGTCAAAAAATATATTTAAATCCTAATCCTGGCATATTATATTTTAGATTTTATTTATTTATTTGACAGAGACTGAGAGAGCATGAGCAAGGGAGAGAAGCAGACTTCCTGATGAGCAGTGGGGAAGCTCAATCCCAGGACTCTGGGATCATGACCTGAGCTGAAGGCAGGTGCTTAACTAACAAAGCCACCCAGGCGCCCCAGTCCTGGTGTGGTGTGGTGTGGTGTGGTGTGGTGTGGTGTGGTGTGGTGTATTGTATTGTATTATTTTTGTCCTTTCACATCTTTATTTTTCCCAGAAATGGATACATTTATTTTTTTACATTTTTAAAAGTTCAATTTGTCAACATATAGTATAACAGCCAGTGCTCATCTCATCATGTGCCCTCCTCAGTGCCCATCACCCAGTTACCTCAACCCCTCGCCCACCTCCTCTTCCGCAACCCTTTGTTTGTTTCCCAGAGTTGGGAGACTCTCAAGGTTTGTCTCCCTCCCTAATTTTCCCCACTCAGTTCCCCTCTTTTCCCTTATAATCCCTTCACTATTTCTTATATTCCATATGAGTGAAACCATCTGATGACTGTCCTTCTCCTACTGACTTATTTCACTCAGCATAATGCCCTCTAGTTCCATCCATGTTGAAGCAAATGGTGGGTATTTGTCCTTTCTGATGGCTGAGTAATATTCCATTGTATATATAGACCATACCATCTTTATCCATTCATCTGTTGAAGGACATCATGGCTCCTTCCACAGTTTGGCTCCTTTCATTACTGCTGTGAACACTGGGGTGCAGATGTCTTGGCTTTTCACTGCATCTGTATCTTTAGGGTAAATATCCAGTAGTGCAATTGCTGGGTTGAAGGGTAGCTCTATTTTTAACTCTTTGAGGAACCTCCACACAGTTTTCCAGAGGGGCTGCACCAGTTCACATTCCCACCAACAGTGCAAGAGGGTTCCCTTTTCTCCACATCCTCTCCAACATTTGTTGTTTCCTGTCTTGTTAATTTTCACCATTTTCACTGGTGTGAGGTGGTATCTCATTGTGGTTTTGATTTGTATTTCCCTGATGGCAAGTGATGTGGAACATTTCCTCATGTGCTTGTTGGCCATGTGTATGTCTTCTTTGGAGAAATTTCGGTTCATGTCTTCTGCCCATTTCATGATTGGATTGCTTCTTGGGTGTTGAGTTTGATAAGTTCTTTATAGATCTTGGATACTAGTCCTTTATCTGATATGACATATCAGTTCTGGTGTATTTTATTTTATTTAAAAAATATTTTATTTATTCATTCATGAAAGACACGGGGGGTGGGGTGGGCAGAGACACAGGCAGAGAGAGAGGGAGAAGCAGGCTCCATGCAGGGAGCCCGACATGGGACTTGATCCCAGGTCTCCAGGATCACACCCTGGATCGAAGGTGGTGCTAAACCGCTGAGCCACCAGGCTGCCCAAGTCCTCGTGTATTTTAAACTGATCTCTCCAAATGCAGATCTGTCAGTATCACCTGGTATGTAGGGAATAAGCCTTGTTGAGAAAGAAGCCAGGAATTTGCATTTTTAGCAAGCTTTGCTGGTGATGCTTACACATGCTCAAGTTTGACAACCCCTGACAGTCATTGATTCTAGAAGAAAAGAGCTGCCATTTGTGAATCATTCTTACCATAAGTTAAATAGCAACCAAATAATTTATAAAAACAGAATCAGGGCTCCCTGCCCACTCCAACCAACCACGCTCTCCGCCCTCGCCCGCCCTGCCGGCGCCGCTCTCCACCGCAGCTTCAGCACCTCGGCCCAGAACAATGCTAAAGTAGCTGTGCTTGGGGCTTCCGGAGGAATTGGGCAGCCCCTTGCACTGCTTCTCAAGAACAGCCCCTTAGTGAGCCGCCTGACCCTCTACGATATTGCTCATACACCCGGAGTGGCCGCAGATCTGAGCCACATCGAGACCAGAGCAACCGTGAAAGGCTACCTTGGACCTGAGCAGCTGCCGGATTGCCTCAAAGGCTGCGATGTGGTGGTTATTCCAGCTGGAGTCCCAAGAAAACCAGGCATGACACGGAATGACCTGTTCAACACCAATGCCTCAATTGTGGCCACCCTGACTGCTGCCTGCGCCCAGCATTGCCCCGAGGCCATGATCTGCGTCATTTCAAATCCGGTCAACTCCACCATCCCAATTGCAACAGAGGTTTTCAAGAAACACGGAGCTTACGACCCCAATAAAATCTTCGGGGTGACGACCCTGGACATTGTCAGGGCCAACACTTTCATTGCAGAACTAAAGGGTTTGGATCCCGCGCGAGTCAATGTTCCTGTCATTGGCGGTCATGCCGGGAAGACCATCATCCCCCTGATATCTCAGTGCACTCCCAAGGTGGACCTTCCCCAGGACCAGCTGACAGCCGTCACTGGGCGGATTCAGGAGGCCGGCACGGAGGTGGTGAAGGCCAAAGCTGGAGCAGGCTCTGCCACCCTGTCCATGGCATACGCTGGAGCTCGGTTTGTCTTCTCCCTTGTGGATGCAATGAATGGGAAGGAAGGAGTTGTCGAATGTTCCTTTGTTAAATCCCAGGAAGCAGACTGTGCCTATTTCTCCACACCATTACTGCTGGGGAAAAAGGGCATCGAGAAGAATCTAGGCATTGGCAAGATCTCCCCTTCTGAAGAGAAGATGATAGCAGAAGCCATCCCCGAGCTGAAGGCCTCCATCAAAAAGGGAGAGGAGTTTGTGAAGAACATGAAATGAAAGGGCAGCCAGCTAGCAGTCCGTTTCCCTAACTTATGAAGGCATCATGTCCCTGCAAAGCCATCTCCTGCCCTCATGTTTCCGTTGCGTTAACCACCAGTCATGTTAACGTCACCACCCCTTCCAATCGCAAGTCCGTCAATGTGTGCATCAATAAAAGCAGGCTTCCATTTTCAAAAAAAAAAAAAAAAAAAAACAGAATCAGCAGTATATTGCACTATACTACAGTGGCCTTCAAGAGCCTACCTAAAATAGCAGCCCTTCCACGTGGGGCCAGTCTAAGGAAGAAAGCCCCTGAGCACTGTCGTAAAATAATGATGTATGAGAAGTATTTTGTCTTCCAAACTCTGGATTTCCCTAGTCACGACTGTTCGTGGTAAACATCCTCACTCTTGAAGGAAGTGAATGTTCTTAAGCATCTAAAGGCCACAAACCTTCACAAGTATCTGAAGGATTAAATACATGCTTTATATTAGTACATGAACTGTGAGAGGTTAATGGTCATAAACCTAAGAACAATAATTAGACTTTTCAAATAAAAGAGAAATATTTTCCTTCTGAATTTTTCTGCAAACTGAGCACCCAGTATGATCTCAATGGAGAGTACAATCTCAGATGACAACAGGTCTCCAGGCAAGCAAGCAAAAGGAGAAAAATAAACCCCACAGGGCAAAATGAAGCAAAGGGAAAGTGTATTAAATATTAAATATTTTTTGGGGGGTGCTGTACTATATGTCAAGCTACTATATGTCAAGTACCTATTATTCTTTGGCATTTTATAAACACTTTCTTATTAAACCCTCACAACTTCTATAGAAGTAGATGTTCTGCTGATAAAAAAAAAATACTGAGGACCAGGGAGGTTAAGTAACTTGGTCAAATTCACAAAGTTGGCATGTAGGAGATTCAGACTCAGAGAATCAAGCTTTATTTAGCAGCCTACCTCAACATCCATGAACATCTTGGGAGTGGTTTCTGGAAATTTCTTGTGAACATGTAACTCAATAATTGCAAATATTTATCATTGACATTTCAGAGTGCTGTGTGCCTTATTTTTACAACGAAGTCTAAGCTGCTATATGCCTTGTTTCAGAAAGTGAATAGATTCAAATAAGCATTCTAAAACCCTAAAGCATCATACAAATGTAAGACATGATGTTATTTATTAAAATTAATTTTATTTTAAGGATCTCTGGCAGATGGCAGCAGGATTTTGAGACACTTTGAAATAATTAGTGATACCCTAGGATAATGTGAAATCATGACTGAGGTTACATTAAGTTAACTTCTAATAGCCACATATAATATAAATTATTTGGACAATAGGTAATGCCATTTTAACAATGATATTATAGAGACTCAGAGCCTCCTCCTCAGATGTGGACTTTCCCAGGGGTCTGATCTGGGCCTTTTCTCTTCTTCACCATCCCATCCCCATGGACAATCTCAGCTACTGCAAGCCTCAGATCTCATCTCTGCATGTTGACCAAGTGCCAAATAACATGCTCATCCTTAATCTTTTTCCTGATCTCCAGACTAGAAATGTCCCTGACATCAGAGATGTCTCCCTGGTATTTCAAACTGAAAACAGTCAAAAATCTAAGTCATTACCTATCCCACCTTTTCTCTGGTATAATTCTTCTCCTCTTCCTGTTTTTCTCCTTTGGGTAACTTAGTTATCACATCTGGAAATCTCAGAATCATCTTTGAATCTGTCTAACACATATCACTGGACCCTGGGTCCTCAAGGAGTCTCTCAAGTGCACCCTCTTCGTTTGTTCCCACAAGTTCTCTTTAAAATCAACATAAAACAAATCACACCTCTCTTCTTTCAAATCCTTCAAAGTCTAGAGAATAGGGTCCAATCTCCCTGGCATGGCTCTGCATCATCCAGCTCCCACTATTCCAGTTTCACCTTCAACACAGACCTTGGCCACTGGCTTGCTACCCTCACTAGGCAACCTACTCTTCTTTAAACATCTGGTCACCCACAAGCCTCTGTACCTCCATTTATTTTATTTCCTTTGTTTCTCTACTATCGTCACGGAGCACAGCTTCTGAACATATGGTCTTGGGTTTTGTATCAGAAGAAGAAATAAACTAATCTATAATTTCCTCTGCTATCTCCTTGCCCTATACATAACCCATCTCACACTTACCATGTACTCATGAGACCAGTCTGTGTCACCTGGACCCAGTACACTGTTTAAGGGCAGAGACCAAATCACATTCATCCAGGACACTTCCTAGCACATAGTACAGCAGGCAGTCTGTGATTTCTTTAAATGTTTTGTTCAAAATGCATCACATAATGGGATATTAATAATTGCAGTTTCATATGATATACAAAATGCCAATTTCAAAAGGCTAGAAAAGTAAACTCAGTTACCTCCCAAAAGTTTGTTCTTGGGTTGGTTACATGGTACATAGAACATGTTACCAAAAAACAATGTTCAAGAGTAGGAAAGCATTTAAAGCCCATTTCCTAAAATCTTATTTTAGTGACATTTTGGTTGAAATTTCGCATTATGTGGGGGAAAGGCAAGACAGAATGCTATAAAATTACTTTTTCTTAGTATTATAAAATGTATCTAAAGAACAGAAATACTTGGGGGTGCCTGAGTGACTCAGGGGGTTAAGGCTGGACTCTTGACTTCAGTTTAGGTCATGGTCGTAGGGTTGTGAGATCAAGTCCTATATTGGGCTCTGCACTGGGGGGTAGAACCTGCTTAGGATCATTTCTCTCCCATTTCCCCTCTCCCTGTCTCTGTCTCTCCCTTTCTAAAAACAAAAACAAAAACAGAAAGACTCATCACTCTTCCACAAAATGTCTGCTCTGTGGCTTTCATCCTGATGTCTATGGCTGGACAGGAAAAGGATCAGGAATAAAGAGAACATGCCCCAAGTGGGGATAAAGCCCTGCGTGGATGGGGTGGAAGTGGGTCTCTGCCGAAGGCTGTAGGATTTTACGCCAGTTTTCCCCATCCAAGGAAACCGAGACCAGCACAGGTAGGTGGGGTGAGCAAATCCCATAGAGGCAATTCAGTCAAGGGGTGGGCACACATGGAAAGCCTAAAGCAGCAGCACTCAGGATGACTGCAAAGGCAGGCTGGGACACGGATGACCATGCCAGAAATCCCAATAAGCCGTCGTTTACTCCTCAAACCTTATTAATACAGGGAAAGGAATGGGCTACAGAAGGGAGAGACGGCGGATGGAGATTAGAGGAGCCAGACACGATGTAAATAGAAGGGCTGCTTACGAATCTGTAAGGTATACAAGACTGAACAAGTTCCCTGGAAGTTTATTTTTGGAAGACAATAATAACCCAAAACTATATGACATCATTTACTTCTCAAGAGTACTGACTCAGAAGAACAATAACAAACATAGTTCCTTTCATTTTCCAATTATTTGGAGTTCAAACAAATAGGAGTTTACTCTATCAAAATTCAATATCCATATGTGAGTTTTCAGAAGAAAGAGAACTTTTTGATGATGTTTATACATCTATCTATAAATATGAATAATGCAGATTTTGGATCCTATGATATCAGATGACAAGATACAGCCTAAGCTTCAGCTCTTGCTAATTAAACGAATCAATTAAGAGACTACAGTTGCAACTGTGTAGCTGCTGTTCTATAGTAGCAATAACAACCCCACGGGGAGGTCTTTTACTACATTAAAATGCTGTCCTCCACAACTCCATCTGATATTATTAGAAACAGTTATTTGTGTCTTGCTGTCATATTAGTAGCAAAGGCAAATTATGGAAATATGCAGACCAGAATGGTCCCAGTATGAGATCAGGTTGGGTTCTCAGCTTCCAGGGGAACAATTGCTGAAATTCCAAAGTTCCCCAAAGTTCTTTAATGGAACTGATAAATCTATCAGCACAGCAGCCATTTAGAAACTAGGTAAGGGTCACATATTTACATACTTTCCTGCTAAGCTGATACAATTCAACTAGATGAATTATCATATTAAGTTTACCCTCCTGAGTTAAACTGATGGAGTTCAAAATTGTTTTCGATGGTTGTCATTAATCGCTGTTACTCCGTAAACGCTTACTTTGAAATCTAATTGTGCTGGTGTATCAAGGGTCATATTAATAGCATCTTAATGGTAAATCTTTGTAAAACATGTTTATTCTACTGATATTATCACTCAAGCTTTCAAGGCTAATAAGAAATAAAGTATATTTATTATCAATAAAAACTTAATTTAAAATGTACAATTTGAGATTTAAATTAGCTTTAAGAACTTCAGCATGATTTGGTTTCATTAAGAGATCTGGCTAAGCTTCAAAGACATATAATTTGATAGTTCCTCAAGAGTCCTTGGGTAAATGCCAAAAGCGCAGCTACGAAGGAGCTGTTTATTGTACTCTATGCTTATTTTCGCTTTGGGGCAATATGTATTGTTTTCACAAGAAAAAAAATTAGTCTTGGTGAGATATGTTTGACTTAATATTATAGTATTTAAAAAATAATAGTACTTTAAAAATTAAACATAAACAATGATTACAAAACAAAACTTTGGAATAAACTGGTAACTTCTACATTCTTAAAAGCAATAATGAAATATTCATCCTTATTGCAAAGCATAGTTCAAGTAAGTAATTCTGGTTCAGTAAAACACTGGACCTCTTTCATTTCTTCTTGAGCTTATACTATCTGATGTACACAAACTCACAGCTGCACCAAAAACATGCACATAAAACAAAACTCAGACAACTTACAATCTGAGATAGGCATATATATCTTGGAAAAATTCTGGGATATGTAACTCACCAACCAAGTGTATGTTATGGATTATATGTTTGTGTCCCTTCCTAAATCCCTATGTTGAAGCTCTAATAATCCCCAGTATAATGTTATTTGGTTGTGGGTCCTTTGGGAGGCAGTTAGGTTTAGATGAGGTCAAGGGAATAATAAGGCTTTCGTGATGGGATTAGTGTTTATAAAAAGGAAGAAAGACCAATTACTATATGGTACACCTGAAACTAATGTAACACTGTATGTTAGTTAACTGGAATTAAAATAAAAGCTTTTAAAGAAATAAAAAGTAAAAGATAAGAAGACCAGAATTTTCTCTTTGCCATGTGAAGATAGAGTTACCAGCTAGGAGGAAGACCCTCACCAGGAGTCAAATCTGCTTGACCCTGAACTCAGCAACCACTAGAACTGTGAGAAATTAATGTCTGCTGTTTAAGCTACCCCATCTATGGCATAGCGCCTAAGCTAAAATACTTGTACTTAATAGCAGTTATAGCAATAACTGGATCACACAATAAAGCTGTTTCTAAGGCACTCTGATGGTAAACAGCTTAACTTGAAAGTCAGAGACCTGATTTTGCATCCTGCTTCTGCCAGTTATTAGCACAGAATAGTCATTTAAACTGACTATGCTCACTTTGTCTTCTGAAAATTAGGCATACCCTTTAATTGGTGTTTTGCATGTTTGAGTATGGGATATAGGTGATGATAAAAGGTAAGAAAATATCTTGGAAAATAAATGGCAGTGCTCAAGTCAGGTATTAATGAGGAACAATGCTCTGATTATGAAATATACTTTTAGGTAAATTGCCTGAGTTAGTTTTCAAATTTTCATACATGTCAAATAAATGCTTTCATGCCTATCTATGTTGGGTATATACTAGGTTGAGCCCTGCCATCCAAAAATTCACATCCAGCCAATATTTCAGAATGTGACTCCGTTGTAAAGAAGGTCTTTCCAAATGTAATTAGCTAAGACAAGGTCTTACTATATAAGGGTGGTTCTTAAAGCCAGTGACTTGTGTGCTTAGATTTCTGTGACCGAATATACACAGACCTGGGAAGGAAAGCCATGTGAGGACAGAAGCAGAGATCAGAATGATGCAGCTACAAGTCACGGAACAGTAAGTACTGCTCCAACTATACCAGAAGCTGTGAGAGAGGCATGAAACAGATTCTCTGTGAGAGCCTCCAGAAGGAGCCAACATTGCCCACACCTTAATTTCAGATTTCTCATCTCCTAAACTCTTAGGGAATACATTTCTGTGTTCTGAGTGAAGCCACCCAGTTTGTGGTCATTTGTTGTGGCAACCCTAAGAAATGAATATAGTCCTATGTCCTCCATGTTGGGAGTGGTCATGAAGTTGATAGATACTAAAGGTTAAAACGTGGATGGCCTGAATTTGTAGGTACATCCAAGTAAAATATGCTCCTCTGAATCACAGAGGCGCAAATTTCATCTCAATGCCTTTATTTTTTTTAAAGATTTTATTTATTCATTCATGAGATACATACACAGAGAGGCAGAGACATAGAGTGAGAAGCAGGGTCTCTGCAGGGAGCCCAGTGTGGGACTCGATCCTAGGACCCTGGGATCGTGACCTGAGCCAAAGGCAGACGCTCAATCACTGAGCCACCCAGGTATCCTGATCTCAATGCCTTTAGTAGAAGAGTTTGCCTTTCGTTATATAAAAATACTTACTAACTTAACAATTTTTAAATCAAGTTCAAACAGAGTAACAGAACGGAAATACCTTACACTTAGATTTAAAATTAAAGAGCCAAAGATTTTACAGTAGATCGACTTAATCCACTGACTCTTCAATGTCTACATCTTTTCTATACATGTAAATGGATATGGAACTCTATCAGCAAGAAGAGTCCTTTATATTCCATGGCTGTGTGTTAGGATAAGCTAGGTTAGGCTTCAGAAATAGCTCTGAAATCTCAGTCCACAGAAAGTTGGGGGTACGGTGCCCCAGCTCCAGCCTTCCCCAGGAACCCATGCTGCTAGGAACTCAACAGCCAAGCATGTTGTTTCCCCAGCAGACATGGGAGGGACCTAGAGAGCTCATGCCTGCTCATGGCTGTCCCTGACCAGAAGTGAAGGACATCACTGTAAGGAGACAATTCTCCATAGGTCTCTCGTGCTTCTCTACTTCTTGTGAGTGTGGCACTGACTATCCTTTGTTCTGGACTATACAAACAGCCTTGTAAGACAGAGACACCCTTGGAACAAAGGGAAGGCATGTTCACTGCCCACAGAGAAACTCAGAGTTCTCTGAACTAAACTCAGGTTCCCCTACTATAACAGAACCCACTGTGTGAGCACATGTCCTCCTGCCCTCTTCACACCACACTGTGGGAACTGGAGCTCAGGGAAATGATGCAAAAACAATGATATTCTGGCCACTGCTATTGCTGTAATAAACCATCCTTCATCTCTGACCCTGGAGTCTCACCTCTTCTACCAGCATCCATGACTGTAGTGGGCTAATTTGTCAGCTTCAAGGAAGGTAAAATCTCAGAGCCTCCACAGTTCTTGACAGTCACTTCCATTCACAGCTCACAATCCAGACTAGTCAGGTGATCCAACCCAGTCCTCCTTGCCTTATTAAAAATGCAAATTACATAAATAGACTAAATTCATGCATATATACAGTCTCACTCCAATGAAAGATGGGCAGAAGGTGTGAAGAGGTACTTTACAGAGGATTAGACTCAATGGTCAATAAACATAAATGCAGAAAAATATGTTCTACTTCATTAATAATCAAGATGTTAATTAAAACCACAATGAGGACACTACTGACACTGGCAAAACTTAACAAGTCTGATAATATCAGCTACTAGTGAAAATGTGGAACAAAGTGAACTCATTCACTGCATACTCTGTGCACATCAACCCTAACAAAACTCTGGCATACATGCAATCAGGATATATGTACTCATGCACATATGCTTAGAGCAGCACGGAGTTACAACAAAGACACTACAGACCACCCAGGGGTCCATCAACTGTAGAGGTGGACCTCACAAACAACACAGAGCCAAATAACAAAGTCAGACAATAACAGAATATAATCCCATGCATGTTGAGCTTAAAAACATGTAAAACTTAATTGTTTAATATTTAAGGATATATTTATATGGAAAAGTTATAAAGGAAAAGTGATAAAAATTAGGAAGGAGGAGAAAGGAGATCTGATAGGACTGAGAAGGAATACACAGTGAACTTCAAAGGTAATGATAATTTTTGTGTTTTTTAGAAAAACTCTGGTGGGTATACAGGTCTTTGTTTTATCATTAGTCTTTGTAACTTATAAGTATTTTATAAATGTTCTTTTATACATATTATAAATGTGTAAAGTATATTTATAACATTTTATATAATATTTAGTATTTATATATGTAGCAATCTAATTTTAATAATGAGATTTAGGGACACATGGGTGGCTCAGCAGTTGGGCATCTGCCTTCAGCTCAGGGCATGATCCTGGAATGCCTGGAATGAGTCCCACATCAGGCTCTCTGCACAGAATCTGTTTCTCCCTCTGCCTGTCTCTCTGCATCTCTCTCTGTCTCTCTCATGAATAAATAAAATCTTTTTTAAAAATGAGATTTTAGTGAGAAATAACAAAATTGTATTTTTTAAAGTTCAAATTGTGTGAAACAACAAATGAAATTATTTTGAAGTCTGTACCTTCTCTGAACTGACAGAACATTTTTGAACTTTATCAATGCAACAAAAGTCCTTCTTTTAAAAAAAAAAATATTTATTTAAGAGACAGAGAGAGAGAGGCAGAGACACAGGCAGAGGGAGAAGCAGGCTCCATGCAGGGAGCCCGACGTGGAACTCGATCCTGGGTCTCCAGGATCATGCCCTGGGCAGAAGGCAGTGCCAAACTGCTGAGCCACCCGGGCTGCCCCATAAAAGTCCTTCTTCTTCTTCTTTTTTTTTTTTTTTTTACAAAAGTCCTTCTTAGTCTAAAATTCAACTCTTTGAACATGAAGGTATGTTTATCAACATTCAAAAGCCAACTTGTATAGAAAATTCTACAATATTCTCACAAAGAAAATTTGTATTTCGGAAGTCTTCCCTTAACCATGTGACCTACCAATGCTCTTCCTGACTGCATCTGCTTTAGGAAATTAGAAGTGAAGCAGTACACGCTCGCTAGAAATTACTCTGCATCTGTCTTAACAGTCCCACTATTCTCAAGACCTTTTCTTTCTCTCTTTCATACTGATCTATTATTACTGCCAATAGTACACATAGAAAAATGCACTGTAACAAACTACAATGGCCATCTCAATGGCTGTGATGTAGAATTTTAGAGTACTTCAAAATTACTCTAGACACTGACATTTCTTCTCTGTACAAAGTGTATAAACAATGTGGACAAATAATTAGGATTCACTAGCAAGTCACCTCTTTTTTCCTGGAGGAAGACAGTGGAATCAGCTACATAAACAGGTCCACTTTTTTTTTTATAAAGATTTTATTTATTTATTTATGAAAGACACCACAGAGAGAGAGGCAGAGACATAGGCAGAGGGAGAAGCAGACTCCATGCAGGGAGCCCAATGCAGGACTCGATCCCAGGACCCTCAGATCACAACCTGAGCCAAAGGTAGATGCTCAACCACTGAGCCACCCAGGTGCCCTAAACAGGTCCAGTTTTTATGGCTGTTTAGGGTGCGTTTATGTACGTTGCCTGCTGTATTTTAGGGGCCTGGAGTAGATGAAAAGAAATAAGGTAAAGGGCATTTGATGATGGGAAGAGCACTGGGCTGAGCAGACAAACTGGAGCTCCCTTCTGTGAGTTCCACTATCTGTGAACCTTTGGCCAAGAGAGTTGTCTTTTCTGACTCAAGTTCCTCACTTGGGCAAGAGGGATTCATTGCTAAGGTCCCAAACAGTCCCCTAGGCTCTTCCGTCTCCTCCTTTGTTTCTGTATTTGCTTTCTTCTTCTTTAAGTGGAATCTTTAGGTCCCATACTTACGGATGTCATTGATCCACTCGATAAGCATTCATGGAGTGCCTATGTTATGAAGGCCCTGTTCTGAGTGCTGAGTGAGAGCAGTGGACAGGACAGTCAGGAGCCCTGTGCTCATGGAGCTTAGTTTACCCAAGTGGGAGAGATGGACAATAAACAAGTTTTAAAAAAGTAAAATATGTCAAACATTAAAATATGTCAGATAGTGATTAACTGCTAAAGAAACAGAACAAAGTGGAGGAAAAGTGGTAAAAATTTTAAACAATGTGACCAGGAAGTCATCCCTGAGGTGGTGGCCAAAGGTTTGAATAAAGTGAGGGAACCTTCTGCGCAGTTGCCTGGGGGCAAACAGTCTTGGCAGAGGAAAGGTAGGTGAAGAGATCTTGGTGTCTGCACCCGACGCAGCTGAAGAAAAGTAACAAGAACAATAGACTTGATTTATACTCTAAAAGGATCATGTTAACTGGTAAATGAATCGCATTTAGGGGAAGACAAGAGATGACAAAAGCGTTGGTCAGGATGGGGTGGTGGAAGTAGTAGAAGGGGAAGCAAGGACAACACACTGTTCTGCTAGAATCCATAAAAACAAGTCCTTTCTAGCACAAGTGCTGAAGTACAGAGAAACGTCCACATAAGATCATTCTAGGAAGATGTGTAATTCTCTTTCCAGAAGATCACAGGTACACTGCATTCTATGGTGCTTTGTTTTATTATGCATTGCAGATACTGTGGGGTTTTTTTTTTTAAACTGATTGAACATTTGTGGCAACCCTGCATCAAGCAAATCTATTGGTGCCATTTTCCAATAGCATTTGCTCACTTGCTATGTCTGTGTCACTTTTTAATAATCCTTACAATATTTCAAACTTTTATATTATGACTGTATTTCATTATTACTGTTTTATTGTGACCTGGGATCAGTGGTTTAACGCCTCCTTCGGCCCAAGCCCTGATCATGGAGACCCAGGATGGAGTCCCACGTGGGGCTCCCTGCATGGAGCCTGCCTGTGTCTCTGCCTCTCTCTCTCTCTCTCCTGATTAAATAAAATCTTAAAAAAAAAAAAAAAAAAAAAGCTCTAATGATGATTAGCATTTTAAAGCAATATAGTATTCTTATTTATATTTTTTCATAATTTATTTTTATTAATCTCTACACCCAACATGGAGCTCAAAATTGCAACCCTGAAATCAAGAGTCATACTTTCTCTGAGCCAGCCAGGCCCCCCCAGCAATATAGTATTTTTGACTCATTTTATTGCAACATAGGCTTTCTTGCTGAGGTCTGGAACCAAACTCACAGTATCTCCAAGGTGTGCACACATATCTATTGATAATAATGTAACTGCCACTAAGGGATGGGATGTGTATACTTTAGTGATGGTGAATTTTATGTATCAACTTGGCTAGGCTACAGTATCCAGATTTTTGGCCAAACATTATTCTAGATGTTTCTATGAAGATATTTTTTAGATTAAAATTTAAATCAGCAGACTTGGAGTAAAGCAGATTACTCCCCCTAACATGGGTGGGCATAATTCAATTAAACGAAGAAAAAGGAATTCCCAAGTAAGAAGGAATCCTCCAAGTACATGGTCTTTGGACTTGAACTCCAAGTCTTCCCAGGCCTACCATGCATATTTTGGACTTGCCTCCTCTCTCTCTCTCTCTCTCTCTCTCCCCCCCCCCATATACAGAGAAATGCTAATTAAAACACTAAGGCACCTTATTATCTGATCATACACCTCATGAATATGATCATTACTACGACCACTACCTTCACATTAAAAGAAAAATAATAGCTGTAAACTTCTTTTCACCAGCTAAAGTTAAATAATTTTGAAAACTGTAACTACTGCTAACAAGAATGCAAAGCAGTATTCTAATACGTGACAAAGGGCATTGTAAAAAGACAGGAAATAACTAGTAACACATACTAAGCCATAAAATTATTGATGGTCTTCATTACACTTTGAATGAAATATATCTTATACATTTTTGAAAATATCCATGTTTGAAAAAAATTCAAAATATCAAAAAAGCAAAACCATAAAGTTGTTCATTAGAACACCATTCATAATGGCAAAAATGAGGGGTCACTTAAATACCTAACAACTGGGATTCATAGACAATAAAATATGTCATATCCATTCACCAGAATGTTAAACACAGCTCCACTAAAATGATGCTGATAAATATATTCTAGCAATATGGAAAATGATTAGTAGAATCTTAAGTGAAAAAAAATCAAGATACAAAATTATGACTCCATTTCCTTAGAAATGCGTACTTGAAAAAACTTAATGGACAAAGTTATAAGGAAAACCGACAGGAAAAGCATCTTAAATAATATGTTTCTTATTTTTTATTATTAAAAAACAGGCAGAAAACCTCTAATTGAAAAAAAAGCACTTAAAATAACAACATACAAATAATTTTTAAAAACCTATTTTCTCTCTAATGAGAAATAGCTAAAATTATTCTATCATGGAAACCTCTTGAACATTAAGAATGCATTTATTAAACAAAAACATCTCATTTAATAGCAAAGTAAAACCTTGATGAAGACAAGTTCAAATACATGCGTTAAAGCTAGTTGAACACTTTTATTCCCCCTCTGTAAATTTAGTGAATATACAAAATAATAATCCCGTCATGCTTACCACTGTACCAAGAAACTGAATGCTCATGTTTCCACCCGCTTCTCGAGAAAGACACTGGGGAAAAAAAAGAAGTATAAAATGAATTCATATCCACACAAAAATGTGTACATGAATGTTCATAGCAGTATTATTAATAGTCAAATAACCTAAATGTCCATCAAGTGGTACATGGATAAACAAAATATGGTATGCTTATATGATGCAATATTATTTGGCTATTAAAAGGAATGCAGTACTGACATAGAAGGTCATCACATAGGACCACATATTATACGATTCTATTTAACATGAAATGTCCAGAATGGGCAAATTTACAGAGATAGGAAGTAGATTAGTACAGTTTGGCTGTTCTTTACAGAAGACTCACAGCTGCCCTGGAGACTTCCTGGTTGTCACAATTTCTTGGGCTAGCACAGATTGCCTAAAAATCCACCAAATGTCACATCTTTTCATTAGTGTAGATTACATTATTCCACTGGTCAAGGAATGTATTGAAAAAAATTTTTGATTCCCCAAGAAATTAGGGTGGGGGGAATGAAACTTGGAGCTTCATGGACCTGTCAACAACTAGGAATGAAAGTAATGAAAATATACATAAACTCTGGTTGTCCTACTGAATAAAGAAACATGCGGGATGCCTGGGTGGCTCAGCAATTGAGTATCTGCCTTCAGCTCAGGGTGTGATCCCGCAGTCCAGGGAACAAGTCCCACATTGGGCTCCCTGCATGGAGCCTGTTTCTTCCTCTGCCTGTGTCTCTGTCTCTCTCTCTTTCTCTCTGTGTGTCTCATGAATAAATAAATAAAATCTTAAAAAAAAAAAAGAAACAAACAAACATGCTCCTAACTCTAGAGCAGGATGCTAAGGGGCAGAGATTGCCAATGCCAAGTCTGGAACAGTTGGAAAGGGTAGCAGATTCCAGAGGTACATTAGATAAAGTTGTCCAGGAAAGAGAAGATGCCTTAAGGCTTCTTCAGACTGCTCAAGAAAAAGCTAGACCTCATGCTTGGATAAGAGACATCTTTGAAAGATCCATCTGGCACAAGTTCAAGAAATGGCTACACCTTGGTATCTAAGTAACAGTTACAAGAAATGATTCCTTGCCATGCCTTACATGGGGCATTTTGTCAGACTGAGACTAGAGAAGCAAGCCCACATTAAAGCCAATAAGAAAAGTTTAGGGGAAAAAGTAAGAAAAATTTCTTCAGAAAGAGTTTCCACATCTTTCTGAAAGTCAAGTCTTATCTAGTAAGTCTGAACTCTTAACTTTCTATTTTGTTCTTCTTGGATAACAGTCTATATACAAAAGTAAATATATGTTAAGTGGTTTCGGAAAGAACTTGTGACAATTTACTTATCGATTTGGTCCAAGTGTTAATGTCATGCTAATTCTGGAGGTGGTTGTGCTTCTACCAAACTTTGAAAAAAATCAAGTATATAAAGCACAAATCAAACTCCTTTTAGAAAGGAAAGAAGGGAGGGGAGAGGGAGGGAAAAGAGAAGAAAGATAAGTGAGGACGGGAAGAAGAAAAGGTGGCTGCCAAGGGAGCATTGCTGGGAGGAAATGAGAAATGACTGCTAATTAGTATGGGGTTTCAAATTTTTGTGTTAGTGAAAATGTTCTACGAGTGATTGTGGTGATGACTGAACAACTCTGTGAAGAGACTAAAAAATGCTGACTTGTGCATTCTGGGTGAACTATGATGTGTGAATTCTATCTCAATAAACCTGTCATATAATGCTAGCATTTGTTTAAAATAACAAGAGGGACAACACAATCCTTCTATGTCCAGAGGGCAGTGAAAAGAGACATAGCCCCTATGTTATGCATGTATTTGTAAATAAAGTAAGTTCAGAGTAATACAATATGATTTATGCATATCTTGTTTTAATTTTAGTTTGCAAGAAATGGATAACTAAATAGTTCATTGGAAGTAAATTATACTTTTTTTCCAGAAAATTCTCACCTGTAAAATTGCTTTATTTATTCCTAACCTGTTCTTCAAAATTCTTTCTTGTGTTCCTCAGAAAAGGCCCAATGACTTCAAAGATTCCACAAAAAATAAAGCAGTTCTAACTAAGTAGCTATATGGTTTGTTTGTTTGTTTTTTAAGTTCCCAGATGTAACTCTGGAGGGAGCAGTAGCCTGCACTCAACTGCATGCCATGAGCTATCACAGATATATTCTTATTTTGTTCCTTTTTTAAAAAGTGTAGGTTGGGGCACCCGGATGGCTCATTGGTTGAGTGTCTGCCTTTGGCTCAGGTCGTGATCCCGAGGTCCTGGGATCAAGTCCCGAATGAGGCTCCCTGCAGGGAGCCTGCTTCTTCCTCTGCCTATGTCTCTGCCTCTCATGAATAAATAAAATCTTTTAAAAAATTAAAATATTAAAAAATAATAAAAAGTGTAGGTTTACTAACCCCAATCTTTAAGATCACTCAAATCATAGAACCCAGAGCAAATCTCCAGAATTCCAGCTAAGCCCCTGGTTCCTGATTGAGGGAAGTTATGCCAGTCAGAAGGAAAGTAGATTAATGCACAATGACAAAATGGTTAGCTCCCCCCTCCCCTGCAAATATTGCCCCCAGTGACCCAACACAATAGTAAACTGACCAGCACACTCAACATGGTGTGGTATAGTGCAGAAAACTCAAAATCAGTATTTTTATCTATTAATTTCACTTTTAAGAATTTAACCTAAGGGAAAAAGTCATGAGTAGGCAAAAACAACAAAAACAAAAGACACCCATAGCTACAAAAATGACATCACAGTTGCAGTTTACAGATTCTAAAATCTTCAAGCAGGTTAAATGGTTAAAGTGGTTAAATAAATTATGGTATAATCCATGCATCCATTAAAAAATTTGAGACATTAAAAATGTTTATAGTATATTTCTAAGTGCAAAAATAAAGAACAAAACAATAGGTCGGGAAGATATCATGTTAAAAACTTGTATATGTTAAAGATAAAATTCTAGCATAAATAATGCACATAAAACAGTTAACTATTATTTCTGGGTGGAAGATATTAGTTGGCTTTTTTTTTTTTTGGCTTACCTATTATTCCTATTCTTCCAAATGTACATATATAATTTCATAAAGGCAAAAAGAGAAATGGTACAGAATGGAACAAAATCAATTATCTCCCTCAATGTCCTAAGGGATTAAGAACTAAGTCTTGAATCCTGGGTTCTGACACTGGCACTTCTACTTTGGTCATCCATCCATCAATCCATCCATACATCCAACCATCCATCTATCCATTCATCTGTCCATTAGCTATATTGAGTTGAGCACTGCTAGCTGAGTTAAAATTCACCCTCTGGGAGACTGAAGGAAAAAAGAGAATTCTACAATAAATTATAGGGGCATCTGGCTGGCTTAATCAGTAGAACATGGGACTCTTGATCTGGGACTGTGAGTTCAAGCCCCACATTGGGGATAGTGATTGCATTAAAAAAGGAAACAAAATAAATTATAATTCAATATGATAAATCCATAGTACAAAACATACAAAGTATTAAAGGATGAGAGGCAAACCAGCTAAATGCCCAGAAAGGTCAAGGAAGATTTGCAGATACACATTAGAGCTGGGGATTAAAAAATTAGCAGGCATTCTCCAAAAAGGAAATAAATGAAACACTTTGGTTGGATGGGACAGTGTGCATGAATTTCAGATTAAGAAAAAGCCTGGTGATTTTAAGGTGTGGTGAATGGTTTCATACGGCCAGAGATAGGTTTGGCTGCTGGAGTAAAGGGGCATGAAAGGAAAACCAAGAAGGAATTACAGAGCCAGGTCCCATCTTGCAGAGTTCATACTTTACAAAGTATTACCATTTAAAAATTGGGGAGTAACGTGGTTGCTTAAGAAAGATTGAAGTCTAAAAAAAAAAAGAAAGAAAGATTGAAGTCTGATGTAAGGTTGAGGATAAACAGGAATGAGGGAGGAGGTGGGCGGGGAGCCCAAGAAAAATGCAGCAGGTAGCAATCACTCAAGTAAGGAGGACTCAAAGGCTAGAAGTAAACCCAAAAGTAGAGCTAAGCCTGTTTCATTCCCAGAAACTTATAATTTGGAGGGCAAACAGATCTCAAAATCTACATTTTGTTTTACTTATGAGGAATAAACGTGCAGGGATATAAAAGTAATTTGCCTACACTACAGTAGAAGAATAAGAATTCCAATTCAAGCAGTTGTGCAGGGTTGGGCTATCTCTACTGTGTAGGATGGAATATCTCTACAATAAGGACTAGGTCATCACTTAGGACAAGGACCATTTCTTGCACTTCCTCCTTAATCCCAACAGCATGCGTATCAGTGCCACAAAATGGAAATGAAAAAAATCAATTTTCACCAAGAATTCTGAAGCTTTTCCATACCAAGAAAGACAAGAGTGACCTACATATCTCTCTCAATCTTCAACTATCTAGCCGAAGTTTTAGCTGGGCAGAGCTGGAGGTGTAGCTGTCAAAAAATTAGGGAAAGGAATGCTATAGAATTATGTAGACTGAGGATAGGCAGTTCAATGATATGCTGTAATTCTAGGAGTAGTGAGGAAAATACTCAGTGAAAGCATCGCCATTCCTACAAACCCAAGCCTCAGCAGTTAAATTTTCTCTCCTCAAAAGCCTGAGGCAGAGATCCAGAATCCAGTCTATATTTACCAGCACAAAGTGAGCACAACTGACCACCTGTGTCATGCAGCAACACACTTAATCCTAACAGCTGTGAAGAAAGAGAAATTTTCTGATTGAAAAGTGTAGCTACTAGATTCTGGGAAGATGGCAGTGGTGGCATGGTTTCTGAATCTTCCACAGAAACACTGAAGAGACCCAGCAGCAATAAACATCCCTAGCACCCCAGATGTTATCTACAAATACCATTTCCCACTCCAAGAAATCAAGGCTTCTCAGCAGAATGGCTGATCCCGGGGTTTGGGGGCAGAGATAAGGCTGCTACATCTCATCACATCAGAAAGCAAGGGAGCTATCAAAGATTGGGGCAAGTTACAAAGACTCAGGGCTCAGGAAATTCCCTGGCCAAAGCTGGCAAAATCTGACCATGAGTAAGGATTATAACTGCAATGGATTAAAGCAGACCAACTATGTTTGAAGCCATGAGTTCAAAATGGATACCAGAAACAAAATAACAGTCTAATTTAGTCACTTTTGAAGAATGACAGGGAACCAACTCTTCGGGACTGGAAAGTAAAGGGAAAAGATCCAGCATTTATCTTACGTCTTTTCTATGAATGCTGTAGTCCTGGATAACCCAAGAAACAGTTGAGATACAGTTTCTCTTTAAAGAATCAATCCTGGTAATAAATGAAAAAAAGAAAAAAAAAAAAAAAAAGACAACATTGAGACATCAGCATTTTGTAAACCTTAAGGAATTTATTGACCGAAGCTTGAGTATCAATGTAGAGGTGACCAGACCTCTGTATGAGGTGTGCCACACCATTTTATGACCCAATCTTGCCAAAGATAATGGCATTGGAATCTGATTACATCTCTGGAGCCAAATATCAATTTATAGAAAACAAAGGAGGGAAGACATGTAAAACCACACCACTGAGAAGCAATCAGCTCAGTTCTGACAATGGAAAACTGTACAGGACAAACAGTCCTGTTCCTTGAACAAAAAAAATGCAAAAAATAATTTTAAAAAATTCTATAGACATGTCCCTCTAGCTACTGTTCCCTTTGTCCTTTACAGCCAAACTCTGTAAAAAGCTCTTTCTCTTCATGGTCTCTACCTTGTCCCTTTCCATTCTCCTCTGAACCTGCTCCCATGTGTTTTTTTCCCCACTGTTCATCTGCAGTCCTTCATCAAGATCACCCACGGTTTCCATGTTGCCTTACCTATCGATAAGTTGGCTTTGTCCTCATCCAGCAATGCTATGAACTGTCAATTATTCTCTCTCCCAAATACAATTCTTTCATGGACTTCAAGTTTTCTCCTACCTCCCTGAAAGCTCCTTCTTAGCCTCATGCAATTTCCACCTGCAGGAGGTCCCCAGGGCCCAGACCTAGGCTCTCTTCTCTTTTCCATCTACTTTCTTTTCTTTTTTTTTTTTTTTTTTAAAGCAAAGGGCTTTCTTTTTTTTTTTTTTTTAATTTTTATTTATTTACTTATGATAGTCACAGAGAGAGAGAGAGAGAGGCAGAGACACAGGCAGAGGGAGAAGCAGGCTCCATGCATCGGGAGCCTGATATGGGATTCGATCCCGGGTCTCCAGGATCGCGCCCTGGGCCAAAGGCAGGCGCCAAACCGCTGCGCCACCCAGGGATCCCTTCCATCTACTTTCTTTCCCTGTGTCATCTCATTGACATCCATGCTCCCCTACAGTTCCAATCCCCATCTTAAAATAAATCAACTTTAATGAAATATAACTTATGTACAGAAGACTACATTCCATTTAAAGTATAGAATTCAATGACTTTCGACAACTATAAGAAACCACCACCACAGTCAACACACAGAACATTCCCACCACCTCCAAAATGTTCTTCCTGCCCTTTCACAGTCCAACCTTGGTCCTTACCTCTAGGCAATCACTGATCTGCTGTCTAATAAACGAGTTCATTTTATTCACCAAATGGATATTGTTTCAACACCATTTAAGAGAATTTCACATTAAAATTTCTTAGCATCTTTGCCAATAATCAACTGATCACCTGTAACTGGATCTATGTCTATACTTTATTCTCTTCTATCTATCTATCTACCCATATCATACTGTCCTGATACTGCTGTTTCATAATTAATCTTGAAATCAAGTTATATATTTCTTCCAACTTTGTGTTTCTTTTTAAAAATTGTTTTGGCTCCTACGACTTTTCAACTAACAGTTTTTTTGGTGATAAGCAATATAATAAAATTTACCGTTTTAACCATTCATAGGTACACAGTTCAGCGTATTAAATATATTTATGATGATGAGAAACAGATCATCATAACTTTCTCATCCTGCAAATCTGAAATTCTACACCCACTGAACAACAACTTCCCCTTCCCTCCCTCCCCATAGACCCTGGTAACCACCATTCTACTTTCTGTTTCAATGAACCTGATGGCTTTAGGTGCCTCAAATAAGTGGGTGTATATAGTATTTGTCTGATTTACTTCACTTAGCATAATGTCCTCATGGTTTAACCATGTTGTAGCATGTGACAGGATTTCTTTCCTTTTTACAGCTGAATACTACTCCAGTGTATGCATATACCACATTTTGTTTATCCATTCATCTGTCGGTGGACATTTTGGTTGCTTCTACCTCCTGGCTATTCTAAATAATGCTGCAATGAACTGGGGTGTTCAAATACCCCCTTTAAGACCCTGCTTTCAGGAAGCCTAGATAGCTCGGCGGTTGAGCATCTTCCTTTGGCCCAGGGTATGATCCTGGAGTCACGGGATCAAGTCCCACATCGGGCTCCCTGCATAGAGCCTGCTTCTCTCTCTGCCCGTGTCTCTGCCTCTCTCTCTCTCTGTCTCTAATGAATAAATAAAGAAAATCTTCAAAAAAAAAAAAAAGACCCTGTTTTCAATTCTTTCAGATATATATCTAGAAGTGAGACTGCTGGACCATTTAGTAGTACTATTTTTAATTTTTTGAAGAACTCTCCTACTGTTTTCCATACAAGCTGTGCCATTTTACCATTTTGCCAACAGTGCACAAGGATTCCAATTTCTTTATATTCTCACCAACACTTGTTATTTTCTGTTGGCCTTTTTTGGGGGTAGTAGCCATCCTAATGTGAGATGACATCTCATTGTCAGTTTCATTTATATTTTTATGATGATGAGTGATGTTTAGCAAATTTCCCTATGTTTATTGTTTGTTTGTATATAATCATTAGAGAAATGTCTATTTAAGTCCTTTGATCATTTTCAAGTCAGGTTAGTTTTTGGGGTAACTGGGTTACTCAGTCAGTTAAGCATTTGACTCTTGATTTCAGCTCAGGTCAGATCTCAGGGTTCTGGGATTGAGCCCCAAACTGAGGCTCCTTGATCACCAGAGAGTCTGCTGGGTATTCACTCTCTCTCCCTTTCCTTCTGACCTTCCACCCTCCCCACTCACACATTCTCTCTCTAAAATAAATAAATAAATCTTTTTTTTTTTAAGGTTTTATTTATTCATTTGAGGGGGAGAGAAAGAGCATGAACAGTGGGGGAGAGACAGAGGGAAAAGGAGAAGCAGACTCCCTGCTGTGCAGAGAGCCTGACAAGAGGCCCGATGTCAGGACCCCAAGATTATGACCTAAGCTAAAGGCAGACACCCATCTGAGCCACCCACGTGCCCCTAATTAAATAAATCTAAATAAATAAATAAATAAGGTTCATCTTCTTGTTAAGTGCTAATTCTTTATACATTCTAGATATTAACCCCTTATCAAATATATGATTTGCAAATATTTTCTCCCATTCACTCTATTGTTTGTGTCCTTTGATGTACAGACATTTTTAAGTTTGATGTAATCCTATTTATGTTTGACTTTGTTGCCTATGACTCTGGTGTTATATCTAAGAAATCTTTCTTAAGTCTAGTGTCATGAAGCTTTTGGTCTCCATTATCTTCTTTAGGTCTTTAATCCACTTGAGTTAATTTTTGTGTATAGCATAAGATCTTTTGTATGTGGCAGACCCATGCTTTGAGAGAAAATCTAAAGGCTCATGACTATGGGATTTATGTTTTCAATTCCCATTTGTCCTATGAGTTCAAAGTCAAAAAGAATTATTGATTTGCCTCTCCAAACCTGTTCCACCTAACTCCTATCTCAGCAAATACTGCTCTCCTTCACTCAGTTGCTTACCCTTCACTCTTTAACTTCTTTCACACCTGGTATCTGATCTGTCGATTTTTCCTGCCATTTTGCCCAAATATATGTCAAATTATTTTGCCATCTTCACCACTACCACCTTCGTCTAAGCCAAGGCTTGGCAAACTCTTTCTGTAAAGGGCCATATAGTAAACATTTTAGACTTTGTGAGGCAAAATTGAGAATATTATGTAGCTAGTTACGGAACAAGAGAGAAAACAGATTTTCACAATATTTTGGGGCAATATTCATGATATAATGCCTAAGCACAATTTTTTGATAATACTGCAGTAAGGAAAATGGAATTCTCTTATCTAGGGATAAAATTGTTTTAATTGGGGCTCAAAGTTAGTGTTCTCTATCATCAAAATCAATGGCAAATATGTATCCATTAATGCTGATCTGCAATGAGATTTTACCTATTTCATCTTTTTAAAACAAGATTTTATTTACTTGACAGAGAGAGGGAGAAAAAGCACAAGCAAGGGAAAGTGGCAGAGGGAAAGGGAGAAGCATGCTCCGTGCTGAGCAAGGAGCCCAACGTGGGGCTCAATCCCAGGACCCAAGGATCATAACCTGAGCCGAAGGTAGACGCTTAACTGAATGAGCCATCCAGATATCCCACTATTTCATCTTTGATAATACCTTTTCCCACAGATAGTTACTGCCAAATACTGATGACAATCCATAGACACAGGATTTTACTTAAGCATATTCATTGTTTGGAAGGCATTTATAGAATTTTGTTAGATTACTCTCCTGGTATTTGCCTTTAGCCTAACATTACATTGTTGTTTGATCACTTCCAATTTTAGGCTAGGTGGAAGATCCTCAATTGTACAGTGAAATGGATTTTAAAATATGGAAATTTCCTTTGCTTTTGCATTGAGGTTTGAAAAAATGCTGCTGAAACTATAGTTCACTTCTTGTTTTAATCTTTTGACAGCCTGGGAAGTATAAAAAGCAGCTTGACATTAGTTGTGATTCAAACATTAATTGTTGTCAAAATGTTACTACCACAGTATAAATTTTGCATGTAAGCACTGTTTTGTCTTGCAATTTTAGGCTGAATTTGTTGATAAACATCAAATCTGCAGCATAAGCTAATTCTCCTCACAGCTATTCAATGTTGGAAAACACTGGCTGAGAGTGGTTCTTCTTGTTCGGAAAAATTTAAATATTCGTTCTGAGCTCAAAATAAATCACAATAAACTTTACTACTACTAAGCCACTGAATTTCTGTGTGATAGGGAAAACTGGGGTATTAAGGTTCCATTTAACAAAAATTCCAAAAGTACTCATAGCAAATAAAAACAAATCAATGTAGTTGTATTCCAGTAAAGCTGTATTTATGGACACTGAAATCTAAATCTCACATACTTTCCATGTGTCATGAAATTCTATTCTACTTTTAATTTTTTCCAACCATTTAAAAATGTGATAACCACTCAACTTGTGAGCCATCCAAACACAGGCCCTTGACTAGACTTGGCCTATTCCTGGCCTCAGCCATCAGCAACTCTCAGCTATACAACTACAATGATTGTATAAATGGCTCCCTTATTTCCGCCACTAGTCCCCTGTGGTCCAACCTCCTCACAGCAGTGCTTTTAAATCATATCCTATCATTCTATTCAAAACCCCTCAAAAGCTCCACAGTGGGAATTGAATAAAACCCAAACTTTGGCCTACCAAGATTCTGTACAATCTAATCCCTGCCTATCTTCTTCTACTCTCCTAAGCTATACTCAAGACACTGGCCTTCCCTCAGACCTCTACACAAACCAAGGCAGTTCCTGTCTCAGAGCCTTTGCACTTGCCATTCCTGCGACTTGGGACTTTCACCCTCTAAATTTTCGCATGGCTGCCCCCTTCTCCTTACAGGTCTCAACTCTATGTTAGCTATTCAGAAACAACTTTCTAGCCACTCTAGCTAAAATCGCCTCCTACAGGTACTTTCTGTGAGTTATACTGTTTTATAGCCTTTATTAACCTTCTTCGTACTCAAATTACCTTACTTATGTGCTTACATTTGATATCTACATCTCTGTTGTAAATGTTGTACATGTTGTGAGGGGGAGGGGGATATCAAAGCAAGGAGGAGAAGTGGGAGGAAGAGAAAGACAGAAGTGCCCAAACCTGACACAGCTCAGCAGTAAGGACTGACATAAAAAAAATAGGGAAATAAAATTTCATTCAAACTGGAATTTACCTCTATACAAAAAACAGGAATATACAATTTTCCCACAGTTTATGATTAAGACAATTAGGTTTTAGAATTCACAAAGAACAAAGTATCAGAGCTTACAAAGAGTCTGAGACATGCCAAAACAAATAGGAACTGACCATTTGATAAGCTAGTAACAGAAAGTAAAATAAAATAAAAATTAAGACTTTTATTTTCATGAAATGTATCCCAGCCTTATTAAAATATTTTCTCCAAGTGTTTTTTACACCATTTCCTATTTTGAGTGGCACTTCAGAGCTAGATAAAAACTTTCTTCTGTCCTTATTTTGATACTCTGCTCCAACATGCACAAAATATATACCTTTTTTTTTTCTGTAAAGAAAAGTATATTCAAGAAGTAAGGCTTTGATGATTGAAACGACTTCAACATTTGTGAGAATCAAGTTCATACAAAATTAGGAAAGGCTGTTCACTCAAAAAAAGTAGGACATCCACAAAATAATAAATGCTCCAAAAATATCTTTCTGGGACAATAAAATCATAGGCAATTTAACCTTTAAAAGTAATCTCACTGAAAAGTCAGAGGAAGAAATAGTAATAGTTTTCTTTTTCCCCTCACTGATTTCCAACATGATAATGTGTTGTAAAGGCCATTACTACAGGATTTGTCTTATCACTCTCCAACGTAGCTCCTTGTATTCTTTTCCACGTTTACTACAATCAGTGTTTATACTATTCAAAATTCTCTTCTGGCAGCTACTAAGATATAATTTTCTAGTAAACAGTAGAGGATAAAAAAAATATGTGGGGGGAGGAGCAGGGGAGACGCAGAATGACATTTTCCCATTACAGTAAATTTTTAAAAGCAACTCCAAATCATAAAACCAATGCCACTAGAGACAAGAAAACTGCTAAGCTTCTGGGACTCCATTACAAAAGCAGGTAGATGTGTCAAAATTAATATTTCAAATTATAGTTGTAAATACATCCCAGCTGTTAAATTGTGATTAAATTTTTCAAAGCATAGTTAAAGGAGTTATTTCTGTTCTCCTGGTGGGCTTGTTTCTAAGATGTGTAACTGTAATTGATGTTTTCAGGAATGTGAAAAGGAGATGGTTAATAATTACTCTCTCATTTCCCATTTCTTTGGGAAAAAATACCAAACCCCACTTACTAAGTTATATATTTATATATCCTATACATCCTAAATAAATGGTTTCATATTACATTTGATAACTCTAGGGTAATCACATGCATATAGTACAAAATAACAACTAATTACTTCTAAGGGGATGAGGAGAAACAGCTGAAAACAGGGAAAACATTTATTTTGGGACTAAAAACAGAAGATAATCACTTCCAAAAAAAAAAAAGAAGATGAACACTTCCCAAATCCACTTTTTTTTTTGGCACTGGCAAAGAATAAGGAAACACATAAGTTACTCCATTTAATTTTTGAATTAAAATATAATTAAAACATTTACTTTAGCACCTATACACATTTATTAGGATTATAACAAAAGTTGGTTCCCAGAAGTTGTGAGAGTTACTTTCATCTAAAAAACTAAAAAAAAAAAAAAAAAAAAAAAAAAAAACCTAAAAAAAAGGAAATAACTTATTTTTTAACTTCCCTTACTCAAGAGGTATAAGAATCAATTCATTTTCTTCAAAAAGAGAAAAATAGGTTTAAAATTTAAAAATTATTCACTCTATACAGATAAGCATTTGCAAACATATCACAGTTAATCCACAAACACCATTACATATCTTCTATCATATTTATGTGTTTATATATAATATTCTATATTATACCAGCCCACTGAGAATTTTAAGTTATCATGTTATATAATCTACTTAACATTGCAATCAATTCACAAATAATCCATTTAATCTGGGATTCTGTAGTAAATAACATGACATTCATGTGAGACTATTCCAAATGTGTCTGCTTTAACATAGAAAATTAGTTCCACATAGTTGAGTATCAATAACCCATTCAATGTAGAATGCCCTGGTACCGCAGTCAGCTTTGTACTGTTACTTATCATAAATTTATCTTCTCCTGAAAATATTTAACCAAGAATATGAGAAATAAAAAGAAAAAAAGCCTTCAAAGGTACATCATGAATGGCTTCACATCACATAAATGCAGAGATTGTTAGACCTTAGCAGGATCTCAAGATATTTTCAAAAGTATTTAGCTACTCTTCAGGCCTGTAGACAACCTGCTGTGAGCAGGTGGATAGAAGAAATCATGCCACACAAAGAAACAGGCCAATAGCAGTTAGTCGGCAGCTCTGCTTCCAAATGTTCAAACTACGTGACTACACAAAATCAAAATCTAGTATGTAAAATGCTAACAAGAAACAACACATTAAATCCCAGCAGACAAATTACACTGTAAGAAATGGAAGACTATTTGAGTTGTTCAAAGTAAAACTGAAGAGCCTCTTTCAAGGTAAAAAAAAGAATGCTTCACAGGAATAGAGTGTAGTCAAAAAAAAAAAAAAAGGAATAGAGTGTAGTCACAGAAATTAAAAAGAAAAAGAAAGTTCTATTTGTTTCATGCTAGATAGGTGCTAGGGTGTATGAAGACATACAGTAAGCTCTACATGTACAGAACACAGAAAATCATTTGATCCAATACTTAACTATATGCTGTAGGATAGAAATCATTCTGTGTATTAAAAACAGTCCTAATTTTTGTTAAAGTTCTAAAATAAAATGTGAAAAGTTCATTAACTAGATGATAAATTCATCTTCTGCTGAAAAGTGAATTTAGTTCATCTACTCCTAATTTTAAATGATAAAAACCCAAACTGTTGTTGACACAGGGAAGCATGAAAAAACCAATACATTTTTCTTCTACAAGCACTCTTATTTAGGAAAGGTTTTGTTTATGAGTTAACCACTAGCCACATGTGTCTACTGGGGACTTGAAATGTGACTAGTACAATTAAGAAACTAAATTTCCCATTTTATTTAATAGTAAATAATTTAAAAATAGAAGCTGTGGAATACACTTTTCTTTACACATGATTTCATCGTTCTGGTACGACTACATTTCACATTCATCATTCTGTTGCTTGAGCTGTTATCAGTATATTCTTATATGCATGTCAGGCGTGTTGTTCCTGATACCACATTAATAATTTTTTATATTATTTTGTCTTGAAATGCTAACATTTTGAATATACGGAGTTAAACGAAATGGATTAGTGAAATTAATCTCACTTGTTTTTACCTTATTTATTTATTCATGAGAGACACACAGAGAGGAAGAGACACAGGCAGAGGGAGAAGCAGGCTCCCTGCAGAGAGCTCAATGCGGGACTGGATCCCAGGACCCCAGGATCACAACCCAAGCCAAAGGCAGACACACAACAACTGAGCCATTCAGGTGCCCCTTGCTTTTACCTTCTTAATGTGGCTACTCAGAAACGTAAAACTGTGTGTATATGGTTCATTAGATTTCTATTGGACAATGCTGCTCCATTTTATCACTTTTTAATTTGGTAATTTGAAAATGAGACGATACCTTCCCACAATAGAAATGAGAAATGACTGTATATTCTCAGATTATACCACTTAGACCTACTTTTTTTTTTTTTTTTTTTAAGATTTTATTTATTTGGGGATGCCTGGGTGGCTCAGCAGTTGAGTGTCTGCCTTTGGCTCAGGGTGTGATCCTGTGGTCCTAGGGTCGAGTACTGCATCCCGGAGTCTGCTTCTTCCTCTGACTGTGTCTCTGCCTCTCTCTATCTGTGTCTCTTATGAATAAAAAATTAAAATCTAAAAAAAAAAAAAAATTTAAAATCTTAAAAAAAAAAAGAATCTGTGAATGTCAGATGTTTGGAAATTAAAGAAAATTGATAAAACAACTAAGAAGGCTGCCATATGAACATAGCTTAATTTGATGACTTCTTAGAAGAAATAAAATCTAAATCTTAAAAGTGTAGATAAGACAGATTTCTTTGTTTTGTTTTTTGTTTTGAAGATTTTATTTATTTATTTAGGTAGTTATTTAGTTATATATTTATTTATTTGAGAGAGTGCACATGTGCAGAAGAGCAAGAGCACAAGAGTGAGCACATGAGCAGGGACAGGAACAGAAGCAGATTCCACACTAAGTGGAGCCCGACAGGGCCCAATCCCACAACCTTGAGTCACAACCTGAGCTGGAACCAAGAGTCTGAACGAATGCTCAACAGATTGAACTACCCAGGTGCCCCAAGACAGATTTAATTTCTGAAATTACAAAATGCAAGAGGTCTATCCATGCATTCATCTCCTCATCCATTTGTCCAGTTACTGAGACTTTACATTTGCCAGGAATTCAGCACAACAATAATAATTAAAGGTCAAATCAAAACTGAAATTTTTGATCAATTAAAAAGTTAGTAATCTATGAAATTCATTATCCAAGTGACGGTACATGCCAAATTACCATTTATTTTTAAAGAAATTCATGGATAATATTAAGCTTATGAGGTTTACCAATGAAAACCAGGAAAATAGATAATGTGATATGACTGAATTTCATTGGATGCATAAGGAGCTAATTCCTAAAGAAAGGGTATGCTTCTTCCCCAATTATTTTATCATCTAATCAGATAAAGATGTTAATTGCTACTTTTCATGTAGTCACAGGGATTCAGTTATAAAACTAAATAGGTGTTGGGACGCCTGGGTGGCTCAGCGGTTGAGCCTCTGCCTTTGGCTCAGGGCGTGATCCTGGAGTCCTGGGATCGAGTCCCACCTCAGGCTTCCGGCATGGAGTCTGCTTCTCCTTCTGCCTATGTCTCTGACTCTCTCTGTGTCTCTCATGAATAAATAAATAAAATCTTAAAAAAAAAAAAACAAAAAACCTAAATAGGTGTTAAGTACTCACATAACCTTAGGATGCTAGACTAGCTACCTAGTAGAACATGCTAGGAACTGCAAAACTAACAATTGCCCCACCTTAAGAGAATCTCCCACCTTAAGAGAATATGAAAAATTAATCAGTGGAGGTGAGTTCTTAAGCTAAGAACCCAATACTTTGGGTTCAAGGTTGAATACTTTAAGCTAAGTGAAAGGGATTTTATAAGAATCACTTGGTTTTCCATGTATCTCCTGGTTTTGAAGGACACCTAGGTAAGATCAGCAATTGTTTTGGTGACAAAGCAGGAAGAAAAGAGTTTGATGAGGCATGCATTTATAATTATTTCTTGTGGCCCAGATATAGATCATGCAGAAGAAACTCAAGCTAGGTCATTATGAGAGATCTTGTTCAATAGGAAAACCTGGAGCGATGTGAAACGGGAGGGTAAAGGCAATTGAAAAAAAACGAGCAGACTTTAAGAGTTCTGCAGGTGAGAAATTCTCCCAAATCCACAGAAGTGTCCTTAAAGACAACAGCCAACTTTGGATGCTTGCCATGCCCCCAAAATAATGAATGACCGGTTACATTAGCCTGGGTCACCCTAGTTCTTACCATGTTCCTCCTCTCTTTACCCCAAACTTCAACTTTGGAGAGAACTCGGAATGCAAGTACGAAGTGGGAGAGTATATAAAGCAAGGGAGAAGAAAGCAACAACACTCCCATCTCCCCACAGAAATTTCTCAGTCTGAGGTGGAAGTGCTTGAGATTCTATCTCTCTCTCTCTCTCTCTCCCTCCCCCTCTGCTGCCCCTTCCCCCACTCACATGCTCTCTCTCTCTCCCAAATAAATTTTTTTTAAATCTTTTTTTTTTTTAAAGGTTCCTTCTACTTGCACTAAAAAAGTTCCATTTGTGCAGTAAAGTGGTTACATGGTAAAAAGATAAAGGAAGGCCAACTATTAGGAAGTACTCAGAATGTTTTCTTAATATCTAAATGAATTTTGTTCTATAATGAGGTACCACTTCAACCCATTAGGAATACTGTTATAAAAGAAAAAAATCACTAGAAAATAAGGAAAATGTGCAGAAATTAGAATCCTTGTGCATTGCTGGTGGGAATTTAAAATGGTACAGCTACTGTGGTAACAGTAGAGTGGTTCCTTAAAAATTAAACATAGAATTACTATATGAGCCACTAACAGAGGATCAAAATTTCACAAAATATGAAGTTTTATGAATCAATAAGAAAAAGATAAACACTCCAATAAAAAAAAAATGGGCAAAAGCCATGAAGAGGCAGTTTGCAAAAGAGAAAAAGCAGTATCAATAAATATATTTTTAAATTTTTTTTCAATAAATATATTTTTCAAATGCTCATTGTCATTACTAACCAATATATATTAAAACCACAAAGAGAGGGATCCCTGGGTGGCGCAGCGGTTTGGCGCCTGCCTTTGGCTCGGGGCACGATCCTGGAGGCCTGGGATCGAATCCCACGTCGGGCTCCCTGCATGGAGCCTGCTTCTCCCTCTGCCTGTGTATCTGCCTCTCTGTCTCTCTCTGTGTAACTATCACGAATAAATAAATAAAATCTTTAAAAAATAAATAAATAAATAAATAAAACCACAAAGAGATACCATTTAAACCCACCAGTCAGGAAAAACTTACATAGTCTGGATACCAAGAGTTATCTAGGATGTGAAGCAAAATTGTTAAAGGCACAGATTCCTGGGTTCAAATCCTGGCTCTTCCATTTATTAGCAGAATGACTTGGGCAAGCAATTTAGTATCTAGAAGGCCTCAGTTCCCCAACTGCAAAATGCAGGATAACATCAGTACATTGGATTGGTGTGGGGATTAAATACTTTAATACAAATGAAGCATATAGAATAGTCAGTGCCTGACATAGTATACAATATGTTTTGTATGTAATATGTTGTATGTAAGTATACAATAAGGTTTTCTTATTATTCATATTGTTGATACCAGCAGCACTGATAGACATATACATTGGTACAGCCACATCGGAAAAACCATTTGGCATTACTGTGTAAGATTAAGAATACATAGTCCCTATAACCAAGCTGTTCTACTGGCATATTCCTTGGAAAAACTCTTATTTCAAGAAGAAACATACAGAGAAATGTTCTGAAAACAAAATAAGTAACACAAATATCTACTTAGGGGAGAAAGAATAAATCATGGTATATTTACATGACTTAATAACATATAGCATGGAAATAAATAAAGCTACATGCATCCCCATGACCAATCTCACAAACATAATACTAGAGGAAAAGGCAACTCAGAGAAGCAAAGAGAGAGTATGGTGCCAATGACACAAAGCTCAAAGACATCAAAAACTAAACAACATATTGTTTATAGTTGCACTGTATATATAATATTCCTAAAGAAGAGGAAGTAAGGGATGCATTTAAAAATGAAATTAAAAAAAAAAAAGAAATTAAAAATTGGGATGGTAGTTACCCACCAAGGGGAGCAGGAGGAACAATTTAATTAAGCAAGAGCACAGAGAAAGTCAGGAGTATTTTTTAATCTAGATGGTAAGTAATTGGGTTTTTGCTGTATTCTTCTTTAGTTTATATACAGATTAATACATATTTGTGTATATAGAATACTTAATAATAAAAAGTTTAAATGTAGGCACAAAAATCCAGGGGAAAAAACCCAGTCATTATTACTATAAAATCACTTTAAAAACACTGTGGTCATATCCACCCCAGAGTTCTTCTTTGAAACACACAGTAGCATTTCCACAGCTATTTAGAAGTATTGAACTGAAAGTCTTGGGCAACTCAGCCCAGGAAGTCAACACAGAGAAAAGGCAGCTGGGCACCAACCCTGAAGATCTGCCTATGCTTAAGGCAGGTGGAAGAGAAAGCCACAAAGAACACTGTGAAGCTAGTATTCGTTCTCCTGTCTTTTCAAATCCCTTAACCACACAATGCTCTTGTTCTGACTGAAAAGACTGAGACAAGATGATTTCCCTCCTCTGTTTTTGAAGCTCATCCTAACTTCTCTCTCTGCATCTAGTCTCATTTTCCTTGCATCCTCTCTCTACAATGCAACTAGAACCAAACTCTTCCTAAATTCCAATGCTCTCCACACCATTTCCT
This sequence comes from Canis lupus dingo, assembly GCF_003254725.2. NCBI lineage: Eukaryota > Metazoa > Chordata > Mammalia > Carnivora > Canidae > Canis > Canis lupus. Next base: position 50,484,143 of record NC_064264.1, on the reverse strand, counting down.
TTTTGAACACTCATCCACGGGTCCCACTGGCCACGCACGGATAAGGCAGAGGCCACAGTATGTAATTAATTAGCAAGGTTTCAAATGACTTGGTTCCTACTTGCTTCACTTTTGCTCATCACACTCAGCTTATTCTCTGAAGCAATGATTCTCAAACTGTTCCCCCTGGACTAGCAGCATTGGCATGACTGGAGAACTTATTAGAAATGCACACCTAGGGCATGATCCTGGAGTCCTGGGATTGAGTCCCACGTCGGGCTCCTGGTATGGAGCCTGCTTCTCCCTCTGCCTGCGTCTCTGCCTCTCTCTCTCTCTCTCTCTCTGTCTGTCTATCATGAATAAATAAATAAGATCTCTTTAAAAAAAAAATTAAAAAAAAAAAAAGAAAAAAGAAATGTACACCTAGCCCAGACCTACTACACTGGGGTAAACTCCAGGGGTAGGTCCAGCCATCTGGGTAATTCTGAAGCATGTCAGAGTTTGAGTATCATTGGCTTAAAGCATGAAAGGTAAAATATTATTTGAAGAACTCTGAAGGAGAAAATAAGATAGTACTATGTAGCACACACTCTGGGGTTATGGTGCCAGCATTCAAATTTCTGCTCAGTTTCCTCCTAGATTTGTAATCTCAGAACAGTTGCCTAGACTGCTTCAGCAGAGTGTGATACCTAACAGCATAGGTCCCATAGCGAGCCTGCTTGGATGTAAATCCTGGTTATACCTGCTATCAGCCATGTGACCTTGAGCAAGTCACTTACTTTCTCTGAGCCTCAGGTGCTTCATTTATGAAAGCATACATTATAACACCTACTTCATACAGTTGCCATGAAGATGAAATCAATATATATATGCACTGTGCTCAGAACTATACCTGATACAGAGTAAATATTATGTATTATTTATTCTTATTATGTTATTAATTTCATGGGGACCACATTACATTTTGGAGATAAAAAATGTCACCACTGAATGCTAATGACCATAACAAGTGTATAAAGTTCACCTATTCAGGTAAAGAAAAACTTTCCTCACCTTTTTTTAGAGTAATTAAGTTTGTTTGGTTTTTATCCAGTATACCAATTATACCTCTCTGAGTTTATTTCCTTCCAATGAGATAGTATTTAACTGGAAGCAATGACCTCCTCTAAAGAGTCAGGGGGTTTGCCTTAAGGGGTCATTGATTTCAGATTAATGACTTTTTTTTTTAAAGCAAAGAACTTAACAAGAATAAAAAGGAGGGATCCCTGGGTGGTGCAGCAGTTTGGCGCCTGCCTTTGGCCCAGGGCGCGATCCTGGAGACCCGGGATCGAATCCCACATCAGGCTCCCGGTGCATGGAGCCTGCTTCTCCCTCTGCCTGTGTCTCTGCCCCTCTCTCTCTCTCTCTCTGTGACTATCATAAATAAATAAAAATTAAAAAAAAAAAAAGATTAAAAAAAAAAAGAATAAAAAGGAATTTACTGAACTGTATCCTTATGATAAAAAAAATATTTCTGGGAATTATTCTAAATACATATCCAGCATTAACATAGCTAGGAACTCTACATATGAAAGGGCCATCAAGTTACCTACCTGCAGTCATTGAGAAGGAAACTGAAAATATCCTGATATGCCGCTTTGGGGAGCAGTTCCTTCCCCTCTCTATACCCGCTCCTGGGAGGTTACTCTATGTCCCCAACCAGAACAAGTGTCACTGGCCACAGTACATTCAGTGCAGAGTACATTTAATGGAACACAAGTATTATAAACCCATGTTTTTTGAAGACACAATAAATGGATCTTAAGTAATGTGAAATTATGCACTGATATTTTTTCCAAGGATCTTAAAGTGTTTCACCTCATAGTTAGAATTTATAAGAAAATATGAGAGAATAAAATAACTGTAGCAAGCTACAAAATCAAAGTCAAAATATAAAGCTCATTCCTAAGAGTTAAGATTTCTTAGAACCATAAAGAAAATATACCCAATGGCCTAGCTTAGAAATCAATTTAGTTATCAAATATTTAGTGGAGGCTTCTATCTCTAATAGAGGTATATGTGAATCTGCTATAGAGAGTTTTTATCTGTGATTCTCTTGATTTCTCTATGCTTTAAAAATCATTTTCCTGTATAAAATTCAGTTTCCTGTGCAAAATCAAGTTAAGGAAACATAAAAATATTTTCGTGTTAAAAAAAACCCTAAAAGAATAAGTATTTAGTACTATGGGGAGAAGGTTATGATTTTTTATTTGCATGTGACCATCACATGTTACATGGTGTTCTTTGTTTTGTTTTCCCTGGAGCCCTAAACCTTAACTAAGGTGAGCTGAAGGAATTTGGGCAGAATCTCTTTCAATAGCTGTCTACTTTAAAATGGAGGTTACTGATGACAAAGAACATTCAATCAATTCTGGATTTCAAGTCATTTTCTCAATGCAAGAAATCATACTTTGGAGGGAAAATATAGGTTAAAAAATTAAGACCATTCTATTTTTAAAAGGCATCAATGTGTTCTAGCAAGTCAAGCTGAACACAGCTCGCCTTTCTGCTGATCTAATGCTACACAATCTCAATTACACAGAAAAGAAAGGTAATGAAGTCATATTTTATAACTACAAACCCAAAATGGCAACAAAAATTTTTAGCAAAGCACACAAGATACTTTATGTAGGACAAAGTATGGTAACATATACTAACTTTCCTGGATGGCCTGAAAAAAAGAAATATTGATTCCTCGGAATAAGACTTGCTTCAAGATCCTCCAAAGTAGGAAAAATGTTTTCAACCATAAAATGTAGGAGATGAATAAATGTGGCTTCTTGCAACTGTATCTGTCAGTATTAACCACCCAGGTGCTAGTCAGGATTCTAGACTTGCCGGACTCCTCAAAGTAAATTATAGGAGTACTTACCTGTATCGTCCTCTGAATGCCATCGACGCTGACAGACAATAAGGGGGAAGCCAGGTTCCACGTGCTGGTCACATTTAGTTTCGACCCATCAACTTCCACCTGTTGTGACACCAAGTAAGATGGTTACCATGAAGAAAGACAGAAAACTGATCTCAAGTTCATTGCTGCATACAAAGCAGCAGCCATTTTAAACAGATGGCTCCCAAACAACCTGTCATGTTTACTGCTCCCTCCATGAAAGACAGGGTCCAACAAGAGTCTTCTCAGCCATCTCTGGGGAGAGGTGAAGGACCTGGGCACAGCTGCCTCTGGGTACTGAGGTTTCAAGTGATTTCCAGTAAGTAACAAACAGCCTTCTAACTCTAAACCTATCTGGACATGCTACATTTACTGCAATTAGACAAGTAATGCATATAAATTCCAGTGACATTTTGCAACCCAACATCAGGGCTTGCATATAATATCCTCTCCAAGGACCAAGAAAGAACTTTTTCTGTGTTAATTTTAATGAAGGACTATGCATTGTTATCTTAATTAAACAGAAGCTTTAATTAGGCAAAATTCTTTAGTGTTGAATATTAAAAGTCCATTTGAACTTTGCAAAAGTTCTGTCATATTTTTGTCGATCATAAATGACTAATTTCATCAAGTCATCATTTATGAAGATGTAAGAAAACCTTCATAATCTTTTAAAATAGATACTTTCAAGAGAAAAATTCTAATTTCCAAATAAATAATATAAAAGTAACTGAAAGAAAAAAAAAAGCAATGTTAAATTAAAATAATAAGTATTGGGTGAAATACTTCACCCAAGTATTGGCAAGTATATTGGCTCAGCGGTTTAGCGTTGCTTTCAGCCCAGGGCCTAATCCTGGAGACCTGGGATCGAGTCCCACATCGGGCTCCCTGCGTGGAGCCTGCTTCTTCCTCTGCCTGTGTTGTGCCTCTGCCTCTCTCCCTCTGTGTCTCTCATGAATAAATAAATGAAACCTTAAAAAAATAAAATAAGTATTGTTAGTTATTGCTTCCTTTTCACTCACGGATTACCCAACTCGTGTATATGAGTGCTAAGAAGACAATAACTAATATTTTAACTCTACAGTAAACAACCTAACAAAGGGATATTTAAGTTTGTTCAGGGTTCAGAATAACCCTGTAGCAAAGTCAAGACACATGATCCCTAACGATTCCTTCCCTCTCTCTTAATTCTCTTAAACAATACTTAGTAAAATAAAAGATGTGGAGACGTTACTGTTTAGTGTGTTTAGTGTGTCCTTATACATCTATACGGACTTTAGATAGTGGGAAGAAGGAACATTGGCTTGGGTCTCACGTGACATTGCTGTTTTACTAAGTTAGAGCTACTTAACTAAGCTGGAGCATTTGACATCTCTGAACCTTAGCTGCCAAACTAAAATAGAGTAAAAATATCTATCCAAAAGGGTACTGTAAGATTAAAGAAGTTAACATATAAAACCCTCTACCAACATTCCTGTCATGGTAGGTACTAAGTATTTTCTCCTTTCTCCCATCCCTAATGGTTCCACTATCCTTGAATGAGTTTTAAAAATAAGGTCAGATAATCATACTACCTCATAAATTATTTACTATTAAAACACTAGATGAGAAAGATCTGTGAAGCAGCAATAATACATTTTAAAATTATCTATTTAGCACCTCTCCCCGAATTAAATATATCCTTATGTTATGAAAGATTTCCAAAAGAAGCTCCTAATAGAGTTTTTACAAATATTAAATGCTAAAGATACCTTTTAAAACTGAAAAAAATATTTGTTTTGACATGGCTTCTAAATTTAAAAAGATTTTAAAAGGCCAATGTTCAGTTATAAAAGTTTTATTTGTCAAAAAGGAAAGTTAGAAGCTATAAGGAAAAATTTTTAATGGCAAGCATTTAAAAATTTGTATTTGATATTCATTTTAAATCAACAGAGGTGACAGAATGAAATTGTAATTGTCATTTTTAGGACTTATGAGGGGGAATTGAGAAAAGAATCCAATCTAGTCAACTTCTGTAGAGGAAGAATCAATTTACCACTGACTAAAGAAAACTATTTTTAAGAATGTTCAAACAAAATGTATCACACTCATATAATAGAATATCATTTGATAGTAAAAAAGAATGAAATGCCGATAGATGCTACTATGTGGACGAAGCCTGAAAACATACTAACTGAAAAGCCAGTTATAGAGGATCACATATTACATAGTTCCATTTAGAATGAAATGTTCAGAAGAGAAAAATCCATACAGACATAAAATAGATTAGTGGTTGCCTTGGGTTGGGAGTGTGGGGATAGATGGAAGGATCGAGGGGTGACTATTATGGGATATGGGCTTTCTTATTTGACACAACGAAAATGTTCTAAAATGTGGTGATGGCTGCACAGCTCTGGGAATATATACCACAAGCTACTGAGTTGTACAATTCATACAAATTGTATGGTATGTGAATTATATCTCAATAAGGCTGTTAAAAAATAAGTAACAAATGAAAATAGAAAGGAGGGATTTTGCTTTTTTCAAAAATCAGAAGCAATATTTTGTGAGAAATTAAAGACCTAAAAAAATGGATACACACACAAACATACACATACACCATGTTCATGAAATAGAAGTTTTAGTATTATTAAGATATAAGTTCTCTCCCAAACCAATTTATATATTCATTGTAATATCCCAACAGGTTTGTTTTGTTTTGTTTTGTTTTGTTTTGGTAGCAGATTCTAAAATACATGGAAAAGCAAGGATATAGAATAAAGATAATTTTGAAAAATTAACAAATTTGGAGAACTTACGTCCCCTGACTTTAAGACTTCTCAATCACTTGACGAGATGAGCACTGGGTGTTATATTATATGTTGGTAAATTGAATTTAAATAAAATATTTTTTTAAAAGAGACTTCTCATTAAGCTACACTAATCAAGACACTGGTGTAAGAATAGACATAGTCATTAATAGAAGAAAATGAGAGTTCAGAGACCTATATATAAAGGGTTAATGGATTTTTTTTAAAGTGCTAAGACATTAAATGGCAAAAACAGTTTATGAACAAATAGCACTGAAACAATTAAACATCCATATTCAAACAAATAAACCTGACTTCTATCCCACAATTTAAAAAAAAAAAATCAATTCAAAACCATGAAAACTAAATATAAAGTGTAAAAATAAAAAACTCCTAAGAGAAAACCTTAATGATCTTGATCCAGGCAAAGATGTCTTAGGACATAAGAAATATAAATCTTTTTTTTTTTTTTAAGAAATATAAATCTTACAAGTAAAAACAGATGAATTAGACTTCATCAAAATTATAAATTTATTTGAAAGACACTGTTAAGGAAAGGGCAGTTGAGCCCCAGGTTGGGGGAGAATATTTGCAAAACACATAAAGGATCAGAGTCCAAAATCTCAGGTGGATGCCTGGGTGGCCCAGCAGTTAAGCATCTGCCTTCAGCCCAGGGCTTGATCCTGGGGTCCTGGAATTGAGTCCCACATCAGGCTCCCTGCATGGAGCCTGCTTCTCCCTTTGCCTGTGTCTCTGCCTCTCTCTCTCTCTCTCTTTCTCTCTGTGTCTCTCATGAATAAATAATTTTTTAAAAAAGAATTCTCTTTCATAAGACAATAAGAAAACTGACTGAATTTCTTTAAAAATGGGCAAAAGATTTGACCAGACACTTCATCGAAGAAGAGAAATGGGGCAGCCCGGGGGGCTCAGTGGTTTAGTGCCGCCTTTGGCCCAGGGCGCAATCCTAGAGACCTGGGATCGAGTCCCATGTCGGGTTCCCTGCATGGAGCCTGCTTCTCCCTCTGTGTCTCTGCCTCTCTGTGTGTGTCTCTCATGAATAAGTAAATAAAATCTTTAAAAAAAAAAAAAAAAAAAAGAGAAATGGACGATAAGCACATCACTGAGTGGTCATTAGGGAAAAACAAAATTATAATGAAATAGCACTGTCCATCCACAAGAATGGCTAAAATGCAAAGGAGTGATAATACTAAGAGCTGACAAACATGTGAAGTAACTGAAACTTTCATACACTGCAGACAGGAATGCAGAATAGATCTGCTTTAGAAAACCCCTGAGGAGTGGAGACATATGTACACATAGAGTGTGCATGAACGTTCACAGAAGCTTGTTTATGATAGCAGAATATATACACAGAAAGTTTACATCTACCTCATACTGGAAAGACCCCAAAAGTCCAATGAACCAAATATAATGGACAAAAACAGTATATCCACACAACAGAAAAAGAGCAATAAGCATCTCAAAAGTATTCTGCTAAGTGAAAGAAGGCTGGCGCAAAAGAGTATATGGAACATAAGTATGATTCCATCTATAGAACATTTGAGAAAAAGCAGAAACCAGGTCAGCTGTTGCTAGGGGCTACGGGTGTATGAGGATAAGCTTGATAAACAAAGGGCATAAGTGAACTCTATGCGGTGAAATGTTCTAAATCTTGATTTTGGTGGTGATTATATGACTGTACAGATTTGTCAAAACTCAATCAAACCATACAATTAAAGAGTAAACTTTTTTATTAATTATATCTCAACAAATCTGACTTTTTTTTAAAGATTTTATTTATTTATTCATGAGAGGCACAGAGAGAAAGAGGCAGAGACACAGGCAGAGAGAAAAGCAGGCTCCATGCAGGGAGCCCGATGTGGGACTCAGTCCCAGGACTCCAGCATTATGCCCTGGGCTGAAGGCAGACGCTTAACCTCTGAGCCACCCAGGGGTCCCAAGAAATCTGACTTTTAAAAACAAAAACAGAGTTGCCTGGGTGGCTGAGTCGGTTAAGCGTTTGACTTGATTTCAGCTCAGCTTGTGATCTCAGAGTCTTGAGATAAAGCCCCATGTCAGGCTCTGCACCTAGTGAGGAGTCTGCCTGAAATTCTCTCTCTCTCTCTCTTCCCCTCCCTCCCTGCTCACTCGCTCTCAAATAAATAAAAAATCTTTAATAATAATAAAAAAATCTCTAATAAAATAAAATGATTTTAAAAACAAAAACAGAGGGAGGGAAGTCTACTTCTTCAAAAACTGAAAATAGTTATGTTTGAACCACCTTTATCTTCCCTTACTAATAATTTATCTACCTGCATCCTCTGCTACTGGATGAGTGAACATGAATGTTAATTTGGGAAGAAAGACAGAAGGAAAGTTTCTTCTAGACAGAAACCCAGGGGGAAAAGTCCTTTTCAAGTTCTATGAATTACATGAAGGAAAGACACAGAGGGCAGATGAGAGTATCAGAAATCAAAGATCAGAGACCTCCCCATCTCCTTTGGGTAGGAAGTAGAAATGGAAAGAAATGTGTGAAAACATTCTGACAAGTATCAGGTATCCTAAAAATATCTGCGCTGGAGGTCTACTTCTGGTCCATAGTCTGGAGAGGCAGTAGGCTTCTACTAAAGCCCAGTACTTGCTGTCATGACATTCCTAATGTGGTGTGTAACCAAAAGCACAGCACTGACAGTGGAAGAAGCTGGATAGATGACGCAAGCACACCATGATAGGAATCCAGAAGTTTCTACCTGTTTTAGTGAGATAACAAAGTCTGGGCCAGGATAAAGACAACATAGTACAGAGAACTCCATGGCTACAGGCAAGTAGTAACCAGAACTATGGGTAGCATAGGCTTCTTCAGTGACAAAGAGGATAAATCATCACCTGACAGTCAGTCACAGGTCCAGGTCCTTGCAGCAAAGCCTTATAAAGACACCGTGGGTCTGCACTCTCTTTCCCACCTCTATAGTTATGAGGTGAGTCCAACCACGTGCCTAAAGACCCTTTTTGCCTGCACCCAAATTCCATCCAGCAGTGATGGCCGGAGTAAGGGAAAGAAACCTAAAGCACCATGGTATTGGAATGACACTGCTTACACTGAAGTGTTTCCTCCCCCTCTCCCTTTACTAAAGGTAGAAGGGAGAGGGCTTGTGAGGAAGCGGATGTGACAGACATGCAGAAACATTTCCTTGTAAACCCAAGAAGTAAGGAGCATAATTTTGCAACTTCACTTTATAACTGAAGCAAGGAAGTTATCATAGCTCCAAATCATAAACTACGAAGCCTATCTGCAAATTTAAATGAGGGAAGAAAACACGCTGAAAACGATCAGATGCCTTCTCAGTCCTCAAGCTGTAAACAGATTTCACCAAGAAGTATAATTCACAATAGCAGATGCAATGATTCTATTGATGCTTTCATTAGATGAGCAAAATCTAGATGTAAGTATAGGGCATGAGGAGAGCAGGGAATTTGAACATTATAATACTATAGATAGATTCCTGTTACTATGCCATATACACATTGTTTACACCTAATTCTTTAGCCAAGGGGGACTGAAACAGCAGATGTGGAGTAGAAGTGGCGTTTCACTATTACAACACTGAGAACCTGACATAAAGTACCACCCTATCTTTTCCATGCCAAAAACTAATGGGAAGTGAAATCTAGGACAATGGAAATCACAGATTTGATGAGAGGGTTTTAGAGTAATAGGCCTAACAAAGTTGTAGGCTGCCCATGCTTACACCCAACCAACTACCCGACTGCACATAATGATCAGAAAATAAGCAATACTGGATCTTCGGATACAATTTGCAAGACATTTTTATCAAGAAAAAAGGTAAATTCAGAGTATTATAACACAAGAAGAACTACTCAAGGAAACACAGGAAGAGTTCAGATAAATAATTCTGCAAAGTCTCAAAGATAACCATAGGAAACATGACTCCTCTTTTAAAAAATGAGCTCAAAGAAGAAAAACAAAGGTTCAAAGAAGAGATCATACAACAACAGAAGGAAATGAAAATCAAGCTGGTAGAACTCAGAAAAAAAATGAAGAGAAAAATAACATTATAAAGATAAAAGCCACCTTAAGAAGCAACCAAAAATAGAATCAATGAGACTACAAAGACAGACAAAGACATAGAGAAATCATATAAAATAAAACAGAAAAGACTAGCAATATAAAAATTTATAGAGAAGACAACAAACATGGAGGAGGGAAAAATGGGATTCAAAGAATATACAAAAGACGTTTTCAAAAAGGTTTATAAAGAAGAAAGAATAAATACAAATTCAAAGACATGACAGAGTAAAACTTTTCAAAATGAATAAAACCTTGAATTTGTAGAATGATGTTGTTTACAGAACTTTTAAGAATACAGAGAGTTATGTGGAGATTTAGGCAAAATTAAGAAATCAGGCACAAGCAAGCAAAAACCTCAGGTCAGCCTTATTTCTCAAGGACAAAACTGATACATAAGACCACAGAGGAATGTGGTCCAAGTACTAAAAAGAAAAATGTTGCCCCCCAATTTTATACCCAGCCAAGATGTCCTTAAAGTATATCATATAAACACATCTTGTAGCATATAGAAGAACTTAACACCCTTTCTTTAAAAAGGAGGCATCTCTCTACAAATTGGTATGAAACCACACCCAAGAAATTGATAGCATTAATCATTTGTTAAGGAAAAAAAAACCTCTAAGTGCATTTTGTAAATGTACAGAATATCTCTAGGAAAATATATAAGAGGAGAGGAGGGGTTGAGGGACAGGGATGGAAGGGAGGCTTGCTTTTTACTGTAAATCTATTCATACTATTTAAACTTTGTTCTGTATATGTTATATATTAAAAACTATAAAGGTGAGGAGAAGTAAAAGGATCTATTTTCCTCTCTCATGGTATCATGAAGTCAATATTTACTTTATACCTTTCACTAATGGGCACACAACACATAACAGCTATTCTTCTAAAACTTCATTTTGGTTAAGACACAAATATTCATTTCAATTTCTCTGGTCATAGATGTCTTGATTTCATTTCCAGCACCCAATTTTGCAATGTATTTTAGACAAACCCTCTGTATCAACTCTTCCTAATCTGAAAAGGAGGCACCTGCATGAGCAATGCTGAAGATCTCATTTAGGCTAAAACTCTATGGTTTTATGGTTGCAAAGCCCTTTTATTTAAGATACACTTACTATTTCTGATATGGCAAATTCCAACATTCGAAAGGAACTTTGTTTTGCTCAGGGATAGGAAATTTTTAAGACCTTTCCTTTGACAAACAATAAAAATTAACAAATTAATTCAAATTCTGTGTGGGAATTAAAAAAAACAGACCAATAATAAAATGACAAATGACATAATACTCTGGGGTACAAATAAAATTTCATACCTTTGAGGCAGACAGTATCACGGAAATGTTCTAAGCACTATGAAAATACTAAACTACTTTAAATTATTTTAAAACTATATTTAAAAAACAACCCAAAGACACAACATCTTTGTTTAGAAACCCTAACCCAGATATACAGATTTCATGTATTTAGTTTAAATAGACCTAGGACTCAAGTGCATCAAATCTACATTAATTATCACATGAATTCTGACCCACACTCTTGGCAGATGACCCCCTCTTTTCTTTACCCAAATTGAAGCCACAAGACATCAGTCCTCTTATTTTTTGGCATCATTGAACCATCTTTCCTTTACTGATATCTCACACACTGGCTGCTTCTTCTGCCTCTGTGCACGTACAGGACTCCTATATTTTCACAGATGGGGAGTTGACCCACTATGCCCTCCAACCACCAAACTGCTTCTTTCCTTTATTTCTCTGATAGGCTCTAGAACAAGTGTTCGGTACCTTTTCTCCTACTGTGTAACTTTTTCTCATAACCTTCTACAATCTGGCTGCTAAAACAGTATTCTGAAAGTTCACAAATCTTCTTTAGCAATTATATACTCTTTTCTTAATTCTCATTACTGTTTACTCCTCACAGGAAGAAAGAACTCTCAGGAGGAGGTGATATTTATGACGAGGTCTGAAAAGTGAGTAGAAATTAGTTGGTAGCAGTGGGTGGGCGGTAATATCCAGAGGAAATATCCCAGAGGGAATTTCATGTAAAAAGTCCCAGAGGCAAAAAAGAGTTTACTCCTGTAACCAAGGTGCCAAGGACAAAAAACCAAGGTAAGCATGGTAGCCAGTTGGGGGGAAATGGGAAAACTGAAGGATTCCAATTTGAGAGTAACATCATCAACTTGGTCTTTTTTAAAGATCGGTCAGGCTACAGCTTGGAGAATGAATGAGACGAAACAAAAACGAAAACTATAGTAGTCTAGACAGCTGGTAGTGGGGAGAAGCAGGATACTCAGGAGTAGTATAAATTGGGGAAGGAAAGTAAAAAGTGTGAATAGAGACGTCATGAAATAGTCATGAAGAAAAGAGAGATGAGCTTATCAGAAAACCAGAAAAACTACCACCCAGTGTTGAATGCTCAGCCACAGCAGGACGTCATGCACAATCTGCTTCTGGTGTATAGTTTTCCCCAGCAATGCTCAGGTACCTTGCGTGTTGTAGCCATAAAGAAACTGGCTAAGTTCATCTAAGTTTGAGAATAATGGAAGAACAAAGGGGTTGAGGAAGTTGAGGGTATATGTAAGCAAAATACTACAATTATAGGCCAGGGTATCTAAGCTGGATAAAGAATAGAAAAACAGGAATGGGATCCATGGATGGAGAGAAAATATAAGGACTAATGGTTATACTGAGGCAGAGAGATAGACCATGAACTGGTTGCTGGCCTTCAAATGCACAGGAGGGACCTTAGAAGTTGCCAAGAGGGAAGGGAGGTAGTGATATAGCCAGGTGATATGAACTTCAAAGAACAAGGGTTTTCCAAGAGGGAGGGGAACATGGCCTAGAACAGTACTAGAGGAAAAAACAGTCTTACTTCCCATCTCAGAAGGGCATGTATTATGGGAGAAAAACAACCACCAGGTTTCTGTGGAGGCAAGTAAGTGGCAGAATATTCAGAGAAAATGTCTGAGAATACAGGGCAGTTTGTTGACAACAAAGCAAGAGACAGAGGGCACAGTGGGAAGGGGAGAGAGGAAGGGGACAGATGATGTTGAAGAGTGTGGATGACTAGGGAGGCTTTCCAATGGCCCAGCTTCCCTCCACAACAATCCCACTTGCACCTGCTCCTCCCTCTCACCTGGACTACTGCAATAAACTAGTCTTCCAAGTGTATTTTTCTGGATCTCCAATTGGTTCTTCTCACTACAGGCAGAATAGTCTCTGATAAACATAAACCTGATCACTTATAAAATTAGAAAGAAAGGGGGTAAAAACTATGAGAATGACCAAATAAAGGTCCTGACTGCTTTTGGAAAGTGTAAACTCCAAAAAAGATGTGTAATACTGCAACCTTCAGTACGTGAACATCATCTCAGCATTCTATAATCATTAAAGATTACACTCTATTTAAAGTATTGATATTTAAAGTTCAAATTAAACAGAGAAAGGCTATGCAACCCATCTTAACACACCATTTTCTGCAAAGATGCCCCCACCTAAAGAGGATTACTTAAGTTACTCATAAGAATGTTTATGATGTTTAAAACCACCCTCCAAAAACATGATTCTTTCTTACTTCAAGAAAGCATTTTCTCATATATAACAATCTACTGGTAACTTTGTACTTCATTAAAAGCATTTAATTGCATTTGTGGTACAAATAATGTTAATGTGGAATATTTTCCATGAGTTGTTTGGAACATTCAATTTTCCTATCTACGTAACCATAAGGGAAAAAGAAAGTGCACACCCAAAATTAATTTGACATTTGAGAGAGATTACTTACATCCTTTACCATTAAAAAACAAAAAAAGGCACTTCCTCAGAGGTACCTCATGACACAGTTAAAATGCTGTAACTCCATTTGCAATAACCACCTGCTAAATGAGTTTTTTCAACAGTAGGAATGTAAAACTTACAAAACAAAGTATTTGCCAAAAAGGTTTTCCAGAAATAAAAATTTGGGAAGATACAGGCTGTAAAAAGAGTTTCTGATTCACCATACAATTCTTCTTATTTTGTTATACACAAATTCTTTTTTGTCATGAAGTGTTAAAATTAGCATTGTGCAGAATTAGATCTAAGATAAAAATCAAGGTATTCATTCCACTACTTTAAAAAGACTTTTATCACATATTTTGCTTCTGTTTCTGAAAACAATATGAAGGATAAAAAAGATCTGTTGATCAAGCTATAACTACTTTTCAGAAAAGAATAATTAGTGTCTGCTCATTAGACTTTCATAGCACATCTTAAAAATTATCAGTTTGCACAAAATATGGAAAAAGATGTGCAGTTTTCTGATTTGACTAGGCTGGAAAGGATCCTAGAAAAGCATATTCCAACCCAACCCTCTCCTCCTCCTATTGCACGTATAAGGAAATTAAAGAAACATATAAATTATGGAAGCAAAAGAGGCAATTATCCTACAATTCTCAGAGTATTTCACTGAAATCCACATGTCAAAAGCAAAAGTAACACTTATAATCTAAATACTAAGGTATAATGCTTCTCTATGGCAGATACTCTCTGCTTATTTGTACCTTGAAAGAAGACTATTCTAGAGATAAAGATGCTTATTGATTCTTTTTGGTTTTTATCTCTTAATTACTGCTAACAAAAATATGATTATTTAACTGTATATCAAATTGATGAGGTATGTCCAACATTCCCTAATAACAAAGGAATCTATAGGCCATGCAGTTAACTACATGGGGATATTACCACCATCTACCATCATCATAGCTCACTGACTTCTTCTACATACACTGAGTCTAAATATGTGAAACACAAACAAGTTTTTTTTAAAAAAAAAATTCTGTAGTTGCAATGTTGACAATAAGAAACATAACTTTCCTAAAATTTAGGTCTAATAACTTTGCTAACTTACTTGCTTTAATTTCTCAGGTAAAACATGATAAAAATAACTCAGACATTTTTATTAAATTATAATTCCTAACATTCTAATATAAACTACAGCACAATCTTAATTAGTTCTTAATATGATATAACAAATGTAGGTTTTCTTTATCCTGCTTTCCTATTTACTAAAATACTTCTTCCAAAATATAGTCATGATACCTCTACTCCCCTTCCAGAGGGAAATGAGATGCTAGTTTTCTGAAGACAAAAGGAAACAACCATTTTTCTTAAGTTTCTTCTTTACCACCATCGCCTTGGAAACAGTCTTTTACTTCTCTCCCAAAAAGATATGTAATAATGACAAAAACATCAAAGGGATTAGACACCATGATGGTGAAGATCTGTTAATCTGTCACAAAAGATTATATTAAATATGCATGTGTTATAAATGTAATTAAATATATCTCAAAGGATGTGAATTGCAAAAAACGAATTTTAGGTACTCATCTACAATCAGCCAGGTTAACTAGTTTCTCTTTAATTATCGCCTCATTAATTGATCAGTCACAACTGTAATTTCAGTCATATGGTTTAAAAAAAATCCTGCATTATTTTGCCTACATTTTAATTATAGTAGTAATTTTTTTGGATTGGTGTGATAAGGTCATTCTCTGCAGATAATACTGTAAATTATATCATGCTTAAGGAATAACTGTAAGTAGATGGGTTTAACATAATGAGCAAGCAAAATTGCCTTTACTTCTCCTACCAAATCTACCAAATCAAGATGGAATCTTGCATTTTCACTGTAGTTTTGTCAAGAGTCAGTATGTCTATATTTGAACCTCAGGTTCACAAGCTGCCTAACTGCTTGTGCCTCTGTTCTCACATTTTAGATCTGTGCTCACAGAGTGGTTATGAGGAACAAAGTCAAGCACTTAGAACAGTACCAGGCATGTAATTAGCCCTCAGCAAATGCTGGCTGTTGGTGAACGTTCAGTAGAGTGATACTATGTCCTCCCCCCACAATGATGACTGTTCTGGATCTATTTTTCAACAGGCCTGCTTTTGCTTGTTCTTCCATTAATACCTCTTCCATTTTTATCCTTTTTTTTTTTAATTTTTATTTATTTATGATAGTCACACAGAGAGAGAGAGAGAGAGAGGCAGAGACATAGGCAGAGGGAGAAGCAGGCTCCATGCACTGGAAGCCCAACGTGGGATTCGATCCCGGGTCTCCAGGATTGCGCCCTGGGCCAAAGGCAGGCGCCAAACCGCTGCGCCACCCAGGGATCCCTTTTATCCTTTTAATTTCATCTCATTTCTACTAGCATCTCTTTTGCTTTTCCTCTGTATTTCACTACCACAGCCCCCCACAATGAAATCCCAGAACCTTAGATGCTGGTTCACCCACACAAGACCTAAGTGGGCTACACTACTTTCACGGTAACCTCTAAGTCCTCCTTCCTCCTACATTCCCATATGTTGCAACTGCGACGTGCCATTTCCTAATCCCACCTCCTTTATCTACCCTACCCGGGACTATGCATTCTGGTTCTAGCTTTAGGCACACAAGCTACCCTAATAGCTCATTTCTCAAGGCCAATAACAAATATATTTGATATTCTATGTTCCTACCTACCAAGGATTACTCCTGGTTCTGCACTCTCTTCTTAACTTCTGTGGCCATTGATAATATTATTCCTAATACATTATAAAGATATTTATTATGTCTTTCTTGTACTGTAATACCAATAGCATATATATGATAGTCTTATGTTTGAATTTTAAAACTGTAATACCAAATTTACTGCCAAAAAATTAGTATGTATTTTATGTCCTTAAAACTTCATGTGAATTATAGATCTAATAATAGAATATTTTATAAGCATGAACAAGAAAATATTTGTTGGAATGCCTGGATGGCTCAGTGGTTGAGCATCTGCCTTTGGCCCAGGGCATGATCCCGGAATCCAGGATGGAGTCCCACATCAGGCTCCTTGCAGGGAGCCTGCTTCTCCCTCAGCCTATGTCTCTGCCTCTCTCTCTTGCTGTGTCTCTCATGAATAGATAAATAAAAATCTTAAAAAAAGAAAACTTTTTGTCATGGTAAGGAGTGAGATACTGGAATTAATGCCCAAGAACTATTCACCACATCCATCCAGTGAATAAATTAACAACCAACCTTATACTCTTTAAGACCAAATTATATCTCAAGAAAAACCCTAGTAAATCTATTCATTAAGTTGATCATAATTTTTTTTAAAAACACACTTGGAATGAGTTGATAGGATAGCTTATAACAAACTGACATAACCGTACTAGTATGAGATAAGGTTTACCAGTTACCAGTATTTTTTCATTGCTTCTAATGGGAAAATGGTAAAGTCAGTTTCTATCATTTTAATGAATGGTCTGGGAAAATATTTCCTTTTACTCTGTTCCTTTTTTTGTGAAGTAATTTCGAATGTATATAAAAACTGGGGTGCCTGGGTAGCTCAGTCAGTTAAGCATCTCACTCTTGATTTCAGCTCTGGTCATAATCTCAGGGTAGTGGGGATCCCTAGGTGGTTCAGCGGTTGAGCGCCTGCCTTCGGCCCAGGGCGTGATCCTGGAGTCCCAGGATCAAGTCCTACATCAGACTCCCTGCATGCAGCCCGCTTCTCCCTCTGCCTGTGTCTCTGCCTCTCTCGCTCTCTTTCTCTGTGTCTCTCATGAATAAATAAATAAAATCTTAAAAAAAAAATAATCTCAGGGTAGTGAGATCAAGCCCCACATCAGGCTCTATACTCAACAGAGAGTCTGCTGGAGATCTTTCTCCCTCCCTCTTTGCCCCTTCCCCCACTAGTTTTCTCTCTCTAAAAATAAAATCTTTTAAAAAAATGTACAGAAAAACTGCAGCAACAGTACATCAAGTTCAGATTCCCTATTTGTTATTAATTTTTGCCAGTTAATAATTTTGCCAGTTATGATGTTCCACTGCCTCCATTCCTAAGTACAGAGATGCCCTCTGTACAGTACCCCTCTGTACAGTACAACAAGCAAAATCAGTGCATTAATACTGATTCATTATTTTTTTTAAAGATTCCTGCAGGGAGCCCAATATGGGACTCGATCCCAGAACTCCAGGATCACACCCTGGGCTGAAGGTGGCACTAAACCGCTGAGCCACCCAGGCTGCCCGATTTCATATAGTCTTAATGCATGTTATTCAGATAAATAGCTTTTATCTTACATTGCTGATCACTGACAACGTAGTGCTAATTCAAAACTCCCCAGGACAGCTTTTGGTAAGACTAATAAAGCAACTTTTAAGTATTTTTATATGCAACGATGTGGATGGAACTAGAGGGTATTATGCAAAGTGAAATCAGTCAGTCAGAGAAAGACAAATACCACATGATTTCACTCACATGCATAATTTAAGAAATAGAACAGATGAAAACAGGGGAAGGAAAGGAAAAATAAAATAAGACAAAAAGAGAGAGGGAGGCAAACCACAAGACACTCTTAACTACACGGGACAAACTGAGGGTTGTTGGAAGGGAGGTAGGTGGGGGGAAGGGGTAACTGGGAAATGGGTGCTAAGGCAGGCACTCGATGTCATGAGCACTGGGTGTTATATGCAATGGATGAATCCCTAAATTCCACCCTTGAAACTAATAATACACTATATGTTAACTAAATTAAATTTAAATAAAAAATTTAAAAGATATTTTTAGTCATAATGTCCTATGAAGTGTTGATAATACTTGTATTTAAAAGTTCTCATGTGCTTAGAGTAGCAGATTAAAGTTATTCCAACTATATAAAAAAAAATCCATTACGTCCTTTTAGGATACAAAATCTACACAGGAACTAGTATATCAGAATGAACAACCCATTCCCCCCACACACATACACATACATTTAACATAGCTCATTTACAAAAAGTGAGAAAGAATTTTTTTCTTTTTTATTTTTTTAACTTTTATTCATTTATGATAGTCACACACAGAGAGAGAGAGAGGCAGAGACATAGGCAGAGGGAGAAGCAGGCTCCATGCACTGGGAGCCTGACGTGGGATTTGATCCCGGGTCTCCAGGATCACGCCCTGGGCCAAAGGCAGGCGCTAAACCGCTGCGCCACCCAGGGATCCCAAGAATTTCAAATGAAATTAAAAATGCCACTTAAAAAAATGCCACTTAAAATTCTATCCCATTTCTAGGGTTTCACTTTCATGTCCATACAAATAAAATTATCTATTCAAGTTGTTAGATTAATCCTTTTCATTCTGATGACTGCGAACAAAGTAAGACCATTCTATTATTTCTAAAACTGCTCCCAAACTGAAAGGAGAAGAAAACTGGCACTTTTCCAGGAGCCTTGAAAAGGGGCATGGCTAATGTAATATATCAGTTTGGGTAGCAGTTACCAGAAATAACATACCTATCATGGCCAGAGAGAAAGCTAACAAGTAAAGAAGACTGGACACTGATGAGGAATAGCTCAAGAAATTAATGAGCAAACTGTATTCATTCTTGAAGACGTCCAGAGATACAAACTGAAACAGAAATAGTGACATATTTATATTTTAATTACTTAGAAAGCTATAAAAAAACTGGTGCAGCCACTCTGGAAAACTGTGTGGAGGTTCCTCAAAGAGGTAGAAATAGATCTGCCCTACGACCCAGCAATTGCACTGCTGGGGATTTACCCCAAAGATACAGATGCAGTGAAATGCCGGGACACCTGCACCCCGATGTTTATAGCAGCAATGTCCACAATAGCCAAACTGTGGAAGGAGCCTCAGTGTCCATCGAAAGATGAATGGATAAAGAAGATGTGGTCTATGTATACAATGGAATATTCCTCAGCCATTAGAAACGACAAATACCATTTGCTTCGACGTGGATGGAACTGGAGGGTATTATGCTGAGTGAAATAAGTCAATAGGAGAAGGACAAACATTATATGGTCTCCTTCATTTGGGGAATATAAAAAATAGTGAAAAGGAATAAAGGGGAAAGGAGAAAAAATAAGTGGGATATATCAGAAAGGGAGACAGAACATAAAAGACTCCTAACTCCGGGAAACGAACTAGGGGTGGTGGAGGGGGAGGTGGGCAGGGGTGGGGGTGACTGGGTGACGGGCACTGAGGTGGGCACTTGACGGGATGAGCATTGGGTGTTATTCTATATGTTGACAAATTGAACACCAATAAAAAATAAATTTATTTTTAAAAAAATAAAAAAAAACATTTCAAGCAATGATACTTTGAAACAAGGATCAACTCAAATCAATTCTCAGGACAGATCAGATGCATGGAAAAAAGCCACAAGAGTATGAAAAATCTTGGTTTCTCTACCTCTTATAGCCAAGGATTGACATTTCAAACAGCTTCTAAAAGTTTACTATAACTGGAACATAATAAATCTCAAGGGGACTTGGATCAATAGCAGAGTACAAAATTTACATAAAGTACTCATCTGTTAACCAGTAGACAGAAGGGTTACAGTAACTGTTTGCAGTACTGAACTCCCCAGCAGAAGCCTTGAGCCAGCATCCCTCCTAAACATCCCTTTGGAAAAGGGCCCTTCGAACCAAATAAGATTGGACTTGATTTTTTAATATAGGTAATTCTAAATTATTATGGGTGGGGAGTAGACCAAAAATACAGAGAAATATCTATATAACCAAACATAAGCTAAACAGTATAGTCATGCCTTCTCCTAACTCAACTAAAGAAAAATACTTTCTTTATGGAAAATATTTCTACAGAAAAAAACACACATCATTAACTCTAGTGTAAAAAAGCTAAGATCAATCATTACAGAAAAACTAAAATTATTAACCCTTCTGTGAGGGGTGAAGTAGGAACAGGCATAAAGATCCAGTCCAGTGACTACAAATTCTACACAATCATTGCTTTCTTTTTTTTTTTTTTTTGTATATTTTATTGGAGTTCAATTTGCCAACATATAACACTCAGTGCTCATCCCATCAAGTGCCCCCGTCAGTGCCCATCACCCAGTCACCCCATCCCCCCACCCACCTCCCACAGTCATTGCTTTCAATGAAGAAACTGTCTTTAGAAAGCTCCTATTAAAATCCACACTGTCTCGAAATTAACTCATTTGTACACGAGCATGCATATTAGTTCATTAGGTTATGCAACTTTCGCTTTAGAGGAGTCATTTTTGATAAAAGGATCTGGGAAAATTTTTTAAAAGCAGGTACTGGGAAGGAACTGGGAAGTACAGAAGTCCTTACAAAAGTAGAGGGTGAGGTCACAAGCATATTAAAGAAAGAAAACAACAATCCCGTTATGGAAAATTTCAAATATATACACCAACAGCAAGAACAGCTTAATAACCCTCATAGTTCCAGCACCTTAGTTCAAAACTTATCCACTTATTAAGCCAATCTTGTCTCACATATATCCCCACTGATTCCCCTAGCCTGCTCCATGACTATTTAGAAGCAAATCCCAGGCTTCTTGTTCTTTCATCCATAAATTCAATGAGTATTTTTTCTTAAGTTGAGTCTAAAGTACTATGACATGCATGAAGTTTTTGGCAACAAATCAATCAAAAAAATAATTTAATATTCAGTAACAACAGTTATCTCCTTTTTCTTCCACACATCCATTTTGGTTTCTTTGAGCCTGAGAAGGGAGGGAAAGGTGGAGAGCGGGCAGTGGAGCAGGCAGCTGTAAAAGGTTACCTGAAAAATAATCAGTAATCACACACACTGCATATTGTGCTTTCTATAATTTTTATTCACTGAAGGATGAGGTCAGAATGAAGTGTTCCCGTTAGCCTGGGTCACAAAAGTAATTCAAGATGCATATAAAAATGCTTATTATCATTCAAGTTCTCTAAACTCATTCAACCATTCAGCCCTTTGCTTTTTGATAAGACTGCCAACAACTATGCCAATTAGTGTCAATTGCGATGTTAGATTTCATAGCATCCGCACCTGCCTACCAGTTAGCTTTAGTAAGCAAAAAGAAGTGACCAGTGATTACAAGTTTCAGCAACACTAAACTCTCTGTTTCTTCATGAACACTGGCAGCTCTACAAATTCACCATTCGGCTTTTTTTTTTTTTTTTTTAAATATATATTTGGCAGATTAGCTTCTATAGAGGACTTCTTATATTTTTGGAAAGAGAGTAGGTTTAGCCATTATATTTTAAACTATAACAGTAATATTTTTTTTAAAAACCTGCAGTTTCATAACTAGGGAGAATCTAATTTATAATAAATCTAGTGAATTATATATTTACTTAAAAATTTCACAAATGCTAAGTTAATGCACATCATTTAAACAAGTGGTTATTTTTTTTAAATCACCTATTCATATCTTAAATGAGTGTTCTCACTTTAGAACAAGATTTTTGAATTCAAATTTGTCTTTTTAAATTTGTCAAATATTAAAGCACATATAAAAGAGCAAAGTGTAATTAACATGGAAGAAAGCATGAACTTCTGAAATCTGATATATATCGTCATATTAATTAAAGTATATATTTCATCTATCCTTTGTAAATTTTAATTGTTCATAATTTAAACGCATGCAATACTTCTGAAATATCCAGAACAAAATATAATCGTTATTTTATCCTCAGATCAAAATGCTTCACTTTGGTTTGTTATAATTAATAGCATAGTATTTTTAAAAATTTCACAACTGATTTCATAGTATTTTTAAAAATTTCACAAATTGCATGTAGCTGATGAAAGCTACTGGAAGTAATATAGTGGTTAAAGACAAAGTGCATTACTAAAGAGAAATAAAAATTGCATGTCAATATCTAAAAGTATGGGAGATGTTTATAGTGTAGCACATTCTATCTAGTGTCATTACTTAAATTGCTACTTTTCCTCAACAATCTATTCTCCAGCTCTAGCAAGTAAAACAAATGGTAATTTTACCTGCCAAATTTGGCATAAAAAGGGACAAGCAACTTCATTAACAGAACAATGCTTTCAATATGATTTTTTCCCTTTTTCCACCCAGTGCCAAATAGTAGAACAATTCAAATCAAGAAATCTAAGCAATTACCTCCTCTTGTTGAAGTTTTACATGGTTGAATAAGCAAATGATACTAGAATGCTAGCAAGAATATCCTCCCTCCCATAAGTTAGTATATGTCTTCTACTGTGGCTTAATGCCAAGCTAGTATGCTATACTCAACAAAAAGGAAACACTTCCCCCATTGAGATAAAATTCTCAAGGTGTGGTACAGTGTGGTGTGATAGGGATATAGGACCATTTAAAACCAATGGAATAGAATAAACCTAGGAGATTTGATTTAGATTAAACTTTTAGTTAAAACATCCATTAATGGATGGAAAAATCCAACCAGTAGTGTGGACTTAAACAGAACAGACCTTTCCTCAATCTTTGATAAACTAATGGAACACCACACCCACTGCCAGCAATCTTGCCAATCACTATCAGCTCTCAGACTTCCTTGGTGTTTTTAGTAGCTGGCTATAAACCAAATCATAAATTTCTATAAATTCTGTTTCAAATCTGATCACAAAAACAGCAAGCAACAACTCTTCTATTAATAATGCTGAACTTGTATACTTAAAGAGATACATTGAAGCTAGTTCTCAAGTAACCATCCCTAGATTTAAAAGCTAAACATAAGCATTTTTGTCCAACTGGGTAAATTTGGTAACTAAATACAAATTTGTCTATGGTTATTTACAACAGAGCATTGTGCTATGTTTAATCTCCAGCTGGTTCCCTTGCTCTTGTTCCATATGATGACCATGCATCACACATCTAAACACAGTCAGCGGTCTTTATAAAAAGCCAAGTAACAAAATAGGGCAACAGCAATACATAACTATCATCATACTGGCATGATAAATATGGCTGAGAGCAATTAGATCCATGAGGAGTCATGCTCAGTCATTTACACTAAATTTTAAAATTTCAAGCAGTATCTATTTTGGAGGGGATTCAAAGACTAGTTAAAAACAAAAAGCATCGTTTATTTTATAATTTCCTTCTTAGAAGTAAAATACCTTAAAACAAAACACTGGATCGGAATAGAAGCTCCAATGGTGAGAATACCCAGATTATGAATCCCCTTTGGCTATCTTTGAGCGGTCTAACATTTGTTACTTGTTCACAAAAATTAAGACTAAATTAAAGGGAACACACAATGAGTGCCCACTATCAATTAGATATTTTAATAAACACTAAACTCACTGAATTCTCAGAGCAATCAATCCTACAACAGAGGTTTTTAATCACATTTTATAGAAGACAAATCTGAGGCTTGGAGGAGTTAAAATAACTGCTCAGGGCTTCAAACTAGCTAAGTAGCATATCCAAACCTAGGATGATCTGATTACATCTCACCTGAGCCCATTTAGGAATTTGTAGATAAAGTCATTTGGAGGGACAATGCAACAGCAAGAGTCGATTTTTTTTTTTTTTTTTCTGCAAAGAATGGTTACTATAACCATTCTTTGGTATGGTAATTCCATGATGTCTGGAGTTTTAAACAAACATCAGTATAGTGTCTACTTGAGAAGAAAACAGCTCTACATGGAGAAGGTAGAGATTTCCCAAAGAGTCTGATCCCTTCAGCCCTGCAATTTAACAGTATAAGCATGCCCCCCCCCCCTCCCCGGGGGGGGTGATGGGAAGGAGGGAGGAACTGCAGGATTCATGTGATTTCAAACCACAAAGTGACTGGAGGGAGGGTAGGGACCACAGCCAGCAGCTCATGAGCCTCACTTGACAAAATTTCCCCAAGATGATTCACCAAGCAGTGAGGGGATTACCCTACAACAACGCTCCAGGTACTCTATTCTAGCCTCAAAAAGAGCTTCATAAAACAAATGAATAATATAATTCCAACCAAGAATATTAGAATCTTAGAATATGAACAAGTCTTGCCAATGTGAGTGTACAATTATTTTTAGTCTTATTTTTAAAGCTTTTCACACATTTCTCATACAATGGAAAAGAACTGCTGTAATGTAAAAGTTACTTTAGATTCTTTTCAATAGCACATACTGTATATTTGGGAGGAGGAGGGAAATGGTTTCTCAAGTGCCTACTACATGCCAGACACTGTACTAGAAACTTTACATACATTTATTTCATTTGATTTTTACAAAACCCTGGAGAACATTAACCCTATGCTATACATGAGAAAACAAAGGCTCAGAAAAGAGAAGTTACTTCCACTGATTTTATAGCCAGCAGTTCCAGGACTGAGTACATACTAAAGTCTATCTGACTTTTGGCCTTTATGTTTTCCTGAGTACCAGGGCCTATCTCAGAGTGGGTGAGGGATACTCCCTGAGTCTTCTCAAGGTTACACAACTGCTAAGTGGCTAGTAATAAGGTTTATCTGTCTTCAAAAACTGTTGCTTTAAATGCAATGTTACATTATTAATCCTCCACCACCCACCTACTTACCTACCCCCAAACTAAACCTGTTAGTAAATACTGACAGTTAATTTTTATAACTGAAGATAATGGAGAAAGAATATGATTGCCTGTTTCCCTATATCCAATGTGACTGATTTTTCTTTTTTTTTCCTGATATTTCTTTTTTATAAGATGGCCCAGTATGCAGATGAGAAAACGTGATTACTTATTAACTTCAAATGTTACATATAGGATCCCCTAACAAGTTGTCTTGCAAATTGATATAAAAGAAAATTCACAATGTTCTGTCCCTTGTGTTTGACATTTTATATTCTTACCAAGATTTTTAGAACATTTGTAGGAAATAAAGACTGTGAAATGATGTAACACTGTACTAAGGCAGAACAATTAAAAGAACACCTTAAATAAATTATATCAATAAAAATTTTAAACATTAAATTTACTAAATTTAATGATATATTCCTGATTCACATGTCCATAATTCTAATACTAGGATTTCCCTCAACATAGTGACAAGTCACAAAACATGTAACGAAGAACACAGAGATCAATTCCCAACAATACTGTTAGTTAGCCCTTTGGTGAAGTCCCTTTCTGACTTATGCCAGCATAGCTCAAAATATATTTTTTTAAATTGTTTATTAAAGGCTTTTTTTTTTTAAAGATTTTATTTATTTATTCATGAGAGCCAGAGAGAGAGAGAGAGACAGACAGACAGACAGACAGACACAGGTAGAGGGAGAAGCAGGCTCCAATGCAGGGAGCCCGACGTGGGACTAGATCCTGGGTCTTCAGGATCTGGCCCTGGGCCAAAGGCAGCATTAAACTGCTGAGCCACCCGGGCGGCCCCTATTAAAGGCTTTTTTAATCTTTTTTTCACATCTTCAACAGTGATACATCTCTGACCATTAGTGTTAAAAACTGGCAGTTATGTACCGCTAAGTCCAGTGACTAACATGGGAAAGATCAGTTATGGCAAAGCAACTAGGCAGAAATACAAGCCTGAGAGCTACAGATTCTTGGGTGGAATACTGAAATAACAAGACACCAAAAGAATTTGTGGGATATACTGCTATGTATTTTTCAGTGTGATCTGAGGCTATGGGACAATTTTAAGCTTGAATCATCTAAATTAATTTTGTCTTTCCATAAAAAGAAAAAAGTAGTAAGAAGTTAGAGGTTTTTTTTGGTTTTTTTTTTAGGATTTTTTTTTTCTAACAAATCAGGATGTTTGTTATATGAAGAAAAACTTTTAGAGATGCAAACCTGTGCCCATGAGTAAACAGACCAAAACTCCCTGAAGCATTTCATCCTAGATACAATGAATGACCAGGATTCTGGGAGGGGTCACAAACCCCTGAAATGTAATTAGAATTGTGGGCACAGAAGATAAAAGCTGCCTTGATGATGAAGCATGCCAGACCCTAGACACACGAGCTGAAGAAAGAGAAGAAAGACCATCATTTTCAGGGGAAATCCAAGTAGCTAGTCTAATGAAAATGTAAAGATTTAGGGATAATTTTTTAAAGACCCCCAAATGGTACTAGTAGGATATAGTTTTTTAAGTATATAATTATACTATGGAAAATATGTTTTGATCCTCTCAGCAGATTTACTGAAAGTATATCATGAGCCATGCACTGTAGGGAAAGTAAATCAAAACACTATTTGAATTATAGCAACCCTTATTAGTTTGATTTGCTCTGCTCTTGTGGTTCATATTATAAGCTTCTGAAACAAATGCCCTGTTAACACATTTACTGGTTCTCACCTTATGCTGGCATTCAAATTTCGGGCTTAGAGAATTATTCTCCAAGTTTACACCATAATTTTGGTTCATGCCTCCCGTAAGCAAAATATGCAAACACACAGCTGCTCAAATAGTCTGGCTGAACAACATCTATTCCACAGATCCCAGACTTCTACCAATAACCAGCACTGATACAAAAGGAATCTTAGTGAAGAAAGCTATGTTTTCTTAATAATAACAGTTGTATAAACAGAAGGTCTTCTCAGTTAAAGGGAAACCAACATCAAACAGCAGTAAAACATAGAACCCTAAAGCCCTCTGTCTTTGAAGAAGCCTGTTTGAAGCGAGGTGTTTCTAGTTATGGGTGAATGAAATGAGAATTCAGTTGCAACCAGCGGACACCCAGTCCCAGGAAGGGCTAATTAGATCCATCTGAGAAGCACGTCTAAAACTGCCTCACACATTTCAAAGGCAGGCACCAGTCTGCCTTCTGCAGAGACATCAAAACCCTCAGTCACAAATGACGCACATCGGGACTCTATGACAATATTATTTTTATGGACTACAAAGCTCCATAAAAGTAATGTTACGAGTTTACATGATTTCATTACTGAAAAATCAGAGTTAAGGCAGAATATTTTATTTCTATCTGAAATTTCTTCCTGGCCTCTGACTCTATTTTTGTACATCTTTCATAAGACCTCAAAAACAGAGGAGATACATCAATATTTCAAGTGTTTCAAATATTTGTGGGCTGGAAGTAGTTAAAAAGTTCATTAAAAAATTAGCCATAGCTGCACAGTTAACTTTTTTACTGGGGAAAAAACAGGCTTTTGATGTTAAGACTATTGAATAGTTAATAAAAGCCAGCAGAAGCAGCTCAAAAGTTTAAACACTTGTTGGTTTGACAAAAATATTCCATTTAACAGCCATAATTTGGACTACAAAGTGGTAGAAGAAAGTTATATTCAGATTAGGAATATTATCCCAACAGAATAAAGCAGTCTCAGTGTCTATCCTACCAAGCCTTTTTAAATTTCTGTACTTGGTTATGGCGAGCTCATATAATCCTATTAAGCAATCACACCTTTTTTCTTAAGGAACACTATAGAATGTAATGGTAGGCAACAACCTCTCTAAACAGAAAAAATTTAGTACTTCAACTTTTTTTGTTAGTTTTCTCAAAACTAATGCCATCCTCATATTCATTAAACTTGAGTTTCTTCTCACTATAGAGAACCCAATATAAAGAGAAGGACTAGCCATTAGGAGACCTGGGGCTTCTGACTTTGCTCATGTAATAATCTTAGGTAAGGCCCTCAGCCTTCTGGGCTTGATATGCACTCTGATATAGACAAGGAGGTGGCCTAGGGGAGTCAAAGACTTATAACTTCTGGAAAACAGTATGGAGGTTCCTCAAAAAATTAAAAATAGAACTACCGTGATCCCTGGGTGGCGCAGCGCTTTAGCGCCTGCCTTTGGCACAGGGCACGATCCTGGAGACCTGGGATCGAGTCCCATGTCGGGCTCCCGGTGCATGGAGCCTGCTTCTCCCTCTGCCTGTGTCTCTGCCTCTCTCTCTCTCTCTCTTTGTGTGTGACTATCATAAATAAATAAAAATTTAAAAAAAAAATAGAACTACCACATGATCCAGCAACTCCACTTCTAGGTATTTATCTGAAGAAAATGAAAACACTAACTCAAAAAACCTGTACTTCCATGTTCATTATAGCATCATTCACAATAACCAAGATATGGAAACAACCTAAGTGTTCACCAATGGGTGAGTGGATAAAGAAAGTGTGAAGCATGCACACACATGCAGAGAGGAATATTATTCAGCCATAAAAAGAGGTAAATCCTGCTATTTGCCATGACATGATGGCATGCATTATGACCTTGATGCATTATGCTAAATGAAATAAATGCATTGATGCATTGACCATTATGCTAAATGAAATAAATCAGAGAAAGGCAAATACTATCAGATCTCACTTATATGTGGAACTTAACAAAGTGAAACAAGACAAAATACCACATACACAAACTCATAGATACAAAAAATCGATGGATGCTTGCCAGAGTTAGGTGAAATGGGAGAGGGGGTCAAAAGGTAATAACTTGCAGTTGTAAAATAAATAAGCTATGGGGATGCAATGTACAGCATAGTGACTACAGTTAATACTGTACCACATTTCAAGTTGCACAAGAAAAAAAATTGTAATTACATATGATGATAGATGTTAACTAGACTTACTATTGTGATCACTTCACATTAGTATATACAAAAATGGAATCATTGTTATATACCAGAAAGTAATGTCAATTATATCTCAAAAAGTAATTAAAACAAATAAATTCCATGCTCAATCCAGAATTTTTATTTATAAGTATGTATGTATGTATGTTTTTTTTTTAAGATTTTATTTATTTATTCATGAGAGACAGAGAGAGAGAGAGAGGCAGAGACACAAGCAGAGGGAGAAACAGGCCCTATGCAGGGAGCCTGACATAGGACTTGATCCCGGGTCTCCAAGATCATGCCCTGGGCTGAAGGCGGTGCTAAACCGCTGAGCCACCCAGGCTGCCCTGTATGTATGCATTTATGAGAGACAGAGAGAGAGAGAGAGAGAGAGAGAGAGGCAGAGACACGGCAGAGGGAGAAGCAGGCTCCCTGTGGGGAGCCTGACCTGTGACTCAATCCCAGGACCCCATGATCATGCCCTAAGCCAAAGGCAAATGCTCAACTGCTGAACCACCCCAGCATCCCAATCCAGAATTATTTGAAGTTAGGCAGTGAAGATAAGCAGAGCGAAAAGAATACTTCTGTCCACAGGAATAAGGGGAAAGGCAGTCATTGTACAGTGAGCCGAACAGAGCAAAACTAGCCCGCAGAACAGTGTGGCCCTCCACACCAGTCTGAGGGAAATCAGCTAATGCCATGCTTTGATTTACTGCATCTCAGTCCACAGACACTAAGAATAAGCATGCTAGTTTATTACAAGTCTCTGAACTTTAAGAATAATCACAATAAAGACCATGTAAGCTGGTTTCTGGAAAAACAATAAGAAGTTTTATGAAATATTATGCAGTTACTTTATTTTTTAATATCTGAAATCTCAGTTGGAGATAGGATCTTTAAGACTCTAACATAATAACATTTCAGAAAAGCCAAGAAATTCTTATAACCACTAAAATTCTGTGATTTTTTTCCTTCAAATACGAACCTATGCAAACACTAAATGGATTGTTGAGAATCCTACTTATAGCTGTTTACATAACAGAAATATGCTAATGCCCCACTTCTGTACTACCTTCTTTGCCCCAAGAAAATTTGGGGCATACCATGACAGTTTAACTGTAAGACTTCAAGTCAAAGGACATTACATAGCAGAGAATAAATTTCTGGAAACAAATACATACTGCTATTATTACTGAAAGAAAAAACTTAAAGAAAAAAAATTTTTTTAAATAGTATCTAAATACTGACATTATTATCCAATTTAAAATACTGCCTGGAATTGTATACTTAAGAATTTGCATTCAGTAATAGTTATCACCCACAAACAGCACTGATCCTAGTATTAAAAAACATCAGTTACACAAACTCTTACTGAGGCTTACCAGAGGGGAAGTGGGCGAGGGGATGGGCTAATGATGGGGCTTAAGGAGCCCACTTGTCAAGTATATTTAAGTACACCTGAAACTAATATTACACTGGGTGTGTAATATTAACTGGAATTTAAATAAAAACTTGGAAAAAATGTCAGTTACAGGAGAAAGTATAAATTTAATTCATATGGGTACCACTTATAGTGCTGGAAAATATTAGGTATAAAATTTAGAATAGCTGAATGAAAATCAAATTTAAAATGACTTACTAAATTCCAAACAATAAAGCATGATACAATGTACTAACATGCTCATTGCACAGCTTTAAATGTATTCAATGTTATTAATCATTTATAACTAAATTAATGAGGTACGCAAAATTAGTAAACAAATGTGGTTATAAGAGTTGTTAGAAGTTGGGAATATCACTCAGTAGGCTACAGAATTTAGGTAGGCAGGTGACATATCTGAGTGGGCCAGCTGCCCTCCTGTTATAGTAACATGACACTTGACATGATTTCTTCTTTCTCACATGAAGCCATATCCTGGGCTCTGCAGCTTCCACAGTCGATTAATCTCTTGGTATCATTCAAGCTATTGATTTTTATCGATGTCCAAATATTAATTTGAGCTTGTTTTAATGCTTATTCTTTTCTAATCACAAAGTTGAAACTAATCAGCTTGAATGTTCCCTAAATTTGCTTTGTAAGAAACTGAAATCAGGGATACCTGGATGGCCCAGTGGTTGAGCATCTGCCTTTGGCTGAGGTTGTGATCCCAAGGTCCTGGAATCAAGTCCCGCATTGAGCCTGCTTCTCTACCTGCTGCTTTCTCTCATGAATAAATAAAATCTTTACAAGAAAGAAAAGAAAAGAAAAGAAAAGAAAAAAGAAAAGAAAAGAAAAGAAAAGAAAAGAAAAGAAAAGAAAAGAAAAAAGAAAAGAGAAAGAAAGAAAAGAAAGAAAAGAAAGAAAAGAAAGAAAGAAAAGAAAAGAAAGAAAGAAAGAAAGAAAGAAAGAAAGAAAGAAAGAAAGAAAGAAAGAAAGAAAAGAAAGAAATTAAGAAGAACCATGTTCTTCCTGGTGAATGGCAAATGTCTTCTAAATTGCTTTTTTTTTTAAATAAAAATAAATAAATTGCTTTTGTTGTGGGACACCTGGGTGGCTCAGCGGTTGAGGGCCCACCTTTGGCCCAGGGCATAATCTTGGAGTCCCAGGATAGAGTCCCACATCAGGCTCCCAGCAGGGAGCCTGTTACTCCCTCTGCCTACGTCTCTGCCTCTCTCATGAATAAATAAAATCTTTTCTAAATAAATAAATAAATTACTTTTGTTGCTTAAAAAAAAAAACACTTCATATTATTTTGCTTTTCCTGAGACCCTGAGGAAATTTGAAGTATTATCAGAATATATTAATCAAACTCTTTGTATCCTAAACATTTTCTTAGCAATTTTATAAATCTAAATATATTTCATTTTTTGATTTGTCCTAAAAATGATTATATAACATTCTGTAAAAATGTCCTCCACATTGGTAAAGTCAGAATACAACACTTATCAAAAGTTAACCTCTTATGTTGCAATGACCTTTGCTAATGACTTCACTGAAAATATAATGAAATATAAAAGTCAAAGATATATATACTAAGATTTTCAAAACTGTCAATCAAAATATGCAATGGATATTTTTCCTGCATCTAACCTACTCATAAAAATGTTTTATTTCTTCAAAAGCACACTATGGTATAGTAAGCAACTTTCTTTTCAACAAAACTAAATGTTTTTCCTCCCAACTGGTATCTTGTGAAGTAGTGTCAAGTCCGTTCTCCTTCATGTGGGCATACAGTAGGACCATACCTCCCATCAACTAAAGCCGAGGGTAGAGTCACATGATTTGCTTTTGCCAATAGAATGAGCAAAAGGATGTAGGCTGAAATTACAAGAACTAGTCCATGATTCCCATGCTCCTTTTTTTCCTTTGTTGGAGCAACTAACAACATGGCATCTTGAGTCTCACAGTGAGGATGCACTCCCAGCAGACACAGAATGGACATCTGATATGCATAAAAAACAAGTCCAAGTTCCATAATTTTAGGGTGGTTGTTAATGTAGGATGATAGTCCAGCTGATCCTAACAGATACATAAAGCTATATTCTGAGTGATGTTGCATCAGTAATGTGTATTTTTCTTTTTTGGTTTCCAGCAAAGTCCAATATAAGACAACAAAAGCAAACAAGAGCCACCTAATGGTATATTAAGATTTATCTGAATCTGTAACAAGTGTCAGTAACATTAAAATGGTCCTTTAGAAAATGATCTTTTAGAAAACAACCCATCATTCTTAGCCTAAAGGGCAGATTGAATCTTGGCAGTTAAAATTTAGTATAGAAAACAAAAATTCACTTTTGTTGCTGATAAAATTTTTTTAAAAGATTTTTCTGCCTATTTACTATATACCTGAGTATAATAAACAAGAAAAATAAAATGGGGGATGCCTAGATGGCTCATTGGTTGAGTGTGTGCCTTTGGCTTGGGTCATGATCCCCGGGATTGAATCCCACCTGAGGCTCCCTGCAGGGAGGCTGCTTCTCCCTCTGCCTGTGTCTCTGTCTCTCTGTGTCTCTCATGAATAAATAAGTAAAATCTTTAAAAAAGAAAAGGAAAACATAACGGATTTTCTTTTTAAAAATTCAAACCCAAATTTCTTTTTTTTTTTTTTTTAAGATTTTATTTCTTCAGGAGAGACACAGAGAGAGAGAGAGGCAGAGACACAGGTAGAGGGAGAAGCAGCCTCCCTGCAGGGAGCCTGATGTGGGACACGAACCGGGCCTCTGGGATCACACTCTGAGTCAAAGGCAGTCAACCACTGAGCCACCCAGGTGCCCCATACCCAAATTTCTTCACTATGTTCTTCGAGTTCCAGAGTGCAGGGACACCATATTCTTGACAAGCCAGCTCATGAAGGTGGGCTGACTTCTCACTCAGCTCATTCTCCTGTCTGTCCCACTGTGGCAGGCATACACTTCTCAACAATGATGCTGAGCTTCACCATGTATCTTGCTCTGGGCAGATAAATTTACTGCATGGTGGAGATTAGACTATACATGTGTTTACACGGTATGACTTGCCCTCCCATTCTCCTGCCCCATTTTATGAAAACCCTGAGCTTGCCCTGCAGGCTAGACCAAAACCCAGGTGAGCCTGGTCAAACCAGGTAAGCCCAGGCCAACCTTAGTGGGAATCAAGATGAGCCTCACCAAATGATGTCACAGCTGAACTGGGACGGCAGGGGGGATTCAAGTACTTTTTTAAAAGATTTATTTATTTGAGAGAGAGAGAGAGAGAGAGAGAGAACACATGTGGTGAAGAGGGGCAGAGGGAGAGGCAGAGAGAGTCTTAAGCAGACTCTGTGCTGAGTAGGGAGTCCTTAGCAAGGGGGGCTCAATCTTACCGCTCTGAGATCATGACCTGAGCCAAGACCAGGAGTCCACTACTGAACTGACTGTGCCACCCAGGTGCCCTAGGGTGGTTTTTTTGTTTTTTCCCTACCAAGACCTGATACCCTAACCTTCCCTTAGACTTCCTTGTAAAGGCCAGCTCAGCTTGGTCTCAGTTTAGGTTGCTGTTTAAGACTTAACTCCTAGACCATGGTAACCTGGCCTTCCCTCTTGGAGGGGAGGCGTGAGGGGTGATGCGCACATAAGCTACACTAGTGACTACCTTCTACCACAGTTTTGGCACCTGTGTTATTTTTAAATTATTTTTGTTTAAAAAAAAATTATTCTAGGCCCATCCCATTTCTGAGGTGCTTTTTGCAGACCAACAAAAGACTACATGCTTGCCAGGTTATCACAAGAAAGGCCAAAATCCATTTCATTTGATCTAGTAACTGGAACAATATTATCTGATGACAAATAAAAATCTCTTAAGTTTTAAACCTCAGAACATTCCATTAATGAATAAAAAGAATCATCTCCCCTTTAATGATACTTACAGTGATTGGGTACTTTTAATCACACTCCTACCTACACACATGAATCTAGTCTGAATGACTTTCAGTTTTGAAATGAAGGAAGAAAGCTTAAATTTTATATCTGGAATTACATTTCCTAGGTGCTGGATTTATAACAAACAAAATTATTGTTTTCTTTAATCATAACAAATTATAGCAGCAAACACAATGGCTGAATTTGATATCCTGTTTTGTAACTAATTTGTTGGAGAGCAAACAAAAGGCAACTGGCAATGCAGATCACCCTGCAAGTAATAGATTAACATTCTAATTTATCAGCTGAAGCCTTGGCCTGCCATCAGGAAGTGATTTTTCAACTCTCTACCCCCTTTTCCTTCCTTCCCTCCTCCCATCCCTCCCACCCCACTGAAAATTTCCTGAGAAGTACAAATGGTAAACAAGGCATGGCCCTCATCCTTATAAAGCTTATACTTTAGTGTAAAGAGACTGAAATTACACAAGGGGGCAAAGAATTAAAGTTTATGATAAGTGCAACAAAGAAAATAACCACTGTGATCTGATAGCCAGAAACCATACAGTTCACTTAAGGGGCCTAAGCATTGTTCCTGCTTCCTTGCGTAAAAATAAGAATGAAGACAAAACAAAAGGATAACCAGAATTCTGGTCTTCTCATACCAGAATTAGAGAGTAAAAGAAATTGATACAAAATATGATTTACTAAAAGTATGACAAATTTATTCATTCCTAATGGTGATCAAAGTACATAGTCTATTAATTCATAAGACATCAATTTGAACATATACACTTTCAAAAATCTTGATTGATCAAGAGTCTTCTCTACAACATACTTTATAAAATGCTCCAACAAGAGCTGGTGAGATAATGAACATCAGAGTAAAAACTCATGGTTTAAAAGGCCCTCTGGGAACTGTGCGTGTCCGCTTTGCTCACTGTTAACTTCCTAGCCCTCTTCCTGCCAAGCCCTGCTCTGGTACTGCTGTCTCCCCGATCAATTATTTCTGCTAAATCCAAGAGGCGCACTTCGGTTTTCTTCTTTTTTTGTGACTTCTTAATATTCATTGGCATCACTGACCTTTCCACCTTCTTAAGATACTTTCTTAAAACACACAATCTTAATACAGAGGCTTAGTAAACATCTCCACTTGTCTATCTCAAGCACTCAACAACATGCCCAAAATTCAAATTCCTATCTCACCTGTTCTACTTGACAGACACAGCCTTTGTCCTTGCCATGCTCAACAGATGGCAAGTTCTATGAGGAGTGAAACACCATTTCTCTTGATTACTGTTGGTTCTCCAGGCAGGACCTATGTTGTAGGAGATACTGGATAAAAGCTATTAAGCTATATTACAACTGAAATGATAAATGTATAATGACTTAAAATAGATCAGAATTCATCTAATGGTTGAGTCACTCAGCAAAGGCATGTTTAATGGTTTGCTTCACTGTTCATTTATAAATAAGTTTGAGGGGCCAGTAATATAATAAAATGAATAAAATAACTTTTAGTAAGTTGCTGTGGAAAAAATTTTAGCAGTTCCCTTAACAAACTACTAGACTACAGTGAATTATTTACAAGGGCTTATAAAGCTGAACTGACTCAACCTGAATGCCTGGGTGTCTGAAATAAAACAAAGTTTTATTCTAATAAAATGCTTCAGAAAGTGGCTGAAACCAGTGGCTAATAATAAAAAATCACTTAAAGCCTTAATTATAGTATTTGCCGACTCTAATATGGTAACAACCAATACCATTCAGTGTTTTCCATTTCCAAAGAAACTGGATTTCATAACTAATTTTTTTCTTCATTTAGTCGCATAACAAGTTCCTTGACTCTTGAGCACAACATGACAGTCATTCAAGAGGGTACAGGTGCAACTGTGCAGCCAATTAGACAAGCAATTTTCCAGATTACATGGGCAGGAGCCTCACCTTTTTATGAAAATTCAGTCTTATGGTTTAGAAGTACAGTACCATATCCACTGAACAAGGGTGCATTTGAAAAGTAAATAGGTCAAGCTGTGCAAGGTTACTCTTCAGACTTGATTTGTCTACAACCCCATTTATCTGACCCCCTCCTAACAGATGTCAAGCTGATTTGGAGGAGCTGGCTTTGAAAGGATATTCTTTAACTTGCGGTAAAGAAGTCATGTTGAAGAGCAAGTTACTTTGGAGCCTTCTTCCCTAAACCAAGAGCAGCAGAGAATAATTTCATTCTACCACTGATATTTTAGGACCAATGAAATTACTATGAATTCTGGGACCCTGAGCAAACTTTGTGCAGTGAGTTCTTACTACTTTTGCTGTTAGCAAGATATACATTTTTCTAGCTCTTCTATATAGTAACCTCTTTGCATAGTTTACACACCTAAAGAAGGAAAAAAATAGGAAGCTGTTGGAGGGGCTGTCCAAATCTATCTGATTCAGTTTCCTTCCTCTGACCCATGTTACCATCCTTCCTTTGCTTTTTCCAGTCTCTTAATTCACATTAGGTCAACCTCTTAACATAGCCTACTAAGTGATCTCCAGCAATTACCTTCAAATTCCGAGTGCTAGCAGGAGTTTCAGTAATTGTACCTTGTGTACTTATGTGTAAAGAGCTCTTTATTCAATGAGCCAGCTGCTCATATGACTACTTCCCTGGATGCCACAGGCATTACAATAGTTTCTTGACAGGTTATTAAAATTTCATTATTTCAATAGTCTCACATCTTCCTGACCTTTCCACTGCATAATTTTGAAGTATCTTTTTTGGGAGAAGTGGGGGTAGGGACACAGGTAACACAAAATAGATTTAAAATCCAAAAAGTATTAAAGAGACATCTAGTACAAGGTATGTATCCTCACTTCTGTCATGGGATCAGCTATCCAGCTCCTCAGTGCAAAGGCAACCATGGTTATCAATTTCTTGTGGCTCCTTCCAAAGATATTCTATACACACAGCAAATGCTTAATGTTCTTTTAACACAATGAAAATACTTTTGTCACTTAATATATCAGCATGTAGAGAAAGTTCAGATCCTTTTAGTTTTTATTTTTTTAAGATTTTATTTATTTATTCATGAGAATACACAGAGAGGAGAGAGAGAAGCAGAGACACAGGCAGAGGGAGAAGCCGGCTCCATGCAGGGAGCCTGATGTGGGACTCGACCTCGGGTCTCCAGGATCACACCCTGGGCTGCAGGCAGCACTAAACCGCTGAGCCACTGGAGCTGCCCAGTTCAGATCCTTTTAAATGGCTATTCAGTAGTTCAATGATAGGGCTTATTTAATTATCCCATTTTGATGGATATTTCAGTTCTCCCCAGGCCTCTGCTATTATGAACAATACTGCCACAAACATACCTGTACATCTCCTATACATGTGAACATATCCTGTAGTATAAATTCATTTTGTCAAATTGCTCTCCTTAGAGGTTTTTTTTAATTTTTTTTTATTTTAAAAAAATATTTCTTTTTAATTTTTTATTTATGATAGGCACACAGTGAGAGAGAGAGAGGCAGAGACACAGGCAGGGGGAGAAGCAGGCTCCATGCACCGGGAGCCTGATGTGGGATTCGATCCCGGGTCTCCAGGATCGCGCCCTGGGCCAAAGGCAGGCGCCAAACCGCTGCGCCACCCAGGGATCCCTCTCCCTAGAGGTTGTATCAATTTGTACACCCACCAGTAAACATACATGGGGCTATTTCTCTATACCTTAAATAATGAGAGAATTATCAAACTTTTTATCTTTGCCAAAATGCAAGTGGGAAAAGGTTATGTGATAATTTTAACTTGAATTTCTCTGTGTATTGTTAGCACATTTCTCATATGTGTAGGAGTCGTTTATATTTCCTTTGCTATAAACCATCTGAGCATTTTTCACCTAGAAGGTTGGTCTTTTATATATTGAGCTGTAAGAGTTCTTTATATATCAAGAACATTTCCCTTTTGTCATTAAAATGAGTGGCAAATTTCTCCTCAGGTCTGTTAGTTTCTCTATTGGCTTCACTTAAGATAGTTTTATATTTTTTGCAGAAATAGTTAATATTTTTTAAGCATAAATTTATTTTGCTAGCAACTTTTTCACAAATGGAAAAATGTTTATGAAAAAAACAAATACTTTGGCCACGGTGAAAGAACTTCATGTTTACACAATATTATGTTTTCTGGAAAAAAATTCATTAACAGAAAATATGTTCCTCAAATAGGATAATATTTTCGTCACTTTGTCTAGCATACATTTTAAAACTGGGTAGGAGGAAAGTCTAAGTGAAAAAACTACCTAATAGGAAAAAAAGGAGTTTATATGATCATAACATTGAGTTGCTATTAAAAGAAAAAGATTTTAAGGTTTTTCTTAAAGACTTTATTTATTTATTTATTTATTTATTTATTTATTTATTTATGAGGGAATGAGCAGGGGAGAGGGGTAGAGGGAGAAACAGGCTCCCCACTGAGCAGGGAGCCCCACATAGGGCTCAATCCCAGGACCCTGAGGTCATGACCTGAGCTGAAGGCAGCTGCTGAAATGACTGAGCCATCTAGGTGCCCAATTTTTAAGTTTTAAATATAAAATATTGCATAATATCAAAAGCTTACCTCAGTTTTCTGTCATTTATCATGTACACATATGTCAATTTTCTAAATAGGATTAAAGTGCTTTATTAGAAGCACCTAAGAGTACTATGGTATTCATCTTAAAATGCTACTTCCAAAATGTTCTGTTTTCTGTCTGCCTATTGTGCACTTAAGCCATAGATAATTTTGTAAGAAAGGGCCTACAGTAGGCATATATGTAAAAGTGAACCAACCTTGTTTGCTGATGTCTTTCTCACATTCAAAAAGAAGAGTCTACTCTAAAAATTGACTACAGAGGCAAGAGACAGATAGAATAATATTGTATTTTATTCTAGGAAGGGTTATTTGAAAATTATTTCTTTAAAAGAACCATGATCTTACCACGTCTCTACAAAAATTCCATGAAACTACATGATTTGGCATTACAATAGGATAAAAGGAACAGAGACTGTGATGTGAAATAAGTCTAAATTCTTATTGAAAACAAAGAAGAAAAAAAAGAAAATATTCTGTGCACTAATTTATTGACAAATGCTAACTTCATTTAATCCTTCATCTTTATGATAATATTACATAAAAATACTTTACTAGCTCTACTTAAAACCACATTTTCACAGTGCTCTCTAAGCCCTGACTGAGGGCGCCTGGCTGGCTCAGTCCTCAGAGTGTGTGACTCTTGAACTTGGAGTTTTGAGTTTGAGCCCCATGTTGGGTGTAGACAGTACTTAATAATAAAATCTTTAAAAAAAATAAATAACTGGTGGAATATTTTCTTAGCCATGAAGTTTAG
Organism: Canis lupus dingo; assembly: GCF_003254725.2. Lineage (NCBI taxonomy): Eukaryota > Metazoa > Chordata > Mammalia > Carnivora > Canidae > Canis > Canis lupus. The sequence continues at coordinate 50,444,379 of NC_064264.1, read as the reverse complement.
AGCAAAATACATGGCAGTAGAACAAATGGAAAAGGGTTAGCTATATTACAGTAAGAAACTCTCAGACAATGTGTATATAATTATTTCTTATGCATCCATATGTAATTATTATTTTTTATTCTTATGTTCATCACCATTTTCTCTGTTTGGGAAGAAAACTATAGGATGGTAATTTCAATGATATGAATACTACAAAACATTTCCCTCCCTCTACCACAGGCATCTAAAAATGAGACAATTTTACATCAACCAAAACAAAAACAAGTATATACAGTGCCTGGGACAGGATCTGTCTTCAATACTTCAATACTAGAGACAGCTGCTTCAGGAAAATACCTTTAAAAAGGCTAAAACAGCATTAAAAACAACAATGCAACTAGAACAAGACCGCGAAACCCTTTCCTCACTCTATTTGTGGAAAACAAATAATTAAAATATTAAGGAAGCACATACTTCCATAAGAAATTGAAGTTATCTACAGAGGATGTCTCTTATTTTTCAGTGAACTCAGCTTGCTACCACATGCCTGTGCTTTTCCTTGTCTATGTATAGCATGAGTTCCAAAGCAAGTTGTGACATAAATAAATCACGTTCTAAGCTACTACTCATTAGTCATCTCTGTCAAGTAGAACTTCTTTGCCTAGATCCTTCCTTTCCCCCAGCCAGCTGAGTGCTCTTTCTTGTATCTTTCTCACAAACTTAATTGGATGAAGGCACCTCTATTACAGCATTTACCACTGCATTTTAATTACTTCCACGTCTCCCTTTACCATCGTAAGTAGAGATTTTCACATGGATATCTCCAGGGCAAGCTGTCTTTAATTCATCTTTTTCAACATAATATCATGTTCATATTAGCAATTTTTTATTGTTTCCTTGGGATGGATTTCTAGAAGTAGTCAGTACACCAAAGAACATGAATATTTTTAAAGGTCTTTGAATGAATGTTATCAAATTAATTTGTAGAAAGGATAAGGGATACATATTGCTATTTAATTCACCTTTGAGTTGCTGAAAGCTCAGCAACTACTATTTGGAAAAATTTATTATTTGAAATATTATTTGGAAGGTAAAACATATCTACCATAGTAACAAGGATATAATTCAGTCTAAAGATACTTGTTTAAATATTTAATCTGTTAAGCATCCAACTCTTTTGTCTCAAGTCATATTCTCACAGTCGTGAGATTGAGCCCCCCTAATCCCCACAGACTCTGTGCTGGGTGTAGAGTCTGCTTAAGATTCTGTCTCTCCCCCCTTCCCACCCCCTCCCTCCGCTCTCTCTCACTCTCAAAAAACAAAACAAAATAAAAAACCAAGAAGGCTCTGGATAACCCAGATGTTTAAGCTTTTCAGGAAATGCCAAGCTGTACCATTTTATATTTCCACGAAGAGCGTGTGAGGGCTCCAATTTCTATGCATCTTCCAAAACACATATTACCTATTTTATTATAGTTATCCTAGTGGTATGAGGTGCTCTCTCAGTGTGGTTTGGATTTGCATTTCCCTGATGAGCAATGAGGTAGGGGAGAGCCCATGGGTGGCTCACCTAGTTAAGCGTATGCCTTTGGCTCAGATAATGATACCACTGACCTGGGATGGAGTCCCATGTTAGGCTCCCTGCTCAATGGGGAGTCTGCTTCTCCCTCTGCCCCACTCCCCCACTTGTGCTTTCTCGCTCTCCCACCGAGCACGTTGGTTGAGATCCATCTGACTGCCGCCATGGGGCACAAGACCCGGTGTGGAGGCAAGCTTGGCTTCCTGGCAGTGAATACCCTGCAGCTCCCTTCTGGGGACTTCCATGAAGCCCCCTTCCCTGCCCAGGAGCTAAGATACAAAAATGGGTGTGGGCTCTGCCTTTGGGGGCCGACTACCTAGAGGGTTAGATAGCCAGTCAGTGGGTCGTTTCACAAATATTTAGGCACTGAACAAAAGAGACAAAAAAACAAACAAGCAAAAAACCAACAGAACCCCTCCTGGCTCTTAGAAGCATAAGCAGACATTTCAGCGCCTGAAGAAAGAAGACTGATTTCAGTGATACAGTGACCCATATTCAGGGGGTTAAATATATGACTCTCCTGCTCTTCCAAGTGGTCATAAAATTTTTGACATTTAAAAAAAAATCTAAATTAATATCAACGGTCATATAACTGTTCTCTATTATTTCTGCTTATTAGTAGTTAACATAAATATTATGCAAAAAGAAAGTTAAGTGCATCCCATGATTTAAGAAGTCTGAATTCCTGAGCTAATTTTCTTCGCATCAAAATTTTTCTTCCAAGTGAATTGTTTTCAATATGAAAATAAGCCATCGGGGCACCTGGTTGGCTCAATGGTTGAGCAACTGCCTTTGGCTCAGGGCGTGATCCCAGAACTGTGGGATCGAGTGCTACATCAGGCTCCCCCACAGGGAGCCTGCTTCTCCTTCTGCCTATTTCTCTACCTCTCTCTCTGGGTCTCTCATAAATAAGTAAATAGATAGATAGATAGATAGATAGATAGATAGATAGATAGATAGATAGATAGGAGGAGGAAGTAGGCCATCATCTTTAAGATAACAAATGTATTAATCTTTTTTTTTTATCATGAACTATTTTGACCAGTTCCACATTACACAGAGTAAAAGAGAATGGAAAATATCTTCAGAATCCAGAAGAGAATCATGAGTTAAACATAAGTGAAACTTAGTTTTTATTTTTAAGTTTATCATCTTAATATGCAAGATAATATTTGAACTTTGTATTGAGCAGATTTTATACTTAATTCTGCTATTCATTCTGACCTTTATATTTAGAATAAATATATAAGATATAAATTTATAATATATAAATATATAAGACCTAAAACAAAATTTTACCCCATCTACTATTACCTCTTCACTTCACTTTTCCCTCAACCACTTTTCCCTTTGTTTCCCCAAAATTTCATCCTTCTTGCTTTTACATTTTTTAATCAAAAATACTAATCTATGCTGGTTTGCGTATTTTTAAAATTTTTACAGAAGAGAAAATTTACTATCTTAATGATTTTAAAGTATACAGTTTAGTGGTATTAAATACATACACCTTGGGGCACCTGGGTGGCTCAGTCAGTTAAGCGTTTGCCTTCGGCTCAGGTCATGATCTCAGGGTCCTGGGATCGAGCCCCACATCAGGCTCCCTGCTCAGCAGAGAGTCTGCTTTTCCCTCTCTCTCTGTCCCTCCTGCTTGTGTGTGCTCTCTCAAATAAATAAATAAAATCTATTTAAAAAATACATACATAATACACCATGCCGTGCATCAATCACCACTGGCCCTCTCCATCACTTTTCACCTTACAGATCTGAAACTCTACATCCTTTACACAGTAACTGCCTGTTCCCCACTCCTCCCAGCCTCTGGCAAACACCATCCTGTTTTCTGTCTACAGATTTAACTACTTTATGTAATGTAGGATTTGGAATCAGGCAGTGTCTGTCCTTTTGTGTCTGGCTGATTTTACTGAACACGTCCTCAAGGTTCAGCCATGTAGCACGTGCCACAATTTCTTCTTTTTTTGAGGCTGAATAATATTCCATGATATGTATATACCACAATTTGTTTATCCATTTATCCATCAATGGACATTTGGTTGCTTCTACTTCTTAGCTATGCTGAACATGGGTGTGCAAATATCTCTTCAAGACCCTGATTCTGATTTTTGGAGGAGGTAAATACCCAGCAATACCACTGCTATGTCATATGGGAATTCTACTTTTCATTTTTTTAAAAGATTTTATTTATTTATTCATAGAGACACACAGAGAGAGAGAGAGAGGCAGAGACATAGGCAGAGGGAGAAGCGGGCTCCATGCAGGGAGCCTGACGAGGGACTCGATCCCAGGTCTCCAGGATCACACCCTGGGCTGCAGGCAGCGCTAAACCATTGCGCCACTGGGGCTACCCTCTACCCTCAAAAATGAGGAAGCACCAAATTGTTTTCCATGGCAGCAGCACCATTTTACACTCTGACCAATGGCTGCATGGGGATTCCAAATTCTCCACAGTCTTACCAACACTTACTAGTCATTTTTTATAATAGCTATCTTAAGAACTGTGAGTTGGTGTCCAATTATGGTTTTGATTTGCATTTCCCTAATGATTAGTGATGCTGAGCATATTTTGCTTACTGGCCATCTCTATATCTATATCTTCTTTGGATAAATGTCTATTAAAGTTCTTTGCCCATTTTAAAATCAGGTTGTTTGGTTTTACTGCTGTTGAGTTACTGGAGTTCTGTATATATTCTGAGAAATAACTCTTTCTCAGATATATGCAAATATTTTCTCCCAGTTTGGGAATTGCATTTTCATTCTGTTGACTGTGGGTCATTGATGCACTGGAATGTATTTTTTGTTGTTGTTGTTGTTGTTGCCTGGGTTTCTAAAATCACGTCCAAGAAATTATCATCAATCCAAAGTCATAAGCCTTTTCCCTTGTTTTTCTAAGAGTTTTATAGTTCTATCTCTTACATTTAGGTCTTTGATATATTTTGAGTTACTCTTGTATAAGGTAAGGCAAGAATCCAACTTTTTTCTTTTGCATGAGGATAAAAATGTTTCCACTACTATTTATTAAAAAGACTATGCTCTCCCCCATTGAATTGCCGTAGTACTCCTATCAAAAATCATTTGATCATATATTCAAGGGTTTATTTCTGGGCTCGTGGGCTCGCAATTATTCTACTGGTCTACGTGTCTGTCTTATGCCAGTACGACATCATTTTGACCATTATGTTTTGTAATAAGTTTTAAAATCAAAAAGTGTGAGCTTTCCAACTTTGTTCTTCTTTTTCAAAATTGTTTTGGCTATTGGGGTCCCTCTCTTAAGATTTCATATAAATTTTAAGATGGATTTCTCTCTCTCTGCAAAAATTCGGTTGGGATTTTTATAGGGACAGTATTGAATCTGTAGATTGCTTTGGGTAATATTGACATCATAACAACATTAAGTATTCCAATCAATGAACACAAGAGGACTTTCCATATATTTGTGCCTTCCTTAATTTCTTTCAGTAACATTTTGTAGCAACTCATATATATGTCTTTTTCATCCATGGTTAATTTTATTCCTAAGTATCTTATTCTCTTTTATGCTGTTGTAAATGGTAGTTTTTGTACTACGTGTTTCAAAATTTTATATAAATTGTATCATTAAGTACTTATATTTTCACAACTTCCTTTTTTACTATTATTATAGTACATATCCACATATTATAGGTATAACAATATGTACCAGGGGATCCCTGGGTGGCTCAGCGGTTTAGTGTCTGCCTTCAGCCCAGGGCCTGATCCTGGAGACCCGGGATCGAGTCCCACATCAGGCTCCCTGCATGGAGCTTGCTTCTCCCTCTGCCTGTGTCTCTGTCTCTGTGTCTCTCATGAATAAATAAATAAGATCTTTAAAAACAACAACAACAACAACAATATGTACAAGGAGGACACATAGCATCTTTAGGATAGCTATCACCTCTGGAGAGAAAGAGGGCAGAATGAGACAGCATAAAGAAGGTATTTAGCTGTAACTATGAATGTTTTGTTTTTTTAATGAGACCTGTATAGAACATTTGTATCTAAACATTTTCCTGGTACTATTTCTGGGACCAATGACCTAGACTGTCACCCCAGGACAATTTTTTCTTGATGTGGCACTGGGCAATCTAGAAAACCAATAGTCACAGTTCTTCCCTCCGAGAACCTAAAAGCAGAGGTTCCACACTATTAAAGATTTCATTCCAACGAGCCTTTACTTACTCTACATTACACCTTGACACTTTTCAAAAAGACTAATGCCAGATGAAGCTCAGTCCAAATATGCTTAGGAAAAAAGTACACACCATCAGGAGTACTTACTTTTCATTAGGTTTGATATGTCTGACAGTAGCAAAGCCAATAAATAGGGGCAGTGGTTATGATACTATATATCACGGTGGATATTTTCCAGGGAAATTTTTAATAGAATAACTTTGATGTGTTTTTTCAAACAGCCCTACTTTTCTCATGAGCTAAAAGGTAAAACAAGGAGTAATTCTTCAGGAAAAAGTCAAAGACACCACTTGAGTTGATGGTCTCTAGTTTTTCAACATGGAATCTGAAATAAGCACAAAGAAATAACAGCTTTAAGAAGTAATCTGAGCAGTTTTCTTATTAAAGGCACTGCTTAGAAAAACAGCATACTGGAGTATCAGATGAACAGTAACACTTCAGTGGTGACTCACTACAGAACTGAAAATTATGCTAAGTCTACATTTTTGTAAAGTTAACCTTCCCTGAGGAAAATGCTATAATGTTTATAGTCTTTACTTCAATACATATAACTTGCTACCCAACCTGATGTCCACTTAAGTTTCCACTTATAAAACTACTTTTTAAAATGATCATATAGAAAGGAGGAAAGTAATGAATCACATAAGACCATCACAAAACATATCATAAGACAATTGCTTAGCTCCAACATAGTTTTCATTTTAAGAGAGGTGACTTGGGATCCCTGGGTGGCGCAGCGGTTTGGCGCCTGCCTTTGGCCCAGGGCGTGATCCTGGAGACCTGGGATCGAATCCCACGTCGGGCTCCTGGTGCATGGAGCCTGCTTCTCCCTCTGCCTATGTCTCTGCCTCTCTCTCTCTCTCTCTCTCTCTCTCTGTGACTATCATAAATAAATAAATTAAAACCTTTAAAAAAGAAAAAAGAGAGAGAGGTGACTAAATACTTTTTAGGAACAAATGCTTTAACAATTTTGGCATATAGAATGAATCACAAAATTTATAGACAACCAGGAGACTACACTTAATTCATGGATTAATCTCATTTACTTGTGACTGACTACTACATAAAAATGTCAGTTTCTCCAGTGTAACACTCACCAAGCACACAGTAGGGATGTAATAAGGATATGGTGCATAAATGAATTCTCCTTAACTCCTGACTTGTGTTATTTTCTATCATCAGGAAACTGCCACAAGGGAGTACCTGCTTGGCTGGAGTCTGTAGAGCAGGAATCTCTTGACCTAGGGGTCTGGAGTTTGAGCCCCAAGCCAGGGGTAGAGGTTATGTAAAAACAAACATACAAACAAAACTACCACTAAATACCTCAGCCTCACCAGGTTTTATTTCTGTGAAGTTGTATTATTTTGATTTTCATATCCTATTCAAATCTTTTTATTAAAAAAGTCATTTTTCCATACAATAAAATGACATTTCATTGCAACTTAGCCACAAGAAAAGAAATGTAGCTTAATAAAATATTCATTGTACTAACTACACAACAGCTTCTGTGGGTTCATGCTGAAAGCAAAAAAGGACGCAAGTTAACCTTCCATGGTATTTTTCTGGCAATCTCAAATCACAGAACTTAAAACATATCATTCGTACCACAGTATAAACACTAAATCTTAATGTAACATTGTTCAGTATAGACCGGAATTAAACTAAAACAGTTCTAGTATGGATACTATCCAAGGGGTTTAAGTTCAAGTTTTAAGTTCCTTCAAAACAAAAGGAATGTCACCAGAAGGTAAATTTAGCCTCAAGAATGTCTCACACAACCTGAAGTCTCAAGAAAATGTTATATAGGCTTCAGATTACTTGTTTAAAACAATGATTACCTACCACAGCTATCATATGTTTGGAATTATACCTAAAGATGCTCTTCTCTGTGACAAAAACAAACTTATTACTTCTCAATAACAAAAGGAAAATGAATCAGGTGTCAGGAAGTGAGTTTAGAATGTGGCTGAATCTCAGAATATATTTCCTAATTAACGTGAGACAACAAAAATTGCCATTTACATTCAGCTTCCTAAAGAAGATGAGTCAAACACATAGCTTTGTCACAGATTCAAAAGACGACAGTCACTGAATAGGTTAAAAACTGCTTTAAATATTCACAGATAATTTCAAGATTGACAAAAGAGAAAAAAAAAAGGAAAGAAAGAAAACTCACAGAGAACGTTGTTGGCCCACTGTTTGACGCTATGACAGTATGAACTTCATCATGCAATTTTATTGAGAGCTCCCAGTTAGCCACTTGTGGTTTAATAATAGGCACTCTGAAGTAGAAAAAAAGAAAAAAATAGTTAATCTTATAGGATTCTCTTAGTAAACTGATTTTCCTTTGACATTAAGTGTGCTGGGTAAAACTGCCAAAGATTGTACTTCAGCACATTATTTTAAAAGGTTCTATCCTTGAAAAAAGCTTTCAGGTTTAAACTAGAGCAATTAAAAACAAACAAAAAACACACAGACATTCCAAGGACAACAGAGATCATTCTAGGATGATTGTGGTTCCTCCATCTACTCAAAGCACCATCACCTATTCTGTGTATTTGAGTTGCTTCATTGTGACAGTCTTTCAAAAATCAACTTTATACAATATTAATTTCTTTTCACTATTTGGTTACTGTTCCAGACTATTTTCAAAAATTTACAATTTTGGTCTCTTATTTTTCTGGTTTTATTGAGTTATACTTGGTATCAAAAAACTGCATATAAAACGGGACGCCTGAGATGCTTAGTGGTTGGGCATCTGCCTTTGGCTCAGGGTGTGGTCCCAGTCCAGGATCAAGTCCCACATCGGGCGCCCTGTGAGGAGCCTGCTTCTCCCTCTGCCTCTGTCTATGCCTCTCTGTGTCTCTCATGAATAAACAAAATCTTTTTTTAAAAACTGCATATAATTAACATACAAATAGGTATTCAATTGTGTTTCTATCACCATAATTAAAGTAATAAGCCTATCCACCACATCCAAAAAGTTTCTTGTATCCTTTCCTTTTGTTTTGGTTTTTTGTTTGTTTGGATAAGAATACAACATCAGTGATGCTAGTCTTAACACACAGGTCTTTTCCTGCCCATGATCCACATTACATGATCCAGAAAAACTGGGTCAAACAGCCAGAGACAAAAACATTTTTAGAATATAAGTATTTCTCACAAATTTTAAAGTAACAAAATTTTAATGATTTCTGAATTAACCTAATTTAAATATTAAGTGTTTTCAATTTTTATAGTTGCAAAGTAATATTATGAACTACTAATATTTATGAACTACTATTATTAACTACTACCTATTTATGGATAGGTAGTATTCAGATTTTGTCTTATGTCATAACTCTGTGCAGGTTATGTTTTAATATCCCCTCCCTCAAACTTCAAAAGGATTCTCTGTGTATTCTATTAAAAAAAAATTCAGTCACAAAAACTATGATTATAATCAAATCATCTATAGACACAATGTCTAATGGAGGATTATGGATGATTTAGGTGAACATTTGTATTTGGCCCACTGTTTATTTTCTGAAGATGAAGAAATGTTTTAAATACTATAGGATTTAGTTAAAATTAAAGAAAAGTTTAAAAATGCATCAACAAACCAATACTAATGCACATGGCAGAGACATGGAGGATTTTCTTTTGGCAATTTAAAGAGGATGGTTTCAGTGGACAGAGCTTCACATAGGAGAGCTGGAAAGAACAACAGGGAAGCATACAGGAGGCAGAGGAGGAGAAGAGAGAGGAAGAGCAGCACGGGGTACAGTGCTCCTGTGTGCCAAGCCCACCTCTAATTGGGCATGCCATTCCATGGGACAGGCATCTGTTTATCTCCCCAACTGGCCTGTGACCTCCTAAAGGACCAAGATCATGCCTTATTTTTGCATCCCCAGGTCCCACTGCACGTTGAGGAGAAAGGGTTGGGGTGGGCAGGAGCCGGAAGGAATTTGAGGAGCACCTGCAATGTGCCAATGACTGCAGAGGGGAGGCCGTGTCACCCAAGGGGCAGAGTACACTCCAAAAGGAGCATGGACCCCAAGCTGAATGTTCTTGGGCTATACAGATGACCTCTCTAGACTTTGCCCTGTTTACCTTCAAACAGGGTTAACCCCTGACCTTTTCAGGGATACTGTGATAACAGAAATAACCTGGCAGCTAATATTACTGACAACATAGCTTTCTTAAATCTTGGCTACTGAAATCTTAGCTAACTTACCTACCATTCAAGTTTCTTATAAATAACACCCCACTCTTGTATCTGGTTTTATTTCTGATTATTCTCTGATTTGTATAGCCAGTAGTGCCAAACCCTTAAGTTACTTCACAAATAAAACCTGCAGAAGAACTAAACCCAGTGATCAGAAACTCAGACTCTGGTGACTCACAGAAATAGCTAAGAAACACAGCTCTGCCATTCATTAGTTCTGACTTTGGGCCAACTGTTAGGTCTCTGTCTCTTTAAGTATCAAACCAGACATATATCATAGTGATATACCAAAGGTTAAATAATGCACATAAATGGTAACTTTTATTACTTTGATTAGTCCCAACCCTAGACCTATACTCATTGCCCCTCGCCCCCCCCCCATAACTGAAACCCCTTTAAGGAAACCCTGGATTCCTTCTGCTCCACAAATTTTTCATGAATATCATCTCTCTCATAAGCGTTCTCTAATTATAGGTACTGATCAGAGTACAACCTCATTCATCTCCCTTCCGCTTAAACTTTATTATATGCTTAGTACTTTTCACAACTCAGTAGACCAGAGAAGGTAACTCTTCCAGTAAACCTGGAGACCACTCTTAGTTATGCAACAAGCCTCTGTTTCCAGAGGAGCTGGGAAGTTAATCCTGACATCCTGCTGGAACCCAGACTGCATTTTCCCACAGAAAGCAATCCTACAGATGGTGGCGAGATACAGTTGCCACCCTTCAGAACCTAACTACTATTTATTTTTCCATTGTTTTATTTTGATCCACATCTGTTTCATATATGTTATAACCTACCCCAAGAGGAACCTTGTGCAAAGAGCATAGTCTCTTTTGAGTTGAAATTCTGAGGTTTTATCTTAGACCATTCTCTTACTAACGATGTACCAAGGACTCTTTCAGTCCCTTGTAATCAAAATTTCTACACATGTGAAATACAGCTAGCGCAGCGCTGGGAAAGCAAAAGAAAAGCTGTTCTTTCTTCTGAGCATACAACTCTGAGATGGTACTTTCCAAACAATATCTTTTTAGATGACGAGTTACTAAGAGGATTTCCTGTGGAAGTAAGCCCATGAGATATGAAAAAAAAAAAAAGGTCACACTGTGCAATCTCTTTATGCATTCAATTCTTTCACAAATACAACTTGTTAAAATCCCTTCTGGCTTTATGTGAGTTTGAAAATAGTTTTGTTTTAAAATAAAATGGATGGGTTTGGGCATATGTGCCCAGTATAAAGATCCATAAACTCTGCAGTAGAAATAAACTATAATAAACTATAAATAAAGATAGTAACACACACCAACCTGAAAGTACATGTGCTCTATTTCTGCAAAACCACTGAAACTACAGTAACAATAATTACTTTGAAACACTGGTATCAATCTCACTAGCACAACTATGTTTATCATTATAAACCAGTTACATTTTATAGTTATATTTTAAATTTTAGAAAAGAGCTATATTTATTCATTAAATCTAAAATAGTCTCAAAGATTTTTATAATTAACTCTCTGGAAAGGGAGAGAAAAAAATCCTGGAGTTTCACACAACTTACTACGGTAATGGTACACAGAAAACAGCTTTTTACTGAACTACATCCTAGTGAAAGAGGATGCCCTCTGATCAAAAATTTCATCTGTGCAGCTTATTAGTTACTTAAAAAGCTGATATCATTTAAGTTACTGCTTCAAAAAACAAACAAAACCCAGGAAAAGGGAATTCACATAAACAGCTACTCACAAAGCAAGTCAAATAATAGCTCTTATCCAGACCTGTCCACTCTGATTATCATCAGCCAACCAGAATGAATATGCTCAATAAAACTAAATTTTTCTGTATTTTATAGTAAAAACAGCTCATTATCACAAATGCTATTGCTAATCCATTTACTAGAATACTCAAAAAAGTGTAAATAATACTAACCCAAATACATTGCTATTAAGTGTTGTGTTTAAGGCAGATTTTATGTAAACATAACTCACAGAAATCTTTGTTATCAAGGATTAATAAGCATCTCAAAACCATATTATGAGACACTCAGAAAAGCTGGTTTTCAACTGTGCCATTACCTATTTAGGAGTGAAATACTGAGTTAAAACAATGTTAGTGGTCAAAGAATCATTAAGCAATCCTTGATCATAACTTTCACAGTGGGTGGTCTGTAAAATGATCAAGAATAATACGCTGCATTCCATAGCCACAGAGGTCAGCTTCTGCATACAAATCTTCGCAGGAAGAAAAAGGCCTTCAGAAAAGTGGGCCATTCATCTGAACCAAGTTCAGAGAATTTCCAGCATGGTGAAAAGATATGTTATGCAAGCACATAGATGTATTCAGTGGGGGTAGACAGAACCAGCTACATGGCGACTACAAAGGAGCCCTCCCATGGTTCATGAATAAGTCGAGGAAATGATCAGAAAAAAAAAAAAGAGAGAGATGTTTAGACAGATGGCCCACTTAAAATGCCTGAGACAGGGCATAAGCAATTTTAATGAAACTTTAGATCTAACATATGAATTGTTTCTTATTTCCTCCAGGAAAAAAAAAATCTAAAGATGACAAAAATTCAGCGATTTGCTGAAAAACTCACTTTTAGCAAGTTGGGATAGAGGAAGAATTTACAAGTTTTATTAGTTCAATAAATTTATATAAAATTCTTCACAGAGCCATCAGCTATCAAATGAATATAAAAAGCATGGAATGAACAGATTAAAGGAATTTTAAACAGAAGTCTACTGCCAAAGCAAACAAAAATCTAAGCCTTATTATGTGAGAACTTACAACACTCCAACATTAAAGTTCATCACTGTAGAAAAAAGATAAAAGCAGCATTTTTCAGAGAACCTCTTCAAAGCAAGAAATTGTCATAGTAGAGGAACAGAATCCTGCCTATATGCAATTTAAAATGTGTACATTCAAATAGAGGAGGCTGTGTAGAAGAGTGTGTATCACAAAATACTGCCTAGAAAGGGTTATGAGATACCCAAGTTTGATATCATTAGCATTACAAATAATAATACATATGACACCTGAATCAGGAAACAAATACTGATGTTACTTATAATTTTATAGAGTTTAATATTATGCAAACCCTATTTCTTCTGCCACCAATAAAAGCTTCACGTTCTCTATTGAAACACTGGCCATGACTAGTCTGGAAAGGCAATGGAGTTTAGCCATCACCCCTACAAGCCCTGGGGTTGGACTGACCACTGACCCCAAAAACCATGTGACCTTCCAAGTCACTTATCCTCCTTGTGTCTCTTTCCTGATCAGTGAGGCCAAGATAGTAAGAACACTTTATCCATATGTTCATTAAAGAAGATAAAAGGTATAGCATGCTCAGATTGGTGTATGGTAAAGAATGCCAGGTAAGAGTCAATACCATCAATCGTTACCATAATTTGGTACAAACATCTGAAATCCTCAATTATTTCAAAAACCTGTTATTTTTTTAAATATATTAACCTACAATTAATAGACAGTGAAATTCACAAATATAAGTTCCATCAGTATCCTTTCAGGAAATCTACCTCTTCCCCCAGTAGTTCAACTATAAATTAGACTAAAGCTCCACATAAACAGACACCAAAACACGTGCTCCGATGTGTGGCTTCTTTTTGCTCAATGGGATATTTTTGAGGCTCATGCATGTTGAACAGTTCATTCATTTTGCATTGTCAAGTAGTACTCTATTGTACAAGCATAAAGAAGTTAGTTCATCCTTTGGCTGATGCACTTTTGGGTTGTTTCCAGTTTGGGGCTCTTAGGAACAAAACTGCTATAAACATTCTTTGTATGAGTCTTTTTTGAAGACAGATGTTTTGATTTCTTGTGGGTAAAAACTCTAGGAGTGGAAATATGAGGGTAAACACATTTAATTTCATAAAAACTGCCAACTTCTTTCACAAGATATTAAAACATATCTATACTGCCTCCAGCAATGGAGCTTGTTCTATAACCTTGCCACCAGTTCAAATTGTGTTTCTACTTCTAGCAAGGCTAGTGGCTGACTGAGAAACTCTCATTATAATTTAATGTGCATTTGTCTTATGACAAATTATGTTGGACACCTCAGTATTAGAGTTTATTGGTCACTTGTATTAAAAAAAATTGCCCATTTTTTATTAAGATGTTGGTTTTACTGATTTGTGGGAGTTCTTTATCTTTTAGAAAGCCTCTGTCAGATTTACGTGTTGTGAATATTTTCTCCCCCTCTGTGGCTTATAAATTTCCTTAAAAATGTCTTACTTTAGCAGTTTGTTTTCATTAATGGACTTAATTTTTTTTAGAGCAGTTTTAGATGTTCAGAAAAATAGAGAAGTAGAGTTCCTTTATATACCCTCATTCACCTCACCCTGGATACAGCGTCCCTATTATTAATATTTTGCATTGCTGTGGTACATTTGTTAAAATAGATGAGCAAATGTTGATACATTAGTATTAACTGAAGTCCACAGTTTACATTAGGAATCACAATCTGAGCTGTAGGTTTAACAAATGTATGATATGTCTCTACCATTAAGATTCCATATATAACAGTTTCACCCTAAAACTTCCCTGTGCTCTACCTATTTTAATCCTTCTTCTACCCCCCCTCCCCCCCCGCAGATCACTGGCAACCACTGATCTTTACTGTCTCCCAACATTCTTTTCCAGAATGTTGTACAGCTAGAATGTAAACCTTTTCAGATTGGCTTCTCTCACTTAGCATTATGCATTTAAAGTTTCTCCATGTCTTTTTGTGGCTTAATGGTTAATACCTTTTCACTGCTGAATTATAAAGTCCATTGTCTAGATATACCACATTTAACTTATCCATTTACCTACTGAAGGAGACACCTTGGTTACTTCTAAGTTTGGCAATGATGAGTAAAGCTGCTATAAACAAACATTCATATGCAACTTTCAGTGCAGAAACATTTTCATTTGGATAGAAACCAAGTAGTACAACTACTGGATCATATGGTAAAAGGATGTTTAGTGTTGTACAAAAACTGCTAAACTGTCTTCCAAAATGGCTATGCTATTTGCATTCCCATTTGCAATGAATGAGAGCTCCTGTGGTCCCACAGTCTCACAAGCATTTGGTACTGTCAGTGTTTAGGATTTTAATCTTTCTAACAAACATGTATCTCTGCTGTTTAATGGAAATTTTTAATTCTAATAAAAACATATGAATTTTCCCTTTTATGTTCAGTGCTTTTATGTCTTTGCTAAGAAGTGTTTTGACTATAGCAAGGCCCAGAAGAAATATTCACATTTTCCTTTAGAGGTTTTACATGTTGACCTATGATTCATCTTTTTCTAGTATGATGAGAAAGAGGAAGAGGTTCATCTAGTTGTTGAAAGATAATCTGCAGACCAAGTTCTGCAGGTCTGTCCATCAGTAAGAATAGTAAGATGCAGGTCTGTCCAACAGTAAGAATCTGCAGACCAAGTTCTGCAGGTCTGTCTAACAGTAAGAATCAGTAAGAATAGCCAGTAATACTGGCTATTCTTTGCATTTTCATAAAAATTTCAAAATCAGCAGGCAATTTCTTCTCCATCCTCCCCAAAACAACCCTAGTGGGATTATGTTTAGGCTTGCACTGAATCTCTTCATTAATAGAGGGAGAGCTGACACTTTATCAGTATTTTATCCTATCTATAAGAATAATAATAGCTCTCACCTACTTCACACATTTTTAATTTCTCCCAACAAAGTGTGGCAGTCTTGAATCTACTTTGTTAAAATTATACCTATTTTTTGTTTCAGTTTTACTAGTTGTATCACAGATTCTATAGAGTTTTCTTAAGTAGCCTATTAAGTTGTCCTGGAAAGCTTCCTTTCCCCAATCCTTATGCTTCACTATTTTTCCAAGCCTTAATGCTCTGACAAGTGGGTCTAGATTTTGTTAAAGTATTTGCCTAAGTTTTCATTATTAGAACACAATTTATATTTGAGTGACTTTTTATCTTGCAACTCTGCTAAATTTATTCCAGTAATTGTTTTAGATTCCTTAAAGTTTTCTATATAAACAAAATTCCTCTGTGAACAGAAACAATTTTATTTCTTCCTTTCTGATCTCCATGACTTTTTTATTTTCTATTGTACTAGCCAGGATCTCTAGTAAAATGTTGAGTATAAGTGACAAATACAGACAACTCTGTCCTGTTTCCAATCTAAAGAGGATAACAAAATATTTTTCAAATATTTTCCCCATTTTGTCTTCTCTTTCTATTGTATCTCCAAATACATATAAGTTAAACTTCCTAATCCTATCAACTTAGGTCACTGAGACTTGTAAAATACGGTTTCTCTTCACACAATATAGTCTCTATGCCTCTAAGTTTGCCAACTCTTCCTTCTGCCAGCACCATTATACTTTTCAGCCTAGCCTGTAGGTTTCCCACTGCAGAGGATAATTAGTACCATTTTAGATCTAGAATTTCTAGTTGGCAATTTGTTAGTTTCCAGGTATGCATATATGCCCTATTAACTCCCTCATTTTGATCTTTAATATTTGAAAATAATTTCAATAACTGTGTTAAAATCTTATCCATGATCTACATCTTAGTAGTCTCACAGTTGTTTTCTATGGACTGCTTTTTCACTTGACTGTGGGTCAAATTTAATTCTTAAACTGTATGCCAAGGAAATTGTTTTTGTATCCTCAATTGTGGAAATGTTGGCTATTTTTCTGTTATCTTCCCCTGAAAAGGACTGATTTTTATTACAGTAGGCAGTTAAATTACTGGCTGATCACTCTGAAATCATGAAGATTCATCTTTGTGCTGTGATGTCTACCTGGTTTTGCTTTTAGGAACTTAGAAGTCCAAATCCAGAAGTTATTAAAAGTCCTTATTCCAGAAACATAGTGTTTCTTCTAAGACATGGTCCCTCTGGGGTTTTTATGAAAAACTCAAAGGTGTTTACAAGCCCCTCAAATTTAGTGATGCTCAAATTCCAAACATTACCATCTCCTTGGAGGGCAGCAACTGAAATTTCAGCTCTGTTCATTCAGCATTCCAGCAGGATTCATATGCTGGGATTTCTGAAGTCTTTATGCATGCACATTTCAGAAGTCAACCATCTATTTGATGGAAGCTAAATTCAGATACAGAAATCCTCACTCTGTTGCTCTCTTTTGCCATGATATCTCTGCTCAATTTTCAGCGGTTCTTAAAATTCTGAGCATCACTCTTCACGACCTCAAGTCACTGAGATAGTGGCTAACTCCTGAGCTCTGGCCATGCTCTGATACATGCGTGCAATGTTGACTGCCTTCAGGGAAAATGTCATACACATTTGGAGCTCATCCAATGTGTTTTCCTTCTATAAATGCTCAAAATCCATTTGAATTCTGACTGGTTTTAGTTATTATCCAGAGCTTTCAAATTGTTGTAGATCTTCTCTGGAGCTTCTAATTGTTATTTGGAGGAGGGTTAGTTGGAAATAAGTAAGCTACACCACCATTACAGAAACTAAAAATTCTCTATGTTGATTTAACTTTATATATCCCTCACATTGAAAGGCAGAAGAGGAAACAAAGAATGGAAAAATACTCTGGATCACATATATGTACCATTCTTACCCACCAGGTAGTAGCCTACGAACACCTGACATTTTTACTTGTCAAGTTTATTCATGTAACTAAATCGAGAGCAGTCATATAAACATTTTATGAGAAGAAATAATCTTTTTTTTTAAAAGATTTTATTTATTTATCCACGAGAGACACCACAGCGGGGGGGGGGGGGGGGGGGACAGAGAGACAGAGACACAGGCAGAGGGAGAAGCAGGCTCCATGCAGGGAGCCCAATGTGGGACTCGATCCCGGGTCTCCAGGATCATGCCCTGGGCCGAAGGCAGACACTCAACCGCTGAGCCACCCAGGCGTCCCGAGAAGAAATAATCTTAAAGAAGACTTCATCATGCTAGAAAATACAATATCATTTGACTTTAATTTCTAAAATTTAAGCTATTATACCAATAGGAAAGTAAATTCTTGAATATAAAATACATCGTTTTAAAAATGTTAGTTATTTTATTGACACATCATAAATTTAACCCATCTAAACTGCATAATCCAACAGTGATTAGTATATTCAGGGTTGTGTACCCATCACTCCAGGAAATTTTAGGCAACTTTAAAACATTTTTGTAATCCCAAAAAGGAAAATTTGGACCCATTAGCAAGTCACTCTATGATCCCCTCCCCCAACCCCCACAGCCTTACACCACTACTAATGTACCTTCTATTTCTACAGCTTTGCTTATTCTAGATATTTCATATAAATGGAACCAAAGAATTTGTGGTCTATCATGATGCCTTCTTTCATTTAGTATAGTGTCTTCAAATTTCACCCATGCTGTAGTGTTAATACTTTATTATAATTGCATAACATCCCATCCTATAAATATACAGCATTTTATTTAATATTACATATTCATCATGAATATTAGGCTTGTTTCTGTTCACTCATGAAAAATGTCAGTATGAACACTTATATACAACATTTGTATGGACATAGGATTTCATTTCCCTTGAGTATAACCCTGGAGGTAGAATAGCTAGCTGGGTCATGTGGTAATGGCATACCTTTTGAGAAACTGCCAAATCATTTCCAGGTTTGCACCATTTTACTCAAATTCCTACCAGGAATGTATGAGGGTTCCAATTTCTCCACATCCTCACCACACTTTGATACTGTCCATCGTTTTTATTACAGCCACCCCAGTGGGCATAAATCAGTAACTCATTGTGGTTTTGATTTGCATTTTCCTAAGGACTAATACTGCTGAGCCTTTTTTCATGGGCTTGTTGGTTGTCTGTGTCTTTGGAAAAATTTCTATTCATGTCCTTAGACCTTTTTAAAATTAGGCTTTTTATTATTGAGTTGTAAGAGTTCTTTACATATTCTAAACAAAAGTGTCCTAACAACAAATACATGATTTGCAAGTATTTTCTCTCTATTCTGTCTTTTCATTTTCTAGTTGGTGCCCTTGAGAGCACATTAAGTTTTTTTCTTTTTGTTTCTTGTGCATTTGGCATCTTACATAAGAAGTCATCACTTAACCAAAGGTTAGAAAGCTCTTACTTTTAGGACTGTGATTTTTTTTTTCTTTTTAGGTTCATTTTTGTATACGGTATAGGGAGGAGAACAACTTTGATCTTTTGCATGAAGATATCCAATTGCCCCAGTAGCATTTATTGAAAAGATTATACGTAAATACTCTAAATTGTCTTCATACACTTGGTGAAATCAACTGATCATAATGTAACTACATTTGAACCCCCCAATCTATTTATTCCATTGATCAATATATCTATCCTTAGGCCAGTACAACACTGTCTTGATTACTATAGCTTTGTAACAAGTTTTATAATTGGGAAGTAGAAGTCCCCAGACTTTGTTCTTTTTCAAAACTATTTTGGCTATGCTGAGTCCCTTGCACTTTCATATAAATTTTGTAATCAGATGGCCATTTCTGCAAAAAAAAAAAAAAAAAACCACAGCTGAGCCTGTGAGAGGGACTGCACAAAATTTGTATGTCATGTTGGTGAATACTGTCAAATTAGTATTAGATGTTCTGATCCATGAATGTGGGAAGTTTATTCATTTAAGCTGCTTTTAATTTATATCAACAATTTGGGGATCCCTGGGTGGCTCAGTGGTTGGGCGCCTGCCTTCGGCCCGGGGCGTGATCCTGGAATCCTGGGATCGAGTCCCACGTCGGGCTCCCTGCATGGAGCCTGCTTCTCCCTCTGCCTGTGTCTCTGCCTCTCTCTCTCTCTCTCTCTCTGTGTCTCTCATGAAATAAATAAAATCTTAAAAAAAACAATTCATGCAAAAAAATTTATATCAACTGTTTTGTAGTTTTCAGCACACAAATCTTATGCTTCTATTAAAAAATTTAAGCTTAAGTACTGTATTCTTTTTAGTGCTACCATAAACAAAATTGTTTTGTTAATTGCCTTTTCAGTTTGTACACTGGTACGGTACAAAAATAAAACTGATATTTGCATATCATTCCTGTATCTTGCAACCTTGCAAAAGTCATTAGTTCTAATAGATTATTTTGTGAATTCATGAGGTTCTCTTATATCAACCACCTAAGAGTCACACTGTAAGAAGCTGTCACCTTTCCTCGTCCTCTTCACCATCTACTAGTCAGTTGCAAAGTAGCAACCATGCCTGAATGCATCTCCATCCATGTTGGCCAGGCTGGTGTCCAGATGGGCAATGCCTGCTAGGAGCTCTATTGCCTAAAATACAGCATTCAACCCAATGGCCAGATGCCAAGTGACAAGACCAATGGGGGAGGACTCCTTCAACACCTTCTTCAGGGGGAGACAGGTGCTGGCAAGCATGCACTTGAGGCAGTTTTTATAGACTTGGAAACCATAGTCATTGATAAAGTTTGCACTGGCAACTACCTCCAGCTCTTCCACTCTGAGCTGCTCATCACAGACAAGAAAGATGCTGCCTATAACTATGCCCAAGGGCACTACACCATTGGCAAGAAGATCACTGACCTTATCTTAGACCAAATTCAGAAACTGGCTGACCAGTGCATAGGTCTTCAGGGCTTCCTGGTTTTCCACAGCTTTGGAGGGCGAACTGGATCTGGGTTCACCTCCATTCTGAAGGTGAACCAACATCTCCCTATCTCATTTATGGCAAGAAGTCCAAGCTGGAGTTCTTCATTTACCCAGCCCTCACCACCCACCCCCAGGTTTCCACAGCCATAGTTGAGCCCTACAATACCATCCCCACTAACCACACCACCCTGGAGTACTCTGATTGTACCTTCATGGTAAACAATGAGGCCATCTATGACATGTCACAGAAAACTCAATATTAAATATCCAACCTACACTACCAGACCCACCTGATGCCCTATCCT
This sequence comes from Canis lupus dingo, assembly GCF_003254725.2. Classification (NCBI taxonomy): domain Eukaryota; kingdom Metazoa; phylum Chordata; class Mammalia; order Carnivora; family Canidae; genus Canis; species Canis lupus. The sequence goes on along the minus strand of NC_064264.1, from coordinate 50,423,493 downwards.
TGTATCCAATTCCCTCTAGTCACATATGCCCCTGTTATCTCTGCTGAGAAAGCCTACCACGAACAGCTTTCTGAAGCAGAGATCACTTATGTATGCTTTAACACAGCCAACCAGTGAAATGGGATCCTCACCACAGTAAATACATGGCTTACTGCCTGCTGTACCATAGCGACAGGGTTCCAAAGAATGTCAATGCTACTGTTTCCACCATCAAGACCAAGCATACTGTCCAGTTTGTGGACCTATGCCCCACTGGCTTCAAAGTCGGCATTAATCACCAGCCTCACACTGTGGTAGTTGGTGGAGACCTGGCCAAAATACACTAAGCTGTGTACATGGTGAGCAACACCACAGCCATTACTGAGGCCTGGGCTTCCCTGGACCACAAATTTGACTTGATATATACCAGGCATGCCTTTGTTCACTGGTATGTGGGTGAGGGCAGGGAGGAAAAAGAGTTTTCTAAGGCCCCTGAGGAGATGGCTGCCCTTGAGGACATGGCTGCCCTTGAGAAGGATTATGAGGAGGTTGGTGTGGATCTGTTGAAGGAGTGAAGAAGGAACAGAGGAATACTAAAAGTTAAAAATGTCACAAAGGCACTGCTTCAACAGGGAAGTTTATTCTATTTTGAACACTGGCAGTTTGTGCTCTGATCAGTTAATTTGTGTGTAGCAGTGTATATTTTCATATACAATTACTGACCTAAGCTTTAAAACACAGTGCTTTGTTACAGACCCATGCTTTCTATTTCTTTGATGGGCTTAAAGTATTCCTTGTCTTAAATGGAAAAAATAAAATAAAAAGATGATTTTTGTATGTGTGTGAATTCCTCAAGATTTTCTAGATACAAGATCAAGTCATTTGAAAATATCACTTTGTTTCCCCATCTTAACACTTTCCATTTTTTCTTGCCAAACTGGCCTAGGAACTCCAGTAAAATGATTAAAAAAAAAAAAAAAATTTAACAGACATCCTTTTCTTATCCCTGATCTTAGGAAGAAAACATTCAGTCATATATCGTTAAATATAACGTTAGCTGTAGGTTATTTAGAAATGGCCTTTATCATTTCTAAATCTTTCTAAATCTTCCTCATTTCATGAGGGAGTTCCCTTCTATTCCTTATCAGATGAGTATTTTGGGGTTTTTTTCCCAAGAATTTTTAAAAATTTATTTGAGAGAGTGAGAGAGCAGGAACGGGGAGGAGAGGGAGAAATAGGCTCCCCACTGAGCAAGGAGTGTGATGTGAGGCTTGATCCCCAGGACCCTGGGATCATTATCTGAGCCAAAGGCAGAGGCTTAACTGACTGAGCCACCCAGGCACCCCCAGTGAGTGGTAATTACCGTGAAAGGCTGTTGGATTCTGTCAATTTTTTTTACTGCATTTATTGAAATAATTCTGTGATTTCTGTCCTTTATTAATATGGTTTATTACATTGATTTTTGGATGTTGAGCCAACTATGTATTCCTAAAACAAATCTCACACCTGGTTACAGTGCATAATCATTCTATATTCCTGAGTTCCATTTATTTGTATTTTGTGGAAGACTGTTGCATTAACATTTATGAGGGATTTGGTCTCTAGTTTCCATTTCTCATAACATCTTTATCCAATTTTAGTATCGTGATAATACTGCTCTCATAGAATGAGTTGCAAATTTTTCCCTTTTCTATCTTTGGAAGAGTTTGTAAGGAAATGGTATTAATTCCCTTCTAAATACTTCACTGAGTTCACCAGTGAAGCCTTCTAGTCCCAGGCTCTTCCTTCCAAGAAGTTTTGTGATGACTGATTCAGTCTCTTCCAGATCTTTGCAGATTTTCGATTTCTTATTGAGTCTGAGCCCAGAGCCTGCATCTTTTCAGAAATTTCTCCATTTTATAAGTTACCTAATTTGTTGGCATACAACTGTTCAGGTTATTCCCATATAATCCTTTTAATTTCTGTAAGGTCCACATGTACACCTCCTCTTTCATTACCAATTTTAACAACTGGAGTCTTTTTCTCTTGGACAGTCTACCTAAGGGTTTGCATTTCTGCCTATCTGCCCAAGAACCAAATTCTACTTTTACTAATTTACTTTATTGTAGAAAAACAACAGTCTTTTTCATTTATTTCCATTCCAATCTTTAGTATTTCCTTCCCTCTGCTTGCTTTGGTTTAGTTTGCTCTTTTCCTATTTTATTAAAGTAGAAAATGAAGTGATTGGTATCTTTTTTTAAACATAAGTGTTTATAGCCCTAAATTTTCCTCAATTTTCCTGAAACACTACTTTCAATGCATCCATAAATTTTTGAATGCTGTGTTTTCGTTTTCATCATTTCAAAATCTTTTCTAAATTTTTTTTTATACTTTCTCCTTTAACCCACTGGTTATTTAGGTGTAATTTTCACATATTCGTAAATTTCCCACAGTTGCCTTTTCTACTATTATTGGGTGCTACTGCTAATGTATTGGATCTATCTGGTTTATATTGTTTTTCAGGTCTTCTACTTCCTTGTTGATCTTGTCCAATTGTCATATATCCATTACTGAAAGTGAGGTACCTACAATCTCCAACAATTGTGTTATTTAGTACATAAATATTCATCACAATTATAGCTTTCTGATGGACAGACACCTGTATCATTATAAAATTTCTCTTTGTCTCCAATAACAATTTTTGTCTTAAAATTATTTTGTCGTGGGGATTGCTGGGTGCAGCGGTTTAGCACCTGCCTTTGGCCCAGAACGTTATCCTGGAGTCCTGGGATCGAGTCCCACATCAAGCTCCCTGCATGGAGTCTGCTTCTCCCTCTGCCTGTGTCTCTGCCTCTCTCTCTCTCTCTCTCTCTGTGTGTGTCTCATGAATAAATAAATAAAATCTTTTAAAATAGAAGTAAATTAAATAAATAAAATTATTTTGTCTTATACTAGTATTAGTAACCAAAAAATTAGTATTACAAATATTTGTCTGATAACCCTGTCATTTTCAACCTATTGTGTCTTTGTGGGTTTTTTGTTTGTTTTTAAAGACTTTGTTTATTTATTGATGAGACACAGAGAGAGAAAGAGAGAGAGAGAGAGAGAGAGAGAGGCAGAGAGAGAAGCAGGCTCCATGCAGGGAACCCGATGCAGGACTCCATCATCACACCTTGGGCTGAAAGAAGGCCGCACTAAACCGCTGAGCCATTCGGGCTGCCCCCTATTGTATCTTTGAATCTAAAGTGTATCTATTGCAGAAAGCATACAGTTTGATCTTGTTTTTTATCTTGTCATTTGCAATGACATGGATGGCTCTATAGAGTATGATGAAAAGTGCAATGTCAGAGAGACAAATACCACATGATTTCACTTATAGGTGGAATTTAAGGAGCAAAACAAATGAGCAAAGGAAGAAAACAGAGTGACAAACCAAGAAACAGACTCTTAACTATAGAGAACTGATGGTTGGTTCCCAGAAGAGAGGGGGACTTGGGGGATGGAGATTCAAGAGTACGTTTTTCATGATGAAAACTAAATAAATGAATGGAACATTTTAAAAATAATAATAAAGTATGTCTACTGTAGAACCATATAATTTGATCTTGTTTATCCATTCTGCCAATATCTGTCCTTGATTGTCATGCTTGATCCATTTATATGTGATACACTCTTTAAGTAGCATTTATATCTTTTTTTATTAAGATTTTATTTATTTATTCATGAGAGACAGAGAGAGAGAGAGAGAGGCAGAGACACAAACAGAGGAGAAGCAGGCTCCATGTAAGAAGCCTGATGTGGGACTTGATCCCGGGACTCCAGGATCACTCCCTGGGCTGAAAGCAGGCACCAAACCACTGAGCCACCCAGGGATCCCCAGATTTATATCTTTCATTTTGATTATTTCTTTCTATATGTCATGTCTTTTTGGTTTTTCTATTCCTCCATTACTGCCTTTTGTTTAAATAGATATTTTTCTAGTATACCATTTTGATTCTCTTCATTTACTACATTTAAAAGCTATTTTCTTAGTGGTTACCTGGGGGACTACAATTAGCATCTTATGTTCAAACACAGCTTGGAATAATGCTAACTCAACTGCTATATACAGAAAATCTGCTTCACTATATCTTGTTTCCTCCATTCTCATCTGTCCTTTTGTCATACAAATTCATCTGCATATATTGTGCACCCATCAACTTAGAACTATTTCTATCTACTGCAGTTAGCTGCCTTTTAAATCAGAAGAAAAACAGATGTACAAAATAAAAATACATTTACACAGTCTTTTACATTTACTGATGTAGTAATCCTTAACCACTTCATATGTATTTAAGTTTCTGTTTAATGTCTTTTCCTTTCACCCTGAAGAAGTTCTTTTCATATTTCTTGTTGAGTAAATCTGCAGCAATAAATTCTCTTGGGTGTTGTTTACCTGGGAATGTCTTAATGTCTCCTTCACTTTTAAAGGATACTTTTGCTGGATATAGAATTTTTGGGGGACATTCTTTTTTTGTTTTTGTTTCTCTTCAGGGCCCCACTGTTTCTAAGTCCTAATCTTATTGAGGACCCCCCCCCCTTTCACAGAGTGGGTCATCATTTTTAACTCTTGCTGCTTTTAAGATTATGTTTGGGGATGCCTGGGTGGTTCAGCGGTTAAGCATCTGCCTTCAGCTCAGGGAGTGATCCTGGAGTCCCGGGATCGAGTGCACATCAGGCTCCCTGCATTAAGCCTGCTTCTCCCTCTGCCTATGTCTCTCTCCTCTCTCTCTCTCTCTCTCTCTCTCTCTCTCTCTGTGCCTCTCATGAATAAATAAAATCTTAAAAAAAAAAAGGATTGCTTGGTTTTTGACAGTGTGACGATGTGTGTAGATACAGATCTTTTTGTGCTTCTAGTTTACCAAGCTTCTTGAATGTACAGATTAACGTTTTTCACAAAATTTGGGATGCTTTTTGCTCTTTTTGTAAGTAAGCAATACACCCAAAGTAGAACTCAAACTCATGACCCTAAGATCAAGAGTCATGTGCTTTACCTATGAGCCAGCCAGGTATACTCGGCTATGATTTCTTTATTGTTTCTATCCTTTCATCTTTTTCCCCTCTCCTTCTGGGACTCAGCATGTATGTTGGTATATGTGATGGTGCCCCATGGGTCTCTGATGCTCTATTCATTTTTCTTCCTATTCCACACACTAGATAATCTCAATTAACATATTTTCAAAATTGTTGATGGTTTCTTTTGCCAGTTCAAACCTATTGTTGAGGTCTCTCCAGTGTACTTTTTCATTGTAGGCATTGTATTTTCGTCTCTAGAATTTTTATCAACATTTTCTTTTAGTGCGACATAGCTGCCATTCTGTTCTTTAATTCTTTACATCTGGTTTCCTTTAGTCCTTTGAACATATTATTGCATAACAAAATACAGCATTTGGACTCCCTCCTGGGCAGTTTCTATTGATTTTTTTAACCTGTAAAAGGAACATACTTCTATATTTCTTTGTATGTCCTGTAACATCTTACTGAAAACGAGACATTGACATAGTGTGGCTAACCTGCAAATGAGATTCCTTTCCCTCACCAGGATAAGCTGCACTTCTCCTCTAGCAGTCTTCAGATTTGATAATTTTTTGTTTAATGTCTGGCTATCTGATTCCATTTTAGGCTTCCTAACGGACAGGAACTGTTATTACTCTAAGCCCAAGCAACTTATCACAAGGAGTGCTAGTTGTTATTTTTAGAATAATCTAGTAACTCCAATTTTAAAGGTAAAATGTTATTTATCATTAAAATATATATTCAGGAATTTATTCTACCAAAAGAAAGTAGCCTTTGTGAGGTGGAAGGTCAGGACACTGGTCATCTAGACCAATGTTACCTTGATCCAGGGCCATTCATTACACATGAGCACTCAAGGTATGATATTGGTCTGATACACTGTGAGAAGCCAGAAATTCCAAAGAGTACTAATGATACCTTTTTTTCAAAAGTAAAATAAAAAAAGATAGTATAAAAGAAAAAGATGGGCAGCTTAATTTAGAGTTTAGCCTATAGATTAATGCAAGAACTTTAGTGATTATATAAGGGAATATTAGGATAAAGAGCTACTATGCTAATTTTTTTAATTAACAGTGCTTTCAAACAACATGGATTACTAATCTCTGCTCTTTTTGTACATATTTCTTTGTATTTCTTAGAATATCCAAATTTCATAAAATTTATTCACAGAAAAAATTTCACCAAATCTGTTATTTAGAATAAAGATGGAAAGTAGTTCTATAAAGAGAAACTTAAGTCTATTAAATTCAAAGAATCAAGATCTAAACACATTCATTTTCATCTTCACTAATCTATCATTATTACTGGATTTTTTTTTTAAAGTAGTACAGGCATACTTTGTTTTATTGTGCTGTTTTACTACACTTCACAGATACTCATTTTTCAAAAATAAACTGAAGGTTTATAGCAACCCTACTTCAAGCAAGTCTACCAATACCACTTTTCCATTTGTTCACTTTGTGTCTCTGTTGCATTTTGGTAATTATCACAATATTTCAAACTTTTTAATTATCAGAACTTTTATATAGTGATTTGTGGTCAGTGTTTTATATGGCTCATTGAAAGTTCAGATGATTGTGAGCATTTATTTGACAATAAAGTAAGTTATTTATTTGTTTTTATAAAGATTTCATTTATTTATTCATGAGAGACACAGAACAGAGAGGCAGAGACTCAGGAAGAGGGAGAAGCAGGCTCCATGCAGGGAGCCTGATGCAGGACTCGATCCCAGGACTCCAGGATCACTCCCTGGGCCGAAGGCAAGCTCTAAACCCCTGAGCCTCCCAGGGATCCCCTATTTGACAATAAAGTAATTTAAAGTAAGATGTGTACATGATTTTTTTAGACACAATGCTTTGCGCACTTAACAGACTACAGTATAATGTAAATGTAATGTTTATTTGAGCTGGGAAATCAAAAAATTCATTTGACCAGCTTTACTGTGAGATTTACTTTATTGTGAAAGTTTAGAACCAAGCTCACAATATCAATGAGCTATGCCTGTATACAAGTAAATGTATAAATAGCTGTTAATGAAGATAGTGCCCAAATCAATCTCCCAGAAGAGACTTTTAATCTCATTCTGGTAGATTATTTCATCTATCATCAAATACATAAATCATTACATTTTTAAGTACACACATACACAGAGAAAAGAGCATTATACTGAAAAATCAAGTCTTATCTTCAAAAGATATATTTTTCTATTTGTATTAATTCCATTGCTCTTTTAAATGTATACTTCTCTGACAAATCTCTCTAACTCCCCTTTATATCCTATTTTGGGACAAGGCTAAACATAAATATATACAAATATTCCTCCATTACCTACAGAAAATTGCTTTACACAGATCGGCTAACTTGGATTTTATAAATTTTTGAATTATGTAAATTAATCATCTGACATTTTACTATGAATGTAGTGATGGTGTTGATTTAGTTTCAATTCAAAAATCAAGGATTTCATTATCCTATAAAACATATCCAGAGTTCAAAGTATTTAAGGGGGGTTAAACAAAATGCAAACATTTAATGCAACATTAAGCATGTGAAATAAAAACTTGATTGCCTAAAGAAAGCATGCTATGCTGTTACCCTGGTGACAGGTTAAAAAAGGGATTGTGAGCTGAATAGCTGTATGATATGAAATTAAAATGTTTCACATTGAACAATCCAAAATGAATTGGGAAAGGTTAGAGTAGAGGAGAGAGAAATCAATTCTCCAATGGCAGTAGTGAATGGAAAAGAAGTATGAATAGGATTTGCCAGTGGGGTGCAACAGCTGCCAAATATCCTGCAGCCAAAGAATTACAATAATACTGATGAAGTGTGCAAGAGCTCTTGGAATCATTGCAGGGAACAGAGAAATTCTCCTACAATAATGAGGCTATTCTGTCTTCGGTTCAGCTGTTATAGTGGAATAAAAGAAAAAAATATTTTTAAATGCAATATTCAGCAAAAATTGTATAAATGGGACATCTTAGCCACTTAGTATTGTGTGCTTAACCTCACATACATTTCTAAATCATTCAGGACATACTCATACCAAGTAACTAAAAATATCATAACATATAGTAAAAAGTAACCACACTTAAAGGCTAATGACTGAATTAACATTTTCTCCCTTTTGTTGCTTTTAGGAGACTTATTTGCTCAAATGAAAGAAGGTATTTCCAAAGAAATAGTATGGCTATGTATGTCTGTGAACATATACCCAGAATAGTGTTTTATTTAATTATATAATCAGGAGAACATCAACTTCATTGTCATAATGAAGTAACTTAGCTGAGGGCAAATATGTAACAAGTATGATATAAAGTTGTATTTTATTGTCCTGGATGGTGTTAAGTGTGTTAACAACTTGACACGTCCTTCTAAATTCAGAGACATTTAAGCATAACAACCAACTGCAACTGTACAGCAATACCTGCTTCTCCTTGGCAACTATTTTCACATGGCTGCTTTATTCTGCTTCTTTCCCAAATTATCTTTCAATTCTTACAATATTTTAAAACCTCAAACCCTTATTACCTAATTGAAAATTTAATAATGGGTAAGTGAATTATAAATCTACAACCAGGAAAGGAAGGAAGCAAGGGGGAAAAAAAACCCCAGATAATTGCACATGTCAGGTAAAAATCACTAAAAAATTGATTCTCTATTTTATCAGGAAGCCAGAGGAGGAAAGAAAATACAACATGAGTGTGATTCAAGTGAATATAACTTTCCATTACACAACTCTGGCTAACAATAAAGCCAGGGCAGGCTCTGTGGCCAGTCAATGTCGCTGATACATTCTACCAAGGATCAGCTCCCAGGGGTGACCATACACTGACTCCACACACCCAAAGTCATCTCCCCCGAAGTGAACACTACATGCTTTAAAACCTTTCAGGCTAAAGTCTTTTCATCAGTGTTATTGTTGGCCAAAGCGAAGGAGTTCCTTTTACTGAGTCTTCCACCTCCACTTGAATCTCAAGAGAGGCACTAGAAGCTTTAAGTAGAAACCAGAAAGTGAAAGGGTCTTGTTTGACCACATGCAATCCACGTAGGATCAGTGTTGGAAAAAAATGTCAGGAATCATTCAATTCAACACTGCCATTTCTCAGAAGAAAAAACTGAGTCAAAAGTTGAAGCATTTGTACGGAGACTTGGGCCACCTGTATACTTACTTGGCAGTGGTGCTGAGACCAAAATCCTGAGTCCGGCCACCTCATTCAAAGCTGGCTCCACTGCACCATGCCAAGCACTGACATTTCGGTGATAGCTGAAGGAGCCAAAGGAACCATTTTTCCCTAGCCAAAATGACTGAACAGAGGAGCTGCCATAACATCTACAATGTTAAAAATGGCCCACTTTCTATAAAATCAAAATAAGATATTACATGTATATATAGTTTAAAAAGGTAAATCCTAAGAGTTGCTGGAATTTACACAATCTCCAATTTCTCTCTTCCCACTCATCTCAAATTCCCTTTAATCTACCTCGAACCACCACTTCCACACAACATTCATGAATACTGCCCTCATCAAGGTCTCCTAGAACCTCCACATTGTTAAATTCAATGGTCAATAGGCACTCTTCAAATGTGATGTATTTCAGTTGAATATTTATGCCTCCTTGAACCCTTTCTGCACTTGGCTCTCTGAACTATTTTTCCCACCTATCTCCTCTGCTGTTCCTTCTCAGCCTTCCTTGCTGGATCTGCCTCACCTTCCCAATCTGTTACTGTGGAGTGTCACGGGGCTCAGGCCTAGGACTTTTAGGCCTAACAGTGACCTGGCTTCCCCTTATTCCCCCCTTACAGTTGTTTACAATACTGCAATTACAGGGGGCACCTGGGTGGCCTAGTGGTTGAGCATCTGCCTTGGGCTCAACTCATGATCCCCGGGTCCTGGGATCGAATCCTGCATTGGGCTCCACTGGGAGCCTGCTTCTCCCTCTGCCTATGTTTCTCTCTCTCTCTCTCTCTCTCTCTCTCTCATGAATAAATACATAAAATCTTCAAAAAAACAAAACATTGTGATCACAATGCCCTTGTTACTACATACAAGTTCTTCTTTGCTGAAGACTCTGCAATGCCTTCCCCATTTCACTCAGTGAAAACCTAAGTCCTTATCCAAACTAACTCCCGTTCTACCACTGCATAGCTTGCTTACTCCTCTTGTTACATTGGCCTCCTTGCTATTTGTCAAAGAAGCCGGGCATACTTTGACCTCAGGGGCTTTGGGTTTGTTTATTTATTTAAGATTTTATTTTTAAGTAATTTCTACACCTAATATGAGGCTCAAACTTATTAACCCTGAGATCAAGAATTGCACACTCTACTGACTGAGCCAGCCAGGCATCCTGACCTCAGGGGCTTTGCATTTGGCGTCTCCTCTGATGGGAAGGTTCTTCTTCTGATACTCATGTGATTTGCTCCCTTCCTCCATTAGGTCTCAGCTTTAAAGTCAATCTTCTCAAAATAATAATAATAATAATAATAATTTTAAAAAAAAATTTTTAAATAAAGTCAATCTTCTCATCCTGCTCATCCTTCCTGCCTTATACTACCCTGTGATCCAAATTAAAATTCTAACTACCCCACCATCCACCTCTAGGAAATTTATAGCCCTTCTCTGTTTTATCACCAAAATTTTTATCATCATTATCATTATAATATCACAGAGTTTATTGACCTGTTTTGTCTATTTACCATCTGCTTAAATGTATGCTCAATGGGGGTAGGATTTTTTTTTAATAATTTTGATCCCTGCTATTTTTTTTAAAGATTTTATTTATTCATTCATGAGAGACACACACAGAGAGAGAGAGAGAGAGAGAGAGAGAGAGAGAAACATAGACAGAGGGAGAAGCAGGCTCCCTGCAGGGTGCCTGATGTGGGACTTGATCACAGGACTGCAGGACCAAGCCCTAAGCCAAAGGGAGACGCTCAACAGCTGAGCCACCCAGAAGTCCTTGTTCCCTGCTAACTTATCTAAATTTTCTAACTCAACTCTTGCAATGACCAATCAAGGATATTATAAGAAATGTGATTATATTTAATATGTGTATATGATTCTGTTACTTAAAACAGAATGGAAGAACACATTCTTAATGCAAGAAAAAAATTTTCTTATCAATTGCTAATATTGATGTTGAAACACTCAAGGCATTTCAGTTAGTAAAAAATAAAACAAGCATGCATCATGACCATTACCATTGAAATGGAATTCTAAAAAAGAAAATTAGGCAAGGATAGCTAAAATTAAATGGGCATGTTAAGTATTTTATATCTCACTTGACACTGACAAAAACTCTTTTAAGACCTACTATTATCTCCACATTACAGATGAGAAAATGGAGTTCAAAACAGATTAAATAATTTATACTAAGATAATAGCTAGGGACTGGCAGAACCAGGGGAAATCCAAGTCTCTGGCACAAAAACTTTTGCTCTTAAACATGAAACTATACTGGAAGTTCTAACAGAAAGGAAGGCATGGAAGACTAAATTAAGTGGTGGTAACTTTAGTTGATTACTCAAACATCTATTTATAATAGTTACCAGAAAATTAGTCCAAGACAATCATAATAACTCAGTTCCCTTTGCAGTGACTGGCTCAGGAATGGGCAGGAGTTTTGCTTCTGGTCAATAAGAACCGAGAAGTAGCTGGTTGGGGAATAGCTGGGAAAGCTGTCCTTACTTAGAGACAGACATAACCCTCAGAACTTAATCTAGATTTGATTCCTGAAACTTCTACAGCTATCCTGTTACCAAAGCCTTATGAAAAAGTCACAGAAAGAAGAAAGTGAGCCTAAAAGAACATGGCATCAGCAGATGAACATACTGAGCTCTGTCTTTTCTCTCCTCTGACCATTCTGCTCACTATGAAGGGAGAACCAGTGTCAGTCTGAAGCAGAGTTTCTGTTACCTGTACCCAAAATCATCTCGAATGATTCAGACAGTTACAGGATTGTCCCTCTTAAGATCAAGTACAAAGGTATTATAATAGATATTTTAAGTTTAGGAAGAAGAATTATTACAAAAGAAATACAAATAATAAGGTAATCAAATTCATGACAGCAACAAATGGTGGTTGCCCAAGGGCTCGAGGGAAGAAGAAACAAGGCATTCAATGAGGGTGGAATTTCAGTTCTACAAGATGAAAACTTTCTAGAGATCTGTCTATGCATATAGTTAACACATATGTATTGTATACTTAAAAATGATTAAGATGGTAAATTCCGATTTTTTTTTACAATTTAAAAAAGATACACAAATATCATTAGCTTCTCTTTACCAAATCAATAATCATTTTTAAAATGAGAAAAATATCTCATCCATAATATAATAACCTAAGAATAATGACACAAAAACATAAACTAAGAATAACAAGAAATTAACCCTTATAATAAAAAATTATAAAGCTTTAATTAGGGAATCAAAGAGACTCTGATGAATACAAAGCCATATATTTTAGGTAAAACTTTAACATATGATGTTTATCCTACCCTAACTTACTATAATTTTAAGGTAATTTCAATATCAAAGTGCCTTCAAAGCTCAACTAGAAGAATGATCAACAAATTTTAGGAGAAGAACATAATAAATTATTAACATAAGAATAGAAGGACAAAAAAAAAAAAGAATAGAGGGACAAATGAAAATAAAGAGAAAAATTTAGAAATCAGACCATAATATATCTTAAGAATTTTGCACAGGATCAAGGTAACATTTATAATTAATAAGGAAAGGACAGACGTGTGACTATATGGAACTAATTCTAATAAAACAAAGAAAAAAAGACAAAACACAAAATGGACTCTTAACTACAGAGAACAAACCAGTGGTTACGGAGGGGGGCGGGGTATGAAACAGGTGATGGGGATGAAGAGCACACTTAACATGATGAGCACTGAGGAATGTATGGAAATGTTGAATTATTATATTGCACATTTGAAACTAATATAACAATATATGTTAACTATACAGGAATTAAAATTTAAAACAATGTAACTGATTCTACTGGTTAACTATATGAAAAAGTAAAATTCGATCTCAACTTCATTTCAGCCTACAAAATAAATTTGAAATATGAAATACCAGTGTAATAAACTACAAAAGAAAGGAAATAGAATACAATAAGTGATATATTGATATAATCCTAGGTCCTTTTAAGAAAAGAAGCAAACTAAAAAACCACAAAGAAAAAGAATGATATAAGTAACATTAAAAACACACCCTACTGGTATCCCATTTGCTGGACTGTAAGACAAGACATCTCAGTTATTTCAATGAAGAGAATTAGACCCCAAATTCTACTTTCTTGTCATATAATAGTTACCTGATATAAACAAAAAAGGCATTTCTCATTCTTTATGGATTTTGCTTAAGGTATTTCCTTAGTTTTATACTACAATATAGAATTTATTTTTTATTTCTTTATAACAAATTGGGTAAAAATTTTGGTACTGAAACATAATTACACAGGATCAATTACTCTAATAAAAACTTTATGAAACAGTACAGAATACACATGATACCCATATACTGGTAAACTTAAGCTTAAGATAAAGTAACATACATAAAGTCACATTACCTTTTTTTTTGTTAAGATTTTATTTAGTGATTCATGAGAGACACAGAGACATAGGCAGAGGGAGAAGCAGACTCCTTGCAGGAAGCCCGATGTGGCACTTGATCCCAGGACTCCAGGATCACGAGCTGAGCCCAATGCAGACCCTCAACCACTGAGCCACCCAAGCATTCCTAAGGTCACATTACTAATAAGTTGTATAGTTATTACTAAATACCAGACTTCTAAGTTCTAGTTTTTTCCACTAAAGCAGAATGTATTTATGTAACATATGCATACCTACTGAAATGGTGGGGGGCGGGGGTTGTGCATGCAGGAGTCACACAGGTGAAAGAAAAAAAGGAAAGAGGAAGGAAAGGGAAGGGAGGGGAGGGAGATGGAGCGGGGAGAGAGAAGGCATGGGTGCATAAGCATACACTCACTGCTGTTAACTGAATATTAGTGTCCTCACTCCAAAACTCCTATGTTGAAGTCTAACACACATTGTGATGGTATTTGGAGGAGGGGGCTTCTGAAGATATTAGGTCATGAGAATAGAGCACTCATGAATGGGATTATGCCTTTATAAGAGGAGGCCAGAGAGCTAGCTTGCCTGCTTTCCACCATATGAGGGTATAAAAAGTAGTTTTTCAGCCACTTACAAGAGAGCCTTCACCAGAACCCAGCTATGGCTGCACCCTGATTTCAGGCTTCCAGCCTCCAGGGCCATGACAAATAAATGTTTGTTATCTAAGCCACTCAGTCTATGGTAATTTGTGAGAGTGGCTCATACTGAGACACTCATGTATATTTGTCTTGCTATCGTTGGACATATAAAGGCATACTACTTTGAGAAATAGGTTGGAATATTTTATAAAGAAAAGGCTGCCAAATCACAATGAAGAAACCCACTTATAACCTACACATAAGTGAACTCGAAATGAATTAAAGAGTTAGATATTCCTGATTTTCCCAATAGTTCACATGTAAGTGTTTAGGAATTTTTTTTTAAAGATTTCTTTCTTTATTTGAGAAAGAGAAAGAGATAACAGGAGCAGAGAGAAGGAGGAGAGAATCCTTGAGCAGACTCCCCACTGAAGGCAGAGCCCAACATGGGGCTTGATCCCAGGACCCCAAAAATCATGACCCCAGCGGAAATCTACTTGGCCACTCAATCAACTGAGCCACCCAGGTGCCCCATAAATGTTTAGGAATTTGATGAACACATTCTCTGGGAAATGGTGAAAAGTACAAAGAAAGAAAGAAAATGAAACAAACAAGCAAAAAGAAGCCAAGAAGATTTGATTAATTTACTACATATCTGCAGAAAGAAAAAAAAAAAAAAACTTTTGTAAAATCCATGGAATCAACGTTTACTTTGAAACACCTTAAAACAGCTTTAATACATAAAAACAGAGAGCACTTCCCACATCCACCTCAGTGCAGCTTAGCCTTTAAGACTGACATCTAAATAGGAGTCAAGGGCTTAACTCTGAGCCACACCCTCTGACAACTTCTTATAATATACAAGGTAAGTGAATGCAAAACAGCCCTCTAGTAGGGAGGAGATTTGATCACCAGCCATTCTACCACCAGGAAAGTTGGTGCAGCTCTCTCTAGAACTAATCATTACATGATAAATTAGACAGCTTAACAGAGAGTAATTATGGAATTAGGAAATGTAAGTGATAAAGCTTAAGAAAGGCTGGAAGACTACTTACTTAGGTATCAGATCTAACAAAAGGTGCAGAAATAACAGTGGGGATGGCAGACATACAGAAGTTTAGAGAAAGCACATGGTGTTCTCACTAGCACCTAAGAAGCTTGGGATGGCAGAGGTGGACCCCAACCAGAGTAAAGGACCAATAGGGCCTCACTCAGAAAAGTGAATCCTGACCTGTGAGCAGCATTTGGTTCTACAGGCATCTTGAGCATAACAAATGAAATATTACTGAAAAGGACTGAATTGTTTCCTTCAAAATTTTTCCTCTCATCATCATCTGTTAGTGCAACAAATTATTGTCCACAATGCTGACAAAATCACTTTAGCTTCAAATAACATGAAGTGATTGATACAACTTTCAAGGATTCATTCCTGTCAATATAAGTGTTTTGGAATAATTATTATGTACTTATGTAAAAACTTAAATTCTGTTTACCAAATTTATTTATGGTCATCCAAAGAAAAATCACTATTGTTTCTGATGTTAACTTTTTTGCCCTTAAAATGCACTATCTTCTTACTATCCAAATACTATGAGTACATATTGTCAGTGTCTTTTTCCAAGTCATAAATGATGAAAGAGCAAAATCCATAGAGATACTGGAAAAATAAGATCGGCAGCCAAAACAAGCCACACAAAGGAAGGGCTGTGGGCTACTGGATTTGAAAGCATAAACATTACATGAGCACACCCATGACTGAGCAATGTGCAGCCACACCTGGAGGCTGACTCTTAGACTCCAACCCCAAACCAATGATGAAAACAGGCCTCCTAAGCCAAAATGTAAAGATTCAATCACCTACCATCAGCTTTGATGTCAGAGACCCTTTCAAGCAAACAAGCAAAAATAACTCAGGTTCACTTTGCCTAAGCAAGATCATACTCTGTCAAATAAATCAATATATTTTGCTTGATATTACAGATCTCTGTTGTCATGGGTAGTACCTATTTCACAATAAGCTGGCTTACACATAAGTAAGTTTCAGAGAAAATAAACTCACCAAATTCAAATCATTGTTATATAGGTAAGACATGCACAATTATCTATATAACTGAACTTCTGGCCTATATATTTCATTAAATAATTTTTTCCAACTTTTAAAGGGTAATTAGGGCCACCTGGGTGGCACAGTCAGTTAAGCATGGGACTCTTAGTTTCAGCTCAGGTTGTGATGTCAAGGTCATGAGATTAAGCCCCACATCAAGTTCCAAGACGGGCTCTGCACTCAGTGAAGAGTCTGCTTGAGATTCACTCTCCTCTTCCTCTCCTTCTCCCTCACCCTCTGCCCCTCCTGCTCATGTGTCCTCTCTAGGATAAATAAATAAATAAATCTTTTTAAAATTTAAAAAGAAAGGGGGTAATGAATTCAACAGTAATGTATAGAGGAGGATGATTCTGGGATGATGGTAGACTATGAAGTTCCAGGAATCTGTCTCACCACCTAGATGACAATTACATTGGCAGGATATCTCTGATAACTAGTTTAGAACTCCACTCCAGTAAAAGGCTCACAAATTTCAGGGGAAAAGTTGGATGACAAACTGCAATCAATTTTCATCAACTTCAGGACTGACTCCGGTAGCAGCTATTCATCCCCCCATCCCCAGTCAGCAGCAGGAAACTGTGCAAGTGTTCCTGGAGCAGCTTACACACAGTTTGTGGAAGCCAGGGTGGGCAAAAGAAGGACAGTGTCCCTCCAAATACTGGGGATCTGTGCTATGATAACTGATTGCTCTTCTGATCACAGAGGTCCAGAAAAAAAGGTGGGTAGACATTGTTACTGCACCTCCTCCCAATGTGAGCCCTTCTTCTCTGGCTAAAGTGAGTTCCAGGGGACTTAAAGGGTCAGTACCTCCTTTTTCCTCCATTTGTTGCTTTTTTCACTTTCAAGAGCCAGACACTAAAGACTATTACATTCAAAAATGACCACATTTATGAGGAAAATTAGCGACCACACATGTGCAGAAGAATGCTCAGAAAATACCTGAGAAGACCTTAGATATACATCTCAGGCTGATTCTTGACACAGAGACAGCCCTCAACAAATAAACAGAAATAACAACAACATCATAAGAGTAAACTTTAGGGAAGGAGGATAATCTGATTTCCAAAATTATTACATTATTAGATTCAAATGTCCAGTGTTCAACAACAAAAAATCACAAATCATAGACAAAAAGAGAAAAGCATGGCCTTCTCAAAGAATAAAAATTAGCAGAATATGACCATGAAAAAGACCTAAAGGCAGATATGGTAGACAAAGACATTAAAACAACTCTCTTAAAGATGCTAAAAAAAACTAAAGGAAGATGTGGAGATAGTCAAGAAAACAATATGTAAACAAATGAAAATATTAATAAAGAGATTAAAAACCCACAAGGAAATTGAAAAATTCGAGAGCTGAACAGCATAACAATTGACATGAAAAACTCAGGATTGAAAAGCAGATTTGAGCACGCAGAAGAATCAGCCAATTTGAAGACAAGAGAAATTCTCAAGTATAAAGAAGAGGAAGATTGAAGAAATATGAACAGAACCTAAGGGTCCTTTGTGATACCATCGAGATGACTAATGTACATGTCATGGAAGTCCCAGAAGTAGAGAGAGGAGAGGGTAGAGAAAATATATGAATAATGGCTGAAAACTTCCCAAATTTGGTGACAGGTATGAATATAAACATTTTAGAAGCTTGAGACACCTGGGTGGTGCAGTAGTTAAGTGGCCAACTCTTGGTTTCAGCTCAGGTCATGTCAGGGTCTTGAGATCAAGCCCTGTGTCAGGCTCTGCGCTCAGCACAGTCGGCTTCATATTCTCTCTCCCTCTGCCACTCCCACTCATGTTCATTCTCTCTCTCTGTCTCTTTCATATAAATAAATAAATCTTAAAACAAAAATTCAAGAAGCTCAATGGACTCCAAGTCAGATGAACTCATAGACTCACACCAAGACATATTATAATCAAATTTTCAAAAGCCAAAGATAAAGAGAAAATCTTGAAAGTAGCAAGAGAGAAGCTAATCATCACATAGAAGGGATTCTCAATAGATAGCTAGATTTTCATCAGAAACTGTGGGGGCCAGAGGCTGATATATTCAAAGTGCTAAAAGGAAAAAAAAGAAACCAAAAATAAACTGTTAACCAAGAATCCTAAAACCAACAAAACTGGATCAAGACAAAAAAACTGGAAATTAAGACATTACCAGGGAAACAAAAGCTGAGGCAGTCTGTGACCACTAGACCTGCCGTACGATAAATGGTAAAGGCAATAAATAGTCTTGCAAGGTTGAAATGAAAGGACACTAGACAGTACCCAGGAAGTCACATGAATAAATAAGTTCTTCAGTAAAGGTAAACACACAAGCAATTATAAAAGCTAGTATTATTTTAACTTTGGTTTCAAACTCCACATTTTGTTTTCTATATAGCTTAAGAAACTAATACATTAAAAGTAATTACTGGTTTATGGTTTGGGGCACAGAATGTATAAAGATGTAATTCTGTGACATCAACATCAACCTAGGGAACCAATGATCTTCTTCCTGTCTTTATACTTTTGCCTTTACTAGAAACTTCAAATAAAATTATAGATTACATAGTCTTCTTGAACTGGTTTCTCTCTCTTAGCATGACTTATATTTTAGATTTTTTATGGTGATGCATGTATCAGTACTTCTTCCTATTTTACTGCTAAATAGTATTCCATTATATGGATAAATCACAGTTATTTATCCACTTACCACCTAATGTACATTTTATTGGTGTGTATTAGTGTAGCATTGTGATTTTAATTTGCATTTCCCTAGTGACTGATGATGCTGAATAACTTTTCCTGAACTTGTCATTCATAGAACTTCTTTAATAAGTTCAATAGAGGAAAAAATAAAACAAGATGAAATCAGAGAGGGAGACAAACCATAAGAGACTCTTAACTGGAGGAAACAAAATGAGGGTTGCTGGAGGGAGTAGATGGGGGGTGGGGTAACTGGGTTATGGGCACTAAGGAGGGCACGTGATGTGATGAGCGTTGAATGATAGAAGACTGATGAACCTGATGAATCGCGGACCTCTACCTCTATGTAAGGTGTGTGTACACACACACACACACACACACACACACTTAGAAGGGAATACAACAAAATGTGAAAAAAAGTGTTTACTGAAGAGTTTGTAGGATTACAGATAATTTTTATTCTTTTCCTTTTAAAAATATTTATTTATTTATTTATTTATTTGAGAGACAGAGAACAGTAGAGAGACAGGGCAAGCACAAGTAGGGGCAGAGGGAAAGGGAGAAGCAGGTTCCTCACCTAGCAGGAATCTGGATGTGGGGCTCCATCCCAGGACCCTGGGATCACAACTTGAGCCAAAGGCAAGGGCTTAACCGACTGAGCCACCCAAGGCCCCTATTCTTTTCCTTTTCAAACCTTTTTCCAGATTCTTACCAATGGCAAGTCAGCACTCTCTGAAAACAACTTGAATACATTTCTTAAAGATCAAACCAGGGATCCCTGGGTGGCGCAGCGGTTTGGCGCCTGCCTTTGGCCCAGGGCGCGATCCTGGAGACTCGGGATCGAATCCCACGTCGGGCTCCCTGCATGGAGCCTGCTTCTCCCTCTGCCTGTGTCTCTGCCTCTCTCTCTCTCTCTCTCTCTCTGTGACTATCATGAATAAATAAATAAAATCTTTAAAAAAAAAAAAAAAAGATCAAACCAATTCATCATTAGCTATCCTCAGGACTTCAGAAATGATCAAGGTCTAAATAACATCTTAACGTAATCAGGATATGAATACTCTATTTATAAAAAAAATAAAAAATAGTACAAGGTATGATTCCGGTTTTAAAACGAAAGCTAGGGACAGCCCCAGTGGTCTAGCGCCGCCTTCAGTCCAGTCTTTGATCCTGGAGACCCGGGATCGAGTCCCATGTCAGGCTCCCTGCATGGAGCCTACTTCTGTCTCTGCCTCTCTCTCTCTCTCTCTCTTTCTCTCTCTCCCTCTCTATTCTCGTGTGTGGGTGTGTGTGTTATTCTCTCATGAATAAATAAAATCTTAAAAAAAAAGAAAACCTATGAGATATCTATTTAAAAAAATAAATAAATAAAACAAAAGCTAGACACACAGATACCTCCAAAACATCCCTGTACCAACAGAGCTTGATGGAAACGAACTATAATGATGGAAGGTTCTTTTCTACTGCTGAATTCAGTAACCACTTACCACAGTACCATGGAGAATATGGCCAGTGAGTACTTAAAGTGGCACTGCAACATGACTGAGAAACTGAAATTTTAATCTAATTTTAATTCAAGTAGGTACACATGGCCAGCGGCTACCACACTGGTTAGCAGAACTTTGGGGGAAAAAAGTCAACCAGATTCATGGCTCTATTGCCCATTTTTCTCCTCCTTCCAGTCACTCAGTAATTTACTGGTATTCAATAACCTGTCATCTCTCCCTGGACATCAAATCATAACTTAAAAAAAGACCATACGTTATTCCACTAATCGGTATTTACCCAAGGGAAATGAACACACTAATTCAAAAAGATGTATGAATCCCTGTATTTATGGAATCATTATTTACAACGGCCATTTTCTTCATTATATACATATGGAGAGGGGGAAAGAGAATATTACTCAGCCATAAAAAAGAATGAGATCTTGCCATCTGCAAGAACATGGATGGACCTATTAGGGATTATGCTAAGTAAAATAAATCTGAGAAAGACAAATCCATTGTCATATGATTTCACTTATATATGGATCTAAAAACCAAAACAAAGCAGAAACAAACCCATAAACGTAGAGAGCAGACAGTTGCCACAGGGAAGGTGCTGACGGGGTGGGTAGTGTGGATAGGCAAAATGGATGAAGGGGAGGAGGAGGTATAGGCTTCCAGTCTGGAATAGATAAGTCCATATGAATTATACAGCATATAAATTATAGTCATTGGTACTGTAATAGTGTTATATGATGGCAGATGTTAACTATGCTTATGGTGAGCAAAAGAGCTGTCTGTCAAATTACTATGTTGTACATCAGAAACTAATGTAAAATTGTGTGTCAACTATACTTTAATAAAAAAATGGGAAAAAAATCATACATTAAGGTTCCTGTATGTTCTCTTGAGAATGAGAACAAATGAAGAGTACCAGTGACTAAGATTTCCTGACTAAAATCAGTTAGCCATTAAGATATAGCCCAAACCCAATTTACTTTTACTCTACCTAATTCTTCAGGGGTAATCTGAGTTTCTGATCTGTGTTTAGTCACCTGCCATCTTTTTGTTTTTATCTTTGTTCTTCCTCTTGTGGAAAAGCAAAAAGAATGGAAACGAAGTTGAAGTGACACAATTTTATCAACAACATCATTCTAGTACATAATAGACTCTACTTTCTAAAGGAGGATTACACTAGCAAGGACACAGACATTCATAAGAAGTTATCCCGTCATGTAGAGGCATTAATGTCATGATGATTTTGCTTTGGTTTGCCCTGGTATAAAGCATATTTTGTCTTTCACTTGTGTTACTAGGAAGCTCAAAAGTATACTTAGGGCTCACAAGTAACTAACTCAACCTGGTGTTAGTTCCTTCTGGAATCTCATGAGTTTCATATATATATTATGTATATTTTATATATATATATGTATATTTTTACTGCTCAGATTCAATCCTAATTTTTTGTACTGTAACACTTTTTAAAACTTTGCTGGAAATTAACAAAGCTATAAAACAGAAACAATAAATAAAAATTACTTAAACAAATACTCCATAAGGTTTCAGAGTATCTTCTTACCTCTAATAATGTCCAAATTAGAGAGGCCAAGATCCTTTGTGTTTGAATTTAAAAAAATCATTTGAACAAAATAGAAACAATACCATTTTTAAACAGTGCAATTGTATTATACTTCTTCAAACACAAGATTTAAAACTAAGATCAGTCACATCTTTTATTAGTTATTTCCTATGCTGACTCGATTATTAGTATTTTTCTCTCATTTATACTGTTTTAGATGATCTAACATACCTTGAATTTTCATGTTCTTGAAAATGTTGTGCTCTTAATTGGAATGCCACAAACAATGATGATGCTATTGCCAATAACTGGTTTCTCTCATTCTCTGTTAACTTGTGTCCTAAGGGAAATCAATCAATTGATCAATCAATCAATCATATACATCATATTAACATCTAGCACTTCAATCTTTTAGAACTATTTAGTCAGGCAAATCGTATTTTATCAAACCTTTATTACAGAGCTATACCAGGCACTGGGGCATGCAGTGGGGAGAGGGGTGGGAGCAAGATTGCTCAAATAAGACCAAAAAATCCAAGTGAAATCTATCAACTAGCTCTGGAAATTCAGAATAGATCTCTCAATAGCCTGATTAAACCTCTACTAGAGGCTCTGAGAAGTTCCTGATTTCCCCAACACTTTAGTGATAAAAACATCTCATATGATTCCATGGTTACTCTATATGAGGATTACAAAAATTTAGTCTATCTTCTCAAAATATACAGTCTACACAAGCAATTCTCAGTGTGGCCTGGGGACTATGGGGAGTCTCCAAGAACTTTTGGGGCCTGCCCGGTCAAAACTACTTTCATAATCAAGCCCCATACTGAGCTCTGCACTGGGCATGGAGCCTGCTTAAGATTCTCTCTCTCTCCCTTTCCCTCCGCCCCTCCAACTCCCTATCCCTCCAGCTTGCATGCACATGCTCTCTCTTTAAAAAAAAAAAAAAAAAAAAGAGCAAAACCTCCTTTCCTAATAATACTAAGATTTATTTGTTTTCCCCTCATTTTTTTCAGGTATATACTGATTCAAAAGATCTATGTATGATGACATCACTGCTCTGATGTCAACATATAATGGATCTATTTTTGGTACTTTAAAAATGAAGTAATAAATATTTTTAAAGCTCATAAGTTTTAATTTATAGAATGGCAACTATCTGTGGATATAACACAAAAGCTCTTTGGAGCACAAAGAGGACCAGTAAAATGATCTCAAACTTTACTGTGCATCAGATCACCTGCATTAAAGCAGAGAACCCTGTGCTCTACCTGAAGAAACAGACCAGTCATATGTCTGGGGTGCAGCCCAAGAACTTGTATTTCTAACAAGCTTCAGAGTGGTACTGATGCTGCATGTCTACAGAGCTCACTTTGAATAGAACTATTTTAGAGACATTTATCAAACTGTGTAATAAAAACCACTTACATAGTCCATGAAACCCTTTTAGTAGGTCATGATCAGAAAGACAAATTGTGTGAACATTTTGAACACCAAATCTTTTTTGTGTGTACACTAAATCATGATGCAGAATAGATTTCTTACAGTGGTTCAGTCATTTCTCTGGACACATTTACACATCATATGTCAGCAGCAGAGAAAAAGACAATGCATTATGAGAATCCTTTCAACTGTAAGACACAGAATCAGTGTTTCATTTGATCTAATAAACTGCTAGCTGTACTAATAGTGAGGAAGGAAGTTCCCAAATAAGAGTCACCACCATTTATCACATCTCACAGAGAAATAGACATAATGCATATCAATTTTCTTTTTTAAAGATTTTATTTGAGAGAGAAGGAGCAAGCAAGCAAGCAGGATTGGCAGGGGAAAGAGGCAGAGGGAGAGGGAGAGAATCCCAAAAAGACTCTGCGCTGAGCATGGGGCCCAATGTGAGCCTCAATCTCACAACCTGGGGATCACAACCTGAGCCAAAATCAAGAGTTGGACGCTTAAGCCACTGAACCACTCAGGCACCATAGCAATTTTAATCCTTTTATTGATACTGAAAAGATTTACAAATTTTACCAATGACTAATTCCCAGTAAATTTCCATCTGACTGCAGAAGACTCATCTACTTCTACAATTTATATCTGTTTCTAGAACCTGTTTAAGTCTCTCTGGCAATTTTCACAAATAAGTGGTGCAGAGATGATCTTCTTCAACTTCCATGCAGTGCAAATATCTCTTCTACGGCACTGATTGACAGATGGTTATCTAGGATCTATAAAACTTCAACACTTGGAAACTGACAAATCCTTTCAAAGATTTCTAAATCATTAGATTGTTAACTTCTCATACTGAGTTAGACTGCTTGTGACTTCCACCCAACTCTTCCAAACTAGAGTAACATTAAATAATTCTAATTCTATTCTTTCTTACACTTGTACATTAACAATCTTGAAGGATAACACTGCAGTTAGATACGCTACAACTCAAAAAAGGGTTTATCTTGACCATTTTGGGGGTATCTAGCCACCCTGAAAAGAAGGTATTCAGGTCTAAACTGGAAGTGTAGAAGAGATTCCACCGTGACTATTCTCATGATAATGGCTTTAACCTAAGGTTACTACTGATCACAGATCGAAGGGGCCTTGATTCCTATTGTCCTCTTAGGACCTGATGCCCATGACATGTCTGCCCTGGCCCTGACTTTGCATTCCTTCCGAATGTTTATTACTATGCCCCCTGGTTTCTCCCTTGCTGAAATCTCTGGCCCAGCTGGTCCTGATGTCTGATAATACATGTTCCAAATATTTTTCTAACTAGATTAGACTCAAATCCATCCTATCACTTGGACCTGAAAGCTGGTCAAATGCAGAAAGGGACACTGATTGAATCTTGGGTTTGACATGAGGATTAGTTCATTATCTGACTCTTTCATCAGAGGGATCAATATATGGTACGCCCTACCAACTACAAAAGTGATCCCTTTTGTGTTAGACACGGTCAACAAATACACACAGATCAGCATCTAGGGCTCAACTGGGTCAAACTAAAATGACATTAGGTCAAACTAATGACAGCTGCATTATTCGTTAATAATGAGTCTCCCAATTCTCCAAGCTAACTACCTACAGTTCCTTCAATGTTCTCCACACCATCATACCATCTCTAATAAGACATTATGATCTTCATCATAATCACTTTCTTTTGCATGCACATAAAAATGGAAGTTTTTTTAGTTCTTTACTAACAATGGTAATGTTTACAAATTGTGAAATAATAGACATTAAAATGTAAATGGCTTTGCCTAATATCACAACCATGTTGAGGTAGTCTGTGACTAGAGGTTATATAATCATACTATGACTCAATACAAGATATTATTAGACTATACTTATAGTCTAATATAGACTAATATAGTATATTATACAATAGTATTAATATATAAAAAACTTATTTTAATTTCAAAAAATATTTATATATGCTATTTTTGTAGTTTCCAAAGTATAATATAGACAGAGTAATTTTTTAAAATTACAAAAAGCCCAAATGCAAAATTTCAACAAGTAACTGACTACTGACATACAAAATCTAAAAACCAAACAAACAAAAAAACCCCCACTATATTCTAGCCATTTAATGGACACTGACCAATCAATAATAGTTTAAAAAGAGGGATACCTGGATAGCTCAGTGGTTGAGTGTCTGCCTTCGGCTCAGGTCATGATCTCAGGGTTCTGGAATCAAGCCCTACATTGTGCTCCCTACTCTGTGAGAAGTCTGCTTCTCCTTCTCCTTCTGCCCCACCACCCCCACACTCATTCTCATAAATACATACATAAAATCATTTTTTTTAAATAAAAAAAATCACTTCAATCTCTAGGTAGTGACTAGACTCCTCAATTTCATTCTAATTATTTTTGTGTTTTATGTTTTACAATTAAATTTTACCTGGGATTCGTTTTTCTATTTGGCATAATTTAAGGGTCTAACATTTCATAAATAGTAAGAGGAAAAATTCCCACATATATTAATTTCTGTTTATGAGCTCCCTATTCCATTACACTGATATATTTATTCATTTTTTTCTATTTTCTGTTTTCAAGTACTTCCATTCCTATCATTTATATCACATTGTTTAGTTAGAGGGGCTCGGCAATACATTTTAATGCACAGGTCTATTTTTCGTTCATTTTTCATAATTTTCTTGGCTATTTACAGAAATGTACGAACTTTTTAATCACTTAATGTAGTGGACCTTTGTGAATCTAAGATGACAAAACCTGTGTATCATTTGGGGAAGGATTGGCACTCCTATAACATTAAGTCCCCAAACAATAACTGACATGTTTTTCCATATGTTCACATCTTATTTCTTTTTCCTCAACAAGATTTTACAGTTTATAGAATCATATAGGTTTTATGTCTTCCCTATTAAATTTCTCTCCACTATTTTGCAAGATACTCCAGTTAATATGAGCAGGATTGGCTTTTTTTCCATTT
The DNA here is from genome assembly GCF_003254725.2 of Canis lupus dingo. Lineage (NCBI taxonomy): Eukaryota > Metazoa > Chordata > Mammalia > Carnivora > Canidae > Canis > Canis lupus. The sequence continues at coordinate 50,396,949 of NC_064264.1, read as the reverse complement.
TCATTTTAAGCTGGCTCTCACTGACAAAAAGAAGAGACACTAACTTTGAATGCTTATCTTGTTGCAGTCAGCTACCTTGCCAAATGTGTTTTTATTAAGTCTAGAAATTTTTAGTAATATTTTCTGGGTTTTCTAGGAACATAATTACATATAGAAAAAGAAAAATTTTTCTCCCCTTTTTAAAATATTTAAACCAGCCTTTTTTTGGGGGGGCCGGCAGGTGGCTTTTTGATCTTCTAAAATAATGATTTATAATAAAGGTCATTTTATAGAATTCATTGGTTCCTGATTTTAAGTGAAATTTTTGTTTAGCATTTCATTTAAAATTATGTTATTAGTTTTCATTACGTAGGCTTTTATTTTTTATTTTTTTCATTACGTAGGCTTTTAATCAAACTTAGCTTTTTAAAAAGATTTTTATTTATTTATTTATTTAGAAGAGAACACAGAGAGAGGCAGAGACATAGGCAGAGGGAGAAGTAGGCTCCCCACCAGGAGCCCAATGCGGGACTCGATTGCGGACCCTGAGATCACACTCTGAGCCAAAGGCAGACGCTCAACCACTAAGCCACCCAGGCATCCCCAATCAAACTTAGTTTAATTTTGTATTTTAGAGTGTTTTAATAAGAAAAGGCAACTGAACTTATAACAACTATTTTTCTACTATTTTTTTTGTAAGCCATCACTTTTTATTTTATTCTAATTGCAATGGATATTATTAACAAGATTAGGGGTACCATTTAACCTTGAGGTGCCATTTGTAAGGCACCATCTGCATACAAAATACGTCCATTTTAAATGTGTAATTCAAGAGTTTGATAAATGTGTACACCCATATAAACACCACAACCATCTATTTAGAATTTTCCACTACTCCAAAATGCTTGCTTGCATCTCTTTCCAATCAAGACCTCTACATCAGCTTTCCCTCCCTAGCCACAAGCAACTAAATCCTTTTCTAGTTTCATATAAATGGAACCAGATAGTAAGTACTCTTTCGTGTCTGGCTTCTTTTGTAGATAATATTTTTTAGATTCATCCATGTTTTTGAATGAACTGACAGTTTCTAACATTTTAGCATTAAGAAGTATTCTATAGCATGGATATATTACAATTCGTATAGCCATTCATTCCCTGAGGGCTTTCGATGTAAGAGGGAAGATGTGATTTGGTTCTAAAAGTGAACTCCAGCTGCTGAGTGAAGATGAACTGCTAAGTGCAATGGTGGCTGGAAGGAGGTCAGTGAGAAGGCTGTTCCGAGTCCAGGCAGGAGGGAAGCAGCTGGGACTGGGAGTGGTGTGCTAGTTTGGTGTTGAATGGAGACATGCCTGCATTCAATTCCCAGCTCTCCATGAACAAGCAAGGGCTAGTGCACTGCACTGAGCTTTGTGAGCAGGAAAAACCTGTAAAGTTGCTCTGAGGGGGGTTGAGAACACCTGCTGCCTGCTAACAACAAAAACCCCCCAAGGGCAGCAGGTCTTTCTGCTTACCAAGGAATCCTAAGCACCTAGAACTTTTGGATATAGATAAAGTATATTCAAGTACTTCTAGATTCTTTTTATCCCTTTGTCAAGTGTGAAGGTAAACTAAGAGAGCACTGCGATCTTGACACTTGGTTTTCACCTCTGCCAACCCTGACTGAGAAGACTCATAAGCATGATCCTAGAAGTCTGTGAAACCTGAATAGTGAGGCAGCACAAACTGAGAACCTCCAGCTTGGCACACAGGACAGACACAGCCTCACACACTCTAGGGCAGATGTCTTCAGTAGCAGCAAGTCATTTCCACTTAAAAGTTAGAACCCTAGCCTGGGAGGAATTCTAAGAGTTTCTCAAACCCATTTTTTGAAACCTCCAGGATTAAAGCTTGAAATCTCTACTGCACTCTCTAGTGAAGACAGGCTAGAAAAAGATACAACTCTTGATTTTAAAACCCTTAGTCTTTTTAGAATAGTTTTCAGTATCCTGAGACCCTAAATAACTACCTTTAACCTAATAGATTCAGTAAATATTTATGAAATAAAAGAGAAAAACTTCCTCCTCACAATATGTCCTCACCTTCTTAACCTTCTTACAGATTGGGGTGTATATGTGGGGGATGGAATTTTAAACAAAAGCCCCAACCCTCAAATAATATTTACGTTCTCTCACCCTTACTCATTAAGTTGGTGGTTACTACGTGGAGGTCAAATCACATAGTAGCACCACAAGATCTGTGATACACCTCTGTAAACTTTCTGCTATAAACACACCCATGTCCATGACCCAGTTTTTAAGAAGCCTGATCTGTGTTCTCTTAAGTGGCTTTAGTTCTATCATCTATTTTTAACAGTCATCTGGTGCCTTCCTTCCAATCTAGTGTCATCATTAATGATGCTAACAGATGTCCTGATTCTGAGCCAGGCATGTTCTCGGTCTGTGGGATGTGGCTTTGCTGATGCTTTGCTTCATGTGTAGGCTTCATGTGTTGTGGCACCTAGAGGTAATCTGTCTATGGCCGGTTAGGTTTCTCAGAGAAGGATATTCTCCTATTGTGACTGAGAGTGCCTGTCTCCCAGGCCAGTACTTGGGAGCTAAGAGAACAACAGTTGGCAGAAGGACATCACCACATTCAGTATGTCCACATTTACCCAATCCTCTGTCCAACGTGCCTGGTGTCCACTGGTATAGAGGGCATCCTATTCTCTATAAAGAAGAATCTCAAAGCTATTGCCAGGGTGGAGGAGAGCAAGCCACCCTCCTCTAAAGAGTAAGGGAGGGAATATAAAGAAATTCTTCCAGAGATTTTAGACCAACAGTCCTACCTCTAGGAATTTCCCAAGGGAAAATTAGGCAGAGATAAGCAGCACCCCTGAATAGTCCTTGGAGAGGTGCTACAATGGTACAAATGCTACCTCATCCTTGAAGTCATCCTTGAGTCCCTCAATCAAAACTGGTTACTTTTTTCTTGGTGCTGGTCACTTGGCTTTTATCTTCACTTAGCCCTTATTTTGACCTGTGATGTAGCTAGTTCTTTACATATTTATTTCTCTTGTGATATAAGCTTCTTAAGGGCAAGGTAAATACACTACTCATTTTTCAATTTCTTCAAGAGCCTATACCAATTATTTGCTGAATGACTTAATGACTGAATTCTCAAAGGCAATACAAGTGTCCAAGTATCAGAGTACCACCATGTCTTGGGGTCAGCTGGACCCCAAGACATGATCTTTACTGCTCACCTGCTTGGACTCACCATCTTCTGTCCCCAATTTTTCCTTACATTCTTCTCTCCAATTTCTCTCTTAATTCAAACAAAAGACCCTACAGGCATAATATCCTGCAATGGAAACTGAAACTACCCCTAAAGCACTAATAACTGCCCCAAAGAGTTCCACGTGGCAGACCACCCAGACCAGTCTGAAATTAACCCGACTCACACCTATATATATAGACAATAGCATGATTGACAGTTATCTTTACTCTTTATATTCAAATCTCTACCAAAGGAGAAAAAAAGCCTCGTTTACATAATATACAATGTATATATAGGCATGTTTCCTTACATCACATGTGAGGCCTTATACCTGCCTTTACATACTATAACAAGGCCCCCATCTAAATATACATCCTAATCCTAAATAATAGGAACCCATTCAGCCTTGCCCAGAGTGTCACAGCTTTGGAAGCTCCCCTCACCCCACAATATCCTTATTTGCTGCAAATAAAGTTTCTTTTGTGTGACAACTCCACCTGGTGTGGTTTCTATCTGTGACTCACCAAGGAGCAAATTCACACTGATCTGGTTACACCACTTTTAAAGGTATAGAAATACTTGACTAAATTTAATGGAAAAGAGAGAAACATAATAAATGGTATATTACTTGTGTTTAATCAAATTTTTATTAAAGAGATGTCACTTTCCAGAGCACAAAAAAATCTGATCATTTCCTTTGATGGGGCTAGAGGTTTAATGCAGCAAGGCAGCAGAGAAAGGAGTCCAAAATGTTCATTACAGGCCAACTGAATTGACAGTTTTTTTTTTTCTAAGATTTTTTACTTATTTATTCATGAGAATACAGAGAGAGAGAGAGAGAGAGAGGCAGAGACACAGGCAGAGGGAGAAGCAGGCTCCATGCAGGGAGCCTGACATGGGACTCAATCCCGGGTCTCCAGGATCACACCCTGGGCCGAAGGTGGCGCTAAACCACTGAGCCACCCGGGCTGCCCTGAAATGACAGGGTTTTTTTTTGTTTTTTTGTTTTTTTTATTTATGATAGTCACAGAGAGAGAGAGAGAGAGAGAGAGAGAGAGAGAGGCAGAGACACAGGCAGAGGGAGAAGCAGGCTCCATGCACCGGGAGCCTGATGTGGGATTCGATCCCGGGTCTCCAGGATCACGCCCTGGGCCAAAGGCAGGTGCCAAACCGCTGCGCCACCCAGGGATCCCTGAAATGACAGTTCTTAAAAAATCTTCTACCTCTCTTTCTTCCAGAATCAAAATATCATCTTCCCTATTTTTCATTTATGTTTCAGAATCAAAGGCCAATAGCTTTTCAACATCATAATCTAATAAGTATACATGAAGAATACCTTCCTATGTAACCTGTTTTAGTTTTAAGCACAGTCATTCCATTCCATTAGTAACACTTTCCTACTCTGCAAATAAATTTGGGATGATAAACATATATACTAGAAAAATTTAAATCAGTCATAAAAACAGGCACTTGCCTGTGAACAGTGCCTAGGATAGCTGGACAGATGGGAAGCAGACGGGTAATCCCAAAGGGGCAAAATGACCTGGCCTGAAACATATGGAGAAGATCCTGGATTAACTTCAGTGGCCACTTCCTGCTGTCTCTTCCAGGCACATATAACAAACAATCAAAAATGATAGTTTAATATATCAAATATCTGCTCTAGGGAAAAAGAGGGAGAGGGAAATAGAGTTATATGAAGAACAAGAGAGAGTAGCCACTCAGAGAAGAACCAACATGAAAATAATAGGAGGGAAGACAGTAAGAGGTCCACACTAAAAATGGCAAAGCTAAGTGTGTACTTTTAAAGTGCTTATGGCCATTCTACAACAACAACAAATATCATACTCTTAAAACCTGTATGATTTATGATTTTTGAATCCTAGCACAATTGAATGAGTACTGAAACAGGAGATAGAAACTCTAAGTTCAATTACTGGCTTTATTCTATTACTGATCATTTAGCCTTATCAAGTTCTCTGGGCTTTGGTCTCCTCACATGTAAAATAAAGGCTGAGATTAAACAATCGTCCTAACAACTTACAACAATTTTTAAGACTGTGTTCCTATCTTATACGAGCATTAATGGAATTATAATATCCATGCTGATGATGCCCTATCAAAACAAAAGTGTAGGGGATCCCTGGGTGGCTCAGCAGTTTGGTGCCTGCCTTTGGCCCAGGGCGTGATCCTGGAGTCCCAGGATTGAGTCCCGCATCAGGCTCCTGGCATGGAGCCTGCTACTCCCTCTGCCTGTGTCTCTGCCTCGCTCTCTCTATGTCTATCATGAATAAATAAATAAAACCTTTAAAAAAAAGTGTAATATATTAAATGTATTCTAGAAAATGGCAATGTTAGTTTCTAAGTAAATTTCTGAGTTCGCCTGAGAATGTGGAACACTTTCTACTAATGCCAAATGTACAGTACATTGTAATCAATTACAATTAGAAAATTTTTAAAAGGTTTTATTTATTTATTCATGAGAGACAGAGAGAGAAAGAGAGAGAGAGAGAGGCAGAGACACAGGCAGAGGGAGAAGCACGCTCCATGCAGGGAGCCTGACGTGGGACTCAATCCCGGATCTCCAGGATCATACCCCGGGCTGAAGGCAGCACTTAAACCCTGAGCCACCGGGGCTGCCCATGGGTTATATTTTTTAAAAATTCAAAAGTTCAGGAAAAAGAACCATATGACTCATTAGTTTTTCTTCTAAGATCCCAAATAAAAAACATTTTTAATTTCTCTTGGTACTAATGATAAAACTCTATAACATTTAAGTTTTAAAACAATAATCAAACTAGTAATTTCCAGTTAGTCTTATGAAAACTCTGTACTGTAAAATCTAAGAAACTGCTTTATAAATATATTCAAAAGCTCAATACATGAAGTTGACCTGAATCTCTACACAGCTCCTCATATGAATGCGTCATCTTACATAATAAAACACTCTAAATGGATATAAAGAACACTTGCCATTTGTGAGAGTAAAATCTCATCTTCATATATTCTCAAATTCATCAGGAACATATGTAGATACTTCTGGCTTTCACCTGAATAACATTTCTTTTTTTTTTTTTTCCTGAATAACATTTCTATTAAATCACATGTAAGTCCTCTTGGTTTCTTTATCTCACATATGGACCATGTTTTTAATCCTCACTAAAGGATTTTCTCTGTCTCACTTGAGCAATTTTTCTACTAAGGGAAACACTCACTGGTAACTTCACAGTGCTAAAGTTCACATTCTCCTCATTATTTTATTAAAAGCTTCATTTTTATGAATAAAAATAATAATCTTCTTAAACATCCTCACTTTCGTTAACAGAGATAGCATGTGGTATTCTGAAATTTTCAGTACTAATTTTCATAAAGTTTTAATCATTAGAGTTCCTGTATATACTCCTATAATATACCAGCAGGGAGTACAAATTTGAATTGGCTTTCAGAAACCAGAATGCTCAGGTAGGCTAATGCTTTGTCTCCATGTTTTGCATCAAAACTAGATTTGCAGAACATTCCACATACTTGAATTCCTCACTCAACAAAATTATGGATTATTGCACATTCATGAGTCACTCATGAATACTAAAATCACGAATGTCAATAGTCTAGGATACTCTATGTTAATAAATCAAATATAGTATGGGCTAAAGGCCTTAATTTCAAAATAGAAAAATTATGCGTTATAATAAAGTATAAAGTAACAACTTTAATACAGTAAAATACTTCAATGCATACAAACCTTTAAAGCCATCAGGATATACATCAGAAAGAAATTTAGTGCTGATGTCTCCTTCTATGAAGCGTGAGTTGATTATCACCTCTCGGAGTAACGCAATATTATGTGTAACACCTAAAAATAAAGTGTTATCAGATTGAATTAGAGAACGTGTCAGTTAAAAGTCTCTTACTATCTAGAGAAATTTATCATCTGTGTCTTATGACTAAGCAAGAACCAAGGAAAGATTATTCACCTCCTGGACTTCAAGTAACAGCAAAAAATGTCTAAAGTTATGGTAGTAATAAAACACCAAATGCAAACTTAAGCTTGTACTGCCAAATCAATTCAATAGGGAAATTATATATATAATTTATTTATTCAAGAGAGACACAGAGAGAGAGGCAGAAGGAGAAGCAGGCTCCCTGTGGGAAGTTCGATGAGGGACTCTATCCCAGGATCCTGGGATCACGACCTGAGCTGAAGGCAGATGCTCAACCACTGAGCTACCCAGGGCGCCCCTCAACAGGGAAATTAATGTCTGTTCAGTAAATGGTACTGAAACAAGTAGATATCTATTTAGGATAAAAGAAAACAAACTTCTACCCTAACTCACACCATAAACTAAATTTGATTCAAACTGAATCAACAAACTTAAATGTAAAACCTAAAACTGTAAGTTATGGAAAATAGAGATGAAAATTCTGATTATCTTGAGGTAGGCAACAGATTTTTGGGTAGTACACAGAAACTGAGCCACAAAAAAAAAAAAAAAAAGTGTACTTCGTCAAAATTTAAAAGTCTGCTTCAAAGAATATGGTTAAACAAGTGAAAAAGCAAGCCACAGACTGAAAGAAAATGTTCACAACATACATATCAGACAAAAAACTTGCATTTGGAATATATAAATATATAAAGAATGCTTAAAACACAGTAATATGACAGAATAAATAAATACATTTCACAAAAGAAGATATACAAATGAAAAGTTGTTGCACATCACTATCATCAAGGAAATACAACGAGATGCCCCCCAAACACCCCCAATTTAGTGGCTAAAGGCTAAAAGAGGGCAGCCTGGGTGGCTCAGCAGTTTAGCGCCACCTTCAGCCCAGGGCGAGATCCTGGAGACCTGGGATCAGGACCCATGTCAGGCTCCCTGCATAGAGCCTGTTTCTCCCTCTGTGTCTCTGCCTCTCTCTCTCTCTATTTCATGAAAAAATAAAATAAAACGTCTTTGCTTTTAAAGATAGGTAGATAGATAGATAGATAGATAGATAGATAGATAGATAGATAGATAAAGGCTAAAAGACAGAAATAGCACATATCAGTGAGGACATGGGGCAGTATAAGTGTCACACCCTGTGGTGGGGATATAAATAGCACAAATACTTTAGAACTGCTTGGCAGGTTCTTAAAAAGCTAAACATATACTCACACATATGATTCAGACAAGTCACTCCTAAATATTTGCCCAAGTTAAATAAAAGCATACATCTATACAAACATAAACAAAGGTTATGGGTTTTATTTGCAACAGTCAAAACTGAAAACAATTTAAATGTCCATCAACAGATGAATTAGCAAAATGTGATTTGTCCATTTAATGGAATTCTATTTAGCAATAAAAAGAAATGATTTACTAAGATACATGAGGATGCATCTCAAAATAATTATGCTGAATTTAACGAGACTACTGTAGGAGTCCCTGAACATAAAATTTCAGAAAAGCCTCGACAACCTACAGTGACACAGAGCAGATCACCTGGTCGCACTGGGACAGGGATAGACAGACGGTGGACTACAAAGACAATGAGGAAACTTGGAGGTGATAGAAATGTTCAGTGTCATGACTGTGGTGATGGTTTCAAAGATGGATATATACATCAAGACTCATCAAACTGAACATTCTAAATATGATAAGTTCATTTTATGTCAAGTATACTTCAATCAGTAGTAGAGGAGGAGGAGAAAAAGAGAAGAGGAAGAAAGGCAAGAAGGGAGGGAAGGTGGGAGGGAGAGGGGGAGAGAGGAAAAGAAAAAGGAAGAAAGGAGGGAAGGAAAGAAGGGAAAGCTTGTGATCCAGGAGGAAACACTGAGCCTAGAACACAAAGACTCCTACAAAGTTAAGTTAAAATAGATAACCACCACAATAAGGATTCGAATGGTATTGGATGAGTTCTCTGAGACAGAAGGACTTTAGGAAGGGAATATTTGAACTGGTCACTCATATTACAAAGATATCAAGACAACTAAAAAAGGGAGAATGAGAGGCATGTCAAATCTAGGGGAAGTGAGAACTCGATGAGGCTTCCACAAGAGGAACAGGACAGAATTGAAGTGATGAAAGGTTTGCTAAGTCCTTCCAATTTCTTCATCCCACTTCCTTACATCCTCATCTATACCATTCTGCTGCATAACGAACCTAGAAAGCTTGGTTCTGATCTTGCTATTCAGTCTTATAGAGTGCTCACTTTTACAAAAATAATTCTAAAGTAAGCAAAGAATCAGACCCTCAGGCTCAAGTACCAGGTCTACCACTTACGTTGGGTAAGGTAAGCTATTTTGCCTCCTAAAGATTTAGTTCCCTCATTCGTAAAATGGTGATCACAACAGAACCTATTTGCATTACTGTCATGAGATATAAATTGAGATAATGCTTAAGGCAATGCCAGGCACTCAGGAAGGTGCACTCATGTCATACTCATTACCCTTTCATACAAGAAGACATGCAGTTAATCAACATCATGCTCATTATCCTTTCATACCAGCAGAAGCGTGCAGTTAACATCGGAAAGTGAACAAACTTGGCCTGCAAATCTAACCACCCCCTATTTCTGTAAATCAAGTTTTGTTCTGAATACAACAGTGTTTACATACGGTGTATGTGCTACAAGAGTCAAGTAGTTGTAACAGTGACCATGTGACCCATAAAATCTAAGCTACTTACTCTCCAACCCTTCCCTGAAAAGGGTTGTTGACCTTGCTATAAGGTTTTCAACAATGTTGAAACGCTGAGCAAATTAATCTCTACCTAGCAACATTTACCCTACACCTGCTGCTCGTGTGCAATTAGGTATCACAGGAAAGGGGATGAGAGCCAACGCTGTATGACAATATGGTGCCTGCTCTGGACGAACTTTCAGTGACCAGTCATAGCATAAGAAAATTACAAGGAAAAAAGATTGAAAATAAGAAAACTGTGATCCAGCGGGACTGAATCATTTATCTAAAATTTAGTAAAATAGAAATTATAACAGCAATATAGGTTTAAAAATATGACTGCAGGTTTCCCCTAAAATATGCTTTTCATCTTTTCCACAGTTAACGGAGCCTTAGCAGAACAAAGATCCCACAGACACAGATTCTATCTTCCCATCTGTCTTACAGCTGGACCTGACAGACTAATTCCTAGACGAGCTGCTGGGAGGTAGAGCAACACATCCAACTCCCGTTTCATTTAGTTGAAAAGAATTGCTTGGACTTCTGTTCCTCCTTCTTCCTATGAGCTTCCTGATATGGCAGGAACTGAGCTTTGGAAATGAAGGTGAAGCAGAGAAACATGATGGGGGTGTAGAGGGGGAAAGGGATGTATCTCCTGGAATGACCACAAGACACTAACTTGCCCCATCAGCACAGACAAGCCAGACAATTAAATGAGAAGTAAATAAATTTCAGGGTGCTTGGGTGGCTCAGTCAGTTAAGCATCTGACTCTTGATTTCAGCTCAGGTCATGATCTCTCAGGGATGTGAGATCAAGCTGTACATCAGGCTCCGTGCTAGGAGTGGAATCTGCTCGAGATTCTCTCTCCTTTCCTGCTGCCCCTCTCCTTCAAACCCTTCCCCCACCCCGCCCCCAAAAAGAAAGGAAGTAGTAGTAAGTAATTTCTATCTTATTTATACCACTGTATTTAAGAATCTTTGTTACAGGGATCCCTGGGTGGTGCAGCGGTTTGGCGCCTGCCTTTGGCCCAGGGTGCGATCCTGGAGACCCGGGATTGAATCCCACATTGGGCTCCCGGTGCATGGAGCCTGCTTCTCCCTCTGTCTGTGTCTCTGCCTCTCTCTCTCTCTCTCTCTCTCTCTCTCTCTCTCTCTCTGTGACTATTATAAATAAATAAAAATTAAAAAAAATTAAAAAAATAAAAAGAATCTTTGTTACAGCAGGTTACCCTGTACTCTAATATATATATGGGAGAGAAAGGCATATCTTTTAATAGGATTTCCTATCTCTGAGCCATGCAACTTAATATATCCAACTAGGCATTGCTCTATGCATCTCTGCATACTAGACCATGCTAGAAGCCATGTGCGAAAATCTGAACATCTTTGTTCCTGACTCAGAAGATACCATGTAACTAAAATTTTTTTTTAATTTTCAATCTATTCAAACTACCTCAAAACATTCGGAGATAGTTCCAAATGAAAATATTAATGCATCCCTTTAGCTAAATTTCCATGGAAGACGTTATCACATAGAGACAATAACCTAATAAATGTCTATCATAGTACATGCCCAGGACAAATGAACAGTTATCCAAACTTTGTTCAGTGGATAATAACTTAGACAATATTCAACAACTAATGGTTAGAAGGGCTATTCTATTTATGTATATTTCTATGAGGAAAGTATAAAAAGGTGTAAGAAACTTGTGATGACACAAATGTACCTAACAAATCATTGCAAAAATGTGACATCTGCCTAAATTATAGGTGATATTTGAGTAGATGAAAATGAAGAGCAATTGAAAGCAATGTTCTATGAGTGCTTAGAAAGTTTATCTTTACAAAGATAAACTCAGTAGGCAAGAATTTAAAATAAAAGACTCCTTGAAAGAGGTCAGGCTACGAAAGGGAACAGAATCCCTTTGTTGTATGTTTTACAAACAGACAAAACAAAAAGCACTTTTGAAGAAGAAAAGGGTATGGCCTGCCAGGGAGATTTCTATGCATAGGAAATGATGTGGCATTCCAGGAAGAGGAAAGTAGCCGTGACTTAAGGTAAATCTTCCTGGTTGGGGGAAGAAATAAAGAAAGATACAAAAGGACACAAAGATGGGTAATATTAGGGAATAATTTAAAGTACTGAAGAATTCTCACTGTTGTTGAGACAGCTGGGCGGCTTAGTCAGTTCAATGTAGGACACTTGGTTTTGGTTCAGGTTATGACTCAGAGTCCTGGGATCAGCCCCATAGAGGCTCCACACTCAGGATGCTGAGTCTGCATGGGTCTTTCTCCCTCCTTCCCCCCTCTGCCCCTTCCCCTCTTCTCACATGCACACGTGGGTGCTCACCCTCTAAATAAGTAAAATACTTAAAAAAAAAAAATTCTCAGCGTTGTCAAAGCAAATGGATACCACCAGGTATTTCTGTGAAGAGAACAGAAAGAAGGATACCATGACCAAACAGCATGAGCAAAGGAGAGAATGGTGGACCTGAAAAATCCAACAGGGTGTTCAGGTCTGAAAGCCCTGCAAAGATTTTACCTCTCCTTGGAGCCAACCAGAATGAGTGAAGCAGGGCAAGTACGACTAGATTTGTGCCCATGAATCATGCAGGCTGCTACTGAAAAAGGGACTAGGGTGAGGGGTTGTGAAGATGGAAAAACCCATTAGCTGACAACTTCAGGAGACTTGCTGAACAAGGGCAAGGCCTCCAACCACAGCAAGGGTGTGGGCAATACAGACAAAGAGAGAGTTACCAGACAGAGAGGGCATGATGACTTAGTGGATGTCAAGAATGGGGGAGATGCAGGTGCCTGGCTGGCTCAGTCGGTTTGAGACCCACGTTGGGTGCAGAGAGTGCTTAAAAATAAAATCTTTTACTTAAAAAAAAAAAAAAAAAACCAGAATGTGGGAGACGAGTCAACAAACATGCACACTTCTGGCTCTGGCACACTAAATGACAGAAGAAGCTGCTTTACAAAAAAGAAACAGGTTGAAAGGAAAACATCTGATTCATTGTGGACAAGTTAAACTGGAGACCCCTGAGAGAGACGATTGATGGTATCCGAGAGGTAAGAGTTCAGAACAGCAGGCCAATTAGAATGCAATTCCACCCAGAGCATAGAAAGCATGGAGGCAGATGTCCACTGTCCACATGGTAGAGTCCAGAGCAGGAGACAGCAACGCAAGACAAAGCCAGCAGTATGTAACTTATTCCTATGTAACTGAAGTTTTGAAAAAGTAAGATCCCAACAAAAGAGCTGAAAAGGATAAAAATTAGAAAATCAAGGTGCAGATGGACTTTCATTTCCAAAAAAAAAAAAAAAATTTTTTTTTTTTTGGAAAAAGATTTTATTTATTTATTCATGAGAGACAGAAAGAGAGAGACAGAGATGTAGGCGGAGAAGCAGGGAGCCCAATGTGGGACTTGATCCCAGAACCCCGGGATCATGACCTGAGCCAAGGGCAGACGCTCAACCTCTGAGCCACCCAGGTGCCCCCAAAAGAGTATTCTTTTTTTTTTTTTTTCCAAAAGAGTATTCGTATGTGCAAATTAATATTTCAGAATGTTTCAATTTATAAGTTTATGTATTAACAGTAAATAACTTAGAAAGGTAATCTAACTCTCAGGCCCAGTTATAGTATAAATTTTCTTGTTCTTCTGAGGTCTGAGGCTGATGCCAAAATAGTTGGCATCAAACTCTTCAGGAAGCTCCAACACAGATTTCAGAAATAATGATCATCTGAACAAAAATAAGATTGTTACCCAGTAATCTATTTGTGACTGAGAACGTCAAAAAATTAAAATGTATGTAGTTTTACAAGATAAATGATCTGTTGTACTTTTATTACATATTCAAAGTTGAAAAAGGAGTGATTTTAGAAAATCTAAGTCAAAGGAATTATAAGCAAATATTAATTTACATTTTGGATATCAAAGAGCAGAGCCATTCAAGCACACAAATGAAGCCCAGACTTTCAAAAAAATCTTTCTACTTGAATAGTAAATAGAGCATGAAAACAGACTTTTATCTTGCTAAATGATGTTTCAGGAATAAAATTACTACACAAAAGCATTTTCTCTTTAAGTCTTCTCTGAATAAAATATCACATATTACTATGCAAAATCCAATCATTATCTGTTTCTCTTTCCAAAGAACTAGAAGATCAAACAGTGGCTAATGGCAGACAACCAAACTATAGGTGCCTCTACTGACAGCTCCAAAGACTACTGTACAGCAATTAGTTCTAAAGCCAAATGGAGGAATAATCAAAAACCTATTTTCTTTTCCTAAAAGCTCCAAGTACCAGATAGATGGGAAAAATCAGGGAACTGTTAAGAGATATCCTACACATCTGAAAGTTATCATTTTGTACAAAGTTTACTTTCTTTCCATGTCCCAGGAAAGACAATGCTCTTTAAACTGATCCTTGTTCAAACAAGAAGTCAGTTGTAAAAGTACTCTGAGGCGTAGTTTATAACTTCAATGATATTATTAATCACATACTCATAGAAATTATGGCTCTGAGTTTTAGACAGGGAATTGAAAATGACCTCAGCCAAAGTTCACAGGGTCCCATCTGTATGGGAAATCATGACCAGGCCACAGAAGAGAGGACCCCTAGGAGCAGCTTTCTCCTGACTACCTGCTGTTTCCAAAACACTGGCCAGACATGAGCTGCACACACTGCCAGGATCAAACAGAGGCCAAAAGCCACTGCTTATTTCATGGGGACTCAGAAATTAACTTTAACCAAATTACATTTTTGCTCTCAAGATTTTTTATTTTAACAAAAGCTCACAATCAGCTTACGAAGAAAATACTATTTGAACTAAGCAGTTATCCAACAAGACAGTATGAATTGTCCTTCCTTTTCTGTTCTTTACAAAACAATTTCTTTAAGCCCCCTACCCTTTAGAAGTCATCAAATGAATAATATATTAATCACAAATGCATCTGTTTTTATTCCTTAAATAAAATTCCTCAGCTTTGGGGGGAGGAGGCACATGCTCCTCTTCACCTATTTTTTTAACTTTTTTAGAATAATTTCAGAATTATACAAAATTCACAAAAATAGCATGAAGAATGATCAAAATCCCTCACCCAGATTCACCAAATGTTAATATCTGTTAACATATGTATTTATCATTCTTTTTTTTTCTCTTTATACATACACACATACACAGACTTCTTTTCCTTAAACATCTGGGAGTAAGTCGAAAACAGGATGCACTTTACATACTTCAGTATTTCCTAAAACCTAAGTAACTTTAGGAAAAGC
The DNA here is from genome assembly GCF_003254725.2 of Canis lupus dingo. NCBI lineage: Eukaryota > Metazoa > Chordata > Mammalia > Carnivora > Canidae > Canis > Canis lupus. Next base: position 50,381,770 of record NC_064264.1, on the reverse strand, counting down.
ACACAAATAAGTCATGTAATCACAGTACAATGACCAGATCTGAAAATTAACACTGATAACAGTATCTTTATCTAATCTGCAAATCTTATTCAAATTTCACCAATTGTCTCATTGGACTATTAGTTTCTGGTCCAGGAATTAATCCTGCATTGAGTTGCTATATATCCTTAGTTTCCTTTGATCTAGGTAAATTGATCCACTTTTGTGTTTCTTGACCTTGACACTTTTGAAGAGTACAAGCCATTTATTTTGTACACTGTCTTCAAATTTGGTTTCTCTGCTGTTTCCTCAATGATTATACCCACGTTACACATCTTGGGGAAGAACATCATAGAACGATGTTCTTGTGTTCTTGTCGGTGCATCATACCTCAAGAGGCATGTAATATTGCTATGTCCCATTACCAGTGATGTTAATTGTGATCATTGGGGAAACTGCTAGGTCCATCCATTTTAAAATTATTATATTTCCCACTATATATATTCCCAATTATATATTTCCCAATTATATTTAAATTATTATATTATATTAAAATTATTAATTACACTGTAATTAATCAGTGTATCCTGGGGATATACTATGAAACTATGCAAATACCTGTTTCTCATCATATTTTCACCCACTAACTTTAACATCTGTCCCTGATGATTCTTACGAAACAATTTGGCACAAATGGGGATTTTTCTACATTTATTAATTAAAATTCTACTGTAGGAAAGAGCTGTGCCTCTTCCCTCTTTTATCTTTCTTACCTATTTAGGTCAGTATGAATCCACAGACTCATCTTATTCCCTGGGCTTTAATCCATTGCTAACATTGTTTATTTTGTTGCTGAAGTTTTCCCAGATTGGCCAGTGGGAAACCCCTGAGAGCAGATTCCTGTATCTTTTTGACAGATCATCATCTCTGAGCACTGGATAATTTTCTTATACAAGATGTTCCAGGCTCATCTTATACTCTTCCAGAAACCAGCCATTTTATCACAGAGTACTGTTTCCATTTATGAGACAATGGTATTTAAAAAACAAGATCTGGGTTCTTGGTATGCTCGTTGCTATGGGTGTCAATGTTTCCATGACCTCTCAGCAGGCTGGTGGTTCTCAATCGAGGATGATTTGCCCCCCTCCCTCATGACATATGGCAATGTCTGGAAATAGTTGGTTGTCACAACTGAGAGGATGCTACTGTCATTTAGTGAGTAGAGGCCAAGGGTGGTAATAAACATCTTACAATGTGAAGGACAGCCCCACCATAACAAAAAAAATTAACTACCCCAAAATATCAATAGTGCTAAAGTAGAGAAACTGTGAGCTACAGAATAGGTGTATGTAGGTACCCACAAACACACATGCACACAGTAACATATTTATACACTTATTTTTTAATCTGTGTTAAAAATCATGAGTTTACACTGATACCTCCAGTTTCAACTCAACACCACAGGGTTCAACGTATCCTCATCTATTTCCACATTTGTAACTTCTTTCTCTGACAATGAGAAATGTTGCTCATCTTATCCACAATCCATGTATTTATTTCCTCAATCCCAGAATATACATAAACTGGTTTTAGAACGACTAACCCATGAACTAGGAAAAACAAATCTATTAACCAGAGTTTAATGTTTGTTTATACATATTGTTCTTAGCTTGAGGGTATCCAGTCAAAATATGGTTAGAAGTTATTTAAGGCTAGGTTTTTATTTTCTTTCTCTCCTTCCCACCCCCATCACCATGATTATTCATACAGTACAATCCATTGGTTTCTGTTTGTATTCCATTTTGAGTTTCTCCCCAGAATGCTAACAATTTTGAGATATTAATGTCAGAATTCGAAAAGTAAAATAAAGTCTCTCTCTTTCATCCCATGTGTTTTCTTTCCTATCCCATAAACATTTCCATCCTATCCTCCCTCTATGCCCTGTAAGTACACCATCTTATTAGTTCTGCTCTTGTGTGTGTATATGTATTTCCACAAATGAGCAGATACATGTATATATTCTTACTTCTCCTAGTCATCCACCAATATCTCTTCTTTTTTAATATGAGAAATACTACTTTTTAACTTAGTTTATGGACCCCTTGATATCCACTGCATTTTTCCCGTTTTCCTAGCAGCTATGTAAGATCACATGATTAAATGCCAATAGAATAGGAGCAGAAATAAAGGGTGCTTTCTTGGGACACCTGGGTGGCTCAGCGGTTGAGCCTTTGGCTCAGGGCATGATCTCGGAGTTCAGGGATCGAGTTGGACACTGGGCTCCCTGCAGGGAGCCTGCTTTTCCCTCTGCCTATGTCTCTGCCTCTCTCAGTGTGTCTCTCATGAATAAATAAATAAAATCTTTTTTTTTAAATAGTGCTTTCTAGGTTATGCCCTGAAAATAAATGGGTATGAACTCCCCCTGCCATCTTCCTGCTGAGGCTAGATGATAGGCATAAAAGCAGCCACTTTGAGGCCCCCAAATGAAAATGATCCACTGGGAATCTAAGAGTCTCCCTACCAGACCTTGACAATCTCCCTTTGAGACTATGACATGGCAGAGAAATTAAACTGTATCTTTCTTAGGTCACTATATTTTTTATTCACCCTGACTATGAATGCCCTCAGGTAAGAAGAGGACAGACCATCCCAGGAAATGAAAACAGTGAAGTAGGAAACACAAAGGGGGAAAGGGATAAGACAAAGTGGTGCAAATGACCATAGAGTTACAGGAAGACAATCAGGAGACATTACAGGTTGTTAAGCAGGGAAAGGATCACTGGGATTGTACTTTAACATTTACTCTGTCCATAATGAAGAATGGATTAGTGCAGGTGCAGAGTATCCACAGAGAACCCATTCAGAAAGCTATTACCCTGGGCCATGACATACACAGAAGTAGCATGGGCTGGCAGAGCCAAAGAAAAGGAAATTGAGACAGAGGTTACTGAGATGAAATGGACAGACCCAGCCCCTTCACAATGCCTTTGAGACCACTTTTCTGAGCCCAAGGGCTCACCTTCCTATCAGGTACTTCAGGGACTCTGCATCTATCACCAGAAGGATTAGCTTTTCTGGCCATCCCTCATCTTGGAACATCAGCTCATCTAACTACTGCCACCTCCCCAAAACACCTCAGGCAATTCTTTTCCAAGCGCTCTATAATATTTTCTGAGATTGCTGCTCCATGATCATCTCCAGGTCTAGTGAAGGGTCAGTATTTTTATGGAACATTCCATCTAGAACCTTGCCTCACCTGAAAACCTCAGTGCCCTCAAAGACCTCATTTTTCCAACAACTTTCACATACCTCCTTGAAATCCACAGCCACTTCTAGAACATTAGCTCTTCTAATCTTTGGAGAAACTTCTATTTCCTTAAGGTTTATTTTATCTGGTCAAAAAATCTCCTACAATTCCCTGTCATCTATGAACATCCTCATCACAACCCACTATTTGCTGCAGAATTTGTCACCTGACTCATGGCCTTCCTTCTGATTCTAACTGCTGTCACCTTGTGTGGATGACTCAGGCAACATCCTCACTACTCAGCTCTTAAGGATCTCATTTCAAATAATCTCTTCTCTTATTTTATCCATCTAGTGCCAGAGCCCTGAAATCATCTAAGGTTCACTAGCTGCACCATATTCAAAATTCCCAATTCAAAATAAATTGCTTTCCAACTGCACACCCCCCATTTTTTTACCTCATTTACCAAGTGCCTTGATCGGACCAAAACTGAAACTTCCTACCTGGAATGTGAGACATTCTAAGTCAGCTGCCCTGGAATCTGCTGAACAGTTAATGATACATAATCCAAAAAGAGAAGGAGCAAGATAATAAAGAGACACAAATAAAAGCAATGTGTAAACTCTGACTGTACTGGGAGATTAAAAAATGAGATTTAAAAAAAAAAAACACACACTTGGCAGAGCTAGGGAAACTTGAATATGGACTATGTACTAAATGATATTATGAGATCCTGTTAATTTTCTTTAGTGCCATAATAGTATTGTAGTTTTGTAGAAAACAATCTTACTCTTAAGATCCATACTGAAATATTTAGGAGTCGTGTGTCATAACGTCCTGCAACTGTTTTTTTTTTTAATAGTTAAGGAAAAAAACAAGGAGAGAATGGAGGAAGAGCAAAGAGGAGGAGGAAGGAAAAGGAAGAAAGGGACAGAGGGAAAAAGCTTAGCAATTTAGGTGAAGAACATAGTGCAATGTACCATTCATTCAACTCTTCTCTAGGTTGAGAACACCTGAACACACAATACCCAATGAAAGCCCAGCCATCATGACAAACCCTTGAATGTTGTCTTGAGAAAATGATGCTGGTCATCACAGCTTCAGTATCTCCTGGTTTTTGATGTTCGGCTCTCCTGGCTGATCTCAGAGTTTCCTAGGTTTTCCCTCCTCCCCCTCTCACCACTTTGCTGTCCTGTGTAGTGATTTGGTAAGAGAAATTACTGCTGCCTACCCTCTACCCCCAACTAATAGTACTACATATGAGTTTCAAGTTTTATTATTGCAATAAAAGTGTTTTATTTGGCTTTTCTGAAAAAATAAATAGATTAATTAATTAAGATAAATTACATAAAAGGCCTGGGGGCAATGTATCCCCTCCCAGGGATACACTGGGGGAGGGGATATTTTTCTTTCCTCACCTCTGCATTTGATTCTTTGGAAGTAATGTGAGCACTGCCTTAGGACTTACAGGTGACTGTTGTGCTCCCTTTCCACCCATCTCAAATAAATGAATAAAATCTTGAAAAAGTAAAATAAAAATGTCTTAACTAGTAAATATATATAGTAAGTAAAGTGGTAAACATTCATTTAAATATAAAATATGAAAGTGTATTCTATAAATATGAAAGAATATTCCTTTCAGAAGCCAGAGTAGAATACAACACTAGTATTTTGACAAACTGCCCATATGCCATGCCACTATGTTACATCAAAGCTTAAATAGAGATGTGATTTGACAAAATATTCTTACTCAAATTCATGAATTTACTACTCAAGCTCATTAGAGCCAAACTCAAATTAACCAAAATCTAATAATTCAACCACAATAAAAATTACAAAGATACTGGAGGGGGGGAGAATCAAGAGAAAACTCTTATAAATACTTTAAAGGCCTCTGGGAATAATATCCTAAGTGCTTTGTTTATGTCTATGTGTGTATGTAAACATACAGAGACAAACACATACCCAAATTAGGTCTATTCCAAACACACACTAAAGTAATATGTGAGGAATATTATTTCTAAGGAAAACAGACACCTCCAGGCCTACTTAACCAATATATAGAAAAAATATGTACTTGCCGCTTATGGTGGAACATGGCAGACTTTAAGAAAAAAAAAAGTAAATACTCCACAACTAAGGCTACAAAATAACTAGAGAATGAACTAGAAAGAATATAAAGGGGATTTTTCAAATGTATATATGCTTTGGATACTGATATAACTGATTTTTATTACATCTGAGTTCATTTGAGAGCTTCTGTTTTCCTTTCACTGACAATGGTAAATCATTAGCACATAAGATTAGATTCAATCACTGTTACTTGTTAGTGAACAAATGTTAAGAAGAGAAATAAAAGGAAATAGAGGGAAGAAATTTCTCCAGATCTAACAAGAGAAAAAAGTGAGGACTAGATGACTAGATGAAAATGAGTAGGAAAAGGAAGATATGTAAAAATAGTCACTAAGGTCCCTGCATGGCTCAGCCAATTAGGCATCTGACTCTTGATTTTGGCTCCGGTGGTGATCTCAGGCTCATTAGATCAAGCCCAGCAAAGAGCCTGCTTGGGACTCTCTCTCCCTCCTCCTCTGCTTCTTCCCCCAGCCCACCCAACCCCCCAATCCCCACCACTCACACTCTTGCTTTAAAAAAAAAAAATTTTTTTTTAAATTTCACTAAATTGTCCTAAGCCACTGCTGTACAGTTATATGAACTGTTTACTGCACAAAGGCACTGGGTCAAGGGTACAAGTAAGGGTTTGACATGCTCCATTACTAAGCTGGGCTGTCTTAGGGCTGGATGCACCCTAAGAACAGAGCACTTTCTATTTCAAACAAATTTATCTTGCCAAGCCTTCTGACCTACAGGCTGTGTCCACTTGAAGGGAATCCTTCTGAAATTGCATAAAGCTCTGTATGGGCTTGATGGAGACTATGTAATCATATTCCACCCACTGTTCTACCCCCTCAGCCTCGAAACTTTAGCCTCCCGGCTTCACTGTTTTACTAAGCCATGAGAAAAGAGAAAATCTATGCAGGGCAGTCCTTCATATGGAATGTTTTTAGACCCACACTATTGACTCATAACTCAAAGTGAACTTACATCTTACACTTTAAATTCAATGTTTATTCTGAAGTTGATGATAATTTGTTAAACTAAAATGAAATCTTTTCACGACTAATGAAAAGTTGCTAATACAATTTATAACATAATTTACTCCTTAAGGGGAGTAAGTACAACTTTGCTTCAATTATTTAAATAAAATGGCTGTGGGGCACCTGGCTGGCTCAATTGGTGAAGCATGCAACTCTTGATCTTGGGGTTATAAATTCAAGCTCACATTGGGTACACAGACTACTTAAAAATAAAATCTTTTATATATACATATAAAAATAAACTGGGTTGTTTCTAATTCAGTTATTGCTTTACATTCTAAAGGCTTATAGGATCACACTTTGTTTAGCATTAGAACTGACTTGTATATACGTGTGGTAACAAAATTGCATTTGCTAGAAGATATTTTATAATTTGCTCTTATAGGCACAAAGAGCTATTCCCTCTACTCTCAAATTAGTCAACTATAGGTCACTATATTTTATATCTCCATACATTTTCAGATTTCACACTTCAAAATATAATCAACAAGGACAAAGACAATAAATAGTTAATTTTCTGTGCTCGTTAATAAAAAGCTTCAAAATACAGAACCATTTTCCATACAGTATGTAAAATACTAAGTGCTCATCTAGGAAGGCTCATGAATCAAAAAAGAAGAAAAAATACCTATTCTTAATTAGTATGTCGTTTAGTTCAAGTTTTTTCTGATTTCTATCTAAATATACAGTAAGCATATTTTCTACTGAATTCTCTAGCATATCTTCAAGCTGTTTTCCAGAATTGGACATCATGTCCAATGACGAATAACAAGACTCTAAATGTGTGTTTTTACCTCGTATAACATAGTTATCCAGTGCATCTTCCATTCTCTTCAGTGCCTCAGTTCTATCAGAACCATATGTGATCAGCTAAAAGTAAACAAACAAAAAACAATTTACATAGATAGTACCTATCAATCTAAAAGTCACACAATTCATCCTAATAAAAATCAGAATACTTCCTAACAGATTTCCCAGAACATCTTTTGAAACTTCACAGTGGTTCAGTTTATAATATAAAGCACAACAATTCATATTTTTAAAACTCAATATGAAAATCAAGCTTTTTAAGACTTTTCTCCTACTTTCGCTATCACAGAAAAGAGCTACTTGAGATAACCAAGCAAAAAAATATCAAAAAAAAAAAGGAAAGATATCAAATGTGAACATTATTTGAGATAGAATATGAACATCTGAGATAGTAAAGGATTAAGCAAGGTTTGGTTTTCCTCTCCTTACAAGAATGTCATTTCTAAGTCTGACACTCTGTTTAGCTAGCTTTTACACATAACACAGCACAGAAGCAAATCTAATTTTGATTAGAAAATCAAAAGGGTCTTTCTGTTCTATATGATTTTGTGACTATTTATAGGAATCTTAAACAAACTGACAAATAAATATAAGCAATAAGCAACATTTTATTACTAATTTGCTTGCTAATAAGACCTTAACTACTCATAAAATATTTTCCTGGTTATTACATTGGTCAATCTGTAATTGCAATTACTTTAGTACACTTCATCAGTTCCTCAGTATCAAGTCAGGTTGAAAATTTATTTGCAGGCTACATTTCTGAACAGAAATGTACTAATCAAAAATGGAACCACATCTGTTAAAATCAATCTATAATATTTTTGGGTTTTATTTTTTTTTGGGGGGGGGTTTATTTTTAAATAAAATTGCACTTCTCTGACAAAATACCTGAAGTTCATTTTAATAACATTACTGTAAAAACTTAAGTGAAAAAAGAAAAATGGTTTGCTTGCTTCAAGTACATAAGAAAGCTTACATATGAAATCTTACAATTCTAAAGCTCTTAAAAGATCTAAAAATTTAAGCAGCATTGTATTCCAGAAAGTCAAATTTCAAAAAGACAGGTGAGCAAAAAGATACTCTTACATAAGATTTAATTATTGTGCAATCCCCACAAATAATTAGTGATTCATAAAATTGAAGACAAATAGTAAAGAGTACTCCAAAAAACATGACGTAACACCCTGACTCCATGATGTGGCCTGCCATTCACACTTCCATCTCAGGCAATTTTCAGGAATGAACAAATAACAACTTAATTCATCCTCACTACATGGGCTGCATTGGAGCCACTGGTTAGGTATCTTTGTTACTGTTGGGAAAAGAGATCATCATTGGATTTGACTGGGGAAGAGCCACTACTGACTCCCTTAGGGAATGTTACAAAGTAACACAGTATTGAAATGTCTCAAGAGGAAGAAAATTTGCTCCTTTTCACTTTTCCATCAAAGCATAATTACTTGTTCAATTATAGCATGATTCAGAGAAAAACTCAACTTCAGATTTTTTTAATTAAATACTTCCACTGTCTCTTCAGAAGAAAAGTGAACAAAGCCATTAAGAAATCAAACTAACTTTTGAAATCATTGGATCATAATAGATGCTAATATCACTTCCTGGCTGGATGCCGCTGTCAACCCGGACCTGGAAAAAAGAAAGAAATGAAAGTAACTTCATATTGTGAAGATATTTTTCTCACAACAATTTTAATTTCCAAGGACCAGATGGATAATTTAATTTCAAGTAACATTTCAGCTTCCAGAAAACAGAAAAATGATCTAAACTATATAGAGACCAAATTATCTTGATCTGTTTGTATGTAGTATAAAGTATTTTTTGTTCTTCCACTAAACAAAGGAACTAAGAAACCTCAAAAAGTAACAATAGTAATACTTTATACATCACTATCCTGGGATGCATTTGTAGCTATTTGATGGTGTCTTCCAACTGAAGCATGGCATGAATGATGCCCCTTCTAGGCACACTCCCCACTGTACCCTTTCAAGAGCTCTAGGGAGGACCACAGTCAAGCTATGCAGCAGGACTCGGGAGTTCTGCTCATCAGCTCTACAGGAACACTGGTCCTGTGGCTTTCATGTCTGTAACACTTTCCTTTTTTGCCTTACCCTCTCAACTGTATAGCGTTTTTTCTCCGTTACTGTTAGTCCTCTGAGACTTTAATGTTTACACAGCTTTTCTCATAGCTTTGCTTTGTAAGGACACAGTCCCAATTAGAGTTCTGATTTTGTGATTTTCATGGGGAAAAAAATAGCACAAGTTCAAAATATTCTTTTGAAGAGCCTGATTGCTGTTAACCAGCCAACAAGTTAGTTAGTACATCGCTGATTCTTGTTTTCATCTCCCAGTTTGATACCAGCAGTAAGGCACAGAGGTTAGCCATGTAAAACTTTAAAAATGAGCAGTTCCTGAGGATGAAATATTTATTAAATTATTGTGCCTAAGTTTTGGAATCTGAAGTACTTAAAAGCTAATCAAAATACTTAAGACGTCAAGCATGTCCTAGGGATCTTGAAGATAGAGAATTTAATCGAAGCTGCTAGAACAGCAGGACTTTGACGCCCAACATTGTAAAGGGTTGGGAAGAGAAGAGCGGAGGCTCACATAGCTCTTCACCTGTGGGAAGAAGGCTTCCTAATAAACAGCAGCTCATCTGTCTGCAGCAAGGCAGAAAAAGGTCAACACAGCGGCTGTTAGGCCTTTAATATTTTAATTTAGGCAATTATCAAGGGATCACATGTAGAACCTCTTGTCTAGAATATCCACATGAGGGTATGATGATGGCTTTATTATATGGTGACATCAAAAGATAAAGCATAGTTTCGTTCTCTTAAAAAAAAAATCAAACTACTATTATTCTCTTTGTAAGGTTTTAGAAGATAACATTGTAACATACCCAGAGTGCTTTTATTTCTCTATTTGCAAACACAAAAGTATGGATATTTGTATTTACATTCACATTCATATATGAAAATCTTAATTTTAAATGAAAGTCACTCATCACATTTAAACACATCATGGCTTTCTATTTTCTGGAAACATACTTCAGTCCTATGAAATTCAGTGTTTATAAAAACTAGAAAAGAATTAATGGGACAGCTGTGAAAGCAATAAAACCATAATCTACCCTCTCCTCACATTTAAAGAGCTCCCAAATGGCAGCTGGCAACCAACTTACATAACAGAAAAGAGCCTTCTGAACTTGCATTTTCTTAATTTTAGTAAAAAAGTTAAAGAGCTTATTTTACCACCATGTATTATTATTTAAAACCAGATCACACTTGCTAAAGCTATGTTTCAAATTGAGACTGGTACAAATTCTAACATGTTTGACTTTAAATATATCTTATTTGCTACATAAACTGCTACAAGGCTAGTGTGGAACTCTGATGTCTAACTCACTGGTCAAATAGCATAGACAATAAAGATTATTTATTACATTCTTCTATAGTTTATAATTCAAAATTTTAGTTACCTTGAACACCACCATCCTAAAATTTAAGTTGCCTAGGGTTCTTAAATATAACTATGTCATCTACTAAAATTATGGTCATAGAAGGTATGTCATTTTAATTTAAAAATACATAGGATAAAATCAGGATGTATTATACATAATCAACATACATCTCTAATCAAATACATTTCATTAGTAAATCAACATTTCCAATTTAAAACTGTAACAAAGCATGAAGACTATGACTTATAATTTCCTGCTTATGTAGCTCATTTCAAATACTCATTGGCTTTTTTTAAACAATGAATTAAAAGTCAAAATAAGTCGCCACTTCTTTATGGAAACAAAGGCTACATAAAAGAATACATTTTAGCTTTTGCACAAAACGCTTTAAGAATAAAGTCAAATGGAAATGTAACCAAATTTCTGAGAACAAAATTGCAGTCTGAAAATAACAAATTGATAAAATGTGGTAATCAAAGATTTTAAAAAATCTTCATCTATACCATATAAGTAAATTTTAGGCTTAAGGAAGCATGTGAGAAGTACAGCCTGTAAATTAACCCTCAAGTATGTATCTTGTGACCAAAAACAGTAATAGCCAAAAAGAGTTTCCCAAGTTAAAACTGACTGATCTAGTTAAAGAGGCAAGGAGGAAAAACCACCACCACCATTACCACCCAGGCACCTGTGTATGAGGATATCAAGCCATTGCTCAGAAACCTCTGGCATAATTTAAATGTCTTTCTTCTTTATCAACAGTGGACCGTGTGAAACTATCAGCCATCTCCCACCCTTCATGCTCTATTCGCCTCTCCCCCTCAGTCCAACTCCCAGCCCGCCATGTCTACCTGACAAGTGACAGCCCAATCTGATTAAATGCTTCCAAGGGAGGGGACTCGTGGGCCTCCATGACAGGCCAAAAGTGATCACCATGGAGATACATAATTACAGCTGTCAACGCATCTACTGTCCTGCTGACATCAATTTGATTGCTCCCAGCAATAATGATAGACAAAGCTTGGTGTGCACTCTCCCGCACCCAATCACTTTATCTATTCCTTGGTCCATTTAGCTGACATGCAACATTCACACAAGCAAATAACAGCAGTAAGCAGAACATTTAAGGCATTTTAATTGTTTTTTCTTTCTGTGGATGGCTCACAACCACAAATGTTATTACATAAAACTCCTGCTGCAGCATTAATTGAAGAAAGATTTGGTGGGACAAAGACTGTAGGGGGTATAGTTTGTCCATTATCACTTGTACTTTCAACAGGTCTCACGTTTGAAAATTGCAAATTGCAAAAACTTGCGAGGGCAAAATATTTGACATCCTGTTAGCTATTACAACATGGTGAAAACTTCTAACAACTAGAGTAATCATTATGAATTCTTATTTAATACTTTTTTGTTTGATTAAAAAAATGTTTAGATATGTCCCTATGACACTTGTTTTCTCATCTGCTATTTAACGTCACATAATGCCTGTTAAATCTTTACAATCTTTTTTCTGCCTTCAGGCTTTGAACACAGCATGCGGTATCCCAGCCTAGAAAGGGTCAAGTCTCTTCAGAATGCATATGGGCAAAAACAATTTAAAAAGTGAAATAAATCATATATCCAATAACATCTTCAAATTTAGAATTCTTCCTATAATCTTTCATCATCTTCATGCCAGTAATCAAACTGAATAATCATATTCACAGATGGTACAGCCTTGTCATCCACTAGTTAACATAATGTCATATATATATGCACTTATTACCTTGATTAAGAAAAAGGGTATGTCCTTGTTCTTTTGTGCAGTAAAAACTATTTAAAGAACAGCTATTAAATACAGAAGAACTATGAACTAAGTGGACAGTGATCACTTTTCTTTAACTGGTGGAAATATGTACTTCTTAAAGTCCACGACACTTGATAGAATGAGGCACTTTGTTTTCCTTAATCCGTTTCAATTAAGGGGCTGACTTTGCACTTGAATTTTTAACATCTGACTATACAGGGACTCTGGGTTAGATTTACTGAAAAGATTTAAGTGTAATACAGTAAAATCATTTCCCATTCTTAGAATTCTGTGATCTTTTTCATTAGAATTTTCAAAAGAATTGGGAACATTGTAAACTATTATTTATTTACAAGTCAGATGTCTCTGGACTCCCCCTATTGAGTAAATTCTGACTTTCCTACATATCACAAAGTACAAAATATTAAACAAAACCAAAAACCTGTCATTCCCCAGGAATTTAGCTTGTCCTTCAATTTACACCCTTTAGTGTTGATATGCATAACATAAAAGTATGACATAAATCAAGGTTTTAACCCCTCACTTGGTATTACAGCTTAATGACTTACACCAGGTAGATGTATCGGTTCTTGGTACTGAGACAATCTCCCAATGGATGGTAAACCAAAAGACTTGTAGGGGTCCTGGAAGTTCAAAGGAAAGGAAGCACAGTCTTTGAAATATAAATCAGCAAACTAAGGTCAAATATTTATACAATGAAGAAGCATTTATAGATCTATTTTCAACATACAATATTTACCAAATCACATATTTCAGAAATTATTGTTGTATACTCACTCTAGACTACTTAGAAAAGTATTTAAAAATCAAACAGAACTGTAAGCAGAATTTAGCCTGACCTTAGTCATACTTTATTGAAATTGGTAAAATTCCAACATTTTATAAATCTTCTTAGAATGCCTTGAACAAAAATAAAATAACCTAGGCGCTACATCAAAACATCCTCAAGTTCTGAACAACTGTAGTGCACTAAAGATATTTTTCTTACTCTCAAAAAACAGTACACATATGGTAAAATTGGAGAATTGTGGCTCTTCAAATAAAGACCTGAAAGAAACTTTATGTGCTATTAGATATGTGCTCTATTTGTAAATATCTTAGATCATCAGAATAAATACTAAATAAGTTCAGTGTCATAACAATACCACTTAAAATATAATAAAAAGCAAAATTAACCAAGCCAAGTATATTCTTAAGATCCTTAAAACATTTCAAAACAACTTCCAGTATTCTTAAACAGGTATTTTTAATTTACTTTTTGTTTCGACAAACTTAAAATGTCAAAAGTAAAAGATAGTATAAATGTTTCCTTGAATTGTTTATTTTTTTGAATTGTTTTAGTCATTCAAAAAAAGCATTTTCAGATGTTAACTGCTTTATTATCTGATTAATATAGTTATAAAATAGTATAAAAGTAACAGACTGATACTTTAGGAGTAAAATCCATGATTAAAATTATGAATGAAAGCTTTGCAATTTAAATTTTAATTCCTACTTTCATATAAGCCTAAGAGATAAAATTATTAGAAAATAAACTAGCAAAAAATTTAAGTATCAAATTAACAACTCATGTGTACTCAGGATAGGCTCTAAAAAAAAAAAGCACAAAACAAACAAAAACACAGAAATAAATGCTTCTGTTTATTTCAAATATGATTTGAAAACAAGCAAACAAAACGAAAACCATGGTCCATTCAAGCATATTGAATATTTAACAAAAGCAGGAAAAATTAACGAATGCTTTGTTTCCCCTTAAACTGACTGGTAGCTATTTTTCCCATCCAAAAAAAAAAAACAAAAAACAAAAAAACAAAAACAAAAAAACATGGAACTTAATTTAACTCAATCTTTTAACACTAACTTGAATTACATCAAAATTGTCTAATTTGGGATCCCTGGGTGGCGCAGCAGTTTGGAGCCTGCCTTTGGCCCAGGGTGCGATCCTGGAGACCCGGGATCGAATCCCACGTCGGGCTCCCAGTGCATGGAGCCTGCTTCTCCCTCTGCCTGAGTCTCTGCCTCTCTCTCTCTCTCTCTCTCTCTCTCTCTCTCTCTCTTTCTCTCTCTCTCTGTGTGTGTGTGTGACTGTCATAAATAAATAAAAAAAATTAAAAAAAAAAAAAGAGAGAGGAGAGAGAGGCACTTAATCTTTGAAAAAAAAATGTCCAATTTTTGTTCATGTTGAATTCTGTATTACATAAGCATACACTCGACACTGGTTATGAAATCCTAACTTTACCTTCTGTTTAGCTCTACCTGGTCCCATGACTTGGGGACACAATCACCATCCTTCCTCTCAACATCATTCATTTTACCTCAGCATAAACCCGACATTCAACTGCCCAGCCATTGATGGGAATATCAGCTTGTCTGTGCCTGAGAGGGTAACCCTTGGCAACACGGATCATTTCTTGGACTAGGTCCAGGCCGGTAATACATTCTGTGACAGGATGCTCAACCTGCAAGACCAATATGTGCCAATCAATAGGTGTAGGAAAAGGTAAATAAACAGAAATAAGCAAGAACAAGTTCAATAACTTCTGAGTAAAATGAGGTCAATTATATTTAACATTAAATCACTTTTAACTAAGAAACTAAGAGAATAAAATTAAACACAATCTCATACAAGGTACGATTTTTTTTAAATACCTAAAAAGTATTTGTAAACTACCTATATTACTTGTCTGTTTTAATTAGATGTCATCAAGCAATGTTTAACACTTTCAATTTAGAAACAACTTCTCATCTGAAAATTACATATTTAGCTGCAATCCTCCGTATGGCTGATAATCAACCTATTCTGCTACACTTAGCATGGCATCCACAGAGGCAGCTTATGATTTTCCAAAGCACTAGGCTAGCCTAGTCTCACCCACTCTCATGCTTTCACTAACCTGTCCTGACAAGCAACCAGATTAGCGTACTCTTACATCAATGCAGTGTAGCAGAAAGGAGCAGATGGATCCTGCAGGTTGTTTTCCCTTCAGACTTACATGAGGAGTGCTTACCATGCACAATAGCAAACCTGAGCCAGTGAAATCACTCTGCTCTCTCAGCAAATTGCTGATAACTACTTTGGATGATGCTGTCATGGGGATCCCTGGCCTTCCACACTCATACATGAGATACACATGTACAAAAACATGCACCAACATATAGGGATATTAACAGGGATACACATCATTATGAATTTGGTCACATACAATTTCCTAAACTTAACAAAGCTAAAATAAACCACTCATGGCACTGATAAAGAGCAGATGATCTTTCATCGAAATCCCTGAATAAGTTTTAGAAATGTAAATAGAAGTTTGGCCGCATCTGCTGCTTTAATGCCAATTTCTTTTCTCATAAAAATTAAGCATGTTCTAAATGCACTTCATAATAGTTCCTTTATCATGACATGTCTAATTTCGTACACTCTGACACGGGAAAAGGTCAACGAACAAACGAATTGTCTTCCAATCTTCAACTACACTAATTGAAGGACAGGACTTAAGTCATTATAATAATCTTGAAGCTTATCATAAGCAGACAATGCCATGGTCTTAAAAAAAAAAAAAGCTCTGTAAAAATAAACAGATGGCATCCATAATTAGCTCTCTGTGTGTTATGAGTTTGTTTACAGTTTCAACAACATTTTAAGACATTTTGACATAATTTTAATGACAAATCATCACTAAAATAAGCATCTACCCTTTGTAAAATAAATGTGACACTAAATAAAGATCTTACTAGATAGTTCAAAAAATAAATTTTTGAAAGCAAGCTATGGTTTTTTGAGAAACAAGATTCTATATGACAAATATAACAAGAAAGGAACAAGTGTAAAGCCCATCTCTTGTTAGAAACGAATTTCATTTGAGAAACCAACTTACCACTCTAGTCAAAGTGAGCCTACTGTGTGCCAAGGGCTTTAAATCAATACTATTCACATACCTTGTTAGATGAGAAAACAATTTTAAAAGTTAAGTGAATGATTTAACTTCCTCCTTCTATGTCTAGTCCCCAGGAAAGTAAACACTATATACTAGGCAAATAAATAAATGTTGTATGAATAAATAAGCAGCAAATCCAGAGCCACATCTATAGTAAATGGCAGAGGCAAGGTTGGAATTTGGGTCACTCCAGGGATGGTACGACCTTCCTATTCTCTTCATGGAAAAATGTATATAAAAACATGTAGTAAATTAGGGTGCCCGGCTGGCTCAGTCAGTGGAGCATGTGACTCTTGATCTTGGGGTCATGAGTTCAAGCCCCACATAAGGTATAGAGATTAGTTAAAAAAGTGTAGTAAAACATAAACAACTACATAATTATGAGCCGTTGTCTTCTATAAACCACAGTATTATGAAAGTTTAAAGATATGAATTCATAAAAAAAAAAAAAAGATATGAATTCATTTAGGCTCTGTTTTACCTTGGAAGTCTTCTCTGTAACTAAATGTGTAAGAAAAAAGTATATTCGACCCATACTGAATGGAATCCAAAAATGGACCCACTTTACTGCAACTTAGAATTATAAAACAGAAACAGCCCATTTTACTAAATTAGTAAGCTACTAGCATTTCAAACTAAAATAATTAAGTAAATAACTAGAATAATAACTAGCTGCCAAAGGCAAAATAATTACTTACAGAATTTAAAAATATATCCATTTAGGGTCCAAAAATTATTCAAGAAGTCTTTCTAAACACATTTTAATAGAATTCTGAAGTTATTCAATTTTTTGTGTGAAGCATTTCCTCTAGATTTTGTATTATATTACCAGGAATCTTGTAGGCGTAACATCTTTTCAATAACCATGTATAGCCCCATTTCTGAGAACTAGGAAACAGGTCCCCTTTGCAAGTCAAGCTCAATACTTAAGAGATCAAAACAGAGATACACAAAGAGACAAAACAGCTCCCAGGCCAAAGTATAATTCAACACACGTTTTAAAAATACCTTTAAAAGGAGAGGGGAAAAAAAAAAAAAAAAGGAAAAGAGAAGGGAAGGGAGGGAGGGAGGATCAATGGAAAGTGAAGGTAGCTACGTGGAATGAAAGGTTATACAAAGAAAGAGTCAGACTGGTATCTGGTAGGCTGACGAGTTCGTCTTGTTCCACGAGAAGGAAAATCTACACAAGTCTAATGCCAATAAATATATATTCTGAGGGCTGTTATATGAAAGGAAAACAAAACAAGGCTTCCGTGTCACTTCTATTTAGAAAACACTGACTTTAACTATATTAAACATGTTATTTTATGAAAGACTCCTCAGACTCACTCATCTGTGACCATGCTTTGGGATCCTCAGTAGGAGGCTATCGCATGGTGTTTATACTTAACCACATCTCCTTTTGCAGGATATCCTTATAGGTTCAGAATTCCATGGAACACACTTTTAGAAACAATGCCTTAAACATTCAAAATACAAAACTGAATTCCTTTATTGTGACTATCCTCATCAAACAAGTTTTTGAGAACCCATATTCATAAATAATTGGGTTTTTTTACCTCACTGAAATGGGTGCTAGAAGCATATGAATAAGGGATACACCAAATAGTATGATTCTGCATTTCAAGATCAGTATATTGACATTCTAATAGGTAAATCTTATGATTTAGTCAACAAAAGATCAAACTCCCACCCCACCCACCCACCCACCCCTCCAAAAAAAAGAAAAAAAAAACACACACACACACATGCCAAAAAGAAAACAAAAAAAGCCCAAAACCAGTCAGAATTTCTGAATTCTCAAAGACAAATTTCCAGTTGGGATCAGTGAGACAGTGTGCATTCAGCAGGGTCTATCAGTAGCTAATAAATCAGTCTGTACTGGCAATGCCTCTATCACTCCATGAATGTTTTGTTCAAACAGGTACAAACAACTATAATCATGAAATGTCATATTATGGAACATAATCACACACAATCATGCTACAGTGAGTATACACAGTTCTATATGCCTATATTAGACAGTGGCAAATATCCAACTTTTTATTAATCTCCTAGCTATTTTCATTTAGTTTTGTCTTCTTGATCACCACCAAGCTGTCACTAATGTCAGTGCCTAAACCTCTTGCCATTATTTTCAAATGTATTTGTTGCTTTAAGCGTATTTCCTAAAAAAATAAATAAATAACTGAGTTCATCAAATGCAACAGTAAGGTAAATTTGGTTTTGCTTTAACTTTGCGTTCTCAATGTATCAAACTTCAATACTTCAATACTGACGAACTTAGAAAAACAAATCTTCCTGGCATTGTGTCTGCCATTGCCACTGTAATTTGTAGCCTTACTCTTCATTAAATACAAACTTAAATACAAACTAGGAAGTATCTAAAACTAGTGGTCGAAAGTATAATGAGGTATTTCCAGTCTCAAAGTATCTTCCTATTAGATGCCTTATTGACAACAAAGGGAAAAGTAGTAACTCTATAGCAAAGAAATGCAAAAGACACCACCTTAACGATGCCAACCTCAGCAATAATGGGATAAGCAGACATCATGTTTCTCTTACATGGTACTCAGAGAAGGACAATACACCTTCTGTAGTATACTTGCCAATGTGCAGAGCCTCAATATAGCCATGAGAAAACGGACAAATGCAAAACAAGAGATGTTCTATAAAGTAAAGGGCTTGTGCTCATGAATAAAAGTAAAGGCCACAATTGACCAAAAAAAATAAGATTAAGGGACTGTTCTAGATGGAAAGAATGAGGTAAGACAAGTAAATGTAATGTAGATCCCAAACCAGAAAAGGTGTTTCTTTTACTATAAAAGATTAATGGAACAACTGGTGAAATCTGAATATGACCTCTAGACTGAATGATACATAACATATAAATGTTAACATCCTGATACTGCTAATGGTACTGTGATAATGTAAGAGTTTTCTTGTTTTTAGGAAATACTCCTTTAGGAGTAAAGGGACACCAGGCCTGCAATTTACTCTTAAATGTTTCAGGTAAAGAAGACAGATTTAGATACACAGATACCAAAAAAAAAAAAAAAGGATAATGCAAATGTAAATGTCAGAACATTTTTGTAACACTTTGTAATTTTTCTGTACATTTGAAATAATTTCACATAAAAGTTAATAGAAATTAAAGCAACATCACTAGAGTTTGTTTTTAAATAATAAAATATTATTAAAATAAAGATTTCTAATTTGATCAACATCTTCTCTATAATCAAAATTCACTGTGTTAAATAAAAATAATCAGCAGCAGATAGGTTGTTCAATAGGTTTTCTCTGACCTAAACTTTTACATATTATGTGTCTATTTACCAATAGTTCCTAAGATTTTAAGCACAAGTAACTAGATGACAGGCAAGTTTTCCTCCAGGTGAGTGAGATGCAGGCAAATTCTTATTATACACTTAAGTTATCTTCAAATGAAAGTTAACACTGAGGGAAGTTCCAAAGAAAAAAAGGCACAGAAAGTGTAGAAAGAATTCAGATGGAACAAGTGTGTTTAAACTTGGCCACTGACAGAAGGAGAGCAATGAGAAATATTTGAGATTCCTTAAATGGAGGAATATTTGGCTGTAACTGTCAGCTGGTGAATGGTGGCCCAGTTGCCTAATCAAAGCAGAAGCTGCCCCCAAAGGTAGAAAACCCAACAAACATTCTGTAACACCTAAATAACACTGAAACTTACAAAATCTTTCCATATGCATGAACTTGTTCCTCAATACTCCATTGCCATTTTATAAAGAAGGCATATGAGATACAAACAAGAGGTATATAGAGAGTGAAAATTAAGAAAATCTAATATTCAAATAATGTTATTTTAAATTCATATAATTCTAGGGAACATCTTAAATACATCGAGTCTAAATGACAAATATTACAAGGCTTGGTTTGTCAAAGCTATCTTTGATGAGCAGAACTTGTTCAATTCAACAAAGCAGTTTAGGTGTGATTACCTGTTGAATTATGAGGAAATTGAGTTTCATAATAGTTTTTGGCATAACAGGTCTAGATTCAGTTTGTTGTTATTCCAGCCTAAAAGGATAACTGATGCCATTATTTTTGGTTCTGCTCTTACGGTTCAAAGAGCTGCTTTGTCCAGAACAGAATCTAACATATATCTATTAAAATTCTGAAGCTCTACCTCCTGAGAATACAGGATTTCAAAATAAAGATCTAAAGTTATTAGATTTTGATCCACAGGACTCAAAGATAAAAAGCACGTTGGGAAATAGGCCCCAACACACAACTCCTGTAAACTCACCTTGAAAATAATGGCCATGTTCAAGCGTGGCAGTGAAAACTGAATAGATTCTATTATAGAGCTTCCCTGTTGACCACAACACAAATAACCAGATGAAGAAAGGACAAGGGAACTGTTACGGGCTGAACTGTGCCCTCTAATACATATGTTTAAGCCCTAACCCCTTAGTACCTCAGAATATGACTGTATTTGGAGATGGGGTCTTTAAAGAGGCAATTAAATTAAAATGAGGTCATTAGGATGGGCCCTAACCCAACATGACTAATGTCCTTAAAAGAAGAGATTAGGACACAGACAACACACAGCAGAGAAGACAGACCATGAGAAGACACAGGGAGACATAATGGCCATCTGCAGGCCAAAATGAGAGGCCTCCAGGAGAAACCAACTCTGCAAACATCTTCATTTTAGACTCGTTCTAGTCTCCAGAACTGTGAGAAAATAAATTTCTGTTGGTTAAGCCACTCTGTCTGTGGTATGCTGTTACGACAGCTATAGGAAACTAATACAGGAACAAATTTGTAAAATTAAAATCTAGGGAAGAGTCTAGAACTCAAAGATACCAAAATAGTTTATAACATGCTTTAAAACAAAAACCTAACTGAAAGTATCTGACAAGTTTACCTCTTCACGTCTGTGTAATAAAAAACTTCTTTCCTTTAAACTTTCTAATTAGACTCAATAAATATTAAGGGAAAGTATAATACACCCTACTTTATATTCTCAGTTTCTTAGGAGACTAATTTCAAATATTCCAGAACACCCCAGTTCTGGCTTACTTAAGCCATTTTGAGAATCTTAGCCTCTAGGACGTTAAAAATAATCAAAAAGGTCAACTTCTACCTAAATCTAAAAATGTCCCTTTTGGCAATAAGGTGGTTTTACAAATTAGACACAAATCCATTTCCCTGTAATTTTTCCTAATTCCACCAATTATTCTTTCAATCAGTATTTGAACTCCAAAAAAGACCAAACTCTTTTACTATGGATAATCCTGAATATTTTTAAAATCCAAAACTGCTCTGAAATTCGAACATGATATTTGTTCAGTTACAGTCAACTCTTAGAAACCAGAATTTAGGTTGCAATAATTCTTAATTTTTAAAAAAATGAAATAGTAAAAGGTAAGAGTTTCTTAAATCTTCCTGGAATATAAAGATGGTACAGGTACAGGATTATCTCATAGGAGATGGGGGGCATCTGGTCTCCATAGAATTTCAATAATTCTTAATACAATAATTCTTAATTTTTAATAATTTAATATTAATTTAATTAATTAATTAATTAATAATTTAATAATTTTAATAATTCTTTTAATTTTTAAAAAAATGAAATAGTAAAAGGTAAGAGTTTCTTAAATCTTCCTGGAATATAAAGATGGTACATGGTACAGGATTATCTCATAGGAGATGGGGGGCATCTGGTCTCCATAGAATTTCAACAATTCCACTGCACTTTTTCTGTCATCCCATTGCAAAAGCACATTCTTTCTTCACTGTAGCAATCATATATAAGCAACTGACTATGGTCTAACAACAGTGGGAAATTTAGCTCTCTGTTCTTAAGGATATGGCTGACCATGCTTCGGCATTAACTACCAGGCTATTTCTTTCTACTTAAAAGTGTTCCAACTCTTATAATCTTTGTAGACTACATAAAGGCTGTTTTTCCAAAGAATTAAAACCTAGTCATAACCTACATTTAGAAATTAATAATTATACACACAAACTTGGAAAGGTATATTCAGGGTCTTAACATTAATCTCAGTACGAGAGACTAAGCAGAAATAGCTTATGAATTTAACACTTCTCCCATCAGTTTCATTTTTAGGAGATTTCCATCTCCATTTTTCTCTAGACTCTTACACAAACACTCTTACGATAAAAAGTGGCTTTTAAAGTGGTTTATTGCAAGCATGTTTGTTCATTTATAACAATAATTTTGCAGTTAACCGACAGAAGAATAAAGTTACTAATTTGTAGCTCAGTTTGCCATCTGAAAAAAATTGACTACTGACAAGCTTCACTAACGACAACAGTACAGTTAACATGTTAACCAATATTTAACAAACATAGCATGTGGAATATTAATGGTGACATGCTTATAGTCAGGAAGAAGAATGAGTGCTTAGTCTAAACCAGGCACTTTTCTGAGCATTTTAAATGTATTAATAACTCAGTTAATGCTCACAATCCTATTAAAAATTACTCTTTATTGATAAAGACAATGAAGCATAGCGAAGTTTAAGAATTTCCATACAGTCATACAACTAGGAAGGCATAGAGCTAGGATTTACTTGCATTAAGTCAAAATAGTGGATGGTCGCAATTAACTAAAACAATGACTAGAAAACTTCTGTCTTAAAAAAATAAAATAAATAAAAAATAAAAAAGTTCTGTTTTAGTCAGCTCTAGTTGTTCTGAACCATTCTAGGGTCTAGAACTTCACTAAATTTCTCCCTAGAAAAGCATGTATCCAATTTCAGAGGGTCCACAGACTTGCCCGAAGCTCATTAATGCAATCCAGATAAACCTGGTTAAATATTTCTGCTCTGGGAAAATGGCAAAACTAGTATGGTTCACCACCTCTCCAATCCAAATCCCACAGTCTCTATCCCCCAGAGTCTGTGAGCACCACAGGATATTGCAAATAGTGACATCTGGGGAAAAGTGAGAGCCAATAGCAAGTAATGGGCTCTTGTCTCTCATGGGTTGGGGGAAACCCAGAGGCTAGCTTCAGGTATCTCCAGGGAGAGGTGTGAAAGAAGAGGTCAGGGAGACAGCTTGGCCTGCAGAGATCCATGCAGCCTGAAAACAAACTCACTAAAGGCTCAAAAGAGTCCCTGGTCACTTTCCTAAGAAGTTCAAGGAGTCAATAAATATTAGCTAGGTTCTACCCTTGAGATGAAGGCCGTGCAAGGAGATACATGCTCTTCCTGACTTCAGGAGTAGATACGGTTACATCTGCAACCACTTGAAGGTCTGCTGCCACTCTGAACATTACAACAAACAGCACTTAGTACTGATCTCAAAATCAACTACAGTAAAACCACGGCAGGTGGCTTATCCCCAGAGACAGGGCAAGCATTCAGAATAATGACTATAGACACGAAGAGAAACAGAGCAGTTGAGGAATGGGGTGGGGGAGACACAACACACAAAACATCCAAAAAGCAATAGGGCACCTGAAAACTTCAAGAGCAGCAATACATACACACATACCCCCACACAGAAGGAGACTTTCCAGGATAAAATAACATGATTTCCCAATTATGCAGATTTAGTACTTTAAGGAAAAGATGATCGCCATTAGAACTCAAATTAGTAGCCTGGAAGAGCAACATAAAGAATGAATAGCAAAAAACAGAACACAAATAAAAAATGAGAGTAATCATGAGGAAAAAGACTCAAGCTTCAGTGTATGCCCAATACACCTAGCCCACAATAAAAGGAGTTCCCAAAGGAGAAAATGAGTAGGTGAGAAAAGGAAACATTTAACAGAAGAAACTTTCTCTGGAATGAAGAAACAATTAAATCTGTACACTTCAAAGAACACACAGAGTAAAAGGCAGAATCTATGGACATAAATACATATCTAGGCATGTTCTGGTGGAGGAAAAAAAAAATCCCCAGTTCCAATGATCAAGAGGAAACTGGGCTACCTTTCAGACAGCAAGATTATATTACATATAATGGAAGACAAATCAGAATGACTTCAGACTTAATACCAGAAACCAGACAACAGCACAGGGTATTTACTATGGAAATCCAAGAATCCTAGACTCAAAATATCATTCCCCTTCAGGCTAAAGAAATGTATTTAGGATGTGGCATTTCTAAGCATAGCCTCCATATGTTCCAGCTGAGGAAACATCATGAAAAAATGCTCTAATGAAATTAATAAACTAGGGCAGAAATCTCAAAGAAGGGAAAGACAGAGAAGATAGAGAAATGAGAAAACTGTGTACACACAAACTAAAAGCAAGTCTGGAAACAGAAGAGTTCAACAGCAAGTGAAAACCAAATATAGCCTAGAAGCATAAGATTATTCATGTTGCCAAGTTGGGGCAATCAGCTATATTCTATTTACAAGTATTAATGGAGAAAATACCCAACTCAACAGGAAGATGAACATAAATAAAATCTTAAAAGAGAGGATTTCCAATCTACCAATGGGAAACAACAGGAATAATTAGCAATTTAATTCAAGCAACATATAAAAAGGGGGAAAACAAGGGGGAAAATGGGATACAAATAAAGATGAAATAAGATCAAGTATTTAAAATTAGAAGAACTAAATTTTCATACTCAAAGAGTGTCAGATTGGGTTTTTTAATTTAAACTTAAAAAAAAAAACAAGTGACAAGAAGGCTTCAAAATAAATCAAAAGGCAAATAAAAGAAAAAGAAGCAGATGCAACATAATATGAGTTGAGGTGGAATTTAAAATTAAAATCTTTTAACAAAATAAAGATATTATGTAATGACAAAAGGCACAGGATTCATGTAGAATAGTCAGAAACCTATATGGCAAATTATTTTATAAGTAAATATGCAAAATAAACATTTAAAATGCAAAGAAAACATAATGAATATGTGTACACTTAAATATTAATAAACAAAATTTAAAAAAATAAACAAAATCATATGTCTGAGATTTTTGTTAAAATACTCCAGCTAAAAATAGAAGTAAGGAAAAGAAGATATCCACAAAACAATACTTGGCAAAGTAAACACAAAGCTAGGTTACAGATTCATGAGACTTTTACCAGACCACTTTTGCTGATGCTACTCTTAGCACATCTGTATGTTTGAAGATTACCATGCATAAGGGAGACAGAAAAACTGACACATGGAGGGAGGAAGATAAAGAAGGAAGACAGGAAAGGGAGGGGGAAGGAAAGAAATAAAAAAGAAGGAAAGAGACAAAGAAGTTTTGAATGCAAGAATTTTTAAGGCAGTGAAACTACTCTACATGATGCATGGTGGATACAGGTTCTTACACATTTGTGAAAACCCACAGGATGTACAACACCAAGAGTGAACCCTAATGTAAACTATGAACTTCAGTTAATAACAATGTATCAACACTGGTTCATCAATTGTAATGAATATGCCATACTAATACGACATATTACTAGTAGGGGAATTGAGAGTGGATGGATAAAGGTGTATATGGAAACTCTGTACTCACTACTTATTCTTCTGTAAATCTAAAACTGCTCAAAAATAAAATCTATTTTTAAAAATTATGAAAAAACCCATGTTTCTTTTTCTAAGTCAAATAGATCCAATTAAAAAAAGAAATCTAAAGGAATATGAATACAATTAATAATCTTCAAAAACCTTGATTTTGAATAGATCGTATTACCTCAAAAATACTAAAAGTCTACCACAGAAGGAATCAACATGATGTTTAAAGATCTACAACTGAGAAAGATACCAGTACAAATGGATTCACATCTGAATTTTAATATTTAAGGAACAGATAATGCCTATTATTACCTGTACAATATTCCCACAGTTTCAAAAAACACATATTATTCAAACGTGGTAAAGACAGTATTTTATTTTATTTTATTTTTTGAAGATTTTATTTATTTATTCATAGAGACACAGAGAGAGAGAGAGAGGCAGAGACACAGGCAGAGGGAGAAACAGGCTCCATGCAGAGAGCCTGACGTGGGACTCGATCCAGGGTCTCCAGGATCACGTCCTGGGCTGCAGGCGGCGCTAAACCGCTGCGCCACCGGGGCTGCCCTAAAGACAGTATTTTAAAAGTAAAAATTAGAAATCATTGTATTAGCACACAAATCTAGTAGAATAATGAAATGAAAATCATTACGTCCAATTAAAATTTATTCCAAGAATGTAAAGCAAAAGTATAAAAAAAAAACCTGTAATATTAATGAACTAAGATAAAAGCTATTTTTCCTTACTAGTAATTGGTAGGTCACTAGCAGTTTTGGTCACAATCAGAGACAAAGATAAGATTGTACAAATTTCTAGATGGAGAAAAAAAACTTTAAACAGAATCAGAATACATCTCAATATCTAAAGTCAAAACTAAAAGAAAGCAACAAAAAAAATAAATAAAAATAAAGCCTTCAAGATGCGAAGAGAAAGTTACTTCCAATCCAAAATTCTATACTCTAAATGCTAGAAGAAAATTTAGGAGAAAGTCCTTATGATCTTAGGTTAGACAAAGATTTCTTAAGTACAACACCAAAAACACAATCCATAAATGGAAAAAAGAAAGGTAAATTGGGCTTTAGCAATAAAAAAACTTTTGTTTCAGTCTTTCAGCCAGAACCCCCTTCTTCCAATAATTAGACAAAGTGACCAACACAAAGGGAAAGATGAGAGGTACCACAATATGTTCTCTGGGCCTTTTAGAAAACATGAAGTTGCTCCTTTGGCCACATACATGCAAATCTACGA
The DNA here is from genome assembly GCF_003254725.2 of Canis lupus dingo. Classification (NCBI taxonomy): domain Eukaryota; kingdom Metazoa; phylum Chordata; class Mammalia; order Carnivora; family Canidae; genus Canis; species Canis lupus. The sequence continues at coordinate 50,354,632 of NC_064264.1, read as the reverse complement.
GAAAGGTGATATTGTGGACACCAAGGGAATGGGCACTGTTCAAACAGGAATACCCCACAAATGTTACCATGGCAAAACTGGAAGAGTCTACATCATTACTTAGCATGCTGTGGGCATTGTTGTAAATAAACAGGTTAAGGGCAAGATTCTTGCCAAGAGAATTAATGTACACGTTGAGCATATTAAACACTCAAAGGGTCGAGACAGCTTCCTGAAGCGTGTGAAGGAAAATGATCAGAAAAAGAAGGAAGCCAAAGAGAAAGGTACATGGGTTCAACTGAAGTGCCAGCCTTCCCCAGCGAGAGAAGCACAAATTATGAGAACCAATGGAAAAGAGCCTGAACTGCTGGAACCCATTCCCTATGAATTCATGGCATGATAAATGTAAAGAAAATGAAAGACCTCAAGGAGTGATTGAGGAGTGCCTTTCCCTGTGGTGCACTGAGGAGTGGAGCCCCAAGCTTTCAGCTCCATTTTCACTTTCATCTTCTAAAGCTACACTGAAAGGCTTCAAGGGAACAAAGCCAACACAGAACAATTCAGAGCAGATTACTTAGCCTGGACCCCTGGCAAGGGTGGTACAGTCTCACCAAGGGAAAAGATATCTGAGAATCAGCATAACAGGTCCCTCCCCCAGAAGATCAGCAAGAACATCAGCTAAGACCAAGTTAACCAATCACAGAGAATTGCAAAAGTCCAGAACTAGGAGAAAATAATATATAGAATTCATGGGTTTTTTTCCCCACAATTCTTTAGTCTTTTAATTTTCTCTTTCTTTTTCCAACAAATTTCTTATTTTATCAACTCTTTTTTTGAGACACCTGGGTGGCTCAAACATCTGCCTTCAGCTCAGGTCATGATCCTGGGTCCTGGGATTGAGCCTCACATTCAGCAGGGAGCCTGCTTCCCCCTCACCCTCTCCCCTCTGCTTCTGCATGCTCACATGCTCACTCTCTCTCACGTGCTCTCAAATAAAATCTTTTGAAAAAAATAAGTTCTAAAAAACTCCTTTTTAAAAATCTTAATTTTCATCTTTACAGTTAAATTCTATCAATAGTTTTTTTGTACATATATAAGTTTTTCTTTCTTTACAATTTTGAGATATAGTTTATCAAACCAACCAAAATATACTCAGGGTATAGTGTATTGCTCTGTTCTATTCACCTGTTTATATTCCTCTCTTTTTGACTTTTAATTTTCATTTTTGCAGTTACATTCTATCTTTTCATTATATTTAATTATATTTTTATACATATATAAGTATATGTATAATATACTTCTTTCTTTTTAATTCTGGGATCTAGTTTTCTAACCACCAGTCCAAAATACAGACAGGATCCAGTGGATTGTTCTGTCCACCTGTCTGATTATATTCTTTTTTGTTTTCAGTTTGAGGTCTCTTCTGATTTGTTTACTGTATATTTCTCTGGGGTCACTGTGGCTACATTAGTATTTTGTTCTCTCATTCACCTATTCTACTCTGAACAGAATGACAAGACAGAAAAAACCTCAAAAAAAGAGATTAAGAGGCAGTAATGACTGCAAGGGACTAATCAGTATAAACATAAGTAAGATGTCAGAATTAGAGTTCGGAGTAACGATTATAAAGATACTAGATGGGCTTTAGAAAAGCATAGAAGATACTAGAGAATCCCCTTCTGGGGAAACAAAAGAACTGAAATCTAATCAAGCTAAAATAAAAAAGTGTAGTAAAAAGATGCAATAAAAAATGGAGACTCTAACTGCTGGGATAAATGAGGCAGAAGAGAAAATTAGTGATATAGAAGACAAAAACGAAGATGAATAAAGAAGCTGAGAAAAACAGATAAACAACTGGATGACAAGGGGAGAATTCAACAGATAAGTGATATCATAAAGCAAAACAATATTAGAATAATTGGGAGCCAAGAACAAGAAGAAAGAGAGAGGGGGCAGAAAGTATATCAGAGCAAATTATAGTAGGGAACTTCCCTAATCTGGGGAATGAAACAGGCATTCAAGTCCGGGAAGCACAGAGGACTCCCCTCAAAATCAATAAAAATAGGTCAACACCCTACATATAATAGTAAAAGCTGCAAATCCCAGAGACAAAGAGAAACTCCTAAAAACAGCTCAGGACAAGAGGTCTGTAACCTACAAGGGCATAAACATTAGACTTGCAGCAAATCTATCCACAGAGACCTGGCAGGCCAGAAAGAACTGGCATTGTATATTCAGGGAGCTAAATAAGAAAAATATGCAGCCAAGAATACTTTAACCAGCTAGGATGGCATTCAAAATAGAAGGAAAAGAAAAAAAAAAAAAATAGAAGGAGAAGGGCACCTGCATGGCTCAGTAGGTTAAGCATCTGCCTTTGGCTCAGGTCATGATCCCAGGTCCTGGGATAGAGCCTCACTTCAGGCTCCCTGTTCAGTGGGAAACCTGCTTCTCCCTCTCCCTCTGCTACTCCTGTCTGTGCGCTCTCTCTCTCTCTCTCTGTCAAATAAATAAATAAAATCTTAAAATAGAAAGAGAGATTTAAAAACAAAACAAAACAAAATCCCTTCCAGGACAGGAGCACCTGAGCAGCTCAGTGGCTAAGGATCTACCTTTGGCTCAGGTTGTGATCCTGGAGTCCTGGGATCAAGTACCACATCAGGTGCCCTGCAGGGAGCCTGCTTCTCTCTCTGCCTATGTCTCTGCCTCTCTCTGTGTGTCTCTCATGAATAAATTAATTAAATACGTTTTAAAAAATGATTCCAAGACAAACAGAAACTAAAAGAATTCGTCATCACTAAACCAGCTCTGCAAGAAATATTAAAAAGGATCCTTTAAGCAAAGAGACAGCCCAAAAGTAACACAAACCAGAAAGGAACAGAGACAATACACAGAACCAGTGACTTCACAAGTAATATGATAGCACTAAATTCATATCTTTCAATAATTACTCTGAATGTAAATGGGCTAAATGGCCCAATCAAAAGACACAGGGTATCAGACTGGATAAAAAAGCAAGACCCATCGATATGTTGTCTGCAAGAGACTCATTATAGACCTAAAGACACCTACAGATTGAAAGTGAGGGGGGTTAGAAAACATTTATCATGCCAATAAACATCACAAGAAAGTTGAAATGGTAATCTTTATAATAGACTATTTAGATTTTAAGCCAAAGACTTGGCTCCATAAGAGATGGAGAAGGACACTATATCATAATTATAGGGTCTGTTCAACAAGAAAATTTAACAATTGTAAATATTTATGCCCCTAACATGGGAGCAGCCAATTATATAAACAAATGCATAAAAAAATTAAAGAAATACATGGATAATGATATAATACTAAGGGACTTTAACACCTCACACTGCAAAGGACAGATCATCCAAGGATATCAATGAGGAAACAAGAGCCTTGAATGACACATTGGACCACATGGACTGTATAGATATATATTCAAAGTATTCTATTCTAAAGCAAAAGAATACATATTCTTCTCAGGTACACATGGAACATTTTCCAGAAGAGATCACATATTGAGTCACAAATTAGGTCTCAACTGGTACCAAAAGATTGGACTGACTCCCTGCATATTTTCAGGCCACAATGCTTTGAAAATGGAATTCAATCACAAGAGGAAATTTGGATAGAACTCAAATACATGGAGACTAATGAGCATCCTACAAAGAATGAATGGGTCAACCAGGAAATTAAAGAAGAATTTTAAAAATACATGGAAAGGAATCAAAATGAAAACATAACTGTTCAAAATCTTTGAACCACCAGCAAAGGTAGTCCTAAGAGGGAAGTATGCAGCAATACCAGCCTTTCTCAAGAAATAAGAAATGTCTCAAATGCACAATCTAATCTTAAACTGAAAGGAACTAGAGAAGGGAACAGCAAATAAAGCCTAAATGCAGCAGGAAAAGAGAATTAATAAAGATTAGAGCAGAAATCAATGGAATAGAAAGCAAAAGAACAACACAGCAGATCAATGAAACTAGGAACTGGTTCTTTGAAAGAAATAGTAAGATTGGGGATGCCTAGGTAGCTCAGGGAGCCTGCTTCTCCCTCTGCCTATGTCTCTGCATCTCTCTGTATCTCTCATGAATAAACAAAATATTTTTTAAAAAGAAAAAAAGAAAAGAAATAGTAAGATTGCTAAACCACTGGCCAGACTTACCAAAAAGAGAAAGGATACAAATTAATAAAATTATGAATGAAAGAAGAGAGATCACAACTAACACCAAAGAAATAAACAATTTTAAGAAGATATTGAGTAACTATATATCAAAACATTAGGCAATCTTAAAGAAATGTATGCATTCCTAGAGACGTATAAACTACCAAAACTGAAACAGGAAGAAAGAAAAAAACCTGAACAATCCATAACCAACAAGGAAATTGAAAAAGTAATCAAAAATCTCCCAACAAAGAAGAGTCCAGGGCCAGATGGCTTCCCAGGGGAAATCTATCAAATACTTAAAGAAGAATTAATATCTATTCTTCAGAAGCTATTTAAAAAATAAAAATAGAAACAGAAGGAAAACTTTCAAACTCTATGAGGCCAGCATTACCTTGATCCCAACACCAGACAAAGACCTTACAAAAAAGGAGAATTTACAGACCAATATCCCTGATGAAGACAGATGCCAAAATTCTCACCAAGATACTAGCCAATAGGATTTAACAGTACATTTAAAGGATTATTTACCACGATCAAGTGAGATTTATTCCTGAGCTGAAAGGGCGGTTTAACATCTACAAATCAATCAACATGATACACTACATTAATAAAAGAAAGGACAAGAACCATATGATACTCCCAATAGATGCAGAAAAAGCATTTGACAAAGTACACCATCCATTCTTGATTAAAACTCTTCACAGTGTAGGGATAGAAGGATCATAAAAGCCATATATGAAAAACCCATAGCAAATATCATTCTCAATGGGGAAAAACTGAGACCTTTTCCCCTAAGGTCAGGAACATGGGACGGATGTCCACTATTATCACTGTTGTTCAACACAGTACTAGAAGTCCTATCCTCAGCAATCAGACAACAAAAAGAAATAAAATGCATCCAAATGAGCAAAGAAGTCAAACTCACTCTTCACAGATAACATGATACTCTGTGTGGAAAACCCAAATATTCCATCCCAAAATTGCTAGAACTCATACAGGAATTCAGCAAAGTGGCAGGATATAAAATCAATGCACAGGAATCAGCTGCATTTCTATATATAATGAGACAGAAGAAAGAGAAATTAAGAGTTGATCCCATTTACAACTGCACCAAAAACCATAAGATACCTAGGAATAAACCTAACCAAAGAGGCAAAAACTCTGTACTCAAGAAGACTATGGAACACTCAAGAAACTGAGGAAGACACAAAGAAATGGTAAAACATTCCATACTCATGGATTAAAACAAATATCATTAAAATGTCTATGCTACCTAGAGCAATCTATTTTTTTTAAGATTTTTATTTATTTATTTATTCATAGAGACACACACCGAGAGAGAGGCAGAGACACAGGCAGAGGGAGAAGCAGGCTCCATGCAGGGAGCGGGACATGGGACTTGATCCCGGGTCTCCAGGATCACACACCAGGCTGCAGGTGGCGCTAAACCACTGCACCACCAGGGCTGCCCTATCTAGAGCAATCTATACAATCAATCAATTCCCTACCAAAATACCATCAGCTTTTTTCACAGAGCTGGAGCAAGTAATCCTAAACTCTGTATAGAACCAGAAAAGAGCTTGAATAGCCAAATGAATGTTGAAAAACAAGACCAAAACTGGTAGCATCATTATCACAGACTTGAAGCTGTATTACAAAGTGGTACTCATCAAAAAAGTATGGTATTGGCACATAAACTGACAGATCAGTGGAATAGAACGGAGAACCCAGAAATGGACCCTCAATCCTATGGAGAACTAATCTTCAACAAAGCAGGAAAGAATATCCAATGGAAAAAAGACAGTCTCTTCAACAAATGGAATTGGGAAAATTGGACAGCCACATGTAGAAGAATGAAGCTGGCCCATGTCCTCACACCATACACAAAATTAAACTCAAAGGGGATGAAAGACCTAAATGTGAGACAGGAATCCATCAAAATCCTAGAGGATAACACAGGCAGCAACCTCTGTGACCTCGGCCAGAGCAACTTCTTGCTAAACACATTTCCAAAGGCAGAGAAATAAAGATAAAAATGAACTATTGGGACTTCATCAAGATAAAAAGTTTCTGCACAGCAAACAAATAAACAGTGGACAAATTCAAAAGACAACCGACAAAATGAGAGAAGACATTTGCAAATGACACATAAGATAAAGGGCTAGTAATCAAAATCTATAAAGAACTTATCAATCTCAACATCCAAAGAACAAATAATCCAATCAAGAAATGGGCAGCTGACATGAACAGACATTTCTCCAAAGACATAAAAATGGCCAACAGAAACATGAAAAAATGCATAACATCATTCGGCATCAGGGAAATACAAATCAAAATCACAGTGAGATACCACCTCACACCTATCAGAATGGCTAAAATTAACAAGTCAGGAAACAACAAATGTTGGTGAGGATGGGGAGAAAGGGGAATCCTCATACACTGTTAGTGGGAATGCAAGCTGATGCAGCCACTCTGGAAAACATTATGGAGGTTCCTCGAAAAGTTGAAAATAGAGGTATCCTATGACCCAGCAATTGCACTACTGTATTTGTACTGCGTATTTACCCCAAAGATACAAATGTAATGATCCAAAGGGGCACATGTACCCCAATGTTTATAGCAGCAACATCCACAATAGCCAAACTATGGAAAGAGCTCACACGTCCATCAAAAGATGAATGGATAAAGAATATATATAATGCAATACTATATATATAATGCAATACTATATATATATATATATATATATATATATATATATGAATGAATGAATTCCATATATATATATGGAATGGAATACTACTCAGCCATCAAAAAATGAAATCTTGACATTTGCAAAGATATAGATGGAACTAGAGGGTATTATGCTAAGCAAAATAAGTCAATCCAAAAAAGACAATTATTATTATCCAATTATTATAGGATCTCACTCATATGTGGAATTTAAGAAATAAAACAGGATCATAGGGGAAGGGAGGGAAAAATAAAACACAATGAAAACAGAGAGGGAGGGATCCCTGGGTGGCGCAGCGGTTTGGCGCCTGCCTTTGGCCCAGGGCACGATCTTGGAGACCCAGGATCGAATCCCACGTCGGGCTCCCGGTGCATGGAGCCTGCTTCTCCCTCTGCCTATGTCTCTGCCTCTCTCTCTCTCTCTGTGTGACTCTCATAAATAAATAAAAATTTAAAAAAAAAAAAAAAAAAAGAAAACAGAGAGGGAGAAAAACTCTAAAAGACTCATAATCATAGGAAACAAACTGGGGGTATATGGAGGGGAAGAGGGTGGAGGGTTAGGGTAAATGGATGGATGATCGGCAGGAAGGAGGACTTGTAATATAATGAGTATTGGCTATATATAAGACTGATGAATCACTGAACTCTACCTCTGAAACTAATAATACATTATATGTTAATTAATTTAATTTAAAAAAATTTTTAAGGGAAAAAAAAAACGGAATTTTATTTCTTGCAGTTCTCAGGCTGGGAAGCCCAAAATCAAGGTGCCAGCCAACTCAATGTCTTATGGGAGTCACTTCCTAGTTCATAGGTGGCAGTCTTCTCACTGTGTCATCACGTAACAGAAGGAGGCAGGTTTCTCTTTGGGATATCTTTTATGATGTCATAAATCCTACTCATTAGGGCTCTATCCTCATGACCTAATCACCTTCCCAAAGCCCTACCTCCCAGTTCCATCATCTTGGAAGTTATGTTTTAACATATGAGTTTTAGAGGGATACATTCAGTCTATATTGCATTTGTAAGATTTAAATGGATGAGTGTTAGGGTGCCTAAGAGGCTGGTTTCACCTCAGGTCATAACCACAAGATCCTGGGATCAAGCCCCCTATTCAGCTCCACGGTCAGCAGGGAGTCTGAGATTCTATCTCTCCTTTTCCCTCTGCCCCTCCTTTCACTCCCACTCTCTCTCTCTCTCTAAAGTAAATCCTTAAAAAAAGAAAGATTCAACCAAAACTAAATAAGTCAATTAATTAACTAACTAAATGGATGAATGTTATGATTTGCAAATTAAACCACAAGAAAAATTATTGGGTTTTCTCCCCAATAAGTTAATACAGTGTCTCTCTACACTCATGCAAATTTTCATACAATTTAGCTCCTATGCTCTGGTTCTCAGAAAGTTAAAGATGTATTCCAGGGGAAAAACAGAATAAACCAAGTGTTTAACAAAAATCTGAGAGTAAAGAGATCCAAAAATGAGAAGTGTAAAGGTATCTTCAGGACAAAGTAGGGAAATCTCAGCTAAAAAGCCAAAGACAGATGTAGAAGGCAATCAGTATAGACAACAAAAAGTTAAAAGAAACCAAATATTTCTACAAAAAAAGATGAAATTGACGGAAAACTCCATCTGCCTGAATATATTCAAACATGGGACAAATTTGTGGATAAATTAGTAATGGACACACAGAAAACTAAGCAAATTTTTAGTAGTAGAGAAAAAATGGTGCAGGAAAGTGAAAGTAATCTTAGGTGACAACAGGACTGCTGTGAATAGCGTTCACACTGTGATCATAACAAAATCCCAAATACTGAGCTAACCCAAATCATGATAGAGTGGTGGTACGAAGATGAGAAGTGTGCATTTGTGCAGTGGGTGTGGCAAGGTGGGAAGCTGGCTGAAGAAAATGGAAAATCAAGAAAGACCTATACACATGTACTGATGAAAAAGATATAAAAATATTAGAAGAATCAACTAAATTAATTAAAATTGGTCAGAGCCATCCATACTAGGCTCCCCTGTGAGGGGAGGCAGGGATTGTTCCTAAACAATGGCAGTTGACAAACAAGAGCTTTCCTCCTGCTTTTCTCTCCCAAAGCAGCACTGGCTATTCCCTGCCCAAAGCTGTAGTTACCCACACAGCAGTTTAAAGAGTCTTCCCTCTTCTAAGTGATTTCTCATTTCTCCTTATTCTGTTTTTTTTTTTTTTTTTCTTTTTGGTGGGTTTTGGTGATTACTCAAAGGTTGATATTGGATCAAAAAAGCCAGAAATATGTCAATCAGCTGTTTCAAATCCCATAAGTTTATATATACCCAGGTGAAAATTCATCAGTTATAAAGATAACCTTATCACCCATCTAAGAACTCAGAAGATACAGTACCCATGGATACCTCTCAAAAATAAATTCTTGATTTTAAGAAGAAACAGAAGAAGAACTTAACCATAAGATGAATCAAAATGAAGAACTGACTAATCACAAAGCAATGGTAAGATGCAGATGGTGATGATGAAAACAATTTAAAATACAAAAGGGGAATACACTAAAGAGCCATGCCTAAAGAAAAGTAATGTTACAATAATACAAAACTAATAATAAAAATAGTAAAAATGGAGAATTAGGGGGAAAGACAGTAGGATTAAATATGCCAATTTCTATTCATTTTTGTAAAAAAACAATACATTCTTTCAAATTGGAGTATGAAGAAATATGATGACAAAAATATGTGGTTTAATAACCATTTTTTAATAATTAAGGACATTTTTAAGGAATTAATATCTCTGGAAAATTGCAAACATTTATATAATAGTTTGGCAATTTCATCATTTTAATCTCTTTTTCTTTGGTTAAATATAAATGAAATAAGTTCATTCTATCACACCATATAGAAAAAGAAGAGTAATAAGAAAAGACTAGCCCTGCTAGATACTGTGTTATAATACAGAGATACAACATCTGAAATAATGTGGTACTAGCACATGATTAAACAGGTTAAAAACAAAACAGTCAAGTAAACATATCTGCATACATATGAGAATTTAGGATATAATTAGGATGACTTCTGATTACTACATAAAAGAATGATTATTCAAAACTGGTTGTGACAGTCAGGTAGCCATTTTTAAAATAAAAAACTCAAATCAAATAAATTCCAGATGGAGTGAAAATTTTACCAGGAATGATGAAATAAGTACTAAAAGAAAACATAGAAGAAAAATGTTTAATTTATGAATGAACAGTAAAAGCCTAAGTATGTTCTAACACCAGAAATGATAAGAGACTTAAAATTCAACTCTAAGATTTAAAAACATTTCTACACAGAATACACACACACACACACACACACATACAAAATCAAAAAGGCAACAGATGAAGGAAAAATAAATCACATCTGGGTTTGTTTTTGTTTTTTTAATCTACATTTATTTGATAATCTTCCTAGAAAACAGTTTGTGAATGGGAGAAGAAACCAATTACGTACTCACAGAACATCTTTGCATTATAACCCACACACACCTCAATCCCACGTAGAGAGCACTGTGTGTGATAAAGGTCTGATTGCCCTGCGTAGGCAGATGGGTAAGTAGCACAGGAGAATAACCCTAAAACTATTACACTCAGAGCTGATGTAAGAGTTGCTGTCTCTTCTGCCCTTCCTCAATGCGGGGTGGGGGAAGGAGACAGAGAGCACAAACTTGGTTCTGCAATGTACACCTATCTTTCTGAGGAGAGAAGGGCAATGCCAACAAATGACTCTGAGGAAAAATAAGACTTTCTCTCAAGCACTCTCTATCTTAAACTTGCTATCCTTTCATCTTGGTACCAAAGGTCCTTGGTTAAAGACCCTCACTCTGTAGAAATGTGAAAAATATTCATGAAGCATTGCTTCTTCATGATATAATAAGTGGCTAATTGCCTTAAAAAAAACTAAGGGACACTTATAATAAGAAAACCCAAAGGACAAAGGAGCTAATGGCCAATTCAAAGAAAAACAAATGTTAATCTATGAAGAAAAATTCAACACCACTCATAATAAGGAAAATAAAAATAATATACTATTTTTCACTATCAGAAAAAGACCAAAAGTCAAAAATCCTTTAAATCAGGGAGTAAAAAACACTGATAATACTTAACTAAATTATTAAAATTCTTGTTTCCCAGAAATTCTACTTTCACATGTGCAGAATGATGATACAATGGATCATTCATAATTGTCAATATTTGTGAAAGCAAAATACTAGGAAAACTACCAACAGGAAACTGGGGAAATTACATGACTACATCTATATCTGAATATTGAAAATCATAAAAATGAAGAATATAATGTTTTAAGTTAGATATGGAACATTACCAAAGGCACACTTTTTAAGTAAAACAAAGGCTGCCTCCAGAGGAAAATCAAATGGTTGTGATAAAAACATAGTATACAGTGTTACTTTTCTTATGCATATACTCTTTTTGAACCATTTGGGTTTTTTTTTAACCAAATACTACCAATTCTTAGTCTTATCATTTGATAAGAAACTAAATCATTCAAGCAAAATCATATATAATTTAGTTAATTAAAACAGCATTTTAACAAAATTATGGTTTTTTGGTAGAGTATTTCTCCAACTCTCTACTCACCTTTCATAAGCAAAAAGAAGGAAACATTTTATATATATAAATACACACACACACACACACACAAATACGTGTGTGTGTGTGAGTGGACACGTACGTGAGCTTCTACCGCAGAGAATGAAGTGACCATTTTCGAGCAAAAGGAGTTATGTGGAAAGACACACAGAGGTCAAACTGAATGGCATACTCGGGAAAGAAAGGAGTGTCTCCTAGCAAGTACATTGAGAATGGCACTGGCAGGAAAGATAACTCTGAGGGAAGATGAAGGATATACTGAAAAGGGACTTAAGGCAGAAACACTTGAATTTTACCATTAAGAAACAGAAGATTAACAACTGTGAACACAAACAAACGTATATAAGGATAGCATACATAATTCTGATACAGAAATTTTGACCAGACTGAGAACAAAACCAGTCAGTTCAACCAAGTATTTATGTTTTTAAATCTATAAGTTTGGTGACTGACACCAAACCTGTAAGACTTTCTCAATGTTACATCTCTTCTTTTTTTCCTTAAAGATTTTTATTTATTTATCCATGAGAGACACAGAGAGAGAAGCAGAGACAGAGGCAGAGGGAGAAGCAGGCTCCCTTCAGGGAGCCTGATATGGGACTTGATCCCAGGATCCCGGGATCACGCTATGAGCCAAAGGCAGATCCACTGAGCCACCCAGGCATCTCTCAGTATTACATCTCTTTAAGGAGAAACTGTATTTATTTTAAATTTTGCCCTTAAAAAAAAAAAAATCAAACAAAGTAAAGAGGCTACTCACACTTCTGTTACCAGAAAAAAAGCATCTAACTTCTGAAGCTGGAAAAAGTAACAGTTCAATCAAGATATTTCAAGGAAAAAAAAAAAAAAACCCACATAAAATTATAGCTCTCCAGACTCAAAATGAAACACTAATTAGAGATAACTTTTATCTTAGAAGATGAAGGATTTGGCAAATGTGCCTTAAGTATTATAATTTTAGGTTAGTAAAGAAATTTGAAAAAGAAAATCTATTAAAAGAACATCTGAATTGTTTAAATATCAGAAGGAAGTCTCCAAAATACGTAAGATTGACTTTCTGAATACAATAAAATACAAAGTTCTTTATTCATGCTCCCATTCAGTCCCAGCCTCTACCACCAAATATCCCTCCATCACACAGATGCTTTTGAAAAATCAAAATTAATTTATCTGGTAACCGATAGGATTATGGTCACTGGAAGTAAATCCACAGTAAAGAAATATTAAAACATTAATTGAGAGACACATATGAATCCAAGTGTGATAATAAATAGCATAAAATTAGGTACCGTCAGGGGATCCCTGGGTGGCTTAGAGGTTTAGCGCCTGCCTTCAGCCAAGGCATGATCCTGGAGTTCCAGGATCGAGTCCCATATCAGGCTCCCTGCATGGAGCCTGCTTCTCCCTCTGCCTATGTCTCTGCCTCTCTCTCTCTCTCTCTCTCTCATGAATAAATACTTTTTTTTTTAAATTAGGCACTATCAGATGTAGTAAGATGAAACTCTTCATGAAATTAATTTTAAGTTAATTTATAATCTTTTTTTGAGAGAACAGAATATAACTTGCTGACAAGCCATCCAAGATACAAAATGTAAACCTAAGTACATAATGATTTTGAGTAACTGCATTATTTATGAATACCAACTTCCAGAGGTCTAATACCAAAACCAACAATGGGACAAACTCAGAAAAACTTATGGGTTGAGATAAATGAGCCAGAAACAAATAAAACACACACACACACACACACACACACACACACAAGAACATAGCAATAAAGTGAACTAAAGATAGCACTGGTTATTAATTCTGTAAATTCTGTTAAGTACCCTGACTAAACAATCTAATAGCTCTTTTGTGTGGAATAAACTACAAATTTAAAGTAGTCACTTTAAATTGCCTTCAGAATTGTATTACAAACTAGCATTCCCATCATGGCATAGTAAAGTCTCTCCATTTTAATAAAAGAACATGAATTCCTAGCTAATTATCTAATTAGATATACTTTGTTATAAAGGCATATTTTTAATCAAAATCAAATTAATCTCTAAAAGGCAAAATTCTGTCACTCCTAAAGATAGTCACACCAATAAATTACAGGCTAAAAAAGTGATTTCAAACACAAGTATCATTAAGTTTTGAACAACAGCACTAAGGTAAGACTTATACAAACTCTACAAATATTTACGATACTGATTTCAAATGCATCCAGATACCATAAATTCTGCCATAATAAACGAAAACCAGTCCCACAGCATAATCTTATAAGCATAATGTTGAATAAAGAAGCAAGGTATGGAAAATTACATATTACATGATCTCACTGATTTCAAGTTTAAAAAAGAGGTACAATTAATTATATATTGCTTAGGTGTGCAAGATTAAAAGGAAAAATTATACAGAAATGAAATAAAGTGTTTAGAATTCAAAACAGTAAACAGCTGTAGAAGAGGGATGAGGAATACCTAGAAGGAGAGGAAGCTAGTGAGAGGTGGGCTGGTAAGAAGTGCTGGCATTTTGTTATCTATGTAGATCCACTTGATGCTTACATGGATTTTTGCTATAATAATTTTTCAACTATGTATTTTATGTACTCTTCTGTATGTATATTTTAGTTTACAACTTAAAAAAGAAAAAGGGAAGAAGGAAAGCCATTAGTCCTCCTAAGACCTTGATAGGAACAGAGGAAGTATATCCCTAACGTCAACAGTTTAGCTCTGATTAGGCAGTGACTTCTAAATACCGTCACAGCGGCAGTGGTGGCAGTTCCTCTAGAAGCCAGGCTGAATGGTACAGTCCTGAGTGCCATTCTTGAAAGTTACTCTAGGTACTCCTCCTTCCTCCATCCCTTCCAAAGATCTGTAAGCACTTATGCCCTTTCGGTTTATCATATCTAACAGCAGTTCTCTTAACAGCACATGAACCCTAATTAATATAAGTCATCAAGAGAAGTTCGAAAAAAAAAAAAAAAACAAAGCTGAATTTCCAATATGTAGCATTAACAGTAATGAAGAAGAGCTAGACACTGACCATTAAATTAACCTGATACTAATCTGTCATTCCCAACAGATGTCTTAGCACAAGCATAAAAATGAAATCTTTAATACTTTATGAAGTTGACTTTTAACTTTTATAAAAACAAAAAGCAGTGGGAAAGGAAGGGGAGAGTTACCTGGAGTCTCGTATTCATTTCCAAGAAATAAAAATTCTTCTTAGAATCCACAAGGAATTCTACAGTTCCAGCAGAGGAATACTTTACTGCTTTGGCAAGAGCTACAGCTTGCTCTCCCATTGCTCTTCGGGTCTTAGAATCCAGAAAAATGCTGCAAATACAGAAAGAGTAATCAACATTTTGAACAAAAGTAATATTATGCATACACCATATAAAATTTTTCTTAAACTTTACTCAGATATGATCATGTGTATCAATTTAAGATTTTATATTATATGCTTTATAGGTTTAGAAAATATGCTTTTTGCATTAGTAAGCCTAACATGTTTAAGTCAGCTTCAGATTTTTATAAAACTGACATCTGAACTTCCCCATTACAGTGCAACTTCCATCAATTTTAGCACTAGTAGTTGTTTACAACCAGTAAAACTTAATATATTCAGAACTTTCCTAAGCTAAAACTGGGAGACGTGCCTTACAGAGAACACATGTGTGCTGGATGAGCTTCCTTCAGGCAAGTGTTACAGCACTGCTGGCCAGGACTGTGAGTTCAATATTAATGAATCAACAACATGTATTAAATAAGGTAGCCTTCAACAGAAACAGACATAAAACAAGGTTATGTCAGGATATTTTCATCAAGGTTACATATTGATTAAAATGTCCTAATTGGAAGTTCACAGAACCTAACTCTGAACTTCCCCTAGGGACAATGCTTCAGTAATTGCTAATTCAGTGTTCATAGTGACTCTGTAAAACCTAACTACCACAAATAACAAGAATTGACTACACATGTAATAAATCCTCAAAATTTTTATTTCACAATACCAAAACAACCCTTCAGCAGGCAAATAAAGCTGAAATGTTTTCAATAAGCCCTAAAAAAAAAGAATATTATAAAATCATTTGTGTATTTTCACAAATTTTGCTTCATGCAAGAAATAGAACATTGATTACTTTTCTATTTGTGGATTAAAATTTGTAGATCAAGATTTAGGTGGTTTTCATAACATTTTATTATGGAAGAAGATATTGAACTTCTATGCACCTGCTACCCATATGGAATAATCATTAATATGTATCCTGTCTTGTTTAACGTCTATACCGCATATCTACTTTCCTACCAGTCCTACCCATTTTGTACAAATTTTATTTTAAATCAAATCCCAAATTAGGTATCATTTCATCTATAGAGACTTCCATATCTGTTTCTATAAAAGTTGTAACATAATCACACTTAAGACATTAACAAGAATTTCTTAATAGCATTTAATATCCAGTTAGAATTCAAATTTCCCGGGTTAATCCTATTTTTTTCAGGTAATATCTTTGAATCAGAATTCAAATAAGGCCCAGCCACTCCATTTACTTATTTATTTTTACATCTTTGCAGTTCTTTTAACTTGCAATGCTCTCTTCCCGTTTTCCTAAGGCAAGCAAGAATCTGCTCATTTTCCCGTCTCATTTCTCATAATCTGGGTTCAAGCGGATGCAGCCCCACAGTGCATTTTAACATCTGCATTATATTTATATTTCTTGTAAACTGCTGGTTAGATCTAGAACCTTGAACAGATTTCAGATTGGACTGGAAGAGTAGGAGGCAAGAAAACTTCAAAGACGAAGTGTACCTCCTTATGTCTTTCTTTTGGTGTTTAGGATTAATCACTGAATTTAAGCACTATGAATCTTATTTGCCTATTATGAACATTTCTGCATCAATTACATTTCAATGATAACTCACTGACAAAATTAATACAAAAAAGAAAGAACACCCAAATTAACATCATAACATTTGGAGAATCTCAAAGACAGCAGAATAAAACTATTTTTGTCCTACCTGGTCTTGTCCTTTCTTTTGTCATAAACTCTGCTAGTAACACTCAAGAGCCATAAGCAACCTTACCACTGCACTCAAAACACAGCAGTAAATTCATACTTTAGAAACTGAAAACTATGTATTTCTCTTATTTAATATTTCACAAATAATAACAAACACCTATCAAGTCACTATTAATAATCAGTTCTCATTTTGGGGTTTCTTTTTTGTTGGTGGCATTTCTATTGCTTTAAATTTTCCTTTTTCCCTCAATTAACAGATGAGTTCACATGAAAAACTTACATTCCTAGAAAAAGCGAGATGAAACAAAAATAATGATTCAAGGTTCCTAGTCTGTGAAAGATTTTTATCCCAGGTAAAACCTGAGTGGGTTTTTTTTTTTTTTTTTTTTTAAAGAAAGGTTCATTATATTGGAAACAATAAGAAGAGAACAACACGAAATTATAAAGACTATTATCATTCTACCAGCAACCCTGTACCCTTCTTCCACACAACTAGAATCTTAGCAGAGCAATATGGTTACTTAATTTTAAAAAGGCAGTTTCCAACTTCCCTAGCAAAGTCCCTAACTTCAGATCACCACCAAGCAATCAGGACTAGTAGGTTCTGGGGCCTTTCCATAAAGATACAGGTAGATCATTTCTTTTGCCTTTTCTTCTTCCTTCCCTCTTACATCCCAGTCCTGGCCCACGAGATAAGGCCATAACCCCGTGTAGGCTGCAATGGGCAGTTCTTCACAGCAGGGTGCCTGGTTTTTAAGCTAAGTGTCCCAACAAGCAGGAAATGGAATCTGGCAGTTTCCTAAGGCCTCCATCACTTCTATGCAGTCTATTCTCAAGCAGTCACAGAGCACAGAATCAAGGAGATGGTCAAAGATCCCTACCTTCTCTGGTCAACAAGAAAAGTGGCAAAAAACTTGGGAACGATGTCTTAAAATCATCACACCGTATCATATGCTTAAAACCTAATAATAATTAAAGTAGGACTTGCTTTTTCCCATTACCCTGTAATTAAAAATTCACTCATATTCACCTGTACTCTTTATACAAACCATACACACATATCAAGGCACACTGGCTAGGACAAAGTTACAACTGGTTATATTCCTTATTGCTTGGCTATTAAAAATGACAACATACACTCAACTGAGGGATTTTTAAGGACTCAGAGACAATTAGAATATATACAAATACTAACCTAGCAAATTAGAAATGAGGTTCTATTAAATTGCTAAACTAAACATATCTAAAGGTGACTTGTATCTTGTACAAGTCTTTGTACCACTTTTCGTGCTCAAAATAGTTCTGATAATCAAGGGATTTCTAAAAACCATGTTCCAGAAGCCTTTTGATGGTAGGATAAATTCAAAAACTTCAGGATCAACTTTATGAAACCTTCACCAACAGAAGATCCTAGAAGGCCTGTATCCCCAGGCATTCCACATGACCAGAAACACCAACAGGGTCTCTATTACCTAGAAGCTCATGGAAATCCTACTTGGCCATCCAGCCAACTCTCTCCTCTAACAAAACCCCACCTATATTTTCCCAAGTATTCTCTCACGTGTCACACACTGACATATTGAGGAAGACTGAGTGACAAATTCTTAATTATAAAAATATACACTAACAGATTCTACCATGACAATTCCAACAAGTTGCTACTGAAGCAATTTTAGCCAATAAAATGGGAAAGAAATATACTAAATAAACAAAACAGTCTATTATGAATGTTCATTGAGAAAAACTCTTACCTTGGTGCTTCCTCCACCACTTTCTGATTTCTTCGCTGAATTGAGCACTCTCTTTCATTGAGCCACAAAGCATTCCCATGCTTGTCACCTAAAACCTGATAGAGCAACACCACTTGAAAACTTATATAGTCATACCTACAGAGTATGTGCCCCATTAACATTGTCATCATGCAACACTCCTTGGTTTTTACCACTCATACCTCATAAACACATCTACCTCTCCATTATGTCCCTCTTTTGGTTGATGTTAATAGAGGAAAACTTTATTTACAACCCTGAAACTCACTAAAATGTTTTTTAAAACTTGAGGAAAAAATTCTCATGTTATATTTCCAATGCACTGGATAAGATATCACATCAATTGTACAAATTTTGTGAAGGACACTGAGTATCAATAAAGGAAATACACATTCTAGATATCAGTGGTGCTTTAGAAAAACCACTGTTATTACAAACGTTTGTTTGTTTTTAACATAATTAAATGTCTGTTGATCAAGAAATGCTATTTTATTTACATTTAGTCTGTTACTTATATATGGATGTCTTTATTGAGCTTTATTTTTGTTATAGAAACTGATGAAAGGCCTGGGGTTAAAATGTAACACATTATGATTTTTCTCATTTGTAATACTGAAAAATAAGCTACAGTTGCCACATAAAATAACAGGACACCGATATGAATTTGAATTTCAAAGATTTATTTATTTTTAGAAAGAGAGAGTGCACTCATGAGTGGAGGAGCAGGGCAGGAGGAGAGAATCTCCAGTAGATTCCCCACTGAACACACAGACTTCAGGGCTCTACCTCAGAACCCTGAAATCGTGACCTTATTTGAAACCAAGAGTGGGACACTTAACCAACGGAGCCACCCTGGCACCCCTGAAATTGAATCTCAAATAAACAACAAAAAAATCTTAATAATAATAGGTCCCAAATTTCACTTACAAAAATATACTACCTGAAATTCAAATTTAACATGTGTCTTAACAGCTAAATCTGGTAACCCTAAGACATGCCATTGGTTAGCATTTTTGCATAGAATGTTTGTTTTTAGGAACAGATTAATCTATTTTCATGATTAAGAGTAAATACGTATTACTGAATGCATATATCATTAAGTTCACAGAAGTAAAAGCTATTCTAGAAGCCAAAGTGTAGACATTCATTTTAACTCTGTACTATACAATTTCCCAGGGCAAGTCACTTTTCTCCTTATATATTATAAATATCAAATAGTATCATCTCAATGATTTATATGGCTGCTGAAAATATAAAATCAGTAAAGATCATGGTTATAGCAATAGAATAAACTATAAAATGAGTAGTTAACATATAAATGCAAACTTAATTTTTAGTAATAAAACCTACCTAAACCATAAGAACAATTACAAACAAAGGAAAATACTGCAATAGTGAAATGACAATAGTTGGAATTTAGTTTTTTAGTCTCAGAGGTGGCTGCATGAAGTACAGCCTAAGAAAAATTTAACACTAAAAAATATTTTAACACTAAATTTATTCTAATCCTTTTCATTCTAGTTGACAAAGTAAAATATTTTATGTCCAAGAAATAAAGCTACAATAACCAAGACTTCTCAGAAATATTTCTAACTGTAAAATATTATATTCATATATACAATCACATTTTTTTCCCCTAAAGCCTGTATAGTTCTTTTTTAAAAAGTCTTGGGGGAGAGGGGGGCTCAGTCAATTAGGCAAATAACTTGATTTTGGCTTGGGTCATGATCTTGGGGTTGTAAGACTGAGCTCCCAACAGCTGTGGAGCCTACTTAAGATTCTTCTCTCCAGGTACCAGGTTGAGCATCTGCCTTCAGCTAGGTCATGATCCTGGGGTCCAGGAAATCAAGTCCTGAATCAGGCTCACTGAGAGGAGCCTGCTTCTCCCTCTGCCTATGTCTCTGCCTCTCTCTGTGTCTCTCATGAATAAATAAATAAAATCTTAATAACAACAACAAAAAGATTCTCCCTTTCCCTCTACCCTCCCTTTGACAGCTAGCTTTCTCTCTCTTTAAAAAAAAAAGTTTGGGCAGCCTGGGTGGCTCAGTGGTTTAGTGCCACTTTCAATACAAGGCGTGATCCTAGAGACCCGGGATCGAGTCCCACGTCGGGCTCCCTGCATGAAGCCTGCTTCTCCCTCTGCCTGTGTCTCTGCCTGTCTTTCTCTCTGTGTATCTCATGAATAAATAAATAAATCTTTTATTTATTTATTTATTTTAAATTTTTCATCTATTTATGATAGTCACAGAGAGAGAGAGAGAGAGAGAGAGAGAGAGGCAGAGACACAGGCAGAGGGAGAAGCAGGCTCCATGCACGGGGAGCCCGACGTGGGATTCGATCCCGGGTCTCCAGGATCGCGCCCTGGGCCAAAGGCAGGCGCCAAACCGCTGCGCCACCCAGGGATCTCTGAATAAATAAATAAATATTTTTTTTAAAAAAGTTTTGTTATTTCCTAAGCATGCAACAAAAATAATTTTTTTTTAAAGATTTGCTTTACAAAAAGAAAAAGAGCAAGTGGGGGTTAAGCCAGAATGAGACAGAGATAGAGGATCCTCAGGTCCACTCCTCGCTGAGCACAGAGCATGACCTGGGGCTCAATCCCAGGACCCTGTGAGCATGACCTGAGGGGAAATCAAGAGTCAGCTGCTTGGGGTCATCTGAGTGGCTCAGTTAAGCATCTGACTTTGGCTAAGGTCATGATCTCAGAGTCCAGAGATAAGAGTAGCTCCCAGTCGAGCTCCCCACTCAGCAGAGAATCTGCTTGTCCCTCTCCCTTCACCACTCTCCCAGCTCATGCTTGCTCACTCTCAAATTTTTAAAAATATTAATAAATAGCCCTTAATCAAATTGACCCACTCAGGTGTTCCTCAACAAAAATAATTTGATAATGATAGTGTGACACTAATAAATGAAGAGACTAGAATACCAAACAATATAAAGAGTGCATGGAAAGAAAGTTAATCCTAAATCCCTTAGGAGTTTTGGGATTTTGGGGGGGGGGGGGGGGTTCTTAAGATTTCATTTTTTAAGTAATGTCTATACCCAATGTGGCACTTGAATTCACAACCCCAAGGTCAAGAGTTGCATGCAACACTGACTGAGCCAGCTAGATAACCCCATCATGAGTTTTTCTTTTTTAAAGCTTTAATATAGCCCTTTATCAATCGGCAGGTACTCAATGTGGAAAAATCTCCCAGATACACTGCTTACTGAAAAAAGCTTCATGACAACAAGAGTGTCCACATAATGCAAGCCATTTTGAAACCCTGGATCCAACCCAAAAAATGCCAGTAGTGTCCGGGGTGAGAAAAAAAGGATTTAAACCACACAGAAGGGATCCCTGGGTGGCGCAGTGGTTTGGCGCCTGCCTTTGGCCGAGGGCGCGATCCTGGAGACCCGGGATCGAATCCCACATTGGGCTCCCGGTGCATGGAGCCTGCTTCTCCCTCTGCCTGTGTCTCTGCGCCTCTCTCTCTCTCTGTGACTATCATAAATAAGTAAAAATTTAAAAAAAAATTTTTTTTAAAAAAAAATAAATAAACCACACAGAATGCTGCCACTACCAGTACAGTTTCAGCATAAGAAAGGACACAGTATACGAAAGTCTGTCTAAAAAAATAGGTAATACACATATATAATTCACAGTCCACAGCAGGATATTCAAAAAAGAGTTTTGGAGCCTGTTCCCAGAGACAGAAACCAAGGAACTTGGAAACAAAAGTAAAAGGAAATGTTAATTTTTCATCAGATATCCTTTGCTATGTGCATAAATTACCTCATATAATTATATACATGCAAATTGAGGAAAATAATTTTTAAAACTTCCAAGTGTAGATGATCAGATACAGCAAACATCTGTTACCTATTCAAGTTACTAGGAAATACTTTTACCTATGTTTAAAATTATCACCTACATTATATGCTGTGGCTAATGAAAATAAACTAAAAGCTGATGTAAATATATAATTACTTAACACAATTTGACATACATTTATTGAGTATTAGTAATGTGAAAGACATCCACCTGGTTGCTGGAACCAACAAATGAGTAAGACCAACAAATGAATAAGACCTTAGTAGGTCTTATTGGTTAGTAGGTACTTCTTGATCTATTTGAAAAGTTAGACAACTCAAGATAAAAATCAATGGTCTTCTAATAGCTGTGCTATGTATATGTTATACATGACAGGGAATACAGGAAGAGGAAAATTAATTTTGCCTGTAAGATCTTAGAAAGGCAGCCAAAATATCTCCCATAAGCTACAGACTTAAATATCCAATCTACTCAACACTTATACTTTGATATCACAACCTTGATTTCTCCAACATCACACCCTGATCTCCTCCCCAAAACACACACCTCTCACAGTTTTCTCACCTCAGTAAAAGACAGTCCTAGTCTTCTAATTCCTCAGGCCCCAAACTGAAAGCCATCTTTCATGCCTTTTTTCCTATATATCATATCTGATCTCTTAGAAAATCTGATCTACCTTCACAGAATATCCAGAATTCAATTACATCTTACCATCTCTACTACCAACACTCAGGCCTAAGCTGCCATCATCTCTCGCCAAGAATTCCAGCAAAAAGAGTCTCATATGAGATTTCTCAGCTTCAACTGATAGTCTTCAAATACTAAGTAAGAGCCAATGAATACTGTGTGCTTTTTTTTCTTTTAACCTTGTTGAATGGAGCTATTTATTGCAGTGTCATATCCTCTTCTCATCCCTGTAAGTTTGATGAGCAGGTGTCACACTGTCTTCAAATACAAAAGTCTCTGCATCAGAAGAACTGTCTTTATAGGACCATTTACAGTAAGTCTTATCCATAGCTGGACCAAGTATGAAGATGAAATTCTGGTCTTGGAAGGAAGGTGTTTATATTCTACTTATGGAAGGACATGATCACTGGAGCTGGAGGATGGGTTGTGGTAGCTCATCTAAAGACGGCCCCGGGGATCCCTGGGTGGCGCAGCGATTTGGCGCCTGCCTTTGGTCCAGGGTGCGATCCTGGAGACCCGGGATCGAATCCCACGTCGGGCTCCCGGTGCATGGAGCCTGCTTCTCCCTCTGTCTATGTCTCTGCCTCTCTCTCTCTCTCTCTCTCTCTCTGTGTGTGACTATCATAAATAAATAAAAATTTAAAAATAAAATAAAATAAAATAAAGACGGCCCCCACATTCAACAATACATTAAAAAAATCATATACCTCGATCACGTGGAATTTATCTCTTGCAGGGATGCAAGGATGGTTCAATACTCACAATCAATGTGATACACCATATTAACAAAATGAAAGAGAGAAAATCGTATGATCAACTCAGTAGATACAGAAAAAGCATTTGACAAAATTCAACATCCATTCATGATAAAAAAACTCTTCACAAAGTAGGTTTAGAGGGAATATACCTCAATAAACCCACAGCTAACATCATACTCAATGGTGAAAAACTAAGTGCTTTTTTCTCAGTAACAATATGAAGATGCCCACTCCTGACACTTTCTTGAACAAAGTACTGGAAGTCCTAACCACAATAGTCAGACAAGAAAAAAGGCATCCATCCATCCTTCTTTAAGGAAGAAGTTAAATTGTCACTATTTGCAGATGACATAGCACTATACATAGAAAACTCTGAAGACTCCAACAAAAAAACTATTAGAAGTAATAAATTTATTCGGTAAAGTTACAGTATACAAAATTAATATACAGAAATCACCCATATTTTCATACAATAATGAAGTAGAAGAAAGAGAAATTAAGAAAACAATTCCATGTACACTAAAAAGAATAAAACACTTAGGAACAAAACTGACCAAGAGGATAAAATATCTATTTTCAGGAAACTATAAAACACTGATGAAAGAAACTGAAGATGACACAAACAAATATAAAGCTATTCCATGCTCATGTAATTGAAAAGAATTTTGTTAAGATATCCACAGAACTCAAAACCATTTACAGATTTAATGCAATACCTACCAATTACCAACAGCATTCTTCACAGACCTAAAACAAATAATCCTAAAATTTGTATGGACTCACAAAAGATCGCAAATAGCCAAGGCAATTTTAAGAATAACAAAGTTCAAGGTATCACAATCTTAGATTTCAAGATATACTACAAAGCTACAGTCATCAAAATAGTATGGTGCTGGCGGAAAAACAGACACTTACATCAACAGAACACATAGAGTGACCGGAAATAAACCCATGATTTTATGGTGAAGTAATCTATAACAAAGAAAGCAAGAATATACAATGGGGAAAAGATGGTCTCTTCAGTTAATGGTGCTGGAAAAACTGGACAGTTACATGTGAAAGAATGACACTAGACCACTTTTTAACACCATACACAAAAAATAACTTCAAATGAATTAAAGACCTAAATGGAGAGCTAAAACCATAAAAATTCTAGAAGAGAGGACAGGCAATAATTTCTCTGATATTAGCCAAACCAACATTTTTCTAGATATATCCCCTAAGGCAGGGGAAACAAAAGCAAAAATAAACTGTTGGGGCTATACCAAAATAAAAGGCTTCTGCACAGCAAAGAAAACCATCAACAAGAAAAAAAGGCAATATGGGAAGAGATTTTGCAAATGATATATTTAATAAGGGGTTAATATCCAAAATATATAAAGGACAGGGGCACCTAGCTGGCTCAATCAGTGTAGCATATCTCATGGTCTCAAGTTCCAACCCCACGTTGGGTATGAGGCTTACTTAAAAAACTAATAATATTTCCCTGATGGCAAGTGATGCAGAGCATTTTCTCATATGCATGTTGGCCATGTCTATATCTTCCTCTGTGAGATTTCTGTTCATGTCTTTTGCCCATTTCATGATTGGATTGTTTGTTTCTTTGGTGTTGAGTTTAATAAGTTCTTTATAGATCTTGGAAACTATCCCTTTATCTGATATGTCATTTGCAAATATCTTCTCCCATTCTGTAGGTTGTCTTTGAGTTTTGTTGACTGTATCCTTTGCTGTGCAAAAGCTTCTTATCTTGATGAAGTCCCAATAGTTCATTTTTGCTTTTGTTTCTTTTGCCTTCGTGGATGTATCTTGCAAGAAGTTACTATGGCCGAGTTCAAAAAGGGTGTTGCCTGTGTTCTTCTCTAGGATTTTGACGGAATCTTGTCTCACATTTAGATCTTTCATCCATTTTGAGTTTATCTTTGTGTATGGTGAAAGAGAGTGGTCTAGTTTCATTCTTCTGCATGTGGCTGTCCAATTTTCCCAGCACCATTTATTGAAGAGACTGTCTTTCTTCCAATGGATAGTCTTTCCTCCTTTATTGAATATTAGTTGCCCATAAAGTTCAGGGTCCACTTCTGGATTCTCTATTCTGTTCCACTGATCTATGTGTCTGTTTTTGTGCCAGTACCACACTGTCTTGATGACCACAGCTTTGTAGTACAACCTGAAATCTGGCATTGTGATGCCCCCAGATATGGTTTTCTTTTTTAAAATTCCCCTGGCTATTCGGGGTCTTTTCTGATTCCACACAAATCTTAAAATAATTTGTTCTAACTCTCTGAAGAAGGTCCATAGTATTTTTTTTTTTAAACTTTTCTTTTTTTTTTTTTTTAAAGGTTTTAGTTATCCACTCAGGAGAGAGACACAGAGGGAGAGAGAGGCAGAGACACAGGCAGAGGGAGAAGCAGGCTCCATGCAGGGAGCCCGATGTGGGACTCGATCCAGGGTCTCCAGGATCATGCCCCGGGCTGCAGGCGGCGCTAAACCGCTGCGCCACCGGGGCTGCCCGAAGGTCCATAGTATTTTGATAGGGATTGCATTAAACGTGTAAATTGCCCTGGGTAACATTGACATTTTCACAATATTAATTCTGCCAATCCATGAGCATTGAATATTTTTCCATCTCTTTGTGTCTTCCTCAATTTCTTTCAGAAGTGTTCTATAGTTTTGAGGGTATAGATCCTTTATATCTTTGGTTAGGTTTATTCCTAGGTATCTTATGCTTTTGGGTGCAATTGTAAATGGGATTGACTCCTTAATTTCTCTTTCTTCAGTCTCATTGTTAGTGTATAGAAATGCCACTGACTTCTGGGCATTGATTTTGTATCCTGCCACGCTACCGAATTGCTGTATGAGTTCTAGCAATCTTGGGGTGGAGACTTTTGGGTTTTCTATGTAGAGTATCATGTCATCGGCGAAGAGGGAGAGTTTGACTTCTTCTTTGCCAATTTGAATGCCTTTAATGTCTTTTTGTTGTCTGATTGCTGAGGCTAGGACTTCCAGTACTATGTTGAAATGAGATACCACCTCAGACCAGTGAGAATGGGGAAAATTAACAAGGCAGGAAACAACAAATGTTGGAGAGGATGCGGAGAAAAGGGAACCCTCATACACTGTTGGTGGGAATGTGAACTGGTGCAGCCACTCTGGAAAACTGTGTGGAGGTTCCTCAAACAGTTAAAAATAGACCTGCCCTATGACCCAGCAATTGCACTGTTGGGGATTTACCCCAAAGATACAAATGCAATGAAACGCCGGGACACCTGCACCCCGATGTTTATAGCAGCAATGGCCACAATAGCCAAACTGTGGAAGGAGCCTCGGTGTCCAACGAAAGATGAATGGATAAAGAAGATGTGGTTTATGTATACAATGGAATATTACTCAGTTATTAGAAATGACAAATACCCACCATTTGCTTCAACGTGGATGGAACTGGAGGGTATTATGCTGAGTGAAGTAAGTCAGTCGGAGAAGGACAAACATTATATGTTCTCATTCATTTGGGGAATATAAATAATAGTGAAAGGGAATATAAGGGAAGGGAGAAGAAATGTGTAGGAAATATCAGAAAGGGAGACAGAACGTAAAGACTGCTAACTCTGGGAAACGAACTAGGGGTGGTAGAAGGGGAGGAGGGCGGGGGGTGGGAGTGAATGGGTGACGGGCAGTGGGGGTTATTCTGTATGTTAGTAAATTGAACACCAATAAAAAATAAATTAAAAAAAAAACTAATAATAAAAGAAAATACACACACACACACACATACACACACACATATATACACATATAAAGAGCAACTATGCTATTTACTAGACCTAAATATAACATTATCATATAATCCAGTAATATTTCTCTCCTCAGGATATCTGAAAGAATGTGTATGTCCATAAAAAGACATGGCAATTTATTCATATCAAAAAGCTGGAGGGGCCCCTGGGTGGCTCAGTGACTGAGCACATGCCTTTGGCTCAGGTCATGATCCCAAGGTCCTGGAATTGAGTCCCGCATCAGGTTCCCCACAGGGAGGCTGCTTCTCCCTCTGCCTATGTCTTCTGTCTCGTTCTCTGTGTCTCTCATGAATATATAAATAAAATCTTTAAAAATATATATATATATCAAAAAGCTAGAAACAACCTGAAGATCTACCAACAGGAAAATGGATAAATTGGAAGTTATTCAAACAATGAAGTATCAGAGCAATTTTTTAGAGTTAATAGTAACACACAGCTTCATGGAAGAATCTCAAAGACATGTTGTGTGAAAGAAGCCAGGCATAACCAAGTATATACTGTATTTCATTTATATGCAGTTTAAGAAGACAGAAACATTCTGGGGTGTGAGAAGTCAGAACAGTAGATATTTTGGTGGCCAAGTGGAGGGACTGAATGGAAAGTTGTATGAAGAAATCTTCTGATGGCACAGAAATGTGCTATACACAGATCTGGGTGGTTGCTATATAGCTACACATGTGTACATAAGAATTTTATTGAGTTGGACACTCAAGATTTGTGGACTTTGCTGAAGAGATGTGATATCTCAGTTTAGAATATCTAAAAACAAAAAACCCAATGACAACAAAAAATCCTGCTGATGTTAGAAAGAAATACACTACGTTCAATGTTTTAAGACTACTCTGATTGGAGAGCCTAAGTGGCTCAGTCTGTTGGGCATCTGCCTTCATTCAGCTCAGGCAATGATCTCAGGGCCCCTACTCAACAGGCAGTCTGCTTCCAACTCTCCCTCTGCTGTTCCCCCTGCTTGTGCTCTCTTGCTGTCAAATAAATAAATCTTAAAAAAAAAAACCCTCGCTGGGATTATATATATTTGCACATTTCTTCCCACTCTGGAAAACTGGAGGATCTAGATGAAGATTTTCTACCCATAAGAAATATCTATGTAAAATAATTAAACTTGAAAAAAACCCCACAATGACAGAACTTAGAACTTTTATTACACATAATCAGAAGGGGCGGGCAAGGGCAACAAAGAACTATTCTTTAGTTTTCTGGTTCTCTATTCACACCAAAATAAGGAAAAAAATACTTAAACTTCAGCATGATTTCAAATTTGATTTGTATTTTATCAGTTTGAATTCAATTCATAGTCATAACGTGTAAAATAGCACGAAGACATTCTTAATAGAAATCAAACTTCAGGAGATGTTGTCTTCTGTGTATTATTTCAGAAAATCAACTTTTGTCTTGCTGAAATCCATATCCTCACAAATTGCTTTAGCAGTTGGATTAAAATCTTAACCTGAGTAGAAGAATTTATTTATTCATCTCTATACTAGTAGCTCCTAGAAGAATGCCTGTCTCAGTGAGCCACACAGACATTTGGTGAATTGAAGTAATGAGTCCAGATTAAGCACTTAAAAAAAAAAAAAAGTAAGCCCTGTTATGGCCCAGTCTCAGAATGGGAAGGAATGAGTCTCTAGGTGCAATGTATTTAGTTTGGTTAGATAGCTTGGGACAGCTTCTTTCTACAGCAGGATTTTTATATCATTCCCTATGTTGACCAACATGCTGGTGCTTTGATCAAAGTATACCAAATTCCAAAAGGAAGTGATCAATTTATGTACATTCTCTATTTTGAAGTTATTCAAGTGTATCAGAACAATTCACAATCATTCTAAATGCGAGAAAGGATATGTTTCCAATAGGAATAAATGGTGTTTTATTAAAGTCATAATAATTAGAAAACATCTTAAAATGTACCAACCTGGATTTCTATATGACGAGGGTTATCAATAAATTTTTCTATTAGTAGCCTATCATCACCAAAACTAGAAGCAGCTTCTTGAGACGAAAATCTAAAACCATCCCTATTTAAAAAAAAAAAAAAAAAAAAAAAGGGAAAAACAATCAAACTAGCTAAACAAATACAGCCCTCAATATAAAAGAAAACAAAGCAATTAAATCCTTATTTTGGTTCACTGATAAACAAAGCAAAGAAAAAATCACTTAATGCACAAATAACTAAATTGACTTAGTGGACCCATAACTCTTACACTTACCAGCTTTGTCACCTGGAATCAGTGATGTAACTTCCCCGATTCTGGGGGAATATATTTATAATCAAATATATTTATAATCAATTTATAATCAAATAGGAATACCACTACATAGTTCACCAACTGTTAAAAATTAGATATTTTTAATAAACCACATGAAACATATAAAATTCCATTTCCTCAATACCTTAATTCCACTAATTAAAAAAATTAAAAATGCATATTCATTTGACTTAAGAGTCAGAATATGCACACAAAAATACAAAGAGCCAATCTGGCCAACGTCACAACTGGAGCAAAATATTCAAGTGAGAATGAACATCCTTGAGGAGGATTCTCAAGAACATTTTATGTTCTTCATATGTTATGGACATATAATGATATTTTAAGTATACATATTTAAATGTAACTGCCCTTCACACACCCATACAAATTATTACAACTTTATCGACTTTGGACTCTTTCTAAATTAATCATTAAAAGAGAAAACAATTTTTGAAAATAAAAATACCAATATGATTATGGCTTTACATGTTTTACTCTCCAAAGATAATAATTTAAATTGTTGTAATTAAAATGTGCTCACTAAATTCATACACAATGAAATGGGCTCATTTGGTCTATTAAAAACACACATTTGTTCACCTAAAACTAATTGAGTATATTATTTTACACTCACTGATATATTGAGAATATAAAGTTTAATTCTTTTTACATGTCACTAATAGTTTCTTAATCTTCAGATTAAATATAAGTATTTAAATACAATATTAAAATTCTTCCAATCTTTTCATTTGCAAACACTCCATCTGGCATTAGAAATGAATACATTTGCTTTTGTGCTTAAAAAACACAACATAGCAAGTAAACAATGACCAGATGATAAATTCAAAACATATTGCAACAATTCCTGTTTCTCAGAGTTCTCAAGGAAAAGGTATCAGGTTTTCTTAGTCCTCTATTACTTCTTTGATTTAGAGGAATGGAGTTTTTAGATCTCTGGAGACTGCAAACCTCAAAGAAACTAAAACACAATGAATTATTGTTTTCAGTACCATACGACCAACTTTTTATTAGATGGAGTATGACGATTTGCAAAGAAAAAACAAAGTACTTTACAATTTATCTCTGTTCTAATGACTAAGAACTTTCATTTTGCACTTAACCCAAACATGCTAGAGGGAAAAAAAATCAAAGTCACCCAAATAAATTATCACATTTGAAAGCATAACCAGAGTATTTGGGAGCTCACAGAAAACTATTTTAAAAACATTTGTTACACTCAGTTACACATTCATTCAACAAATATTTACTCATCATGAATTCATGTGTCTGCTGCATGTTTAGGTGATGGGAATACAAAAATAAAGCCACAACTGCCCTCACATCACCTAAAGTGTAGCAGGGGTATTCCAAAATGCAGATGTGGTCAATTTTCCATTGTGCCATATTTCATTGAAATGTGAATGGGGAAAAGAAAGCCAGAAGTTAATATGAAGCTATGAGTCTACTTTTAACAACCTTCACAATCCTCACCCTAATTTAATATACAATAACAACAAACACCATTTAAAAAAAAAAAAACTTTCAGATGTTCTAAAGATAAGCCATAGATGCTACTTCCCTGAAACACTTAGGAAAGATGTTACAAAAGGGAGACATTCCCCAGAATAAAATAATAAGGCAATTAATGGTTGCTAAGCCTTCCAAAGAAGACTAAAACTTACGTGCATTATTTAAAAAGAAAAAAAATTCCCCCTCAAGAAGGGAAAAAAAGAAGGAGCACATGCAATGTGGCATATTAACAATTGGTGACTCTAAAAGAAAACTACTGAGCATGTTCTGGACTGTTCTCTCAATTTTTCTGTAGTTTAGATTTTTCCAAATTAATAGGGAATACAGAGCAATTATTTTAAATGAGGAGCATGTATCATTAAATCAAATAGTATCATACTTTGATCAAGTTGAGAATATTTTAGATAGCAAATTATTTGTGTATGTCTTTTTATTAGTTTTATTAGCATATTTTGAATCAATATGCATTTAAAGAGTTATTTACACCCGAAAAAGATCTCCACTCTCTGTATGGTTATAGCGATTTCTGAAAATACAGAACACTACATTAAAATCCATTGTGTTAACAGCACACAGGAAATCGCAATGCCACAAAGTGAAGAGTAATCTTCACCATAAGAGAATATGTTGCTAATAAGTGCTAAGGCTTTCAAGGGAATTGCTATGTAAGTACCATACAATGGGGGCCACCTCATGAGAAAAAAGTTAAAGTTTCTGAAACATGTATCTCTCACAAAACCATGAGGTTGTGTTTAATATCCTGTTACATCATTCTTTCCTTCCCAGAGGCTATAGCAGACTGTCCTTCCCAAAGATGGTAACAGGGCTATCTCCCATTCAATGTGTTTATGCTGTAGATCTCTTTTGCCTAATCTTACAGTACACGAATCTCTTTGCAAAATAAGGCTTTAAGTGCAAAAAGAGAGAGAGAGAGAGAAGAAAATGCATAGGACTGCACAGGAAACAAATTACATTGAAATACAGGATTCGTGGAGCAGCCCAGGTGGCTCAGCGGTTTAGCGCCGCCTTCAGCCCAGGGCCTGATCCTGGAGAGCTTGGATCAAGTCCCACGTCAGGCTCCCTGCATGGAGCCTGCTTCTCCCTCTGCCTCTGTCTCTGCCTGCCTCTCTCTCTCTCTCTCTCATGAATAAATAAAATCTTTAAAGAAAAAAAAAAAGAAATACAGAATATTTTCTAAGAACAAATTTGGGATATAACATGTGGGGTTCTTTACTCATAATAAGCTCCAACAACAAATCTAATAATCACTGCTACTTAGAGATATATTATCACACTATAGTTGTTGAAGATATGTGATTTCCAAAGTGGTAGATTTCCAAAGATGTGATTTCCAAAGATAATACCACTACTGTAGTTTGTTGCCTATTTGGAGAAAACACTAAATCCCAGTTAGAGGCTAGTGAAAGAAATAGGCCCTTTTGGGGGCACCTGGGTGGCTCAGTGGTTGAGTGTCTGCCTTTGGCTCACATCATGATCCCGGGGTCCTGGGATCAAGTCCCACATTGGGCTCCCTGCATGGAGCCTGATTCTCCCTCTGCTTATGTCTCTGCCTCTCTCTCTGTGTATCTCTCATGAATAAATAAATAAAATCTTTTTAAAAAAATACACTGTAAAAACAAAACAACTCTTTCTTATGCTTAAGAAAGTAAAAAACCTTTCTATAAGAGAATAACCATCATCAAAATATAAACAATGAAGTTTTCTGCATAATTTCCATTTTTTCCCATCTAAAAGAGTAAAAATGAGATGGTTATTATAATTATTCCATTACACTTTTGGTATCTGTTTACTTGACAGTTTAATAAAACTCTAGTAACTGCAATTTTCATCAAAAGTATATTTTGGACAGCACCTCACCTGGTCTCTTCATCATCCCAGGCGATTCGCATGCCTTTCCCACCACCACCTGCTGAGGCCTTGATCATGACAGGGTAGCCTAACAGCAGGGAAGAATTAGACAGAAGTTCAGACTTTGATCATCTGGATGCATGAACATGACAACTGACCACATGTTCAATAACACAGAAGACAATAACTAATTTATTTAAAAGTTCCTTTCTTTAGAGTCAGGAAAATAACACCAGCGTGGTAATCTCATATATATTTTAAAAATGAGAGTATGATCATTTTAAAAGAAAAAGACTATTTGTATCAATAAATATAACATTTTCTCCATTAATGAAATAAAAAACTAAGGAAACATAAATAAGTTATTTGACCATGGATTCCAAAAATGGACGTAGATATAGTATTAACTAACCAAAGATAAAAAGCAACTTTTATATAATATTAAGGAAATAAACACATATAACATTCCCCAAAAGTGTTCTTTTGCATGCATAACAAACTAAACACCTTTTTCCAAAAGTAATGATTCACAGGCATTTGAGGTATTTTTATCTGAAAAGTCACAGGGAACCCCTACAGCTTTTATCAGCAAGAACTGACACAATGATATGGGGGGGAAGAGGGAGGGAATCAAGTCACACAGTTATTGTATTATGGGAGGAAACAGAAGCTCCAGGATTCGCTATTATCCATGAAGAGGCTAACCCCACTATTTCCACTCATCCAACAGGGAATGTGTATGATAGCAAGTAAGATTAAAACACAAAGTAAGGCCAGAACAAATAATATCTCCAGCTAAAGTTTTATAAGAGAAAATTAAATCATAAAATTGTTAGTTGATAAGTATTTAGATTATTATAAAGTAAAAATTTTGACAACTTGAGTCACCTCCACCAATTTACCAAGAAATGCTGTAAAAATCTCCTTGCTTAGAGGTTTTCTGCAAACAAGGTGGATACACCCATGCCTGAGACACTTGTTTATGATCTTTTCTGAAGTGAGTGCTTTAAAGACTCTTCCAGGCCTGTGATGCTCTAACAGCACTACATTCTAACCATAGGACCTTAGAGGAAAAGGAAGAGAGGGCCAAATGTCATAGATCTTTAACCTCTAAACCACAAAATATCACCCTTAACTTCAACTTAGTTAAAATACCATTTGCTTTCTGTTTGCTAATTAATTCAATTTTTAAAGTTCTGATGTTGATTATATTTATGTGGGACAGCATTTTAAAAGCAATGCTAAGTGTAGTGAGAAGAAAGATTAACATACTTTTTCTCACTGGGAACCTTAGAATCTTGGAAGAAAAAGGGAAAAGCACCCAAATAATTCTATCACTGGAAACTGCAAGGAGAAAAGTATCATAGGAAGGTAACAGAAAAGGGTTAAGGAAAGCATATTACAGCAAGAGCCATCTACATGAGGCTATGAAGGATGAGAAGGATTTCAACATTTTAGGCAGGAATAGCACGGATTGGTTTAAAAAAATGACTGAAATAATCCAGCTGGAGTGTATCTGTGAGATGGTAGAAGAAAAACAGAACTGAAAATATAAATTAGGACGAATGTACGCTTCTCACTTTTGTATGCCAAAGATCCTACATGAGAGTGAAGAGTATTTTTCTCCTTCAATGCTATAGCCTCACAATAATTGTCACATAAAGGAATCAGATTGTAGCCTGTTTTGGAGCAGTGAAGAAATAATATCTAAAAATTAGAAAACATGTCATTAAACATGGCATGCCTAAGAAAACATTTTCACAAAAATTTAAACAAATGGATCCATGGGGAGGGGGGGGGGTTTCTATCACCTTACCACCCAAAACTATTTATCCATATAAACAGGAAACAGGAAACCACAGGAGGTAAGATACCTACATCCCTTATCGTGGTTTTCAGTTCCCTTTGAGGATTAGGAAATTTGCAGTATTATCTCATCTTAGTTATTTACTATAGACCCTAGACTACACAGTGATTTGTGAGGTTCAAAATAAGATTGGGAAATTGTCCTTGATCACAAGAAACTAGATGGAGAGACAAAACACAAAAAGTAATTTGTCAATGAGAGATTTTATGTTTAGCAAAGGTGGGATATTGTTAGGCAACAGGGCAGTATGTACTAAAGCAATTATAAAATGTCTCCCCAAAAGGAGGTAATGTAGCATTAGATCTGTCAATACATATTACCCAGAAAGACAAGATTCCTTGACAAAACAAACCCAATATAACACAATTGGGAGAGAGGAAGAAACGGCCATAAGCTAGTGACATTATAGTCACAAACTCAATCCAATTTCTGAACTATAATTGAAAATAATGTAAAGCTAAGGTTTTCTACTCAACTTGCTATGCCAAGTTAGTCATTAAATCTCAGATAGAACATATCTTTAATTTGTCACCATGCCATGTAGAAACTAGACCTAGCCATTTGAAGAGGGGAAGAATATTCCACAAAGATGATGTTAAATAATATCAAAAAGCCCAGTCCTTCACCCCTACTTTTTATGGTGTCTCTGCAACTCTGATTAGGATAAATCTTGGGGTGCCAGGAACTGGAAGAAAAAGGTTAAAAAGAGCCAAAAGTTGACATTCCTGGAAAAATCCAAAATAATCAATTTGATGACTATCACCACTCCTTTACTTTACCTGTCTAGACACAAAATTTCCATTAATGTTCTGTCCCAATTTATTATCCATTGGAGTACTTACTCCTGGGTTCAGCTTTTGTCTGTGATGCAGTCCTTTAATTTTCTATTCTTCAGTTGCCATAGGTTTGAAACAGGCCAATCTTCTTAAAACAAACAAAACAAAATTCTCCAAGTTTTTTAAAAGGAGAAAATCTCTTGGCATGAAAAGATTGCTTTAAAAAAAGATACCTCAGGCCCTAGTGGTATTGGCGAGTTCTTCATGCTTCTTATCCTCTCACTGGTTGCCTACTCCCACTACCTGATCTCATAACCCAGACCAAAGATTCATGTGATGCTCCTACTAACACTCCAACTCCGACAGGCATGGACTCTCCGTTTTCTATTTACCTTCCAACTAATGCTTCCAAAAAGAAACTAACTAAATACTACAAGAGAAAAAAATTAGATATTTAGGAAAATACAGAAACTCAGGTTACCAAAGCATCCACCATTCCTACATTTCTGTCCTCAAACCTCAAGGACAGGTCTGGTCTCCTGTCCCCCCAGCAAACAGCAGGTCTTACTTTTCACCATAAAGCAGCAATCGTCTTTCCTTCTAACTCTCCATCACATTTTTGTTCATCAACTCAAACATATACACTCAGTATAACACTATGTGCTAATAAGCACTGATCTGGCTCTGGGGGATACAAAGATAAACAATTCAGAAAGTTCTTTGCTCTCAAGGCACCTACCATCATCTAGTGGAAAAAGATGTGTGAGGACACAGGCACCTAAATATGCATATACATCCAGAACACATACATGTATTAATACACACACAACACGTGAAATGCTGAGGAGTTCCAAATAGAGACAAGAGAAGGACGTGATTGAAGGTGTTTAGGGTTACTTTTCCTTAAAGGCTTCTCTGAGAAAATGGAT
The DNA here is from genome assembly GCF_003254725.2 of Canis lupus dingo. Lineage (NCBI taxonomy): Eukaryota > Metazoa > Chordata > Mammalia > Carnivora > Canidae > Canis > Canis lupus. The sequence continues at coordinate 50,318,026 of NC_064264.1, read as the reverse complement.
ACTGAAGGTGAGGCCTGCATGAGCTGGAGCCAGCCCCCTGAATAACAGTAAGGGAAGAACATTACTGACAGATGGAATAAGTTGGGAAGTTATACGGTCAGGTTTATGACAATCTCTTTGGCTACTCTGCAAGGTACGAATTGTAGAAGGGCAAAGGTGGACACAGGGAGACTGAGTAGGAAGCTTCTGCAGTGTTCCAAGGGAGAGCCAGCTGTGACCAGGACTCAGGCTGACAGTTGGCTTTAGAGACAGAGTCAGAAAGAATTGCTGGCAATTTGGATACGGATGATAAGAACATGAAAAAGAGTCTAGGAGATACAGCACTTTCTCATTTTGTTATGGATGGCAAGTCTAAAGGAACGATTTCTTTTTACCAACTGACAGCATAATGCTGTCCCATACAAGAAATAATATATAAGCTTTCTGCTTCAGGCAAAACCTGTCCCTATACATGATAACATAACCTGATAACATAACCTGAGAACATAAAACCGATAAAATAAATGACACCTTAATGATGCAATTGTCATAAAATATATAATTTTATATAGTTTTTCATCTATGGTGTCTTAAATTAAGATTTCATTAATGACAGAGACAAAAAGTTCTTTGTTTTTGTTTTTTTAATGAAAGTGAATTATTTCTTGAGAAATGTTCTACTCCTAATTTGGTGTACAAATCAGAAATCTCTGCAGAGTCAGAGTATGGTTTTTGTTGGTGGTGGTGATGGTGGTAGTCTTCTTTTATTTTTTTTAAGACGTATTTATTTTAGAGAAAGAGAGAGAGGAACAGTGAAGTGGGGAGGGGCAGAGGGAGAGACAGAATCTCTAGCAGACTCCCTGCTTAGTGAGGAGTCTGACCCAGGGCTCGATCCCAGGACCCGGAGATCGTGACCTGAGCCGAAATCAAGAGTCAGATGCCCATCGGACTGAACCACCTAGGCACCCCTTACCTTCTTTTAAAAACAGTAGGAAAACACTTATAATTAATTGCAAGGCTTTTATTTCCTAAAAGGTTCCAAATTAAAAGAAATGAAAGCTATTTTAAAGAGCAGGATAATCTTCCAGATGGATAGAACAGGATCTGATAATGGGACCTCAAAAGAAAGAAGAACCTGGGTAGGGGAGGGAGTTCCAAGACAGCCAGAAAAGAAATCTCCAGACAGAAGTTTAACATTACAATTACAGAGAAATCAAGTATTATGCATTGCAATTGTTGGAATCTTTTCTTCTCCTTTAATGTAAAATAGTTCAGTTACCATTTTGGTTTGGAGTTTGTGTTTATGTGAGGGAGAGGGGGATCCTTCCTGAAAGTAATAATTTTGAAAAATCCAACGTGGCGATTGCATACAATATTCTACAATTTGGGGACACCTGGGTGGCTCAGTGGTTAAGCATCTGCCTTTGGTTCAGGGCGCGATCCCAGGGTCTGGCATCAAGTCTCACATTAGGCTCCTTGCAGGGACCCTCCTTCTCCCTCTGCCTATGTCTCTGCCTTTCTCTGTATGTCTCTCATGAATAAATAAAATCTTTAAAAACAAAAATCCACAATTTAAATTTACCTGATTGCTTCCTTGTTATAAGATTCAGAATTATAAAAAAATTTTAAATACTACATAACTGATATCATACCCTAATCCTTTTGTGACACCAGAAAGCAAAAAAAAAAAAAAAAAGGGGGGGGGGGGGGAGAAAAAAAAAAACATTTGTCCATTTCCTTATGAAATTTGCTTACTTAAAATGGTGTTCATTAAATTTCCTCATGAAAAATATGCCATTTTGTGTTTATAATTAGCAAATGATCTATATATCGACACTTGTAAACTCTGAATATCCCATACTCATACGATATTCCACTCAATGATAATAATAAACATGAATGATTCTTGCTTTATAGAATTTTTACACTCCTCGGAGCCAAAGGCAGACAATCACTGAGCCACCCAGGTGCCCATAAGTAAATGTATTAATTTATAATTTCAGTAGTAGCAAATCATTTATTTTTACTACTCTAATATATTTCACTGTATAAATATACTGAAGCATTATCCATTCTAGTATGCATAGACATTCAGATTTATACATACAATGCTCCCATGAATATTTCTGAATGTGTTGCTTGAGACCCTATGTAAGAGTTCCCCGAGTTTATGTCTAGAACTCTAACTGTTGGATAGTATGCAACGGCTATAAAGTCTATTAAAAAATCCAATTTCTTGACTATTCTTCATCTCCATGACCACAACACTTATACAAACTACCATCACCTACTTCTTCATAGACTGCCTGCAGTAGCCTCCTAACACAACTCCCTACCACTACATTTGGTCCCCTCAAACTATACAGCAGTCACTGGAATTCTTCAAATATATGTAAGATCACCTCTCTCCTGCCTAAAACATTATGTTTTGTAAGAGCTTATATTGTACCAAGAAATCATAGATGTTTAAAAAAAAGAAAAAGAAAGAAAGAAACGAAACCATAGATGTTTAATGAAATAGAAATAATGAACTCAGGGACAGGAAGCATGGAAGGTACAGAAAGATGGCCTGCCATATACTTACTGAATCACAATACCAGGTAAATCTATGCTTGACTTAAGCCAAGAAAATAAAAAATAAAAAATAAAAAGCCTAAAACGTATTAATATGAACAGCAATTAACTGATCTATCAAACAAAATAAACTTTAACACCTTTTACACAAAGATAACAAAATCCAAATACACAATATAACATTCACAGTGTTTATAATCCAATTAAAAATTAAGAGACATATGGGAGCACCTGGGTGGTGTAGTCAGTTAAGCAAAGACTCTTGGTTTCAACTCAGGTCATGATCTCAGAGTCCTGAGAGGAAGCCCCTCCCTCGGGCTCTGTGAAGAGTCTGCTTAAGACTCTATCCCTCTCCCCCTGCCTCTATCCCCCCCCAATCCCTTGAGGGGCTCACTCACATGCAAGCTCACTTGCTCGCTCTCTCTCAAGTAAATAAATAAATCTTTTTAAGAAATTAAGAGATGTGTGAAAAGGGATGCCTGCAGACTATGTGATTCTTAATCTCTGGGTCATGAGTTTGAGCCCCACATCGGGCATAGTGATTATTTTAAAAAGAGAGAGAGAAACAGACATGTGAAAAGAGGTAAAATGTAATGCACTTCAGGAGGAAGAGTCAACAGAAACAAACCCAGAAATGAAGAACCTTAAAACAGCTATTATAAATTACAGCTATTATAAACACTGTAAATACGGAAAAGGATTTCAAGAAAACTTTATCAACTATACCTCAAGCAAAAATTTTTTTCTGGGGCAACTGGGAGCCTCAGTCAGTTAAGTGGCTGACGTTGATTTCAGCTCAGGTCATGATCACAGAGTCCTGGGCTAGATAGAGCCCTGTGGTGAGATCCACAATCAGTGGGGTGTCTGCTTCAGGATTTTCTCTCTCTCCCTCTCCCTTGCCCTCTGCCCATTCCCATCACTTACTCTCTGTCTCTCTCTAAAATAAGTAAATCTTAAAAAATAATAAATAATAAATAAACAAAGAAACAAAATAAGTAAATCTTTATTTTTTATAAAGATTTTTACTTATTTATGAGAGACAGAGAGAGAGGCAGAGACACAGGCAGAAGGAAAAGCAGACTCCATGTAGGGAGCCTGATGTGGGACTCGATCCCAGGACTCCAGGATCACACCCTGGGACAAAGGCAGGCACTAAACTGCTGAGCCACCCAGGGATCCCCTAAAATAAATAAATCTTTTTTCTTAAAGATTTTATTCATTTATTCATGAGAAACACAGAGAGAGAGAGAGAGGCAGAGACACAGGCAGAAGGAGAAGCAGGCTCCATGCACAAAGCCCGATGTGGGACTTGATCCAGAGACTCCGGGATCGCGCCCTGAGCCAAAGGCAGATGCGCAACCGCTGAGCCACCCAGGCGTCCCTAAATAAATCGTTTTAAAAATCTTTCTAAAATGAAAAAATTATCATGGTGAGAGAAATGGAAATATAAAAAAAAAAAATTAAAATTTGAATTCCTAGATATAAAAATAACTGAAAGGAAAAAATCCCAATGTATAAAAAGAATTATACCATGACCAAGTGGGATTTATTCCCATTATGCAACGTTAGTTCAACACTCAAAAACCAATTACTGTAATCCTTCACATCAACAGGCTAAGGAAAAAAAATCTGACATGACCCTATTAGCAGATGGAGAAAAAGCATGACAAAATTCACCCCCATTGAGTTCAGCAAACTATGAATAGAAGGAAAGTCCTTAATAGAAGGAAAGTCCTTCCTAAAGAACATCTACACCTACACCTACCCTTATACTTAATGGTGAGATCATAGAAACTTTCCCCCAAAATAAGGAACAAAGTAAGCATATCCCTTCTCACCACTCCTTTTCAACATCCTTTACAAGTTCAATTTTATGCAATAAGACAAGAAAAAGGTTAAAAAAAAAAGGTAAACACATAATAAATAAAATTCTTCATTAGCAGGTAATATGGTTTCTATAATGAAAACCTCAAAGAATCAAGAACCACCACCACCAAAAAATCTAGAACTAATAAGGCTGCAGGATACAGGGTCAATGTAAAAAAGTTAATTGTATTCCTATGTACCAGCAATGAAAACTTCATATTTGAAATTAAAAACACAATACCATTTATATTAGCCACGCCCCCTAAAAAAGCTTAGGCATAAATCTAACAAAATATGTATGATATCTATATGAGGAAAACTATGAAATTAAGGAAGATCTAAGTAAATGGATAAATATTCACGTGTAAGACACCAATTCTCCTCAACCTGATCTATAGATGCAATGCAATCCCAAACAAAATCCCAGCAAATTATTTTGTGGATATCAACAAACTGATCTTAACATTTATACAGAAAAGCAATACACCCAAATAGCTAATGTTAGAGGAGAATAGCAATTTCAAAAGATTGGTACTACTCAACTTCAAAATGTATTAGAAAAGCTACAGTCAACATAGGATTGATAAAAGAGCATACAACTTAATCAATGGAATAGAGAAACCAAAAACAGACACACACAAATATAGTCAACTGATCTCTGACAAAGAAACAAAAGCAATTCAATAAAGGATAATCTCTTCAACAAATGGTGCTAGAAGTGGAATTTCAGACACAAAAAGTGATCTAGACACAATCCTTAAAAGTTAATTCAGTGGATCTGAGACCCGAATATAAAAACAAAGTTCTAGAAAATAAATAGGAGAAAATTTAGATGACCTTAGGTTTAATAGTTTTTAGATATGATACCAAAAGTACAATTCATAAAAGAAAAACATTGATAACTGAGTTTTATTAAAATGAAACACTTCTCTGTAAAAACAAAAACAAAAAAATAAGAGAATGTAAGCAGGAGTCAAGACTAAAAGAAAACATTTGCAAAACATATATCTGATAAAGAACTTGTATATAAAAGAGAGCTCTTAAAACTCAATAATAAGAAAACCCAATTTAAAAAATCAGTAAAAGATTTAAAGAGACTCCTCTATAAAGAAGATACAGGATGGCAAATAAGCAAATGTAAAGATGCTCAGGACACCTGGGTAGCTCGGCAGCGGTTTGAGTGTCTGCCTTTGGCTCAGGGCGTGATCCTGGGATGCAGGATCGAGCCCCATATTGGGCTCCTTGCAGGAAGCCTGCTTCTCCCTCTACATGTGTCTCTTTCTCTTTTTCTCTCTGTGTGTGTCTCTCATGAATGAATAAATAAAATCTTTAAAAAAAAAAAAAAAAGGTGCTCCACATCTTTGTCTTCAGGGAAATGCAAATTAAAACAAGATACTACTATATGCTTCTCGGAAAGGCTAATATCCAAAACATTCACAATACCAAAAGCTATTAAGGATGCAGAGCAATAGGAGAGCAACAAAAATGCTTATTCACTGCTGGTGGGAATGCAAAATAACCTTACCCTAGGCCTCAGCAGCCATACTCCTAGGTATTTACCCAACTGAGTTGAAAATTTATGTCCACACAAAACCTACACATAAAAATGCTTATATCAACTTTGCTATGATTGCCAAGAACCAGAAACAACCAAGGTATATCTTTCAAAAGGCAAATGGATAAACAATCTGTTGTATATCCATACAAAGGAATATTATTCAACAATTATTTTTTAAAGATTTTATGTATTCGAGACAGAGAGATAGAGAGAGTTAAGTGCACAAGTGAGGGAAGAGGCAGAGGCACGCTCTCTGCTGAGCCAGGAGCCTGATGTGGGGCTCAATCCCAGGACCCAGAGATTATGACCTCACCTGAAGACATACTTAACCATCAGAGGCACCCAGGCACCCCTCAACAATTTTAAAAAATGAGAAATCAAGCCACAAAAAGACATATCAAAGAGGGAGAGGGAGAAGCAGACTTTCCATTGAGCAGGGAGCCTGATACAAAGCTTGATCCCAGGAACCTGAGATCAAGACCTGAGCCAAAGGCAGATGCTTAACTGACTGAGCCAACCAGGCGCGCCCATGAAGGAACTTTTAAATGCATGTAGCTAAGTGAAAAAAGCCCGTCTGAAAAGGCTACATACTGTATGATTCTAAGTATGTAACATTCCGGAAAGGCAAGAGCATAGAATTATAATAAGCAGTATGTGGAGGAAGGGAAAAGAGGGTTGAAAGGTAAAGCACAAGGCAAACTATTGTGAATGAAACTATAATGGTAGATACATGTCATTATGCATTTGTCAAAACACCTAGAACTATACAATACCAACAGGGAAATAATGTAAATTCTGGACTACAGTTAATGTATCATTGTTGGTTTATTAATTGTAACAAGTGCACTACACTAACACAAAGTTTTAACATTTAGAAAACTGCAGAAGGCTTTGGTTGGGAATGTACATGGAACACTATCTACTTAATGAACTGTTCCATTATTCAGTAAATCTAAAACTGTGCTAAAAAACTATTATTAATCATTTAAGGGGGGCTGAAAATTTGAAGACAGTTTACAAAAGAAGATTAATGAATGTGAAAGCATTAAGCATGTGAAAATATACTCAACAGTATTTTGGTATTAGGGAAACAGAATTTTAAATAACAAAGAAATAAAACTACACATCCATTAGAATAACTAAAACTAAAAAGACAAGCAATGTTAAGTGTTTTGCTGGAATAACTGGAACTCTCAAACGCTGCTAGTGGAAATGTAAGATGGGGGAAGGGACATTTCAAAAAGGATAGAAATGTTCTATATCTTAATTGTTACATTTATTAAAATTCACTAAACTAGACATTTCAAATAGCTAGATTTTATTCTTCATAAAGTGTACATCAATAAAAATGATTTTATGAAGCAGACAAAAAAGATCAGACTGCCTACAAAGAAACAAAAATTAGAGCTATGTCTTCAATAGCTATGTAACACAATACCAACATTCCAGCACTTTGCTGATAGAGGACTACTATCAATCTAGATTTGCATATACAGCAAAACTATCTTTCAAGAAAGAATGAAAGACAGTTCATGCAAACAAAAACTGAATTAACTAACCACACTAACTTCTAAAGAGTAACTTCCAGGAAAAACAGAAAGAATCAAAGATGAAAGGAACAATGAACAAAGAAAATAAGCATTTGGGTAAAGCTAAATCAACAATGGATGATTACACCCTATAATAAAGTTTTATTAGTGAAGCAAAAAAATAAGGAAATAAAATATTAAAAAGCATATAAATGGTAAACAGTATTAAAGTACTTCTTTGGTAGTAGGATAAACTTTAGACTGAAATTTAAAATAAGTGAATGTTTTAAAAAGTTTAATATAGGAGAATATAGCCTGAAGGACTATATTCTGAAAGGACACCTGAAGGAATATCTCTGAAATTTAAATGTTTTTTAAGATTTTATTTATTTATTCATGAGAGACACAGAAAGAGTGGCAGAGACATAGGCAAAGGAAGAAGCGGGCTCCCTACGAGGAGCCAGATGCAGAATTTGATCTCGGAACCCCAGGATCACAACCTGAGCAAAGGCAGACAATCACTTAGCCACCCAGGTGTCCAAAGTTGAAATTTCTATAGTAAACACTGAAAGACTAGAACATGAGTGTAAAATTTCCATCATGGTGGAGAGGGGTGGAGGGGAAATGAAATAAAACAGAACAAGAGAAATTTTTAAAGTCACATCAAGAAGTCAAGAAAAAAGAGAAAACAGAATCCAGAAAAGGAACAAAAATAAAAAGCAGATAATAAAAAAATAATAATAATAAATTTTAAAAAGCAGACAATATAAATAAATCAAAATACGGCAGTAAATACAATGAGTATACATGGACTACACTCTGGTCAAAAGACAAATACTCTGAATAGAAACGAAACACCAGGCAATATACTTAAAGAGATTCACCTAAAACAATGGTTCACTGGTTGACTTAAAAGTTGTAAGAACATACAAGGAAAAAAGAAAAATGAGCTGGTGTAGACATATTATCATCACAAAAAATCAGATTAAAAAGCCAAAATTTGCTACACATTGATTAAAAGCAAAGTTAGCCAAGATGACACATTACACTGTTATATTACCCATTAACTTATCTTAAGAATATACAGAGGCAAAACCTAACAAGCAAGGAAGAACTGGGAAATTCACTCTTTCAAAAATTGACCAAATAAATAGCCAAAAAGTCATTACAAGATTTCAACATCCTAATAGGTAGCTTTGACCTGCTGGTTATCTATAAAATATATCACACAATAATTTGAGAATATACATTCTTTTCAGGTACACATGTAATATGTAAAGTGACTTACTCCTTGGCTGTAAAATAATTCTCAACAACTCAGAAAGATTCTAAATTTAAAAAGATCATATTCACTTACCAGAAAGCAATTTAGAAATTAATAGAATAAAAAGTAGAAAATGTTCAGTTATTTTAAAATGCATTCCTAAGAATCATGAGTCAAAAAACCTAATAGAAATCTGGGGCACCTGGCTGGCTCAGATGGTAGAACATGAGACTCTTGATCTCAGGGTTGTGGGTTTAAGCCCCATTTGGGGTATAGAGATTATTTTAAAATAAAATCTATTTAAATAATAAATAAAATTTAAAAACTAAAATCTTAAAAAAAAAACTAAAATCTTTTTTAAAATCTGAAAGTACTCAGAAATGAACAATCATGAAAAATATATATCAAAATTGTGAAATAGTGATTTCTATCCAGATCACCACTTTAAGCCATTCCCCCAGCTACTGAAGTCTTGGTCCTCAGTTTTCTGCCTATGATCTTGCCCCTTCTTAGGGGCAGCCCACATCCAGTGGTAAGCTGATATGGGTGTATAAGGCTCAATCCCATGGCCCTAATTTGAAACAACTATAAAAGACCAGAGCTCTTTGCAGGCTAAGGCCTTTGTTGAGTCTGCATCTCAACTCAATTCAATTTCTCCTTCAGTCTAGTTTCTTTCACTCCCTCACACACGTTGGTCCCAAGAGTATTTCCCCAGTAAAATTCCAGAATCTGTTTCCAAAAGAATCCCACCTGACAGAGGAATACATTTGAAAGGCTATTAGAGTGATTAAGACAAGAGATGAAAGAGAGAGAGAGAGAGAGAGAGAGAGAGAAGAGATGACATTAGCTTAAACAGAAAGAGATCAGTAGAGAAATGGAGAGAAGTTGATGAATTCAAGATTTGGGAAATGATGACTATCATGCATAAATAGTGAAACCACATAATGAAATACAACTGAATCATGGGAAAAGCCCAATTGAGCCCTCTCTAATTCCTGCCTCTGTGATCCATGACATTGTAAATGGTAGAACTTCCATCAGCTTTATTCTCTGCATGAGGTTAGCAAGACAGCAGAACTCCTTCCTATCCCACAATGTGACCGATGGGAAGTAAACACATAGGATGAAGAAAAACCCTTCTTTGCTTACGATCACAAGAAAGAGCAATACAAATGTGGAATACTAGTGCTCTTATGAATTAATGACAGCTACATGAACTCAAATATTAGCATATTACTAGAATTTTCCAAGGAAACACAATTCAGAATATACTGGGAAACATGGCTGCCATACAACACTTGGCTACATGGAAAAATTCCTATCATATATACAAAGAGGTAGTTTAAATTCAAGAAATTTGAGGAAATGAATACCATTAACAAATGCATTACCCACTTTGTGTATGTTTGTTCATAATTTTCTCCTAATCTTATTTTTCTTTTAATTACAAATTAGCTATAGTTAATTTCAACATTATCAACTTAGTTTTGCTATACTGTATGGGTTCACGCATTTCAGACCAAAATGATATTCATATGCGTCAGTACTATGTGGGATCTATACTCATCCAGTAACTAGAATATAAACATGTTATATACTGCAGTCCAACTATGAATTATTCATATCTCTGCTACTACTAGAGATATATATAGGTGTATATATCACCTGTATATATCTCAGGTGATCCTTATTATCACTGTATTTTTCCCATGGAAAAACAAAGTGTGAAGTGGACACAGGATATTTTGCCTTTCCTAAGTTGACCATCCACACACATAAACAAACAACAATTTTAGTTTAAGTAAGAATGAACCAATATTGTACATATACAGCTATAATCAAGATATATTACAAGCTAAAGTAAACCAATAACAACATTACTTGTTTTGATTTGGAAAGAAAAGCAATTATTCTTTTTTTTTGGTTGTTAAGATTTTATTTATTTAGTTGACAGAAAGGCAATCATTCTCTTTAGAAAAACTAATCTTGTCTATCTCTCTCCCTCTACTCAGGCAAACAAAAAAATTAGATCCTAACTCTATTTCCGGGAACAGAAATCAAGCACATTTCAAAGTATTGATAGATTAAAGCAAAAGGGGTTCACAGACAGGAAGTTTCCTAACAAAAACCAAAGGTTCCTTGTTTTCATATTATTGTCAGAACATTATGCAGAGTCTTTTGCAATAGAGTAATAGAAAAAAAATGAAAAGAAAAGGAATTCAAGAAAGAATAACAATAAAACAAAAAAATATATGATTAAGGGCTGAGAAAAAAAAGGCAGTGGGAATGAATATGGTAAAAATACAGAGAGAGAACTTGTAAAATCATGCTTAAATTCAAAAGGTGTATACTGGAATAATAAAAGAAAATGTAAGTAAATACCCTAAGTGACAATTGTGGGGCTGGGTTGGGGGTCGGGGAGAGAGGGGATGAAGATCTCTAGTTCCCATCTCCCAGGGATTATCATCCTGACCTCAATCACCACATTACTTCAACAATGGGAAAACAATGAAGTAAAATACCTCACTTTTTATCGGATTTCACAAAGAATACTTTAAAATTATTATCTTCAACATAACTTCTCCTTAGGCATTTATTAAATCTCCTTAGCATATTAAACATATCGAGGATCAAACTGGAAAATAAATTAACAGGATGTGAGATTGTGATGGTCTAAATTATAATATTTTTTAATATATCTTCAACCACACAGTTGTATACTACATGTGAAAAATTTTCTAAGTGGGATGAAAGAGAAGAAATAAAAGATTTGGTGGCTTAGCCAAGTATTTTTATCCCTCTTAAGTACAAGCAATTTGTCTTTATTTATTTAAAAAAACACACAAACAAATATGAGTAATGTTTTTTATGTAATGCCAAGTCAAAAGGAAGATGGGAAGAATAGACAAAGGAAAACAGCCAAGGCATAGAAGAAAGGATGACCAAAGCCCTTACATACTCATGAGAGACAGAGGCCAAGGCTTATAAAGACTACTATCAAAAAGAAACAAATGGAAGGGGGCACCTGTCTGGCTCAGTCAGTAGAACATAGGACTCTTGATCTCAGGGTTATAATTTAGAGCCCCACATTGGGTATAGAGGGAGGGGGGAAGGGAGGAAGAGAGGGAAGGAAGAAAGAAAAAGACATAGAATCTATCTTGCAAAGAATGTAAGACGTCACCAGAGACAAGGACAAGGCAATAAGGTTCAGTCACATAATCTTATACATCTGAATCTTAGATTCCTAAAAACTTCCATTAGCCCAGTCTAATGAATCCAAGAACAACCTACAAGAATTGCTGGGTAGTAGTCGTTAATAAGCACAAACTAAATTTACTTGAAAAATCAGATTATTTTTTAATTACCTATTTACAGAGAGTTTATAATGGATTACTTAATATTCCTGTTCTTCCCAGGTATATCCATTACAAAATTAAAGATTAAAGGAAAAGAAATAAGAAATTACTGTCAAATTATGGTCTATAAATATTGTAGAAAATAATTTCTACATACATGATTATTTAATTCATTTGTATACTGATACAACATTTTTATTTAGATTTGTTCACTGAATAACCACTTCCTGAATACATACTATGGGATAAGCATTGTGTTAAGTACTAGAAATACAAAAGGAAAGTAACCTACTTGGTCACTATCTATAAAACAGTAACTAAATGAACATAAAACAATCATTTGCAAAGATAAACAGAATCTGTATAATGCAGGGACTGTATAGATATTTTGGTTACTATTTGCATGGGATATCTTTTTCCATCCTTCCACTTTTGATCTATTTCTGTCTCTGGATCTAAGTAAGTGTCTTGTCAACAACATATAGTTGGGTTGTATTTTTTATCCATTCTGTCAATGTCTGGCCTAGTGAGATATCACTTCACACACACTGTGATGGCCATTATTTAAAAAAAAAAAAAAAAAACTGAACATAACAAATGTTGGCAAAGATGTCAAGAAACTGGAACATTGCTGGTAGGAATGTAAAAATGGTCCAGCCACTGAGGAAAGAGTTTGGCAGTTCCTTAAAAAGTTAAACACAGGGGATCCCTGGGTGGCGCAGCGGTTTAGCGCCTGCCTTTGGCCCAGGGCGTGATCCTGGAGACCCGGGATCGAATCCCACGTCGGGCTCCCGGTGCATGGAGCCTGCTTCTCCCTCTGCCTATGTCTCTGCCTCTCTCTCTCTCTCTCTCTCTGTGACTATCATAAATAAAAATTAAAAAAAAAAAAAGTTAAACACAGAATTACCATGTAACCCAGCAATTCCACAAACAGGTATACACCCTGAAGAATTAAAGCTGGTTATCCAAATACATGTAGATGCATGTTCACCATAGTCAAGGAGGAAATGACCCAACTGTTTATCCACAGGTGAATGGACAAACATAAAGTGGTATACACATAGAATAGAATATTACTCAGTCATTACTCAGTCATAAAAAGGAATGAAGCCCCAATACACAGTAAACCATGGATGAACTTTGAAAACAACTCTAAGTGAAAGAAGCCAGACACAAAAGGTGCCATTTTTACAAATCAATCAGAATAAGCAAATCCATAGAATCAGAAAGTAAATTAGTGGTTGACCAGGGCTGGAGGGGCATAAGCAGATGAGTACTAAGGAGTAGATTCTGTTGGGGGTAATAAAAATGTACTGGAATCAGACAATGGTGGTGGTCGCACAACACTGTGAATATACAAAAACCAACTTACTGCACACTTGGAAAGATTGACTTTTATAGTATTTAAATTTTATCTCAATTTTTAAAAATCAAACCTTTAGTATAAAAACTTAGAACTAGTTGCCTCTGGACCTGAGGAGGATGGTGAGAACTGATGTGGAAAGAACATGAGGGAACTCTCTGGGGTGACAGTCATGTCCAATACCTCGGTGAGATTTTAGGACACACAGATGTATGCATACATCGAAATCAGCAAATGTATAATTAAGATTAGTTCATGTTACTGTATATAAATTTTGTCTCAGAATAACAAAACTGGGGGCACCTGGTGGCTCAGTGGTTGAGCTTCTGCCTTTGGCCCAGGTCATGATCCGAGGGTCCTAGGATCAAGTCCCACATCAGGCTGCCTGTGGGGAGCCTGCTTCTCCCTCTGCCTATGTCTCTGCCTCTCTCTGTGTGTCTCTCATGAATAAATAAATAAAATCTTTTTTTAAAAAACAAAACTTTTTAAAAAATAATAAAAAATAAAAAGTCAAAAAAAAACACAAAACTGTATATAGATATCGAATTCAGTTAATGACTTCTATGTTAAAGTATTTAGTGGGATACATATCTGCAACTGTACTTTGAAATGCTGTATGATTGAAAATGTATGATTTCAAAATGTTGTATGATAGAAAAATTTCAAAATACTATATTGAGGGAAAAAGTAATGAACAAGAAAAATATCATTGCAGAGACGGAGAATACGGTTATAAGAGGAATGATTGAGTGGCAATATCAGAGTATCTTCTGTTGAAGAAATGACATGTCAGCCAAGATATGAATGGCTATAAGGAGCCATCTAGGGACACCTGGGTGGCTCAGTGGTTGGGCATCTGCCTTTGGCTCAGGACGTGATCCTCGGTCCGGGGATCAAGTCCCGCATCGGGCTCCCTGCGAGGAGCCTCCTGCTCCCTCTGCCTGTGTCTCTGCCTCTCTCTCTGTTTCTCCTGAATAAACAAATAAAATCTTAAAAAAAAAGGGGGGGGGGGCCATCTATGTGAAAACATCAGCTAGAGTACTCCAGACTCCCACCCCACCCCACCCCCAAAAAAGCCTAATTCTAAGGCTCTGAAGTCTGGTGTATTCAAGAAAGCCAGTGTAACTAAAGCACAGCAGGCGATGAAGGGAGTAGTATAAAATGAGATTGAAGAGAAAGGCAGATGCCAAATCATTTGGGGTTTGTAGTCAGGGTAAGGAATTTTGATTTTATCTAAATGCAAGGAAAAGCCATTAGAGGGCTTAAAGCAGATACGGTGTGGGATGAGATGGGGGTGTGTCCTTATTACTTAGAGTTTTAAAATATCACACTGACAGTTATGTGAAGAATGACTTTGAAGTATTTAAGAAAAGAAGTAGAGAAACTATTGTCACAGTCCCTCCAAGGACAATGGTAGTTTGCAAGAGAGTACTGGTAGTAAAAAGATAGTGAGTAGTGAATATGGGAAGTATTCTGAATGAAGGATTGACAGTATCTATTGATATATTGACAATGGGACGACAGGGCAACGACACCAGGATAGATCTTGGGTTTTAGCTTTAGCCACTGAGTAAATGGAGTGACATTTACCAAGATGTAGAAACTTTGGGTGAAGCAGGCTTAGAGTATGGTGAATCTGAGGATCAAAAATAATATATTATTTAAATCGGGCATGATTTGTGGCTATAAGAAAAACAGGTAAAAGAAAAGAATCAGAATTATCCAGAAGTCGTTAAAGGACAAGTTTTATATTTACAATATATCTATGGGTTTTGGGGTGGGGGGTTGGTTTTTTTTTTTACGAATCAATTCGGGCCTTTGATTAAATAAAAAGATCAAACTTTAATGCAAATCAAGCTCACTGATTACCATTGTCAATCTCTGGGGTTAAAGATAAACTGGGGATCAATAGCCCTGTATCTCTAAACTTAGGTCAAAGGAAAAAAAAAATCAGGAGTGAGAATGAGAGAGATGAGGAAGACCAAAAAACAAGCACACAGAAGTAACATATTAAGCCTTAACAGTCTCTCACCCTGTCACTGATAAGAGAAGGTTTCTTCAATTCCACATATCACATGTGTAAGTGCCTTACAGTACCTTACACAAAGTAGTAACTCAAATTTGAGCTCTCATCACGTAATCTCATTAGTTTAGCAAAAGTATAATGAAAACTCGATAGTCTTTGGAGCTAAATGAACCTAAATTTAAAGCAGGCCCACCACTCAGTAGGTCTAAGACCTTGAGCAAAGTACTTACCATCTCTAATCCTTGGTTTCTTAAATGTAAAAAATAATTAACCCAAAAATTTGCATTAAAAATAACATTCACAAAGTGCCTGATTCATGGAAAATATACTCCATAAACAAAAGCTACTATTATGTAAAAGACACCTAATTCATCAGTGCTTAAGGCAGCTAGCTTCCTCCTTTGTCCTCAAAGATTCCCGTTTCCATGAGAGAAGACACAAGAGAGAAGGAAACCACAGAAAAGATGGTCAATTTAATTTTCTCCATGTAACACAGAAAGAAGTAGACAGAGAAATCTGTGAATAGATATTTATGACATGGACAATTTGCTACCTATAAATGGACAAGTTCAAAAGTTTGATTATAATTCAGTTGTCTAGAACTAGGAGCACATTTTCCTATGAAATCAATGTTTAATTCAACTCTTGGATGAATTCACAAAAGCCCATCAAAATCATAATGTAGTTAAAATGTGATAGATCTCAATAAAATTAGTAGAAAACAAAACTGATGAATCACCAAACAAAACAGAATACCAAGAGACTAATAATATGTAATTTCATTTATTTTAGAAGCTGGCACTTGAGGGAAGAGGTTTTATGGGAGGCTTCTGAGGTGATTCAGAAAGGTTTTCAGGGAAATTCCAAATGCTTTATAAAGCTGATGACCCTAGTTCTCTATTATGTTTTATTTCACGTCAAGTTTTACGGCTTCCCTTTCTTTCAGTATAAGCAAAACTCCAGCACTCCTACACTTAACAGCCATGATTACGATCATTTATTTCACAAATGAGAAGGCGTAATTGGAGAAGAATTAGAAGATAGGAAAGAGGAAGGAGTCATAAAGGTTATGCCTCAATATAAAGAAAAGAGCCTGAGATCAAATTAGGTAACCTCGGGAGTAAGCTCAAAGGGAAGTAAAGCACAGCATTAAAATATTAAGGGAGGAAAGCCAAATGATGAGAACTATTCAGAGTCCCATTATGATTAACTAATTATTTTAAAGGTCACAGATTATTTAAAAAAAAAAAAAGGTAAAAGACATGAAAGCAAGCAATCTGCAGCCTGCCATTTATACAAAAGAAATGCTCAAGAGTGGAAGAGTCATAATTCAAAATATGGCATGCCAATGTAATTCAAGATTTTCTTCTAATCTCTTTCATTTCTCTAAATTCCTCCAAACAGTCTTTCAATTAGCAATGATCGCGCCTCAGATAAACCTATTGGCTACAATACTGCCACTGCACGAAGCTCCTCCAAATAGTCTGTCCTTTCTATGTAGATACTGTTGTGCTAATAGTATTAATCTATCTTATTATGGATAACAATACTGTCTAAACTAGAACCAAAAAGATGACTTTTTAAATCTAAGAGTATATAATAGAATAAAATGAAATTACTTTAAAAAAAAAAAGTCTCCCCAAAAGCCAGCAGGTACCCAACATGCCTCTTAGGCTGCGAGGAATGCAACCGATTTCAAACCTCAAAGGCAGCTTTTGATTTTCTCAAAGAATAAACCACAAATCATTTCCATGTAGTCCAGCTTATTCAGCAATCTAGCAAATCTTCCTGTGAAGTAGTAAAATGCTTTTTGAAAATGTTGATATGTCTGAAGAAATGATTAAGGAAGAGACATAGTTATAAGATAAAGTAAAATTTTCTAAGACCTGGTCTTAAGTCCAAATCTCCATCGGCAGCAGCAATGTTTGCAAAACAAAGAACAAAACACACTTAACCATGAGCCAAACCAAAATAATTTAGCCAGACCCAACTAGACACAGGGACCCAGAAACCAAGCAACTTTCCAGGTCACTGCAGACCTGTTAAGCTAGCCAGAACTGACTGTGAAGAATGTATTTACTAACTCAATTACTTTCAGAAATAAGATATATATCACAACTATGTAAATTTTGCCAAATCAAATGCTCTCCCAGTGAATAAAATCATTCTAAATAATCGATCTTAATGAGAAAACAAGACTAGAGAATGTTAAAGTAGGATGCTGAAAAGTTTAGTCCTACCCATGTAGGAAAGCTAAGATGCTGAGATTTCCTGATTGCCAGGCACTGATTCTCTCACATACCTACAATGTTCTGTCAAATGTATATAAATAGTAATCAGATTAATACAATTATAGTTACTGAGTAGCATTACTAATCCCTGATAACAATATGCCCTCATACATTTTTTTAAGTTAGTAGATACTGAAAATAGAATCAATGTCATGAGCAATAGGGACAGTTTTTAGAATATTCCATTCTGATTTCTCGTATTCTTTTTCCTAGCAAGATTTTTAAAAGTAGATATTTAACATCTTAAGAAAAGGTAAAAACTCCAAGAGCCTTGACAAATAGGAAATCTTCATTTTAACCTTTCATTTCTTTAAACTTTAAGAAGTTGTATTTAACTAGTACATAAAATTTATATCACATTGAAGCTCAAGTGTTAAGACAATTTCTTCTTTTAACTAGCAAGTGATTTTCAACTTACAAAAGGGCTATAATTAAAGTCAAATTACTCTTTAAAGTTCACTTTCATAATAGAACACGTAATTCACCTGATAAATTTTTCCAAAGGGACAAGTAATCAAAATCCAAAAAGTATTAAAATATTATTTGCTCTATGGGGTTACTTATTACATGTTTACTCAACCATATCTGCTGCTGAAAGACCTAGAAACTCTACCAAAGTTAATTTAAGAACTTACCAATTTCCCTTGCAATTCTGACAGCTTCATCTGCATCCTGTAAAAGCAGGAAATGAGACCCAACATTAATCCCATCAGCCATTGCACAATGTCTTTAGGGCAGTCATATATTGCACTACTGTCTCCAATGATTCATTTAATGTTCAATTTTACAACCTTCTAACTCTTTTCATTCAGAGAAATGTAAAATTAATACCATAAGTGGAATGTAAATTCTACCTCATCATTATTATATTAAGAAACTCAAAGCAGTTCGAAATGAGCTGGCAGGAAGCACTACTAGAATTGCCAAATGACTTGGTGCAGTTGCTGGAATTTAACAGCAGAATTTAGATGTTTACAATCAATACTGAATCATAAATCAGATCATTAAAGCTTGTCTACAGCCAGCTTGTTTCTGTCCCTCTGATATTTATATGTCATGTTTTCCTGGATTCTGTCAGCAGGGGGAGTTGATTCTCTATTGTTTGGGAGAGGCTCAAGATTTTCCAGAAATAAAAGGTAAAGTTCCAGTATCTACAGAAACTGCCAACTGTCCCCCCAAAAAATTCCTTTAGTAGTCTCCATTACTTTTTCCTTTCCTTCTTGTCCTTTTCTCTCAGGTACATATTTTATCTTTACTAGGCACATCTTGTTATGTAATTTAAAACCTTAAATTCCATGAGCCAACTTGTGGGAGGAAACTCTGATAAAGCCAAGGAAAGCAAATGCTTTCCAAAACAGTACAAGGTAAGAGTTGATGATGTAAGGATTAATTATTGCTAAATATCAACCAATGCAACCGAAAGAAGAAAAAGTTTCCTCAGATCTAAACCATTTCATTGATCACTAACTCTTACCTAGCACAGGACACTCCTGATACACTTCCCCATGAACAATATGGAGAAAGCTAAAATGTGGCTTTTCTTTACAACTCAGGGATATAAACTGATCACAAGGAATGACAATATTTTGAAACCATTAGCTAGTGAGAATGCATGAATTTTCAAAAAAAATAACTTTAAAATACTAAAGTGAAGGCTGGTATTTTGTAAGCCTTTAAGCCAGCAATTTAAAAATGTAGTGTAACACCATGTCAGAATCCTCCCCCAAAAGGAGGGGCAGGGGATGTTTATAACTGGTTCATTTATGTCTAATAAAAAAAAAATCTTCCTTAAAAGTCTTCAGTACCTAATAACATCCCCTGAATAAGGAGGTTGGCAGGGGAAGTTGTCAGAAAAATTTAATTTCCTTTCATTAGCCAGTCTGCTCCACAAATAGGTGCTTGTTAAGTTCAAAGCGGTCCTGAAAGCGACATCAGTTTTAAGTCTTTTTTTTTTCCTACTCCAAGCAGTCACATCTGCTAATGAGATTTTCCAAATAACAATTGTTCTCAAGTCAGAGATAAATCTATACCTCCCACTCTACTCTCCCAAAAATCAAGGATTACTGCTTTATGACACCTTGCTGTTTTTGCTGGCCCTACATTCTCCAAATTTTAGCTTAAAGGGACAAAAATCCATGAAAAGGGTCATTTAAGAATGTTAGTGGTTTCCACACATTGAGTTTGAAGGTTCTTTGTTCAAGCCAGTGACAGTTATTGGAGAATACTTCCCCTTAATAGCCTCTCTGTCAGGAAGTGTTAAACCTGCCAAATGCGGACAATTAGTGCCTCGCGAACAAAATACAGGAAGAGCGCTGGCTGATGGAGACTGGATTATAAGAAGCCTAAAAGGAAAAGTTTTAACATGTCTTTTATTTCAAATGTGTAACAGCATATTTGCAAAATATATTTGGAGAGAAAATAAACTACTGTCACAAAAGTCCGTTAGCTTGAGAGAACTGACAAACAGGCAAATGTTAAAAGATAATTCACAGAATTCATTAGTTATATTTATTATATACACATTACGGATATATGTGTGTACATACATATATCTGTTTACACAAACCAAAACTTCTAAAAATTTTTTGACTGTCATAATTCATAACTTCAATATACTGCCACAAAACAATCTTTTCTTTTAACTAACAGATATGTTTCCTTACTATGATGCAATATTTGGGACATACTTTTTTTAAAAAATCATTGTTTATCTAAGATTCAGATTTAACTGGGCAACCTGTGTTTTCAGCTGTCACTCTTAAGAATATTTCCTACTATGAAAAGCAAATTTTACTCAATGAACTTCCAAGTAAAATCAAACCGCCTTAAAAATTAGGTTTTCATTTGTTATTCATTTATCCCAAGATATTTTATTCAGGATATATTATATATTGGACATTTAAAAACTATTACCAGTTCCAACAAGAAACTATTAAATATACTCATCTCTAATATGTTCTTTTAGTACATTTATTTAGGTATCCTCAGGCAATATAAAGAGATTAAAAAGCCCCATATAGCTCCAAATTCAATGGCAATGACATATCACACATTATAACTTTCCTTTAAGACTACAGACAGAAAAACATTTTTTAATTAAAACCCCTGAATCAACAAGAAAAAAGACCAACAATTGTCAGGAAAAATGGCCAAAAAATTAAATGAGAAGTTTCCGTAAAATGAAATCCAAAAGAATATATGAAATATGTTCAACTTGAGTCATAATTATAGGCATTTAAGCTAAAACAATGAGAGACCACGTTCGATCTGCCAAAGTCTGCCAATAGTCAGAAGTGAAGACCTGAAGGTAAGCAGACATGACTCTCACTACTGATGTCATATGAAATGGTGTGATCTTTTTTTGAAAAGAATTGTCTAGTATCCATCAAAAATTTGGAGACCTACGTTTTTCTTTTTTTGTAAGCTGTCCTATAGATACATGCACAAGCATGCACGTGGAGAGATATATAAATAAATAATTTTTAATTTGTTGCTGGTATTTCGGTAGGAAAATCAGAAAACCATTTTAAAGGTCTTCAATAAGGGATTGGTACCAAAAAGGATACATACATGAAACAGAATATGCCACAGTCTAAAACGATGAGGTTAATTCAAATATAATACTAGATGAAATAGTTCTTGCACTCACAGAACTTACAGTCTTCTTTAATAAGGGAAACCGAAAGGGAGCAAACAAATCAACTGAGAATTGAAATAAATGTTACAAGGAAACAAATGGTACTGAGGGAGCAGGGAGAACACTGCTCAGAAAGGCTCCTTCTGGGAGCACCTGGCTGGTGCAGTCAGTCGAGAATATGACCCCCAATCTTGGGGTTGCGAGTTCAAGCTCCACACAGGCAGTAAAGGTTACTTAATAATTTTCTTTTTTAAGAAAGAAAAAAAAAAACAGAAAGGATTCTTCTGAAATAAAATGTAAACGAATGCCTAAAGAGAACCATCACCACTACAGGAAAATTAAGGCAAAAGAAGTCTAAATAGAAAGAACAACAAGGAACAAAAATCCAAATTCAGAAGTTATTTCATATGTTCTAGAAACCAAGGACACAAGGTGAAAACTGAAGACAAAAAGCAAGAGGCAGAAAAGGACAGCATGAAGTCCAGGGGAAAGCATGGCCTATTCTGGTAGGACTTTCGGGACTCAGCAGAGTTCCAAATGCCTTGGCTCTATGCCGAGTAATGAGGACTGGGGTTCAGGAAGGTAACGCCTACACTCTAAGAATATGTCAAATGCAGTGCACAATGTGGGGGGAATCAAGTTGTAGCAGAATATTTATAGTATGACCTTATCTTTATTAGACAGAAAAACACCTTGGAATGCTCATAAAAGCTTATGCATGGACATATACAAAAACCTCAGCTTGAGTTACTGCTTGAAAGTAGGATAAGAGGTAGGGAAGAGGGAACTTTGACTTAGTGCTGCAGACACATACATATTTAACTTTTTTACCATTAAGATACTATTTTCACAATATAAAAATTAAATCAGCCACATTTGAAGGTGTCAAACTAATTAATTATTTCTAGGGCATAAAACATTATCAAGACAAAATAGTATTGCCAAAATCTGTTTAAACTTTTCAGGACTCCCCACTGCCTTAGAACCAAAATTCAAATCCTTTACGTGGTGTCAGTACTGGATCCTGCCTGCCTAAGTACCAGTCTGGTCCCCAGCCCCTCCCTACTTTGGCTTTCCCTCCCACCCTCAAGCCCACACAGGCATTCTCCAGCTCCCTAGCCTATATGCCATGTACCAGACCCTGAAGACAGGAGGGAATAAAAAAGGCACCATCCCAGTCTTCATGTAATTTATAGTCTAGTGGGAAAGGTAGGCCCTTAAATGACTATACAGCAGCTAAGAAACCATTATCAAGATGCATGTTATGCAGGAAAAGTAAAGAGGGCACGTGACAACAGAGACACTCTAATTCAAGAACAGAGTTCCTATGCAAGAGACTTGACAAATGAAAGCGTAGTAGAACAGAGTCAGGGGGACAAGGCCTGAACAGCAAGCCAACCAGAGAGTGAGGCATGGCTGCACAGGCCACAATAAAGAGGCTGCTGAACTTCAGCCTAAGAGCAAAAAAACAGAGTACTCACTATGGCTGCATTTTGAAGAATTTGAGTGTATAATTTACTTATTATTTTGAATATTGTCTACCCTCTGCATCTCCCTACCACATTAAAATATAAGCTCCATAAAAGCAGAAATCTCTAGCTGATTTAAATCTCTAACTGGTTCAGGAATAGGTTTTAAATTCCTAGAACTGTTTGGCACACAGTCATCATTCAATAAATAGCTGATGCTGAATGAACCAACAAACAGAATTTAGAGAGAGGCAAGAGAGATATGAGATTGGAAAGCAGCAGTCTGGAGGAGAGAAAAAATGACCATATTCTGTTAAACTCAGGGGTGAGTCTTCAGGTTTCACCAAAATCTCATTTTCTCCAGAAAGCCTTTGCTGTGTGACCAGATAACACTTTGTCCTTCAATTATGACAGCAATGACTAGGTCTACTGCTCTCCACGAAATCCCCAGAACTTAGCAAATCAATGCATCAACACGTTATTTGTTGAATTAATAAACTATCCATCAGCTTCCGCAGAAACAAGTCTGTTGTGATAATAGTCTCCTAAATGATCTACTCCAGGGCCAACAGAACTGCTCATCTCCACCATCATCCATGTTTGAAGTGAACAAACTTATATCCAATGAGATGTAGTGGCTTATTCAAATTGACACATTTAAGTGATACAGTAAGGAAGCACCACACAGTAGTTCAGACAGGAGCTAAGGAAACAAATAGGCTTAGGTTTTGCTTCAGGTTAACACAAAGCACACTCAGTGAAATACCACTGCTGCTGGGCAAAACAGCCCAATATGTACCCTTGTCTTTTAACCCTCAGTCAAGCACTTTTCTTACTGCATCCTGCAACTTGAGTCATGGGATCGAACCCCGCATCGGGCTCCCTGCTCAACGGAGGAGTCTGATTCTCTCTCTCTTTCCTTTTTTTTTTTTTTTTTTTTTAAAGATTTTATTTATTTATTCATGAGAGACACAGAGAGAAAGGCAGAGACACAGGCAGAGAGAGGAGAAGCAGGCTCCATGCAGGGAGCCCAATCTGGGACTCGATCCCAGGACTCCAGGATCATGCCCTGAGCCAAAGTCAGACGCTCAACCACTGAGCCACCCAGGCGTCCCCTCCCTCTCTTTTCCACTTGTGCTCTCCCTCTCACTATCTCTGTCTCTGTCTCTCTCAAATAAATAAAATCTTTAAAAACTAAATAAAATAAAATGTCAATTGAAGTACTTAGAATATTTGTTTTTATGTTAATACTACTGAGAAAACACTGGAAAGTATAAAACCAAATGAAACAAAATATTAGCAATCCTATTCCTATGGCTTCAAATCAGGAAGTAGGAAAAAGGAACAGTCAGTCTAACGATATGATTCAATTCAAGTCTCTGTGGTTTGTTCTGCAATTCCAGCCTATAATCCCAGTTTAAAGGAACCCACACGCTGGTTCTGAAGTTATTTACCACTTGGGAACACCAATGAGGTAAATATTAAATCATATAGGTTACAGAACAGCAGTTCCATGTGGGACCCAGGAAATTTAACAAAAATCTCCTACCCCTGGACAAGCAGAGCAGGACTGATTCCATTTTGTGCTACACCTGCCACCTCCTGTATGACCCCCACATGACCTGCTTATTGCTTAAGGCGCTGCCCCACCCTAGTCAAGCCGGTGGGCACACCCTAATCGGAAATGTAACCCTGCTTTGTGCCCGCCAAAACTGCGTGCCAATTCTGACCAAAGTAATAGGCCAGCTCAAATGGATACTATAGGCTAAGATGTAATTCAATTGGCCACCTGCATGTGGACCGACATGACTGTGCAACTTTCTGTGTATCCCATGGGCCACCGGCCCCTATAAAGCTGCTACGCCTCTTAGCCTCGGGGTCCAAGTCCCTGCTCTGCTGTGTCGGGTATACTTGGACCCAAGCTCAAGCTTGTAAATAAACCCTTGTGTGTTTGCATCGGTGTCAGCTCCTCGGTGGTTTCTCGGATTCGCAATCTTGGGCACAACATTCCAAAAATGGAGAAAGAGCAAAGACAGCACCAGAACCACTAACCATTTCTTTTACTTCCCTCTTACAGCACAATTTACATTAGAAGAGCTCAATCACTTAACCCAAGAGCAAAACAGTGAAAAATTCTGTTTAACAGAGAATATTATGGGAGGGTTGAGCAATGTTGCTATAACCAAATAAGCAGATCACAAAAATGTCAAAAGGAGCTAAGAAAAATCAAGTGCCTTTCCTACAAGCCTGTTTGCTACTACTCTCCAGCCCTCACCTGGGAGGCATCAAATGGTAAGAACCAATACCAAAAACATAGGTGCTGGAGACAGAAGGTGTGGGCTCCAACACCCGCTCTCAGACAGTGAACTGGTTACCTCCCAGGGAGCCTCCCGAATTCGGTTTCCTCACATGTAAGATGGAGATAGTAACAGTATCTATCTCATAGGGCCATTGAGAGGATGAAATGAGTCAGGGCTGAAATACACCAGAACGATATGCGGCACACAACGGGCTTGGCAATCTGTGATAAAACGGGCAGATTGCCCCCACAGAGTCCCAATTGTCCCTTGCCTGCCTGCCTTTAATTGGTCTATCTTGTGGGCATCATCCATCCTCTGATTCCACAGAACACAGAACTAATACTGGCATTACAATACTGCAAAAAATGTGCACCTGCATCCCCAGCACATGCCACTGGATCAGACGATCTGTGCACTCATTGTCTCTGGTGAGCAGGGAAGAGGAGCAGGGAATGGGAAGCAAAAACTATAATAAGGACAGGCAAACAGGCAAATTTAAACAGATATCCCTGATGCTAAACACCCAATTCACTCCTACAGTGACTCAGACCATACTTCTCCTTTCTCACTCACTACAGTAGAGCCTACATACCAACCCTGAATTCTGCACTCACTGGATGAGAGTCCTGCCACTCATTCACATGGGAAGCTACTTAAAAATTTACTTTCCTCAGCTTCTAGAACAAATTAGCAACTGTTTTGGGTTGGTGGGGGGGGGGGGGATCATTGGTTCAATATACTATGGACACAAAAAGCATCCTCAAACTATTCTGCATTTTTGTACAAATTAAGCAAAACTCAACAGTCCTGGGTTCAGGAAATTGATTCCAGCTCACTGGGTTTTCCAGACAACTCTGAGTCAAAGAGAAGACTATGAATACACTCTCAAATCTTTCTAAACTTTACTACACATTTTTATAATTGTAAAACTGCATGGTAACCATAACTGAATTTTATTTTTTTTTTTCAAATAAAGGCTTTGAGGCATCATCGGGAGAGTCATTCTTGGTTTAGTAGGGGAAAAGTATACGTCTATTATTGTACTTTGTAATTACTAGGACATAGCTTTTCAATTTTTTCGGTATTTTGGTTTTTTAAATGATTCGCTTCATGCTAATTTGTGTTATTATTATTTGGCTCTTCCTGATAAAGCAAGAGTACAGTTTTTAAAATCTGGCTAATTGGGGGACAAAAACAATGACTAGTTTAAGCCTGTCCTTGAAATTTACAGACCTCATTCAAATACATTACCACGCTCTGCTCTGAGACATAAAGGACAACAGGAACTCAGAGAAGTTTAATGAATTTCTCCCAAAGTAAGAATGGTGAACAGGTATCACAACGAAAGGCGGTGAGTTTATTAGTGGTGATTGCTCCCTCTGCACCACTCCTGACGTGTACCAGATCAGAGAAGCTACAAATTCAGCCTCCACCAGGCCCTCCTCCACATGATCCACCCTGCTCCATCCTAATACTTTAGTTTAGGCCTCTATCATTTCTTTTTTGTTTTGTTGTTGTTTCAGATTTTATTTATTTATTTATTTATGAGAGAGAGAGAGAGAGAGAGAGAGAAGCACATCGATGTGCTTCAATGTGGGACTCGATTCTGGGACTCCAGGATCATGCCCTGAGCCAAAGACAGACGCTTAACTGTTGAGCCACCCAGGTGTCCCAGGCCTCTATCATTATCCAGGAAAAGCACTTTTAATTTACTGACCAACCTCAAGTTTTGCACTGCTCCAATCCGTTTTCCACATCACAAATAAAAGTAAGTTTTCTAATTATACAATTTTATCACGTTAACTTTTCTACAGGAAACCATTCAGAGGCTCCCAATGCCATAATAACCTACAAATCCAGGCACGTCGCAGTCAAGGCCACACATATCTGATCCTCATTTTTTCTCCAGCTCACTCTTACTACAGCCCCTGATGCTGCAGATCTGCACTTTTCCAAAGCTCCTGCAGTCACTCAGCTGCAAGCTTTAACAATAAGGTATTCTCACTGACCTTAGAGTTGTGTCTCCATCACCACCTTCACTTTTTATTTAATGAACTCACTACTACTCAAACTTCAGGCATCTCTTAGATAGCACTTCCAATGGAAGATCTGCCATGACACCCTCACACAGGTTAGGTGCCCTCCTACATGGGTCCCCTGCACTCTGAGTTTTGAATTATTAAAATGTATTCAATTGCCTACTTGTAGGTCAACTACGGTGACTTGAAGCTCTTTGAAATCAAGGCCTATAATTCATTATTCGTTGCTAAACAAGTGGGCTGGGCTTTCGAGACCCTGTCTTCCACCAGCTTCAGATGCATACTCTACACTAAGCTCAAGTTCCTGAGATTAATGAGATGTTGAATAGACCAGAACTCATTAAAGGCAAATATTTGATACCAGATGACTACTTAAGAATCATACCTTGTAACTATTTCTCTCTAATCAAAAGAATGACTCAAGAACAAAACATAATGAAAACCATTCCAGAAGACTCTTTAGTATTACACATGAGGTTTTAAAAGAATGCAGTTGGGGTGCCTGGATGGCTCAGTGGTTGAGAGTCTGCCTTTGATTCAGGTGTGATCCCAGGGTCCTGGGATCAAGTCCCACATTGGGCTACCCATGGGGGCGCCTGATTCTCCGTCTGCCTACATGAACGCCTCTCTCTGTGTCTCTCATGAATGAATAAGCAAAATCTAAAAAAAAAAAAAAAATTTAAAATGTGGTAAACCATCTCTATATACCCTCCATATAACAGCCTAAATATCCAAATGGGAAAGAAAGAAAGGTTTTAAAAAGCAATGTAACAAATTGAAACCACATTAATTTCAAGTTAGAGGTGAAAATTACTTGGGGAAAGAAAGAATACAGTTGTCAAAGAAAAAAAAATTTAGCCTCATTCAAATACAAAGAACTGTACAAACTCTAGAAGTATCTAGAGTTAACACATACATTCTTCCAATGGAAAAGTTTTGCTAATGCAATTGCTAAAACCACAAGGTATTCCAAAAAGTTACACTATTTGCATCAGCAAACTTCTATCTTCGTAAGTACCCTTAAAAGTAATCTTGTACCAACAAGTTCTAAACTATATTGTGAAAAACAATGTAGTTCCAAATGAATGTAGGGTTACTACACAGGAAACTAATAACCAAGCTTTAAAAAAGTATATACAACCTCTTATATCAAATAATTAAAAGTAAGCTACAAGTAAAACCACCCTGAAAACCTATAAGCGAAACTAAAGGGCAGTCCTAACATTATTTTTAAATGTTTATCTGAAAACTATAACCTGCACGTTCTATTGGGGCTTACCTACTTCAGGGAACAGGTGTCAAGAACTGTATACCATAAAGTTAACTCAGGTAATGATAACCTGCCATTATTTTAGAGTATGATTAGATCTTAAAGATCACCTAAAGCATAGGAGGAGACAAAACTAAAAAGGTAAGTGGATTTTTCTTCTACTTGCTACTTATCCCTTTCCAAATTAATAGCAGTTGCAAATTCAAATGCAGGCTGTCAAACACAGGCTCCCTAAAAAGACGACCACATTGAACAAGCAAAACCAACTTTATTATACCAACTACAGTTAAAGATACCATCACCTTGAGGCAATCTGGGAGGTTCCAATAAGTTGTTCTATTGAAGACCCTAGATTCAAAAACTACCCTAACTCAGATCCTTAGAAGCTGCCTATAGTTTATTGCCATGTGGACTTTCTCAATATGGCATCTTCCTTCATCAAGCCAAAAACTAGAATCTGTTCTCTAGTCTCCTAAGATGGAGTCTAATATAATGATACCCCCATGACTTATCCTGTTACCTCTTTAGATGGCTTGCTAAAACTATTTAAAATTGTGAATAGAGGGGATCCCCGGGTGGCTCAGTGGTTTAGAGCCTGCCTTCGGCCCAGGGCGTGATCCTGGAGTCCCGGGATAGAGTCCCACATCAGACTTCCTGCATGGAGCCTGCTTCTCTGTGTTCCCCCCTCCCGCCCACCCCACCCCCGTCTCTCATGAATAAATAAAATCTTTAAAAATAAATAAATAAATAAATAAATAAATAAATAAATAAATAAATAAATAATATTTTGAATGGAGTCCCCACCCTCCCAGCATTCTCCTTCCCCATTCCCTGTCTTATATATCACCATTGTATGTACTATACATTTGATTATTTGTTTATTGTCTCTCCTTCTTCTATAGTATAAGCTCTATGAGGACAGGAATGTTTTTATTATTGTTGTTCATTACTACACCCATAGCACTTCAAACAGCATTGGACAAACAGTATGCACTTAAATATTTACTTAGTAGATGAAGGAATGAATGATTTAAAATGTGATGGGCAAAGTGTAGGGTACTAAGGGAGAATATAGCAGAGGGCCTAATCTAATCTAGACAGTCAAGGAATGCCTCTGGAAGAAATGTATGTTGAAGCTACCTAAACAATGAGAGACATTCAGGAATGAAGACAGAAGCAGAATCAACACATATGACAAAATTTAGTATAGAAGTTTCAAGAATCTGAAAATGTCATATATGGTTGGTATACACAATGTAAAAGGTAAACTGGCACCTTATCATTTTGAAGAGAAAAACAAAGGCTAGCTATTTAAAGGATTTAAATGAGTAGCCATTCAAGAGTTTTTAAACACAGGCATAGAATTGAAATTGGATTTCTGAAAGGTCGCTCAAGCTAGTGTTGAAAGTTAATTGGGGGGCGACTGGGTAGCTCAACCAGTTAAGCAGCTGACTCTTGGTTTCAGCTCAGGTAAAGCTCTCAGGGTTGTTGGACTGAGCCCTATGTCCAGCTCCCAGGGGAATATGCTTGGAATGCTCTCTCTCTCTCCCTGTACCCCTCTTCCTGCTTGTGCTCTCACTCTCAAAAATAAATAACTAAAACTTTCAAAAAAAGAAGACGACTAAGTTAGTTAGATGGGACCAAGACTAGCTGCAAAGAGATCAATTAGAAGGTTGACAAAGTAATCCAAATTAATGATGGTAGCTGGAAGTTGGGTGTTAGCGTGAGCAAAGAAAGCAAATGGATCAGAAAGATCTATAGGTGACTTCTCTCTAGCAATATTTTTCAAGAATAACTCTAAGTTTCTAGCTTGAGAAACGGTATAGAAAATACCACCACTTTCTCAGGCAGGAAAAGAATCAGGTTGAGAAGTTTATAGCAAGAGTCAGTAAACATTTTCTGAATGGCCCAGGTAATAAATATTTTAGGTTTGTTGCGTGACACAGTCTATCACAATTTCCCAACTCAGTCACTGTTAATGAAAAGGCAGCATTCAGCAATACATAAAGGAAAGAACATGGCTGTGTACCAATAATACTTTATTCACAAATCAGGTGAGCATGGAGCCATAGTTTGCCAATCATTAATTAGAAAGAAAATTATGAGCTTAGTTTTTAACTTGTTACTTTCAAGGTGTCTCAGGGGCATCAAGCAGAACTGCTTAAGCACTTACACATCCAGTTCTGAAGTTTAAGAGAGATCTAGCACAGATATGCATATAGATATAGACATAGATTTAAGATATGAGCTGTAAGAATAAATAAGGCTGCCCTAGGGTGAGAGTGTACAATAAGAAAAAATTTCCTACTCAGAACCCAAAATAAAACCACCATTTACAGAACAAAGATAGGAAGAACAATCAGCATGAAAACTAAGAACGAGCATTCAAAACAAGCCAAAAAACACAAAAACAAGACTAGAACGCAGAAGTGTGCCAGAAGTAGATATTTCAAGAAGGAAAAAGTGACCAAGAGTCTCAAATGTTCCGAAGAGATAAAGGGCAGGACAAACTAGGTAATGAATTTAGTGAGAAGGAAAGGTTGCTGGTAGCCTTTGCAAAAGAAATTGTCATGGAAATGAGGAAAGAAGCCAGCCAACCATAGATTAATGATTAACTGAAAAGTGTAGAAATGAAAGCAGGTAAGGACAAATCTTCAAAGAAAATGGAAAGACTAAGGTGACAGCTATGAAGTGATGAGGGGTTACTGTGCTCTAGGAAGAGAACAATCATATTTCTTTCCACTAAACTGGAAGCGCCATGTGGTGAGGGATCACGAGCATCCTTCCTGTTTATCACCACGTCCTTCCCACTTACTGATCCCAGGGATCAGTACACTTTTGACTAAGGATTTTTCATAACAAGGGTAATGGAAAAGACTAAAAGATGCGTTTTCAGATATAGAAAAAAAAATAATTAGTAAAGACTGTAGAACATGAAGGTTACCAGGGGTACATCTGGAACCTAACTAACATGAACTGGCTCAACTGAGGATGGGAGGATCTTTTCCTTGTTAACAGGAGAGAAGGGGCAGGGGAAGAACATGAATAGAGATTAAAGTAAACATAGGGGGATCCCTGGGTGGCGCAGCGGTTTAGCGCCTGCCTTTGGCCCAGGGCGTGATCCTGGAGACCCAGGATAGAATCCCACGTCGGGCTCCCGGTGCATGGAGCCTGCTTCTCCCTCTGCCTATGTCTATGCCTCTCTCTCTCTCTCTCTCTCTCTCTCTCTCTCTGTGACTATCATAAATAAATAAAAAATTTAAATATATATATTAAAGTAAACATAGGCAAGAAACTGAGGATATTAGTAGAGGCCAAGCTTGCTAACTGTCCTATAACACATGAAAGATACACAATCAAGAATCCCACAGCCCCAAAACTAACAATAATTGACAGTGAAATGAAAAGTTTTTGCAGACTAACCGAAATCACAAAGTTAAAGTCTACATAGGGACACTCTTCTTCTAATGAAGAAAAAAAAAAAAAAAAAAAAAAACAGAACTTTTCCTGGGAAACACACAAGCACAGACACATACACACACTTCAATTTCTGCATTTCTTTCCTAGAAAGCTTCAGCTGCTAAAACTGCGTACTTCCTGAGGACCTATAGCTGAAATCTATAATCATCTACAGCTACACCACTTTCCACCAGAAACACATTTATGATTTATGTTTTAGGGACACCTAGGTGGCTCAGTGGTTGAGCGTCTGCCTTTGGCTCAGTGCATGATCCTGGAGTCGAGTTGGGAGTCCTACATCAGGCTCCCTGCAGGGAGCCTGCTTCTCCCTCTGCCTGTGTCTCTACCTCTGTCTCTCATGAATAAATAAATATTTTTAAAAAAATAATAATAATTTATGTTTTATGCATCTGGACAGAAGCTCAACACAAAGATACATAACAGAGAATACAGAGAACATCATAATGTTTCAAACGTTAAATACATACCATCATTAAATGAAGTCCAGAGAGCTAAGAGAATATTTTTAAAATACCAAGTTTTTCCTATGAAATAAGAGTCAATACTAATCATGACTGAATGGGAGAAGATATTTGCAAATGACCTATCCAAAAAGGGTTTAAAATCCAAAATGTATAAAGAACTTATACAACACCACCAAATAATAATAATAATAATATAATAATATATATAATAATATAATAAATATATATAAATATATAAATATAATATAATAAAATAATCTGATTAAAAATGGGCAGAGAACCTGAATAGACACTTTTCAAAAAAAAAAAAAATACAGATGACCAACAGACACATGAAAAGATGCTCAACATCACTAATCATCAGGGACATGCAAATCAAAACCATGATGAGATCATCACCTTATACCTGTAAGAATGGCCAGAATCAAAAAGACTAGAAATAACAGGTGTTGGTGAGGATGTGGAGGAAAAAGAACCCTCATGTACTGTTGGTGGGAGTGCAAACTGGTGCAGCCACTGCAGAAAACAGTATGGAAGTTCCTTTAAATATTAAAAATAGAAATACCATACCATACAGTGATTCTACTACTGTGTATTTATCCAAAGAGAACAAGAACATGAATTCAAATATATGTACCACTATGTTTATTGCAGCATTCTTTACAACAACCAAGATATGTAAGCAGCCCATGTGTTAACCCATAGATGAATGGATGAAGAGGTGAAACACACACACACACACACACACACACACACACACACACACAGGGAATATTATTCAGCCTTAACAAAGACCAAGATCTTGACATTTAGGACAACATGCGTAGACCTAGAGGGTATTATATAAGTGAAATAAATCAGAGAAAGACAAATACCTATTTCATTTATATGTGGAATCTGAAAAACAAATAAACAGAATCATACATTCATAAACATGAGGAACAAACTGATGTGTCCAAAAGGGACTGGGGGGTTCAGAGATGGGTAAGTGGTTGAAGGAGAGTGGGAAGTACAGGTTTCCACTTACAGAATAAGTCACAGGGATAATAAAGTACAGCACAGGGGATATAGTCAACAGTACTGTAATAGGGTTGTATGATGAGAGATGACAGCTACACTTGTGGGGAACATAGCATAATGCATAGAGTTATAGAATCACTATGTCAAAAAAAAAAAAAAAAAGAATCACTATGTCATAAACCTGAAACTAATGAGACATTGTACACATCAATGATACTTCAATTAAAAAAACTAACCATGAAATATAATGCTTAAGTGACTTCTTGCTCCTTTTAACTTATATCATTTAAAATAATCCAGGGGTGTTTGCTTGGCTCAGTCACTAAAGCAGGTAACTCCTGATCTTGGGGCTGTAAGTTCAGGCTCCATATTGGGTTTAGAGATTACTTAAAAATAAAATCTTTTAAAAAATAAAATAATCTGGGACACCTGCATGGCTCACTAGTTGAGCGTCTGCCTTCGGCTCAGGTCGTGATCCTGGGGTCCTGGGATGCAGTCCCACACCTGGCTCCCTCTGGGGAGCCTCCTTCTCCCTCTGCCTATGTCTCTGCCTCTCTTTCTGCATCTCTCGTGAATAAATATATAAAATCTTAACTAATTAATCCAGGGTAAACAGTAATGATTTATTTTAACCTATGCATGTATATTTTGTAAAAGCAGTAATAGCATTTTATCTTACGCTTCTCACAAAATGTTTGACTTAAGGACACGTATATTACAGTAAAATAGTTTCTCACCTTGACTACTCCATCAAAGCCGGGGATTGTGTTAACCTTTGCTTTCTTAGCTAATAATTTGCTTTCAATCTTGTCACCCATGGCGTGAATAGCATGTGTGTCAGGTCCAATGAAAACCACATCTTCTGCTGCCTGTGGAGAAACACAAGTAGAAATTTTAACAAAAACAGTATCATGCTTGATACAGAGTCACAATTTTATAAAAACAAAAAACCATAAGTATATTTACTAATTATTTACATACCGAAAACAACTTAAAAGCAAAGCATTCGGGCAGCCTGGTGGCTCAGCAGTTTAGCACTGCCTTCAGCCCAGGGCCTGATCCTGGAGACCCAGGATCAAGTCCCACATCAGGCTCCCTGCATAGAGCCTGTTTCTCCCTCTACCAGTGTCTCTGCCTCTCTCTCTCTCTCTGTATCTCTCATGAATAAATAAATTTAAAGTAAAATCTTAAAAAAAAAAGCAAAGCATTCAGGTCAATACATTAAAATATGTAGTATTGTATATAGCACAAGTGCACAAAGATATAGGAAACAAAGTCAGGCTAAAGAAAAATAACAAAAGAAGGATTCCTGCTTGATATTAACAATATTCTTTGGGAAAACCACTTCTGTGGTGTTATATTTATATAAAGTATCCTGTCACCTAACCTAAACAGTAGGTTCACCTTTAAAACATCTTATAAAAAAATAATAAAATAAAAACACTTTATAAATCTTTGTATTCTCCATACCCTACAGCACACTGCCTATTTCAACACAAATGTCCTTTTTTATTAAATACCAACTCTGTGCCAGGCTTTGAGATAAATATAGGGGACGTGGATGAAAACCACAGGATATCTACTAATTCAAGGAAATGTGATTACTGATACCTCAGGGAAATAGACAAAAGAAAGTACAGAATGTTTACATCCTTGTAACTATAAGAAATGAGTCAAGAATACAGTGGGAAGGGGATCCCTGGGTGGCGCAGTGGTTTAGCGCCTGCCTTTGGCCCAGGGTGCGATCCTGGAGACCCGGGATCGAATCCCACGTCAGGCTCCCGGTGCATGGAACCTGCTTCTCCCTCTGCCTCTCTCTCTCTCTCTCACTGTGTGCCTATCATAAATAAATTTAAAAAAAAAAAAGAAGAATACAGTGGGACTTTACCAGGTCGATTATAGTTTCAACAAAAACTATATAAATATAACTATATAAATGTGATTTATATATATATGTGTGTGTGTGTGTGTGTGTATATATATATATATACACACACACACACATATGATTATGCATGTATATATATCCCGGTGCATGGAGCCTGCTTCTCCCTCTGCCTATGTCTCTGCCCCTCTCTCTCTCTCTCTCTCTCTCTCTCTGTGTGACTATCATTTAAAAAAAAAAAAAAAGAATAGGTCGTGTATTTTATGCTTCA
Organism: Canis lupus dingo; assembly: GCF_003254725.2. NCBI lineage: Eukaryota > Metazoa > Chordata > Mammalia > Carnivora > Canidae > Canis > Canis lupus. The sequence goes on along the minus strand of NC_064264.1, from coordinate 50,282,385 downwards.
TACTCTGTCTATGGGCATTGGTGACAAAAAGACTTTTGGCTTGGGAAAAGAGCTTCCTTCCCCTTATAGGTATATTATCAAGAGTAGCTACTACAGTATGTTGCTTGGATTGGCCTCTCAGCCATTATAAATCAAGAGGATTAAACACACCTAGAAGCAGAAGGTGGAAGGAGAACAGGGAATCAACAAAAGGAATGTATGAGAGATAAATAATTGGGGGATGAGATGATGACTTAAACTTTACACATGCTAAATTGAGATGTCTATGGGATAGTGCTCAGGAAGCTGACAGAGAGGTCTAGAGGTTCTAAGAGGAGTCCAGGCTGAGATAGGGATTTTCAAAGGCATTAAATATAGGAGGAAATTAAAAGTTGTAGGTGAAATCACTCAGATAAAATGTATAGAAAACCCAATACTTTTCATTATGCCCAAAAAGCAACACAGAAGAAAAGGGAATTTTTTTAGATTCTGAATTAATAACCTCCTTTCCTTTGTCGGACAATGAGAATAATAAGCACCTTTCAAGTTTGATTGAAGGATTAAATAAAATAGTACAAAGCTGAGTGCCACAACTGTTAGTTCGTATCTCTTAATCAGAAGTCTTCATAAAATAGTCTTCATACTATTCTACACTAGAATAGTAAGATGGTTAGGTCCAGAGACCCCAAAATACATTACAGAAGACCAAATACCTCCAAGTACCAGTTATAAATGGCAGAATGCTAGATAAGAAGTCTCTTCAGACAAAACAAAGGCTCATGAAGTCTCTCCCCATCAAATGTTTGTATTTAATTTTAACAGAATTTTATCTTCTTAATTAAAAAAATCTTTTGTGAAACTCCCAAAATGTAAACACATGAAAAGTGGAACTGCTCTGTAAGGGGAGAAAGTGGTTGTAGGTTTACATTTCTACATACTCCACATGTCTCCAGCTTGATCAACTAGTCATTTTGGACCACAGCAATTATCATATTCATTTCTTCTCACCCAAAACCTGCAACCCACTAAATGCCAAGTCACGACAAGAGGAAACATGATTGTTTCAACTACCAATTGTCTTTCCATATTCTCATTTTACTTGCTAAGATGGAAGGATTTTTTTTAATTATAAATGTTATTTTAAATACCACTATGCTACACAGATGTAATCAAGTAATCAGAATACCCATGCAGACAGCTGAAGAAATAACATAAATGAAAACATCCAAAATACATTATGATTATACAGTAAAACTTCTGATTAACTGGAGCCCAACAACTAGGAACCACTGATTAACTAGATTTTTCTCATACATTCTGATTTGAGACAAATTACCCCAAAATGCAAAATTGCCAAGAAAAAAAGCTCACATCAAGAATTTAGGGACTATTCTTTTTGGCCCACCCAACAGAAAAGAAAAATAGCCAGTGGTAAGCTGGGTAACTACTCAGACAGATGTTTATCTAGATGTTTTGGTAGCATTCCCTGGGTTAGCCTGTAAATGTCATTAAAGCAAAATGAGAATGCAGTATTCTAGTTCCTAACTCCCATGATTCTTTGACCAAAAGAGCAAGGATGAGGTCAGGGTAAAACGGCAAAAGTGATAGGGCATGTTTTAAAAGTTCTGAGATTTTGACCAGTCATCAGTGTGATTTAGAAAGCCAGAATTTATCACTAGTACCCTTTTGATAATCTTTTGTTCACCCTAGATCTTTTGTCATCCATCCAATTCTCCATCTCCCTTAATCACCAGTAAGTCTTTTTGACATTGTATAGCAATAAAATGTACTCCTAAATATGTGCTTTTTAAGGTCTTTGTAAATTTATAATGATGATAAGTATTATACCTGAAGGCAGCTAAATGTCTTACAGTCATGAAAAAAAGTGAGCATTATGAGGGCATGTGGGTGGCTCAGTCGGCTGAGCATCCGACTTTTGATTTTTGGCTCCAGTGGTGACCACAGAGTCATGAGGTCATGCACTGCATCAGGCTCCATGCTCAGCAGGGAGTCTGCTTAAGACTCTCTCTCCCTCTGTCCTTCATCCCCCTCTTGCAGATGCCCTCTGTCTGTCTCTCTCTCTCTCCAAAATAAATAAATCTTTTTTTTAAGTGGGTGTTTTTTAAGAAGCACAGGAAACCACTTTGTGATACATAGGAAGCAAACCATAAAAAGTTAAAATCACAAAAAGTTGAAATCACTGCTCTAAAGATTCCTTTCATTATCTAACTTCTGTGATTTTTATGGTTCTGGTCAAATTTTCATAGAAGAATGAGAACAAGAGTTCATTTTGAACAGCATGTATGGGGAATAATGAGATTTAGCTTACAACAAGCTTTATGTTGTGAATGAAGGATAGATATAGTCATCATTTGTGAAAACAGTACGATACATAATTCGTTTACAGAAATACAACAGTTAGTAAACTGCTATACTATGAATTCAGATTACTTTTAAATTCATACACTTCAGGCTAAGATACTACTTGGGTAACTGTAAAATCAGGGTCAGACAAGAGATACAGCCATGAAAAAAATTGCTGAACTACCCAAAGACTCAGGTTCTAGGCTTTAATGTATTCCTTGCTAAAAAGGAAAAAGAATTTCTGGTATAAAAGGTCAGTTTAGGATTGGTTTGGGGAACTCAGTACATGAGATTAAAAAGTGATCCAGTGAGAAAGCTTTCAAAAATTAATATGATTATGTCAAAAAGTACATAGTAACAGATAGAAAGGCTACTCCCTGAATATGATAATAACAGTATGAACATCAAAAATAACAGGGAGATTACAAGTTAATTCATCTTTTCAAGACCTCAGGAAAAACCTTTTTCTATTTCTATTCAATTACTTAAACTTCTTAGACATGTATCACTCATTTAAAAAATATATACAGCTCTTTAAAAAGCAATATATAGAAAAACTAACTTCACAGATAAATGTAAGTAAAATGAAAGGATCAAGATAAAATCCCTTACAATGGTTTTACAAGGAAAAAAACAATACTAGAATTAAAAAAAAGCAAAAGAGAAAAACATACCAACACAAAACAGATCAAAACTGTTATCTACTCTTTCAAAACAAGCTAAAAAACATTTCTTAAAGTTATAGAAAACATGAAATAACATAAATTAGAATTAGAAATGTTCAGAAATGAGGTGACAGACCTCAAGATAAAACCAGAAATGAAGGGCAGCCCCGGTGGCGCAGCGGTTTAGCACCATCTGCAGCCCAGGGCGTGATCCTGGAGACCCTGGATCGAGTCCCACGTCAGGCTCTCTGTATGGAGCCTGCTTCTCCCTCTGCCTGTGTCTCTGCCTCTCTCTCTCTCTCTCTCTCTCTCTCTCTCTCTCTGCATCTCGGTGAATAAATAAATAAAATATTAAAAAAAAAAAAGAAATGAAAAAGAAATATCACTCTAGAAATTAAGACTAACCCAGAGGGAATTCAAGAGTGAATAAAGAAAACAGATAATGCCTTATAAGAAATAAAGGAAAAAAAAAAAAAAAGAAATAAAGGAAACTTTTCTTAAAGATCAAAAAATGAAATTATTTTTAAGGTATAAAAGAAAATGACAAAACTGAAGATAAACAACATCCAATATATGGATAAGAGGTGTCTTTCAAGAAAAATAAAGCAAAGAAAGAATACCAAAAATTATATTCCAAGAAAATAGTCTTAAAACTAGAAATAGCAAAAAGACATATACTACAGTAAAACTGAGAAATTCCATCCAGAATGATCATGATACACTCTAGTAATAATGCTTAAAAGAAAAAGAAAAAACTACAAGAGAAAAAGAATATATGACTTATATAAAAGAGAAGCTTCATTTATCACAAGACTCTGACAGTAATCCATGCAAAAGAAAATGGAATAACATAGTCAAGAAAAAGTATGAGCCAAGGATTCTAAATCCAACAAAACCGACATCCAAGAATAAAGTATAGAGAAAACGTAACAACAAACAAGAACTCTGGGCCTCTTTCTGAGGAATCGAACAAACCTGTAGTTTGCAAACTACAGGCTGTGAGCCTAATCTGGCCTGCTACCTGTTTCTGTACAATCCACATTCTAAATGAATTTTGGCAGGAGCATCTGGTTGGCTTAGTCAGTGGAACATGCAACTCTTGATCACAGGGTTATGAGTTTGAGCCCCACATTGGGTGTAGAAATTACTTAAAAATAATATATATGTGTATATGTAAAATGGATTTTAGGGGAAACAAAGTTTTTGGGAAAAAAAATTAAGAATACTGTATCCTGGGGCACCTGGATGGCTCAGAAGGTTAAGCATCCAACTCTTGATCTAGGAAGAGAATCTGCTTGGGATTCTGTCTTCTCTCCCTCCCAATCCCCCTGCTCATTCTTGCTCTCTTTCTCTCTGTCTCTCTCTCAAATAAATAAAATCTAAAAATGCACTTTAAAAAAAGAATACTATATCCTGACATGTGAAAATTACATGAAACTAAAAGAGTTTCATTGGAAAGTAGCCATGCTCATTAGTTTACATGTTGTGTGTCTGCTTTCTCAGTACCAGAGTAAAACTGAAAAATTGCAACAGACTGTTTTGCGAAGCCAAAAATATTTGCTATCTAGCCGGCCCTTTACAAAAGAGTTTACCCACTCCTTTCTAAAAAATGATCTTCAGAAAAACAAAATGACTAAAAAGAGGTCAACATAAAGGGCCTGTGATTATTTGCAGGACTAAAACCAAATTAAGGCTATGGAGAGAGTATACTTTATACCAGCTCTATTATCTTTTTTGCTTTCTTTTTTTCTTTTCTTTTCTTTTTTTTTTTAATTTTTAGAAAAAGGAGAGGGGCAAAAGGAGAAGGAGAGAGAATCTTAAGCAGGCTTCATACCCAGTGCATGGCCAAAGGACTCACTCTCATAAGTATGAGAGCATGACCAGAGCCAAAATTAAGAGTCCTATGCTTAACTGACCCAGGCTCCTCATGCTAACTGTATTTTCTGACAGCACATATAAAGTACAACTATTTTTCAAGTGGGGGAAGAACAGCAAGAGGACATGTAAAACTTCTTTAATGATTGTAATATCATATTGGTATTGATACTGATATCCTGAGATTACTATGTGTGTACTACTGACTAGACAAGGAATTATGAGGTATTCTAATTTTGTCATCTCTCCTGTCCCAGAGAGTCAGAATTCTAAATATGAAAGCAAAGATACAGAGGTAAAAAAGAAGAGGTTAAGTAAAAGTTCTGCAATCTTGAATATAATTGAAAGTATCACTATGAATACAGGGGGTATTTTTAATCTCACATCAAGTAAGACTATATTAATTTATATTTTAAATTATAATTTATAATTTAAATACTTAAAAGGCTATATTTGCATGTAGCTGATAGTGTGGCCGAGCAGTCTAAAAGGCTATATTTAATTTTACATTTATTATAGGTTATATATAATATGAACTGTATTTGTAATATAGTATGTGTATTATGCAATATCTGTATTATACATTTATATTATATACACCCTATTTGTGTTCGGGGATAGCATTATACCTAAATATATATATGAAATACATTAGCATGTTATATTTCTACTAGCAGAACACAGTTAATACACACATCTTGTAATAAACCTATGTTTAAAAACCTGTTAATACACATATCCTCCTAGCCCTATTAAAAAGGCCTAGAAGCAATGACCATGCCTCGCACCCTCTGGTCTCTAATACCATTTTTAAAAAAACAGTGCATCTTGGTAAGATAGCGGATTAAAGCCTGGAGCAAGAAACATAAAACAAGAGCCTAGAATGTCTTGTGAGACTAGAGAACCAGGAAGCTGTAAAAGATTAAGAGATCAAGTCAAAGAGACCATGAGCCAACTTAGTTAGGCCCCACTGGCCTAGAGAAACAAGTTGGGCCTCATTGAGAATTCCAATAGATTTAAACCTACAAAATATGTTTCAATCTATGACTTCATAATGACACTTTTTTTAAAGAATTGGGTCAACTTTGAAGGATAAGGAAACCATTCATTACCTTGAAAACTAGTAAACAAAGGTAAAGAATTATGCATTTATATTGTTCTTTCTATAGGAATAGTACCTCTAAGTAACCAAACAATAAATGTGGCAAAAGGTCTCTTTATAAATTGTAATATATTTATAAATAAATAAAATATACTTGAGAGAGAAAGAGTACAAGTGGTTGGAGGGTGGGGAGAGGTACAGAGGGAAAGGGTGAGAGAATCCTAAGTCCAGTGCAAGGCTCGATTTCACAACTATGAGATAATGACCCAAGCAGAAATCAAGAGTCAGATGCTTAACCAACTGAGCCACCCAGGTACCCCTAAATATATTCCAATTAATGATGAAAAAAGATGTCAAGAGTCAAAATATCACCATTTTGCAATCCAGTGAAATACTAGATATCGACAGTAAGCATCAAAGGCTGCTTAGATTATAAACAGTGCTAACAAGACCCTATGTGCCTCTCACAGTCTTGGCCAAAGGCATCCAAACCCAAATCTGATTCCATCTCTGAATTCAGATGTAGGAATCCAACTGCAGAAAATGCCAAAAATGGAGGAAAATCCTGACCTGTACCATGAGCACACAATCAACTAAGTCAAGACGGACAGAAATTCTACAAGTCAATAACCCAGGGTTCTTCAACAAAACTGAAAGGAAAAGAAAGGTATGAAAAGCAACCCTGTGGTTTAAGAGAAACCTAAAAGGCATCAAAGTTGAAAATAAAGGGGCCAGACAACGCATAATGCCTAGGGATGCACATCTGGACAATAAAATTATTTTAAAATGCAAGAAAAGGATTACTGTAAAAGTCAAGCAGTGGGTATGAATAGAGAGCGACTGGAGGGAAGGACTGAGATGAGTCACATGGACAAGATTCAGGGCAAACATCTAATATCTAGACCTATGCAGCGATTACAAGATTATTTACCTTAAGTAAGCCACACATTTGTTCTGCGTATTTTCCTTTTATTTTACAATAAACATTTCGAAAGTGATTTCAGAGTGGCGACACCAGCTCATAGGAATGAAACCACTAGCTGGACCAGAGCAGACAGGAACAAGGTGTGGATGAGCAAGTCCCACCACTACCATTCTACTGCAGGCCCCAGGCAGTGCAGTGTGACAGTGCGAGATTAGAGAAGACTGCTAACTGAATCCTGATTCTTCTTCCTCCACACAGACAGTGGGGTATCAATCAAGAGAGGCACAGAACCACCCTAAAAGAGGGTGCCAGCAGTCTCCAACCCTACATTTACAGGAATCATTTTCTTTGAGGTACCAGTCAGCTCACCGTGAATTTAGAACCCAATTTATGTGACTCACTGGGAAAAGAACTTTAAGGCATTTGATTGTTATGGGGATGGGTAGCAGAGGGGAGACAAAGGTTCTATTTTTAAATTCTAAATATAAACTTATAAACCAATACAGTTTTTTTATTTGTTTTGGATGCTAACTGCAAGATCAACTGAAATCTAATGACATACTTACTTACATACTGTATTTACCTTCTAGTACACTGTGTGTGCTGTGACTTAGTTTAACCAAAGAAATCTGTCTATTTCAATATTCCCAGTATCTAGACTTCATTCGGTCTATTGTATATTTTGTATTGTCTACCTGGCACAAGGCAATATTATTACTTCCAGATGATAGCCATGTACAATATTTAGTTAGGGAAATGGAGTAATGGTAACTGTCCCCACTTTAACAATTGGCAGAAGTCAGGTTTTCTAGTTGAAGACTATAGTTACATATTAAACCTTGTTTTTCATTCACAGGAAGTGAGCATTACAGCAACAGAACACTCTACTTCTAATATTTGACAGTGGAATGATGTTCATTTCTACTTTTCAGCTATTACTAAGTCAGAAAATGGTTAAATTTCCTTTATCAAATGTTCTGGGTTTCTGACAAAGGTACTTAGAGCATACAAGAAGTTGAGGGTAATTTTTCATTTAATAAAAGACATTGAAATAAACTATAAATCTTTGGGTATCTTTGTACTTTGGGGATAAGCTTTTCAAGCTCTTAAGGAAGACAGTCTATTTTTTTAAATTCTCATTACTATAGTCCATATTAATTTTGGAAATGTTCTTTCCATTTTATTTTTTGTATATTTTTTTATTGGAGTTCAATTGCTCATCCCGTCAAGTGCCCCCCTCAGTGTCCGTCACCCAGTCACCCCAATCCCCCGCCCACCTCCCCTTCCACTACCCCTTGTTCATTTCCCAGAGTTAGGAGTCTCTTATGTTCTGTCACTCTCTCTAATTTTTCCCATTCATTTTCTCTCCTTTCCCCTATAATCCCTTTCACTGTTTTTTGTATTCCCCATATGAGTGAAACCATATGATGTTTGTCCTTCTCCGACTGACTTACTTCACTCAGCATAATACCCTCCAGTCCCATCCACGTCAAAGCAAATGGTGGGTATTCGTCCTTTCTGATTACTGAGTAATATTCCAGTGTGTGTGTGTGTGTGTGTGTGTGTGTCTGTGTGTGTGTGTCTGTGTGTTTGTACACATATATATTTATAGACATCTTTTTTATCCATTCATCTGTCAATGGACACCGAGGCTCCTTCCACAGTTTGGCTATTGTGGACATTGCTGCTATTAACACTAGAGTGCAGGTGTCTCGGTTTTTCACTGCATCTGTACCTTTGGGGTAAATCCCCAGGAATGCAATTGTCCATTTTAGAAGACTCAGATTAAAGTTTGTCAGTGTTTGCCATCTCTTTTGTGCATATCTAATTTCTTCTTTTTATTTCCTTGTAATCAGCACTGATACCTATTTCCAGAGTCTAACTGATTGTAAAGAAGAAAAACACTGGGCACTTAAGCTTTACAGGTCTATGCTCTGAGTTAGTGCAGACCAGGATACTAAAAAGAGAAGAGTTCACATAAACCTGAGAGGGCTGTTAACCCTGTTTTTTCTTTGAGGGAAATGTAGATGCATTAACATTTCCAGCTGTAATACTCATTCTAAGCTCCTAATGTTTAAAAATGCAAATGAAGTTTTCTGTCTTTTCTGTGCCTGGAGGTGTTATGTGAGAAAACAGAAAGACGTTTCTAGGATTAGTTCCACAGATTTCCTTTATCATGTAAAATCTCAAGACTGGTTGCAATGGCAAGAATCAAAGAAAAGCAAAGTGACGACACCCAGAGAAAATGAATTCAATAATTTCCTTAGCAACACATTAAGAAAATTAAAGTTAACTAAAAAGTCGGACATTGGGATAAAGCTCAGCCTCCCTCCTTTAAAGAAATTCTAGTTTTAATATTTAGAACATTAAAAAAAATACATTGGCAAAATACTGATGATCAGTTGAATGACAGTTTTCTCAGACGAAATTGTTAAATTTATCACTCAGCTACCTGGAATTTTCAAGAATTTAATTTATATTATAATAGTAATAATGCTTTCATTAACGATGCAGGTACAAATTTTAAAGTTTTTCTTTTAGAATGCATACTTTAAAAGGACAAAGTAAGAAGCTTCACATTTAAATATATATGTATTGTTAAGGTTCTCCTTATGTAAACTGGCCAGAGAAATTAGTTATGAAGTTGTAATCATCTTCTTTTGCACTTCACATAAAATATTTTATATCCCTACAGTCTGGACATTAAAAATGAGTTGCCTTCATTTCTCCTTGATCCAATTATTTTTAATGTTTCATGAACACTAAAACTAATTGGTACTTTTGAAAACGAATACTTTCCCAGTTCAATTTTGGAATATACCGTATAGTAACTATGAAATTAGATGAGCAACTTTACAATGTCAGTAAAAAAATTTAAGATTTAATAATACTTCAGTTAGTATGAGAGGATGTTAATGAAGATACCTTCCTATTCTTCACAGTCCATTAATATTTACTGCCAGGAGTGAGTAAAAGGAGTCAGGTGGTAAGCTGGTGAAAGGCTTGAAAGCTTTTGTTTAGTCTAAATGTTAGATATCAAATTTAATTTATTTTTTTAAAAATTGCTCTGGGATATGATATGAATTATGTACTGTTTCTATTTCTTTTGAAAATATTTGTCAATTTCTTTAAAAATTTACTACAAGTAGAAGTCCTTCCGCACTCACTCAATTTACTGCTTTCTGGAATACATCAAGTTCTCGGTACCACCACTGGACAGAAAGAAGTCATATGGTTTGAATAAAGCATGCTCCACCTACAGTTGGGATATGCTTTTCTGTTGGCACATTTAATTGCCGTGCTCTAAGATCACTGACATTATAAGGCTTATTTCAAATACTGAATGGGATGCTAAAAAAGCAGAGATCATGATTTCAAATTAATTGCCGAGAACAACTGGGGAATTCCTCACACTACTCAGCATAGTCTAACCCACCAACCTGCTACTTTCACCCTTCTGTTTGGTCATTAACGAAGATGCAATGAGGCGAAAATGACAATAAGATGTAGAGAAAAAAAAAAAAAAAAAGATGTAGAGGAATGACCCGAGTAGAGGTTAATTTATCTCTAGGTGGGAAACTTTCTTTTTTTTTTTTAAGTTTAAAGAGAGTAAAAGAAAAAGGAACTCACTAACATTAATAATATATTTTTTAAATTTACTTATTTAACATTGTTTACAGGGCATCATATTAAGGCTTCCTTTATCCTAAAACCCACTTCGTAGATAAACACTTCAGTCTTCAGCTTCTAGTTTGTTTACAAAACTAGAAAGTCTTTACTTTATTCTAGAATTCCAGAGTGGTATCTTACAGTGTGGTAGGACATTTCAAATTCTTTTTAATATCTGTTTCTCAGGGTGGGGGTGGGGTGGTAGGCCAAGAAACCAGAGGACATAAATCATCCCCTCTACTGAGCATGTTAGTAAAATGAGGATCCAAGAATCCAAGAGATTGTCCAACTGTCACTAATAAACTGCCCACTGTCACCAATAAACAGGTAAAGTGCCAGGAAGAAGCTTCCAACCTTACTACCTTCTCCTGTTGTCTCACACACTGTGAACAGGTTCAGGCAGCCCGTACTTACTCACCAAGTCAAAGACCATGCACTGACTACTCAACACCCATCACACATAAGGTGTGCCCAAAAGAGTCCTGGGACAGGACCATTACCCCAGCATCCACCTGATTTGTGCCCCCTCTCGACTCACAGAAGAAGCATGATGGTTTGGACAGACCTGGTTTTTACCCACAAGGAGTTTACAGTCTAGTAGAAAAATATGTGCCAAACAAAAGGAGCAATACGTGGCAGAGAATAGTAAAGACACTGGAAAAAAAAAAGTAATAAATAAAGCACTTATTATGAACAGAGTCCATGCAATGTAGAAATCAAGGAAGGCTTTACAAAAAGGGAAGCATTTGAGGGGAAAAAGACAACTAGGATTTAGAAAAACAGCACAGGAAAGCAAACATTTAAGTCCATAGGAAAACATCTCTCACTGGCCTGTAAAGGGCCAAGTGGTCATCAGAGAATGACGACGAGATCACACGCAACCAGTGCTCATCCAGAAGGGTCTCCTCTTTTTCTTAAGGTCAACAACAACCAGATCTCAGTTATAGACTTCTCTGGTATCCAACTCAACAGCTAATCATGCATTCATTCCACAAACACCTCCCAAGTACTTACCTATTGTTTGAGGCACTGTTCTAAGTCTAGGGATAAAATAACAGATAAGAAGAACTGTTATCACCCTCTTAGTTGAGGCAGCAACTAGGAAGATGTAAAATAACAAGCAATTAAAATCATAATCCAGGGTAGGTCAGTCAGTTAAGCATCTGCCTTTGGCTCAGGTCATGATCCTGAGGTCCTGTGATTGAGCCTAGAGTCAGGCTCCCTGTTCAGCAGGGCAGGGCGTCTGCTTCTCCCTCCCCCTCTGTGCACAAACACACACTCTCTATCTCTCTCGCTCTCTTTCAAGTAAATAAAATTTAAAGATCTTTTTTTTTTTTTTTTTCTAAAAAAAATCACAATCCAGAATGAGTACTCTAATAGAGTAAGTCTAAAATATTCTGGGAAACTCATAATGGTAATTGGAATAAAGCAAACATGAGTAGAGACTTCGTGAGCCAACTTAATGTAAGTTTATCATACATGGAGTGCAATATTTCAAAAATTCCCTGCCCTTTGCTTCAGAAAATTTCTCCCTTCAGTTATGTGAGATATGCTACGATTTTAACATGCTCAGATTACTTAATATTTCTGTCTTTCTCAGAAAGTCCGACCAGGGCCTTCCTAACTTCTGATAAATGAGATTTGAGAATCCAATCTTCTCCCTTTATTAAAGTCAAGCTTGCAACTGAGGAGGGAGAAAATGAACATCATATATAATAGGCTAAGCTTCATTTTACATCAACATCCACTATGCATAAACATAAATCCCAGCAAAATGATATTCTTAAAATGTTTTACCAGCAATGTGACTCTCTTCAAATGTACGTGATCACCACCCTGACATAGCCTTTTGAAGTTCTAAAGTTTCAACAGACACTATCTATTTACTCCTCACCTCCCATGCCACTTGAATCATTAAAAAAAAAAAAAAAAATTGTCAGGTAAATTTTTTAATCATTTTCTTGAAAGAAAGGCAGTAGTTAAAAGCAATAGAGTATAATAGTTGATGCAGGGACTGTGGAGCCTGCCTGAACTCCAATTGTACCATAAACTACGTGGTTGGCCTTTGACGAATTACTTAACCACTGTGTGCCTGTTTCTGAACCTGTGAGGATTCAATGAATTGATAAATGTAAGGTACATAGGACAAAGGGGCCCCACGGGCACCTGGGTGGCTCAGTGGTTGAGTGTCTGCCTTTGGCTCAGGTCATGATCCCAGGGTCCTGGGATCAAGTCCCACATCAGGCTCCCTGCGTGGAACCAGCTTCTCCCTCTGCCTGTGTTGTGTCTCTGTCTGTGTCTCTCATGAATAAATAAAATCTTAAAAAACAAACAAACAAACAAACAAAGGGGCCCCAGAGTAAGCTGCTACATAAATATAAAGGGCTATGGAAGTCCATTATAAGTCCAACTGTTAGCTGGTGAGGAATCCCTGCCTGCCTTCCTGGGTACATATGTTTAACACACTCAGGGAGCCTTGTTCCAGAGAACAAGTCCTACTGCTGTTAACCCCTGAGCCCCAACTAATTCAGACACTTCCTGAAGAGGCTAAACCGACCTTTCCCCGACACCTTTTAGCTCTTCCTCTCAATTGGCTCCTTCCTCTCAGCCAAAAACCCTGCTTGCTTGGATAGTTGCATGCCCTTCCAAGATGTAACTAAAATAGAGGTGAGCCTTCTTCCAAAAAAAGAGCAAGACACCGTCCTCCAAGAGGAAAAGATGTTCTACAGACAAAAGTTCTTTGAAATGACTATCACAACACAGCAGCAGATCTCCCCTGGTAACAGAAATTGCAGAGAAGGGAAACACAAATGGTATTGCTAGACCAACAGAAATCAGTGTTGTGAATGGCCCACGTGAGGAATGAATGCAGAACTTCCAGAGAGTGCTGAAGCACTTCAGAAGATCAGCATGTTAGCAGCACTGAGATGGCTCCAAGGAGGAAAGACTGAAGTGGCCCAGGTAAAAAAGGAGAAAATGAGAAGGTTCTGGAGCAGCAGTGGGATCCAGTGGGAGGAAAGAGGCAAGAAATGCAGCAGCGATACTAACAGGAGATCTGGCAATGGATTTCGGGAGAATGAATCAATGAGGAAGAGAGGGGAATAGACAAAGATAACTAGAAGGCTTTTCAGACCAGAAAACTCCACTGCAATACGGAACCAAAAAGCAGGCTTGGTTACATGGACAATAGGATTCATTCTGCCTAGTAGGGACTTATTAGTAAAACAATCAGGGTGACCCTCCAAGGGAAGACATTTTGTACCTGGACCTAGAGTTATCTTCAGTAGATCAGATCCAAACCAATCATATAATCTCTTGTGATAAACTACTCTGCACTTAAAATCTCACATGTACCTATATAATCTCTACTGTCATGTACTAATACTTCTAACCGACTATAAACAGTTTACTCATGTTATTATCACCTTTAATATCTCACTTTGAAAACAAAAAAGGTGTTTTTGGAGTACTACTGTTCATGTTATAAAGTTCTGTGGTTTAGGATGTTTTTCTGTTTTAGAAGCTCAATTTTGACACTGCAGTTATTCTACTAACCAAGACTTCAACTCTGGTTTAACATTGTTATTTAATTACAAATACTTCAAAAGTCTTTTTCAATTCTTGGCATCAATATCCACACAAGAAGTTGAACAGCGAGGATGTGACAAGTGAGCAGAACATATAAACTGCCATCAGGGATGAAATCCATAAACTGGGATGACATGCCAAGGCATTTCCATAGAACACTAAGGTCCACCCACCATGCCAATCAGAAAACAGTGCTCAGATGACATAGGAGTCATCAGTCACCAGCAATTTCCAGTGATTATAAGAGGAGGCTAGACCCTAGTTAAGACCTAACAGGAAATAAAGGCTAACACCTCATGAAATGCAAGTAATTTAAAATAGTCTTCTGTCAATTCTTTAGGCTACCTATAATAAAGCCCTCAAAAGAGTCCTTTTCCAATATGTTTGTCCAATCTATGAAGAATTTTCCAATTAACCACACATAAATTGATTTGAGGCTTTTTTTTTTTTTTTTTTTTGGATGAGAAGATAGCATAGAAATTACCTTAGCCTGGAAAGGTGTGACCTTATGGGTTTAAAATAAGAATCTTACACTATTAGGAAACAAAAAAAATTATAACCATTGTTTATACTGCTCAAAGTCAAGATATATCTATAAAATAATTGTTTCAAACTATTCATCTGTAAGTTTCTAAATAAAATTTTAAAAAGCTACTCAAAATAATGTAAGTCTTCCTATTGCAACAACTTGGGATGAAGATCACAGGTCATCCAGAGATCACACAAAATACATCCCCACCTTGTGGTCAGCTTCACGAAAACAGACTCAAATTAACATTAATCCATCTATCTGCCTAAAAATCTCATTTCTTTTTTTTTTTTTAATTTTTATTTATTTATGATAGTCACAGAGAGAGAGAGAGAGAGAGAGAGAGAGGCAGAGACACAGGCAGAGGGAGAAGCAGGCTCCATGCACTGGGAGCCCGACGTGGGATTCGATCTCGGGGCTCCAGGATCACGCCCTGGGCCAAAGGCAGGCGCCAAACCGCTGCGCCACCCAGGGATCCCTCATTTCTTTCACAGATCCCATTTGACTTTTACTTCCAAGAATTCCTTTGCCCCATGTTAGTCTCAACATGCTAAGACATAATTCTGGTTCCCTCTTACATGCTTACCCTGTTTCTCCAATTTTTTCATCAGAGAGAATAATACCTAATCCATAAATTTAAACATTAGCAATCAGCAGGTATGAATTATCAAGTAGCCATAGAATGGAGTGTGTTTATACCTCTAATGCTTCAATCCCACATCTAGTAGGTTGCCAGATTCTGCCCCACTCTATCTGGGGCTGGGAGGGTGAATCTTTGGCCTCTTCAAGAACATAATTCAAATCTTCTGGGGAAACCATACATTTTATAACTCTAACAGTAATGTTTACATAAGCTACTATACTTTACATACATTTTATCAATGCAGTTAATTCTCAATCCACGGAAGATGTTTAATTCTGAAAATAATTCCTCCACAGCATTCTGAATTCATTGTTCACATTCTCAAGTGATGTGCACTGAAGAGAATGTAAATCGAAAGTTACTGAAAAGGACTACTGGGCCCCACACATTCAAACTACACAACACATGTTAAGATTACCTCTGTATCATCCCTGTTTGTTAAATTTTCCCTATCATTCTCTACTCCCCATCCACTAGTACAGATTAACTCTACCATATGCTTTTTGATTCACCCAGAGTCTCTTTCTAATGGCTATAACTAAGTATGTGCTTACCAACAAAATAGTGAATTTGCACTAGATTAAATATATTTGTATAGATACGCAGCTGTTTCAAACACCACACTCAGAGTACCAAGTAGTCAATTCCCATCCAACTAAAAAGAGACATTTTTAAGTAATTGGAAAAAAAATTAAAAACAGAGTATTTCATGACATGTTAAAATATATAATTGTGCAGTTACAACTGAGTTAAACAGTTGTGACATTATGGCCTGCAAAGTCTAAAATATTTATTATCTGGCCCTTTACAGATGAAGTTTGCCAAACACTGGCTTATATGATAAAAGGGTTTAAAATTCCAGTGATCATAATCATGAGCACCAGCTGAATAAACCACCTTGCACAGATGAGTTACAAGTGAGTTCTGCATTTATAAATATCTACCTACTTAAGAAGGAATTTACACACAAAGGTAGACAATCCACCTCTTACTCATTTACTTGCTCTTTAAACAAATGTATATAAACCAGATACAGTTCTAGGCACTGAGAGAATAGTAATGATCAAAACAAATAAAAAACTCCTGCGGTTGTGTGATTTACTAAATACGTATCAGGCAGCAATACATACTTCAGAGGAAAATAAATCAAGAAATGGGAATTAAGGGATCCCTGGGTGGCACAGCGGTTTAGCGCCTGCCTTTGGCCCAGGGCGCGATCCTGGAGACCCGGGATCGAATCCCACGTTGGGCTCCCGGTGCATGGAGCCTGCTTCTCCCTCTGCCTGTGTCTCTGCCTCTCTCTCTGTGTGTGTGTGACTATCATAAATAAGTTTTAAAAAAAAGAAAGAAAGAAATGGGAATTAAGAGTATGAGGTGGTAGGAAAATGGTAACCTGAAATTTTAAAGGCACACTTGAGAAAATAACTTTGGATTATGGCCTAAAGAAGATCTATCGGAGGCACGGTGTTCTAAGCAAAGAAACTAGCAAGTGAAAAGACCCTGAGATTGTTAAGTATATCTTCTCTCAAAAGAGAACTAAAGCAAAGGAGATGAGTAAGAGTAAAATAGTTATGTCAGAACACTATAGGGAGGGTGGTGAGTGTCTTGAAGGACTTTGGCTCTGATTCTGAATGAAATTGGAACCAATTAAAGGTATTTTGTGGTTTGGTTTTTAGCCAAGAAATGCTTTGGTATCTGACTTGAATGTTGACAGATTATTCTGACTGGTTTTTGAGTAAACCCTAGAGGGAGGTAAGCATGGAAACCTGGAGAGCAATTAGGAGGCTAATGCAGTGATGCAGACGAGAGATGCTAGTGACTGGAATAGATGGTAGTGCAGGAAATAGTGAAAAGTGCTCAGATTCCAAGCTTATTTCAAAAGGAGAGCCAAGAAAAATCAATCCCCTGCCTGAAACGTCCTTTCCCCTTTTGTATGTCCATGCTTTTCCTCTAAATGCTACCTGTCTTCAAGTCCTAGTTTATACGCTCCCCTCTTTATGAGACTTTCCTACATGCTACCCTCTTTATGAGACTTTCCGACACACTCTTCCCCGATCAAAAGTAATCTCTCCGAGGCACTTGGTGGCTCAGTGGTTGAGTGAGTGCCTTTGGCTCAGGTCATGATCCTGGTGTACTAGGATGGAGTTCTGCATCAGGCTGCCTACGGGGAGCCTGCTTCTCCCTCTGCCTATGTCTCTGTCTCTCTGTCTCTCATGAATAAATAAATAAAATCTTGAAAAAAAAAAAAACTAATCTCTTCATCTGATTTCCCCACAGGCCATCTGTGACAACCTGATGAGCTAACCTCCTCCCTGTTCCATCTCTTCTCCACAAACTTCTTCAATGTAGTGAACCTCCATCTTTGTATTCATCAGCACTGTCACACCAAAAGATGCATGCCAAACAATCAGATACATGCCAAACAATCAAATTAGTTAAGTTCTAAGTTTCTCCTTGCTCAAGAAGTCCATGATGGTCTTCTACATGTATACTTTGTAACTCTGAAAAAGCTACAGTCATGAAACATAGCTTTATAGGGGCACATGGCTTTAATGACAGGTGTCAATTCCTAGGGAGGAAACCAGGAACTATAAAAATACTCTTCACTAATCCTTAAACACACATACACCTCTCATATAAAGTTGGACAATTTTCTCTCCAGCAAACCCAATCCCAAACCTATCAGAATTAACTTCTACTTTCATGCAACACCTACACTAGACATACTTTGCTGAAATTATCACACTGTCCTATATAATCAAGGGGTAGAACACATTTTGTGGCACAGTTACCCAGCTCACAACTTTGCTGAATTGTCCTCTTCCCAAACACAGCAAAAGATCCCTCAACTTCCCAAACACAGCAAAAGATCCCTTTTGAATGATATATTCTTGCCCCCTGAACATAGACAATTGAAGCAAAAAGCAGCTAACTCAAACTACATCTATCATAGTCCCTTTCCTAGGTATGAGGACAGAAAGAAGAGGCTTTCCTCTTTTCAAGATGCAAGACCTCAAACACCTAAGCTCCAGGTGTTCCACGGGGCCACACGAGCAAGGAAGCAGAAGATGAAAGTGGACAGGCATGCAGAGATTTTAAAGAAAGAAGCAAAAACAGAGAGAAACAAAGAGCTAACAGCTGGATAGTCTGTTTCTAATACTTTGCTCAAGCCTACCTATCTTCTAATTCTTGGATCTGTCAACACACCCATTTATGATAGATATGCAAATAGTTGGCTGTCTGGCAACATCCTTGAAGCAACTCACAGTCCTGAGACTGGTTACCTAATAAGTAAGAGTTTATGCCTTAAAGCTCTGAGTTTCTACAATTTTCACTAAATATTAATAATGGAGTATTTTTTTCAGTCCCCAAACTCAATGCAAAAATAGTCTTAAAACAAATCAAAAGCCAATGCCCATAAAAAAAGTTTCCTAGAAAAGCAAGTTCTGTGCTCTATTTTTTAACTTAATTCCTCAATGTCTAGCACAATGAGATAGGAAAACTTTTCAATAAATATCTAATCAAATACAACAGGCTATTAACCCATGAAACATCCCAACTCTCCCCTCCCCCAACACACCCCACCAACCTTCTAGACAGAAATTCTTCTAAAAGTACATCTCACAGTTCTTGATTTCTCTGCCATTCTCTTGGATCTACCCCCATTCTGTAAGCCAACTCTATCCTTAGGCTAGCTATCCTCACAATCACAATATGGCTGCCAGCAGCACCAAGCCCTCTCATTCACAAAAAGTGTGGGAGGAGAAAGGGGAGAGGAGGAGAAGGCTATTCATGAATAATGAATATATTATTCTGCTATTCAATGCAACTCTCTAAGAATGACAAAGTTTCTCTTCTAGGAATCTCAAAAAATCTTCTCATGTTCCATTGACCCAAACTGACATAGGCCTTCACCAACTCATCCCTAAATCAGTAATCATCAGGAAAGATAAAGTGATCACTGACTGGCTTAAATAAATCACCATCATAGAAACAGTGTTGGACAAGTAAACCATCCACTAAAATGTGTGAGAGTGCATGCTCACCTGCACACCTGACATACACAGCGTTCATTTAAGCATGTCTGTGTAGTATAACCATCACCTGCTAGCCAGACAGAAAGTTAAAGAAGCGTATAAGTAATTAACACTGGTGGAAGATATCAAAGGATACAGAACTTCAAGTGACCACTTTAAACTGGAATACCATATATTCTCCTTGTATCCACATCCATCTACTAACTGTTCTTGGGACTTGAAGGTAAAATGTTCCCATGAGCTGACTTACTAGAGGGTTTTTCAAGATTGAATAATCTGGATTTAGAAAAATAAACCATTGTGGGAAGAGGAATAATTCTTGGTATTAATCTTTCACAGTAAAAATGGTGTTTACTAAAAAGTCTATGATTTGCAAAGTATAAATTAGAAGATAGCTTCATTTCACAGAGCTATGTCCTGCAGGTGGGCAGGAGTGAGACTTTACCTTCTTCGAGAGCATTGTTTCTTGTCATATTCAGTGTGGAGTTTCAATTTTTCTACTTATCATAACTGTTTGTATATGTACATGTATTTGTATGTTTATGTGTATTTGTATATGACCAAACTGAACTTAAAAATGATTAACCAGCCAAATCTATCTTGATCTCCATTTCCTAAAAGATCATGAGAGCATGTGGGGCCAAAAAAAGTAAATTATTTGTCCCAATTCAAATATCAGCTATAGGTTTTAGTCTTCTTTTCAGTAAAATACAGATTGAACGGTTTCTCATTCCTTAAAAACACAGCAAGCAGAGAAGGAGGACACGAAAGTCACTGAGCATCTCTAAAAGAATGCACATGAGATACTATTCAACAATAGTTTCTGGTGGGTGCTAGATGGGTGATGGATATTAAGGAGGGTACTTAGTTGTGATGAGCACTGGGTGTGGTATGTACACAATGAATCACTGAACTCTACTCCAGAAACCAATATTGCACTATATGTTAACTAACAAAATTTAAATTAAAATATATATATAACAGCTTTTATCAGCATATAAATTCTACCTTATAAAATCAGTTATTTACAGAAGTAATAATTACTTCAAGCTATAAATATTTAACTTTATGATTATTATGTAAAATACAAGGTAAAAAAAAAGACCATACAGAAAAAAATTTGTTAACAAGTGAAAAAAAAAAGCCTTATGTCTATATCTAAGTAATTTCTTAAAATAAACAGACATTAAAACAAGATTCAAAGAAACAAAAATAATATAGAAAATTTTAATGCTGTACCTGGGAAAATATCTAAAAACATTTGCCTAGGGGTGCCTGGGTGGCTCAGTTGGTTAAGCATCTGTCTTCAGCTCAGGTCTTGATCTCAAGGTCCTGGGATGGAGCCCCACAAGCTTCCTGCTCAGAGGGGAGTCTGCTTATCCTTCCCACTCTACCCCTCCCCCTGCTTGTGCTAGCTTTCTTTCTCACGCAAATAATTAGATTTTTAAAAAGAAAAACATTTGCCAGTAGGTGTTGCCAGAACCTCCCATCATTCTAGATTTGGGAGAGTCTGTACCAGCAACCCAAGCTAGTGCTGTAGAGCAGCTCTAGTAGTCCACTTTAAAAATTCTGAAAAACCCACTTGGGAGTTGTCAGTAGGAGGTAAATTAAAGCCTTATGCATTGAAAAGCAAATAACCTGAAAGATGGAGATGCCTAGGTGACTCAGCAGTTAAGCAGTTAAGCATCTGCCTTGGGCTTAGGGCATTATCCACACTTGGCTCCCTCTGTGGAGCCTGCTTCTCACTCTGCCTATGTCTCTGCCTCTCTCTGTCTCTCATGAATAAATAAATGCAATCTTTAAAAATAATCATAATAACTTGAAAATGTACAGGGGCAATGAATCCTGAAGTTATCAGACATCAATATGTTTTCTACAGTTAAGCTGGAAAATCTAAATTTTCTGCTTTTCAACTATATTCTAAAAACATGTAAAAACTGCTAAATTTGGCTCCTGGGTTTAAGATGCCACTTATCAACTATAAGGTGAATTTACATAAGCATCTTGTCTACTTTTTAAGTTGAAATAAATCTATACAATATCCAAGTAACTGGGCAGGAAATTTTTATCAAATTAAATAATCCAACATTTTCTGTAGGAAAAATATATTACTACATAGAATATTTATCAGATATTCAGAAGTGAACAAAAAAGAAGACCTGAAATCAACTGAAGTCTAGTAATATTAAAGTAATCTAAGATATGTTGCTTCAAGTCCTAACCACTTTTAAAACGGAATTCTACCTCTAAAATACAGATTTATTCAAATAGGAAAAGGGAAATCTCTACTTTTATTTAGTAATTAGCAGGGGGAAAAAATATCCTTCACAGTGAAATTTTTTTTTTTAAGACTTTATTTATTCATGAGAGACACAGAGAGAGACAGACAGACATAGATAGGCAGGGGGAGAAGCAGACTCCACCCAGGCAGTCTGATGTGGGACTCAATCCCAGGACACCAGGATCACACCCTGAGCCAAAGGCAGTCGCTCAACCACTGAGTCACCCAGGTGCCCCACAGTGAAATTTTTAAAGACACACTTTATATAAAGAGACCACTTAGTACCATGCTCAAGTTTTCAGTAACAAGAAAATAAAAGTGTAATCAGTATGATGGGAATATTTCCTTGGGTCTTTTTTAGCTTTAAGAATGTCTAAAGTCAAAAAAAAAAAAAAAAAAAAAAAGAATGTCTAAAGTCGGGCACCCCCGGTGGCGCAGCAGTTTAGTGCCGCCTGCAGCCCGGGGTCTGATCCTGGAGACCCAGGATTGAGTCCCGCGTCAGGCTCCCTGCATGGAGCCCGCTTCCCCCTCTGCCTGTGTCTCTGCCTCTCAGTCTCTCTCTCTCTCTCTCTCTCTGAATAAATAAATTAAAAAAAGAATGTCTAAAGTCTTGAGCTATTTTTACATGCACTTCTAGAAGGAACAATTTCCTTACATCTTATACGTTAAAATGGTTTGGAAATGGTAAAAACAGAAATGATCAATTTTCTCTTTCAACAGGGGGCCAAGGCAAGGTTTCCTTTGCCAAAATTCAAACAGATACACCCTTCTCAACACATCATGAGTGTGTAGAAAAGAATACTATCTTAAAGCTCACTTTGGGACTTTTTTTTTTTACTACAAAGAATTGAATTAAAGGTGTTTACTAAATAAATAATGGAGTTGAGAAACAGAAGAATCCTACATTTCTTTATCTGACCCCAAGTCTACTAACCATGTATCACTAAAACTAAACACACGTTATACAAGAGGCAATTTGCCAGTAATTGAAAAAAGCCTACAAAATTAACAAATGAATGCTATTCTGACACTAGAAAGCTGGCAATGGTTACACAAGCTTTAGCCTTCTAAAACCGTAATCAGAGCTGGGATGATTAATCAACATTTTAACATTTCCCATCTGTACAAACGCTCAAGGTAGTGCTTACCATTGCTTGACAAGTTGCTTAGCATTGCAAAATTTGATCATTCATGTCTTACTGAATTTTTACTGACTTGGAAGAAAATAAAACACCAATTAAAAGCAGATGTCACCTTTAATTCTAACTGGCTGACAAACTTCTAATTTTTTTTTTATCCAAAGCACTTAGAGAACACACATAGATGACAGTTTGGACAGTTAAATATTCAAAGTCACTGATAGCCCCCCACAAATTTGCAAGTGATTTTCCAGAACTTAATCTCATGGGGTTTTATCTGGCAAGCATCCAGAAAGAATAGTTTCAAGTAGTCATCTAGAAGGTAAATTTATTGTTACATTTTTGCAAAGACCTCAAGTACTGATTGGAACATCACTAAACTAATATTCTCAAAGTCCCATCTTTACTTTCATACATATAAAGAACTCCAAAACTATGTTGCTCCTCTATTAAAACTCTAGCTAAAAAAAAGTAAAGGTTTAATAAACCGTGGCTAATATACCTTCATGGTCAAATGATTCAAAAGCTAAATCATATCTAACCTGAATTTAACATAAAATAATAATAATCTGACTTGAGTACTCATGGTTTTTAATGTCTTTTAATACTGCAGTCATAAATTCATTCACTTTTGATTCTAACCATTAATTATGAAAAAACTTATTAAATTCAACATTTTGGAAAGCAGCACAAAAATAAATAAGTAGATAAACACACACAACTTGCAATACCTAGATTTTTACAACTCAAATTTCCATGTATATGAAAGTAAACTCAAAATGTAGAATTAGCAGCACATTTTTAATCTTCTAAAGATAGCTAGGCTAGTATTTCCTCTATGCACAAAGTAACCTGTAATAAAATGCCGAGTTCTAAAAATGCTTCATTTTAATATATCAAATTTTTCTACAAACAGAAAACTTCTGGATCTTTCCCAACACCCCAATTTCAAAGACAACATTAACACAATTCCTGTCGCTATGTCCAGGAACACCGACCACGGCCTCCACAGATTACCCTTTAATGATCTATGCAAGCTTTCAAAAGCCAGAACAAGCTGGTACCAATCAGGCAAAGGGGGAAAAATGAATCCCAGAAGGAATCACCACAGAGACCCCAATCACAATAATGGGGTCCCTAGGAGCCATAAAGCCGATCAAGCCCTTTGCCTCTGTGGATTCATTGCATAACAATCAGACTTCGCTTCATACTTAGAAGGGGTAAAGGAAGCAGATTGATCCTCTATTGTTTACTTCCTAGGTCTATAGAATATTTTCACTTTAACAGAAAGTTGGCCTTGGAAGAAGAATCTGGGGAAAATTAAATGGAAAAGTAGTCACAAAAAGAGTAGGTTTAAGGGGAGAGCCTACCTGGGACTACATTTGTAGGCCTCATCTTTGCATTTTCATCCTGCTTCATGCATTGCTAATCAGAGATCCACTGGAAGCTTCAGAACCAACTGAAAAGCCTGGCAGGGTATTTGGCTTTCAATTCTTCTACTCTGTTTATTCCCAATATATATTCTTCGGGCTTAGAAACAACTCTTGAACAAGGGTAGCCACTCGGCAATGAAATGTAAATTACTGGCATGTGCTGAAACCTGGACTTGCCACCACTAATGAGCACATTAAAGGAAAATGCTCACTAGATGACTGCAGCCCTTTTACTTAACCCTGTGTGCACGGAAAGCCACAATTCAACATCAATTAAAAGAGCTAGCTGCAAAACAGTAACAGAGCAGCCCTGTCACCACTTAAAATACCTCAGAGACAGAAAAGCTAAGACAAACATGAAATTTCTACACTTCCTCAACTAAAAATATTGTGCAAAACATGACTGTCAACATGGTCAGCTTTAGTTAAGATTTGTGTGACCTGTTTCAAAGTTGTCATGACTTCAAACAATTTCCTAAGAGTGAAAATAAGATGTCTAGTTATCTAAAAAGAAAAAAAAAATCAACAACATACTAAATTATTGATTTTTTCATTACTCAGTCAACAAATTCAGACTTAGTTATATAAAGCTCACCTGGAACTCGAAAAGACTGAGAACTTTAGAAGTTTGTTAAGAAAAAAATTATCAGGGATCCCTGGGTGGCTCAGCAGTTTAGGGCCTGCCTTTGGCCTAGGGCATGATCCTGGAGTCCAGGGATTGAGTCCCACATTGGGCTCCCTGCATGGAGCCAGCTTCTCATTCTGCCTAGGTCTCTGCTTCTCTCTCTGCTTCTCTCTCTCTCTCTGCCTCTCTCTCTCTCTCTCTCATAAATAAATAAATTTTAAAATCTTTTAAAAAAAGAAAAAGAAAAAATTATCATATAAACTAATGATTTAGATCTCAAAATAAAATATTTGCTTTATATAAGCAGAGCCTCATTTATTGGCGCTAAAAATGTTAGCCTATTCACTATAATATCATCTGCAATTTACAGTAGGAAAACCTAAAATAAAATATGTATAGACATCTAGTATCTGTTATTAACTTTTGAAATAAATTATGATTTTCAGGGGTGCCAGGCCGGCTCAGTTGTAAGAGGATACAGTTTTGTTTTGTTTAAGATTTTAGTTATGTATTTGACAGAGATAGAGCCAGAGAGCACAAGGGAGGGAATGGCAGAGGGAGAGAAGCAGACTTCCTGCTTAGCAGGGAGCCCGATTTGGGGTTCAATCCCAGAACCCCAGGATGAGGGCCTGAACTGAAGGCAGATGCCCCAGAATGGGGCTCTTGATCCTGGGGTCATGAGTTTGAGCTCCATATTAGATGTAGAACTTACTTTTTTTTTTTTTTTTTTTTTTAAGATTTACTTATTTGAAAGAGAGAGTGAGAGTGAAAAAGAGAAAGCATGAGCAGAGGTAGGGGCAGAGAGAGAAACTGTCTCCTTTCTGAGTGGGGAGCCAGATCATGACCTAAGCCAAAGGCAAGATGTTTAACCAACTGAGTCACTCAGGCACCCCTAGAACTTACTTTAAAAAAATAAATTATGGTTTTCATAAATAGAATATTTTTTTAAGATTTATTTGACAGAGAGAGAGAGAGAGAGAGAGAGAGAGGACGTGTGTGCACAAGCAGGGGGAGGGGGAGGCGCTGAAGAGAACAGAAGCAGACTCCCTGCTCAATCCCTGAAGCCGGAGATCATGACCTGAGCCGGAGATCATGACCTGAGCAGAAGGCAGACACCCAACAGACTGAGCCACTGAGGGACCTAAATAAAATATTTTTTTTCTTTTTTTAAATTTTTTATTTATTTATGACACAGAGAGAGAGAGAGAGAGAGAGAGAGAGAGAGAGAGGCAGAGACACAGGCAGAGGGAGAAGCAGGCTCCATGCACGGGGAGCCCGACGTGGGATTCGATCCCGGGTCTCCAGGATCGCGCCCTGGGCCAAAGGCAGGCGCCAAACCGCTGCGCCACCCCGGGATCCCTAAATAAAATATTTTTAATGAAAATTTCAAAATATGGAGCAATGGAATGAAGGTATCATTAATATATTAATTTACTATTTTGAGTTATTATGTGACATTTGTCTAAATACTATATGTAAGCACCTATAATATTAACATGTTTCAATATATGTGTGTTTTTTTTTTAATTTCATTTATTCTTTTGACAGAGAGAGCAAGAGAGCACAAGCATGGGGAACAGCAGAGGGAGAGGGAGAAGCAGACTCCCCACTGAGCAGGGAGCCCCCTACGGGGCTCAATCCTAAGACCCAAGGATCATCACCTGAGCCAAAGGCAGATAGATGCTCAACTGACTGAGCCACCCAGGTGCTCCTGTTTGAATATAAGTTTATCATTCTCAGGGATCCCTGGGTGGCGCAGCGGTTTGGCGCCTGCCTTTGGCCCAGGGCGTGATCCCGGAGACCCGGGATCGAATCCCACGTCGGGCTTCCGGTGCATGGAGCCTGCTTCTCCCTCTGCCTGTGTCTCTGCCTCCCTCTCTCTCTCTCTCTCTCTGTAACTATCATAAATAAATAAAAAAAATTAAAAAAATATTAAAAAAAAATAAAAAAATATTAAGTTTATCATTCTCTGATGACCTAAAAAGCATGCTAGCTTCTTAAAGCTCCCCTCAAAATTAATCCAATAAGTATCACAAATAACACATTAAAAATCTATTTTCTCTTTATGGATGCTGAGTAAATCTTAATTTTCCACACAATATATGAAGTTAAACCAGCTTTCTAGAACCCTCCAGGCTTGAAATAATAGACTTCAATCAAAAGAAGTGATCATCTACTATTATGTGTTTAGGAAAATTACTTTCTTTGCTTTTTTCTTTTTTTTTTTTAATTTGAGAGAGAGTGAGAGCATGAGCAGGGAGAGGGGCAGAGGGAGAGGGAGAAGTAGACTCCCTGCTGAGCAGGGAGCCAGACAAAGGGCTCCATCCCCGGACCCTGAGAACATGACCGGAGTCAAAGTCAGATGTTTAACCTTGACTGAGATACCCAGGCACACACATACATCTCATTTTTAAAAGATTTTAATTATTTATTAGAGAGAGACAGAGAGGGAAAGAATCTCAAGCAGACTCCCTGCTCAGTGCAGAGCCTGAGGTTGGGCTCAATTTCATGACCCTAACATCACAACCTGAGCTGAAACCAAGAGTCAGACACTTAACTGGCTGATCTACCCAGGAGCCCTAGGAAAATTATTTTATTTGGTTCAATTCCTTCATCTATAAGTTAGAGGTAATGATAACACAAGAGCACATAAAGATTTTTAAAAAGCACATAGGAAATACTTTTCATATTATCAGACAATCCCCCCAAAACAGAATAATTAGTTCACTAAGAACCCAAATCCTCCTCCTCCTCCTCCTATCAGAGTCCCATTTAGCAAGGTCGAGTCTTACTCAGAAGTTTACCTGCCTATGCATCACAAGTCCAGCACTCTTGACATTCTTTTACCTTAATGAAAATGTACACTGATCCAAATAATTTGCTCAGGGGTAAACACATTTGTCCACCTTCTATAGGATACGAATTTCTGCATTACTGGTCACTGTTTTGGCACCTCGGGTAACTGTTTTATCTTCTAGCTCTTCTTATTCCTTATTTCATATCTTTTAATATCCACAGATCATCCACGTTGCTGTTTTTAACCTCTACCAAATTCTGTTAAGGCTATTACAGCCTCTATACCCATTTATTAAAACTACACTGGCCAAGGCATCTAGAAACTGAGTCCTCCACCAAGTGTGTTCTGGACTGTGCTGTAGCTGCCACAGACTGTAACCAGAACTACTACACTAAAGACTCTACTACAGGTACGCCTGGGTGGCTCAGTGATTGGGCATCTGCCTTCGTCTCGGGGCACGATCCTGGATTCCTGGGATCAAGTCCCATATTGGGCTCCCTCATGGAACCTGCTTCTCCCTCTGCCTGTGTCTCTGCCTCACTCTCTCTCTCTCTCATGAATGAATAAAAAAATATTTTTTTAAAATAAATAAAAAATAAAACAAAGGCTCTACTACAAACCACCATTATTGCTTCCACTGTTTTCTAACTTCTTCTTTGTGCTTTTCTTATTTCATCTGCTACTTTTCCCAAATTCTAGCTTTTAGGGAGGAAACCTGAACTTTTACAGACAACTCTTTATATAGTCCCTTTAGGTATCAAAATGTTCAGCAATCTGAAGATACCAAGAGGCTTAACTTGTTATAAAGTTATAACAAATTATAAAATTATGGTCTTACAGGGAAAACATAATCACGGGTGAGGAAAAAAGTTGAAAACAGTTTAAGATTTTGTTTTTTGCTGCAAAAAGTTGTAGAATCTCTTTCAGAGGGCATATAGCCCAGTAACAGTAGAGAGTAACAGAGAGTAGGTAAGCCTCCATTCCAATCTTTTTACCCTGGCACTAACAGCTGTATGACCTTGAGCAACTTGCTTATACTCACCACCTTCCTTCTACCTCTTACACTTATAAAGTGAACACATTACTATCCACCTGCAGAACAGTTACAAAAAGCAAATAGAGGAGCGCCTGGGTGGCTCAGTTGGTTAAGTGTCTGATTCTTGATTTTGGCTCAGATCATGATCTCAGGATTGTAAGATCGAGCCCTGTATCCACCTCCACACTGGGCGTGGAGCCTACTTACATTTCTTTCTCTCCCTCTCCTGCTGCCCCTCCCACCTCTCTCTCTAAAAAATTTAATTAAAAAATAAAAAGGAAATGGAGTTAGTACAAGTACTTAGCATAGCACCTGGCACACAATAAGTACTCAACAATTTAACAATCTACTAAAGGTAGAAATTTCATCCTTTGGAGAAATATCATCCACTTGTATCATGCTCACAATCAATCTTGTTGCCTAAACTCTTGCTTTATCTAAATGCCTTATTTCCTTTCATCTTGCTCTACTATTCACTTTTAAAATTGCTTTTGCTTTGGAGAACCTAGGTGGCTCAGTTGTTGAAGTATCCGATTCTTGGTTTCTGCTCAGAGTAATGAAATCAAACCCCACATCAGGTTCCACATTCAGTGGGAAGTCTGCTTGAGTTTCTTTCCTGCTGCTCACATACCTCACTCGCACTTGCACTAGCTCATTCACTCTCTCTAAAAAAAATAAATAAATCTTTTATAAATAAATAAATTACTTTTGCTTTTAAATGGTGTGATAAAGGATAGTAAGAGCAGGAATGATTATAAAAACCACAGTCCTGGACACCTAGGTGGCTCAGCAGTTGGGCAGCTGCTTTCAGCTCAGGTCATGATCCTGGGATCCAGGATTGAGTTCTGCATCAGGCTCCTGCAAAGAGCCTGCTTCTCCCTCTGCCAGTGTCTCTGCCTCTCTCTCTGTCTCTCCCAAATAAATAAAATCTTAAAAAAAAAAAAAAAACAGTCTTTATATACTTCACTAATAAATATGGGCCCAAGTTATAACTCCAAAGCATAAAGATTGCAAAACTAATTCACCATTAACAAATATGAATATTATACTGTCATATATAGACATCCAATGTAAGATTTTTTTCATGTAAAATACATAAGATATATACCCTAACAAATATTTGTTATTTCTAAAAATAAAAATGTATTTCAAATGAGCTTAGAGTGAACAGCAAGGAGATTAAAGCCCCTTTCCAAAGTTTATCTCATATTTGTAAATGTATATAAAAATTCCATTTAAATTGGCAAAGAATTATTTATGACTAGTATGTAAAGAAATAAACAACAGGAATTCGGAGATAAATAAGTAAAGGTCCTTGATTTGACATGTAATTTTTTAAGATTTTATTTATTTATTCATAGAGACAGAGAGAGAGAGGCAGAGACACAGGCAGAGGGAGAAGCAGGCACCATACAGAGAGCCTGACGTGGGACTCGATCCAGTCTCCAGATCACGCCCTGGGCTGCAGGCGGCACTAAACCGCTGCGCCACCGGGGCTGCCCTTGACATGTAATTATAAATAAGGCCAAAAATGATGCCAAAATGAGGAGGGGAAGTGTACTCAAAGAAATCTTGCTCTTTCAAACTAGAAAGCTCTTCTCCCTTGGGATACCTGGGTGGCTCAGCGGTTAAGCATCTGCCTTCAGCCCAGGGCGTGATCCTTGAGTCCTGGGATTGAGTCCCACATCAGGCTCTCTCATGGAGCCTGCTTCTCCCTCTGCCTGTGTCTCTGCCTCTCTCTTTCTCTCTCTCTCTCTCCCCCTCTCTGTCTCTCATGAATAAATAAATAAAATATTTTTTAAAAAAGAAAGAAAGAAAGCTCTTCTCCCATGACATTTCAGCTTAAGCGTCATCCTCTCAGAGAGGTTTTTTGCTGCCACCTTCTCTAAAGAGGTAACCCAGTTACCTTTTGGCACTGCATTTCTCAAATTTGGGGAGCATGTGAAGAACTAAATAAAAAGCTAAGAAAATATAAATGGGAGCACATACTCAGAGGTTCAAACAAATATGCCATTAGTATGTTGGGAATTGTGCATACATAAGAATAGAATATTCTTTGCTTAGCAAATTAGCATATCACACACTGTGCTTCAATATGGTGCCTCAGGAACTTTTTAACAATATCTTTAGGGATCCCTGGGTGGCGCAGCGGTTTAGCGCCTGCCTTTGGCCCAGGGCGCGATCCTGGAGACTCGGTATCGAGTCCCACGTCGGGCTCCCGGTGCATGGATCCTGCTTCTCCCTCTGCCTGTGTCTTTGCCTCTCTCTCTCTCTCTGTGTGACTATCATAAATAAATAAAAAATTTTTTTAAAGTATAAAATAAAAGGGAAGATATTAAAAAAAATAAACAGTATCTTTAGATAAGGTCCAGTCCAAAAACAAAACCCCAGCAATCATCTCGTTATTTCTGCCTCAGTCCATTTTAGAAAACATGCACTTAAAAGCTTAATTTTAGAATGTATTTGAGGCATTAAGCATCATTAACTATATGTAACGGTGATAATGTACTTTATTAAATCTGACAAAATCTTCAATCTATTATGTTCACTAGAACAACAAAAAATCTTTCCTATTGAATTCCAAGTTTAGGGGTTATATACAAATAAATAGTTGAAATTCAACTTTAAGAGATCACTAAGTTAGTGAAAGTTAAAAACAGCATTACAACCTAAAAACACAGAGAAGTTTCTCCAAGTGTCTTTCTCTATTTATTTCTAGAATTCCAAGTTTTAATTCAGCAACTTCTCTCACCTATCAAATAGTTAACAAGCATTTACTGGGCAGCCCAGGTGGCTCAGCAGTTTAGCGCCACCTTCGGCCCAGGGCGTGATCCTGGAGACCCAGGATCGAGTCCCACGTCAGGCTCCCGGACTGGAGCCTGCTTCTCCCTCTGCTTGTGTCTCTGCCTCCCTCTCTGTTTGTCTCTCATGAATAAATAAATAAAATCAAAAAAAAAAAAAAAAACACTTCCTGAAAGCTTCAGTGATACAAGAGTATTAAAAAGCATGATTTCCAGCCTTTTACTCATGTAAAAGTTGGGACGATCAACAGATGGCAGATGAAAATGTGCTACAGCCATACCATGGATTTTATCAGACTTAGAATGCAATGAAATTGTGACACACGCTACAACAAGGATGAAGCTTAAAGACATTATGCTCAGTCAAATAAGCCAGAAACAAAAGGTAAAATATTCTATGATTCCACTTATAAGAGTCACCTAGAATAGGCAAATTCATAAAGACAGCAAGTAAAACAGACCTTACAAGGGCACCGGTGGGAGTGAGAGGGAGTTATTGTTTAATGGCTGCAAAGTTTCATTTTCGGATGATGAAAACTTTCTAGACATAAATAGTAGTGATAGTTATACACTGTAAATGTACTTAATGCAACTGAATTGTACACTTAAAAATGGTGAAAATGTGGGGCGCCTGGGTTGCTCAATCAGTTGTGCATCCAAATCCTGATTTCAGCTCAGGTCATGACCTCATTTTTTTTTTTAATTTTACTAGAATTTATGGGGAAGAGATAATGGAGTCAAACTGTCACAAAGAAAATCTTCAGATTAAACTCCCGCCAAATAACATTCAAGTTCTTTCAGTCTCCACTGCCTGAGCACTGAAGCAACACCCCTTCTCTCTGCATGCACATGTCAAGCTGCCAGTTATTGTATCCACCTGTTTTCCTGCCACTTGTCTCAGTAATCCCAGACGTAAAAACTTCTTCCATTTCTATGGTTGCCCTCATCCAGCTGAGACTGCTGCTGGCTATCACAAACCTTCACCAACCATATGCTCTGGTCCATACAGCTCAGGGTCCTGGGATCAATCCCCATGTCAGGCTCCATGCTCAGCAACAGAGAGCCAGCTTGGGATTCTCTCCCCCTCTTCCTCTACCCCTCTCCTTGCTCACGTGCTCACTCATTCTCTCTCAAATTTTTTTTAATAATGATGAAAAGGGGCCCATATATACTAAAATTGGAAGGATAGAGAAGATTATTAGCATGGCCCCCACACAAAGATGACATGCAAATTCATGAAGCATTCCATATTTTTTAAATGGTAAAATAGGTAATTCTATGTTATACATGATATACCACAATTAAATATGTATATAATAAAAGAAATAAAAACAAAACATAATTTCTTCAAGGTACCCTAAAAATAGGCCAAAATGAAAATCACTCTTAATTTCAAGAGACTGACGTTTGGGTCATTAATGAAGGAAATGTCCTAACTCACCTCAAACATATTTAAAGCAAAAGTTATGACATTATCCTATGGAATGTATAATCTATGCAGATGAAATACACATGACAGTGGTATTTCAGAGAATGGTATTTCAGAGAATGCCGATGGAAAGACAGGGGAAGAGGACTATACACATTGTAACATTTCTACATTTCACCTAAAAATGGTAAATGGTATAATATTAATTCTAAATAGACTATAAAGTTAAGGATGTATATTGCAATACTTAGAAAAACCACTAAGAAATAAAAGGTCTGAGGTACCTGGGTGGCTCAGTCAGTTAAGTGCCTGCCTCCTGCTTTGGTCATGATCTGGGGTCCTGGGATCAAGCCTCACAGGTGGTACTCCCCACTCAGCAGGGAGTCTGTTTCTCCCTCTCCCTCTACCCTCCCCCATGCTCATGCTGGCTCTCTCTCTCTCTCTCTCTCTCTGTTATATAAATTTTTAAAAATCTTTTTAAAAAAATGTAAAAGGTCTTAATAAGTAAATTTAAATGGAATTCCAAAAATTAAGATAATCCAAATAAAATAAGAAAGGAAAACAGAAAGGAAGTAATGACATAACCAGAAAAAGAAAATGGTAGCCATAAACCCAGTCATATAAATGCTAACCTATCTTACTGAAACTGCATATCGGTGAGTGTACACAGATGCATGACAATACTAAAAAAGCACTGAACTACTTATCACAAAAGGGTGAGTAGTAGTACACAGGAATTATACCTCAGTAAAGCCGTTATTAACGAAAATAAGACAAACCAATAAACAGACTAAACACTACAATTAAAGGTGCAGATTATGAGAATGATTTAAAAAATACAACCCATCTACAAGCTGACTGCAAGAGATATGTTTTCAATATAAAGAGTCAGATGGAGAAATGCATACTGTGCATACTGTAAGCATAAGACTCTTGAGAGTCTTGAGAGTTCAACATTAAGCAACTTGTCCAAGATCCTATAGCTACAACATGGCAGAGCAAGAATTTTAACTCTGATTCCAGACTAGCCTAATAAGTGCAAGGGAACAGTAAGGAGCAAGAGAAGGAAAGCTTGAGTAAATTCAAGCTATTTGAACTTTAAGCAAAGTTTAGAAAATCCCAACCTCACTGAATCACTTTTTTTTTTTTTTTTTCATGAAATCCCAGATTCTTAACCTTCCTACTGAAGTCGCCCCCAACCCAACAATCCTAAACTCCCTAGAAATAAAGGAGGATTTTTCAAGTATCCATGTTGGGAGAGCATTCTACTCAACATCATCTTCAAATTCTTCAATAAATATCTAGAAGTTAACCCTCATCCAACATGCAGGAAATGAAACATGTTCTCAAACATTTCAAAGCACATTCTGTTACAACAATGGTTTTGTGAAGCTACTTGCACTGGTTTTCATCAATTCTGCTGAACATGACATTTAAGAGTCACAATTACAAATATAAAATTGTCAGAAAGAAAGAGTCATTGAACTTTTTCTTCTAAATCCATAGAGACCAGATTAATTCAACATAAGTATATCACAAAGCAGTAAAAAGTATCAATGACTATTCTGTAGCTCTATCAGTTCACTCAAATACTTTACTTACAAAGTCAGCAAATCCAAGTGAAGACACTTTCACTTGTGTCCAAGATCAAAGATCAGAAAAACAACAATAATTGTTTTTAGACCTTAAAAATGGCACACCAATAGGGGGGGCAGTGAGCAAAAAGATAAAAGTCTCCAAGAGCAAAAATAGGAACCATCCAAAGCTATCTTTTAAAAAAATAAAACAGAAAACACTAACAACCTGATCTCATTTCAATTCATCTTTGAAGCAGCTTGGAACATTTACTGGGTATGGAATTTATACTTTTGTTAGAAACTATACTCTCATTTACTAGCTATGTGATACTGGGCAAGGCATTTATTTCTGAGCTTATTCTCTCTTCTTAAAACCAAGGATAAGAATAATACATCACAGACTGTCAGGAAGATAAAATAAGAATGGTACTAGCATATCTGAAGGTTCATATCCTATACCTATTTTTAAGAGCCAGGGGGAAGGCAAGAAACATTCTGTGCCACTTTTTTTCTTATACACAAAAATCCTACTTCGGCAAATAAGAGTACCCTACATAACAAATCTATAGCAAAATTATAACACACACTCCCTCACTCCAAAAGGATATAAATATGGTTGCAGTGGTACAGTGGTAGCCTCCAGGGATTTAAACTGGAAGCTGGGGTCAGAGTTTCACAGATGAAGGAAACCTCTTTCAACATATACATGTGACTTAAATTTAAGATTTTACACTTTCAAAAATTTTTTAATTTTAACATAATAAAATCAAAGACCTGTATCCAAAATGTGAATTCTACTAACACTACAAAAATGTAGCTAAACCTGTATCTATAAAATACACTAGTATTAATAACATTTCTCAACTTTTTTTAAGAGAGAGAGAAAGTGTACAAGGGTGGAAGAGGGGGTGGCAGCAGTAAAGGGGAGGGGTAGAGGGAAGAGACAAAGAGAAAGAGATAGAAACTTAAGCAGGCTCCATGTCCAGCTTGGAGCCAGAGGCAGGGCTCAATCTCCCAACCCTGAGATCATGACCTGAGCTAAAATCAAGAGACAGACACACAACCAACTAAGCCACCCAGGGGCCCCATATTTCTCAACTCTCTTAAGCCATAATACAAATAAATTTCAATAGCCATGGACAAAAAACTTCAGTGAGTTACCTAGATCACAGCCCACATAAATAAAATCAGAGTTATATACAATTCTGGACTTGCAAGGTCCTACTTTAAAAAAAAGAAAAAAAAGCTTTTACAACTACAAGTGAATAGGTATCATATGAATCCCTTTAAATTACTCTATACTATTTTAAGAACAAAAATATTGTTAAATGAAACCATTGGCCAACTTCCTAACTTCAAAATTATTGTATTAGTTACAAAGCACTTCTAACATACTTCCAAACTCTAATAAGACTCTATGGATTACAACCCCATAACTGAAGAAAACCTAGCAACATGCTGTCTTCCAGTTTCTACCTACATAAGTTCTTTTCCTACAATCTACCTGTGCTACCTGTACTACAACAAAGTGAAGGAAAAGGTTTCTATGGGCTTTGCCTAAGTGGGTAACATTATTTTGGTCTTCACTTTTGGCTTCTCTTTAAATGCTCTCTCTTTCCAACTTAGCCAAGTAGGGTACAGTTTTTTGTTTTATTTTTTCAAGTGTTCCCTACCCAAAAATCAGCTAACCTGTGTCAAGTCCTGACTCTGTTACTTACTAGCATAGTGTGACTATTGGGAGGTCACTGCACCTGAGTCACTGTTTTCCTTTTGTTATACAGAGTTCATAATATCCAGCTTCAGTGGTTGCATGAGTGAAAGAAATCATGCGTCAAAATAGTTCATAAACTACAGTATCATGGACATACATATAGCAGTATAATTCTACCAAACTATTAATCTCAACAGGAAAAAAATCTAAATTCACAAAATTCACAAAAGAAACTATCTGATTAATTATGCAAAAGTACTAATTTCAACCATCTCATTGTCCTAAAAACTCTTCAATAGGTCTCTTTCTACTAAAGTAATTATTATGGATGCCTGGGTGGCTCAGCGGTTGGGTTCCGGTCCTGATCCTGGGATCCGGGATCAAGTCCCACATCAGGCTCCCAGCGAAGAGCCTGCTTCTCCCTCTGCCTGTGGCTCTGCCTCTCTGTGTGTGCCTCTCTCATGAATAAATAAATCTAAAATGTAAATAATTTTTAATAAATAAATAAATAAATGAAGTAATTATTAACAACTGTAATGCTTAAGATGATTTGCCTAGCAGTGTCAGACTGTGTGGTAAGTTCTCTATGTATGTGATTTCCCATCTTTACAACAACCCTGCAGATAGAGGTCATTCTTTTCACTTTATAGATGAAAAAATGTTAATTTATTTCCAAATTCTGCTATTATAAGCAAACTTACCGTGAACATTTTTTAAAATTTATCTTTGCAGGTGAAGTTCCTAAGACTATACTTGTCAGATCAAAGAGTACATACATTTTAAATTTTGATAGATACTAGCAAATTTCTGGCACCCTCCTCAAACCCTAAAATAATTTACACTCCAAAGAACAAGACAGTTGTCCTGTACACTTGCCTACACTGGATGTTATACCTATTTTTTTCAATTTTTGATTAATACAATGGATAGAAAAATTATACCTAATTACTATTATAATCCTTATCCTGTTAAAAAGTGTCCAATGAAAGGAGATAAAAGAATACAATCATCAAATCTAACCTGCTTGCTGTTCTCTATACTCCCAATGCTGAGCATTGTGGATAGAACTCACCATCTATAAGTGATATATACATGGGCAAGGCCCAAATGTGAAATAGAAGTTATTTAATATAACAAATTTCCCGTAAAGCTAATTACCATAACTTATAATGCTATGTAACACTAAAACATGAAATATTATGAAAATATGTGTGTATAGATAAGCTCAAAAAGTAACTTGGAACGCTATGAAATCTTTTTTTATAAGTATTTATTTATTTTTTAAAGATTTTATTTTTGGGGCGGCCCGGGTGGCTCAGCGGTTTAGCGCCACCTTCAGCCCAGGGTGTGATTCTGGAGACCAGGGATCCAGTCCCATGTCAGGTTCCCTGTATGGAGCCTGCTTCTCCTTCTGCCTGTGTCTCTGCCTCTCTCCTTCTGTGTCTCTCATGAACAAATTTATTTTTTTTTCCTTTTTTTTTTTTAATTTTTATTTATTTATGATAGTCACAGAGAGAGAGAGAGGCAGAGACACAGACAGAGGGAGAAGCAGGCCCCATGCACCGGGAGCCCGATGTGGGATTCGATCCCGGGTCTCCAGGATCGCGCCCTGGGCCAAAGGCAGGCGCTAAACCGCTGCGCCACCCAGGGATCCCTCTCATGAACAAAAAAATTTTTAAAGATTTTTATCTATTTATTTGAGAGTGTATGCACACAAGCAGGGTGAGAGGCAGAGGGAGAGGGAGTAGCAGACTCTCTACTGAGCAGGGCTTGATCCCAGGAACCTGAGATCATGACTTTAGC
Source organism: Canis lupus dingo (assembly GCF_003254725.2). Taxonomy (NCBI): domain Eukaryota; kingdom Metazoa; phylum Chordata; class Mammalia; order Carnivora; family Canidae; genus Canis; species Canis lupus. Next base: position 50,244,377 of record NC_064264.1, on the reverse strand, counting down.
CAAAGGCAGGCGCTTAACTGACTGAGCCACCCAGGCGCCCCTATGAAATCTCTTTAAACCAATACTTCCTCTTTCCAGGAACAGGTAGTTGTCCTTCCCAAAGCTCATTCCTAAACTAAAAATATTTCTTAATTCTAACAGTCCTCATAGCCTCCTATCACTCTGCTTTTACTGCTCAGAATATGAGGAGCCCAGAGGATAAATACATAATGAAAAACAGTCTAGAAATAAAATCTGTTGGCTCAGCACATTAAAATTACTGAAATTTCTTCACAAGTGTTATTTGTAGCTTTGTTATTTTTCTATGACTTAAGCAAAAACAAAGTATGATGTTTATTTTTTTTAAGTATGATGTTTAAATCAAGTACAGTACAGATTGTATAATCTGATCCCATTGCATGTAAATTAAGTATAAAGAATAGTCGTCACCAGCACCCACAAATAACCCCACACAAAGCCCCAAGTGAAGGCTGTTATTTTTTTTTTAAGTTTATTGTATACTTTCTAATGCAAATATATAGCATAAATGCAGGGGTGAAAAATCAAGAAATTATTCATGGTTGTTAACTAAAAATAACAATGTATCAATAAAGCACAATTAGTTTTTCTAGAAATATGCATGATTTTGAATAGCAATTTAAAAACCACAGAACCAGGAGTACCTGGGTCAGTTAGTTAAGCATCTGCCTTTGGCTCGGGTCATGATCTCAGGGTCCTGAGATCCAGCCCCAGATGGGGGAGGGCGGGGCAGGTGGAGGGAGTGTCCTTGCTCAGCAAGGAGTCTACTTCTCCCTGCCCCCTCCCCTCCCATGTTCATGGTCTCTCCCTCTCAAATAAAATCTAAAAACAAAAACAAAACAAACAAAAAGCACACAGAACAGGGGCGCCTAGGTGACACAGCTGGTTAAGCAGCCAACTCTTAGTTTTGGCCTGGGTGTTGAGATGAAGCCCTGGGTTGGGCTCCAGATTCAGTGAGAGTTTACCTAAGATTCCTTCTCCCAGGGACACCTGGGTGGCTCAGCATTGAGGGCGTGCCTTCAGCCCAGGGTATGAACCTGGAGACCCGGGATTGAGTTCCATATCGGGCTTTGTGCGTGCAGCCTGCTTCTCCCTCTGCCTATGTCTCTGCCTCTCTCCCTCTCTCTCTCTCTCTCTATCTCTCATGAATGAATAAATAAAATCTTTAAAAAAAAAAAAAATTAAAAGATTCTTTCTCCCTTTACCTTTGCCCCTCCCCTGATCTCTCTCTCCCTCTCCATATTTGATTATATATCTCAAACGATACAGTATTACAATAAATGGAACTCCACAGTATTCAACTTTAAAAAAAAAAATTCCATCTTCTCATTGCAAAGTCACTATCAACATGGTAATCTATCACCACTACACTGGAAATCAGATTTCTAAAAATAACTCAGTTTGTGATAATAAGTATTGAATTTCAATGGCTAGTCACCAATCACACGTTTATAGGGCCTAACAAAAATCAGTAGGCAATTTCATTTCAGTGCTGTTGTGGGTTTTTTTTTTTAAGATTTTATTTATTTATTCATAAGACACAGAGAGAGAAAGAGAACAGAGACATAGGCAGAGGGAGAAGCAGGCTCCATGCAGGGAGCCCAATGTGGGACTCCATTCCGAGACTCCAGAATCATGCCTTGAGCCAGTCACTCAACCACTTAGCCACCCAGGATCCCTGTTATTTATTTATTTTTTTAATTGAACTTACCAACTATAACCAGATATTCCAAAAGGAGAGTTTTAAATCACATGCTCCAATGGGCAAAGACTTTAATGCTACGAAAATTATATCCAAAAAGGAATCTTGCCACGATGCCAAAAAAAAAAAAAAGAGGCTAGTTATCACGAACTACATGGTTTCATAGAGAACCAAAACATGGCAATAATGCCTTCTGGCTATAAAACAGTCCTTTTTGGGACTATTAATAAATAAAATCTTTTTAAAAAATAGTCCTTTTTGTGAGATGAGGAAAATTTTCTTGCATGTTATTGTTTTATAATTCTTAATTTAATAATTATTCTTTCTATAACATTCATTGAATCTAACATGTAGAAATCATTAGACTATAAAACAAAAGGGAAAGAAAGACTGATAAGGCCAAGTCTCTTGCCTCACAAGGAAATAAAAATACAGAATTTTAACATAATATGTAAAGTAAAAAAAAAAAAAGTCTCTAGAAAACAGAGGAAAGACATTATTTCTCACCAGAGGGATAGAGAAACTATCCTGGTAGAAGTAACATGTGAACTGTGTCTTTCAAGACAGGCAGTAGTTGGAAATGTGGGAGAGGACAAGTATGTTCCCTGAGCAGAGTCACAAAAAGGATGGACCACACAAAGAACAAGTCATGTTTGAGAACAGCATGGTGTTCTGGCATGGCTGAGGGATAGCTCTAAGAAAGGGAAATGGAGGAGCGGATATAAGAAAATTCATGAGAAAGGAAAGTAATCATTTATATATTCTGCACTCTTCTAACATGAAACCCCTGATGGAAATACTCTCCATTTAAGGAGAATGCGAACTTCTTCGTAATATTTTCTTCCCTGAATTGAAGTCATCTGTGTACTTGATTTACTTGACTGTGAGCTCCTCATGAGCAGGACACACATCTGATTCATTTTTATATCTTCCTCAAATACCTTAAACATAGATAACAAACATTTTTTAATGATCAAATGAATACATGAATGAACATAATGACCATGTCATTTAGCTTCTCTGAGGAGACCCAGATATCCTTCTATACCAGGAATTGGCAAAATGTTTCTATAAAGGGCCACACAGTAAATATTTTAGGCTTTGCAGGTTATTTGGTCTTGCTATAGCTACACAATTCTGTTGTTATAGAGCAAAAGCAGCCCCAGACAACAGATAAGTGAATGAGCTTGACTATGTGCCAATAAAATTTAACTTACAAAAAAGGCAGCAGGTCACATTTGGCCCACTGACCATGGTTTAGACTCTTCATCTATACAACTTAAATTTAGTACTTTATATTGTACAGGCACATTCAAGTCACTTTCTGACACAAGGACAGAACTCAGCCAAAGTTTCAAAGAAGATAACAAAAAAGAATATAAATGGGAAAATGTGGCTATACTGTCCAATCTATAAACCTGGGCCTTTGGCTGTTTCCACCTAATTTGCCCTCTCCAGACACATTAGCTATCTGTGTCACCTTACATCACAATTTCTGCAGGCCTCAGTTTTTCATCCTTAGGCTCTACTTTTTAATCTTTCAATTGGTTAAAATAGATCATTCTAAACTAGAACTCTAGGATCTTAAAAACTGTCCAAATTAAAATTACTGATTTTAAGTGGAAATGTCATCTAGAAAATTACATTCATAAATAATTTTGAACCTATGAAAGAACAAAATACAAGCATTTCACAGAAACAAAGTAAAACATATTAAATAATAAATTAAGATATCATCTGGGATAACTGGTGTACAAAACATTCAAAATTCTATTTTAGCACCTGAAAACTAAGGTTTCAGTACCTTGTTGAATGTAGTTATAAATACACCTGAGAAATCAGTTCAATTCACCCAATCAGGGTGGTAATATCTGAAAGAGACTCAGATCATCAAAAATCTTTCCCCAAAATAGACAAAATAGTAAGATTTGATCTTAAATGCCACAATTAGTGATAAAAAGGGAAATAATGCTGTTGTATAATAATAAATCACTGGACTCCTTGACATAGCTACGAATCTGAAAAGCTGAATTTTTTAAAAGTCCATACAATATATAACAAACTTGGTATCTGGGATCCTGGGGTGGCACAGCGGTTTGGCGCCTGCCTTTGGCCCAGGGCACGATCCTGGAGACCCGGGATCGAATCCCACGTCGGGCTCCCAGTGCATGGAGCCTGCTTCTCCCTCTGCCTATGTCTCTGCCTCTCTCTCTCTCTGTGTGACTATCATAAATAAATAAAAATTTAAAAAAAAAAAAAAAAAAAACTTGGTATCACTCATTAGGTATAAAGCTGATTTTGGAACTTCTCCACTTTTATTCTCCAAACTAAGACCTGGGTTACAGAATAAAAATTCTTCACTTTTCACAAATGATTTTCAAAGAATTGACAGGTCAATTAAAACTATATAATTCAGGGACGCCTGGGTGGCTCAGCTGGGTAGTAAGTAAGAATCTGCCTTCGCCTCAGGTCATGATCCTAGGGTCCTGGGATGGGGCCTCTCTTCTTCCTCTCCTTCTGCCCCTCCCCACCACTCATTCTCTTTCTCACTCTGCTCTCTCTCAAATAAATAAATAGAATCATTTTTTTTAAAAATCTGTAATTCATCACTACCCACATTTATAAAAGTAACACCATTATACTGCTTTCTGAAATATAAACAAACAGATTCTGGTTCGTTACAAACTTACCAGACATTTGGCAAATTCTTTGTTTTCTGAAAGGAATCCATAACCTGGATGTACCTTAGAAATGAAAAATAAAAAGCACTTTCAATTTTATCACATCACAAAACCTTTATAAGCAACATTGTGCATGAATGTGTTTATATTTCAAGAGCCTTGAGTAAGGTTACTTTTCCTACAGTTCCAACTCACATTCCCGAGTACAGACCCAAATTCAAGAAACTGCAAACGGAACACTCACTCGCAGCATGCTACCCTTGTCCTAACCATAAACAGAACCATTGACCTATAAATCTGTCTGTCCACCTACATCTATTTCAACACAACCTGAACTCTCCCTACTTTTTTCTGAGGCTAATTTTGGCCACAAGCATGGAGAATTTTCTAATGGCTGGTGGGTCAAAGACCATTATAAGAAACCATTTGTGAGATGAATGAAAAACTCCTGATTCCCCCTTTCTTTACTGTCTCCGGAAATGCTGCTTTCCAAAACCCTGGCTAAGCCAGCTAACATATTTTATTCCTGACAACATGAATACACCAGCCACTTAATGAGCAGTTTTTATCAAAACTAAAGTGGAAGTCTGATTTTACTTTTTCTGTATACATTGAATTTTTTTCCGTTAATATTTACTCTTCTTTCCCCCTTGTCCCACTTAGCATTTCACAACACTTTATGCTAACCTCTCTCACAAACCATGTCGCTATGATTTAAGTTCTATTGTCCTGTTCTATCATACTGGCCCAACAAATTTAGATGCTCTATTATCAGTGAGTATTAAACGTATTTCCAGGAGAACAATTCTGCTATAAGGAACGCCAAATTTTGGAAGGAGCCAATATCATAATGTAGAAGTAGCTACACATCCGAGATGTTTAAATGTTAAACTACGCTTTATGAACATGGTACAGAATTCAAAAAACTGCATCACAGGAAAAGAGTTTCACTCCACCAATCACATTTTACAGAAACATTTAATGAAAGGTTATATTCTAACAAGCTATCATTAAAGGGTTAAGAATTCTACCTTCATTAATTCTGATAATAAACTGTAAACGCTTATAATATGGGTTCATGAATTCAGTTACTTATTTAAACATATATCTTACTAAACCATTTCTTTCACAAAATATGTGAGCATTAATTGAAGCACTCCAGGCTAATTGCTGGTATTGGCTGTTTCCATCCAATTTTAGAGATAACTCTGCATAGTTTGTAACATTATATAATAAGTTCTCTGATCTAACACACACACACACACACACACACACACACACACAGTACCAGCAAAACACCATTCTTGATGTCAGAAATGAGTTTTTTTTTTCCTGGATTCAACATTCAAACAGAATTAGAGATGGGAAGAATTACTGACTTCTCCATGTAAGTGAAATGCATTCTACTGACATTATCAAATTAAAATAATTACCAATTGCAAAGTTTTTATATCTGGAAGTGTAACCAGGTATACATAACTTTAAATGACTAAAACAATTTAAACAAGAATCTTGTGGATCCTATTTATGAGAGATGTTTTTTAACATTTTTATTACACTCAAAGGGTTAATACTCAAAACTAATTGGGATTTCTTTTTTTCTTCCCTAACAAATTTGGAAATGAACTGAAACTGCTCCCTGGTGTGAAAGCTGAATCCAACAGCCACCTGCAGGATCAGCAACCAACACTGCCAGATGCTACAAAGCCTTTGATTTCCAGTAGCGAATTCGGCCACATTTAATTCATGTGACATGAACTAACTGCAACAGCATTTTCAATCATTCTTTCTTATTTTTCTTTTTTCTGAATACAAACTCTAGCTTTCTGCTCACTATATATGAAACAGCTGCAGTAGATAGATTCATTCAGACTCACAGCTTGGGCCCTGGTTTTCTTAATGGCTTCCATGATGGCATCCATGTTGAGGTAGCTTTTACTGGTGGGAGCTGGGCCAACACAGACAGCCTCGTCCGCCATTTTCACATGAACCTGAAGAGACAAATCTCTGCATTAACAGATGCTCCCAGCAAAAAGAACTCCCATCATTTGCTAATATACACAGAATTGCAAATGTGATGGTTTCACATATCATTTAGTAGTCAGATTCTTTTTGAAAGTGCACTAAAAAAAGAACAGTGCAACAAATCAACTCAGAACTATATTAACCATGACTTCCATTTATTACAAGCCTAGTCATGTCTAGCCAGATAACTTTCATAATATTCCGTACCAATTTGATTAAATAAAACCCCTGCAAACAACGTTGGCCCCTTATTTGGTTCATCTATACATAAACCTTATATCAAAAACTACCCTCTTACATGTAGCCAGGCTAGCCCAATATTTTCCTAACAAGCACTCATGCCCAGTTCTAAGCAAGCTCCCCAGGAAGTGGGGATAATTAGAGAAACTGAATGAAGGGATGTAGTGAGTGTCCCTGCACAGCATCAGGTCAGCACCAAGCACAAATTAAAGTCCACAAGTAAAGAGTTCAATATCACTACACATGAGCCAGAAAATCTTGACAATCATCTAAATACTCTCACATCTGATCCTCAACGATTTTACCTTTATTCCTAAAACAGCTGATACGCGGATTAAGTTCTGAATCTACTCAAAACTTAGAAATATATGCTCCATTTTTAAGACTACTCATTTTCCATTCTAATTCTACTTTTTGCTTAATTGAGGTAAGTCTTTCACTACTGAAAAGAATAACTTATTTCTAAAAAAACAAAAATCTATTCTTTTAAAATGATAAAGGGATTCATATATCTTTGAAATGGCTTTCCCTAAATTTTCCAGCTTAAGGAACTTCTACTGTGTTTGAATTTATTTTACAAGGCAGACATAAAAACTAGAGCACCTACATCTACCCGGATATTTATGACCCTACCTCCCCAAAAGTCTAAGATAGAAAATACTTTTGAGTATTGCTAAGTTCTACTCTTCACCCATGAAATTTTAAGAAGCACATTGTTTTAAATGAAATCTACAAAAAAATGAAACCAATTAAGTCATATTTTAGAAATAATCAATTCAATATTTTCAAATAAGTAAAAAATTATATTGTGCCCAAGAGATTTACACATCAGTATCTTAATAGAAAATGCTCAAATATATACTCTCTGTAATCTCTTTAATGATAATGCCCCTGCAAGGAAAAAGCAGTCAATCCTGCAAAGGGATCCTAAATATTTCCATGTTCAAAGCAAGGCTCTCCTTGTGGTTATTTCTGTCTTGCTTCCCCCCCTTAACCTCAAGTTGCTCCTCCTCTACTGTGCTCTTCCCAGTTGGGTCCCTATTACTAGCAATTTTGTCATTATAATTGTGGCTGTGCTTTTTTTCTATAAGAAAGGAATTGAACACTGAGCAATCCTTTAAAATGGACACATTAGCCAGGTGGGAATAAAGTAAAGTTAAATCCACATTTATTCTGTGTATTTTATTCACCTCCTGGTACTAACTACTATTAAAGATACACTTAAAGTTTCACTTTTACCACCAGGTCTTTCCCAGGTACTTCAGCTTCGGATGAATCGCCTTTAATCTGAACTCTTATAGTACTTAGTACAAAATCTGGCATTTAATTGCATCCTGCCGAGCAAAGTTATTCTGACTGCTTCACGGATTAGGACTACTACAATTTAGACACCTTGCTCCACCAGATCAGAAAGTCCAGCAAGGCAGAGGTTGCCTTAAATTCTTTTTTTTTTTTAAATCACTCCCAGCACAATGTTGTGTACTAAAAACTTATCTCACAGATATACATGGCTGGCAGTTTATTTAATAACTTTCACTGATAAATCATTCTCTTTGTGGTGAAAGTTTACAGCAAATTAAAAATTCTACAATCATACTTAGCAATACATAAAGGAACTAAAGGTTGAATGGGAAGAAATTCAAAAATACATACACACACGTGTGTACATTTATATGTCCAAATTTTTTATCATAAACATGCATCAAAAGTAAAAGAGATTAAATAGTATTTTATTACTTCCCATCTTTTTTTCTAAATACAGTTTGTAACCATACTGCATATATGTTTGCATCCTTTTGTTTTACAACATCTTAACAGACATGTTTCCTGTTATCACAAACTGTTTATAAACATGCAGAGAATCTAGCTCAGAGTCTAACATATTTTAACAGATAAATTATATGTCAAAAGATCAAGGCTTTACAAAGAAGGGCAAAACATGCTGTTTCTAAATGATTGATTTCTTTTCTTCTGTTTCTCAGAAACAAATCTTTCTTTAAGGTAGAAGCCTTTACTAGCATCTCAACAAAACCACAGTGAAGTCCAAGGTCAGTACTAGCAAAAATCCGTGGCAAAGCTATTTAAAAGAAAAAACTAGAAGCCTCTGTTGCTTTGGTCCCCAAGGAAATACTTATGAGTCAACCTGGAAAGAATAATTCTAAAAACTCTGACTCAAATTTCAATTTTGTTGTTATTATTATACTAAATGCCTGAGGTGATTTCACTGGGTTACTAATACAAAACCAACTGCATTCAAGCCATGTAGGTGGCTCTTCTGAAGAGCAACTTATCACTGCCTACACTGACTAGATGGATTTATGTTTCAAGAATTTCAAAATCTTGAAAAATATAAATTCCTTTTTATATACTTTGATATGTAATAATCATGGAAAAGTTTAAACTGGACTAATCAGTTAACTAGGATATTGCTGGCTACAAGTTTCAAAAAGAAAAAAAAGGGATCCCTGGGTGGCGCAGCGGTTTGGCGCCTGCCTTTGGCCCAGGGCGCGATCCTGGAGACCCGGGATCGAATCCCACGTCGGGCTCCCGGTGCATGGAGCCTGCTTCTCCCTCTGCCTGTGTCTCTGCCTCTCTCTCTCTCTGTAACTATCATAAATAAATAAAAATTTAAAAAAAAAAAAAAAAAAAAAAAAAAAAAAAAAAAAAAACAAAAAGAAAAAAAAATTAAGTATGAAGTAGTCTTCAGAAACTTTTCCAATAAGTTTTTAAAGATTATTAATTTCCCCCTCAAGCATTTAGTTTTATATTTTAAATTTTATTATTAAAATAGAAAAAATTACTTGAACCAGCCTTTTATTTTCCAAATAATAATCTAACAGAACAAAGTGTGTTTTTCAACTTACAGAAGAAAAAAAAAAAATCACCTTCTTCATTGATTTTTCTTTTAAATGACTGTAAATACTTGGATATAGATAGATTAAAAATTGTGGTCTGAATTTTAAAACTCAGTTAATAGAAAATTTCATATTAGCCCATTAGATGCCTAATAAATGTCCAGACTTTAGTATCCACCAAATCTAACCCAATTCTTTATCAACAAGCAAAAGCCACCCTTAAAGACTGAAAAGGTAAAGAAAAGAATGCCAACTACGTCAATCTTAATTTGAGAACCCAAAGAAAAAAACCATTTTTAAAAGATTTTTTTTAACTAATCTCTATACCCAACATAGGGTTCAAACTCACAACCCTAAGACCAAGAGTCACACACTCCACCAAATGAGCCAGTCAGGTGCCCCCAGAAAGGTCATTTTTAAAAATGAAATAAAATCCTATTTCTCAGAGGGGAAAAAAAAGAACCTTTCTCTCTATTCCATACAATGTGTCTAAAGAGACTTACACACAAATGTCAACAGACTAGCATTCTAGAATATCCTTCTAGAAAGGCAATTCATTTCTAGAAGATAAAGAATGATTTTTCTTTTTTCTTTTTTTTTAAGATTTTATTTATTTATTCATGAGAGACACAGAGAGAGAGAGAGGCAGAGACACAGGCAGAGGGAAAAGCAGGCTCCATGCAGAGAGTCCGATGTGGGACTCGATCCCTGGACTCTAGGATCACACGCTGGGCCAAAGGCAGATGCTCAACCACTGAACCACCCAGGCGTCCCAAGAATGATTTTTCAAAATCATTATATATTGTATTTGTTTTGATTTCATTTTGTAAAACTACATGTGTAGCACCATGACACATTTATTCATGATTTTTTTTTTATGCATTTCTTTGTTTTTTTAAGATCTTATTTATTCTTGAGAGACACAGAAAGAGAGGCAGAGACATAGGCAGGGGAGAAGCAGGCTCTCCGCGAGGAGCCTGATGTGGGACTCAATCCTGGGACTTCGGGATCACTCCCTGAGCCGAAGGTAGATGATCAACCACTGAACAACCTCGGCATCCCTATTCATGATTTTTAGATACCAGAGTTAGTGACTTTACTATTTTTCTTTGGTTACAACTTACATAATTTTCAGAGTGGTAAAACCACAAATTAAAAGTTACAGGGAAAAGAGATTAGGTTTTTGTTAGTTGCAAAACTCCCAATCTATTTTCTAAATTCCTGTTTTCACAGTATGGAGGTTCCTCAAAAAGTTAAAAACATAGTGATTCAAAGGGCCACATGCACTCCAATGTTTATAGCAGCAATGTTCACAACAGCCAAACTATGGAAAGAGCCCAGATGTCCATTGACAGAGGAATGCATAAAGATGTGGGATATATAATATATAAAACATATATATAATGGAATATTACTCAGTCACCAAAAAGAATGAAATCTTGCCATTTCCAAGGATGTGGACAGAACTAGGAGAGTGTTATGCTAAGCAAAGTAAGTCAAAGAAAGACAAATACCATATGATTTCACTCATATGTGGAATTTAAGAAACAAAACAGATGAACATAGGGGAAGCAAAGAAAAATAAGATGAAAATAGAGAGGGAGACAAACCATAAGAGACATTAAACTCTAGGAAAGAAACTGAGGGTTGCTGGAGGGGAGGTGGGTTGGGGGAAGAGATAGTTGGTCGATGGGCATTAAGGAGGGCACTTGATGTAACGAGCATTGAGTGTATATGCAACTAATGGATCACTAAATTCTACCCCTGAAATTAATAATACACTATATGTTAACTAAGTTGAATTTAAATAAAGAATTTAAGTTTTTAAAAATCCTGTTTTCCTATCAGTAAAGGGTTCTGTCCCGGAACCAATGGGTTTGCCGAGTCTTTTTTTGGCAGGGAGGCATTTCTAAGAACATGGTAAACAAAAAAAGAATGAAAACCAGCATGACTAGAACCATATACTTTTAACACTAATCCCTGGTAGAAGCATCAGGGAACGATGGGAAGGATGGAGTAGGGGAGAGGAGAGACCAAGTATGAAAGCAAAACCTTAGCAAAAGCAATGTCAATGTACCAAGACCACAATGAAAGAGACCGTGGAATGGGAGGAGGGGTGCAGAGAGATGAAGGGGTGGGACAGGGGTTACTTATATGTTTGGTTGTAAAGGTTGGGAGAGGCAGAGATATAGCTGAGAAAAAGTTTGAAGTGGGATTTTTTTTTTTTTAGCTTAGGAAAATTTGAACAAATGCACTTGAGTAGGACTCTCTGGAAAGTAAGGAGCTTAAAAACATCTGGGAGATGAAACAATTCAAATTGACAATCAAGTGGCAGAGCTAGGAGACAAGGGGAAGCAGGAGACAGGGACAAAGGGATAGAGCTCATTTCTAACACACACAAAAATATAAGCCAGGAATTAAAAAGAAAAAAGATGAAAGAGAGGGCACCTGGGTGGCTCAGGTGGTTAAGCATCTACCTTTGGTTCAGGTGATGATTTTTGGGGCCCTAGGATCAAGCCCCACATTGGCTCTCTCTGCTCAGCAGGAAGCCTGCCTCTCTCTCTCTCACTCTGCACACTCTCCCTCTCTTGCTCTCTCTCTTAAGTAAATGAATCTTTAAAAAAATGAAACAAGATAAAGGAAAATCAGACAGGAAAGACAAACAATAAAGACAGAAGGACAGACAGACAGCTTGTTAAGCAGTCCAAGACAAGCTCCCAAAGCACCCACTCCTCAGCTGTGCTGCCTAAAAATCCTTCTCCATAGACATTCTCCAGCCACCACTGCAGAGAAAGCAGCAGGAATAAGATCAGGAACGTGTCTTTCCTTCTCAGTAGTCGGAAGATACCAAGAATAGGCATAAATACAGGTAGATTCATAAATCTATTGGCAGAAACTGAAGGCTCCAGCCTTTGGCAGTTCCTATTTGGTGTGCAAATCAAGAGATAAGATTACCAAAAGAGTCACTGGTGGTATAAGAATATAAAAAGGGCTGGAAATGAGAGTCTGAGAAAGCAAACTATCAAGAGAAATCTAGTAAGACCGCCAGATATTGACAGCATTCATAAATTTCAAAATCCTTGTTGTGAAAGAACTTTAGGCCAACAAAATGGCACAGGCTCTATGTCAAACAGTACAAAGTTCCTCAAAAATTTTTTTTAAAAAACTACCATGGAGGAGATCCCTGAATGAATGGCTCAGGGGTTTAGCGCCTGCCTTCAGCCTAGGGTGTGATCCTGGAGTCCCGGGATCGAGTCCCACGTTGGGCTCCCTGCATGGAGCCTGCTTCTCCCTCTGCCTGTGTCTCTGCCTCTCTCTGTGTGTCTCTCATGAATAAATAAATAAAAATCTTAAAAAAAAAAAAAGAAATACCATGGAGTGCCTCACTGGTTCAGTCTGTGGAGCATGTGACTTTTGATCTTGGGGTTGTGAGTTTGAGCCCCAAGCTGAGGGTAGAGTTTACTTTAAAAAAAAAAAAAAAAAAGAAGAACTACTATATGCTCTAGCAATTCTACTTCAGGGTATGTATCGGGAAAAAAAAAATGAAATCAGGATCTCAAAGAGCTGTTAGCGCTCCCAGGTTCATTGCAGAACTATCCGTAATAGTTAAAATGTGTTTAGAAACAATCTAAATGTCCACTGACAGCTAAATAGATAAACCAAGTGTGGTATACACTTAAAACTGAATACTATTCAGTCTCTTTAAGAAAAGGAAATTCTGCAATATGTGACAACACGGATGAATTTGAGGACATTATGCCAAGTGAAATAAGACAGACATAGACAAAATACTTCAGGTTTCCACTTACAGGAAGCACCTGAAATAGTCAAATGTATAAAATCAAAGACTGGAATGGTAGTTATCAGGGATAAGGGGAGGAGGAAATGGGGAGTTATAAACAGGCATAATGTATTGTGCATTTATAATCTGTTAAGAGGCTAGATCTCATGGTGAATGTTCTTACCACAAAATCTGAAAAGAAAATAATGAAAAAATTTAGGCCATATTGGCCATACACAAGTTATTTCTGGAGATGGATATAATGGTGGACACCAAAAAGTTGAACAGGAAAAACTGGGTAAAGATTATCTACTAGTTAAATCTATGTTGCTAAAAAGTTTATAATAAAAGCAACTCTCAGTCCAAAGTCCACCATACATACAGTTAATAAGCAAACATTTCTCAGCAAAACAGCATACAGCATAGGGTGCCTGACTCTCAGTTTTGGCTCAGGCCACAACATCAAGGTCCTGAGATCAAACACTCAAGTAGGGAGTCTGCTTGAAGACTCTCTCCCTTTCCTACTGCCCCTCCCCCTACTCATGTTTTTCTGATAAATCTTTTTTAAAAAAATTAAAAAGAGCATACAGCTTGCTCCACATGCTGCATAAAATCCCAATTCTTGTCAAATTATCAGCTTGCATAAAAGAGTCACCAAGAGAGACATAATAAAATTCCAAATGCAAGATTTGATCTTTACAGTTGCTATAAAGGCAACCAGAAATCCTCCTCTCTGATGGTGGGATACCAAAAACAAGGAACTCAAGTGCAAGGCACCATCCATAGAGGTAAATGCCTTATTAATTCTTGTATCATGTCCATTCAAGGGTGAGAGGTCTTGGAAATGTTTCAGCCAATCCAAGTATCTTGGATAGTGTTAATTTCACTAATAAGCATCAGTTTCTAATATCCATACTGCTAAATATTAAACCACTAATGTCACCAATGAAAACCCATTTACTTACAAATTTAGTCTTGACTGAGATGTGGAAAGTTGTAAATGCTTTTAAAAGCCATCCCTAGATTGCTGATTGCCAGTAAGAGGAACTGAAAGGACCTACAATGTAGTTTAAATGAACACAGGGGTTTATGCCTCTCCGTTCTGAAGGAGTTTAAAATAAATTATAGGGAGACCTGGATGGCTCAGCAGTTAATCTCTGCTTTCAGCTCAGGGCGTGATCCTGGAGTTCAGGGATTGAGTCCCACCCAAATCAGGCTCCCTGAGGGGAACCTGCTTCTCCCTCTGTCTGTGTGTGTCTGCCTCTCTGCCTCTGTGTCTCTCATGAATAAATAAAATATTTTTAAAAAGTAAATAAATTATAGATATCACACCATGGTAGCAGACCACTACTGTGCCCCAAAACCTTCATTTCCCTGCTCCCATGGCATATGACTGACTAGGTAGAGACCAGGTTTATTAGACTAAGAAGAGTCTTTTAAGTTTGAGTCACTGGGATCAGAAAGAGAAATGTACAACTTGGAAATTCCCTACAACTTAAACATAAGCATATTTTCTGAATTTTGACTATGTTCTTTCCCTTAATCTGGAACACAGATGTAGTAACCAAGTTCAACTATGCAAAATAAAGATAACTTCCCAGGGAAAGGGACAACAAATTATAGTGACAGCCAAATCCAGCCCGATGTCTGCGTTTAAAAAAAAAAAAAAAAAAATTATGAGAGCACAGCTACACCTATTCATTTACTTACTCTCTATGACATCTTTTGTGCTATAACTACAAAGTTGGGTAGTTGGGACAGACACCTAAAATATTTACTCTGAGTCTTCATAGGCAAAGTTTGCCTATCTGTGCCCTAAGGGATGGCAAAAACAATAACCAAAATTTCTGGATATCCTTAGATACACTGGCATCTGTAACCTAAAATTAAAAAGATGTTTAGATGTTTTGTGGGAGAACATTTGAAAGTCATATTATTTAAATCACAGTATTTTGCTTTTGTTTTAAGTAGGCTCCACACTCAGCATGGAGCCCAAAGCAGGGCTTGAACTCACAACCCTGAGTTCAAGACCTGAGTTGAGATCAAGAATCAGATGCTTGGGGATCCCCGGGTGGCGCAGCGGTTTAGCGCCTGCCTTTGGCCCAGGGCGTGATCCTGGAGACCCGGGATCGAGTCCCACGTCGGGCTCCCGGTGCATGGAGCCTGCTTCTCCCTCTGCCTCTCTCTCTCTCTCTCTCTGTGACTATCATAAATAAATAAAAATTAAAAAAAAAAAAAAAGAATCAGATGCTTAACCAATTGAGCCACCCAGGTGCCTAAAACATCATATTTTGTAGTATCAGTAACTATTACTTATAATAATATCTCAAATACAATCACCGCCATAAGTTCCAACTCAATTCTTCTTAACAAGAAGACCAGATTAGTGAACTGGATGTAGAGATTTCATTAGAATATGACCAGGTCAACCTTAGAGGTTCCTAGTCAGAAAGGGAAGTAACTGGTAATTACATACTTTTGGTATAGGCAGTTCACCATGGGATCGGACCACCCCAAGCATCCTTACTGAGTGTTCCAAATGGCAAAATCTGATCTTGAGCAGTGTCTGCAGCTAGTCATATAAGCTAGGCAACTAAGTAAAACAAGCACTCATAGTGTGACTATTAAAGAACTACTTGCTCCCTGTTGGAGGGGCCCTTGTTAGTTTGTTGCTTGCTACAAAACATGCTAAACTTACCCTGATCCTAGTTGGCACAAACTTTCCCTGAGTATTTTGTATTTCTGCACATCATATGAGCAAGGCACCAACTGCCTTTTGTCTCAAAGTGTATTTGCACAAGTGTTTGGATAACCAACAGCCTGAGAAGAGAAGGATACTGTCAGACTCTGGGGCAAAGTGCAGAGATGCTAACAGTCCATTATAAAAGATTCACTATGTGAGAAGAAGTCTAAGCTCAAACTATTTCATACAGGTATCATCTGATCCTCTCCATATCACCTTCTGGGAATTGGGACTTGGGGAATGAGAGCAAAAATGCTGATATTCTGACCACTGCCATGGCTAGTGAGGAGTAAACGGTCCTTCATCTCTGACGGAGCTGCCTTTTATCTTCTAGCAGCACCATGAAACTGTGAGAGCAAACTTGTTAGCCTGAAAGGAAAGAGGCAAACTTGTTAGCCTGAAAGGAAAATTTCACAGTAAAGATTAGAGTAAAACACAGTTCATGACAGGACTGTGTTCCTTAGCTGTGACACAACCCACTTCATTTGCTGCCACTCAACAGAAGGATGACATCCCCCTGTGGGACTTCTGAGCCAACAGCCAATGTCACCATGCAGACACTCCAAATGTTGTTCGGATGGACTGTTGTCTACTTTTGGCACTGACAGTATTGTGGCAGATATCACGCTTGCCATCTTCTAGGACATGGGTTACTTCCCTGTTTTAGGGGTTTTTTTCTTTGTGTTTATAAGCAGGAAAGGGGAGAAGAAAAGAAGAATAAATTTTTAACAAGGTATGTTAAAAAGAAAAAAGCATTGATAGTGATTGGTAACTTCTCATGCTGCAGGAAGACTGACTAAATGACCATTCCAACACTCCTCTCTAACTTGCTTCCCTCTTCTATCAAGGGCAAAAAGCAAAAGAGAACATTTCCCAGGGGTACTTGGCTGGCACAGTCAGTAAAGCATGCAACTCTTGATCTCAGGATTTTGAGTTTGAGCCTCACATTAGGTGTTGACATTACTTAGAAATAAAATCCTTAAAAAACAAAAACAAACAAAAAGATTTCCCAGACTTCCTTGCAATTAGGGGGCGTGTACACGATCCCAGTTCCACCAATCAGGCACACCCAAAGAAATAAGAGTAATATGAAGTGGTACCCCAGCAAGCAGATTACGTATCATACCAGGCACAGAAGTAAAAGAGTCAGTTCTTCTAGGACAGCTTTAGAGAAACTTTTGAGTCTATCCCAGAACATCACAACTGGCAAGAATGGTCAGTAGTGGAAGATGGATCTGTTCTCTAACAGACTCATTTCACCTGACTGGGTTGTCTATCTTCTGGCCCTCTTGTGGATTCTGCGAGCCACCTTAAATGCAAAAGAACCAGGGTCAACAAACTTTTTCTGTGAAGAACCACAGAGTAAATATTTTAGGTTTTGTAGAGCACAGACTCCATCAAACCCCTCAAATCTGCTTTTGTAGCACAAAAGCAGCCATACACAATACAAAATCAAATGGGCATGGCTGTGTTTCAATAAAGGTTTATTTACAAAAACTATGTGGTGGGCCAATTTAGCTCACAGGCCATCATTTTCCAACCCCCATCTCAGAAATGCTTTCAGTCCAAATTAGGTCAGTCAGGATTCTCCAATAATAAAGTGACATGATCAAACATGTTTACCTGAAAATAACACTTTTGAATGGGGCTAGGAAACCCAACAGAAGGTTTTCAAGGAAAAAAAAAAGGTTTTCAAGGGACTAGCAAGAGTCGGAAGCTATGATCACCCCAGTCCTGAAAGTGCTCGGGCCAGGAAGAACATAAGTAGAACTAGGGAACATGCGTGCCCAACCACTGCCCCAGCCCTAGAACAATGTGAGCACTATCAAAACTGAGGCAAGGCAGGGAAGTAAAGATGGGATAAGCAATCTAATCTTCTAGATATCTTCAAAGAGCTAAGCAGAAACACAGGGCAAAGAAACTCAAGTGATATACTCTACAGATGCAGATTAATCCATAAAAAAAGAAATCCGAGAAACTAGAGTTCATCAAAAGTTAAAGTTTTTGCTCTTCAAAAGACATTGTTAATCACAATGCAATACCAATTCCCACTGACTAGGAGAACTATAACAAAAAAGATAACAAGCACTGGCATGAATGAAGAGAGATTTGAACCCTCATGGGCTACTAATAGGAATGTAAAATGATGCAGCTGCCTTGGAAAACAGTCTAGCAACACCGAAAAGTTTAAGTATAGTTACCAAATGACCCAGCAATTCCAATCCTAAATATACATGCAAAAGAAAGGGTAATACATGTTCACACAAAAACATGTAGACACATATTCATAACAGCATTATTCATACTAATTAAAAACTAGAAGCAACCCAAATGCCCAGCAACTGATATAACTCACTGAACTATACCCTTAAAATGGATAAGCTTTATGATATGCTAAGTGTACCTCAATAACACTGTTAAAAAAAATCAGCAAGTTTCATATTCATTTTTTTAATACACTCTGCTGTGAGTTCTGCTAGGTGAGGAATTTCTGGCACATAGCACAGTGACACATACTATAAATGTTTGATTAGTAACTGCAGCCAGTAAAGAAAGAGTTGGAATTAACCTGACAAAGAGGACTCTGGCTACAGAAAGCACTTCAGAATGGTGCTCCAGCAGCAGATGCACAGAGCCCTTAGAGACCAGAGGATGGTGAGGGAGAAGAAAGTCATCAAAATGGTGGGAGAGTCATCAGTGCTGCATGCCTCATGCAGACCAACTAAGATGAAGATTCAGAGAAGTAGCTACAGAATCTAAAATATCAAATCTCTGGCGACCTTGAGGACCAATTCAGAAGAACAATAAATAGAAGCCTGGCTTCCCTCAGTTGAAGGGCAAATGTCAAGTAAGAAAGAAAAACTGAAGACTAGTCTTTCATGTGGCTTAACTGTAATGCTTGGGAATGCAGGACATTTTCTTTTCTCTATAACTTTTGGGAAAGCTCGGTACACACACAAGGTAATCAATATATCTTTCTAATTGCAGATTGACACAGCTTTTCAAAGAGATTGCCCCACCACAGAGAAACACCTAACACATGTGAGCATGGGTACCTCATAAACCTGACCAGAAGTCCCTAAGATGGACTCATGACCTAAGCCAAAACCAAGAGTTCAACATCCAACTGACTGAGTCACCCAGATAGATGCCCCATTCAGGGTATTTTTAAAAAGTATTTCCAGAGCATATGAATAGCTACATGTCAGTTCTAGTCATTTAAAATACAGAGAGTCAACAAAGTCATGAGATCTCAAAAAACTACTGGAGCCCCATCATCAGTACCATTGCTCAACATGTGCCACTAATTGACAACACTATAAAAATGAATCATCTAGATGTTATTAAAGTTTTATTTTCCTTTAATCACCCAAGTAACATGTGAATATACTACTTCAATTTTTAAAACAAAGAGTTTGGGACGCCTGGGTGGCTCAGCGGTTGAGTGTCTGCCTTCGGCTCAGGGCATGATCCCAGGATCCAGGATTGGGTCCCACGTCGGGCTCCTTGCATGGAGCCTGCTTCTCCCTCAGCCTGCGTCTCTGCCTCTCTCTCTGTCTTTAGTGAGTAAAAAAGTTTTTAAAAATAAATAAATAAAACAAAGAGTTTAAGCAATAATAATAACAACTGCTCCTCACTCCCTTAAAGAACTCCAAATTCCCACCTTAAAAGCAATTACCAATACTGCCACTGCCGAGCACCACCCACCCCCGCCCCGTCTATGCTTTTATGTAATGTATGTAACTACATCATAAAATCTTTTCTTTTCACATGGAGTTTTTTTAAACATCAACAGTATTATTCTAGTGCCATTTTACTTGTTTTCACCCTCTAATGTCTTAGAGATGTTCTGTCAAAATCTAGAGATGTACCTCATTCTTTTTTGACAAATAAAAAATTTCAAGACATGGCACTCCAGTTCACCAACCATTCCCCTGACAGACACTCAGCATGGAGGAATCACCCAGCTGGATGATCATAATGAGGTTTCTGAACCAGACATCTTGTTAATTATTCCAGGTTCCCTTTCCTGCTCTGGATCTTTCTCTTCTGAAACTGTTCCACCTTTTGTAGCCATTTCCTCCTGTGTATTGACCAGTACTTTCTGTTGAATGAATAAATACATTTGCTATCTATCCTTCAGAAATTCTTCACTGTTTTCAAGACCGTATTTCCCGTATTTTTGCACCAAAATCCTGGTTATTTTCTTTCGGTTTTTTAAGTGCTTCTCTTTCCTGGGAATTTGGAACAGGAAGATGATGTCTGATTTATCCCACCAGCTTAAATTAGATGTCGGGACTCTTTAAAATTTTGTATTTCTTACCACAGGAAATACAGCATGTATATTTTTATTTTACTTTAAAAATCAAAAATTGTGAATATTATTTTTTAAATGAAGCAGTTAAAACTTTTGAAGATGGGGGGGTGCCTGGGTGGCTCCATCGGTTAAGCGTCTACCTTTGGCTCAGGTCATGATCCCAGTACCCTGGGATAGAGCCGAAAGTTTGGCCCTCTGCTCAACAGGGAGCCTGATTCTCCCCTCTCCCTCTGCTTGCTTGTGCTTGTGCTCGCTCACTCTGTTTCTCTCTCATTCTCTGTCAAATACATAAATAAATAAAATCTTAAAAAAAAAAAAAAGCTTTTTAAAGATGGTCATGAAAAATATCTACAAACCTTTACTGAAAATCTAATCTGGTATCAAAATGGTTATATGAAAATCATCATATAGTTCCTAAATTACCACAGCCACAAATGCAACCTAGCTTTAAGGAATACCTGTTACCTACCATTATTCCATTAGTGCAGCTTAACAGATATCCTTCTCAAAGCAGCCACTCTCCCAGATACCAAGGAATTCCCTCTGCCCGCCTCCTTGCTCATCCTCTCTCCCTCTGTCTCAAATAAATAAATAAAATCTTTAAAACAAAATCCTGGCACTCTACAGTTAGCTCCCTTACTTAAAGCAACAATCACAAAAAGCAGTTAAGGAGTTCAAAAAGATTTTGTCTTTGTCAGCACACTCATTCTCAGTGAGCAAGGAGAGGATACACGAAGTCACCAAAAACATCTGGGAAATGTTTTTATTCTCTAAAAATAAATCTTTTTTTCTCACCATCTTCCAAACAAGAAAATTTATTCTCTAGCAGAGGACAGGATGAGTACTTTGAATGAGCCCCAGGCCTAATAATTAATTTCAATAATTAAATCCAAAGTGATTTTTGCCATCCATTGAATTTACCTGAGGCTCTATGCCTGGGCCTAGCCACCAGGAACAGAATAAGAGCTGAGTGGTACTTCTATGAGGACTTAGTCTGGAGACTGAGCAACACACAGTCAGATAAACAGAACTTGGAATCAAGCCTGAGGCCAAAACAGGACTCTCACCTTCCTAGGAATTATAAACAACACAGAAGGTAGAGAACAGGAGTCAAAATGGGGTAAGAACTCAAAAGTGTCCGGAGAGATCAAGTTACCTGATAGCTTGAAGCATGACCCACCTCGCACTGCCTCCCACAAGGAGCCTGGTCCACTCAACAAGGTCACAGCTGAAAGTGGCCAGATAAAAGCCCAAGAATGCAGGACTTCAGTGAGCTTCCCAAAAGCACTGGAGAACCCAGGTATAGACTCTAGTCTGTAGGGCAGCTCAGGGAATTTCAGATTTCAGGATCAATTAGTTCCTTACATTGGGAAATAGATTTGTCACGGGACATACTGTAAGGACAGAGGTAAAAGGGTACCCTACCCAGCAACAGCAATGGGGAAGGAAGATATAAATAGTTTAATGGCACAAGCTACTCGTCTTTCTTTGAAAAATCTAACTTTTTTTCAAATCCAAATGTCTGGCTGGGTTAAGAAAGAATACTTGGTGCAGCTGTCCACAGGCCGCTTTTGTATAAGAGAGTAAATAAATGTATTCAAATGAAGAGGAACATCTGGACAACACACGGTAGAAAAATCTGCAGCTGCCTCTCTGAACAGGGAGATGACGGCTGGCTCTATGGACAGAAAGAACAAGAGAAAAAGCTGCCCCTCCAAAAGAAAAACTATAACAAACAGACAAAGAATAGGACTACCTGAGTATTATTCCCAAAACCCAAAGTAATAAAACATTTTGCCCTAAACATAAATTCCTAATTCCATTTATAGATTACTGGGTCTGCTTTTCACTCTCTTTTCTAATTCAACTACTTTATGCTCCACCCACCATATATCATTACCATTAAATAGACCCTGAACACTTCCCTCTCCCTTCCCTGACTCATTCTGACATTTATCATGGGCACTCTGCTACATAAAGAAATGGTACATCACAGTCCTCTCCCTTCCAGGAGTTCAGGCTAGAACCAAAAAAAGACTTAATACAACCAACAGCAGGACACACTGCTAATACAGAAACTGATTTCATGAAGAATCCATTTTTTAAGTATAAAAGGGAGTTTCTAATAAATGGAAAAAAAGTGAAGAGAGTAACTAACAGGCAACTTCTGTACTCAAAGTCGTGGAAATGGGAAAGGCCCCAGCCTACCCAGACATCCGTAAAACAGCCTGAAAGCAAGATGTACTGATGGGTGAGTATGGGGAAGATAAAGACATAAAGACTTAGAAGGGAAACCACCACCAATTTTCAATGTCCTAGTGAAGAGTTTAGGCTTTAACGGGGGCTGGCGGCTCTTAACAATTATCTCCTGTGAAAAGAAAATAATGTTCATGTGAGGAATGTTATACTCCATCACAAACAGCAGCTTACTAGAGGTTGCTGCAGTTGGGCCATTCCAAGCAGTTAGCTATAAACTAACTATAACCTCCTTTCTCTCCCACAAATCTCAGACAAACTTAACAGGCAGTGCTCTTGATCACACAATGAAAATCTCTTGCTTTTCCTCTGTTATCTAACCAAACTTTTCCCATATACAGCATAATAGTATCAGACACAAACACCTATTCAGCTACACTGAATTCCTTCCCACACTTGTTTTAAAATGACTTTTAAGAAACCCCACTGATCATTCTAATTGCAAATAAAACATTAGTAAATGTGGTCTTCTGTCTGTCCCGCTAAATGCAGCTAAGAAATCTGAACATGAATACATGAATCCACTATGTGTGAACCCTGAGAAGTAGCAGGCAGATCAAGAGGAAGAAGAAACCTCAACCAGTGGTGAGTTTTCACATTTTCCAAGTTCTCCCCCACCACCACCCCCCACCCCCAGGCTGATGAACAAAATTTAATCCCCAAAGTAGGTACTGGTATGCTGACAGAGCTCCTCCAGGAGAAGCCCTAGATTTCTGACTCAAAAAGTAGAAAAGGGAGCTCCTAAGACTTAGAAATTTCCCAGGGATTTTTGTTTTTGTTTTAAACTTGATTCTTTGGTGCCCCAGCCATCAGGTAACTCTACTACTGCAACAGGAGCCAAGAGACAAAATGGGAGCTTGCAGGAGCCAAAACAGTCAGAGAAGGAACATTCTTCTCCCATCAGTGAAACTGCAGTCCCATGAGGGTTCGTGAATTCCCACTGCCTTTTTTCTGACTGAAGAAGAAATACATATTTGGTCTCTGCCCCCGGTTCCTGACACAGAACTTCTAAAACCCTTGTTATTTCCTGATAAATAGGGGTGTTAAGAGCATCTTTTGTTCTAATATTTGGTCTTTGACCCCAGTTCCTGACACAAGAGCTTCTAAGATCCTTGGAATCTCCGGAGTGATAAGAGTGTCTTTTTGTATGCTAATAAGATGACTGGGGGTGGGAGGCTAGATAGCTTCGGGGAAGGGGCTGGTCACCAGATTAACGGAGACACAATCAGGGGGATGGAACTTTCAACTCCCTTCCCCAGACCCCAGGGGAGAAGAGAGGGACTAAGGAGTGAGGTAATCAGCAATGGCCAACAATTTAATCAATCACACCTACATAATGGAACCTTCCTAGCCAACGGGGATTCGGTGAGCTTCTGAGTTGGTGAGCACAGCCACGCGCTAGAAAGGTGGCACACCTTAACTCCATGGACTCCTGTACTCAAGACCCTTCTAGACGTTGCCTGATGTAACTCTTCCTCTAGCCATCCATTTGTATCTTTTATGATACCATTTAAAGTAAGCCAGTAAATGTTTTTTATTTAAAAGATTTATTTATTCATGAGAGACACAGATTGAGAGAGCCAGAGACACAGGCAGAGGGAGAAGTAGGCTCCTTGCTGGGAGCCCAATGAGGGACTAGATCTCAGATCACAGGATCAGGAACTGAGCTGAAGGCAGGCACCCAACCGCTGAGCCACCCAGGCAACCCACCAATAAATGTTAAGTCAAGTATTTGGCTGAGTTCTGTGAGTTATCAAAGCAAATTATCAAACCTGAGGAGGGGGCTGTGGAAACCCCTAATTTATAGCCACTTGGGGAAAAGTTCAAGTGATAACCCAGGACTTGAGAAAAGCATCTAAAGTGGGGGCAGTCTCACAAGACCTTATCTATGGAATCAAACTCCAGGTAATTGGTATTAGAGCTGAATTAAATTGTACAGAGAGCTGGAGAACTGGTTTTTGGTGCGAGGGGAAAACCCCACACATTTAGTGTCAGAAGTGCTATGAGTAAAAAAGTAGTTTTCCTTAGTCTCCCTCTGTACTCTCAATACCTGGCCATAAACAGATATATAAATGCAAAGTAACGAAAATCCCAGCTTCCCCAATAAGAGGAATGAAAAGGGAAGCACAGATAACAAAGGAAAAGCTAGTGAAGAGAAGTGACCCAATAAATTTATCAACTCCTGCACCCATCCCTTGGTTGGATGGACATGTATAGATATAATCCTAATAGGCATATCAAGAATATTTTAAAACTCAACAGACGACAGATCTCAGACTGACTAGATGGTAGTACACCTGTGAGACACAAAAACAGTATCACAAAGGCCTAAAGCGCACAGAAAAGGGATGACAACATTGGCTCTGAAGCCAACCATGTTGATTGCTGCTGATAAAAAAAAAAAAAAAATTCTTTAAAGAATTTAAATTTCAATTTCATAATACATAAAATATCCCAAAGACAGTTGCATCTCTGAACAAACCTGGTTTGAACTGCACAAGTCCACTTATATAACCAATATTGTGAGTGTATTTTCTCTTATAATTTTCTTAGTAACATTTTCTTTTCTCTTGCTTATTGTTAGGAATATAGCATATAACATATACAAGATACAAAATATGTATTAATCTGGGAAGTCATGCCTAATCTCCTACTTCTACAGAGATAGAGAGATCCTCGGGAGACTGAAAACCAAGAGGAGCCAAGGAGGAATTTCAGGGGCAATGGACTGCTCCAGCTCCTGGGTCCACTGATAACTCAACCTGAAGTCACAGACTGGTCTGAAAATATGCAGGGGCCCTCTACTGAAGCTCTCAGTCTGCCACTGATGACTAGGCTACAGCTCCCACTGCTCAGGCCAATGAATGGATAGGAACAACCACGGAGTCTTAGGCTGCTCTTCCACAAAAAAAAAATAAAATAAAATAAAAATGGAAATAAGGTTGGTGGAAAATAAATAGTTTCTAAAAGTTGAAATGTGTGTGTGTGTGTGTGTGTGTGTGTGTGTGTGTGTGTGTGTTAATTGTAAGTTACTGGTAAGTCAAATAGTAGACTATTAGATTTGGAGAAGTCAAAGTTTATATATGGATTTTTGAATGCACAGATGTTTGGTGCCTCTAACCCCTATGTTGCTTAAGGGTCAACTGCACAATCCAAAATTGCTTAGCATACCAAGAACAAGGTAAATTTCAACACTTAGAAAGATAATCAGAGCAGCCCGGGTGGCTCAGTGGTCTAGCACCTCCTTCAGCCCATGGCGTGATCCTGGAGACCCAGGATCGAGTCCCATGTCAGGCCCCCTGCATGGAGCCTGCTTCTCCCTCTCCCTGTGCCTCTGCCTCTCTCTCTCTCTCTCTCTTTGTGTCTCTCCTGATTAAACAAATAAAATCTTAAAAAAAAAAAAAAAAGATAATCAATAGACAACAAAGCCAAGATGACAACTGCTGAAATTATCTAACAAAGATTAAGGAAGCTATTATAAAAATACTCCAAAAACCAAGAGCACACACTCTAGAAACAAATGAGAAAGAAACAGAATTTGCAAAAAGGAACACATGGAAACTTTAACTGAAATATATAATAACCAAAAAAATTTTTAACTTAATGGATGGGCTCAATAGCAGAGGGAAGAGTCAATAAAGTAAAAGAAATCTATTATACAATCAGAGTCAAAGAGAAGAAGGATTGGAAAAAACTAACAAAGCTTCAGAGAACTATGGAATAATGATAAGTCTAACATACAGGTTACCACAGAACAAGAAGAAAAACAACACAGTGCTAAGAAAATATTTGAAATTAAAATGGCTGAAAATGCCTCAAGTTTGTGAAAGACATAAAACTATAGATTCTAAAAACTTAACAAATCCCAAGAAGGATAACAAAAAGAAATCAAGGATCAAACACATCTAACCAAACCACTGAAAATTAAAGACAAAGCAAATCCTAAAAACAAAAAGAGGAAAAACAACACGTTAATTATACAGGAATAATTACTCAAAGAATTATAGATACCATTTTTTTTTTAAAAAGAAACTAGGTTTCACATCAGAAGCCAGAGGTGGCACAGTATTTTTATTATTTTAGAACAAAAATTTAATTTTTTAAGTAATTAAAAAATTTGGGGGGATGGATGCCTGGGTGACTCAGTGGTTGAGCATCTGCCTTCAGCTCAGGGTATGATCCCAGGGTCCAGGATCAAGTCCTGCATCAGGCTCTTTGCATGGAGCCTGTTCCTCCTTTTGCCTATGTCTCTAGGTCTCTCTCTCTCTCTGTGTCTCTCATGAATAAATAAATAAAATCTTTATTTAAAAAAAAATGTAAAAAAAAAAAAAATGTGTTTCGGGATCCCTGGGTGGCGCAGCGGTTTGGCGCCCGCCTTTGGCCCACGGCGTGATCCTGGAGACCCAGGATCGAATCCCACATCGGGCTCCCGGTGCATGGAGCCTGCTTCTCTCTCTGCCTGTGTCTCTGCCTCTCTCTCTCTCTCTCTCTCTCTCTCTCTGTGACTATCATAAATAAATAAAAATTTAAAATAAATAAATAAATAAATAAATAAATAAATAAATAAATGAATGAATGAATGAATGAATAAAAAAAACGTAAGTAACCCTGCCCCCAAAATGTGGCACTCAAATGACTCCAAGATGAAAAGTCATATGTTCTATTGACTGAGATGGCCAGATGACCCTTTAATTTTTTTAGTATAGTTGATACGCACTGTTATATTTATTTCAATGTATAACATAGTGATTCAACTTCTCTATAGAAGTGGCAAAATATTTTTAAATATTTTTAAACTGCTGGGGTTAAAAAAAAAACTATCAACTCAGAATTCTATATCTACCGCCAAGAATATAAGCAAAATAAAGAGATTCTCAGAGGAAGGAAAAAAATGAAGAGAATTAATTGTCAGATCAGTTCTAAAAAAGAGGTGGTGGGCTAAAGGAATTTCTTCAGGTAGAAGGGAAATGATATAGGAAGGAAACCTGGAACATCAGGAGTGAAGAAGGAACACTAATGGCAACCATCTGGGTGAATATAATAATTCTTATTCTCTTGAGTTCTTTAAAACGTGTTTGCCTGTTGAAAGCAAAATACATTGTCTAATGGAGTTTTTAATGTATATTAAAATCCATAGGCTAAAAGTAAAATGAAAGAGAGAGAGAATACCATGCAAATATTCAATGAAAGAAGACTGGAATGCCATTATTACTATCAGACAAAGCAAACTCTGAAGAAATTAACAAAGCATAAAGAAGACTATTACGAGATCCCTGGGTGGCGCAGCGGTTTGGTGCCTGCCTTTGGCCCAGGGCGCGATCCTGGAGACCCGGGATCGAATCCCACATTGGGCTCCCGGTGCATGTAGCCTGCTTCTCCCTCTGCCTATGTCTCTGCCTCTCTCTGTGTGTGTGACTATCATAAATAAAAATTAAAAAAAAAAAAAAAAAGAAGACTATTACATAATAAGAGAGTCACTTTAACAAAATGATATACAAATTCTTAACATGTAAGCACCCAACAACAGTGCTTTGTAAAGCAAAATCAGAACTGAAGAGCAACAAATATCTGATTATATTGGTTGGTGAATCTAACACTCTTCTCTCAATAAAAGGCAACAAACTAGCAGTAGAGAGAATCAGGTCAGCACAAATAGAGAGGAATTACACTATGAATCAGCTGCATCTAACTGACATTTAATCCATCCAATAAATGATGAAAGTCTTTACAAGTACACATGAAACAGTCACCAAGATACACCAGAGAGGCATCATGAAATAAACTTTAATACATAAAAAAAGAAAGAAAACACATAAAATATGTTCTATGACCATAAACAAATTAAAGTGGAACTCAGTGACAGAGACAACAAAAAATTTCCAGGGTGCCTGGCTAGCTCAGTCAGTAGAGCAGTGGAGCATGAGACTTTTGATCTTGGAGTCAGGAGTTCAAGCCCCACATTGGGCACTGAGCTTACTTAAAAAAGAAAAAAAAAAAAAATCTCCAAACACTTGGAAATTGAAAAATTATAAATAACCTATGGTGGATAAGAGAGGAAAATTAGAAAATATTTTGAACTGAAAAGAAATGAAAATACAATATATAAAAAAATAATAATAGATGCACCACTTACAGCACTGCTTATAGAGAAAGTTATAGTAGCAAATATTAAGATATACCTCAAATCAATAATCTAAGCTCCCACATTGACAAACTAGAAAAAGAGCAAAATAAGCCTAAAACAAACAGCGTGAAGAAAATAATATAAACATAGCCCTGTGTCCCAAGACTACAAAATCTCCATTAGACAGACCACACCCCATTCCTGATTTAGACAGGGCTTTGCAGTAAACATACTGAACAGATAAATGACTGGAGAGAGCAACAGTAGATTTATGTCTGATGTATTCACTTGAGTTGAATATGACTGAAGATAAACATGGCTCAGTCACAATAGCAGGGCATACACAACAAACACAGGAGACATCTCTCAAGTGCTAGATTTTGGTGAACAGGGTACATTGCCCTGCAGGACCTCTTTTTTATAAGGCCACTACTTTCAAGAGCAGGAAACACAGGTGACCTTCCTAACACAGAGAAACAGAAACAGAGAGTCAGACAAAATGAGGAGAGGAATATGTCCCAAATGAAATAGCAGGACAAAAATCACAGCATGAGAGGTAAATTAAAGAGAAATAAGTAATATGCCTGATAGAGAACTTAAAGTAATGGTCATAAAGATACTGGACTTATGAGTGGAGGACTTCAGTCAGACCTCAACAAAGACAAAGAAAAAGAATCAGAGATGAAGAATTCAGTAAATGAAATTAAAAATACATTAGACAGAGGAATGCTTGGGTGGCTCAGTTGATTAGGCACCCAACTCTCGATTTCAGCTCATGATCTCAGGGTCGTGATACTAAGCCCCACTCATATTCTCTCTCTCCATCTCCCTCTGCCCACTCCATCAGCTAGTATGTGCTCTCTCTCTTAAAAATACACTAGATGGGATAAATACTAGACTAGAGGAAGCAGAAGAATGGATAAGGAACCTATGAAGAGTAGTAAAAAATAATCAAGCTAAAAAAAAAAAATAATCAAGCTAAACAGGAAAAAGAAAAAACTTTAAAATGAAAACAGACCAGGATCCCTGGGTGGCGCAGGGGTTTGGCGCCTGCCTTTGGCCCAGGGCGGGCGATCCGGGAGACCCTGGATCGAATCCCACATCGGGCTCCCAGTGCACGGAGCCTGCTTCTCCCTCTGCCTATGTCTCTGCCTCTCTCTCTCTCTCTCTCTCTCTCTCTGTGACTATCATAAATAAATAAAAATTAAAAAAAAAAAATGAAAACAGACCAAGGGAACTCAACAGCATTATCAAGCATTAATAATGTTCACATTTTAGGGATCCCAGAAGAAGGAGAGAGAGAAACAGGAACAGAAAATTCAAAGAATATATGTGAAGCTGAAAACTTCCTGAATCTGGGGAGGGAAACAAGAAATCCAGATCCAGGAGGCACAGAGAGTTCCCAACAAAATCAACTCAAGGAGTTTCACATCAGGACACATAGTAATTGAAGTGACAAAAAGTAGTGATAAAGAGAATTTCAAAAGTAACAAGAGATGTCAATAATCCAAAAATATATAAAGATCTTATCCAATACCAAAATCCCCCACATAATCCAATTAAAAATGGACAGAAAACATGAACAGACATTTCTCCAAAGAAGACATACAAATGGTCAACAGACGTGAAAAGATGCTCAACATCACCCATCATCAGGGAAGTGCAAATGAAAACCACAATGAGATAACACCTCACATCGGTCAGACTGGCTAGAATCAAGAAGTGAAGAGGTGCTGGCTGAGTCAGTGGAGCATGCAGCTCTTGATCTTGGGGTTATGAGTTTGACTCCACATGGGGCATAGAGATTACTTAAATTCTTAAGAAAAAAAAAAGAAAACAAACAACAAGTATTAGCAGGGATGTAGGAAAAAAGGAACCTTCATGCACTATTGGAGGAAATGCAAACTGGTTTTGGCTACTGTGGAAAACAGTATGGCGGTACCTCAAAAAATTAAATAGAGCCACCCACTGCCTGGGTGGCTCAGTGGTTGAGTGTCTGCTTTGACTGAGGTGGTGATCCCAGGGTCCTGGGATCGAATCCCACATCAGGCTCCCTGTGGGAAGCCTGCTTCTCCCTCTGCCTATGTCTCTGCCTCACTCTTTGTCTCGCGTGAATAAATAAAATCTTTAAAAAAAAATTAAATAGAATTACCGTATGAAAAAAAAATGAAAAAAATGAAAAAAAAAAAAAAAGAATTGCCGTATGATCCAGTATTTCCACTACTGGGTATTTACCCAAAGTATACAAAAACACTAATTTTTTTTTTAAACATTTATTTTTATTTTTATTTATTTATGATAGTCACAGAGAGAGAGAGAGAGAGGCAGAGACATAGGCAGAGGGAGAAGCAGGCTCCATGCACCGAGAGCCCGATGTGGGATTCGATCCCGGGTCTCCAGGATCGCGCCCTGGGCCAAAGGCAGGCGCTAAACCGCTGCGCCACCCAGGGATCCCCCCAAAAACACTAATTTAAAGGATATTTGCACCACTATGTTTACTGCAGCATTATTTGTAATAATAGCCAAATTATGGAAGCAGCCAAACTGTCAATAGATGAATGGGTAAAGATGATGTGGTACATGTACGTATGTGTACACACTCACAGAGTGGAATATTATTCAGCCATAGAAAATGAAATCTTGCCATTTCCAACAATATGGATGGCTCTAGAGAGTACAATGCTAAGTGAAAGAAGTCAAAGAGAAAGACAAATACCATATAATTTCACTCATATGTGTAATTTAAGAAACAAATGAAGCAAAAAACCTGAATCTTAAATATAGAAAATGAACTAGTGGATGAAGGTGGGTGGGGAGGTGGGTAGAGCAGTAGGTGAAATAGGTGAAAGTGATTAAGAATACACTTAATGGGATCCCTGGGTGGCGCAGCGGTTTGGCGCCTGCCTTTGGCCCAGGGCGCAATCCTGGAGACCCGGGATCGAATCCCACATCGGACTCCCAGTGCATGGAGCCTGCTTCTCCCTCTGCCTGTGTCTCTGCCTCTCTCTCTCTCTCTGTGACTATCATAAATAAATTTAAAAATGTTTAAAAAAATAAAAATAAAAATAAATAACTTTAAAAAAAAAACAAAAGAATACACTTAATGTGATGAGCACTGAGTAATGTACAGAATTGTTGATTTATTAAACACCTGAAATTAATATAACTGTTAACTATACTGGAATTTAACAAAATAAAAATAAATATTACATTTATAAAGGTAAGCTATATTTTCAAATATTTTTGATGTAAGCTTTTTCAGTAAAACTACAGAATTTCTAAACCTTCTTGAATAGATGCTTGAAAAAAAGTCCATGATTAAGTACTTTTTCCTGCCATCAGGCTTTACATTGAAACACAATGTTCTTTTTCCAACTATGCTGTTTAAATTTTGCCAGAAATGTTGAAATACACAAAAATAAAATATACTCAATATTTCACTGTGTTTTGATCTTAAAATTTTAGTATTGGTAAAAGTTCAAAGTTTTGTTTGAACAAAATTAAGATCTGGGGATACTCTTTTCCAATTTACAAAGGAAAATCTTCACAAGTTACTTTCCACAGATTTAAAGTTGGAATTTTTTTAAGTTAAATAGCAAGTATGCAAACACGGATGTCAAAAAAATAATTCATACATGATATTGATATAAATCCTTTTTCCTGTCCAAACCTAATTTTTATATGCTGCTAAAGAAAGTCACAGTCCTTCCTAACTGGAATGATTGGTTTACCTTTAACTCCAGGGAGCTTAAATGATCAGTCTTTTAAGAAGCTTTGACAGGTTTTGACGATTTAACCTGCTGAGCTCACAGCACCCAAGGGAGGGTCTTGCTTACAAGTTTTATTTCTGATGCAGCTGACCACTAATACAGACTTCACAGATAATGGATTTCAATAACAACCACCCACAGGTTAACACTTTTAGTAGTACCCATAATATTGCTTTAATTAAGTTAATACATGAAGGTCACAGTTTGGTAGAAAGTTTTACTAAATTTGGCAGTGCTTACAACAAAAGAAACTGTGTGTGTTCATCTGTACAGTAACTCCATAAATTTGCCTATAGATATAATCCAGTTTGCTCATGGATTTATGCTGTATTTCAATTTATTTTCTAAAAGGAATTCAATTTATTAGTTTCATTTCCCCCAAAATATGTACATTTCTAGCATTTCTAACTGACAGTTTCATGACAGATGGCTCTAACCATGCTGGGCACAGAATGGGTCTACCTGGCACAAAGAGACCACCCACTAGAGCAAAGGAAAATTCTACTACCACCACACCCACCCCCTGATTTTAGAGCATTTTGATGGTGGAAAAGATTAACACTTTGATTTGTCTGCAGCTTCATATGTTAAATATTGATATCTTTTTGAAATAATGGAATTACTGTTCATCTCAAAAAATTAAGATATAAAAATTTCACTTTTTAATCCAAATTTTTTATGAAATAGAGATAAACCAGAGTATTTAAACTAATATATGAAAGTGCAAACATTTTTAAATGAATCTAAAATTAAGGGTTCACTCTAAAGTGTTAAAAAAAAAAAAAAAGAAGAGAGAGAGAGACTATAATACACAAATCACACAGTCAGCAGGGTTGGTTCATTTTTCTATTTTTATATGTATTAGGTAATCTGAGGTTATTTTACTGAAAAGCAAAGAATGGTGGCTGAATTTATACATACTGAATTCAGCAATAATTGTATTTTTTAAATACACAACCTGACAGGCACTATGGTAGATAATAATGAATCAGCATGGGAGCCATTTAATATACTTCTTGATTAACTCATTGCCTGTCCAGTTCTCACACAGACATGCTTACATGTCATAATCGTCATAATTCCCATCATCCCCACTGCTAACACTCAAGCTCCTTGATTAGTGCACAACTCCCAGACGAGCCATTGCTAATGCTAAATAATTCTCTTCAGCCTCCTGCTACTATTCTGCAGGATCTCCAATTAAATATAATGTCCCTGATGAGCCATATTAATGTGAACAAATCCCTACCAGGAATCCTAACCTATTCCATTTTACCCAAAAACATAGAGAAAGTAATTTATCCAAGCCAAAGATAATCAAAATATTCTAAGTTGATGTAGTATAATGTTTCTGCAAAATATGTTTTTTCCAAGGACAATAAAAGCAAAAATGGAAAATGTCTAAACATCTATTTTACTTTCTTCTCCTTATTAGTTCTTCACTGTAAAGTCTAGTGTTTTGAATTTGCATAGGTAGATACTGTATTCTTAATTCTTTTTTTGTATTAATTCAAAAAGATTACTGAAAGCACTAAGTTTTACAAGAAAAGTGAGCAATAACAAGTTTTAAAGCAAGTATACCATTTAAAAACCCTTTAGTTACCTAATTACCAGAATTCCAAGGTCCAAAAATCCCATTAATGAAATCAAATCCTCTCTTCCCATTAAATGTAGTATTGCAGTAACTTCAAAGGCTTTGCTGTGCAACTTGATGTTACTGATAAGAAAACTTCATGTGGAACAATGACAATTAATAAATGAATTAGAAATCCTTAGCTTTTCTATTGTAATCTAAATGACTGGCAATGTTTCTGAATGAATTATGACCAACTGGGAAACATGGACCTCATGGCCATCATCTTAAATTACTCTGCAGTAATAAAAGCAATTTAAGAAAATGTCATTTAAATACACCATCTCAACTACACACACATATAATAAATGGTCATGTGAATTCAGTTACCACCACCGAAGTTTTCCAAACCTGCCCCTAGTTGCTTATTCCTATTTGAGGATCAATGATTACACTGGTTGTAAATAAGTCCTTAACAGATTGTGAAACATATTTTTAACTCAAGAACTTTAACTCTTTTCCAAATATTAAAAGGTTGAAAAACATTCCAAAAAATAAATCCTATAAATGATAAAAAAAATCATGAGGTTTTTGCCTTTAAAATGCTTTCATCTCTATACACCTAAAATAAAACTAAAGATATTCTAACAGATATATTAATAATAAATATATAAAGACACAAAAAATACGCAAAGATAAAAAATAAAGATATTCTAACAACCCCATAAAATTTTTATAAGGTTTTCCCAAAGGTCTTTTATACCTTAGCCTACATTAATGTATTCCTTCTTCATTTACCTGATCATTACCCTCCAGTTTGTTCAACTGGAACCAACATACACTAATTACATAGACATCACGAAGTCCTATTTGTCCTCAGTACCTCCCCAGACAGCAGGGAAATATTATCAAGGGTAGGCATGCTAAGTGATGATTCCCCTCACCTCACTGTCAATCATCCCAGAGTGCTCATAGGAAACACTGCTCAATCTTATTACTGAATCCTAAGGGTAAGACTACAATACCCACCAGGAATCATACTTCAAACAGCAGGCTAGCTGCCTGACCAAGATGTGAGTCACAATGACGACTTCTCTGATTTTAAGTTTTGGTTTTAAAGCAGTCAATATCAGGTATTTCTCATTCAAAGCCAGTATTATTGTACACAAAGCAATAAAATATTGATACATTCAATTTAGGAGCATAAATAGAAAATACTGTCAAAGATTAAAATACAGAATTATTTAATCCATTTTAAGAAAAATCAAAACCACAACTTCAGAGGTTTGATATAACAATATTTTGCATGGGAAAGCATATTAGTCTTTTTACTTAAAAACAGAGCTGTAAAAGTAAATAGTTATCCAGCATGCATTTTGAGTACAACTTTTAGGTTCACCCATTCTTGGTTCTCATTATCCACCAAACTAAAGAAGTTAAGATCTGCCTTCTCATTTACAAAGTCCTAGTCACTAAACCCAAACATTTCTCATCTTTTATATTTCTTAACTTCTTTGAGACTACCTAAATCACAGACTAATGGCATAAAACCCTAGAATCTACCTCTCCTGCCTTCTAAGTCAATATAATAATAAGGCCATCTTTGACAAGAAGTTCTCCTTTATCAGCCCTCTGCCTAAAATCCAATGAATTTACTCCATAGACCTGTCTCTTCTTGTTCCAAAGTTATATGGAGTTGCCCTAATTATTTCTGCATGATAAGGTATTAAAATGTATTTTAGTATTTGTTAGAATAGTCCCCTCTTCAATTTTCCACAGAATTGGCCTAGAATTGACTAGGCCATTCTACAAATTTAGTCCTTTGTGAATGCCCCCGCACACATAATTTGGTATGTGCGATTACAGTATATTAGGATTTAATAGAAAAATGCACATTAACTTTCAAATAATATTTATACTATTCAATTTCCCTATATGAAAATAAGAAGTCCTCATATAAGTCCTACAAATTTCATATCAGTGTTTCAGCTTTTCTGCTATTTCTACAAAGCTTTATTTCTTAAACTGTGTTTTCTACCTTGTAGGAAACCTTTAGATTTATTTAACTACCATAGATATTGTTTTTACTGTTTCTAAAGAGTTATTCGGTTAACTGTGTAATTAGAAACTCAATACAATCTTACTATTTCTGCCTTTCCCGCCTACCATTTTACAACTCTTGCCTAACTGCATTACCTAGCACTTCTAGAATGCTGTTAAATAATAGCAGTGATAGTAAATTTATCAGTCTTCATCCTGAATTTCATGAGAATGCGTCCTATGAGGTATAACCTTTGTATTAAGGGAAGGCAGCATGCAACTAATCCTGTTTTACTAAGGATTTTACAAGAAGACAGTGAATTTCTTTTAAATGACATTTAGGCTTCTATCAAGATGATCATCTAGTTTTCCTCTGCTAACTTATTAGTATATTCAATTAAATTAATAGTCTCTAATATTGAACCATACTGAAATGTCATGATTACATTCCATATGACTGCAGCATATTATAATTAAATAAATTATGTTACCCTATTTCCTATTAGGATTCTTCTATCAATATATGACCCTCATTGTAATTTTATTTTTTGCTTATTGCTGTTATTATAGTGGCTTCATAAAAATATTTTTTTAAATGAAATCTATTTTTCTTTAAGTCTACAGCAATTTAGTAGTGTCAAAATTTCTTGCTTTCTGAAAACTGCAAAAAAATTCTTGTGAGAATCTCTATCTGGACACCCTACTCTAATCCTTCTATAACAACTGAGAGTCCAGGGGATCCCTGGGTGGCTCAGCAGTTTAGCGCCTGCCTTCGGCCCAGGGCGTAGTCCTGGAGTCCCGGGATGGAGTCCCACATCAGGCTCCTTGCATGGAGCCTGCTTCTCCCTCTGCCTGTGTCTCTGCCTCTCTCTCTCTCTCTCTCTCTCTCTCTCTCTCTCTCTGTGTGTGTGTCTCTCATGAATAAATAAATAAAATCTTAAAATAAAAATACTGAGAGTCCCTTAGTCAATGATCTCTTACTTAGTCGGGCTCTTTCATGCACATAGTTATAGGCCTATAATTGTCACCCATTTTGTATTCTGAGCAAAACAAAATAAATACTAACATTTTTTAAAAGATTAAAAGCATGTTAAACCCTACTTTCAATAATGGATAGTACAACCAGAAGATCAAAAAGGAAACAAAAGATGTAAGTATTTATATGAACCAACCAAGTATCTAGAGGACACTCCACAAAACAGCAGAATGGTCATTCTTCTAAGTTCACATGGAACACTCTCCAGGATGGAACATACACTATGCCATAAAACAAACACCAAGCAATTTTAAAAGGTAGAAATAAAAAGCATGTTGTCTCGCCAAAATGGAAGAAAACTAGAAACAAGGAATGAAAACAAACTTGG
This sequence comes from Canis lupus dingo, assembly GCF_003254725.2. NCBI lineage: Eukaryota > Metazoa > Chordata > Mammalia > Carnivora > Canidae > Canis > Canis lupus. The sequence continues at coordinate 50,206,887 of NC_064264.1, read as the reverse complement.
GAAGCTCACAAAGAATGTGGATTAAACACCACACTCTTAAGAACTAGTAGGTCAAAAAAGATATCACAAGGAAAATCAGAAAATATTTTCAAAATAAAAATGAAGAACAAAATACCAAAACATATGAGTTACAGCTAAACAACAAAGAAAAATGTATATAGCTCAAGCTTAAAAAAGACCTCAAGGGGGGATCCCTGGGTGGCGCAGCGGTTTAGCGCCTGCCTTTGGCCCAGGGCGCGATCCTGGAGACCCAGGATCGAATCCCACGTCAGGCTCCCGGTGCATGGAGCCTGCTTCTCCCTCTGCCTATGTCTCTGCCTCTCTCTCTCTCTCTATCATAAATAAATTTAAAAAAAAAAAAAAAAAAAAAAAAAAGACCTCAAGGGGCATCTATCTGGGTGGCTAAATCAGTTACCCATCTGCCTTCAGCTCAAGTCATGATTTCCAGGGTCCTGGGATCGAGCCCCAGATGGGGCTCCCACCTAGCGAGAGTCTGCTTCTCCCTCTCCCTGACTCTTCCCCTGCTTGTGCTCTTGCGTATTCATACTCTCTCTCTCTCAACTGAATAAATCTTTTTAGAAATATAAATAAATAAATACATACAAACATACCTCAAGTCAATAACCTAATCTTCTACCTTAAACTTTTAAGAGATGCCGCAGAGTCAGTTAAGCCTCCAACTATTGATTTCAGCTCAGGTATTGATCTCAGGGTCATGGGATGGAGCCCCATGCTGGACTCCATGCCAGAGCAGAGTCTAGTTTTTTGCCTTGCTCTCCCTCTGCCTCTCTTCTCTCTCTCTTTTTCTCCTTCTCTCTCCCTCTCTCTCTCTCTGTCAAGCGAATGGGTAAATCTTAAAAAAAAAAAAAAAAAAAGAAGAAGAAGAAGAAGAAGAAAAAGGAAAGAAGGAAACTTTTAAAAAGAGCAAAAAACCCAGAAGCTAGCAGAATAAAGGAAATAATAAAGACTACATGTAAATGAGGCAGAGAATTAAAAAAAGATCAATGAGATCAAAAGTTGGCTCTTTGAAAAGATCAATAAAATTGAAAGCCTTTAAAATGACCAAGAAAAAAAACCTCAAATGCTTAAAATCAGTAAAGAAATTATTACCAAACTTACAGAAATAAAAATAAGGAAATATTACAATCTTATCAATAAACTAGATAACTTAGATGAAATAGACAAATTCCTAGAAAGCCACAAACTACAGACACGGACTCAAGGAGAAACAAAATCGAATAAACCTTTATTTTTTTTTTATTTAATTTATTTATTCATGAGAGACACACACACACACAGAGATAGAGACACAGGCAGAGGGAGAAGCAGGCTCCATGCAGTGAGCCCGATGTGGGACTCGATCCCAGGTCTCCAGGACCACAACCTGGGACCAAGGCGGCGCTAAACCGCTGAGCCACCTGGGCTACCCCTCAAATAAACCTTCAATAAGAGATTGAATAATTGAAAAACTACCCACAAAGGGACACCTGCCTGACTCAGTCAGTAGGGCCTGCAACCCTTGATCCTGGAGTTGTGGGTTTGAGTCCCATGTTGAGTGTAGAGATCACGTAAAAGTAAAATCTTTAAGAAAAACAAACAAACAAACAAACAAAACACATATAACTTCCCATGGAGAAAAGCCCAGGCCCAGAAGGCTTCACTGGTGAATTCTAACAAACATTTAAGGAACAATTAATGCCAATTCTTCACAGACTCTTCCAAAACAACAGGAGATGAGGGAACACTTCCAACTTATGAGGTCAAGACCACTCTGATACCCAAAACAAAGCCGTCAGAAGAAAACTGCAAACCAATAGCTCTCATAAGAACAGATGAAAAATTCAACAAAACACTAATAAATGCATCCAGCAACATATATAAAAAACTATACACCATGATGACCAAGTGTGATATATCCCAAAAATGCAAGGCTGGTCTAATATCCAAAAATTAATGTAATATACCATATCAACAGAATAATGGACAAAAGCCACATCATCTCAGTAGACACAGAAAAAGTATTTGAAATAATCCAATACCCAATCATGAAAAAACACTCAATAATTTAGAAATACCAGGGTACTTCCTCAACCTGATAATGGGAATTTATGAAAATCCCACAGCCTAAATCAAACTTAATTGTGAAATACTGAATGCTTTCCCGCAAAGATGAGAAACAAAACAAGATGCTTATTCTCACTACTTCAATAGCATTCTAAAGGTTAAAGCCAGGAAAATTAAGCAAGAATATGAAATAAAAAGCACCCAGATTGAAATGAAGGAAGTAAAACTCTCTATTTGCACATGTTCTTCTAGAGATAACTCTAAGGATCTGTTTAAAAAACATGCACGCACATAATAATAAACAAGTTCAGCAAGGTTGCTGGACATACACCATCACTATACAAAAGTTCATTGTATTTCTATTAGCTTGCAATTAATAAAAATTGAAATTTAAAAAATTACAATCCTAATATCAAAAATACTACTTACTAATAAACGTAACTAAGTGCAAAATTTATACTCTGAAAACTACAAAACATTGATGAAATTAAAGCAACCTAAGTGGAACAACATCAAGTGGAATATCCACAACTGTGGAAAGGAGGACTTAAAAATGTTGCAATAGTTACACTTCCCAAATTGATCTGCAGATACAACACAATCCAAAATTCCAGCAGGATACAGTCTTCTACTAGGACTATCTTCCCTTCATAAACTATTCTCTAAAACTCTTTCCAAAGAATAATAAGGGCCTGGTGAACATATAAAAGACAATTCATGACTTGGTAGAAGGCACAATTCCCATTTTCTCTCTCCTGCCCTGACCATTTCCCACTGCAGCGCATTACACTGCTTGTGGACTCTGGCCTCATTCTCTGGATGCAGTTGCAGTAATCTCATCAGTATATGTGAACTGCCTTCCTAAATCCAATTTTGATACTGCTTTCTATCAGTCTTCACTTCTTAACAAAAGCAGGACAACTTCCTCAAAAGAGAATAGGATATCACACTCAAGAATAAACGAACTAGATAACCTCCAAATCCTCCCTACAAGCACCTAAAACCCTAGATTAAATTTAACAAACATCTTTAAATGAACAACTTGGCTTACAAGCAACTACAAGCAATCCCCAGGGATCAAAAACAGAGGAAGCTGAAAACCAGACAGTACCCCTAGAGCCGATATCACAGCTAATCATGAGGAATGAAGTGAGCATCTGAAGAATCTGAAGAATGGGGGTTGGTGAACACATGGAGATTTGGAGAGAGTGGTGTGCTTAAGGAGGTATACAAGCTTCCTGCCCTTTCCCCATACTTTGCCTTATTCAGGTCTTCCATCTGGCTACTGCTAAAGGCTATATCCTTTTATAATAAAAATGATAATCGGGATCCCTGGGTGGCGCAGCGGTTTGGCGCCTGCCTTTGGCCCAGGGCGCGATACTGGAGACCCGGGATCAAATCCCACGTCGGGCTCCCGGTGCATGGAGCCTGCTTCTCCCTCTGCCTATGTCTCTGCCTTTCTTGCCTCTCTCTCTCTCTCTCTCTCTGTGTGTGTGTGACTATCATAAATAAATAAAAATTTAAAAATAAATAAATAAATAAAAATGATAATCTAGTAAGAAAAAAAAAAGAAACTAAAGAACTGAGTTTTAATTCTAAGAGAAAGGAACTGAAGATCAAAAGGAAAACTCCCTAATAAGGCCAGGTTTCTCAAAGACTACAACCTAAGTGAGAAGGGGGGAAAATATCAATCTACTAAGTACGTGGAAGAGAAATATTTTAAATTACTTGCTGTGGTTCAAAGTAAAAACTGTTGAGCAACCTTTGTGCCAATAAGTTAATATAAAACTTAGTCCCTGATCAAGGATACCGTGGAGAGCCTGGTAGAAACAAATATAGCATATACCCAGCCAGGCCATATCTGCAACCCACACCACACTGGGATTCAACACAGAGATTTCAAATAGGAGGTCACAGACAAAACCACACACATGAAAAGATCATCCATTGTGAAGAAAAGTCAGAAACAGACACCTAGAAACTTGGAATAACATAGCAGTACGATAGAAGCTTCAAAATAAGTCATTAAAAATAAGACATGAAAGGAGGCCTCAAATACATAAAAAAAGAAAATACAAAAAAACAGATTCAAAATGGAGTAGACTTGACAGTTTTCCCAACAACAGCACAAGACAAATGTAACCAAAGTAATTATTGTCAGATCATGTTTATCAGTGGATGCAAAAATATTAGATGAGAGGTTGATGGGGGACAAATATCCCCACGGATTCAAAGATTCACCCTCCAAAAATTAGTATCAAAAGAAGAAAAAAGGGGATCCCTGGGTGGCTCAGCGGTTTGGCACCTGCCTTTGGCCCAGGGCGTGATCCTGGAATCCTGGGATCAAGTCCCAAGTCGGGCTCCCTGCATGGAGCCTGCTTCTCCCTCTGCCTGTGTCTCTGCCTCTCTCTCTCTCTCTCTCATAAATAAATAAATAAATCTTTAAAAAAAAAGAAGAAGAAGAAGAAGAAGAAAAAAGATTTTTAAAAAAGAGGGGGGGGTCCCCTGGGTGGCTCAGCGGTTCAGCACCTGCCTTTGGCCCAGGATGTGATCCTGGAGTCCCAGGATCAAGTCCCGCGTCAGGCTCCCTGCATGGAACCTGTTTCTCCCTCTGCCTGTGTCTCTGCCTCTCTCTCTCTCTCTCTCTCTAATGAATAAATAATCTTAAAAAAAGAAGAAAAAAGGTACCATTATAATGGAGAAAACTGGTAACAGCTACCTCAACCAAGCGACCAAATTTAGTGCAATCAGAAACACCCAACATTATGAAACTCTTGATATGATACAAGAATAATAAGAAAACCTACGGAGTATTGTTGTCAAAAAAGAAAATATTTAAACTGGAGGCACCTGGGTGGCTTAGTCGGTAAAGTGTCTGCCTTCAGCTCGGGTCATGATCCCAGGGTCCTGGGATCAAGCCCCAGGTCAGGCACCTTGCCTCCCCCTCTCCTCACCCTCCTATCCTGTAACCCCTGTTCATGCTCTCTTTCAGTATCTCTCTCTCTCAAATAAATAAATAAAACCTTTATAAAAATATATTTAAACCAAATCTACTCATGAGGAAAGAATCCAACAAATCCAGAATATCTATAAGCCAATTAGCCTGGATTCCTCAAAATATCAGTACCATGAAAATCAAAGAAAGGAGGAAAGATAGGAAAACTATTTCAGATTAAGATACTAAAGAGGCATAATAACCAAATATAATTCGTGAACCTTAAGTGAACTATGAATCAAAGAAAAATATTGAAGACATTTGGAGGGGCACACAGCTGGCCTAGTTGTTAGAGCACCTTCATCTTGGGGTCATGAGTTCAAGCCCCATGTTGGGTGTAGAGCTTACATTTAAAAAAATAATAATAAAGTAAAAAAGACATTTGGAGACAAGTGGGGAAATGTGAATATAGTTTGCATATTAGAATATTCTATAGAAGAACTGGTAATTTTCCTAGCTTTGATAAGGTATATGTAAGAAAATATCCTTTTCCTGGAAATAAATACTGAAGTATTTAGGGGTGAAATGCCACAATGTCTATATCTTACTTTCAAATTCTTTAGCAAAATTAAAAGCAAAGAAAAAAGAAGAAACGTAATAGTTATTTATACTCATATATATATATATATATATATATATAGAGAGAGAGAGAGAGAGAGATATTAGGAAATGTATCAAAATGTTAACTGATGAATCCAGGCAAAGGGTACACAAGTATCACTGTATTGCTCTCCTAATTAAATATTTGAACAAACACAGGAATATAAATGTCCATTAATATGAAAAGGTACTCAACATCAATATTCATCAGAGAATTTAAACTACAATGAGGTAACACATAATGACCAATAGAATAGCAAAAATCAAAAGGACTGATAAGACCAAGTATAGCAAGGACATGGAGCAAAATGAACACTTAACACGTTATTGGTGTGAACATAATACGGCATGACCATGAAGGGCAACTGTTTGGTAGCTTCTTATAGTTAAACATGCATCTATTTGTGCCAGGAATCAGCAAAATACCACCCACCTACAGGCCAAATCCAATCTAAGGACAGGTTTTTTATAGCCCTCAGCTAAGAATGGTTTTTACATTTCTAAATGGTCATAAAAGGGGCACCTTGGTGGCTCAGTGAGTTAAGAATCTGCCTTCTGCTCAGGTCATGATTCCAGGGTCAGGGTCATGGGATGGAGCCCTGCAAAGGACTCCCAACTCTGCAGGGAGTCTGCTTCTCCTTCTCCCTGGGCTCCTGTACTCCACTTGTCCCTCTTGCTATCTCTCTCTCAAATAAATAAAATCCTTTTTTTAAAAAAAGGGGGAAGGTCATTAAAAAAAAAAAAAAAGAAAGAAAGAACATACAAAGGAGATCATACAAAGGAGACCTGCAAAGTCTAAAATATATTTACTCTCTAGACAAACAGATTTACTATCCAAACAGGAAAAGGCTGCTTTGCCTCTCATCTACCCTATGACCTAGCAATTCCACTCCCAGGTATTATCCAAGAGAAATGAAAGTATATGTTTACACAAAGACTTGTACTAGATTGTTTAAAGAAGTCTTGTTCACAATAGCTAAAAACTCGTGAGTGGATGTGTCTAATTATTTGATAAGATTATCCCAAGATTAACACAGAAGAGCAAAAAAAGAATGCTGAAGATAATACTGAAGAACAGGACAGGGCCGAAAGGGTACCAGTGAAAAAACAGCATAATTATCTTCAAAAGCCAATTTTTTTCCATTACACATTAATCGTCTGCAAGGTAGTTAGCTTTGTGTGACTTATCACTTAATAGTTGAAGTAACTGTTAGCCTTTTTCCCCTGCTTAACTGTTAAAAAAATTAGTTGTGAAAATTGTTAACTTGCCATTTAAAAACAATCAACTGTTACAGTAATTTCCTACTGCAGTATTTACATTTCCATTTATGAAATTAACCTATGAAGCACAAAAGATTTCCCTACAAGTTACATTATAGATGCTTGCCTCCTGAAAATAAACACTACGACATTAACAAGACATCTGAATAGCACATCTGGTTCATATTATTCATATTGTAAAGCTGATTAAATATGATAGTAAATAAATAAATAAATAAATAAATAATAAATATGATAGTAATCTTTCTGATCACATATTAAGGAAGCAAAATAAACTGTTAGAGGAATTCACCCTTTCTCGAGGCTGACACAGACAGCAAATAACAGATTTGGCTCTACTGCTGAGGCCTAAATTAAACTTTGGGTATTCCAACTATCATTATCATCCAAAACTGTACCTTTCTAGTAAAGGACCTAAAGCAGGTCATACTTAGAGGAAGTTCTGAGCATGCATTGCTTCAATTGTGGGACCTGGGAAACCTTAATCTAAATTACGTACTCTAGTATCTTGTAGACTCTTTTCCATTGCCGCCAAAAAAGTAACTAGAAGTCTTTAAAATATAAAACTAAACCATCCCTGCTTTAGAAAGATGTGAATGACCATCTTAAAACTTAGACCAAAATAAATAAATAAAAATAAAAATAAAAAAATTTAAAAAAAAAAAAAAAAAAACTTAGACCAACTCTTTAAAACTAGCTTTTTCCAAGCCTGGAAAGTAACAGTCCACCTATAGATCTGAATGTTATGGGTGAGAGTCTGTGTTCTGTGAATAGAGGTACTTGGATTCCCCCAAGAGAAAGATTTATGTGAGCACCTGCATCTGAGAATGCATCGGTACTTGGATTCCCCACAAGAAAGATTTATGTGAACACCTGCATCTGAGAATCTGCATTCAAACAGAGACAGAAAGTAGAAAGCACAAATTGGTTTATTAAACAGCAAGTACACTCTCAAGGTGGGAAAGCAGGCAGGCTCCCAGAGGTCCAGTGGCCTCTAGGTTGTTTTGGGTTGGATATTACTGGGTCTCTCTGGGCTAGGAGGAGCTGTGATGGACAGTGGGATGGCCTCTAATGGGTGGGGGGCGGTTGGGAGAAGGGAGTTTTTGACCCTACAAGGTTTGTACCTGATATAACAAGGCAGCCTTTCTCCATTGGGGAGGAGGGGCCACTCTACCCACAATGCAAATATATTATAATGAGGTTATAATGGGGTTACCGTGGAGCAGAAGTGGAGGAGGAGAACACATGTTCTCCACCTGAGGCTCTTTGGTCTGTCAGTCCCAAGGTCTTGGGGAAGCCACAAGGTCAGGATGTTGCGCTCCTGGACCTTTTTTTTTTTAAGATTTTATTTATTTATTTATGAGAAACATCGAGAGAGGCAGAGATATAGGCAGAGGGAGAAGCAGACCCCCTGCAAGGAGCCCGATTTGCAACTCAACTCCAGGGCCCCAGGATCACACCCGGAGCCAAAGGCAGATACTCAATCACTGAGCCACCCAGACATCCCACTCTTGGACTTTTAATGTGTAGCTCATTTATCCCCATCCTTGCTTCCAGCAGCTCCTGTCTCTATCATTCCTCTTGAAGAATCTGGGACTCTGCCTCAGAGCGCTCCATCCACTGGCCATGTCTAGCTTCTACCTAACAAGAATACAAAGCTTCAAACTTAAGAATGGGAAGAGACAGTCATGCTATTGGGAGTTAGAATACCAACCCTGAAATATAAATGTTAAAAAAAACAAAATATAAATAATTCTGGACTATCCACACCAACAGTCATCTTCATGAGAACACAGAATAGAGAATTAACTATTTTGATATAAGAAAAATAAGTGAAAGGTTATTATCAGACTTGATCTAAAAACAGCGATTGTCCACAATTCAAATCTTTTTCTCTCTCAATTTACCCATGAATGAAAACACTTTGTGAGCTAACACAATGAAAACACAATACGACAAAAAGAGGGGCTTAAAAAAATAAAAATAAAAATAAAAATAAAGAGGGGCTTAAGATTTTTTCTTTTTTTAAGTAATCTTTCCACCCAACGTGGGACTCAAACTCACAGCCCCAAAATCAAGTGTTACACACTCCACTGACTGAGCCAGCCAGGCATCCAAAGAAAGAATTTTAAATCTATTATTAGTCTGATGCAACACAAACTTTTCTGTAAAGGAGTTTGGTGTTGATAAATGCCTTAGTTTACCAAACAAGAAAGAGATTAAATAGTTTTCTCATTATTTCATGAGTATCTTTTTTTTTTTTTTTAAGATTTTATTTATTTATTCAGGAGAGACACAGAGAGAGAGAGCGAGAGAGGCAGAGACACAGGCAGAGGGAGAAGCAGGCTCCATGCAGGGAGCCTGATGTGGGACTTGATCCAGGGTCTCCAGGATCACACCCTGGGCTGAAGGCGGCGCTAAACCGCTGAGCCACCGGGGCTGCCCTTCATGAGTATCTTGTAAGGAATATAAACTACTATTGAAGCTGTCAGTTAAAACAAATTATTAGTAAAAAGGCCAGAAACAAATATTAAAAAAAAGAAAAAACTACAGACACAAAATAAATTTGTTTAATTGCTTGATTTAATTGCTTTTAAGTAAAAGATAATGATTTTAAATATATCTGTCAAATAAACAAGATAAATACTTAACCTTTATTTTCAGGAAATTAGAGTAGCTTGCAACAGTTCTTTTTTTTTAAAAAAAAGAAAGTCACAATAAAGCTAAATGAACAACAGTTCTAGATAAAACAAGTAATCACAAATATTGGAAATCTTCTGTATATTACTATACAATAAAAGTTGCCATTACCAATAGGTTGTTACCAAAAGCAAGAATGACAAACAGTAACTTACATTAAAGTACAGCTACTAATTTCCTCCTCTAAAGTTCCAATAATTTACATTCTTTTCTCATGGGATTTTTCTCTATTCTTTCATAGTTTATTACTGCTAAAAATGTCTGCTGTGGTAAAAATCCCCAATAAAACTATGTATCACTCATTGCTTTATACTATTCCTTGTGTTCATGTCCAGTTATTATTTGCCTATCTTTCATTTATCAAACTATCCAATGAACACGACAAAGCATTTAGGAAGTTTAAACAATTATAGCATTCCCTTAGTAATATTAGAATTCATCTGTGGGAAAATGTGCTCTCATAAGGCAGCAGAGTATATAAGCATTTCATCGATCTTTGAATCAAACTTCCTCCAGCTTTGCTCAAATCTACTTGGTGGTCAGCAATCAGTCCAGCAATTTTTAAACTCTAGGTTTTTAAAAACTCAGGGGGAAGAAAAAAGACACATATAAAGACATTATGATACTTGCATTTTGCTTAATATACAAGTGAATGATTAGATTTTTTTGTAATTGTGCACACCCACACAATTGGGTGGGGGAGGGGACACCCACATTTTTACTTTTTTTTTTTACTCCAAATAAGTCCTGATCCAAATAAAGCAAAAATATACTTACAGAACTAGCATCAACATCACTGTGGATGGCGACCGTCTTAATGCCCATCTTCTTACAAGTTTTAATAACCTATTTTAAAATATATAAATGTTATCTATTAACAGAGATTCGGATTTAAAGGGATTTCCTAATAATAAACTTCACAAAGTAAAATGGAAGATTAAAATCTACTTACCCTACATGCAATTTCTCCTCTATTAGCAATAAGAATTTTATCAAAAGTCTAAAGAGAGAAAAAAAACACATATAAGAAATTGTTACTCTCACTTTGGAACCAGAAAACAAGTTTTCCCACAACACTGGACATGATCCTTAAAAAAACATTTCTTCTTACAGTAGTATTAAACATCATACATATGTTCATCCACAACCAGGTTGCTACTAAATTCATCTGGTAGGATCCCTATAATTACTCTGTTAAAGCATCAACTAATTAAGTTTAGTAAATCATAAGTGGACTAAATTTATAAATTTGATTTATAAATTCCCTTCCCCAAAGATAAACTTCAAATGATATTTCCGAATGCTAAAATACTTTAGACAGAATTCCTTGGCCACTTACTCAATAATTTATATTCTAAATTCAGGGAAATTCTAAATGTCATGAGTTGATTATCGAAGGAAAGTCTGATACAATTTTTATGCCATCTCTGTTGGGCATTAAATGATACTTTCAGTAACTCAGAATAAAAATTAAATATGCTTATATCTAAAGATTCCCAGACCACGCAGGTTATGCTATTTGAATACACTGTTAAGTTTGAATAACCACATTTTGAAGCAGCTGAGGCCTCATAATAGAGTAGTTCCATTCTGTGGGGAGTTAGAAACCTCAATTCCAAGCCCAGCTTTCCCACTAACTATACCTATCTGAGTTGAAGCAAATCAATCTCTGTAGGTCTTCCCTCCCACATATAAATTGATAGCATTCTAAGGAGAAACTATTTCATAAGGTTCTCTACTCTAAAATTATACAGGCTAAATCCTTTTAAAGAAACACACATTATAAGTAATCTGGACATTTTAGTACACAATTATTTCTGGGTAAGTGAACTGTTAGAAGTTATATAGAACTATAGAAATAGTTTTAGTTATATTTTTTTTTTTTTAGTTTTAGTTATATTTCTAAAAGAAAGTTAAAGAAAAGTTAAAGAAAGTTAAAGCTATATATGACCTTAAAAGTATTCTTCTGTAACTGAAAGCAATGTTTTAACCCAACACGGAGTCACAATCTCAGAATTAGAAAAGGCTTTCAAAGTCTTGGTTTAACCTTTATGTCACATATGGCTTATTCCACCAAATTGAGACAAACCTCTGGCTTAAAAATGGGTAAACTCCAATCTGATAGAAACCTGAGTCATTCAGAGCCTTGAGCCTTAAAATATCCTAATCTCACCTCAAGCCTGAGACTGCAAAATCATCTGCCATTCTATACCCAAATGGTCATGGTAAATCCCTGCTGAACAGTAAAAATATCTGAAGAAAAAAGTATTTATACTTTTGGGTTTTTTTTTTTTCAGTATTTATATTTCTTTGAACTGCATTTTTAAATGTGCATTTTTATAGCTATTAAGCAGATGACATCTGATAAAAACAGAACAATGAAGTTACACATTCAGCAACTGTTACAGCAAATATAACAAATTATAACATCTTAGGGATAAAGAACTCCATCCTAATTTTTATCTGAGTGGAAGAATATGATTAAGGGTCAGTCTGGAATCAAAGTGCCCAGTCTGGGATCTCAACACTACCATGTTTCTTGTATAAGGAGGTCGCCTTTTTTTTTTCTCCTTCCAAGTTTTTATTTAAATTCAAGTTAGTTAACATATAGTGTAGTACTGGTTTCAGGAGAATTTAGTGATTCATCCCTTAATCTGACACCCAGTGCTCATCACAACAGGGCAAGCTACCCTTCATGACCCTCATTTCCTGGTATGTAAAATGAGAGTAATAACAGCACTTGCCACAAGAGGCTGCAAGGACACGAATTAACACTCAAAAGTGTTTAGAATAGTACCTCGCACACAATATATTCTGAAGAGGTGTTAGCTATTATTATTCACTCCTTTGGGCCACACACCACACCAGCTCTAACAAATCTAGGTGTATGAGTGAACCTAACAGGAAAATATCTATATCAAAACCAATATCTGACCTAACACACCTTCTCTGTGCAGAGCTTATAATGGTAAACCTTATGTGCAACTTGACTGGGCCACAGGGTGCCCAGATGAAACATTATTTCTGAGTGTGTCTGTGAGGGTGTTTCCAGATGAGTCTAATATGTGCATCGGGGACTCAGCCCCGTGCACTGCCCTCCCCAATGTGGGTGAGCATTATCCCATCCATTAACAGACCCAAAGATAAAAAATAGAGGAAGGGAGTGTTTGTTCTGCTCTCCTGATTGAGTTGAGACATGGGTCGTCTCTTACCTGGGGGCACCACTGGCTTCCATGTCCTCAGGGCTTTGGACCTAGACTAGAATTACACCACCAGCTTTCCTGTGTCTCTAGCTTGCAGGGGGCAGAGCATGAAATGAGGCCTCCATAATTGTGAGCCAGTAGATCTCTTTATATCTCCTACTGGTTCTTTTTCTCTGAAGAACCCTAACTAATACAGGACTATCAATACCAATTAGTGCACAAGCTAAATAAAGCTGATGATATCAACTTTCCATACATAAGATATTCTTTTAAATAAACACATGTATGTGGTTCAAGGTTTAAAAGTTACAAAAGGAAAAAAAAATAAAAATAAAATAAATAAAAGGTACAAAAGGGAGGGGAGCCTGGGTGGCTCAGTCGGTGAAGCATCTGCCTTCGGCTCGGGTCATGATCCTAGGGTCCTGGGATCGAGCCCTGCATTGGGCTCCCTGCTCAGCAGAGAGCCTGCTTCTCCCTCTCCCTCTGCTGTTCCCCTTGCTTGTGCTCTCTGTCAAATGAATAAATAAAATCTTTAAAAAAAAAAAAAAAAAAGGTACAAAAGGTGATATACTTTGGAGACACCTAGGTCTTTGCCCCAAAGGCAACTGCTATTACCCATTTCCTATATATTCTTTCAGATAAGCTCTACATATAAAAGAATATACATACAAATAAATTTATACCAACTTTAAAATTCCCCTCTGCATCAAAAATTACAGGGAAACATCAAGAGCATTTGACAATGTCAATGTACAAATATGGCACAATCACAACAAAGTGTGGTAATTGCTACAATATGACTACATCCAGAAGGCTACATATAGCCTTTGCAGAGAAGGATGGCACAGAGTTCTCTACAAAGGCTGGGACACTGAAAGCAGAAGATGACACTGAAAAACAAGTAATTTTTTTCACAAATTAATTTGAGGGAGGCAGGGTCGGAGAGGGAAAGAAAGAATCCCAGGCAGACTCCCCTGATGCGGAGCCTGACATGAGGCTCGATATCACAACCCTGAGATTATGACCTGAGCTGAAATCAAGAGGCGGTTGCTTAATCAACTGAGCCACCCAGCGCCCCAACAAGTAATTTCTAATATAGCTGAAGCACAAAATACGTGCAGGGGAGTTGTAGCAAACAAAACAAGGGTAAAAGGGGCCAGATTATGAAAGGATTTATATGCCATTAAGGAACTGGACTTTATCTTATATGTGGAAAGCCACAACATATAAGACACTCTAAAGATATTCTAAGGGAAACAAACAAAACCACCCTTAAATCAGGAGGCTCTCAGGTACCATGCAAGATAAAGAAGGAACTTTTGCAGCAGTTGTTCTATAAGTGTGCTAATGATGTCACCCAGGGTAAGAAACACACTGGAGATTTCATGGAGGTAATTTTTTAATTCTCTCCTTTTATTCCATTCTCTATCCTCCTTCCTTCTTTCCCTTCCACATATTTAGATCTTCACAGCTGGTGTCTAAAACCACCAAGGACATTTTACTCTGTTCAGAGCCTGAGAGAAGGGCTAGGCTGGCCCATTCCCTTGGGTACTTGAAGGAACAATCATAGAACACCAAAGGGTAGTAGTCACTTACCAACACTTCTGAGAAGGGGTCCAGCACAGTGGGTAAATCCACTGCCTCAGGAGAAGCCTAGGCTTGAGTTTATACCCCACTTACACTTACTATCTGTGGATTTTAAGCCTGTTTCAAATGTATAAAACCAAGTTGTAAAGACTAATATGAAGCAGGGGTGCCTGGATGGCTCAGTCGATTAAGTGTCCAACTCTTGATCTCAGATCATGTCTTTTTTTTTTTTTTTTTTTTTTTAAGATTTTATTTACTCGAGGAGGGGGTGGGGCAGAGACACAGGCAGAGGGAGAAGCAGACTCCATGCAGGGAGCCCGATATGGGACTCGATCCTGGGTCTCCAGGACCACGCCCTGGGCTGAAGGCTGCGCTAAACGGCTGAACCACCCCGGCTGCCCTCAGCTCAGATCTTGATCTGTTGTCAGTTCAAGCCCCACACTGGGCCCTATACTGGGCATGGAGCTACTTAAAAAAATTTTTTAAAGACTAATTCTTTGGGCAGCACAAGTGGTGTGATCCTGGAGACCTGGGATCAAGTCCCTCATCGGGCTCCCTGCATGGAGCCCGCTTCTCCCTCTGCCTATGTCTCTGCCTCTCTCTCTCTCTTTCTCTGTGTGTCTCTCCTGGATAAATAAATAAAATCTTGGGATCCCTGGGTGGCGCAGCGGTTTGGCGCCTGCCTTTGGCCCAGGGCGCGATCCTGGAGACCCGGGATCGAATCCCATATCGGGCTCCCAGTGCATGGAGCCTGCTTCTCCCTCTGCCTGTGTCTCTGCCTCTCTCTCTCTCTGTGTGACCATCATAAATAAAGAAAAAATTTAAAAAAAAAATAAATAAATAAATAAATAAATAAATAAATAAAATCTTAAAAAAAAAAAAAAAGACTAACCTTTTTTTTTTAAGATTTTATTTATTTATTCAGGAGAGACACAGAGAGAGAGAGTAGAGACATAGGCAGAGGAAGCAGCAGGTTCCCTGTGGGGAGCCTGATGCAGGACTCGATTCCAGAACTCCAGGATCATGCCCTAAGCCAAAGGCAAACACTCAACCACTGAGCCTCCCAGGCACCCCTAAAAAGACTAATATTAAGTAGCTAATATTTAGGACACATACTTTCTCTATGCCAGATACCAGGACAAATCCCTTCTGTGTACTCTTCCATTTCATCCTCACAATAGTCCTAGGAGTTCAGTTGAGAACATCCTCAATTTACAAATGAGAAAACTGAAGCTTAATGAGGCCAAATCACTTGCCTAAGTCACTTACAAAGTTAAAGGGGGAAAGCCAGAGTTCACAGACCTATTCATGTCAAAACACACCATGATGTGACATGATAAAAATATAATGGTGCAAGCTTTAAACACTGCATTAATAATTATAAATAAATAAATAAGATCAAATTTGCCATGCCAGGCATGCCATAGTACTATACTGGCTCACACTTACTTAAGGCCTACTAAAACCTCCTAGTCTTTTTCTAAGCAGGTTACTTTTAAACCTTCCCTATTCTTGTGAACATTCCTGAGACAAGGTGACATGCTTTATAAAACAAGTCGAAAAACAGTATTTTTAGTAATGATTAAATTTTACCTGACTTCAACCTAATGTGAGTCACTGGTAAAATGTGGAGTAAGAAAGGAGTCAAAGGCAAGTTCAGATGAGAATCAATTTTTTTAAATCAATTTATTTAACAAATACATTTTCTCAAAGATCACATTACCTGTACTTAAGACAGGAACAATAAACAACAACAAAAAGTACAGTATTTAATGAATGGCTATAAGAAAGAATTCCTAGAAGTTGAAAGGCTCAATTAAATGCTGCCCTCTGTGCCTGGCTGACTCAGTAGTAATCTCAGGGTCCTGCTTCTCAGGGAGCCTGCTTCTCCCTCTGTCTCTCATGAACAAGTAAATAAAATCTTTGGGACGCATGGGTGACTCAGCAGTTAAGCTAAGCGTCTGCCTTCAGCCCAGGGCATGATCCTAGAGTCTCTGGGATCGAATCCCACATGGGGCTCCCTGCATGGAATCTACTTCTCTCTCTGCCTGTGTCTCTGCCTCTCTCTCTCATGAATAAATACATAAAATCTTTAAAAATAAAAAATAAAGGATCCCTGGGTGGTGCAGCGGTTTAGCGCCTGCCTTTGGCCCAGGGTGGGATCCTGGAGACCCGGGATCAAATCCCAGGTCGGGCTCCCGGTGCATGGAGCCTGCTTCTCCCTCTGCCTGTGTCACTGCCGCTCTCTCTCTCTCTGTGTGACTATCATAAATTAAAAAATAAATAATAAATAAAATAAAATAAAATAAAATAAAATAAAATAAAATAAAATAAAATAAAATAAAATAAAATAAAATAAAATAAAATAAAATAAATAAAATAAATAAAATAAAATAAAATAAAATAAAATAAAATAAAATAAAATAAAATATAAATAAATAAATAAATAAAATATTTTTAAAAAAACATGCTGCCTTCAAGTGAAGGGCAAGCCCTCAATTTGGCCCAAAGCCCAACACCTATAACCACCATTAGGTGCCAAAAAGTATCATAGACTTTTTCATAACTGAGCACATGATACAGTTTCTCTACAATAACCTCAAGCAAATGATGTGGGGAACAAAGGCAAAAGTATCGAAAAAATTAAACTTCCTTACAACTTATGTCCCACTGACAAGTACTCTGTACAGAGTGACCTTTCTCCAGGACTCAACAGCCTTTACGTTAATATTAATACTTTGCTAGAGGCAAAAGGCAACCTCAGCTCAACATAAATCCCACCCCCAGGATCCCGTAAGTCTTCTTTGGAAACCTCCTTTATCACTACCCCCACACCAAGATACAGGTTAGCAATCATCCTCCAAACTTAGCGCCCACTGATATCCATCTGAAGGGTCTTGTGACTAAGGTTACACTAGACAGTAATAAATGACCCTTCAAGGTCCAGAAAACCTCGCTTCTAAATTCCTTAGGCACTTGCGCTATCCCTGACCCTCTCTCAACTTGAAAGTATATGATCAGTCCCTCCTCACAACCCCACTACAGCTTTTTCTGCCCACAGGTCCTGTCCCCGTTCTTTAATAAAACCATCTTTTTTGCAGTGAAGACATCTCAATAATCCTTTATTGACCATTCGCTCCCAGACCCCGAAATCTCACATCAGCAGGGACAGTAGGCAGATCTGATTTTAGACATTTACAATAAAACATGTACCTTTGTGGATTGGGGGGATAGGGGGTGTCTCCTAAACCAAAATAGTTATACACATTTATTTTTTAGTAATTAGCAATGGCCACCAATGTGAGGGGTGAATCAGCTATTACTTTAAGCTCACTATGAGGTTATGGCAAAAACAAATTTCAGACCCAACTCTGCTACACATACACACATTTATAAACAGACATAGAAAGGATCTTAAAATCTGCTGGATAAGCTCAGTGAAGTCTCAACTTCCTTCATTCTGTAATGCTCCAATAGCCTGCATGAAAGGTTCACCTGAGGCAAATACATTGATATTCTGATTTAGTTAACCATACTGTCGGACTCAAGCTTGGTGAACCCCCAGACAAGCAGCTGCACACAGGACTTCATTTAGGGATCAAGCTTAGGTTCTATCCTTAAAGGTAAAGAATGGAAGGCCAACCAGACTGTTACATTCTTCTAATTCAGTGGCTAAGAATTGATATGAAGTAATAGCCAGAACACCTATCTTGCATACCACTAACTTCATCAATGACAACCCATTTCTAACACCTATTATGCTAATGAGAAAGGCTCCCAGAGTTAACAGGGAGAAAGACAGCTGAACTCTTTGTAGTATTCTATACTGCCCCCACTCTGGAATGTGACCTCTAGTACAAATACTAGCTAACCATGCCCTAGAATGTTTCTAGTTAGCACAGCTCACTACCTCTAGACTGAACTCAACACATGTGTATAGAAACACACAGACTGGGGATCCCTGGGTGGCTCAGTGGTTTGGTGCCTGCCTTTGGTCCGGGGCCTGATCCTGGAGACCTGGGATCGAGTCCCACGTCGGGCTCCCTGCATGGAGCCTGCTTCTCCCTCTGCCTGTGTCTCTGCTTCTCTCTCTCTGTGTCTCTCATGAATAAATAAATGAAATCTTTAAAAAAAAAAAAAAAAAGAAACACACAGACTTACATGTACCTCAAGGTATACTGTCTATGCTGAAGTTTCATATTAAACTATGGATTTGGGCAGCCTGGGTGGCTGAGCAGTTTAGCACCACCTTCAGCCCAGGGTGTGATCCTGGAGACCCTGGATTGAGTCCCACATCCAGCTCCCTGCATGGAGCCTGCTTCTCCCTCTGCCGTGTCTCTCTCTCTCTCTTTCTCTCTCTCTGTGTGTGTGTGTGTGTGTGTGTGTCTCTCATGAATAAATAAAATCTTTAAAAATAATGATAATAAAATAAAATAAACCAGGATTTCAGGGCACCTGGGTGACTCAGTTGGTTAAGCATCTGACTCTTGGTTTCAGCTCAGATGGTGATTTTATGATTCTTGGGATAAGCTCCATGTAGAGCTCCATGCCCAGCAGAGAGTTTGCTTGAGATTCTTACCCTCTACCCCTCCCCCCACACTCTAATAAATAAATCTTTTTTAAAATCATGGATTTCATAACAGAAGTGTATTATAGCTAATTCATCTGGACTACTGCTGTGCAATAAAATAACCACTAGCCACATAAGGTTACTGAGCTCTTTAAATGTGGCTAATCAAATCAGGATGCCAGAATTGTAAATTATACATTGGATTTAGAAAGTTTGGTACAAAAAAACAAAAAGAAGAAGAAAAGTATCTCACTGATACTTCTTTTAAGATTTTATTTATTTGAGAGAAAGAGAGCATGAGTTGGGGGGGGGGGGGGGGAGGCCCAAAGGTAGAGGAAAAAGCAGGCTCCCCACCAAGCAGGGAGCCCGAAGCAGGGCTCAACCCCAGAACCCTAAGATTGGGCAGCCCTGGTGGTGGCCCAGCGGTTTAGTGCCGCCTTCAGCCCGGAGTGTGATCCTGGAGACCCAGGATCGAGTCCCACATCGGGCTCCCTGCATGGAGCCTGCTTCTCCCTCCGCCTGTGTCTCTGCCTCTCCCTCTCTCTGTGTCTCTCATGAATAAATAAAATACTAAAAAAAAAAAAAAAGAAAAAAAAGAACCCTAAGCTCATGAGCTAAGTCGAAGGCAGATGCTTAAACAACTAAACCATCCAGGTGCCCTGATACTTTTTACATTGACTATATATTGAAACAACACTTTAAATAATAGTTAAAATACACTACTAAAATTAATTTCTTCTGTTTTTAAGGTTTTATTTATTTACTCATGAGAGAGAGAGAGGCAGAGACACAGGCAGAGGGAGAAGCAGGCTCCATGCAGGGAGCCCAATGTGGGACTCAATCCTGGGACTCCAGGATCACACCCTGGGCTGAAGGCAGGCGCTAAACCGCTGAGCCACCCAGGGATCCCCCTCTTCTGTTTTTTTTAAATGTGGCTATTAGAAAATTTAAAATGATCTATGTTCTGCAATTGTGTCCACATTTTATTAATATTCAACTACAATGGTATAGATCCTTTCTCCAAGCCTCCAGATTCCTTTGAGGAGTTTTATTTTTTGTTGTTGTTTTGAGGAGTTTTATATACTTCAAGAGATGATTTATTAGATCATCAGCTACTTCATTCTCAAATAATCATTCACCAGTTTAACTTCATGACATTCAAATTGAACCATCTCTTAACCAAAACTCCCTCCTGCCCTATTAGAGGCCTTCATTGACACAAATTACATATTATCTCCACAATCGCCACTTCTAGGTCTGCTCTTTCTCCTATTACAAGCCCCAACCATTATGCTATTATATCAGGATTTTCACTGGAATTCTCTTATCCCAAAATTTACAATATATAAAATTGCTTTCGGAATACCTGCGTGGCTCAGCAGTTAAGCATCTGCCTTTGGCTCAGGGCATGATCCTGGAGTCACCGGATCGAGTCCCACATCGGGCTCCCTGCATGGAGCCTGCTTCTCCCTCTGCCTGTGTCTCTCTCTCTCTTTGTTTCTCTCATGAATAAATAAATAAAATCTTTTTATAAATAAATAAATGAATGAATGAATGAATGAATGAATGAATAAATAAATAAATAAATAAATAAAATAAGTTTTCAAAATTAATTCTATAGGGGTGCCTGCATGGCTCAGTCGGTTAAGTGTGCTAATGCTCTCTCTTTCTCTCTCTCTCTCTCTCTCTCTCTCTCTCTCACTATCTCTCTCTCAAATTAGTAATAAAATCTTTGAGAAGAAAAAAAAAATCCCACAAATATTAAGTGAAAAAAAAAATCAATAGTCAAAATCTCTCAAATGCCCAATATTATGTTATTCTGCTAAAAACAAGGAAAACATACTAAAATGTATTCAACTTTTTGGTACAGATACTAAAATTATGACTCAGGTTGTGGCCCACAATGAAAAAACCTATGATGTTAGATCAGTAATTATATAGCATTAATAAAATTTAATCTGTCCAGTGAACACAGCATGGAGACAAGAAAGTGAAACCATTATAACTTTGCTATTCAAAGTATTTAAATACTCACTTTTTCATTAGAATCATATCCTGCTGAACAGAAACTACGGGTCACCATTAAGTGCTGTCTTGAGTAGTGTGGAACATACTACAAAAAAGAAAGAAAGAAAAGAAAGTTACAGATACTTGAATGGGCTTTAAAAATATTTTTCTCCGGGCAGCCCGGGTGGCTCAGCGGTTTAACTCCTCCTTCAGCCCCGGGGGCGTGATCCTAGACACCTGGGATGGAGCCTCCTTCTCCCTCTGCCTGTGTCTCTCATGAATAAATAAATAATAATCTTTAAAATATATTTTTCAGGGTAATTCTTCCAGTATGCTTCTACCTAAAATATTTTACCAATCAACAGATGTAGTTCTGGGCAGCCCCGGTGGCGCAGCGGTTTAGTGCCGCCTGCAGCCCGGGTTGTGATCCTGGAGACCCAGAATCAAGTCCCACATCGGGCTCCCTGCATGGGGCCTGCTTCTCCCTCTGCCTGTGTCTCTGCCTCGCTCGCTTGCTCTGTGTCTCTCATGAATAAATAAAAAATAAAATCTTTAAAAAAAATAAAAAACTTAAAAAAAAAAAAAAACAGATGTAGTTCTAAGCCACATGCCGTAACTGTGGAAGATAAATCATAACCACAGACATTTCCTTTGGCGCACAAAAGAAACCAAAAGGCATCGGAAGGATCTCTAGGAAAGTAAAGTAAGAGTCAATGGGGTCAATCTTAATTATAGTGAAATGATGGTTACCAAAGGGGAGGAGAATTAAGCAGTGATGAGCACCAGGTGATGCATGGGATTGTTGAATCGCGCCATACTGTACACCTAAAACTAATAACACTGTAGGTTAACTGGAATTAATTAAAACTTTAAAAAACAAAGCCAATGAGTCAAAATTTGAAGAAAGGTCTAATTATGCAGACTGACATGGCAAAATCATAGATACATCCCACACAGAACTTTATACAACATAAAACAAGAGTCTTGGTCTTCAAAGAGTTTCCATTTTAAGAGACCAGAAAATAAGGCAATCAGGCAATCAGTAATACCTCTTTTTTTTTTTTTTCAGTAATACCTCTTAGAACTTTCTAAGAAGACAACACAAATAAGCAAATGTTTTTATAGCACCATTTTTAAATAAACTCAAAGATTCATATAATTTTTGTAAAGCATCAAGCCCCAAATTACAAAATGTAATCTTAATACAAAAGCAAAGGTAATAGATAAGAAAGATACACTTTATACAACGAAGCCTACACTATCAAGTAAAAGACTAGTGAAGATAATGGTCTAAGACTGAGAAACACACTCTGTATTCCATCCCTTTTAAAGACCAAAACTCACTCTTTCACAACTTCAGACATCCCAGTAAATTCAAGAGTTTTTAGCCCAATTTTAAAAATCAAAAAACAGAGTCTCAAGAATTTTAGTTGGTCAAACGTCCTTGGGCTAGGATGCAATGGTCGCAAAATTTAAGCACAGATCAAAGCACTCTGGAGTTTATTTCGAGAATAAAAAGATAATGGCACCTCACATTAACACCAATGTGTCTGCAAAGATATGACTTGGGGAGAAAGAAAAAAGGGAAAAAAAAAAAAAAAAAACTTTACCAGGAGTGTTTAACCACTCTATGTGCCCAAACAAAAATTTAGTCTTCTACCGCCTTCAGCAGAAGAATTATAATTTAACAACTTTACTCCTACATCAGATTTAATAGGATAAAGGTAATACATCTTCCCTGGGAAAATCAGATCTTGTGTTTACAGCCTCAGCCGAAGCAGAACACAAACTAAGAAAACAAATTCTGAGAATAAAGAAAACCAAAAGCTCCCTGGGAATTTCTTATATTTATTTTGCTGCAAGGCAGTACTGGGATATTTACACAAAGTAAATAGCACACCAGCTTCCTATCCATTTTATAAAATGTAACAACAAAATAGTTTACATTTTTACAAATTCTCCCTAATACTGTAAGGTACATAATGGTCTGTCGCATGAACAAATCAACATAATCCTTTTACAAAAGACAAAAACCAAACATGTGTCTTTCATCACTAACAAATAAAGGCTATAACTGATTCCTGCTGGCAAAAAACAAATTTGCATCTTCCAGAGACAAAACACAATCTGGGGTAGACATTTTAGGTATTCTAATTAGCTTCGGTGAGTGAGAACAACAGTGATGTGTATGTCTGGGGAAGGGAACACTTCAAAAAGCAACTTACCACCCAGCAAAGAACTATGATAGCAGGAGATCTAAATTCCACCCCTAACTCTAGGACTTGAGCAAACCACTATGACCCTGCTCTCTGCTAAGAAATGAAAGCTTGGATGACTTCCCTATCAGGTCTCTTACCGACCTAAACCACTATTATCCAAAAAATAAGAGCTTAAAAAAATAAATAAATAAAATAAAAATAAAAAAAATAAAAATAAAAAAAAAATTAAGAGCTTAGTACAATATATCTAACATGCACAAACCTCTGAAGATCATGGGAGGATATGCAGTAAATCCAAAGTCAACAAGCAGGCCAAGAAGGTAGTGACCCAGATCTTACTGCTGAACTACTCTGAGAGTAACAAACATGCAGATACTTGGTGGAAATAAGAGTAAATTTCATAGATTTTAATAAATATGAATTATGCATTAAGCTGCTAGGCTACCTCTGGGAATAAAAACCTAAGGACTCTATTAGATGAGCCCATGAGGAATAAGCTAAACTTACCCCAAAAGGAAAGAGTTTCTATCCCAGAACCATTCAGAAATCTCGTGGCCAACCTCTGAGCAATATTTGGGTCTGCTGACTCAAATGAACTATACTTACCTTCAGGAAACTACCAGTAACCTAAAACTAGAATAAAGTAAGTCTATGTTACAGTTCCTAAAACTAAGTCCACTCTATTACAAGTTACACCTGGCCAAAATGTAAAAGCTATAGCACTGTGATCGAGCTGGTTTTGGGGAATCTTTTTATTACTATTTAAAATACTTAATTCTGAAGATCTAAGACTATATTTTACCACCAGTATATAAACACACACTCACACAGCTTGTACACATGTGAATTTGTGATAATGTGGCGCAAAATTTTGAAAAGCATGGATTCCCCTGGTTAGCCAAATAACTAGAAATAGAAATGACTCAAGCAGAACTACAACAGCAGAACTATAAAGAAGAAACAAGTGTTTGGGCCATTTCCACAGCGAGGCTGAACTGGTTTGTAGTTGGCCCCATAAAGACTTTCTCTGTTCCTGTTTACTCCTGGCAGACCTTCATGGAAGGTCAAAGTTATAAAGAATATAGGTCAAAAATCAGAAGATTTTTGTAGAGATACAAGATAAAATTTCTTTTCTATTTTAATTCATTTTGTAATCTCTATACCCAACATGGGGTTGGAACTCTCAATCCAAAGATCAAAAGTTGCATGCTCCAATCAAGGACTGAGCCAGCCAGGTGCCCCTAAATTTTTTTTTTTAAATACAAACAACAGTTAGTAGAAACCTGCTTATTTGCACCTCTACACAGAATTTTATCATTTTTGTTAAGCATATTTTGTTAAACTGACTACAAGCCGAAAGGAAAGGAAAGGAAAAAGGAAAGGAAAGGAGAAAATTTAAGTAGGCTCCACACTAGGGGCTTGAACTCACAACCATGAGATCAAGACCTTGAGCTGAGGTCAAGAGGCACTCCCAGTCCAAAATCTTTTAAGGTACTTCCTAAAACCAGGAGTTCTAGGGGAAAAACCTAAATCAACTCCAATTATAAAGACCATTTAGCCTATCACAGCCAAAAGGAGAAAGGTCAACATGTACAAAATGACTTCTCAGAAACCTCTTACCATTGGTTCTTTTCTACAAGATAAAGATTTCCTATATTTTTCACACTTAGAAAAGAAATGGCCTATAGTGTGGCACATGACAAGTAATAGAACCTTCAGAGTCACAAGACTTGGATCAGCTCTTAGCTCCACTGCCTCACAGTTATGTACCACTGGGCAAATCATTTCTCTGGACTTGTTTCTTTTTAATAAAATACGAAAACACCTCCTGGCTTCCCTACAGTTGTCAAAAGGATCATACAAAAAAATCACAAAGATTTTTTTTTGAAATGATCAAATCTCAAGATTTTCTGGCTCTGCCTCCACAAAGTCAGAGCACCAGAA
The DNA here is from genome assembly GCF_003254725.2 of Canis lupus dingo. Lineage (NCBI taxonomy): Eukaryota > Metazoa > Chordata > Mammalia > Carnivora > Canidae > Canis > Canis lupus. The sequence goes on along the minus strand of NC_064264.1, from coordinate 50,181,717 downwards.
AACTATATACATCAACTCTAAAATTTTATCATCCCACCCAGCTCTACCCTACCAAGCCATTCTTGCCACCCCAGACGTAGCAGATGTTGTTAGAGCTCATACAGATCCTCTTCAGCAGGCAGCGCAGCATCCCCAGCTGCTGTGTTGACTACTCACAGTTCACACCTGCTCCCTAGTCTGACCAATTTGCCTTTACCAGACAGTTCTCCATCAAGCCAGGAAGCTACCACTTCTCAGCCTACAGCCAATGATTGAGTAGGCAAAGAGGGTTCAAAAGACCATCTCCACTCACCTCCACATGGGGCAGTGTTGCAATCTGGTTTTTAAGAACTGGCTGTCCAATATGGCAGCCACTAGCCACACATAGCTAACTGAGCACTTGAAATGAAATACGCCAGTCCAATTTCCAATGTAGTCCAAATGTAAAATACACTCCAAATCTGGAGCTTTAATACCAAAACAATGCAAAAGTCTCCATTAATATTTTTTACATTTATATACTGAAATATTTTGAATATATTGAATTTTTAAAAATACACTAATATTAATTTCACCTTGTTTTACTTTTTTTTTTAAGATTTACTTATTTGAGAGAGAGAAAGAGTGAGAAAGGGCATAGTGGGGAGGGACAGAGGGAGAGGGAAAGAGAGTCTCAAGCAGACTCTGCACTGAATGTGGAGCCCCCATAGGGCTCAATCTCACAACCTGAGCCAAAACCAAGAGTTGGATGCTCAAGCGACTGCACCACCCAGGCAAGCCCTTGTTTTACTTTTTAATGTGAGTGCTAGAAAGCTTTAAATTACATTCGCAGCTCACATTACATTTCTATTGGACAGAACTAATCTAGAGCAGTGCTTCTCACTTTCCTGTGCATCAACATGACCTGGAGGGCTTCAGAAAGCATTGCTGGGCTCTATCCCCAGCTTCTAACTGGACATTCTTCTGGGGTACAACTACAAAATCTGCATTTCTAACAGGTTCCCAGGTAATGCTACTTCTACTGTAAACTGAGTCCCCACTTTGAGAACCACTGCTCCAGACCTCCCCTGTGGGGTGAGACTAAAGCTAGTCTCTAGCTGGGGTCCCTTCCTTGCTTAGTTTTTTATCCCCTGTGCTACCCTGCTTTCTTCACACTTCTATTGACCACCACCTGCACAAAATCCCTTTTCTGTGCTTCTTAAAAAACTAACCATCCCACTTCCAACAGAACTGTTTTTCCACAACTACAGCCTTCACAAAGTGTCAGATCAGTGGCAACTAATGAGATGAGAAAGACTGCTGCATTTTTTGTAAAACAAGTATCACAGTTATTTATTGGATTGCTAGTTGCCCTTATATAATGTATTCTATGCAGTCAACGCTAGAACAAAGTTTATTCATCCCGATGAAGGAATGTTCCTTACTGTTAAGACACGGACAGCTCTAAGGCCTACTGCTTCCCTCTTTTCTATGGCTACTATGGTGTTCAAACTAGCTTTCGTGCCCAAGATGTATAAATATGCCCTATATCCCCTTTATTAAGTTTGTTAATATGGTATAATAAAAGCACTGAAGTCAGATTTTAGTTTGAATCCTGAGTCTCGGGACACCTGGGTGGCTCAGTGGTTAAATGCCTGCTATCGGCCCAGGGTGTGATCCTGGGGACCCAGGAACGAGTCTCACGTCAGGCTCCCTGCATGGAGCCTACTTTTCCCTCTGCCTCTCTCTCTCTCTCATGAATAAATAAATAAAATCTTTTAAAAAATAATTAAAATTTAAAAATAAAAAATCTTTAAAAAAAAAAAACTGGAATCATTTGAACAACTCCTTTTCCCTCACTCTTTTGATCAAACTGTCCCCTAACTTTCCTCCTGATTTAGAAAAGCCTTTTACTAATCATTCCTCGGTTCTGAACCTCTTTTTTCATAAGATTTATTTATTTACTTGAGAGAGAGATAGGAGGTGGGTAGGGTCAGAGAGAGTGGGAGAGAGAAACTCAAGCAGACTCCACACTGAGCCTGACATGGGGCTCGATCTCACAACCCCATATCACAATCTGAGCCGAAACCAAGAGTTTGAGGCTTAATCAACTGCACCACTGAGGTGCCCCCTAAACCTCTTAAGAACAGAATAAAATCCAAAAAGCATATATATAACTATACAAACGTCCAGAAGTATTTTATTCTACCAGAAACTGATATCTGTAATAATCTTAGAAACTGTTCTTCCCAAGTGATGGTCAGAAATCTATTAGCACATTGGAAAGATATACCTCCATGCAATTCTAAACCATTCAGAAAGGTTTAAACATTTTTTTTCAAGACTAGAAAAGAAATTCTTAGATTTTAAGGACCGTAAAGCTTGAGTATTTAAGTTCAGTGAATTCACCATATAATATCACTCAAATGAAGACAATTTGTAATTGTAAAAGCAAGGTTTGGGAATCATGCCACCCAAGATTTAAATTCCACCTCAATGGTGCCCTAAAGCAAGTCACTTAACTGCTGAGCTTTGTTTCCTCATCTATAAAACTGCAACTTTTTAGCTAGTTGTCAGATGGATAAGATGTAATACATGAAAACCATATAAAACACACAGAAGTTCAATCAACTGTAGCAATTACCATAAAACCTGGAGCCACTGAAAATGTAGACAGGAGAAAAAACTAGGTATTTAAACAGAACGTGTTTAAAAAGCTAATACACAAAACAAATAAGACTAAAAGGTAAACTCAAACCCTAAAAGCAAACAAAAAGAACGGGGACACTAGGGTCTAGAGTTGCCAGACTGCTTTCTAACCAACCAAATGGTTACAGGAGTGGAAAGAGGAATGAGAAGAATAAAATTTTCAAATGAGGAAAGCCTGGATGGCTCAGTTGGTGAGTGTCTGCCTTTGGCTCAGGGTGTGATGGGGTCCTGGGATTGAGTCCTGAGTTGGGCTCCCCCGCAGGGAGCCTGCTTCTCCCTCTGCCTATGTCTCTGCCTCTCTCTGTGGGTCTCTCATGAATAAATAAATAAATTCTTTAAAAAAAAAAATCTTCAAATGCTTCTACCTCAGATGCAGATTCAGTGGAGCACATTTCAAATTCATGAAAGAGGGATCCCTGGGTGGCGCAGCGGTTTGGCGCCTGCCTTTGGCCCAGGGCGCGATCCTGGAGACCCGGGATCGAATCCCACATCAGGCTCCCGGTGCATGGAGCCTGCTTCTCCCTCTGCCTATGTCTCTGCCTCTCTCTCTCTCTCTCTGTGACTATCATAAATAAATAAATTAATTAAAATAAATTTAAAAAAAAAAATTCATGAAAGAGAAGCACAGAGAGAAGCTAAGCAGCTATTCAAGTTCTTCCAAGCTCTTTCCCAGAGGTGACAGTGAACTCCGGACATTCCTCCCACCTGCAAAAGGAATTCCTTACTGTCACAAACATAACTCTACTCCAGTCAGTACTATCACACATCCAGCACCTATTGTACCAAATACTGGGCTAAGAACACAGAAATAGGGGGATCCCTGGATGGCTCAGTGGTTTAGCGCCTGCCTTCGGCTCAGGGTGTGATCCTGGAGACCCGGGATCGAGTCCCACGTCGGGCTCCCTGCATGGAGCCTGCTTCTCCCTCTGCCTGTGTCTCTGCCTCTCTCCCTCTGTGTCTCTCATGAATAAATAAATAAAACCTTTAAAAAAAAAAAAAAAACACACGGAAATAGACAAGATGCAGTCTCGCAGTCTCTGCCAACACACTGAAAGAAAGCAGGAAAGAAAAATTCAAAGTTTACATATTACACAACAGTGTATAATTAATATCTAGCAGTAAATACTGTAACATCTTTCCTCTCACCTTCACCAATCTAAAATGTCAGTGTAATCCCCCTTGCCTCCAACATGAATGGCTTCACATTACTAAAAGATAAAGACAAAAACTAAGGGGCACATGGGTGGCTCAGTTGGTTAAGCATCTGCCTTCGGCTCAAGTCATGATCCCAAGGGTCGTGGGACAGAGCCCCCACATAAGCCTCCCAGCTCAGCGGGGAGTTTGCTTCTCCCTCCCCTTCTGCCTCTCCCCAGGCAAGCCCCACCCTGTTTCATGCTCCTTGACCTCTCGCTCTAAAAATAAATAAAATATTAAAAAAAAAAAAAAAAGGACCAAAACTAATAGCTTGATCTACAAAGCACAGCATGATAGGATTCACCCTTACCTTCCTAGCACCATCTAATATCTGCACAAACTGCCTCAGCAGGTTTTCCCAGTGCTTCTATCTTGTCATTCCCTCTGGCCATAGGACCTTTGGATGTGATGTTCTTGCACATTTAACACTCATCTCTTCTCTTTGCCTACAAAAAGGTCACTTTACCCTTCAAAATTTGTTTTAGTTTTCACTTCCAAAGGAAAACATTCCTTTCTCTTAAGCAGTATAGCATGATTAAGGACACCAATTCTGGAGTTCTAAATCCTAGTTCTGCCATTTACTAATTCCATAGCTTTGAGCAGGTCACAAAACACTTTGTGCCTCAATTTCTTCATCTATAAGCAGATTATATAGCTGTTGTGAGGATTTAATAAATTAATTCAAGTAAACACCACAACAATATTTATGACATAGAGCTCAAAATCTTGATTTGATCAAATCCCTCCATTTTATTTTCTTATAGCACCAAGACCTCTCACCTAATACCATTTTACATTTATCTCTCTCTCCCTAATAGACAAAAATGTCTAAAAGAGCAGAAACTATACTTGTTCCCTATCAATGGAACACAGGAATAATCCAATAAAGATGTGTTGAATAAAAAAGTAGCTGAAAGGAAGAAGCTGAGGCCCAGCAAAGTGACTTATCTAATACCCTACAAAACTTCATCTGTGTGACTCCACAGGCCATTCCTTTCCACTACCCCAAGTTCCAGACTCCTATGTAAATGCTAAGAGTTGTGGAAACTGCAGTTGATGTGGCCAAAAAATGATTACAAACACAAAGCATTTAAAAACAATAAATTTTGTGGCAACATAAAGAATATTGTGTACTTTAAGAGTGGCATTCCAAAGTTGACGCTAAGCTAGTACAGGTGCAGGCTTACTTCCATTTCCAGCTCCAGCTCCAGCTCCACTGCTTACCTGGGCCTCAGTTCCCTCCTCTTTAAAAGAGTTGGATGGCCCAGATCATCTCTGAAATGTCTTCCAATTCTAGAGTTCAATGACAATAAATCATATTATGTGACAATTTTTTTAAAAAATTTTTTTAGGTAAGTTTAACAAGCAGACTGAACCAGATGGCAGGTGATTTTCAGGGAGATCTTTATTTTAAAGAATTTGTTCAAATAACATAATAAATCTTATTAACAAAGTAAGGTTATCTCTGTTCAGAAACTGCAAGACTCCAATTTCAAGAGAAAGTGTTAACAGCCACCCAGAAACACTCCAACATACATGCCAAGGCTGCCACCATGAAACCTTGGGGCATACACAAACAGTGGCAAAATGTGTTTAGAACAGTACAAAAACCTGGCTAACCACTACGTAGAAAAGAAAAATAAATTCACAGAATATACAGTATACTGCTATGTAATAATTTAAACTAGGCTCTCAACCAAAACGTAAAAGGAGGTAGCAATCCTGGCATCGCAGATACTTTAAAAGTTGAGATAAACTCACAACCCTAGCTGTACTTCAGCAGCAATTCAGTTAGGAAAGAGGCAAGAGGCAAATTAGGGAAGAGGCAAGAGAAAATGGAAACTGTAAGGACCCTTAAAAATTCACCCTAGGAAGCTGACGGCCAAGCCGAGCCGCTGGGCGCGAGCGTGAGCGCGGGGAATGCACGTCCAAAACGGCCAGAGGGCTGTCAGCCGCTCCCGGGCAGGCCAGCCGAAAGCGCACGCCGGCCGGCTCGCTGGGCCCCTCTGCCCTCCACGAGCCTCGCCGCAAGGGCTGCGGCGGGTGGCGCCCGCTCCGGCGCGCTGCAGCGCGGCCTCGGTGGGAGAGGGACGAGGGGCGCGGACGGCCGGGAACCCCGCGGTGCTCCCCGCCGCACCCGCCAACCCCCAGGCGGTGCCCGGCTGCGAGCCCAGCGAAGCCCAGGTCCGCGGGGAGCCCGGTCGCTCCTCACCTTCAGGGTCCACAGCGCTGCGCTCCGCATCAGCGGCTGCAGCCATCGCCGCTCACGCCGTCCGGCCGCGACGAGCGCCGCCATCCCCACCCAGAGCCCCGCCATTGTCGCCCCTGCAGACCGGCGCTCTGCTGACCTCTCACCCCGCCTAAGGGGCGGAGAAGGGAGCGCCAGCGCTTTCGCCAATCACGCGCCGGGACCCGCGGCCCCGCCCCCTGCCGCGCAGGACGGGAGGAGGGAGCGACCGGTCGAACCCAGGAAACCCGCAGCCCCGCGGCCGGGCGCGTGCCGGGACCCCGGGGGGAGCGAGGCGGGGAGGGCGCGCAGGAGTTCAGGAGGCAGTCGGTCCGCGCCTGCTCGGGGTAAACCCGGTCCAGTTTACCAGCGTCCACCGAGCTACCAGCCCGGGGCCAGGCCACTCTGCGGCACTTCGTCACCTAAGCCCCGCAGCCACCCCACCCCCCACCCCCCCAGAGCCCAGTGTCCCAAATTCCAGATATGCGCCCAAACTATATTCCTTTTCTTCGAAGGCATAAATTGCAATGTACCAGGTCAAGGTTCGGTGTTGAATGAGTGTGGTAAGAGAAAACGCTCTAGGTCTAGAAATCAGAGCTCAAGTTCTCCCACTGCCTGGTAATATCTGCATGTCGGGAATTAGCCAAAATCAGGGACAGTTTCTGTTGCTTGCTAGCAGGCATCCTTATTAGTGCAACTACAAAGGGCCAAACCTTGTGCTAGATATCTCAGATTCTGTCTCTTTAATCTTTACAAGAATCCTAAAGGCCTGGGATCCCTGGGTGGCTCAGCGGTTGAGCGCCGCCTTCAGCCTGGGGCGTGATCCTGGAGACATGGGATCAAGTCCCACAGTCCCACGTCCCACAGTCCCACGTCGGGCTCCCTGCATGGAGCCTGCTTCTCCCTCAGTCTCAGCCTCTCTCTTTCTCTGTATGTGTGTCTCTCATGAATAAATAAATAAAATCTTTAAAAAAACAAAAAGAAAGAAAGAAAAGAAAGAATCCTAAAGGCCCATACATTATTCCCACTTCGAAAAGCTGAATTTATAGAGAGCTAAAGTCATTTAGATAGTAAATGGTGACACTAGGATTTGAACCTGCAGCTGGCTATCTCCAGGGACTGGTCTTATGCTTTGTTATATTACAAATTTGTCGGGACGCTTGGGTGGCTCAGCCATTGAGCTTCTGCTTTTGGCTCAGGGTGTGATCCTGGAGTATCATGCTCCCTGCATTGAGCATGCTTCTCCTTCTGCCTGTGTCTCTGCCTCTGTGTGTGTGTCTCTCATGAATAGATAAATAAATCTTTTTAAAAGAAATATTTATTAACATACACAAGAGAGAAACAGTATTATGACCACCAGGCCCTCGTTACACAGCTCCAACAAATCAACATTTTGTAAATCATGCTCCATCAATTCCCCCTGTTTCATCTTTTGCTAGAGTGTTTTAAAGCAAATCTCAGACATCAGGTCATCTTGCCTTCATATAGGCCAGTAACAGGGGCTCTGATCTTAACTATTTTGATACTCCTTCTGAGTCACCTTGAGAGAGTTACAAAGCTAGGTATGTTACAGCATGGCAAATGCCTAAAGATACAATCAAAATATTCAGGGATATCAGAGACATGACATTTAATGGAACTGTAAAATTAAGTAGGAACTTTCATGACAGACAAAAAGGAGTATCAGTTTCACAGTATTTCTCATTGAATTTATCTAAGCCTGGAATCATTTCCTACCAAGAAATCTGCTTCTCTTTTTTTCTTTTTCTTTCTCCCATTTTTAACCTTTGGATTGGTTCACCTTAGATCCTATCTGCTTTGTCTTATAGAAGTTCTTTTCATGAAAGTCATTTGTGGCAGAAACTACTTGTCCCTTATCTATTTGCTACTCATTCCTTTAATAAGAATTCCTAAATTTTAGCTATACACAGGCAACCCATCCAAAGGCTACAATATCTAGCCTCCTTTACACAAGATGTGGCCATGTGACTAAGGGCTGGCTTATGGAATGTAAGGGTTGTGCCCTTAAAGAGTAGAGGCATGCCCTCCATTTCCTCTGCTCTCCTTGAAATTACACGTGCTGGTGAGTGCTGGAGCAGTCTTTTTTTTTTTTTTTTTTTTTTAAGATTTTATTTATTTATTCATGACAGACACACAGAGAGGGAGAGAGAGAGGCAGAGACACAGGCAGAGGGAGAAGCAGGCTCCATGCAGGGAGCCTGACGTGGGACTTAATCCCAGGTCTCCAGGATCTGGCCCTGGGCTGAAGGCGGCACCAAACCGCTGAGCCACCCGGGCTGCCCTGGAGCAGCCATCTTAACTCCAAGACAGGATCCTGAAGACAGCAGAACAAAAGATGGGGGGAGCCCAGGACCCTGACACTGTGGAGTCATCTTACCATAATGCATAGAAGGTTCTAGGACAGAAATAAAGTTTTATCTTGTTTAAAGAACTTATTTCTGGCTTTATAATACCAGCCAAAACTGTATCTTAACCAGATCATAATTTAGTATCTAGAAGTGAGGTGCTGACATAATGAAACCTGAAATGAATGGTAATAACAGTGACCACCCCCAAAAAGCAAAGCAGAAGCTGAAAACTGATCACTCTTTTTGCCAGGGTACCTCATTGGTAAAATGGTTACTTCAAACTTTTGGACAATCTCGCTATTGGTAAAATGGTTACTTCAAACTTTTGGACAATCTCGCTATCACTATCTCTGATACAACCTGTACTTCTTACATGGTGTTTTCAAAGGAACAGTGGCATTTTAAGTTGGATAGTCCTACCCTGTCTGAGCTGTGCCACACATCTGGGATGTTTCTGATCTCCAAATCCACTTCCTGGCTGAAATGTCTGAAAACAGTTGTTCCATATATTTTGTCCACTTTATCAAAAGTGATGGTTATTCAATCCAGAAGCAGCCTGGAGTCAGTTACCCCATAACGGCCAGAAGCGTGTCTTTTACTCAGAATTTTGAAAGTATCCTTACATCATTTTCTAGCTTCCAAAATTGCTCTTATTCTTTTTTTTTTTTTTTAATTTTTTTTTTATTTATTTATGATAGTCACAGAGAGAGAGAGAGAGAGGCAGAGACATAGGCAGAGGGAGAAGCAGGCTCCATGCACCGGGAGCCTGATGTGGGATTCGATCCCGGGTCTCCAGGATCGCGCCCTGGGCCAAAGGCAGGCGCCAAACCGCTGCGCCACCCAGGGATCCCAAATTGCTCTTATTCTTGATCCGATGTATCTTCCTTCTTACAGTTACCTGGCCCCTATGCCTTGTGTAGTGGGTATGGAATAGAGAATAAGTCGGGGTTGCAAATGATGTAATCATGAGCAAGTATTAAGTCTCTACTCTACCAAGAGACCCTGATCTTTGAGCTACACATATTTGGCTCTCTTTGAGTGAGTACCTCTGTAAACCAGGTATACTGGATTGGAAACTATGTTTCCTGAAACCATCTTCCCTGTATGGTTCCTGGTTAGATTTAACCAAAAGAAGAACTTGTAAAATACTTAGAAGGGAGGAGTAAAGCAGTAGCCATTTCCTTTGTAAGATAAGGAACAGTTTCCTTTTCCAAAGTTTCAGTTTGTCCTCAGACACAACCCTATATCCACTTTGTTTTTCCCAACTGCTAAGCCCTGATGACCCCCAGCAACTCAAGGCCCACCACTGGATGCTTGACTGCAGACCCACAGATGAGTAACTATCCAGAGGTAACTATTTCTTTTTTCTTTAAAACTTTATTTATTTGAGAGAGAGAAAGAGAGAGTAGGGGAAGGGACAGAGAGGGAGGAAGAGACAGAGAATCTCAAGCAGATTCTGCACTGAGTGCAGAACCTGAAGCAGGGCTCCATCTCATGAACCCAAGACCATGACCTTAGCCAAAACCAAGATTTGGACACCTAACTGACTGAGCCACCTAGGCACCCTCAGATGTAACTGCTTCTTATTGACCCCTCCAGGGGATCCTTCTCATTCCCATTTGGCAACCAGGTATGTTTGGCTTCTCAGCTATCCCTCAAGCTCCAACTTGTCTACCTTGCCAATGTATCAGGCAAATTATTTTACTATCTCTTTCTTTGATCTTCTGGAAGGAGCCTATAGCCATTGACTAATGTGAAAATGCACCAAAGGAAGGAAAAATAACCAGAGTTTTCAGGAATTGCTGGCTCTGAAGTGATACTAATTCCTAGAGACACAACATGCCATTGTATCCCACCACTGAAAGTAGAGAATTTGACACAACTGTTTTGGTTTTGTTTTTTTAAGATTTATTCTTTTGAGAAAGAGAGAGCAGAGGGGAGGAGAAGAGGGAGAGAGAGAATCTCCAGCAGACTCCCTGTTGAGTGTGGAGCCCCAGGCTCAGTGCCAGGACCCTGAGATCATGAGGCCAGCTGAAATCAACAGTTGGCCACTCAATTGATTGAGCCACCCAGGCATCCAGCACAACTATTTGAGTGATGAAGGGGTGGACTGTGACAGGGACAGCTCATTGTCCCCTGATATCCATCTTACTCTCATTAGTAAAAGAACTCTCACAATTTAACTGGGTACATGGTAAGAACTACATTTCCTTAAGTAAGGACTTCCATGGCAGCAAGAGTGGCCAGGTTACTAAGTTTTCCCCAATGGGATGTAAGCAAAAGTGACATGGACAACTTTTGGGTTGTGTCCTTCAAAGGAAGAGGCATGTCTTCCACTTTCCCTTCTTTTCTTCCCAGCTTGCCAGAATGCAGGCAAAAGAGAGTTGAAGAGATGGCAGAAACTAACTGCTCTCCAAATATGTTCATTATTCCTGAGCACACTACTAGGCAACATTTCCTAGCCTCCTTTACAGATAGATGCAGTGAGATACTTGCATTCTGGCCAGTGGAATGTGAGTGAAAGTGAGATATACCAACTTCCAGGCTAGAGTCATAACTTCCATGCATTCCTTCACACCCTTTCTCCTCTCATCTGCTGAGACTGCTGGAAGGCGCTAGATAGAAGGAGCACTGATATCTCAATAACTAAGTAGACTAGGATTTTTCTTGCTGTCCCACACTAAACTGTGACATGACCAAGAAATAATTTTTTATTCACTTAAGCCACTGAGATTTGGGGATTACTAGAACAGTTAGTCTACGCAGCCTAATAGAGCATTAATAGAAGTAAATAAAATAGACTAAAAAAGACTTTCATACACATCAGAAGGGAAAAGGTTATATTTAAAAGCAAAGTAGATTTTCTTTTCCAAAAATGGAATAAAAGGATAGCTAATACTGGGACACCTGGGTGGCTCAGGGGTTGAGTATCTGCCTTTGGCTCAGGTCATGTTCCTGGGGTCCTGGGATTGAGTCCCACATTGCGCTCCCCACAGGGAGTCTGCTTCTCCCTCTGCCTATGTCTCTGCTCTCTCTGTGTGTCTCTCATGAATAAATAAATAAAATCTTAAAAAAAAAGAATAGTTAATACTAAATTATATACTTCATTAATTTTGACAAGAATTATTCAAAATCAAAGTACTGAAAATATTTTTTCACCATTACTCTCAATGAAGTAGACCACTGCTTAAAAACTGTTAGAATTGGCACAAAAACAGACACATAGATCAATGGAACAGAACAAAGAACCCAGAAATGGACCCTCAACTCTACTGTCAACTAATCTTCAACAAAGGAGGAAAGAATATCCAATGCAAAAAAGATAGTCTCTTTAACAAATGGAATTGGGAAAATTGGACAGCCACATGCAGAAGAGTGAAACTAGACCATTTCCTCACACCATACACAAAATTAGACTCAAAGTTCATAAAAGACCTAAATGTAAAACAGGAATCCATCAAAATCCTAGAGGAGAAGACAGGCAGCAACCTCTGTGACCTCAGCCATGGCAATTTCTTGCTAGACACATCTCCAAAGGCAAAGGAAACAAAGGCAAAAAATAACTATTGGGATTTTTATCAAGATAAAAGGTTTTTGCACAGCAAGGAAACAGTTGACAAAACAAAAGACAACTGACAAAATGGGAGAAGATACTTGTAAATGTCTTATCAGATAAAGGGCTAATATCCAAAATCTATAAAGAACTTATCAAACTCAATACCCAAAGAACAAATAATCCATTCAAGAAATGGGCAGAAGACATGAAACAGACATTTCTCCAAAGAAGACATAGAGGGGTGCAGCCTGGGTGGCTCAGAGGTTTAGCGCTGCCTTCAGCCCAGAGCATGATCTTGGAAGACCTGGGATTGAGTCCCACATCAGGCTCCCTGCATGGAGCCTGCTTCTCCCTCTGCCTGTGTCTCTGCCTCTCTCTGTGTGTCTCTCGTGAATAAATAAAATCAAAAAAAAAAAAAAGAAGAAGGAGAAGACGACGATGATGATGACATACAAATGAGGCAACAGACACATGAAAAAATGCATAACATCACTCAGCATCAGGGAAATACAAATCAAATCCACAATGAGATACCACCTCACACCTATCAGAACGACAGATGTCAGCAGGAATGTGGAGAAAGGGGAACCCTTGTACACTGTTGGTGGGAATGCAAGCTGGTGCAGCCACTCTAAAAAACAGTATGTAGGTTCCTCAAAAAGTTGAAAATAGGGCAGCCCTGGTGGCCCAGAGGTTTAGCGCCAACTTTGGCCCAGGGCGTGATCCTGGAGTCCCTGGATCAAGTCCCACGTTGGTCTCCCTGCATGGAGCCTGCTTCTCTCTCTGCCTGTGTCTCTGCCTCTCTCTCTGTGTGTTTCTCATGAATAGGTAAATAAAATCTTAAAAAAAAAAAAAAAAGTTGAAAATAGAGGTACCCTATGACCCAGCAATTGCACTACTGGGTATTTACCCCAAAGATACACATGTAATGATCCAAAGGCACCTGTACCCCAATGTTTACAGCAATGTCCACAATAGCCAAACTATGGAAAGAGTCCACATGTCCACCAACAGATGAATGGATTAAGAAGAGGTGGTATATATATATATACACACACACAATGGAATACTGACTCAGCCAAAAAAAAAAAAGAAAGAAAGAAATCTTGACATTTGTAACAATGTGGATGGAACTACAGGGTATTATGCTAAGCAAAGTAAATCAATCAGAGAAACACAATTATCATATGCTCCCACTCATATGTAATATCTAAGAAACAGAACAAGATCATAGGGAAAGGGAGGGAAAAATAAAGCAAGATGAAATCAGAGAAGGAAACAAACCATAAGAGACTCTTCTTAATCATAGGAAACAGGGGCTCCTGGGTGGCTCAATGGTTGAGTGTCTGCCTTCGGCTTGGGTCACAATCCCAGGGTCCTGGATGGAATCCCACATTGGGCTCCTGGTGGGGAGCCTGCTTCTCCCTCTGCCTGCATCTCTGCCTCTCTCTCTTTCTCTCTCTCTCTCTCTGTCTCTCATGAACAAATAAATAAAATCTTTTTTTTTTAATTTATTTATTTATGATAGTCACAGAGAGAGAGAGAAAGAGGCAGAGACACAGGCAGAGGGAGAAGCAGGCTCCATGCACCGGGAGCCTGATGTGGGATTGGATCCCGGGTCTCCAGGATCGCGCCCTGGGCCAAAGGCAGGCGCCAAACCGCTGTGCCACCCAGGGATCCCACAAATAAATAAAATCTTAAAAAAAAAAATCATAGGGGGCAGCCCGGGTGGCTCAGCGGTTTAGTGCCGCCTTCAGCCCAGGTTGTGATCCTGGAGACCTGGGATCAAGTCCCACATCTGGCTCCCTGCATGGAGCCTGCTTCTCCCTCTGCTGTCTCTGCCTCACTCTCTTGTGCTCTGTGTCTCTCATGAATAAATAAGTATTTTTTTTTTTAAATCATAGGAAACAAACTGAGGGTTGCTTAGGGGAAGTGGGGTGGGGGTATGGGGTAACTCGATGATGGACATGAGGTGGACTTGTGATATAATGAGCATTAGATATTATATAAGACTGATGAATCACTGAACTCTACCTCTGAAACTAATAATACATTATATGTTAATTAATTGAATTCAAATTTTAAAAAACTGTCAGAATAAGGGGTGCCTGGGTGGGTCAGTTGGTTGGGCATCCATCTCTTGATTTCAGCTCAGGTCATGATCTCAGGGTCATGCAATTAAGCCCTGTAAGGGGCTCTGTGCTCAGTGAGGTATCTACTTCAGATTGTGTCTCCATCCTTTTCCCTCTGCAACTCCATCAAATAAATAAATCTTAAAAAAAAAAAAAAAACTTGTCAGAATAAAATATACATTAACAATATCAAGAACAGTATCAATCCTATGAATAATAACCAAGGTATCTAAAAATGTGGCAAGGATATCTTAAAGAATTCAGTATTAGAGTAGGCTCTAGAGAAGGAGTTGCCTTTTTCTGTGTAAGTAAAAATAAATATTTCAGGCTTTGAGAGGCACATAAGTCTCTGTTGCATATTCTTTTTGTTCTTTCTTTAACAGCCCTTTGAAATGTAAAAATTTTTAAATTAAAGTCTTAGTTTCTAATCCTTATAAAAAACAGAAAGGAGGCTGAATTTGTCCTGAGGTATGCTCTGCTACAGAGGAGTGCTATACTAAGTGCACTCCAGGAACCAGTGCCAATTGGCCAACCATGGGAGAGTTCTATGACAGTTCTGTAATATCTTCTAATGATTCAAGTATATATCCCAATACACAGTCTATGGTGTATTTGTTCAGGATGCTGTAACAGATATACCATAGACTGTGTGGCTTAAACAATAACTATTTCTCACAGTTCTGGAGGTTGGGAAGTTCAGGATTCTAGAAGTTCATGTTCTGCTGGGGGCTACTTTCTGGTATGTAGATGGCCATCTTCTTTTATCCTCACACAGTGGAGAGCAGAGAAAGAGGAAGCAAGTTCTGAATGCTCACTCTATGCCAGAGACTGTTCTGAGCAAAAGAGTGTTTTGAGACAAAGCTGAAGGAAGAGGAAAGGCCAGATCCTGAAAGCATGTATTATGCTATGGAGTTTGGGGTTTTCATCTTCAAGGTCAGAAATCACAATGGAGCAAATGTGGGCCACATATGGTACAAGGCTATATTTGGTTTTAGCCCTCTGTGTGGTTGTGTGTGTGTGTGTTGCACACACCTGTGTACACAGGTGTGCTTGTTAAATTAAATTAGTCAACTAGGGACGCCTGGGTGGCTCAGCAGTTAAGCATCTGCTTTTGGCTCAGGGCATGATCCTGGAGTCCTAGGATCGAGTCCCACATCGGGCTCCCTGCATGGAGCCTGCTTCTCCCTCTGCCTGTCTCTGCCTCACTCTCTTGTGCTCTCTGTCTCTCATGAATAAATAAATAAAATCGTTTTTAAAAATTAGTTAGCTATATTCAAAATATGGCAGCTTTCAAATGAAATTCCAAATTTTCTACTTCTCTTGAGATACTGAAAGATTTAACAATGCAGGGAGTGATTCCCACCTGAAAACATTCAAAGGCATCTCCGTGTGCCACACTCAACCCTTTATTTGTTCTGTTTAGGTGCTTGTGTTCTACATCCCTGTTTTTTGGGGTGGAAAACCTGAAGCATCTTAATCCAGGAAGCAATACTGTATTTGCATTTTAGAAAATTGGGGCACCTGGGTGGCTCAATCTGTTAAGCATCCAACTCTTGATTTTGGCTCAGGTCATGACTTCAGGGTTGTAAGATGGAGCCCTACATCCGGCTCCATGCTGGCCTGAAGCCTACTTAGGATTCCTTCTCTCCCTCTTACCCTCTCCTCCCTCTCCCTCTCTAAAAAAAAAAAATAAAAATAAAAAAAATATTTTACACCATTCTAGAACTAGTGCAAGATAAATCTCACAAATATAAGATGCAGCATGCATAAATAAATAACAAATTGCTGAAGAATATATACATTTGGACACTATTTTCACAAAAGCTTTAACATATGTGAAACAATCTCATATTATTGGAGAACACATACGTAAGAAAGGGACGAAACAGTGTATGGGAATACTAGTCTTAATTTTGAAAGACAAGTTGCCCTTCCTGAGGGAGTCTGTGTTTGTTTCCTAGAGCTGCCATAACAAAATACCACACACTGGGTAGCTTAGACAACAAAGATTTATTTTCTCACAGTTCTGGAAGCTAGAAACCTAAGACCAAAGTGCTGGCCATTCCATTTCTGGTGAGAATTCTCCCTGTCTTGTAGACAGCTGCCTTCTCATTGTGTCTACACATGCATTTTCCTGTTGTGTCTGTGTTTGTAGAGGGAAAGAGATCTCCTTAAAAAAAAAAAAAAAAAAAGAAAGAGATCTTTTAAAGTCACTAATCCTGTCATTTCAGAGTCTGACCTAATAACCTCATTTAACTTTTAATTACTTCCATAAAGGTCCTATCTCCAAATACAGTACCATTGGGGGTTAGGGGTTCAACATATGAATGGGATGGGGGATACGTTCAGCCCATAACACTGTCCCATTAAGGGTCACACAGAGTACCCTCTTTGCCCATCAATGAAAATTCACATGTGTGGCATCTGGCTCCCGCTTTCACAGCCATTGAGCTCCATAGAGCTCCATAGAGACAGCACCGGGGCAAATGAGAGCCAGACAGGTACTGGGCAACTCTGTTGAGGAAGATAATTAAACATGAGCCAAGGAGAGCCTAAGAAGCCAACAGGCAAAATGTCATCATATGCATTCTTTGTGCAAACCTGCTGAGAGGAGCACAAGAAGAAGCACCCAGATGCTTCGGTCAGCTTCTCAGAGTTTTCTAAGAAGTGCTCAGAAAGGGATCCCTGGGTGGCGCAGCGGTTTGGCGCCTGCCTTTGGCCCAGGGCGCGATCCTGGAGACCCGGGATCGAATCCCACGTCGGGCTCCCAGTGCATGGAGCCTGCTTCTCCCTCTGCCTATGTCTCTGCCTCTCTCTCTCTCTCTCTCTCTCTCTCTCTCTGTGACTATCATAAATAAATAAAAAAATAAAAATAAAAATAAAAATAAAAATAAAAAAAGAAGTGCTCAGAAAGGTGGAAGACCGTGTCCGCTAAAGAGAGAGGAAAAGTTGAAGACATGGCTAAGGCAGACAAGGCCCATTATGAAAGAGAAATGAAAACTCTTGAATGTATCTCCCATAAAGGGAAACAAAAAAGAAGTTCAATGATCCCAATGTGCCCAAGAAGCCTCCCTCGGCCTTTTTCTTGTTTTGTTCTGAGTATCACCCAAAACTCAAAGGAGAGCATACCGGCCTATCCATTGGTGATGTTGCAAAGAAACTGGACAGAAAAAAAAAAAAGAAACTGGACAGATATGGAATAACACTGCTGCAGATGACAAGCAGCTACTTATGAAAAGAAAGCTCCTAAGCTGAAGGAAAAATACAAAAAGGATATTGCAGCATACCAAGCTAAAGGAAAGCCTAACGCAGCAAAAAAAGGGAGTTGTCAAGGCTGAAAAGAGCAAGAAAAAGAAGAGGAAGATGAGGAAGATGAAGAGGAGGAGGAGGAAGATGAAGATGAAGAAGATGATAAGTTGGTTCTAGTGCAGTTTTTTTTTTCATGTCTATAAAGCATTTAACCCTCCTGTACACAACTCACTCCTTTTAAAGAAAAAAATTGAAATGTAAGGCTGTGTAAGATTTGTTTTTATTTGTTTTTTAAGATTTTATTTATTCATTCATGAGAGACACAGAGAGAGGCAGAGGGAGAAGCAGGCTCCCTGCAAGAAGCCTGATATGGGACTTGATCCCAGGACCCCGGGATCACGACCTGAGTCCAAGTCAGATGCTCAACCACTGAGCCACTCAGGTGCCCCTAAGATTTGTTTTTAAACTGTACAGTGTCTTTTTTTTGTATAGTTAACACACTACCTAAAGTGTCTTTAGATAGCCTGTCCTGGTGGTATTTTCAATAGACACTAACTTTGCCTGGTACAGTATGGGGGTTGTAAATTGGCGTGGAAATTTAAAGCAGGTTCTTACTGGTGCACAGCACAAATTAGTTATATATGAGGATGGTAGCTTTTCATCTTCAGTTGTCTCTGATGCAGCTTCTACAAAATAATTGTTGTTCTGTTAACTGAATACCACTCTGTAATTGCAAAAAAAAAAAAGCTGCAGCTGATTTGTTGACATTCTGAATGCTTCTAATGTTTCTGCCCAGGGAAGATTATTAGAGATGCAGTGACCAATGTTTCTATTAGGGGCTAGTCATGTAACCACCGTCTGCTCAGCATGTACCAAAACTCCAGATACCCAGAAGGAAAGCAGGTGTTCAGCATAAGCCACGTTGTTTGCACAGTCTGAGCACAGTGAGCCACTCTTACCAGTGGGGAACAGTGGGAACACTCCCAAAATCCAGCCAAGGGCTAACTATGCAAGCAGGCCCTTCTAAGTATCACTTCAGGCTTGCTGTGTTAACTCTCTTCTGCACACTTACCAATGACCCCCTCAGCTCTGCTTCATTGCTCTTACTTCCTTATTAAAGATCGCTAAGGGATCCCTGGGTGTCTCAGAGGTTTAGCACCTGCCTTCTGCCCAGGGTGTGATCCTGGAGTCCCTGGATCGAATCCTGCATTGGGCTCCCTGCATGGAGCCTGCTTCTCTCTCTGCCTATGTTTCTGCCTCTCTCTCTCTCTCTGTGCCTCTCATGAATAAATAAATAAGATATAAAAAACAAAAAGATTGCTGAGATATCCAATGGCTAAGCACTAAAACTGGTACAGTTTTACATAAATTATTGTTTCTAGGATTAAATACCATTATTAATCAAGACCAATCATAGTATACCTTATGACTTAAAAGGCCCTGGAGGTTTATCGGTGTCCTTACAGACCATAACATGTTCTCTCCCAAAGTAACTATTGATTACATTCTTCTAAATTAATTATATGTCATACTTCAAGAGAGGATCCTACCCTCTTCCATCCTTAGTAATTAACCTAGTAGGCAAGCTCTTCAGTCTTATTACCACAGCAAAGACAGCTTGGTGACCACCTTACTCCAACAATGGATGTGGAAACACTTCAAAGCATAATCAAGGATGTTTAAAGTACATATTCTAACCTGCTTGCAACAAAATCCTGGCAAAACTAAAGACAGAAAAGAGAATAGAACCAAAGCTTCTCCTTTTAAAAAAAAATTATTTATTTATTTATTCATTAGAGACACACACAGAGAGAGAGAGGCAGAGAGAAGCAGGCCCATTCAGGGAGCCCAACATGGGACTGGATCCCAGGTCTCCAGGATCACACCCTGGCCCGAAGGCAGCACTAAACCGTTGAGCCACCTGGGCTGCCCTGAACCAAAGCTTCTTTGAGCACCTCCAAATGCATGGTAAAAAATTGCCCCAACATCGGGAAATGAATGTGTTTTGGTAACTGTGTGTTTATTATCGGAATCAAGTTCTCTCTTTTCAGAGAGCCACAACTTTACCAGCAGCATAGACTTTCCTACTTAAAGAATCTTAACATCCTCTCTCTCCAGGGAAGAAACATTAATTTCATTGAAATTTTCATTAAAAAAAAAATTTATCATTAATGAGTTTTATAAGGCTCAATACTTCACTGCCCATATCATCCTCCATCCTCAGATAATACAGAAAAGACAAACAGAATTCTCAACTCTAGTTAAATTTTTAGAAACTCTGGAACTTGGCCTAAATTGTTGCCTTTGGTCCTAATGACAATGAAATCAACTGCATAGCTGGACCATTGACTCTCAACCTATTAATAGTTAGGCATCTTACCTACCTGTAAATGTCCCTAGTTATACACTTTGCCTTATTACAGGCTGATAGAGCCAGATATTACAAATGACTTACATGATATATTCAGTTAACTTTTTTAAAGTTATGGTCAAGTATAATTAATGTAAGATTTACCATTTTAACCATTTTTAAGTTCAGTGGTATTAAGTACATTGATATTGTATAAACCATCACCACCATCACCACCAAAAGTTCTACCATTGCTAGAACTTTTCTCATCTTGCAAAATTGAAATTCCATGTTCATTAAACTGCCCCTTTCCTCTTCCCCTAGACCCCAGCCACCATTATTCTACTATCTGTCTCTATGAATTTAACTATGCGAGGTAGCTCATGTAAGTGGAATCAATGCACAATTTTATCAACAGATATGAGTTGCTTATCTAAAACATCCTTCAAGGGGATCACTGGGTGGCTCAGCAGTTTAGCACCTGCCTTTGGCCCAGGGTGCAATCCTGGAGTCCCGGGATCGAGTCCTGTATCAGGCTCCCGGCATGGAGTCTGCTTCTCCCTCTGCCTGTATCTCTGCCTCTCTCTCTCTATGTCTATCATGAATAAATAAATAAAAATATTTTAATAAATAAATAAATAATCCTTCAAATCCTTCAATAATCCCTATTCACCATTTAAAATCCAGAGGAGGGATCCCTGGGTGGCGCAGCGGTTTGGCGCCTGCCTTTGGCCCAGGGCGCGATCCTGGAGACCCGGGATCGAATCCCACATCAGGCTCCGGGTGCATGGAGCCTGCTTCTCCCTCTGCCTGTGTCTCTGCCTCTCTCTCTCTGTGACTATCATAAATAAATAAAAAATTAAAAAAAAAAATAAAAATAAATAAAATAAATAAAAATAAAATAAAATCCAGAGGAAAAAATTTTAAAAATAAATAAATAAATAAAACCCAGAGGAGGGCACCTGGGTGGCTCAGCTGGTTGGGCATCTGCCTTTGGCTCTGGTCATAAACCCATGAGTCCCTGCATAGGGCTCCCTGCTCAGCGGAGAGCCTGCTTCTTCTCCTCCCTCTGCCCTCCCACTCCCTGCTCCCCACCACCTGGCTCATGCTCCCTGCTCACTCTCTCTGTCTTGCTCTCCCTCTCAAATAAGTAAATAATATCTTTTAAAGAATGAAAATAAAATAAAACCCAGAGGTGTCATCTTAAAAAGACATGAGAAAAACACTGCCCTTGAGCTCAGTAGAAATTGTGCCTTATAGGCACTATTCTTAATAACTAACACAGCACCTATACCCTAGTATGTTGATCCTTGCTTCCTGTGTGTTAATGAAGGAGAAAGACGCCCTCCTTGACTCAGAAAGACTGTTCCTGCTATAGACCTCAACCGGAGAATTCTTAGGAGTCCTCCAGAAGCCAAAAACTGCAAGAAAACAGCTTCCACTCTAGACTATCAGAAAAAACTAATGACTGCACAAAGGCAACCACCCAAGACCCAGAGAACATGGGAAGTGAGGGTACTGGCACCACACATGGTCACGCTTCAATCTGTATGCATGTTTTAATTTTCCTAGGTATTTTCCTTTACCTCTTTGGGTTTAGGTTCTGAATTGTTGACAGCTTGTTACCTCTTAACTATGGTACCTAGAAGCAATGGTTTGCTGGAGCCAAATAGAATCAGCTAAGGGGAATCAATTGTTGAGTTGTCAGGAGCCTTGCTGATTAAATTCTTGAAAGAAATCAGCCTGTGGAAACATTTATGCCATGGAAAACAGAAAACTACGTATCAGGGCCTCCCCGACTCCTGCTTTCCCAGAGAATCTATCGTTAAATATTTACCAGCACACCACTTCCTAGAAGGTCCCTGTCCTTTAATATTGTCCTTTGCATCCTTAGTCACTCCCACACATATGTCCAACTGATGACAGTTTGCTGATGATATGGCTAACATACACTGTCAAACTGCTGAATTTGTATTCACTTTCCTTTGGGAGACCACCCAGCTTCATTTGGGACCATTCCTTCAGTCTGGGTTGGTTTCCTAGGTAACTGGATGCAGTCATGAAGCAACTTTTTGGATGGCAAACACCTCATAGGCCAGGCAACCAGGAATCTGAAACTCCTTATCACATTGTACCGGAAAGGAAGAGTCCTATATTCACTTGTAAATCTTCCAGGAGTGCTAGTCTTTGCAAGGAAACTTTCACAGCCACAGATCTTTACAAAGTTGGAAACAGATGGTGTACACTCAGGGGTCATCCCATCTTTGCACACCTTACAAGATGGCACGCCATGAAGGCTCAACCTGGAGCTCTCACTTTAGATCTAGCTCCTGATTTCTCCACTCTAAATTCAGTCACTGATGCTGCACTAATCTTGATGAGTGACACAATCGCTCAAAGTACCACAGGACATCTTTGCCCACAAAAATTGGGGGCTGCACTGAAAACTAGCTGCCAGTTCCTTTCAGACCTTGTTTGGCTCAAGGCAAGATGTTCCTTACTAGAGAGAGATGAGAAGATACAGAGTATTTCTCAATCTTGTCTGAGAAGTGCAAGCACCACTGCTTGTCAGTGCAAGCCCAAACAACTCAGCATGGCCCTGTTTCATTCCTGCCACCAGAAAACTAAAACTACCCACACATGTGGAGTGATCCAAACTCTTCACTTTTGGCTCTCACTCTGAGCACTTACATTCTTTCTTAAAGCAGACATTGAGGGAGGCCTGGGTGGTTGAGCGTCTGTCTTTGGCTCAGGGCATGATCCTGGAGTCCCAGGACTGAGTCCCACATCGGGTTTCCTGCAGGGAGCCTGCTTCTCCCTCTGCCTATGTCTCTGCCTCTCTCTCTCCCTCTATGTCTTTCATGAATAAGTAAATAAAATCTTAAAAAAAAAAAAAAAAGGAAAAAAAAGCAGACACTGAGTATTTTGTCTTAAAAAGAATGCTTCATTTCAGGCTGGGCTACTTTTCAGGCTGAGGAACTTCATGTGCTGAACAGTGATAGTTTAAACTCCTGTGAAATGCCAGGCTTAATTCAACTAATTATTTGTACAATTATTCATTTAATGTATGTATCTACTGTAAATTCTATTGCAGTAGGGTCTCTACCTTGATTATTTACTGTTGTATCTCCTATGCCTGGCTCACATACTAGGCACTATATATAATGAGTTGATATTGACAATTCTGACTCAAAGTTATCATCACAGAGATTTTCCTTTTTTTTATTTTTTTAATTTTTAAAAAAGATTTCATTCATTTATTTATGAGAGATACAGAGAGAGAGAGAGAGAGAGAGAGGCAGAGACATAGGCAGAGGGAGAAGCAGGCTCCATGCAGGGAGCCTGACGTGGGACTCGATCCCAGGTCTCCAGGATCAGGCTCTGGGCTGAAGGCGGTGCTAAACCGCTGAGCCACCCGGGCTGCCCTCCTTTTTTTTTTTTTTTAGATTTTACTTTTTAAGTAATCTCCACTCCCAACATGGGGTTCAAACTCACAATCCCGAGATCAAGAGTCACATGCTCTACCCACTGAGCCAACCGGGTACCCTTATAGTGCTTTTTTTCCTTATCTTCCTAACTTGGAAATCTTGGTTTCTAATAACATTAATAGTTCCTTATTTGTTTTATTTTATAATATGTAAAAGCACAAGAACAACAATATTACCTGACAATAAACTTATTGAATACAGTTCAAAATATCTTCCTACTTTTATTTGTCCTTAGACTTCATGTGGGGAAATTGTTACAGTGTTTTATGTTCCAAAATAACTTTTAAGTAATTATTTTTTCAGGGCCCCTAGCTGGCTCAGTCAGTGGGGATGTGGGTTGCAAGTGATCTTGATCTGGGGGTTGCAAGTTCGAGCCCCACATTGGGTATAGAGATTACTTAAAAATAAAATCTTAAAAAATATATATTTTCTCAGTGTGATTAGTTGGTTTTTTTTTTTGTTTGTTTGTTTGTTTTTTTATGATAGTCACAGAGAGAGAGAGAGAGAGAGGCAGAGACACAGGCAGAGGGAGAAGCAGGCTCCATGCACCGGGAGCCTGACGTGGGATTCAATCCTGGGTCTCCAGGATGGCGCCCTGGGCCAAAGGCAGGCGCCAAACTGCTGCGCCACCCGGAGATCCCCGTGATTAGTTTTTATAGTCAGTTCCACTCAGTGGTTTCTGTTTGTGTTCAATTTCAGGGTTTTTTTCTTATTTATTTAATTTTATTTTTTGAATATTTAAATCATTTCCATGGTTCAGATGTCAAAGCTACATTAAAAGGGTAGCCAGGGAATTGACATTTTGCTCTCACCTTTACTCCTTTACACCCATTCTACCCATACTCAATAAGGAATCATTTCCACTTTCAAAAATATCTTGTTTATTCTTCCTTTTTTCATAAAAATAAGTATATATATATGTACAAGTATATACAAATATGTTTATGTGTGGATATGCCCTAGATTATTCAATCATTCTTCTCTTGATGGATACTTGGATTTGTTTTCAAGCTTTTCTGATCACAAATAATTTCACAATGCAGAGTACATGCATATCATATTTTGCATATGTGAAGGTACGTTTTCAGCTAGGTTCCTAGAAACATAACTGAATCAAAGGGCAAATGCACATATAATAATTTTGTTAAATATTGCCCAATTTTCCCTCCAGAGAGGTCTTACCATTTTTCAATCCCACTAGCAATGTTTAAGAATACCTATTTCTGGGGCACCTGGCTAGATCAGTCACTGGAGCATGAGACTTTATTTGGGGGTTGTGAGTTTGAGCCTCATGTTGAGTGTAGAGATTACTTCAAAATAAAGTCTTTTATATTTTACTTTATTACTATTTTTTTAAGATTTTAATTACTTACTCATGAGAGAGACAGAGAGACAGAGAGGCAGAGACACAGGCAGAGGGAGAAGCAGGCTCCATGCAGGGAGCCCGACGTGGGACTCGATCCTGGGTCTCCAGGAGCAAGCCCTGGCCAAAGGCTGCGCTAAACCACTGAGCCACCTGGGCTGCCCCACTATTATCTTTTTAAGTAGGTTCCAAGCCAGCACAGAGCCCCAACACAGGGCTTAAACTCACAATCCTGAGATCAAAGTTGAGTTGAGATCAAGAGTCAGCTGCTTAACCAACTGAGCCATCCAGGTACCCCCAAAATAAAGTCTTTCTTTAAAAAAAGAATATCTGTTTATCCCTAAGATTACCAACATAGTGTGATGTCAAGCTTTGGGACTTTTAGCAGTCTAGAAGTGGAAAGGGTGTGAGATTTTACCTTCCTTGCATGATAACAAGATAGCCTTAGTGAGTGTTGCCAGAAGACCTTAGACTCTTAGGTCAAAAACAGGAGAATCTATTATTTATGGTAGAGCTGGAGCCTGAGCTTCATGTTGGCATTGGTTCATCTTGCCCCTCAAGTCCCATGGGGATGAGGAGGAGCAGCCTAGGTAGATGCTGTGTCCAGGTAAGTTTGTATCATACCAGAGGAACAGTGAGCCTAGGAAACCACCGAACTTATATAAGGGAGCTGCTACAAAACCCACCCAATCTTTACTCCCAAGGAAGATATTATTATCCTAGTCAGAAAACAAATCTGCCCTCCACTGCATTTGCATTGCTTTCATGAAGAATGATGCTGAGCACTTTTTCAAATGTTTCAAAAGCAATTGCCTTTCATTTCCTGTGAACCATCTCAACATTTCTGGCAATTTTCCTACCAGGTTTTTGTCTTTGTCTTTTTCTTTTAACAGTTGTATTATTAAAAAACAAAAACAAAAACAGTTGTATTATACTATAATTTACATAGCATGATGCTCACCCATTTAAAGAGTACCATTCAAGGGCACCTGGGTGGCTCAGTTGGTTAAGTATCTGCCTTCAGCTCAGGTCATGATCTCAGGGTCCTCAGATCAAGTTCCACATCAGGCTCCCCATTCAGCTGGAAGTCTGCTTCTCCCTTTCCTCCCCAACCAACGCCCCCCCCCCCCGCTTGTGCTCTCTCTCTCTCTCTCTCTCTCTCTCTTTCACTCTCTTTCTCAAATAAATAAAATATTTTAAAAAATATTTTATTTATTTATTCGTGAGAGATACACAGAGAGAGAGACAGAGACAGGCAGAGGGAGAAGCAGGCTCCGTGCAGGGAACCCGATGTGGGACTCCATCCCAGGACCCCGGGATCATGCCCTGAGCCGAAGGCAGACGTTTAACTGCTGAGCCACCCAGGTGTCCCATCAAAAAAATAAAATCTTTAAAAAAATAAATAAAGAGTACCATTCAATCAGTAGTATATTTACAGATATACAACCATCACCATAATACAACTTTGGAACATTTTTAATACCCCCTAAAAATTCTCAGTAGTCATCCCTCATCCTGAACCCCCAACCCTGCCCCATCCAGTTCTAGGTGACCATGAATCTATTCTCCATATCTATGGATTTACCTATTCTATATAGGTATAGGTTTCATACAAATGGTATCACACAGTACGTGATCTTTTGTGACTGGCTTCTTTGGCTTAGCATGCTTTTGAGGTTCATCCATGTTGTAGCATCTATCAATACTCTTCTTTATTGTTTATGTATTTTTTAAAGATTTTATTTATTTAAGAGACAGAGAGAGAGCGCATGAATGGGTGGACGGGAAGAAGGAGAGGAAGAAGCAGACTCCCCATGAGTAGGGAGCCTAATATGACTTCATCTTAGGACTCTGGGATCATGACCTGAGCAGAAGGCAGAGGCTTGATCAACTGAGCCACCCAGGCACCCCCTTTGTTACCTATTGATAGAAATTAACTATTTTGTGTAATTTAAACTGAAAATATTTTCTGCCAGTTTTCCATTTTTCTTTTCACTTTTATTATGATGATTTTGCCAAGTAAAAGTTTTTATCTATCTATGTGTACATATATATAGATAGATACATAAGATATTAGATAGATAGAGATAGGCTTAAAGGTACCAATCTCTCTCCATGGCTTCTGGAATTTCAATTATAATAGAATGGCTTTCCTCATGTCCATGTAATAAAGAAATCGACATTTTATTCTTGAATGTATCTTTTCTTTTTTTATATATATATTGAAATGACTGATCTATTTGGAGTATATTTTAATGTAAAGTAAGGGAATAAATCTAGATATGTATTTTTTCAAATGACTCTCCAGTTGTACTAATACCTGTTTTTTTTTAAAGTTAATCTTTCCCCTCGATGATTTAAGATGATTCCTTTGTCAAATGCTAAATCTCCACATATACTTGAAATTGTTTCCATTGGTTTCTCTGTTAGCAGGCATCAACACCACATTGTTTTAATTATAGGGTCTCTACCATAATTTTTAATATGTGGTAAAACCAAACTCTCTAATTGCTCTTCCTTTTGAAGACATTCATGAGTATTCTTATTTATTTTTCCATATGAAGTTTAGGATCCAGTGCCAGGAAAAATTCTGCTGGCATCTTTTTGGGGAATTATCCTAAGTTTATACATTAACTTGGAAAGACTTAAAATATTTATGATGCTAATTGGTCCTATCCAAGAACAAGGAATGTGTTTCTATTTTTGTTTAATCATACTTTTGTGATTTTTCAGGACTCTTTCAAAATCTTCCTCATATAGGCTTGATCCATAATCTCTTAAAACACAGAGTTTCCCATTATCTATGTAACTAGATCAACAGAGTATGGTCAACCATAGTAGCAGCTCTTCTCTTTGAGAAGAGATTAGGAAGTGAGCTAAGAGAGAGGGAAACAGAAGGGCAAATATCTTCTATGTTCTACTCTCTCTGAGTTTTGTTCTGTTAGCCCCACTGAGGATTTTACTTACATGTATGTTGGTAGTTATGCTACTATATAGCACTCATTGAAACATTGTCTTTCGTAAGCTTTACTAGATAGTATGGCTGAGTATAGTGTGGGATGGGAAAAAAACTAGAGATTGAATATAGGAACCTAGTATATAACAGGGCTTTGGACTTGAGTTATTCCATTTTTTACTCAAGTCAAGGCTTGTAATGGAACACCTCATCTGCCCAATGAGTTGACTCCAAAAGAGTCAGAGGGGAAATAACAATTATCAGGAAAGTGGTTTCACAAAGGTGAAAGCAGGACTTCCTTGGTACTCTGTTAGATACCTCTGCTGCGGGAGATAGCTATACTCCAGGTTAATTTGAGGCTTGGAATAACAGAGTATATAAACCAAATGGAATAACATAGTATATAAATAAAGGAAGTATAGGAGAAGAGGAAAAGCTTATTTCTTTTTTCAAACCCTTCCAGTTCCTCTTCAGCTCAGAGAACAAAGAGACTATGTAGGACCAGCAGCAATCTTATGTTAATAATGCTCAGCCATCTCTCTGTTGGCACCATCATCTAAGCCTCTTCTGGGACTCCTGAGTTACCACAGATTAGCAAAATAAAAGGCCTCCTCTTCCAAAAGTTAACCTAGTACCCTTATTCTTAAAATGTATCCATATAATAGGGTACTACACCTATAAAAGGAATAAGGAAAATCTCTATATAGGGATCCCTGGGTGGTGCAGTGGTTTGGCGCCTGCCTTTGGCCCAGGGCGCGATCCTGGAGACCTGGGATCGAATCCCACGTCGGGCTCCCGGTGCATGGAGCCTGCTTCTCCCTCTGCCTGTGTCTCTGCCTCATTCTCTCTCTCTCTCTGTGACTATCACAAATAAATAAAAATTTTTAAAAAATTAAAAAAAAAAAAGGAAAATCTCTATATACAACAATGGAGTGATTAACAGGATATATTGTTGAGAGAAAGAAATCAAGACAGAGGTGCATGGCTGATTGGTTGGTAGAGCCTGCAACTCTTACACCTGGAGGTTTTGAGTACAAGCCCCACATTAGGTATAGAGCCTTTTTTTTTTTTTTAAGATTTTATTTATTAATGAGAGACACAGAGAGAGAGGCAGAGACATAGAGATAGAAGCAGGCTCCATGCAGGGAGCCTGATGTGGGTCTCGATCCTGGGACTCCAGGATCACTCCCTGGGCCAAAGGCAGGTGCTAAACCACTGAGCCACCGAGGGATCCCCCTATAGAGCCTTCTTTAGGAAAAAAAAAAAAAAAGAGGGGTGCCTATGTGGCTCAGTGATTGAGAGTCTACCTTTGGCTCAGGGCATGATCCTGGGGTCCTGTGATCAAGTCCTATATCGAGCTCCCCACAGGGAGCCTGCTTCTCTCTCTGCCTATGTCTTTGTCTCTCTTTCTGTGTCTCTCACAAATAAATAAATAAAATATTTAAAATAAATAAATGAATAAATGATTTTTAAAAAGGAATAAATCAAGGTAGAAAGAAAGTATGTATAGTATGCTACCATTTATCTAAGAAAGGAGGACTACAGATATAAATACATAGATAATGCTTATATTGAAAACAATGGAGGGATCCCTGGGTGGCGCAGCGGTTTAGCGCCTGCCTTTGGCCCAGGGCGCGATCCTGGAGACCCGGGATCGAATCCCACGTCGGGCTCCCGGTGCATGGAGCCTGCTTCTCCCTCTGCCTGTGTCTCTGCCTCTCTCTCTGTGTGTGTGTGTGTGACTATCATAAATAAATAAAAATTTTTTTAAAAATCTAAAAAAAAACCAATGGAGATAATCCATAGCCCTTGCCTCCATTCCTGCTGCCAGTCTGACCTGCTCATGTCCAGAGAGCCAGTAGCTCTACTGTGCCATATGTGGCATTTGTGCCCCTTTTGGCAGTGACAATTGTCTCTCCGATCAGTGTTGGAGTGCTTTGAAATCACACACAGAGGTCCAGATTCATCTCATCTTCAGAATGTCAACAGGTACATGAACTGCTACTTTGGATTTTACTGGTTGGCAGTGGTTGACCAAATGTTTGGAATGCAGCCAATTTAGGCAAAGAAACATCCTTACTTGTGGCTCTGTTACAATGGTAAAATCTATAACCACAAGGAGATGAAACACATCTCCTTTTGAATTTAATTACCCTTTAATTCTCCTTTTGAATTTATTTTGAATTTAATTACTACATCAAAATTAATGGTGAGATCATCCCTCATTGTTATGACAAAGGAGGAACAGAGCAAATAATCTGTATGTTGGATGGGGTGCTTGCATTTATTTTATAAATATTTTACACCAATTAGAAAGTGTTCCTGGGCACAGACACCTGTGGAGTCAGGGCTTTGTATAAAGCCATGACAGAAAATCAATTTTTGACTGTATATTTAGAAAGGTCTTGTTAACTTGAAGTACATCACAACTTCTTTATCAAAATGGAGCCTTTCTGGATACCTGCATGGCTCAGTCAGTTGCGTGTCTGCCTTCAGCTCAGGTCATGATCCCAGGGTCCCGAGATCAAGCCCCACATTGGGCTCCCTGCTCAGTGGGGAGTCTGCTTCTCCTTTTCCCTCTGCAGCTCCTCCTGCTTGTGCATGCTCTTTCTCTTTCTGTCAAATAAATAAGTAAAATGTTTATTTATTTATTTTAAAATATTTTATTTATTTATTCATGAGAGACGCACAGAGAGAGGCTGAGACACAGGCAGAGGGAGAAGCAGGCTCCCTGAAAGGAGCCTGATGCGGGACTTGATCCCAGGACTCCAGGATCACGACCTGAGCCAAAGGCAGACCCAACCACTGAGCTACCCAGGTTCCTCTACAATCTTTTTTTAAAACATAGAGCCTTAAAAAAAAAAAATAGAGCCTTTTCAAAAAAAAATAGTGGAGCTTTTCTTTTAGGACACTATCAAATTTTGGACTTAAAGTCAAGTGACAAAGTTGCATCAGTGAAAATGGTTAAATATCATCACTGTAGAGATGAATATCTGCATGCCCTCTACAGCAGTGTAGAGATTCCCCTACTCCCAGGTCTTGACATAGAACTTGTGGAGAGAAGGTGAGGAGAATTAGAGACAGCAAGTATAGACAATTTTTTTTTGAGATTTTATGTCTTTGACACAGAGAGAGGGAGAGAGATAGAGACAGAGAGAACAAGCAGGAAGAATAGCAGAGGAAGAGGAAGAAGAAGCAGGCTCCTTGCAGAGCAGGGAGCTTGATATGGGGCTCTATCCTGGCACTCTGGGATCATGACCTAAGCGGAAGGCATACACCTAACCGACTGAGCCACCCAGGCACCCCAAGTATAGACAACTCTTTTTTTTTTTAATCTTTTTTTTTTTTTAAAGATTTTATTTATCCATTCATGAGTACACAGAGAGAGAGAGGCAGAGACACAGGCAGAGGGAAAAGCAGGCTCCACGCAGGGAGCCCGATGTGGGACTTGATCCCGGGTCTCCAGGATCACGCCCTGGGCCAAAGGCAGGCACCAAACCACTGAGCCACCCAGGGATCCCTAGACAACTCTTTTAAGAACTTTTGCTATAAAGGAGAGAGATAGATGCAAGATGAGAGATAGTACAGTGTCTGTGGATTTGCACATGTTATCAATGGTCCAGTAGAAAGAACAAACTGATGATGCATGAGACAAGAGGAACAATCCTTAAAACTGAAACTCAAGGCAAACCTGTTATAATTCCGCTGTGGTAAAGTAATTAATGTTTGCCTGGGGAAGCAGATTTATTCATGTTCTTTTTATGTTCTTTTTCCTCTTCATGTACATGCCTACTTTTGGATCCTCTTTCTTTTTTTTTTTTTTTTTTTTTTCAGATCCTTTTTAACAATGCTATTAAGAAATGTTACAGGGCAGCCCTGGTGGCTCAGCAGTTTAGTGCCACCTTTAGCCCAGGGCCTGACCTGGAGACCTGGGATTGAGTCCCATGTCAGGTTCCCTGCATGGTTCCTCTGCCTGTGTCTCTGCCTCTCTCTCAATCTCTCTATCAATCACATGAATAAATAAATAATATTAAAAAAAGAAAGAAAGAAAGAAAGAAAGAAAGAAAGAAAGAAAGAAAGAAAGAAGAAAGAAAGAAGAAAGAAAGAAAGAAAGAAAGAAAGAAAGAAAGAAAGAAAGAAAGAAAGAAAGAGAGAGAGAAAGATTACATGATAGACAGAAGGACTGGATGCCTTTTATCATGGGGCTTGGATTCCAGCTTGGTTGCTGTCACCCTGTTGAAGTAGCTAAAAGAAGCTCTGGTACTGGGGATCCCTGGGTGGTTCAGTGGTTTAGGGCCTGCCTTCAGCTCAGGGAGTGATCCTGGAGTCCCAGGATCAAGTCCCACATCAGCTCCCTGCATGGAGCCTGCTTCTCCCTCTGCCTGTGCTTCTGCCTCTCTGTGCCTCTCATGAATAAAAGATAAAATCTTAAAAAAAAAAAAAAAAAAAAAAAAAAAGAAGCTCTGGTACAGTATGTTCTCCAATCATTTGCAACTGGCATTGGAAGACAGTCCCCATTTCCTGGCTGCTGAAAAGGTAGCAAATCACTTTGGGAATGAACATCATGAAGTCTTTTTTAACTCTAAGGAAAGCATACAGATACTGAATGAAGTCATATTTTCCTTAGAAACTTATGACCTTACAACAGTTCACACTTCAGTAGATATGTATTTAACTTCCAAGTACATGTGGAAGAACACAGCATGGTGATCTCTGGAGAAGGTTCAGATATACTTCTACAGAGTTACACATATTCTCACGAAAACTTATTTTTCTGCTTTTTTTTTTAGGATAGATTTATTTATTCATTCATTCATTCATTCATGAGAGACAGAGAGAAGCAGAGACATAGACAGAGAGAGAAGTAGGTTCCTCACAGGGAGCCCAAAGCAGGACTCGATCCCTGGACCTAGGATCACGCCCTGAACTGAAGGCAGACGCTCAACTACTGAGTCACCCAGGCATTCCGAAAACTTCTTTTTCTAAAAAATCCAACTTGGGCGAGAAACTTCTGAAGGAACTGTTTGTTTGATGTTGTTCTCCACATAGATCAAACTACTGCTACCCATGGACTTGAAATGAGAGTCCCTTTCTTGGATCACTGATTTTCTTCCCATTACTTGTCTCTGCTACCAGCAATGAAAATTCCAAAGAATGGGATAGAAAAACATCTCCTGAGAGATGATATTCAAAGACTCTAATCCTTTAAAAGAGTCTCTGGTGACCAACAGAGCCTTCAGTGATGGGGTAACCTCAGTCAATAATTTCTGGTTTAAAATTTTACAGGAATAGGGGCACCTGGCTGGTTCAGACCATGAGCATATGACTTTTGATCTCGGGGTTGTGAGTTCAAGCCCCATGTTGGGTTTATTTTACTTAAAAATAAAATATTTACAAAAAGATTTTACAGGAATATATTGACAGCAGGTTGATGATGCTATGATGGTAACTTCAAGACAAAAATTTCCTTCAGTACTTCTCAAATTTACAAAGATGATTACTACCATTAATCTTTGAATGCTGCTACCCAGACCAGGCTGACCTGCTGACCAGTTATTGGATGCTCAAGTGGATCAATGCCACTGATCCCTTACAAGCTACCAAAGCTGAGGCACTCTCTAAAGTACAGATCAAAAGTAAAAGTTCCTTCTGTGAAGGGTGGTGGGACTCGACCCATACATACTTGAGCATGAAAAAAAAAAGTCTCAAATCTAAAAAACAAAGGGAAAATAAATCATAAAAATTTTTTTAAAGTTGTTACTAATGAGGTTGGAGGAAGAACAGGATAGAGAAGACAGTGATAAAAGCCAGACATGTTTTGTATACTTGAATTTGAAACAATGTAAATACTTTACATAGGCCTAAAACAAGATGAAATTTTAGCAACTTCTAAATACCTAAAGGAAAATGAAGCAAATGAACTCACTAAGAATCCTTAATGACCTAACTACTAAATCCGATGCCTTGCTTGAGGGCACGTTCCACTTAACCTGTCTATATAATTTGACATTGTTGATCATTGACTTTTTTTTTTTTAAGAGTTTACCCATTTATTCATGAGAGACACAGGGAGAGAGAGAGGCAGAGACACAGGCAGTGGGAGAAGCAGGCTCCGTGCAAGGAGCCCGATGCAGGACTTGATCCCGGATCCCAGGATCATACCCTGAGCCAAAAGCAAATGCTCAACCGCTGAGCCACCCAGTCATCCCCATTGACTCATTATTAAAATTCTCTCCCTTGGGATCCCTGGGTGGCGCAGCAGGTCCAGACAAAAAGTGAAGCCAATCTTTCAGGGATTTGATATTTCAGGGCTGCCATTCTCTCTGACCCTGTTGGTGCTGGGAGTGGGACCTGGGTACCCATCAGAGACCCAGGTGGGGCACGAGCACCTCCACAGCCCTCCTGGAGTTTCCTTGCCTCAGAGCTTGTTCTGGGCTCTCACTCTCTGCCATTAAAAGTTGTTCTGTGGTGACTCTGGAGTTACAAACTCCCTCAACTATTTGGCTTCTCTGTGAGCCTGTATACCCTCTAACCACAGTCTCCCTGTGGCCACATGGTTGGTGCCACCTTTCCTGTAGCTGCCTCCTACCTTGCTTCCTTTTGAGGCTTAGAGCACATCCACTCCTTTTCCTTTTTCCTTTTTTTAATTTTAATTCAATTTGCAGGGAAGCCAGGTAGCTCAGCGGTTTAGCGCCACCTTCAGCTTGGGGCGTGATCCTGGAGACCCAGGATCGAGTCCCATGTCAGGCTCCCTGCATGGAGCCTGCTTCTCCCTCTGCCTGTGTCTCTGCCTCTCTTAATTAATTAATTAATTCAATTTGCCAACATATAGTACATCATTAGTTTCAGATGTAGTTTGCAATAGTTCATCAGTTGTGTAGAACACCCAGCACTCACCCCATCATGTGTCCTCCTTAATGCCTGTCACCCAGTTACTCCACCCCCAAACACCCTCCCCTTCCATGATCCTCTTTAAAAAGGGGAGGGGGGCTAAATTTTATGTTATGTATATTTTAACCACAATTTTAAAAAAACTTTTGAAAGGTATTCTACCTTTTGTGTAAGAAATAGGGGCATAACATTCATATTTGTTTATATTTGCATAAAGAAATACTAAACAATAAACATATATGAATGTTTACCTGTAAGAGAATGGTGTGGATGGGGACAGATGTGAGGAGATTACTCCATGTACACTCTTCATATCATTTTTATTTAAATCATGTAATATACTACCTATTCAAAAATGAATAGATGTTTCAAACAACTCAGTAACATTTACTCAGGTATGGCTTTTCTCTGACTAAAGCAGTCACTTGCTTTTTAATTTTTTTTTAATTTTTTAAAAGATTTTATTTATTCATTCATGAAAGACATAGAGAGAGGCAGAGACATAGATGGAGGGAGAAGCAGGCTCCCCTCAGGGAGCCTGATGTGGGACTCAATCCCTGAACTCCAGCAGCATCAGGCCCTGAGCCAAAAGCAGAGCTTAACTGCTGAGCCATCCAGGCGTCCCAGTCACTTGCTTTTTTAAATCATTCTTACATAATTAAAGGTCACATAGTTACTTTAAATAAACACAGACTCAATTCCATTTTATATTTTTTAAAGATTTTATTTATTTACTTGAGAGAGAGCAAGAGAGCACAAATGGGGGAGTGAGGGAGAAGCAGACTCCCCACTGAGCAGGGAGCTGGATGTGGGGCTGCACCAGGACCCTGAGATCATGACCTGAGCCAAAGGTAGATACTGAGAAACTCAAGTGCCCCTCAATTCCATTTTAAAGAAAATAAATAAATAAAAATGTTTGATCCCATAAAAGAATGAAAGCTTCAAGGTTAATTTAATGCTAGCTCTTGTCCTGTCCTGCAGATGGGCTCTGCAGTGAGTTAACTCCTATCAATGGCAGAAGGGAGCATAATCATCTTTCTCCTCTCCAAACTTCTACCATTCCTTAATGGCATTTTACTGCTCTTCCCTTTTTTTTTTTTAAGATTTTATTTATTCAAAAAAAAAAGATTTTATTTATTCATTCATGAGAATCACAGAGAGAGAGGCAGAGACCTAGGCAGAGGGAAAAGCAGGCTCTCTGTGGATAGCCTGATGCGGGACTCGATTCCAGAACCCTGGGATCACAACCTGAGCCAAAGGCAGATACTCAACCACTGAGCCACCCAGGTGCCCCACTACTCTTTCCGACCCATCATCCTCCACCAACAGGAGGAAAGAAATGTTCCTACTTTACTGGTAGGACCATAAGATGGTTGTATAGCTTCTGTGCTTGCAGATATTTTAAGCCAACCCTTTCTCTTTTGGGGCTCTTCGTGGATTCTTAAGAGATACACCCTACAAGTCATTGTTGGACTGAGCTGCTGTTCCTTTGACCTGAAAGGATACACTCTATCCCAAGTCCCTTATTCACTCCAAAACACTGGGAATTCAATGAGACTCTTCTAGCTTCTCCTCATTTACATGGCCTTTGAGTCAGATTATGCAATGACCCCAAAGAGCCTCTCTTTCACATATGGTTCATGGGAAACACTCATGCACTGATTACTTAACAAATTCTGGAAGAATGGGCTGATTCTAATCTACTAGATAGTCCCCCCTGCTCTACTTCTAAGTAGCAAGCCAGCTCTTCTCTTGATCTCTAGATTTTCTGAAAAAGAGTCAGATCTCAGTGAACTGTGACCTGATAAATTCAGAGGACATACATTAGGCTTTCCAAGTGGAAGCTGCTCACTTTTGACTTGAGGGAAGGAGGAAACCACATACCTACTTCTCCTTATCAGAGGGGAGCAAGGTTCAAAGCCTACCAACAGCTCTCTCCAAAGAAATCCTTTAAAAAATTCCTCTCCCTTATAGTGGAGAAATTGCAAAACCTTGGCCAAATTATCAAAATTGCTGTAACCAGGGGCTCCTGGTGTCTCAGTCAGTTGAACGTCCAACTCTTGATCTTAGCTGAGGTCTCAATCTCATGGTCATAAGTTCAAGCCCCACATTGGGTTCCATGCCGGGCATGGAGCCTACTTTAAAAAAAAAATTAGTGTAACCAATGAAAGGCAGATAGATATTATACACCTCAAGATGTGATACTCTGAGAAAAATACATCATTTATATAGCATTTTGACTAGGGTCATAAGTTAAATCTAATCATGAGAAAATACCAAGCAAACTAAAAAGAACTGTTCTTTTAAAAACTTTTTTTCAGTATTCTTCAAAACTATCATTGTGATAAAAGACAAAGAAAAGCACCAGAACTGTTCCATATGAAAGAGACTAAAGAAAACAGCTGAATGCAGTATGTACACTGCAACCTCTAGTGGAGGGAAACAAATGCTGTGAAGGATGCCATTCAATTGACAAACAGGAATGTGGACATAAGTCTTTCAAAGGTACTGTTTTACTGTTAACATTTCCTGAAGTTAATAACGGCCCTGTGGTCATGGAACACAATGTCCTTTTTCTTAGGAAAAATACAATAAAGAATTCAGAGACAAAGAGAAATAATGCATGCAGCTTATTCTTAACTAATTTAGAAAAAAATAGAGAAAGAGGAATGAGAAACCTCTAACAAAAAAGCAATTTATGACAAATTGTTAACAATAAATGAATCTGAGTAAAAGCCAAACAAGTACTTTTGTATCACTCTTGCAACTTTTCTGTGAGTTTGAAATTATTTCCAAATAAAACCCTTTTTTAATTTAAAAAAATCTAGCCTAGGACGTCTGGATGGCTCAATGGTTGAGCATCTGCCTTTGGCTCAGGGGGTGATCCTGGAGTCTCGGGATTGAGTCCCACATCCAGCTCCCCTCGAGGAGCCTGCTTCTTCTTCTGCCTATGTCTCTGCCTCTCTGTGTGTGTGTCTCTCATGATTAAATAAATAAAATCTTTAAAAATAAATGAAAATCTGCCCTAAGGGGCACCCAGCTGACCAAGTTGGTGGAGCATGTGCCTCTTGATCTCAAGGTTTAAGTTTGAGCCCACGTTGGATGCAGAGATTACCTAAAAATAAAATCTTAAATAAATAGGGACGCCTGGGTGGCTCAGCAGCAGTTTAGCACCTGCCTTCAGCCCAGGATGTGATAGTGGAGTCCCAGCGATCGAGTCATACATCGGGCTCCCTGCATGGAGCCTACTTTTCCCTCTGCCGGTCTTTCATGAATAAATAAAATCTTTAAAAAATAAATTAATTAATTAAAAATAAACTTAAAAAATAAATAAATAATAAAAATCTCTGTCTTTGGGCAGCCCCAGTGGTGCAGCGGTTTAGCGCCGCCTGCAGCCTAGGGTGTGATCCTGGAGACCCTGGATCGAGTCCCATGTCCCGCTCCCTGCATGGAGCCTGCTTCTCCCTCTGCCTGTGTCTCTGTGCCTCTCATGTGTGTGCGTGTGTGTGTGTGTGTGTGTGTGTGTCTCTATAAATAAATAAATAAATAATATTAAAAAAAAACAACTCTGTCTTCTCCAAAAACATGACTCATTTATATCCTTGCTAAAGGTAAAGGGACTGAGAGTCAGATATCTGATTTTTTTAACAAATTCTTCTTCTTTTTAATTATTTTAATATGAAAATACCACACAAATGGACAAGTGTATATTATAAACACAGCCTGAAAAACAATAACACAAATACCTGCGTACTCAGGATGTAGCTTATAAAAAAGAACACTATCAGTATCCTTGAAGCCCCTACCCATACAATGCCTTTTCTCAAACACTCCATCACTCCAACCTAAATAATCACAATCCTGACTTTTATAATCATTCAATCCTTTGCTACACGTTTTTATCACGTATTTATGTAGAACTTAAAAATGTATAATTTAAATGTGTTTCAGGGCACCTGGGTGATTCAGTCGATTAAAGTGTCTGCCTTCAGCTTAGGTCATGATCTTTGGATGCTATGATCAAGCCCTGCATCAGGCTTCCTGCTCAGCAAGGAGTCTGCTTCTCTCTCTCTCTCTCTCTCTCTCTCTGCCCCTGCCAACACCTCTCTCTCTCTTTCTCTCTCTCAAATAAATAAAATCAAAATAAATAAATAAGTCTCTTTTAGGGATACCTGGATGGCTCAGTTGGTTAAACATCTGCCTTTGGCTCAAGTTGTGATCCCAGGATCCTGGGATCAAGCACCAAGTCAGACTCCCTGCTCAGCGGGGAGTCTGCTTCTCCCTCTCCCTCTGTGCTCGCTCGCTCTCTCTCAAATAAGTAAATCTTTAAAAATAATTAATGTGTCTCTTTTACATTTTTTTTCTTTTACATTTTAAACAAATAAATGTGCTATGGTCTGAATGTTTGTGTCTCCCTCAAATTCATCTGTTGAAACCTAACTGCCAACGTGATGGTATTAGGACATGGGCATATAATAAGCCATGCTAATGAATGGGATTAGTGCCCATATAAAAGAGCTCCATGGAGCTCCCTGACCTCTTCTGCCATGTGAGGATACAAGAAGTATGTAACCTGAAATAGGCTTTCACCCAGCCATAATAGTATCCTGATTCTGGACTTTCAGCCTCTAGAATTGTGAGTAATACATTTTCTGCTGTTTTTAAGCCACTCTATGATATTCTGTTACAGCAGGCTTAATGCACTAAAAATGATATAATGTTTATTTTTCCGACATGCTTTTTTTTGCTCAATATTACATTTTTTAAAAGTTTTTTTTTAAGATTTTATTTATTTATTTTGAGAGAGAATGAGAAAGCATGAGATGGGGAAGGGCAAAGGGAGAGGGAGAAGCAGATTCTCGCTGAGCAGGGAACCCAACTTGGGGCTTGATCCCAGGATCCCAGGATCATGACCTGAACCCAAAGGATGCCCAACCAACTGAGCCACCCAAGTGCCCCTGTGCACTTGTATCTTAATAAACATATGTATGAGCTTTCTCTAGGATACATTCCTAGGAATTAAATTGCTGGTATGCACCAGGGTTCAACTTTACTGCTGACTAGTACTAACTACTACTAGATAATGCTAAGATGGTTTTAGCAATTGATTGTGATTGTAGCAATTTACAATGTTACAATGAGAAATGTTTGTTCCATAACCTTGGTCAGTATTTGTTATTATCCAACTTTAACATTTTCCATTCTAGTAAATATGAATGATATATTATGGTTTAATTTGCATTTCCCATACTACTAATGAGCTTGATGTCTTTGCATATACTTATGGGCTGTTTGTCTTTCTCTTCTATGAAATGCCTGTTCATATATTTTGCTCCTTTTTCTTTTTTTTTTTAAAGACTTATTTATTTATTCACAAGAGAGAGAGGCAGAGACACAGGCAGAGAGAGAAGCAGGCTCCATGCTGGGAGCCCCATGTGGGACTCGATCCCTGGACTCCAGGACTACGCCCTGGGCCAAAGGCAGGCACTGAACTGCTGAGCCATCTAGGGATCCCCTCATTTTTCAATTATATATGTTAGAATTATATTATCCTGGTTTGTAGTTTATATTCCCACTCTTTTTTATGTCTTTTTTAAACAGAACTTTTTCTGATCTCAGGGTTGTGAGTTCAAGCCCCACATTGGGTGTAGAGATTACTTAAAAATAAAATCTTTAACAAAACAAAACAAGGGTCACCTGGGCTGCTCAGTCAGTTAAGTGCCAATTCTTGATTTCAACTCAGACTATGATCTCAGGGTTATGACACAGAGTCCCATGTCGAACTCAGTGCTCAGCAGAGAGTCTGCTTGGAATTTTCTCTCTCTCTCCCCTCTCTTCCTCTGCCCCTCCCCCCTGTGCATGCTCTCTCTCTCTAAAATAAATAAGTAAATCTTTAAAAAAGAAACAGAACTTTAATTTTGATGTAATCTAATTGATTAATCTTTCAATTTTGGTTTGAAAATTTTGTTTTGTTAACAGAATCCTTTCTTATCCTGAGGTGATAAATCTATCACCTTTTTAAAATTTTATAGCTTAGCCTTCATATTTAAATCTTTAATTTACTCAGAATTAATTTTTGTTTATGGTTTGAGTAGGAACCAGACTTTGTTTTTCTTTTAATTGGATGGTACTTGGACCATTTTTTCAAAAATCATCTTTTTTACCCTCAGATTTCCAGTATACTTACTGTCCCAATATGGTCATATCTGGGGGGGGAGGGGGTCTGATTCTCTATTCTGTTCCACTGGTCTATTTCTCTATTTCTGAGTCAGTTCAACACTCTCAATGACTATATCTGTAAAGTAAAATTCTAAGACCATCTAGCAACCTTACTGTTTTTCATTAGAAGTGTCTTAGATACTATTGGACCTTTGCTCCTTCATATCAATTATAGATTCAGCATCTTAAATTCAAAGAATAACTCTGTTGGAGATACTGGAATTCCAATAACTCTTGAGGCAGAATTAGCATTCCTAAAATATTGAATCTCACCCATTCACATAAAATAGCTCTACATTTATTTAGATCTCTTGAAAATAAATTCTTTTTGTTACATTTTTCTAAAGTATCGCAAAAGTTTCGGTACTATAATAAATGGAATTTTTACCGATTTTGTAAAAGTCATCTCTACACCCAATATGGGACTCAAAGTTACAATCCTGGGATCAAGAATCACATGTTCCACCAACTGAGCCAGCCAGGCACAAATGGAATTTTTAAAAATATATATATTTCTAACAGATTTTTCATGATGTTTAAATGTAATAGTGGTTTTATTTTATGTTTTAAAGAATTTTATTTACTTATTCATGAAAGAGAGAGAGAGGCAGAGACATAGGCAGCTCGCAGGGAGCCCTATGTGGGACTTGATCCCGGACCCTGGGATGACATCCTGAGCCAAAAACAGACACTCAACCACTGAGCCACCCAGGTGTCCCTCATCCTTTTTTTTTTTTTTTAAGATATTATTTATTTATTTAAGATTTTATTTATTTATTCATGAGAGACAGAGAGAGAGAGAGAGGCAGAGACATAGGCAGAGGGAGAAGCAGACTCCTCACAAGGAGCAGGATGTGGAACTCAATCCTAGATCCCGGGATCAGGCCCTGAGTCAAAGGCAGACACAACCACTCAGCCACCCAGGCATCCCTTTTTTTATTTATTTGACAGAGAGAAAGCACAGACAGAAAGAGTAGTAGGGAGACAGAGAAGCAGGCTCCCTGCTAAGCAAGGAGCTGGAAGTGGGGGGTGGGGTAGTGAGGGTAGGGGTTGGGGGGGATCTCAGGACCAACTCAGAACTCTGGGATCATGACTTGAGACAAAGGCAGATGCTTAGCTGACTGAGCCACTCAGGTGTCCCCCCACCCCATATGATCATCTTAATAAATGCAGAAAAATAAAATGAGAACACTCTAAACAGGTTAGGAATATAAATAAACTCCCATAACCCGATAAAGCCCACCTTAGAAAAATTCATGGCAAATATACCATTGACTCTTGAACAACAACATAGGTGGAGGGATCGAGTCCCACATTGGCTTCCCTGTGAGGAACCTGCTTCTCCCTCTGTCTATGCTCTGCCTCTGCCTCTCTCTGTGTGGTTCTCATAAATAAATAAATAAATAAATAAATAAATAAATAAATAGTAAATAAGTTAGTAAGTAAATAAATAAATAAATAAATAAATAAATAAATAGATCTTTTTTAAAAAAGATGACCAGGGGATCCCTGGGTGGCTCAGTGTTTGGGCACCTGTCTTCAGCCCAGGGTGTGATCCTGGAGACGCGGTATCGAGTCCCACGTCGGGCTCCCTGCGTGGAGCCTGCTTCTCCCTCTGCTTATGTCTCTGACTCTCTCTCCATGTTTCTCATGAATAAATAAATAAAATCTTTAAAAAAAAAAAAAAAAAGATGACCATATGGTTTTTACCCTTTAGCCTCTTAATCTAGTAAATCGTATATATTAATTGTAATAAAATCAACTTTCAAATGTTAAACTAACTTGCATTTCTGGGAATGAATCCAATTTGGTCAGGATGTATTTCATCACTTTTACTCATTGATGGATTTAGTTTGCTTAGATTTACTTAGGATTTATGAATGACATAAGCCTATAATTTATTTTCTTATACTATCCTTGTTAGCTTTGGTGTTTCTCTAAATTAATGAATTAATTAATTAATCATAAAGATAATGAGAATTTCAAAGAGAAGTAAAGGTACTGACAATGACAAGAGATAAGACCCCAGATATTAGAATAATTACTCTGACCATCTTCCTATTCCTTTTTTCTTTTCTTTTTAAAATATTTTTTAAAATGTAGGCTGGGTGGCTCAGCGGTTTAGTGCCTGCCTTCAGCCCAAGTCGTGATCCTGGAGACCCAGGATCGAGTTCCATG
Source organism: Canis lupus dingo (assembly GCF_003254725.2). Lineage (NCBI taxonomy): Eukaryota > Metazoa > Chordata > Mammalia > Carnivora > Canidae > Canis > Canis lupus. Next base: position 50,138,879 of record NC_064264.1, on the reverse strand, counting down.
TTGGGCTCCCTACATGGAGCCTGCTTCTCCTTCTGCCTGTGTTTCTGCCCCTCTCTCTTTCTCTCATGAATACATAAATAAAATCTTTAAAAAAAATAAAATAAAATATTTTTTAAGATCTTATTTTTTCGTTTTTCTAAATATTTTATTTTTTAAAAGTAATCTCTAAAAAAAATAAAAATAAAAATAAAAGTAATCTCTATAACCAGTGTGGAACTCAAACCCACAACCCCAAGACCAAGAGTTACAAGCTCCATAGACTGAGCCAGACAGGCACCATTTTATGATTTTAAGTAATCTCTACACCCAACGTGGGCTTGAACTCACAATCCTGAGGTCAAGAGTCACATGCTCTACTGACTGACCCAGACAGGCATCCCCTATGCCTCCTTTCTTTTTTTTTACTTATTTTTATTTTTTTTTAATTTTTTTAAAATTTATTTATGATAGTCACACACACAGAGAGAGAGAGAGAGAGGCAGCCTATGCCTCCTTTCTTATTCCCTCTTCCCACTTACAGAGAATGATATAAAAGAATAACGACATATACTATGTCATCTATTTCTTCAATTTTGTGTATTTTGCAGAAATTGAGCAAATACAGGAAAAAATATTAAAAATGATAAATGGATTTAGATTAAGTTTTAATTCCTAATTTCTTTTTTTTTTTTTTTTTAAGATTTTACTTATTTATTCATTAGAGACACACAGAGAGAGAGGCAGAGACACGGGCAGAGGGAGAAGCAGGCTCCATGCAGGAGCCCAAAGTGGGACTCGATCCTGAGATTCCAGGATCACACCCTGGGCCAAAGGCAGGCTAAACCGCTGAGCCACCCAGGGATCCCCTAATTCTTAATTTCTAATCAAACTGTTCACCTGAAAAACTTGCCTATTCATTAAGAAGCAGAAATTGAGGGATGCCTGGGTGCCTCAGTGGTTGAGCTGCCTTTGGCTCAGATCTGGGGGTCCTGGGATTGAGTCCCACATCAGACTCCCCTGTAGGGGCCTCCTTTTCCCTCTGCCTATGTTTCTGCCTATTTCTCTGAGTCTCTCGTGAACAAATAAATAAAATCTTAAAAAAAAAAAAAAAGTAAGGACACCTGAGTGGCTGAGTGGGTTGAGTGTCTGCCTTCAGCCCCAGGGTGTGATTCTGGAGTCCAGGGATCAAGTCCTACAACAGGCTCCCTGCATGGAACCTGCTTCTCTCTCTGCCTGTTTCTCTGCCTCTCTCTCCCTGTGTCTGTCATGAATAAATAAAATATTTAAAAAAAAAAAGTAGAAATTGAGAAGTAAATCATGTTCTGTAATTTTCCATGGAGTTCTTTGGGATGATTTTTCTTTTTTTAAGATTTTAAAGCAGTGACCCCAATGTGGGACTCGATCTGAGATCATGACCTGAGCCAAATGCAGACACTTAACTGACTGAGCCACCCAGGTGCCCTAGGATTATTTCTTAATCCTATGTCAGGCCGACAATTGCTATGTTATTCTAGTTGGAAAGTATGTGGTAAAAAAGTATGAAAAATAATTTTAAGAAATACTGAGGGAAAACAAAATAAAACCACAGACCTAGATATTTTGCTGATTTCTCCAAAAGTTTAACTGTAGCTGCTGAATGCATTCATGTGCTCACTCCATGGCACAGAAAAGTCAGACTTGAGTGATTCCTTATTTGTTAAGTGCAAACAAAACTGCTGACTCAGCCCTCAATAGGGAAAGGCAATGCCTTGTCCCAGGAGTTCAAAACCTAAGACAAGCAAATGCTGTACAAGGTATCCAATGACAACCTGAATGAAAACAAGGCACTTACATTCTAACCTTTTAAGAATAGGAACCCAAAATAAATGTATAAACACTTTTCCTCTTACCACCTTATCTTGAAACTGTGGGACATTATTTTCTGAGATTGCAATTTTAAAAGTTATGGAAGCAATGCTAAATCTCTCAGTTAAAAATATACAGTGTGATTGTTTATGCATTGATTCTCATACTCTGGACCCTTCCACATGTCACATGGCTATATGATATTCCCAAGTCATGGATTTTGCCGTTTGATCTCTAATGCAGCTTGAAGGTATTTCAGGGCTCCAGAGCTAGGCAGTTCTCTGAATACACTAAGTATACATATGAAGCAGCTCAAATGTACAAGTGCTTCCATCAACAATCACTTCAAAGGTCATTAATAACTTACAGGTGTGAGAGTGGAAATGCCCTCTGCACTCTCATGCCCCTTCTTGAACTCTGGTTACTCTCTTTGGACCATTTTTGTAACAGTGAATTCCTAACCTGATATTTCTCTTTCTCCATTTTCTCTTCTCTGGTTCTGAGGCTTTTAAGATGACATTACAAAATCTTCTAGGAAACACAAAAGCAGACAAAAATCCCTCAATGTATTAATTCTAGTATTTTTTTTTTCTTTCCATCCTTATGTCGTTAGTTTATTAATAGTAGAGAAAAGCAGGGCAACTGGCTGGCTCAGTTGGTGGAGCAGGTGACTCTTGGTCTTGGGGTTGCGGGTTTAGGCTCCATATTGGGTGTGGAGACTATTTAAAAATAAAATCCTTAAAAAAAAAGTAAAGAAAAGCAATTTAAATCCTTCTTGAGAAGATAACCTATAAAGGAAAGGAAAGACAGAACAGGTGGGCAGCAAAATCTGCCTGGTTTGAAAGAAACATGATAATATTATGATGGACTCTAATATCTGCTTGGTTTCTACCACTGCTGAAGATAGGGTCTAAAACTTTACTAGTGTCTCTGAAATGAACTGTGTGTGAGAAAGCAGCTTAATTCTATATCTAGGTTAGACAAGGTTTCTCAGCAGTAGAAATACTGACATCCTGGGCTGAACAGTTCTTTGCTAGGAGGGCTTTCCTGTGCATTGCAGGATACGCAAAGCATCTTTGGCCTCTACCCACTAGATGCCTGTAGTATGCACCCCCTCTCAGTTGTGACAACCAAATACGTCTCTGAGGGGCAAAATCACCTCCAGGTGAGAAGTACTGTTCTAATTGGAAGTATCTTCTGATCTTGAGCCTATGAATATGAATCAACCCTACATCACAGCAAACTAAATAAGACAGGTAAATGTTTGTTCATTGAGTGAAGGGATATTTTCACTCTATACTGAAGTATCACTCCATATATCATTTTTAACTCCAAAGAAGAAAACGTACCTTTATCATAGAAAGAACTGACAGTTACCACCTTAACAAAGTGACCAAATGTAGCATCACTAATAACGGAACTAAATGACATCATGAATTCAACCTGAGTCTAATCAAACCTCTAGACTTGGGGTGCCCAGGTGGCTCAGTCCATTAAGTATCTGACTTCAGCTCAGGCCCTGATCTCAGGGTCCTGGGATTGAGCCCCACATCAAGCTCTCTACTCAGCAGGGAGTCTGCTTGTACCTCTCCCTTTGCCCCTCCCCCTGCTTATGAATACTAATGGTAGTATATTGGAGAATGTCCTTCTCTCCCTCTCAAATAAATAAATAAAGTCTTAAAAGAAAAAAAACCCTCTAGGTTTATAGAAAAGAGAAGGGATAGAACGGGTTAAATGACACCATGAGGAAATAATCAAACACAGAATGTGAGATATACACTATTAGAAAAGTAGAGGGGATTCCTGGGTGGCTCAGCGGTTTAGCGCCTGCCTTTAGCCCAGGGCGTGATCTTGCAGTCCGGGGATAGAGTCCTGCTCCCTGCGTGGAGCCTGCTTCTCCCTCTGCCTGTGTCTCTGCCTCTCTCTCTGTGTGTGTATCTCTCACAAACAAATAAATAAAAATCTTTAAAATAAAAATAAAAGTAGATTGGACCTTTCAAAAACATTTACTATTAATGTCATAAAAAGAAAATTAAAAGTGAAGGACTTTGGGTTCCTGGGCGGCTCAGTTGGTTGAGCATCTGCCTTTTGCTCGGGTCGTGATCCTGGGGTCCTAGGATCGAGCCCCACATCGGGCTCCCTGCTCAGCGAGGAATCTGATTCTCCCTCTCCCTCTGCCTCTCTCCTGGCTTGTGTGCTCTTGCTCTGTCAAATAAATAAATAAAATCTTAAAAAAAAAAACGTGATGGACTTTTTTTTTTAAGATCTTATTTATTAATTCACGAGAGACACACACACACAGAGAAAGAGACAGAGAGAGAGAGAGAGGCAAAGACACAGGCAGAGAGAGAGGCAGGCTATATGCAGGGAGCCCAATGTGGGACTCAATCCCCAGACTCCAGGATCACACTCAGCGAAAGGCAGACCTTCAACCACTGAGCCACCCAGGCATCCTGTGAAGGACTTTTTTAGACCAAAAAAGACTAAGAAGATAACAGTGTAGAAAACTTTGTATGATTTTTAACCTATAAAAGGTATCTGTTAAAACAATTAGAGAGGGACGCCTGGGTGGCTCAGTGGTAGAGTGTCTGCCTTTGGCTCAAGGTGTGATCCTAGGGTTTGGGATTCAATGCCACATGGGGCTCCCTGCAGGGAGCCTGCTTCTTCCTGTCCTATGTCTCTGTTTCTCATTCTATCTCTCATGAATAAATAAATAAATCTTTTTTTAAAAAAAAAAAAAAGAGGGGAACCCTGGGTGGATCAGCGGTTGGGCACCAGCCTTGGACTCAGGGTGTGATCCTGGAGTCCTGGGATTGAGTCCCACGTCGGGCTCCCTGCATAGAGTCTGCTTCTCCCTCTGCCTGTGTTCTCTGCCTCTCTCTCTCTCTGTCTCTTTCTCTCTCTATGTATGTGTCTCTCATGAATAAATAAATAAAATCTTAAAACAATTGGAGACATTTTTAAAAAGATTTTATTTATTTATTTATTCATGAGAGACACAGGAAGATAGGCAGAGACATAGGCAGAGGGAGAAGCAGGCTCCATGCAGGAGCCTGATATGGGACTTGATCCCAGGTCTCTAGGATCACGCCTTGAGCTGAAGGCAGACGCTTAACCACTGAGCCACCCAGGCATCCCGCAATTGGAGAAATTTGAACATGAACTGGGTATTAGATGTTATCTAAGTTGTGATAATAGTAGTATATTGGAGAATGTCCTTAAATCTCAGCATGTGCACGTTGGGGTGAAGTTTCATGATGGTAAATTACTCATGCAACTGTGTTTGAAAAGTTTTAAAATAAGGGCATCTGGTTGGCTCAGTTGATGGAGTATGAGACTCTTGATCTAAGGATCATGAGCTTGAACCCCACATTTGGTGTAGAGGCTACTTAAGAAAAAAGTTCCAGGGATGCCTGGGTGGCTCAGTGTTTGAGTGTCTGCCCCTGGGTGAGGTCGTGATCCCAGAGTCCTGGGATGGAGTCCTGTATCTGGCTCCCCACTGGGAGTCTGGTTCTCCCTCTCCCTGTGTGTCTGCCTCTCTGTGTGTGTCTCTCATGAATGAATAAATAAAATATTTAAAAAAAAAAAAAAAGGAAAAAGAAAACAGAAAAAAGTTCCAAAATAGAAAATTAGGGAAAAACAAAAGATAAAAGTATTTAATTTAAAGGATCACTAGTATTTATATCATTACCAATAATAAGTATTTATTAAGTTTATACTCAATGCACATGAGAGATTCAAAGTTATATAATCCCTGGCCATGAAGTGATAAACATTTATACTCTCCTAGAGTCTCCAGAAAGAATGCAGCCCTGCAGACACATCTTAGACTTCTGACTTCCAGAAATATAATAAATTTGTGTTGGGTAAGCTACTATGTTTGTGGTAATGTGTTAAGCAGCAATAGGAAACAAAGGGTAAATCAAATGTAAGCTTTCTGTATATTGCCAAATTTCCCTCCATAAAGTTTGTACCTTTTTGTACTTCTACCAGCAATGTGCCTATTTTCCCACCATCTCTCCAACAAAGAGTGTTATCAAACTTTTGAATTTTTGCCCATATCCTAGGTGAGAAATTATTTATCTCAGTAAGGTGTTTTTTTTTTAAGATTTTATTTATTTATTCATGATAGACACAGAGAGAGAGAGAGAGGCAGAGACACAGGCAGAGGGAGAAGCAGGCATCATACAAAGAGCCCGACATGGGACTTGATCCAGGGTCCCCAGGATCACACCCCGGGCTGCAGGCAGCGCCAAACCGCTGCACCATCGGGGCTGCCCTCTCAGTAAGGTTTTAACTCATGTGTGAAAATGAACATCATTTCACATATTTAAAAGATTTCTTTTTTTTCTTTTTTTTTTTTTTTTTTTTTTTTAAATTTTTATTTATTTATGATAGTTACAGAGAGAGAGAGAGGCAGAGACACAGGCAGAGGGAGAAGCAGGCTCCATGCACCGGGAGCCCGACGTGGGATTCGATCCCGGGTCTCCAGGATCGCGCCCTGGGCCAAAGGCAGGCGCCAAACCGCTGCGCCACCCAGGGATCCCATAAAAGCTCTTTATATTTTAGGGATCTTATCCCTTTATAATATGAATTACAAATATTTTCCCATTTAGTCATTCGTCTTTTCACATTGCATGTGGCATGTATTGCTATGCATAAATTTTCATTATTTGTATTTATTTTTAGTTTATGTTTAAAATTGTCCTCATATGGACGCCTGGGTGGCTCAGTGGTTGAGCACCTACCTTCAGCTCAGGGCCTGATCCCAGGATTCAGAATCAAGTCCCGCATCAGGCTCCCTGTGAGGACCCTGCTTCTCCTTTTGCCTGTGTCTCTGCCTCTCTCTCTCTCTCTGTGTGTCTTTCATGAATAAATAAATAAATATTTTTAAAAAAATTTTTTAAAGATCTATTTATTTGAGAGAGAGAGCACACAGGTGCACAAACATGAAGATGGGAGAGGGGCAGAAGGAGAGGAATAGAGAGAATCTCAAGCTGACTCTGCACTGAGCTTGGAGCCCTGCTCAGGGCTCGATCTCATAACCCATGAGATCACGACCCGAGCAGAAACCACCAGTCAGATGCTCAATCAACTGGGCTACCCAGGTGCTCCTATAAGAGTATGTTTTTTACCGAAATGTATTCTTTTATTTATTTATTTTTTTATTTTATTTTTTTTTTTAATTTTTTTTATTTATTTATGATAATCACAGAGAGAGAGAGGTGAGAGAGAGAGAGAGGCAGAGACATAGGCAGAGGGAGAAGCAGGCTCCATGCACCGGGAGCCCGACGTGGGATTTGATCCCGGGTCTCCAGGATCGCGCCCTGGGCCAAAGGCAGGCGCTAAACCACTGCGCCACCCAGGGATCCCTATTTATTTTTTTAATTTATGATAGTCACACAGAGAGAGAGAAAGATTGAGAGAGAGAGGCAAAGACACCGGCAGAGGGAGAAGCAGGCTCCACGCACCAGGAGCCCGACGTGGGATTCGATCCCAGGTCTCCAGGATCACGCCCTGGGCCAAAGGCAGGCGCCAAACCGCTGCGCCACCCAGGGATCCCCAAAATGTATTCTTTTAAATTTTATTTTTGAGAAGCCTATTTGTATATCTATGGCAAAACATTCTCCTAGCAGTGTTATTTATAATAGTGAATGATGGAAGTAGCCCGAGTGTCCATCAATAGATGAATGAAGGGCACCTGGGTAGCTCAGTCAGTTAAGCGACTACCTTTGGCTCAGGTCATGACTCCAGGGTCCTGGGATCAAGTCCCAAATCGAGGTCTCTGTGGGGAGCCTGCTTCTCCCTCTGCCTATGTCTATGCCTCTCTTTCTGTGTCTCTCATGAATAAATAAATAAAATCTTTAAAAAAATAAATAAAAATTTAAAAACAGATGAATGGATAAAGAAGATGTAGTATACATATACAATGGAATAGTATTCAGCCATAAAATAGGATGAAATCTTGCCATTTGCAACAACATGGAGCTAAAGAATATAATGCTAAGTAAAATAAGTCAGTCAGAAAGAGACAAATGCCATATGATTTTACTCATGTGTGAAATTTTAAAAACAGAACAAATGAGCACAGGAGAGAGAGAGAGAGAGAGAGAGACCAAGAAACAGACTCTTAACTATTGAGAAAACACTAATGGATACCAGAGGGGAGGTGGGTGGGAGGATGGGTGAACTGGTGATGGGGGGCAGGTGCCTGAGTGTCTCAGTTGGCTAAGTGTTTACATTTGGCTCAGGTCATGATCCCCAGGTTCTGGAATCAAGTCCTGCATCAGGCTCCCTACTCAGCAGGGAATCTACTTTTCCCTCCATCCTTCCCCCCTACTCGTAATATTTCTCTCTCTCTTTCTCTCTCTCTCTCTTTTCCTCTCACTATTGCTCTCAAATAAACAAATAAACTCTTTTTTAAAAAAAGAAATAGGTGATGGAGATTAAGGATTATACTCGTCTTTATGAGCACTGGGTGATGTATGGAATTGTTGAATACCCAAAGGTAACATAACACTATTATACTGGAATTAAAAGAAAAAAAAAAAAGACATTCTTTCTCTTAGTTAAAAAGAACTAAGACCTGGCAGCCTGGGTGGCTCAGCGGTTTAGTGCCACTTTAAGCCCAGGGTGTGATCTTGGAGACCCCGGATCGAGTCCCACGTCAGGCTCCCTGCATGGAGCCTGCTTCTCCCTCTGCCTGTGTCTCTGCCTCTCTCTCTACCTATGTCTTTCTTGAATAAATAAAAATTAAAAAAAAAAAAAAATGAACCAAGACCGCTTCAGGATCACAATAAAGAAACATTTAACAGGGGCATGGCTCAGTTGGTAGAGGATGTGGTTCTTGATCTCAGGGTTTTAAGTTCAACCCCATGCAATGGGTGTAGAGATTACTTAAGAATATTTTTTTAAAGAAATATTTAATTGAGTTACTACTAATTAGGACAGAAATTTAAGCAACTCAAAAATGAAGTTGTATAGCCTAGAAAATTTTGCTAATATACGTTATCACAAAACTATTTTAACTTAGATTATAATTTAAACACTGTTGGTAGTGGGAAAATATTGTTTATAAACTTTTTAAAGATTTTATTTGAGAAAGAGAGAAAAAGAGCATGAGTGGGAACAGGGGCAGAGGCATAGAGAGAGGGACAAGCAGACTTCCAACTAACTGGGGAGCTCAATCCCAGGACCTTAAAATCATGACCTGAGCCAAAGTTAGATGCTTAACCAACTGAAACACCCAAGTGCCCCTCTGTTTACTTTTTTTATAGTGTGTTGCTTTCAAGTTTAACTTTTTCTTAACTTTTCCAAAGAATGTTTATATAAGTGTTGGGATTGTTAGGTTTTTTTAAAGATTTTATTTATTTATTCATGAGAGACACAGAGAGAGAGGTAGAGACCTAGGCAGAGGGAAAAGCAGGCTCCCTGTAGGGAGCCTGATGCAGATCTCAATCTCAGGACTCTGGGATCATGCCCTGAGCCATGAGCCAAAGGCAGACACTCAACCAATGAGCCACCCAGGCATCCCAGAATTGTTAGTTTTTTTTAAATGTTATTTGGTCATAAAGTTATATACCTATGTATGGAGAGAAAAAAGCTCTTTATGTTGTTCTTGAGGGTAAGCCTACATTAGACTTTGCATTGGGGCCTATTTTTACTCCTTAGATTCTACTGAGTATTGGCCACCAAGCACTGAGACCAGAAAGGGAGGCCTTATCCAGATCATAACAAGCCACAGCGAGTATCTCATCCACTCCAGTGACATCAACAGCTATTTTCCTCTTCTTCCACAGTAACAGCTGGAGCCAGACATAGGTCTACCGAGCTAAGCTACATTTCCCAGTCTCCCTTGCAGCTTGGTGGGACTCAGTTGCCAATAACAGAATGTGCCTGGAAAAACTGGAAACAATGTATACTGCTTCTGGGTAAAAGCCTTCAATTATTAGGCACACGTGTTCAATTGCTGTTTCTTCATCTTCCTTCACATTGTCATGTTAAATGTTAAAACTAGAGCACCTTACAAGCTATATGTTGAAGATAACAAAGCTGTCTAGTCAGCTAACTAGTCTAGATCTCTAGGATGGCTTTATGGAGCAAAGTCCATCTATCTACCCTGAACTATTACATGAAAGAGAGTTAAATTGCTATCTAATTGGCTACTGCATTTGGGCATCTTTTTTTTTTTTTTTTACCAGAAACTAAACCAAAAATGCCAAATATGATCAAGAATAATTTCTTAGGGGGCTGCCTGGGTGGCTCAGCAGTTGAGCATCTGCCTTTGGCTAAGAGTGTGATCCCAGAGTCCTGGGATTGAGTCCCACATTGGGCTCCTTGCATGGAGCCTGCTTCTCCCTCTGCCTGTGTCTCTGCCTCTCTCTCTCTCTGTCTCTCATGAATAAATAAACAAAATTTTTAAAAAAAGAAGAAGAAGAAGAATTTCTTAGAGACACCTGGGTGGTTCAGTGGTTGAGCGTCTGCCTTCGGCTCAGGGCATGATCCTAGAGTCCCGAGATTGAGTCCCACATCAGGCTCCCTGCAGGGACCTGCTTTTCCCTTTGCTTATGTCTCTCCCTCTCTCTCTGTGTGTCTCTCATGAATAAATAAATAAAATATATTTTTAAAAAATAATGATTTCTTAGATGGGGCACCTGGGTGGTTCATTTAGGTGTCCAACTCTTGATTTCAGCTAATGTCATAATCTCAGGATTATTAGATCAAGCCCTGCATCAGGCTCTGCTTTCAATGCAGAATCTGCTTGGGATTCTCTCTCCCTCTCCCTTGGGCCCTCCCACTAGTGCTCTCTCTCTCTCTCTCTCTCTCTGAAATAAATAAATAAATCTTTTTTAAAAAAAGAATTTCTTAGATAACACACAAATAGTTATTTTAGGATGATCTGTGTCTAGTAGGAAGTCCCTCTTGAGATAATAAAGATATTCTCTTACATTTTTTTTCTGAAAATGTTTAACTTTTGCTTTTATTTTTTTAAAGGTTTTATTTATTTATTCATGAGAGACACACACAGAGAGAGAGAGAGAGGCAGAGACACAGGCAGAGAGAGAACAGGCTCCACACAGGGAGCCTGATGTGGGACTCAATCCTGGGACTTCAGGATAATGCCCTGGGCCAAAGGCAGACGCTCAACCGCTGAGCCACCCAGGCATCCCATAAGTTTTGCTTTTAAGATTAAGGTTTTAATACTAGAACATGGTTTGTATACAGTTAGGGTAAAGATTTATAGTTTTTATATGCAGTTAGCTGATTGTTTCAGTACTATTTATTGAATATACCATCCCATTGATTTATAATATCACCTGTGTCATACCAAATTACTATAGGTACATGACTCTCCTCTGTTCCATTGCTTATAAGCTTGTGAAAATGTCACAATACTATCATTACTAAAATTTTATTTTTTTTTAAAGATTTTATTTATTTATTCATGAGAGACCAGAGAGAGAGAGAGGCAGAGGGAGAAGCAGGCTCCACGCAGGGAGCCCGATGTGGGACTCGATCCTGGGACTCTAGGATCACACCCCAGGCTGAAGGCAGGCGCTAAACCGCTGAGCCACCCAGGGATCCCTAAAATTTTACATTAAATCCTATATTTGGCAGGACAAATCACTCATTATTTTTCAAAATCATCTTGGCAATTCTTGACATTTTACTTTTCCTTTTTTTAAAAAGATTTTATTTATTTACTTATTTATTTATGAGAGTCAGAGAGAGAAAGGCAGAGACACAGGCAGAGGGAGAGGCAGGCTCCGTGCAGGGAGCCCGACATGGGACTTGATCCAGGGTCTTCAGGATCACACCCTAGACTGAAGACAGGCACTGAACCACTAAGCCACCGGGGCTGCCCAACATTTTACTTTTCCATTTAAATTTTAACATCTGGGCAGCCCCGGTGGCTCGGCGGTTTAGCGCCACCTTCAGCTCAGGGCGTGATCCTGGAGACCTGGGATCGAGTCCCATGTCGGGCTCCCTGCACGGAGCCTGCTTCTCCCTCTGCCTGTGTCTCTGCCTCTCTCTCTCTCTCTGTGTCTCTAATGAATAAATAAAATATTTAAATAAATAAATAAATTTTAACATCCACCTATCAAATTACACACATATACAAGTATTAGGACTTATAGTGGAACTGTAGGGAATGCATGAGTTAATACAGGAACAAATTACATCTTTACAAAATCAAGTCTTCCCACTCATAAGCATGTTACGTGTATACATTATGTACTTAAATAAATTCTTTAATAATTTTCTCCATAAAAATCTTCAACATCTTTTGTTAGATATATTCCAAGGTCCCTTATAGCTTTTTCACTATTTAATATGTTATTTTTTAATTTTTATTTTAAAAAAATTTTAATGTAACCTCTAGGGGCACCAGGGTGGCCCAGTCAGTTAAGTGTCCAACTCTTGGTTTAAACTCAGTTAGTGATTTCAAGGTGCTGAGATCAGCCCCTGTGTTGGGCTCTGTGCTGAGCACAGAGTCTACTTCAGATTCTCTCTACCTCTCCCTCTGCCTCTCCTGCTCATACTCTCACTCTCTCTCAAATAAATAAATAGATCTTTTTAAAAAGAAAACAAACAAAAAAATCTCTACACTCAATGTGGGGCTCAAACTCATAATCTCAAGATCAGAAGTCACATGCTCTACCAACTGCGCCAGCCAGGTGCCCCTTCATAAAGTATTTTTTTAACTGGATTTTCAATTTGTTGTTGGCACACAGGAATATTGTTGGTCCTCTGTATACTAATCCTGTAACCTATAATTTTGCTGAATTCTCTTATTAATTTTAGTGGTTTGGCTTTCTTAGATTTTCTATATAGGATTTAAAAGAACAATTTACGGGGATCCCTGGGTGACTCAGAGGTTTAGCACCTGCCTTCGGCCCAGGGGGTAATCCTGGAGTCCCAGGATCGAGTCCCACATCAGGCTTCCTGCATGGAGCCAGCTTCTCCCTCTGCCTGTGTCTCTGCCTCTCTCTCTCCCTCTCTCTCTGTCTCTCATGAATAAATAAAATCTTTTAATAATTAACTAATTAATTAATTAATTAATTAATTAAAACAACAATTTAGGGGGTGCCTACGTGGCTCAGTCAGTTAAGCATCTGCCTCCAGCACAGGTCATGATCTCAGGGTCCTCGGATCAAGCCTCTCGTTGTCGAACTCTCTGATCAGCAGGTGCCTGCTTCTCTCTCTCACTCTGCCTGCTGCTTCCCCTACTTGTGCTCTTTTGCTCTCTTTGTCAAATAAATAGATTGAAATCTTTCTTAAAAAGAAAGAAATTCGGGCAGCATGGGTAGCTCAGCGGTTTAGCATGAGCTACCCATGCCTTCAGCCCAGGGCCTGATCCTGGAGACTCGGGATCGAGTCCCGTGTCAGGCTCCCTGCATGGAGCCTGCTTCTCCCTCTGCCTGTGTCTCTGCCTACCATTCTCTCTCTCTCTCTCTCTCTCTCTCTTTCATGAATAAATAAATAAAATATTTTTCAAAAAAGAAATTCCTTTATTATTCCTACAGAGATAAGTTTGCATTACAAATGTTTTGAATTTTACCAAAACTGTTTTTGAATTTTTTGAGATGATCTTACCATTTTATTTAACTTGTAAACATACTGGATTATACCAGTTATCAGTAAGTTTTCTACTGTAGACCATCCTTGAACTCCTGGAATAAATTCCTCCTTAACCAAGATTGCATTTTTTTATACATGCCACATTTAATCTGCTCATGTTTTATTTAGGATTTTTAAATTATAAACATAAAGTGTATAAGTAAAACTGGACTATAATTTTTTCTTTTCTTAATACTTTATTAGCTTTTACCATACTCATCAAATAAATTGGAAAACTTCCCTTCTTTTATAAAAACTGATTAAATTGATGGGATGCCTGGCTGGCTCAAAGTGTAGAGCATGTGACTTCCTCTCAGGGTCATGAGTTCAAGCCCCACATTCAGCACAGAGCTTACTTAAAATAAACAAACACGCAAATTGTTGACATACAATAGGCATTATCTGTTCTTTGCAGGTTAAAAGCCATTATGAGCCTTAAAGGTTTAAAAGCATTATGAGAAATACATACATACATACATACATACACACACACACACACACACACACACACACATGCATGTATTATGGGCCTGGTATGTTTTACTGTGGAAAATTTTTAAACAAATAATTCCATTTTTTTAAACGGTTATATGTTCACATGGGTTTTCTATTTCCTCTTAAAGTAATACCTCAAGTAAAGAATACATTAAGCTAGGGCAGCCCAGTTGGCTCATTAGTTTAGTGCCTGCCTTCGGCCTGGGGCATGATCCTGGAGACCCAGGATCGAGTCCCATGTCAGGCTCCCTGCATGGAGCCTGCTTCTCCCTCTGCCTGTGTCTCTGCCTCTCTCTCTCTGTGTCTTTCATGAATGGATGAATAAAATCTTTAAAAAAAAGAATACATTAGGCTAGAAATAAGAGAAAAACTGACTTTCTGTAAAAACAAAACAAAACAACAACAAAAAACATTTACTTTTTCTTTTTTTTCCCCCTAGATAAAGTCTGTTCAGAGAAGACACAGCTCCTTAATGATGCTGTCAGGAAAGTAGCCTTTAACCTTCCATTCCACTACCCTTAGCTTAGAGGTCTGCACCTCATGCTTGGTACACTTTGGGCTCAGAATAGCTGCTTATATTTCCAATTCTCACTTTTTTTAGGTAAGAAAGAAACTGAAGCAGGGATGCCTGGGTGGCTCAGTGGTTGAGCATCTGCCTTTGGCTCAGGGCGTGATCCCAGAGTCCTGGTCCCACATCGGGCTTCCTGCATGGAGCCTGCTTCCCCCTCTGCCTATGTCTCTGCCTCTCTCTCTCTCTCTCTCTTTCATGAATAAATAAATAAAATCAGAAAGAGAAAGAAAGAAAGAAAGAAAGAAAGAAAGAAAGAAAGAAAGAAAGAAAGAGAGAGAAACTGAAGCAGAAAGAAGTAACACCCATATCAGGAAATAAAACGCTTTCATCTCATTGTCCAAAACTATATCACAAAGCTCATCTAGCCACAAAGAATTTTAGGGAAGTATTTTTATTTGGGCACGTTACTCTAAACAAAATCAGAACTAGGTTAATAAAGAAGGCTGGATTTTGAATTGTCAATTGGTATCTGCTGTACTCACTTTGAATAAGTTACATTATCCTAGGAAATTATCCATACCACCTAAGTTTCTAAATTCTCTTATCATTTTGAAAAACATCTCTGCTATATCTATAGTTTGTCACCTTTAAAAATTCCTAGCATTGTGCACTTGTGCCTTCTAAAATTAAATTTTTAGGGCAGCCCAGGTGGCTCAGTGGTTTAGTGCCACCTTCAGCCCAGGGTGTGATCCTGGAGACCTGGGATTGAGTCCCACGTCTGCTCCCTGCTTGGAGCCTGCTTCTCCCTCTGCCCGTGTCTCTGCCTCTCTCTCTCTCTCTCTCTGTGTGTGTGTGTGTGTGTCTCATGAATAAATAAATAAAATTTAAAAAAATAAAAAAATAAAATTAATTTTTTAAAGATTTATTTATTTTAGAGAGAGAGAGCATGAGAGGAGGGGTAGAGGGAGAAAGAATCCCAAGCAGACCCCAGGTCAAGTGTGGAGCTCGATGCAGGGCTTGATCCCAAGACTCCAAGATCACAACCTGAGCTAAAACTAAGAGTTGGATGCCCAACCTATGGCACCACTCAGATGGCCCAATTAAAAAAAAAAAAACATTTTTTATTTATTCTTTGATGAGAAACACAGGGAGAGAGAGAGGCAGAGACACAGGCAGAGGGAGAAGCAGGTTCCATGCAGGGAGCCTGATGTGGGACTTGATCCTGCGACTCCAGGATCATGCCCTGGGCTGAAGGGGGCGTTAAACCGCTGAGCTACCCAGGGATCCCCCCAATTTTTTAAAAGATTTTATTTATTTATTCATGAGAGACACAGATAAAGAGGCAGAGACACAAAAAGAAAATAGAAAAAAAAAAAGAGGCAGAGACATAGACAGATGGAGAAGCAGGCTTCCCACAGGGAGCCCGATACAGGACTCAATCCTGGGACTCTGGGATCACGCCCTGAGCCGAAGGTAGACACTCAACCACTAAGCCACCCAGGCTTCCCCAAACAAATAAAATCTTAAAAAAAAAAATCTTTAAAAATTAAAGATTTAATAAAGAGAACCAACTTTCACTTTCTTGAGCCTCCCAATTGCTTCTTTGATTTCCAGTGCATTCATTTCTGTACTCATTATCATTACTTAATTCCCTCCTCATAGCTGTGTTAGATTTTTTCCTCTACCTTTTTTTTATATCATTGTAAAAGCATTTTTAAAATTTCCTTTCCCATTTGTGTCTTTCTGCCATACAGAAGTCCAAGTGATATTTTGCCTTTTGACCTTGTATCTACCTATTCTTGCTAAATGCACTTATTACTTCTGAAAGTTTGTAGACTCATTTAGATCTTCTACCAATGCAGGCTCATTCTCCACAAATAAATTTGATTTCTTCTTTATCAATCCTTATGCCTTTCCTTTTTTCCTGACTTACTGCAACTAGCTACAAGGCTAGGCCTTCCAGTATAATGTTGAATAGAAGTGGCTTAACATCCTTAAGCTGTTCCCAATTTGAGGGAGAAAAGTATTCAGTTTTTTCCTTTGAGTATTACGTGAGCTGTGGGTTTTGTAGATGCTCTTTATCTAGCAGAGGAAGATGCCTTCTGGTCTTAGTCTGCTAAGAGTTTCTACATGAACTGCTATATCAGATTCTCTCAGTTTTTTTTTTGTTTTTTTTTTTTTTTTTTTTTAAAGATTTTATTTATTTATTTATTCATGAAAGACTGAGAGACAGAGAGAGCCAGAAACAAAGGCAGAGGGAGAAGCAGGCTCCATGCACCGGGAGCCCAATGTGGGATTCGATCCCGGGTCTCCAGGATCGCGCCCTGGGCCAAAGGCAGGCGCCAAACCGCTGCGCCACCCAGGGATCCCATGATTCTCTCAGTTTGGGTAAGTTGTGTTGCCATCATGTTTTGAAACACCCTGAACTAGTCCTCATCATATTATTTTATACATGCAGTAACTATTCAATTTCCTGCATGTCAATGAACAACTTCTTTGTACCATTTCCTGCTGCAGCCCACTCTCTCCTTCTGGATTTAGACTCTTTTCCTCCTGCACCTCCTACAACTTCCTATAATTGTTACCAAAGGTGAGTGGTAAATTCCCACTATTTGGGTCTGAAAATGGACTTTTTTAAAAAAGATTTTATTTATTTATTCATGAGAGACATGGGAGGGCGGGGGAGGTGGCAGGCAGAGACACAGGCAGAGGGAGAAGCAGGCTCCATGCAGGGAGCCCGACGTGGGACACGATCCCTGGTCCCCAGAATCAGGCCCTGGGCTGAAGGCGGCGCTAAACCGCTGAGCCAATGGGCTGCCCTGAAAATTGATTTTTTAAAAAGATTTTATTTAGGGACGCCTGGGTGGCTCAGCAGTTGAGCGTCTGCCTTTGGCTTGGGCATGATCCTGGAGTCCCGGAATCGAGCCCCACATGGAGCTTTCTGCACAGAGCCTGCTTCTCCCTCTGCCTATGTCTCTGCCTCTCTGTGTGTGTCTCTTGTGAATAAATAAAAATCTAAAATATATATATTATTTATTTATTTGCTTGTTTATTTATTTATTTATTTATTTGAGAGAGAGTTAAAGTGAGCACAAGCTGGGTGGGGAGGGGCAGAGAAAGAGGGAGAAGCAGATTCCCTGCTTAAGGTGGGGCTCAATCCCACAACCCTGGGATCATGACTTCAGCCAAAGGCAGATGCTTACCCAACTGAGTCTCCCAGGTGCCCCGAAAACATATTTATTTAGCCTTTATTTTAAAATAACAGCTTAGCTGAGTATGGCATTCTGGGTTACAGTTATTTTTCTCTCAGACCTTTCCTTTGTCTTCGACATCTCTTGTTGATGTTGGGAAGTATATTGCTAGCCTAAATGTTGTTCCTTTTACAGTTTCTGATGTTATTTTATCCATCTTTGAACACTCTGTGACAATGTATAAATATTTCTTTTAAGGCACTCACTCATGGGCAGCCCGGGTGGCTCAGCGGTTTAGTTGAGCCTTCATCCCAGGGCGTGATCCTGGAGACCTGGGAACGAGTCCCATGTCGGGCTTCCTGCATGGAGCCTGCTTCTTCCTCTGCCTGTGTCTCTGCCTCTCTGTGTGTGTGTCTCTCATAAATAAATAAATAAAATATTTTAAAAAAAATAAGGTACTCAACTCACTCATTGTGCTTTATTTAGTCATTCTCCATATTCCAGTATTATTTACTTTGTATTATTTAGTCATTTTACATAATTGTCTTAACTCTACCATTAGAGAACAAGCTACTTGATACTGTAGTAAATGCTGTACATCTTTTCCTTTAAAGAGGCACCCTGTTCTCTTATGGAATAGGGAGTGGCACACAAAGAAAAAGATCAAAATGTCCTATCTGAGTTTAGCAACAGAGGCTTGGCTCAGAGAGTGCCTGAATATCAATTTGTTGACAATTGGCTAATGTTTAAGAACAAACAACAAATGAGTAAATTATCTATGCATTGACTATTCTGCTCACTATTTATTGTTTGGCTTTCAACAGATGGTTGGCATTCTTATTAGAGGCTGTTTAAACATCAAAAAGGTATTTGTTAAGCTCAGCAAAGTCTTCATCTGCCAACCTGGGAATTTATCAGTATGCATACAGAGCTGATTCTGAGTGAATTTATTGGGAAGGGGAGTAGCCCCAACTATTCCCCAACTATACAGTCTAAGCTGTTTCCATCATTGAGGTTCGTAGATGTCTGAGCAATTCTGAAAGAACAGTAAGATGACCATCTGAAATCTATTTACATGAGTGCCTTAGAAACCTCCTGAGAGTAGACTCATTATCTTAAGCAAAGAGAAGGTTAGGTAGCTTGCTCTTAAAACAAAGTGCTTAGTTGGTGCTTAGAGGAGATGAGGAATTTTTAATGTATCTTAGTTCCTGAGACTAGGCATTATTCCCAGCTCAGACCACCTTAGATTCTTAGTGAGGTTCTAAGGAGAGAGAAGGCTACAAGTAACAATGAAATAGCTCTTTATATTAAAACCATTTTTGGCAGACCATTTGGGAACCTCTGACAACATATATCACGGATAGCCAACAATGAACACTGCAGCACTCTGGCATCTCCATATGATCATTACATTCATCACCTGCTATATCCAGAAGCAGTAGCAACACCGCACACAGAAGAGATGACTGATCAGCGTTAAGACATTCGAAAACGGCTAGAAATAGAATGCCCACAGACATCTTTCCTGGAATGATGATCTGAAGGATGGATGTAACTCTAAAGTTCAATCTAATTCTAAAACAAACATATGTCATTTTACTGTGAAATAATACTCTGTACTTACGTGTTACTCAGGGGATCTCAAATCGTGTTAGGGCAGTCTCTTTTTTTTCGGCTTTCCTAGGCAAGAGAATGAATACAAACACTTACATGATGCTCTAGCCTAGCCCAGATCCCAAATTAAAGCCCAGAACTTGGGGCACCTTGGGTGGCTCAGTGGTTGAGCATCTGCCTTTGGCTCAGGTAGTGATCCCGGGTCCCTGTAGGGAGCCTGCTTCTCCTTCTGCCTATGTCTCTGCCTCTCTCTCTCTCTCTTTCATGAATAAATAAATGTTTTTTTTTTAATTCTTTTAAAAAAATGAAATAGGGACGCCTGGGTGGCTCAGAGGTTGAGTGTCTGCCTTTGGCTCAGGGTGTGATCCCCGACCGTCCGGGGATCGAGTCCTGTGTCAGGCTCCCTGTGAGGAGCCTGCTTCTCTCTCTGCCTACGTGTCTGCCTCTCTCTGTGTGTCTCTCATGAATAAATAAATAAAATCTTTAAAAAAATAAATAAAAATAAATAAAAATAAAATAAAATAAAGGCCAGATCTCATCTGTCTTACTGCCTTTTTTTTTTCCTCAGAAGCAGCCCTAACCTTCGTTCTAACAAGGGGTGCTGGCTCTCATGGCAGTGTCACAGCAGCGGACACTCCGAGGGAGAGGGAGCTGAGAGGCAAAGGCAGGGAGGTGACCTCCAAGCACCGAGTGAAGTATCACCTCTCTATATTCCAGACTTTCGCGGAGCACTCTAAAGTCTTTCACCGAAGGGACAAAGGCATTGCTCCTGAGGCAGCAGCGTGGGGACTGGAGGTGAGGGAGCTGAGGTACGGGACGGGCTCCTGAGGGGCCACGTCGTCCCGCAGCCGTTTCCTCACGACAGTCCCACGGCCAGAAATAACCCAACAGGGACACGCAGCCACGCCAAGTACTCCAGGTATCCCTTAAACTTCCTCCTCTTCTTT
Source organism: Canis lupus dingo (assembly GCF_003254725.2). Taxonomy (NCBI): domain Eukaryota; kingdom Metazoa; phylum Chordata; class Mammalia; order Carnivora; family Canidae; genus Canis; species Canis lupus. The sequence continues at coordinate 50,118,675 of NC_064264.1, read as the reverse complement.
ATGAATTTGTATTATTTATAAGACACTTGACACGTGTTTAAACACAGAACTCCTCAGTTTCAGGAAATATGGCTTGTTCAGCGGAGGAGAAAAAAGCATATAATGAGGGAGTTAACAAGGGCTGATATTTTTTTACGACATTCTTTAAAAACTGAAAAACCTCTTTAAACACCGGGAACAGCTTAAATAATTCAGTCTAGGCCTGCGGGGCCCATGTGGATGTTTCCCTCTCCCCTCTCCCCGGTCCCTTCCTGGCCACGTTCTCCCCGGGGTTCACCTGGGAAGGAGGCCCCGACGGGCTGCCACCTGCGGCCTCAAGGCCACGTCGCCACCAGTCCTCCGCCTGCTGGGGGAGGGGGCGCGTGGCCCGAGGCGCCCGCGCACGCGCGCGAGGCCCAGCGCCGGAAGGGGCCCGGGCCCTTTGACCCCCCGGGCGCACAGGACGCCGGGAGCGGGCGGAAGGACAGCGCCGAGGCCTGTCGAGGCCCGTCGCGGCCTGTCGCGGCCTGTCCTGGCCCGGAGGCAGCGGCTCTAAGGACGCCGCCCCGGACGAGGGTAGCGGCCGCGTCAAGCAAACGGTGGCCGAGGCGCTCTTTCGCAGGCCCTACCCCGGGGACTTGTACGACCACTGGATGGGACCTAGCAGCTCCCGACCCGGGGCCACCCGCGCCCTCCCTGGGCTGCGGACAAGGGCGTCCTATGGGTAGCGACCCGCGCTGAGGCCCTGGGGGTGGCCTCTATGTAGGTCGGCTTTGCGGACATCCGAGCCTCGTGCCGCCTGTTTTGGGGGAGGGATGTGGATGGGAGCTGCGTCCCCACATCCCTCGCACTGGGGGGGGGGGGGGGGTCCGAGGATGCAGAAGACCAGCCTGCGGGGCCCGGGAGGACCGGGAGGAAGGATGAGAAGGGCGGCCGCCGAGCGCGGCCGGAACGGCGCCGGCTGCCGGGCTGCGGGGCGCTGGAAGCACCTGCCTCCGCCCACCTTGACCTACCCTCCCCCCCCCCCCCCCCCGCCCCGGCCGCCGCCCCGAGCTCCCGGGCGGCCCTCGCGGAGGTCCCCGGAGGGCCAAACCCGGAACCTCGCGGTCTTTGAGTGTCCTCTGCCGGGGCGGGCGGGGCACCCGGAAACCCTTGACCTAGGCCCGCTCCCCGGGGCGCTGAGAGTTCGACGCTCCCAAGGAGGGGGTCTCCTCGGAGGAATTCCTCTTGCCTCGCTTTCAGACTTGAAAGCCCGGAGGCCGTCGGTTCTGCAAAGAGGAGCGGTCGGGCGCGGGCCAGCAAGCAGCTGATGAAAATAATTGTCCTAGCGCACACAGCCCCGAGCCCAGGGGCGCGTGTGGGCGCGCGCACACACACGCGCACACACACACACACACACACACACACACACACACACACAACTTGCCTCCTCTAGCCGCCCAACCTTAGTATTCCGGGCATGCGGTTTTCAACAACTTGCTTGACACAATAACAAAGACATTTAAATGCCAGGACGCAGACTTCACTTTTTAACCTGCTGAGAGGAGCTACTTTCAAAGCTTCCCCACCGCGAATAAACTGACAAAAAATATGGGGTGCACTTATAAATTAAACACCTTACCCTCAAAGCGACGTGCGTTAATCAGGTTTCTAAGGCAATAGCCATCTCTGTCTTTTCCTATTCACCCAAATAATGCCACAAGAAGGAACCCCTTTTCACAAGAGAGAGCCAGGAAAAAAAAAAAATGAATTATACCCATTGCTAGTAAAAATCATCTTAAATCAATAGAGCACCACTTGAACTTGAGTTTCCATTGTTTCACTGAATCATCAATGTTTTTAATTAAACAGAGCTACCCTTTCTGTTAAAACATTACATAAAAGGGTTAGGTTTCTACTTTTGTTGAGGCAGCTGGCGTTTGTTGGCTGTTGTGTTTGAGCAACAGACTGTTCAATAGAAGCGAGAAATAGCTCAACGCGCTCTTAATAGACCTGTTTCAACAATGTACCTTGAAAAGGAATACATTGTGTTATTGTGTTAGTTTGCTACAAACCTATTAAAAGAAAAATAGCATCCATCAGGTCTAACAAAACGCATTTGTATTATATGTACTTATCTGCTTCAAATACACTTCTTGGCACAATGTCTAGAATTCAACTAGATCATCAAGAGCTGGACAGAATAACACATACCAGTTAGGTAATGATACACGGGCTAAAAATAATAATAAAGGAAGGTCTAAGCAGACGGTAATCGTTATCTTTTGTTTGTTTATCATGAGAAATGCAGGCAAGCCTCCTTCAATTGAAAATACATTGCAAAAGTGCGGATTCTAATGACAATTTTTTTTCTAATGACAATTTTAAAAATATTCCTTAAATTCAAAAATATTCTAGCATGGGAATATTGATTTAAATCACATATTTGGAACGAATCTGATACACTTTTGATAGCAATTTGTTTCATACTAGGATTCAAGGCACAAGTTTCTATGCATTTTTTTAAGCAGAATTAAATAGCGCAAAGAGCCTGGTTCTTTAGGGAAATGCGTGAAACAAACAAATCGAAAGCAAGGGTTCCAGCCAAGAGGTTGGGGAGCAGCGTTGTCTGGCAGTAGGAAAGGAAATGCTTCTTGAAAGTACTCTCTTAAAGATTATTTTTACACCGACTTTATTATATTTTAAACACAAAACGAAATTTGAAGCAAAGAAATAGGAGACTCTGAGTCACATGTGACAGAACCTACGGCATGTTTCAGAGAGGGCTGCCACTTGGACCGCAAACCTTGGAAAAATAGTAGCAAGTGATGACGCTAATTTAATTCCGAGATCCGCTTGACAGCAAACACACCTAAAGTAGCATCTGTCAGAGGAAGATACTTTTGCTTCCACAGAAAGCATTTGATAGGGTTTCCAACCTCAGAGTGCCCAGCATTTAACTTTCAACTGCAAAAATGTTGGGGGCATAAGTGAATAGTAGACTACAAGTGAACTCAATTGTCAAAAATAAGAGAACTTACATAGATTACAATAGCACTCTATGGGCGATATCTATGTTAACAGATAGATGATGCAATACTTTGCCCGATAAAATCAATTATTTTTTACATGTCTGAATTAGTAAATTAGCATGTAAAGATTTAGAAAAATGTCACCCTGAAACTTTTGATGACAGTTTTGCTCTATTGTAAAATAACTATGATAGACTTTTCCAGAAGGCATTTGAAGTCAGATGATCATCGGTATGACTGCTCTCTTCAGTTAAAACATTTTCTTTTCTCAGGAAGGGTGTGTGTATGTATGTAGTAGGAGGTAGTTGAGATGTGTCTGATTTATACTTTAGGACTTTTCATTGATAATACCTCCTCCCTAGTGCAAATCAGTTTTTGACTTAATTCTTTTGGATCTAAAAAAAAAAAAAAGGAAATGAAATAAAAGATCCCAATTGCATATCATGAAAATAACTCCTCATAACATTGACAGAACAGTTGATATTTTCAAGGTGAGATTTTTATTTTGATGTATCAGATGATTTACCTAGGATGAAAGGAAGTTCACTATAAATTGGTTTGGTCATGATAAGAAATATTGTTACTGAGGCTTTATTTTTTTTTAAATCTTTGAATTTCATTTAGAACTTTTAGAAATATTTTGTGTGTCAGCAGTTAAACTGTCAAGGGGAAAATATTCAGTTCATTTTAATTTGAACAGATAGTTCAGATAAACAATCACCAAAGATATCATTTGAAAACCCAGCGGAGGAAGACATGTATTTTAGAGAAAGATTGTAATCTGATTCCTTGTTTTGTTCTTCATCTTGAAAATCCTTGTTTCTCCACTCTTGCGAAGAATTCTCAATAGTATAATATGTGAGGGCTAGATATTTTTTATTATTTCTCTAAAGTTAAAAAAAATCCAAGTAGTATGTACTGTAATTTATCTCGCCTTAAAGAACAGGAAGAAGAGGATCACATATAGATTATTTTCTATATGCCCTCCAAATTATTTCTAGAAAGAGACTTCTAGCCTAACTCATTATCACTGATATCTAGAAAAGTTTTAACCAATCAAATCATTAAACAGTTTTTTACTGCCGTTGATCTTAAGCAGCACCTAATCTGAAAGATTCTGTAGAGCACATTTTCAAAGCATCAAGTTCTTACAAGTTTCTTGTCTGCCTTGGGCAGGTAAATGAATATCATTTCAGATTTCCTCTTGGCTTCTTTTGCCTTTTAGTTCAGAAGTATGGGAAGTAAGAGAGGTTAAATACTATTTTTTAAACATTTCTGCCACACGCAATTATTTCAATACCCTTCTCTGATGTTGTGTCTGAAAAAGGGGTGGCCGAGCCTGCAGCCCGCAGCGCCAGACATTCAGCCGGATCCACCCCTGGGCACAGTCGTCAGAGGGAAAAGATTCTGCTTCCAAACTTGATTAAAAACAGCCTACCAGTTTCTGCCCCGTTAAAGAACTGCGTGGCTTGAGAAGCTGAGTAAACTGCCTGGGAGAGGAGTGGCTGAGGTCTATATCCCTGTCAGATGGGAATCCAGAGAAGCTTGAAAAAAGCAGCAGATAGTGGGCTGCAGAAGGACAACTTGTCCATCAAAATCTGCAGTTAAAATCCGCTTCACACGATTTAGGTGCTGAAAAACAGTGATTTTACCTTGTAATTTTTCACCTTAATTTTAAGGGAAAAAGGAAACGCATGCACACACCAAAAACCTACCCAGATGCTTGGGAAATGTTGTTTCTGAGTTACTTTTTTTTTTTTTTCCTCCTTCCTGTTGGCAAATACTTCAAAATATCCTCTCCTTTAAGTTATATTCTGGATGATACAATTAAAAGAAAGATACTGAGATAGAAAAACATCCTAGAAATAATGAATGTGTAGGTTTGTGACTAAAATAGATGCCTATCAGTATCTTCTTGAAGATCCGTTGCTGTTGTTGCTTCTGATATTTTTATAGGAAAAACTAAAGACATCCAAACAGGATTCAAATATGAAGAGAAGTGGGAAGTTTCCTGATGTGTTTCAATAATAAAATGAAAATCGAGTCTGTATGTGCCTGTGTGTTCCCCTTCGATTTGAAATTTTATTCCTGAAAGTGCTACAACTTGTTACTTTTTTGTGGGCACAGAAGGAGGAAAAATATGATACATTGGGGGATTTTTCGGCAGAGCTGTGTTTAGTTTTAATTTTCCTGTATTTTAAAATAAACACTTTGACCAAAGCATGTTTGATCTTTGCAAGAAGGAAATATACATTGTGGAGGAATGTGCAGTGGTTGGGTATGAAAATGGGGTTGTGACTCACAGCTGCAGGCTGAAAAAAAAGGCGTCGTGGTGTCAGCCAGAGGTGTTCAGTCTAATAATTCAAGCTGTAAACTGTATCCCCTAAAATTACCTACATAATAAATCATTGTGTGAAGAAAAAAAGTTTGAACTGAAAAGTGTAAGTGAAACAGAATCCTCAGGAGACTTCAATGCTGGGAGCTATTGACAATGATGTAAAATACAGTTTATTTTGTACCAAACTTTGAAGATCAAAATAATACTGGAAATTATTCTAATACAGCTGGGGTTTTTGTGTGTGTGTGTGTGTGTTGTTTTGGTTGGTTTTGGTTTTGCCTTGAGTTGCATAATCTGTTTCAGAAATCGGGTTTGCTTTTTTTTTTTTTTTTTTTTTTTCTCTCTCTCTCCTGATCATACAGCCGAAACTCTTTTATGGGATTTACAGTCAATTTATATATTTTCAAGGGAAAAATCAATTCAAGAATGAATCTATTTTAAGAAAGACAGTATAACCAAGTTATCAAATGCATATTAAGAATGGAGGCAGAAATGTTTCTGGAAATTCCCTCAGGTTCCTGTCTCAGATTTCACTGTTGCTTACAGGTACCAAAGAAAACACTGCAATTATGTAAACTGATGAATTAGCCTGCCTGAGAATTCACTGCTAGATTGAAACGCTTAGACACTGCGGTTGGCAAAGCCAGTGTCAAATCCTGGAGACTCGAGAAACGGGAACGTTTGGGGATGGAATACACCCGTCTGGAGTAGAAAGGAGCTCAGTGCCTGGAGAAAAGATGCGATCGTCAAGAGGAAGTTTAAAGGCCAAGAACACACGAAGTCTTGGAAACAATAAGGGTGAGGAAGTCAAGAAGCAGACTCGCCAAAGCCACATTGAAACAATTTATTTTATAGGATCCCCTACATTTCCAGAATTAGTGAGCAGAAGAAGCGCCCTGCTGGGAACGCGGGCTGTGGGCTCTCGCGCACACACGGGCACAGGGGAAGGGATGAAGTCAAGTTGACGCGGGTCTCTTTCGCCTGGGCATTTCAAATGAAAGTATAAGAAGGAGGGCGGGGAGAGAAGGAGACAAAACGAAGCTCGAAATGACGACTCCGAAGTCTGCAGTAAAGATTAACTGGAAAAAGGAAGTCGACAGCAATTAAAACTCCTACCCTGGCTCATTAGTATTCATGACCGAATGTCCAGCTTTTCTGTTTATCTTTCTCCCGAGATCAATATCGGGGCAGCGCGGGCCTGGGAGGAGCCCAAGCCCGGCCCTGCGTGCGCCTGACCTCTCGCGCCCTCCCTACAGGTCAGAGCATCTTCAGAACCGCCGGGCCAACGCCGCGCCCAGGATCATTAAAGCCACCATTCATTCATCTGCCGGCGGGGAGGGGGAGGGGGAACAGGCCTGGGCTGGGGGGATGGGGTGGGGGCGTCGGGCAAACAGACCCAGACGACTCCAAAGAGTTTCGAGAAACCACACTCCGCCACACCAACCACTGTGGGCCCAGTGGGCCAAGAGAAAGAAAAGAAAAAGAACGAACCGTGCGCGTTTGCTGCGAGAGGCCCAGCGCGGCTTCTGGCCAAGCAGTCGCTGGCTCGGCGTGGTTCCAGACCCAGGATGGGGGGATGGGGGGAGACAACCTAAGAACCCCTTCCGCACCCTCCCCCATGAAGGACCCCACGCCCACTCCCAGCCCGGCGCGGTCTGTATCCGCCCCAGGCCTCCGTCGGCCTCTGAGGAGCAACCCAGTCAGGGAGCGTTAACTAGGATGATTATCTTTGACATTATTAACATTATTATTATTTCTACCCCCAACCTCTCTGGCGGCGTTGAGCCCTGTTCTGCTCCCCTGGGCCACCAGGTTTGGCCTCGGGGACAGAAAAATACTGGCTTCAGGGGGTTAGGAAAAGAAGAGGCTAAATAAAGGCGGAGGTTGGAAAGGAGCGAGGGTTAGAAAACTCTTTCCCTCCCTTCTGGTTTAGCTGAGAGGTGAGGAAGCGACCTTCCCGCCCGCGCACTCGGGGGTGGGGGGGTGGGGGGAGCGGACAGTCGGGCCTGTCACCTTCCCCGCGGAGTGAGCCTGAAGGATCGGGCCTGGGTGCGGGGGATCCCCCGCCCAACTTGGAAGTGCGGGCCTGGGCCTTGGAATTAAGGCCCAGGCAGTAATACTCTCAAAACCCAAGTTGGATGGAGAGTTCAGGGCAGGCCGGGCCCTTTAGGAGGGAGGCCGTAGGGGGTGGGGTAGCCGAGAAAGAGTGGACGGGTGAGAGGATCATCTCTTGCTGGGATTGCTTCCATGCGCCCCCAATCTCTGCAGCTCCGGTCTATCCCATGCACGAGAGTGGGTGGCTGGGGGTTGCCGAAGGAGACGAGCATGTGAGTTCATGTGTGTATGTGTGTATGTTGACCGTGGAGAGAGATTGTGAGAGAGAACTGTGTGGATGGGGGGGGGGGGGGTGTCTGTGTGCAGCACTCAAGTGAATGCGGTGCCCCCAGCTCTGGCCTGGTGGCTGCGCTGAGCCTTAACCCGAATGACCCGGCAGGCAGGATGAGGGATGCGGGACCAAGGACAGGATGCAAGGCCCCCCGGAGACGAAGCGAGGTGTCACCTCTTGAAAAGCTCGTTGAGGGGATCCCTGGGTGGCTCAGCGGTTTAGTCTGCCTCCAGCCCAGGGAGTGATCCTGGAGTCTCAGGATCGAGTCCTGCATCGGGCTCCCTGCATGGAGCCTGCTTCGTCCTTTGCCTGTGCCTGTGTGTGTGTGTGTGTGTGTGTGTGTGTGTCTCATGAATAAATAAGTAAAATCTTAAAAAAAAAATTCGTTGAGCCTTGGGAACAAAAGGAAAGGTGCAAGTGCGAGGAGTGGCCCCAGGACCCACCGTCCGGGGGACCCGGCCCTGAGGGGCGGGGCGGGAGTGGGAGGACCCTGGCTCCGCGCGCCCTGAGGGCGATCTGGGCCGCGGAGGAGCAGGGGCGGAGCCGGGCGTGGACTCTGCGGCCCCTGTAGCCCCACAGCCTTGACCGTGAACTCCAACCCAACTCCAACCCTCGGGCTGCCCTGGTTATGGTTTACAGAAGTTCTCATTCGCAACACCCTGTTGAAACTGCCAAGGCTGCCTTTACTTTCACAGGATCCCAGAGGGACGACCTGAGGGTTTATGCCCCATCACTGGACCCAGTCTAAAAGGATCTAGATTCTTCCCTAAAACAAAACCCCCCCTCAGCAATCTGTTGGGAGCTTAGGGAGGGGGGTGAGCGAGGAGGGCAACGCGTCTCCAGCCCTGTTTTAAGCTGCCAGTTAAAAATAGAAAACGTTTATTGCGTTCTGCTAGGGGTAGCAGTTGGCCGAGGAGCTCCAAGTTTCTATGGAACCAAAGCGATATCAGACTATATAATCAATCCTCAAGTATTTATTGAACGTGTATTGTGCATCGCTTTCCGGTCTGTTTAAGTAAAAAGGCATCCAAGGGTTCAACCAAGTCTTGATGAGGTATTATTTTGAGGCCTTTATTGCTTAGCTTTTGGACACAGGCCTAGGGGGCCCTTTGGGTTATATCCGTGGGGTGATAGAGGGGAGGGCTGGACCCCAGTCCCAAATGAGTACTTGGTGGGCCCCTGCGTGTCCAGGTGTACTACTGGTGTGCTCACCAGGGACCCACCAGAAGACACCCCCCCCCCCCCCCATCAGCCCTGCCTACTCAGCAGGCTACTGATCCCTTGGAAAACCCAGGCCTTCCTGGTCACACCTGGAATTCGAGAGAACAGCCCAATGTACAGGGAAACTCCGAAAGTCCAGTCCAGCCTGTAATCTGTCCTAATCTCACAGTTTTGTGCAGAAAATGCACCATTTGATACTGAAAACATCCGTCTGAAAAAGACAAAAGGGGCAGGGGGTAGGGAGGAGGAGGAAGAGAGAAGGTGCCCGCAAAAGGAAAGAGGCTGTGACAGCGGGACGGGGTGTGCAGGGCCCGAGACCTGTTTCCTCTCCTCCCATCCCACCGGGCCTCGACCTTAGCAGCCTCCCCTTGCTCAGGCCCAGAGCAGAATCAACACGGCCTCTGCTCCAGGAGTGACCTCCTCCCCGCCTGGGACTTGGGGGACTTCACTGAACCGGGAGGAGCTGATACCGATGCCAGTTATCATTGTGATCATTAATAATGCAGTGAGGATCATGATAATTAATAATAATAATGATGGGCCTCCCAAGGGGGCTCCAGCTGCCTCCGGATAAAGCGGCTCTTGCATGAGGGGAGGTATTTGGTGGTGGACGGAGCGGCGCGCATCTGGAGCGAGCTTGGGCGCCCTGAAGTTCAAGTTGATGGCAGTGACCGGCACAAACAGTCCTCGGGCGGGCGGAGGCAGCCGAGCCTCCCCGCAACTCTGGCTCCCCGAGGGAAGCGAAGATGGGCTTCGGTTTTGTAGCCCTGGAGTCCAGAAGAGGGCAGGTTAGAATTCAGGTCGGTGCAGGCAGTGGGCAGACACGCGCGCGCCCCCCACCCCCGGGCCTGGCGCCGTTTGCGACGCAGAGTCTTGCACCGCCAGCCCCCCTCGCGCTTTCCAACTTGAGCAGTTCTGACGCCTTCGACCACTTTTGCCATCTCCGCCTCCCCCCGCCATCCTGTCCCCGGGCTTCGAGGGGCCGGAGCGAGAGGCGTGGAGCGGAGCACACCATCGGGTCGGTGCCTAGTGTGGACAAAGCGCTGGGGCGCCAGGCCCTGGGGACAGGAGCCATTTTGCGGGAGAGCCGCTCCCACTCGCTCCTCGCGTCCTAGGGAGGACTAGGTACCCGCTCCCAGGCTGCGATCTCCCTTCGCACGCCAGGAGCCTTCCCTTTTTATCTCAAGCTGAAAACTAGGATGAGCGCCCCGGGCCTGCAGGGCCCCCCGGTAGCTCTCCGACATTCAGCGCTGGAAAGCCAGCCAAGCCAACTCAAGACTGTGAGAGCCACTGCCTCTTGTTGCGCAGTTCCTTCTGCTGCTGCCAAATGAGAAGAAAAGCCCCAAGCCTTGACCTGATACTAAAAGTTGCCTACCTCCCTCCATTCCACCCTTCTCTTTAGATTTGGGAAGATGTCTCAAAGCCAATAATTTCCACCAAAAACAAAAACAAAAAAAACAACAAAAAAAAAAACACGTTTAACACATTTAGGATAGACTATCTCTTTCTTGCCCAAGTGATGATAAATATTTCATCCAATTCCTTCACCCTTCCCCTGGAGGGGGGTCCCCCCAGGTGGGGAGTGGGAGGTTGGGGTTGAAAAACTAAACACTTTCCTCATAGCTTATAATGTGTTCAATGAAATCTTCCAAGGATCAGTAACATATGCCAATTATTTTAATAATTCTCCTTAATATTATTAGGGGTTATAAATTTGACTTTAATAGGGGGCTGATTGCTTCAGGAGCTGGTGTTTGGGCAGTTGGTTGGGCCACTGGAGAGGGCTAGCCAGGTGTCTGTCACCCTCTGGGACACACACACACACACACACACACACACCAGGCTGGAGTCTTTCCCTCCCCTTTGGATAGGTGGTCTCGGGGAGGTCAGGGTTGCCCTTCTCTTCAAGCGGCCCTCTGGCCTAGCCTGCCTGGCCCTACAGCTCAGTGGACTGCAGAAAGAAGGAGACAGAAGCAGCTGTCTCTGAAGCAGCCACCCGCGCCCTGGGTCTCCCCCCGCAGAGTCCGGAGAGCCCACTGGGCCATCCTCGGGAGGTGTCGCTGCTGGTACTCTCTCAGAATATCTACTCAGTACCGGGTGGTGTGTGTGTGTGTGGTGGGGGGTGACTCAGGGTCTGCCAGGGACTCTAGAGGATACTCAGGAAGAGATGAGAGGTTTTTGAGTTCTCAGGGATTTCAAAATAATTTCCCCCGTTCCCACCCTTTGATTATTAAAATTATCTTTACCTTCTTCCTTAGAGCATCTTTGAAATTTGATCAATTGTTTTCAGGGGAGGGGAGTGAAGCTGCAAACCTTATACACAAACTGGTGGTTGGGGCTCTGCCTCACTTCCACCTGATCATTTGAGTCTTTATCTTATTCGGTTTTACTGAATTCTTAAAGAGATTCTCTTGTTTGGGGCCAATAGTTTGTTGCTTTCTGAAATTTAAATGTACTATCTCCTTTTCCTGAACATCCTAGTTATGGGTGGTGCAGCAGTTGTGCAGATAAGCAGAATTTGAGCTGGCTCTCTAAAATTTCAAGAAAAAAAACTTGGTAGAAAAGGGCCCTTAAACTACAATCACTGGACCAAGTTCAAAAACAAAGTACTCAACTCAGTTTTAAATGTGCAATTAAAAATAACTGTACCTCAGCTTTTCAGAGGGAGGGAGAGGAAAGGGGGCAGGGAAGAAGGGGAAACAAAGAATAAGGAAATGTTTAGTGCTCTTAAATCCAGTCCAAATAGCTGAAAGAAAGGCATTCCCTCAGATAATGGAGCCATTAGAAACTCTGAAGGTTCCTGCCGCCATTCCTCACAGGGCCTTTCCAAAAATTTAATTCACTCTCAGCCACAAACAAAGGACGTAGAAAATAATTTTGAGACTTTCTGCCAAAGGGGCAGTTTGGCCTGGTTTCTATGCATACATACACCTTCCTCCCCAGGATGCAAGGTGGTACCTCCCATTCATTTAGGCAGCTGAGCCATACCCACATCAACCCTCAGCTGTCCCCTTCCCCTTGTCTTTAATAACTTTGCTAGAAAAAAAAAATAGTATGTTCATGCAGTTTCAACACATTTTATTATATTTCTGTATGCATTACTCTCAAAACATATCACGAGAAATGATCAAACCACTTAAAACCTTCAAATAAAAAATCTGAAACAGTTTATGCCCACAATTGTACATATTTATAGTTAAGAAACATTCTTTATAAATATTGTTTCCTCTGTAGCAAGTTAATACCATAATTTAATTACAAATGGATAAATATGGTAACGGGTATTTACAGAAGGAAGGGTGTTATGACGGAAAAGCTAACGGCACAACGTTTATTTTCCCCCACAATCTTTCATACAGGAACTAACGAATTGAACTTGCAAAAGCACTAAAACATCACATGTAAACCCAGCTAACAGAAAAAAATACATTCACAAGCATTGGTGGTGGTGGTGGTGGTGGTGGTGGTGTACATGTGTGCTGTGGATCAACGTGTTGAAGAAACAGAAGGGAGACTTTGGCACGGCTCGGTTTTTTCCAGTCTATAGTTGCATGAAGTTTACAATCAAGTTGCCTCATGAAAAGGAACACAATATTCAATACCACAATACAAAATAAACCATTTTCTTCCACATTACTTAAAAAGAAACCGGGTAAACTAAAAAGAGAAAAGAAATAGCCCATCACTTGAGGAAGGGAAGGGAAGAAAGGCAGGAAGGAACGCAGTCCGGAGAGTTACAAATGGACAAACTTCTATACACCAAGAAGCCATTAAAACCACCTTGGAGAAGGAAGGAGTTCACTATGTACAGTTTGTCAGAAGACTGGGAACTGGGTGAGAAGGAAAGAGGACACGGGGGCAGGGGGGAGAGGATGGGGGTTTGGTTCAATATTTTTTATGGGTTTTTTTATTTTTTATTTTTTTATTTATTTTGTTTTCAGCTTCTGAGACTCCGGAAGGGATATTTTTGCTTTTCATGCCTAGATTATTATTATTTTTTTTTTAAAAAAAACGTTTAAAAATCCTTCTGCTGGTAAAATCATTTTCATCATCATAAAAATCAGATTCATAATTTTAACAACACATCACAGGGTGCCCTTGGCGCTGGCCACCGGGAGGGAGGGCTGCGCCAGGGTAGGGGACTGGGGGAGGGAGAGAGGCCCCCGCCTCTCACACGTACCATTCATTGAAGTTGGAGGAGAGGCCGCTGTGGCCCCCGGCCGTCCCGCTGCCCCCGCCGGAGCCGCCGCCGCCCCCGCCGCCCGCCCCGCCGCCGCCGCCCCCGCCGCCGGAGCCGCCGCCCGCGCCGCCGCCGCCGCCGCCCGATCCTCCTCCGCCCCGGTGCACCGCGGACACGGCCGCCGCCGCCGCCGCCGCCGCCGCCGCTGCCGCCGCCGCAGCCGGGGAGAGGTTAGAGCTGCTCTGGGGCTCGGCGCTGGGGGACACCAGCCCCGGGGGCGTGGACGACTCGTAGCCAGAGCTGGCGGCCGGGGAGGACTCGGAGCCCTGCGGGGAGGACTCATGGACCTGCAAGACAAAAGCCGGGAGGGGAGACCAAAGGGGACTGGGTGTGAGTGCAGCTGCTGTGGGGCCGGGCTCCCGGGGGGGGCACGCCCAGAAATGCCCTCCTCCCGGCACCGGGGAACCCTGGCCTGCCCAGGCTGGTAAGGGTTGTCCAGGCCGGACGGGCACCGCGGGCCAGCCACCTCGCACTCCTCCCGGCCTCCCCGGTGGTACCTTCATGTGTTTCCGCAGCGAGCTGGGGTGCGTGTAGGACTTGTCGCACATCTTGCACAGATAGGGCTTGTCGGAGGTGTGGACGTGCATGTGCTTCTTCCTGTCGCTGCTGTTGGCGAAGCGCCGGTCACAGCCCTCGAACTCACACTGGAACGGCTTCTCCCCTGTGGATAGAAACACTGGCGCAGGCTGCCCACACCCAGGGCTTCGCAGAGCCCCCACCCACCCCGGAGGGAGCAAGGCCGCTGCAAGGCGAACCAGAAGGGCCTGGGTCCCTTAACAGGTCGGATCGCCTCTGCCACAGAACTAAGATGAAATTAACCGCCTTCCCACCTGACAGTCCTGCTCATTTATTTCATATTTTAATTTTCTTCTAGACTGACACCCATTTCCTCAGATTTGTAATGAATTTGGGGTAGAACCCGGCCCTGCCCACCTTTCTATAGGACTCCTTGGATTCGCAGCTTCTAACAAATTGGTCTCGCCATGGAGAAGCTGTTATTATGACAAAATATTTAGGGCATTATCAAAATCACACAGGCGGCTGGGCTGCTGTCGGTTTGTCTCTGGAGCCAGTAGGCAATTACATTTGGAGTTGCTATGTTGTTTGGGGACGGGGCTGTGGATCGTAACTGAGCCAGTATTTTTCATCCAAAATTCTGCAAATTAAATAAACCATTATTCTAGTCTCTCTTCTAGTCATTTTAAAAGAAGTCGAGGGTTGGGGGGAAGGTAAATATTAGGGATAAGACAAGCATCTAGCGATGGCAGAGGCACAGGCTGGGCAGTGGGGGGTGGGGGGGGGCGTCAGCAAAGCCTTTCAAAATCTCCCTGTTTAATTTTCTGGCGGTCCCTGCATCCTGTTGCCAGAATTCCAAATGCTTGGAGTCATTTAGAGGTGTGAGAACTCAAACATCATTCCTCTTGGAAAGGGGACCATTTAACGTTAAATTCCATTAACACCTAAATTGTTTTTTAAAGACATCCGCTCAGACACAGGACTCGAAAGCATTTCATGCAAATAAATTTCTCAAATTTTAAACCTTGTTAAAAGCTTGTCTCGCACCTCGGCTCCCTCCCTTCCCGGAAGAGAACAATAGGCCGCTGGCTCATCCCCACTTCGGAGTAAATATTGACGGGGGAAGTTGCTAAAACATTTGGCTTTCTTTTAGGAAATCGTCTGGCACGATTTTGGCTGGGACCTGGTCAGAGATGAATAATCTATGAGTCGAGAGGCGCGTTCTGCAGCTCCCTCTTCTCACGCGATTACGCCCGGGGGCTCTGCTGCCCCAGGGTTTTTTCTCTGACCGGGTTGTTGGTCCAAGTTTGGAATTGAAAACCCTCTGGTGCCCATTAGAGAATTTCACAAACTACTGCGAACCCACCCTAAAGCCCTGCGACCTACCTCGAAATGGGCTTAAAAAAAAAAAAAAAAAAAAAAAAAACCTTTCTTTTTTTTCTTTTTTTTTAAACGAGAAATGCTTCGGCTCACACCAGACTAATTTAATGGGAAGAGTCCCTGGAAGGACTTTTGGACCGCGAGTAAAAGAAGTGGGAAAACACACAAGCCACCCAAACACAGACACACAGCCGGAGCAGAAAAGCACATCCAGACAAGCTGGCAAAATCCTCTCTAGGCTCAATTCCCGGGCACCGAGTTGGAGAGCAGTTTTATTTTGTACGTTCTATTTAGATCGGAAATTATTAACTGGGGCTGAGCAAACGAAGCAATTGCATCACCCAAAGCGTACATTTGATGTTACACCGATCATTTTAAACGCAATTTCCGTACATGGAAAAACCCAGCCCGATAATATTCTTTCATTCTCCAACAAAAACAAGCCGCTGGCTGTCTCGCACACACAAAAACCCCTCCTATCCCAGAGCAGGAGCTGGCGGTCTGCGCGTTTCTCCCAGCCAACCAACCACAGCCTCTCCTCTCTGCGCCCCATCCCTGTCCCAGCCCGCAGTTACCTGTGTGGGTCCTTTTGTGGATCTTGAGGTTCTCGGAGCGCGCGAAGACCTTGCCGCAGCCCGGGAACGGGCAGGGGAAGGGCTTCTCGCCCGTGTGCACGCGGATGTGGTTGACCAGTTTGTATTTGGCCTTGAAGGGCTTGCCCTCGCGCGGACACTCCTCCCAGAAGCAGACGTGGTTGCTCTGCTCCGGGCCGCCGACGTGCTCCACGGAAACGTGGGTCACCAGCTCGTGCATGGTGCTGAAAGTTTTGTTGCAGCTCTTCTTGGGGTTGCTCAGCTGCTCGGGGTCGATCCACTTGCAGATGAGCTCCTGCTTGATGCACTGCTGCCGCATGTAGCGGAAAAAGGCACCGGGGTGGTGGTGGTGGTGGTGGTGGTGGGCCGCGGCCGCTGCCATGTTCATACCCATGTTCATATTCATGGGACCATACTGGTTGTGGAGCTGCGCCGCCGAGTAGGGGTCGGTCCGCGGGCTGGCCACCTGGCGGTACTGCTCCGAGCGCCCGAACACCTCGCCGGGCAGCCCCAGGCGCATCTGCCCGTTGAGCACATTCTGCGAGCCGTGCGGCCCGTGCTGCTCCGGGAGGCCGGGGAAGAGGAGGTGGCCCTGCGCGTCCGAGTGCGCGTGGTGCAGGCCGCTCGCTCCTGGCCCAAACAGCCCGTGCTGCCCGCCGCCCGGCGCCGAGTCCCCGAAGCCGCGGCTGCGGAACAGGAAGTCCCGGGTGGAGTTGAAAGGCGGCCCAGAGTAGGAGCCGACGTGCGCCGCATGGGGCCCGAGAGCGGCGGCTGCGGCGGCAGCCGCGGCAGAGCCGGGGTAGGCGCCGGGGCCCTGCGACGTGAACGCCGAGCTCTGGCCGGGGGACAGCTCGTGCGCGCCTGGGTTGAGCTTGAAGGCGCCCATGTGCGCGGCCGCCGAGTCCACGAAGCCGTTCTGCGCCGCAGCCAGGCTCAGTTCGCGGTCCTGCATCTCGGCAGCCGCCGCCGCCGCCGCCGCGGCCGAGTGGTGATGGTGGCGCGCGAAGCTGCCCACCCCGATGGCCGGGAACTGCGGCCCCGCGTCCAAGAGCATGGCCAGCGCGCCCGCCCGCCCCGCCGGCCCCGGCGAGCCCCGCGCCTCCTCGCTCCCACTCCCGCCCCGCGCGCGGCGCGTCCGGCGGCCGCCCGGCTCCGAGCGCAGGCGGCGGAGTCGGTGGCGGCTTCAGCCCGCGGAGCCGCGCTCCTGCGCCCGCCGCCTCCGCCGCCGCCGCCGCCTGGATCTGCCTCGGGCGGCCGGGCGCGGAGCGAAGGCGCGGAGAGGAAGAGGAGGAGGAGGCGGCGGCAGAGGAGGCGCGGGAGGAGGAGGAGGAGGAGGTGGAGGAGGAGAAGAGTCCAAAGCCAGGCGGAGAACCAAAGTGTATTAAAGGAGCTGCGGCGGGGGCGGGCGGGCAGGGCAGGGGAGGGCGGGCGGGAGGAGGGAGCGGGAGGGAGGTGTGGGGAGCAGAGTGGAGAGGGGGGCCGAGGGGGGCGAGCGCAGCGCCGCGGCCCCCACCCCAGCGCGCACCCGCGCGCGCACGCACACACTCACTCGCTCGCAAGCCCCGCGGACCCGGGGCCCGGCAGCGCCGAGCGGCGCCCGCAGAATGGAGTCACGGCAGCGGCGGGGCCACGGTGCCCGAGCGCGGTGGCCGTGCACCGGCCAGGCAGGCGCGCGAGGAGGGGACGCAGGCGAGCTCCGCGCGGGGCGCCCCGGCCCAGCGCGCCCACGGCTCCACCTGACGGCGGCGGGGGCCCTGGGGCGGCGGGCGGAGGCCGGGCGCCCTCTCCCAGGCGCGCCGGGTCGGCCGCTCCCTCCCCCGCGGCCCTACTCGCGCCGCCCCGCGCGCGGCCGGTATTGTTCCGCGCCGCGGCCGCGGTGTTTAGCCCTCCGCGTCCTCCGCGCTTGGCATTGGCTGTGCTTCGCGTAGTAAACTTGCGGCAGCCACGAATTCCCCCAGATGAAGGAGGCTGCCGCGCCGCTCCCTCTTTCTTTAAGTTGTGCGGGAGGAGGAGGCGGGGGAGGAGGAGAGAGGGGGGATGTGGGAGGGGAGAAGGCTTGCAGAGGGAGGGGAGGAGGGGAGGCTAGGCAGGAAAAACAATAACAACAATAAAAAAGTAATCTCCAGCTCTCTCGCTGCCCTCGCCGCCGCTCGCCGGGCGGCCACAGGCGCCGGACCCCGAGCGGGCAGCCGCGCTCTCGAGGACCGACCGGAGTCCGAGACCCGAGCGAGTGCGAAGAGGCCAAAGCAGGTCCCTCCCCACTTTTGGGCTGCGCTGGGCTCCGCGGTCCACCTCCGCCTCTGCTTATTTCGGTGGGCGCTGCAGCAGGCGCCGCAGCCTTTTATTTATTTATTTATTTTTAATTTTTTGTCTCCTCCTTTTCCTTTCCTCTCCCCCGCTCGCCCCCGCTTCTCCCGCCCCGGCCTCCCTCCCCCGCCCCCTCCCTCCCCTCCCCTCCCCTCCGTCCCCCTCCCCCCGCTCCCCGCTCCCCGCTCCCGCTCCCCCTCCCGCTCTCCCTCCCGCTCCAGGCCGGGACTCCCGGTCACACCGCCCCTTTAACGGCGGCTCCCGCCCCGCCCGCCCTTCCGTCGTCGCCATTGGCCGCCGAGGCCCCGTCAATCCGGCGCCCCCGCCCCGCGGCTGGCCTGCCCCTCCTCCCCGGCTCTCCCGGAGCTCCCCGCTGCCCCCGCAGCCGCGGCTCCCGCGGACCGTCGCAGCCAGCCCGGCCTGCCGGCGGCTCCTCGCCCGCGCGCCCGGCGCCGCGCCTCCCCTCCGCGGCCGGCTGCGGCTCTCCCCGGAGCCGGGAGGGCCGCGTGTCGCCGGTCCGCGCCGCGGGGTCACCGTGCCCTTGGCTGGGTCCAGAGGAGACTGCACCCCGCACTCGAGCCCTTCTGCAGAGGCCACCGGCTCCCGGGTACCCGAGCCAGCCCCGGCGGGCTCCGAAAGGGCAGCCGCGGTCACACGCGCACTCGGCTAGCGACCGGGCGCGCCGGGCGGGAGGTGGCCGGAGCCGGGATCCGACAGGCCCCGGGCGCAGTCGGGAGCACGCGGCGGGGAGCGGCCCGGGGACAGGTCCCCGGGAGCGAGTGGCACGCCCTGCCTGCTCCCTCCCCCCTTTAAACTTACTCTGTGGCATCGAAAGCACGGGGGCCGGATGGCGGGCCTAGGGGAAGCCAGACTTGCCCCTGCCCCCCGCCCTCCGGACCCTCACCCAGACACCGCCCCCCGCCCTGGCGCTGGCCCCGCTCGCAGCTCCGCGCGCTTCGCTCCCCCCGCGGCTCGCGTCCTGCTCCGGTTACAGCAGTAAACACTGGGCAGCGGCCCCCGTGACGGAGGGGGTGGACTGGAAGCCCTTTAAAGACAGTGTGGTCCTGGAGGTGGATGCCCAGATGCCCCGGCCGCTGCTACGGTGGGGTGGGAAGTATGGGGACGCCGGAGGCGCGCGGCGAAGCAAGGCTCAGGCTGGAGCTTGGCTGAGGGTCAGGCGCAGGGCCCCCAGAGAAGAAACCTCCAGACTGTAGGGCTGAAACCTTCTAGAAGATATTTATCACTCCTTCTGCGGGAGCTGGGAACGCCCGACCCCACCTTCGGGCGGTGGCGGGACCCGGCGGGACCCAGGGCCCTTCCAGGCCCGCCCAGCGGCCCTGGGGCTACAGCCGCCCCCCGGGCTCCTGGTCGGCCGTTGGGGACTTTTCCCGTCCCGCCGCGGAACGCTTGCGCTCGGAGGTAACCGGAGAGGGTTCGCCGGGCCGGGAGGCTGCAGAGGTGTGAATGAAAGGCCTCAAGCCAGCGCCTTTCTTCGCCCAGCTCGCTAGAGAACTGCTTTTATTTACAAATCTCTTCGAGTTGAAATAAAATTCAAAGAATAGAAAAGAATCGACATGCATTTGCAATTTTCATGGTGAAATGGAATCAACAAAAACGCGGGAAGACAACTCCGGCTCGCTATTGCCGGGAAAACCTGGTCTCTCTACCGCCGGCGCCGCCGGCAGCCAGCCACTCCCGGCTTCAGCGGCTCTCTGAAGGTCGGAGCTGGCCGAAGCCCCTTGCTTACAGATGTCCTGTGCCCTCCCGATGTCCCCACCCAATTGCGGTTGGAGGGGGGCAAGAAGGAGGGAGGCTGGGTCATCTTGTCTGAAAGCCCGAGATTTTTGTCTGAAAGCTGAAGATCCTCGCCTTACCTGAAAGGAGGAAATGTTCCTCATTTCCACACACCTCTCTGTTGGAGGGAGGGGAAGCAGATGCTAAACTGCCCCCTAAGCAGAGAGGGCATTGAGAGAGAGAGAGAGAGAGAGAGATCTCCAAGGAGAAAGGCTGCCTCTGGACATTGAATCAATAAAAAGATTGCCCACAGCACAGCCTTTACACTTGCTTACTTTCTTCATTAATTTCTATGGGGGTGGGAGTAACTGGAAAAGCCTACTCCAAAAATATTTACTAAATAAAGTATTTTCTTAGAGATTGGTCGTGAAAATAGCAGACCTGCACATCTAAAAACCTCACTTCCCCCCTTTTATCAAGGCACCAGACTTCAAGTTTTCCTCCTTTCACACTTTGTCGCCTCGTCCCCGTCCTCCGCCTCAGCCTTCTCTTTGCCCCATTCTCTCCTTTTCGCTCTGATTCCCCTTTTGCAGCGTCCGCGCGCTTCGGCTGGCGCGGCTGGGCGCTCGCTCAGGCTGGATTCGGGGGGCCGCCCTTGGCCGAGTAGTGGGCAGGCTCCTTAATTCCCGCCGGAGAGCCCGCAGGCTGGGCCCTCCTGGCTATTCTTCCCCAGCTCCAGTTCTCCTCTCTCTGCAGGACACAGAAGAGCTGAGCCAAGTTCAAAGTCATGTCGCAGTCCCCCTCTTAGAAGTGCTTTATTTCTCTACAAACCGCAAAACGCCTTTCTCCCATGACACGGTTTTTTGTTGTTTTTTTGTTTTGTTTTAAGGAAGAAAAAGGGAAGAGAGAGAGAGAGAGGGCGCGCGCAAGAAAGCAAGGTGGGGGGGAGGGATCCCTGCAAAGGCTTTCAGAGTCGTTGCCTCAAAAGTAGATTTGGGCTCCTTGGCCGAAGGGAAAAAAGCGGCTAAGATTGTTCTGCACCTTGTTTGTGATCAATTTTTCAACAGGTCTTTGGAAGGGCCCGCCTTGGCGATGTCAGACGCAGGGGACTCACGACTGTCTCCATCGGGTAAATATGTCCCCTCTTTGTAAATTTTCCAAAATTGTTCTTTGATAATCTCATGGACCCTGCCAGGTCTGGTGCCTGGGGCTGGCGAGAGTCGGAGCTTTGCTGTCTGTGGACGGCCCTGCATGGCTGGCCCTGGCGCATGGGCTGGTGTCCCCTTACCCCGCAGTGCCAGAGAGAATTCAGGTTGTCTTCAAAAAACGGCAAATCCCTTCAAACACCCAGGCACCCTTGAGCACCTCATTGCGGTTTAAGGGCCTCTGTGAACGGTTGACTGACTTCTTTTGTAGCATGACCGGTATGTTGTGTGTACATACACACAAAATATAAAAACAATGTGTATGTACACACAACACATTCTCACACACACATAGGTGTGTCTTGCTGACCAGAAGAAGTAAAAAACAAACAAGCAAACAAAACTGACCTTTGAATTGGAAAGCTGAAACACTCAGTGGCCATATCATTTAAATTTTTAATTTCCTCTTAGGGAAAGAAGTGGGAATGGGGTAAAGATGGGAGAAACAAATGTGGAATCAACTGTCTATACACACCATACCTCCCCCCGCCAAAAAAAGAGGATTTTAGCACCATCCTCTGTATCACAGACTCATAAATTCAACAAGATCATCAACAGGATATTAAGTTGCAGAATACCTTTGATTTAGCCCTCTCAGCCTCTCCTGGGCTGGGTGACCCCTGACCCTGAAGGACCACATGTGTGGTGGGGGAGCCCCCTCTCTAAAACCTACCTCGAACAAAAGTTCTTTGTCAGAGCTTTAGAGAAGCATAATGTAAAAAGAGAGAGAGAGAGAAAATTTGTAATGTAAAAGAAGGGGAAATGATGAAAATCTCAGCCTCTGTTGTAACTTTTAAATGCCATTTTTAGAAGGGGGAGGTTGAGTGGAGGTGGGGAGGTATCATAGGACAGGGCCCTCTCCAGTCTGCTAAAAATACTCTTCTCTTCTTCCTACTGTTAAAATTTACTGTTCTGTAACTGGACTTATAAAAAGTCTCTATATAAAATATATGCTCACCAGTAGTTTAGTGATAGGAATACAAATGTTTGTCTATTTGTCACTAGGGACTCAGGAAAAAAAAATAGTCAACACTTCTACGTGACAGTGATTGTGGTTTTGCAAAAAGGAAGACAACTAACTAATTGTTCTGACTTCATCCCCTCTTTCCTGATGGGAGTGTTTTCTACGGCTGCAAAACAAAGCAAAACAAAAACAAAATAGAAAATGGGAGGCATTAGCTTACAAGAATGTGTTTAATTATTTTGAGGACCGTTATCCTTTGGGCTCCTAAATGAACTACATCCAGGGAGGTTGAATACTGGTGACAGGGGAGCAGCTTTCCAATAAACTGCAGTATTATTGCAATAGACTTTGTAATACAATTTATGCTGTCATTCATAAATAACAATGCCATATGTCAACCATATTGCTTCCACAAGTAAATCCGTCAACGTGTCACTATTTGATTTGCCTCAACAGCTTCTTCAAATATTGAAGTATAGTTATTGGAAGGGGTGTGGAACAGGGGGAAGT
Organism: Canis lupus dingo; assembly: GCF_003254725.2. NCBI lineage: Eukaryota > Metazoa > Chordata > Mammalia > Carnivora > Canidae > Canis > Canis lupus. The sequence continues at coordinate 50,096,291 of NC_064264.1, read as the reverse complement.
GCCCACGATAATCTGGGATCAAAAACCAAAAAACTCCACGCAAACTCTACTCCTCCTTTATCTCCCATCCAAAGACATCCTAAAAGATAAAGAATGGAAGGGAAGAGGGGCACATCTTGGATCCAACATAAATCGTGGGTGGTTATAGGTACCGTGAACATGTAAGGGGGTTTTGTGGTTCCTGTTTTGACCTTCTAAGCATATTTTCTAGCGTAACAATTAGGCGTTTCCCACGAAATTACCAAACCTAATGGTTAAATGTGGGTCAAAGGCCATTCTCCTACAACCCCTATCTCAGAGGGTAAACATGATTGATAACCAAATGAGAATATTTGATGACAGGCCATTTTTACCCAACTTATTTTTTAGTAATGGGGAAGTAAAGAGAGCCATAATTTTTCAAGGGCTTTTAAGCACCAAGGTCAGGTAGACATGGGATGGGTCCCCCTTCTTACTATTCAAAATAAACAAACCCCGAATCCAACCTTTCAGGCACAGCTACAGAATCTCGGTCTTGTGCCTTAGAAAGACGAGAGAGAGAGAGAGAGAGAGAGAGAGAGAGAGAGAGAGAGAGAGAGAGAGAATCCTCATTAAGTCCAGGTACATGGGACAGGGATCATGAACTTTAGCAAGAAGCACATTTTTAGGTTACTCCTAGCCCGGCAGGTATCTGTTAAGCCTGAGAGGGCGAGCTCAGAAGTGCAGAAGGAGAGCCGCCCCGGAGGGACACTTAGAGGGCTGAGAATCGCCCAGCGTCGGGGAGCACCCAAGGCCCAGGGCTGGCTCGGAGCTCCCAGGTGGTTGCACCGCGAGTGCTGAAGGCGGGAGGGCGGGGAGCTGGTATTTGCCGAGACCAAGCCGGGCAAGGGGCCGAAGAGAAGTGGCTGCCTAGACGCCTAGCGAGCCTGAGTTGAGAAAAGCCTTGAACCCAAAGTCCTCACCACTTCCGGCAAGACAAAGCTCAATGAAGAGGAACCTCTATGGGCTCCTGAGCCCACTTTGCCTGGGCTTCCGAGGGGTCTGAGTGTACTCCTCCCCACCTTCTCGGGGTGCGGCTAGTGACTCCCCCTCCCGGTTGAGTCCCACTGGCGCCCTGGGGCCGGGCTCCGAAAGTCCTTTGATCCCTGGAGTAATTCCGGGCACCCTGTTCGCCCTTGAACGTGCCTCTGGCGCGGCCCAAATGGCACGAGGTGCTTCAAACCCGCCAGGCACCCAGTCCGTCTGCAAGGAGGCCGCCCTCGCGGAAACCACGCGGGACTGGCCAGCGGTAAAGCAATTGCAAAGGCAATAAAAGGCAGCTCAGTGGGTCCCCCAGATCCTTTCTTGTCCACCTCACCGTCCCCGGCTTATGCCCTCCCTCCGCCTGCAGAAACAATCAAACAAAGGCTCAAAAGCCAGGAAATGTCCAATTCACTTCCCTTAGAGTTTATTAATCGCCCACACCCATCACAAGGAAACTTGGCTCTGCTCAGAGACGAACGAAGGGAGGGCTCCGGGGAGCCTCAGTCACCCCCCACCCCCGCCCCTGCGCAGCGGGAAGCCAGCCGGCCAGCCTGGGCATCCTCAAGACCCGGTCCCATAGCCTCAAGGCAGCTGAGCGCGGCGGGGCCGCCGGGTTCGGGCCAGCTCGGCGTTTACTGTACCTCCTCAGCCTCCTCAAGCCTTTGTTTGGCTCTGGAAGGAGGCTGGGATTCCGGGTGCAACAGGGAAGTCTGAAAATCGACGCTCCCCAAGAGCACCTGTTGACCCCAGAAAGGGCATTTCGATAGATTGCCACATCGCTGCCCCCCTACACAGCACCTTTGCTGCAAAAGCGCAGACAAGGGCTCGAGTTTTAGGGTCGGCCCTGACAGCCAGCACCACCGCGGAAACATGGGGCTGAATCCACAGATGGGAACTGACTTCTATCCTCTCTCTCTCTCTTTTTTTTTTTTTTTTGAAACCATTATTATTATTTTCTTGAACGCCCTGGAAATTGCTGGTGTTTATTTAGGAAGTGTGACACAGTTATTGGGTCCTTAGAAACTCGGGATTTAAGGGGTTTGATTTGGCTCACAAATGGCTTGAAAAAGAAACAGCGCACCTGGGGTCAGGCGGGTCATCACAATAACAAAAAGCGCGTCTACAAAATAAAAAGCCCTTTTATAAAGAAAGGCAATCCCGGAAATCCACTGCGAGCCTTCCTGGTGACCATCTAGCTAGGCCTATTCTCAGGTTTAATTGGCAGGCGGTTTATTGGCGCCTTATTGGTGTTGATTGAAATTTTGCTCTCAGTTCTTTCTCTTAAGAATTAGCATCTCAAGTCGATTTACCTGAGTCAATTATCTTTTTAGAGTCTGGGTTTGGCCATAAATTTGCAAATATTCATTAAACGCACTTTGTAAATATCCCTCTTTCCAATCACCACCCAAACCTCTATTATTTCCTAAGAAAGACTTGTTTTTTTTTAAGGCTTCCATAAAAAGAAATTGATCAGGGAGCTATATTTGAATTAAGACATATTAAATCGATGACAGATACATATCATGCTGTGTTTAACAAGAGTTGTACAAGGAGGCGGGTTCCAGATTCCGCACGGCTCTGCTGCACTATTATTCACATTTTTACAGCCTTTCCTTCATGCCTTCACCCATTAAACCATTAAATTTCAGCAATTCAATAAAACAAAGCAGTTATAATTTTGAGGAAAAGCTATTTTGAAGGGGGTGGAGGTACCCGTTTTATTGCACAATAAAAATGCTCAATAGTCCATATTAAAAGGTAGGTTGTGTTTATTTTCTTCTTTAGTCGTTCATTTTTTTTTTGGTTTGTTTTTACTTATAACCTGCAGGATTGAATGCAAAGCTATTATCGAAGTAATGATGCTCATTGCCAAGGAATTCAAATAAGGGAAACTCCTTTGAAATGTTCTGAGAGAGGATGAAGACAGTGGTGACAATTCCAAAAATGATGCTTCCCCCATAAACCATCCAAAGAGATGGCAGTCCTCGCTCCACTTTTGCCTGGTTGGCTAGAGACATTTTAAGTCTCTGAAAGGAAAATTGTCAAAGGACTCATCCTCTCCAAATACAGATGCGGATTTAGTCTCTGTTGTTTATTAATTTTTTTCGTTGTGTTTGCACTCATGCCTTTCTTATTTCCCCATATATGAACTTCACTGAAATTAAAGAAAAAAACCATTTGAAATTTGATTGTAGTATTTTCTTTGTTTGCTTGTCAGTTTTATAAGAGGAATGACATTCCCAAGGCTCACGGGGAAGTTCCCTGTTAAACATTGCTCACACCGACGTAAATGGGACTATCAAATCAGTTCTTTTGAAAATATTTCTTACCACTTTTCAGGACCATCTATCTCCCAGGACCCTAAAGATGATGGCTCTACACAGTCTATTTTTACTTGGACTGCAAACGAATTAACCTGATAACTTTTTTTTTTTTTGTATCTCCAAGGGGGGGGATCATATTTAAGTCATTATCACCTTTTTTTTTATTTACAAGTAATTTTATACAGGGCAACAAAATAAAAATTAAAAACCCTGACGTTAATTTTTGAGCATCTTAGAACATCACAAAATTTTCAGCTCCTACAAAGGAGCTGAAGTGACACTTGGGCAGCAATAACCCTAAAGTTTGGGGATGCCACATTTCTCCACCCTCTCAAAAGTGACGCAGGAACCTAGTTCTCTTTTTAAAGAGGTGTGGTAACAAATCGCTTGGAAAGAATGGGGCTCACTTAAAAAAAAAAAGGGCCAGTTTATAGTTTTCAAATAAGACATCTCGCCTACTATATCAGTTTATTATAAAATGATGACAAGGTAAAAGGTATTCTATTAATAAATAGCTTGATTTTAAAATATTCACTTTATTGGATTAATTTTAATTTATGGTCCTTTCAAAGAAACTGAGGCACACATATGGAGTACTTTCTGGGACGGAAAGAAATTCTGCGTAAAGGATATTGTTTACTTAGCCGCTTCCCTCCGGAGAGATGCTGTTTGGCCTGCCCTGCCACTGTATCTCAGAAAGGCAAAAGTTAGAATCGCTACCCGACGCTCCCCCCCCCCCAACTCCCTCCCTCCCGTAGATCTAATTGGAAGTGGCAGATCTAGAACTGACGAGCAGTGAGATTACACTTCGAGCCAACTCCTTTGAACCACGTTGAAAAGGACTGCATGAGCGAAAAAGTCGAGGTAAAACGGTTCCTTTTTCGGAAATATTTATTTTGACTTCACCTGGTGTCTTGCGGAGCCAAATCACCTAAATTGTTTTGCAACCAATAGGACGTCCTTAATATCCGTCCTCAGAGAGGGCCTGTCTCTGCGCCCTACGTGAGCGCTCGGCAGATTGGGTGTCCTTCCCAAATACGAAGTTTCTAGCATCACCTCTAGAAGTACGACGACGGGTTATACTCTGTTCACCTTCCTCCTCCAGAGAGCAGCCCAGCGCTCTTCCAATGGAGGAGGTAGAAAGTGTTTGCACGCTGGGGGAGACGCTGCGTGCGGCGAGGCGGAGGTTTTTGAAGTTGGGGGCTATGCCCCTTCCATCTTTTGTCCCGGGGTGGGGGGGTTCCCAGCCCCCACCCACCCCGCTCCCTCCGGCCGCGTGCCGGCGCACGGTCTCCGAAAGGAGCGTCATGGGAACGCGGGGCGCTGCGCGCGCAGGCCCAGCGCAAACTTTCTGCAAGTGCAACTTGGGCATCCCCCTGGAAGGCGGGGACGCAGGGCTCCAGGGGAGGAGGGGGCGCGAAGCGAAAGCGAAGGCGGCGGCGAGCACGGGGGCGGATCCCTGCTGGGCCGGAGGCCTGAATGGGAGCCAATCCGGCAGCCGTGGCTGCTGCCAATCACGCTGTTCCCTCCAATCCCACCCGTGCCATTTCCAAAATCTCGGTCCCACTGTGCAGCTCAAATGTGGTGTTGGCTCTGCCAATCGCTGGAGGACAGAGTGGGAACAGGAATAAGCAGAGTTAGGAGGCCAGGACAAAGAAGTTAAAGGGAGCCTAATATATACATGTTTTTGAAGGTGGGCAGAGGGAAAAAAAGTCCCCCCAGTGAGGGTCTATGGGTCTGATTGTGTAGTTCTGATGGAGCCCCCTTTGAGCAAGAGGAACCCGCCAGCGCTGAGATTAGCGGATTTGGCAACGGCTCAGGCCAGGCCGCTTCAGAATATGACAGGCTTCCCGGCGCTGGCCAGCCCGCCCGCCCACTCCCAAGGCCGCGCCACAGCCACGCACCTCCGCCCTCGGGACCTGAGCGCTGACCCCGGCGTGGCCATCACTCCGCTCGGACCCGAGCACATGGCTCAGGCGAGCGCGCTCGGCCTCAGCCCTCCCTCCCAGGCTCTCCCGGCACAGCCCGAGGCGCCGGCAGCCGCCGCCCGTGCTGCAGCCTCGGACACGCACCCCGGCGCCAGCACCTACCCGGGTGGCGGGGGCAGCAGCCGCGCGCAGCCCTCCGCGCCCCCGCCCCCAGCCCCTCCTCTTCCTCCCTCCCCTTCGCCCCCTCCCCCTCCTTCTCCTCCTCCCCCTCCCCCTCCCCCTCCTCCTGCCCTCTCGGGCTACACCACCACCGACAGTGGCGGCGGCGGCAGCAGCGGCAAAGGCCACAGCAGGGACTTCGTCCTCCGGAGGGACCTTTTCGCCACGGCCCCCGCGGCGGCCATGCACGGGGTCCCGCTCGGAGGGGAGCAGCGGTCTGGCACGGGCTCCCCCCAGCACTCGGCCCCGCCTCCCCACTCGGCCGGCATGTTCATCTCGGCCAGCGGCACCTACGCGGGCCCGGACAGCAGCGGCGGCGGGGGCCCGGCGCTTTTCCCCGCGCTGCACGACGCTCCGGGAGCCCCCGGCGGCCACCCGCACCCGCTCAACGGCCAGATGCGCCTGGGGCTGGCGGCGGCAGCGGCAGCCGCGGCAGCTGAGCTGTACGGCCGCGCCGAGCCGCCCTTCGCGCCGCGCTCCGGGGATGCGCACTACGGGGCGGTGGCGGCCGCTGCAGCCGCCGCCCTGCACGGCTACGGAGCCGTGAACTTAAACCTGAACCTGGCGGCCGCGGCTGCTGCGGCGGCGGCCGGGCCGGGCCCCCACCTGCAGCACCACGCGCCGCCCCCGGCGCCGCCGCCGCCGCCGGCGCCCGCGCAGCACCCGCACCAGCACCACCCCCACCTCCCAGGGGCGGCCGGGGCCTTCCTGCGCTACATGCGGCAGCCAATCAAGCAGGAGCTCATCTGCAAGTGGATCGACCCCGAAGAGCTGGCCGGGCCGCCGCCGCCGCCGCCGCCGCCGCCACCACCGCCCCCGGCCGGCGGCGCCAAGCCCTGCTCCAAAACTTTCGGCACCATGCACGAGCTGGTGAACCACGTCACCGTGGAGCACGTGGGCGGCCCCGAGCAGAGCAACCACGTCTGCTTCTGGGAGGACTGTCCGCGCGAGGGCAAGCCCTTCAAGGCCAAATACAAGCTCATCAACCACATCCGCGTGCACACGGGCGAGAAGCCCTTCCCCTGCCCGTTCCCGGGCTGCGGCAAGGTCTTCGCGCGCTCCGAGAACCTCAAGATCCACAAGCGCACTCATACAGGTGGGTGTCTGTCCCCGGCCGCGCCGCCGCCGCCGCCGCCTCCCGCGCCGCCGCCGCTTCCGCCGCTGCTTCTCCTCCTCCTCCTCCTCCTCCTCCTCCTCCTCCTCCTCCTCTTGCTCGCCTTAATTTTTCCCTACTTCTGCTGCTTCTCTTCGCATACGTATAACCCGGACATGTGACTTCTTTTTTTTCTCTCCCCCCCTTTTTTTTCTATGAATAAGTAATTCGATAGCACACACAGGCCCCGCGCTGGGTTCCCACACGGTGGAGTCTCCAGCGCGTCCACAGCCCCTTCGCCGGGACCGGCAACGCGCTCCAGCCGCCGCCGCCGCCGCCCCGGAGCAGAAGCAGCAGCAGTCGGAGCAGGAAGGCGCCCAGGACGGTCGGCAGCCCACGTTCGCCCGGCCCCGGGAACTTGGGGAGGGCGCTGGGGAAGGAGGGCTGGAGCCGAAGCCGCCCCGGTGGCTCTTCCCTCCGCACCCGGTGGCGGACCCCGCGCGGTCGCCGTGCTCGGAAGAGCCCGCGTGCAAGGGGGCACGTGGGATTCACTCCGGTATTGGGGCCACTAGGCCAGGCTCACTGTGGCCCTAACAGGAGGGGAGGGGTTCGGGGTCTCCGGGGCGTGGTGCGAAATGCCAAAGGAATGCGCCTTTGGGCCCCCCCCCAGGCCTTCACACACACACACACACACACACACACACGCGCGCACACTCACGCACCCCACAGGTACTCCTTCACGTGCACGCGGCCCGTCAACAACTTCACACATCTGCATCTCAGACTACCCACCTCTGCCTCATTCCGGGAACACGTATGCTCGGACACCCTCCTCTTCCACCTACCTCTATACTTAGGCACACTTCGTACACACCCATGCGCCATCACACAGCTCTGTCACACACATTCACACGTGTCCTAGAAGCTGCTCGAGAAATTTACTCTGTCCTTTCAAAAAAGGTCCTCGGTGGAGGAGGACAGGGTGAGCTGAGTCTCCTGCGGTCGTTGGTACCTGTCCCCCCCCCCCCCCCCCGGCGCGGCGGCGACCCCTCCCATCCCAGCTCCCCATCCTACCCACCCCCCAGTGGAGGCGGCTGCGGCGTGGGACCGTGGGGTGTTTCCTGTGCGTCGTGTGCCTCCGTGGAACGGATGAGCGGGTTGGTGGGAAGCGCTGGTGAGCGCGAGCAGTCGGGATTTATAGGGACAGACAATATTACCCCTCGGAGGACACTTAAGTAACTGGAGTTTACATTCAGTAATTACTTGGCTGATTTATCGGCGCTGGGCGGCGAGGAGGCAGCCGCCGCGCGTGGGCCCAACGCCTGGCTGGCAGCCGGGGCCGGGGCCGGGGGCACCGGGGGCTCCTGGGGCTCCTGGGGGGAAGCCGGGGCAGGGCGGCCAAGGCGGGGCCCGGGGCCTTGCGCCTGTCGGCCCACACCCGGCCGGCCGCCTGGGGACCGATGATGGCCTGGGAGGAAGTCTCCCCTGGAGCTCCCGAGGCCGGCCGCGCTCTTCTCGTCGGGAGCAGACCGCCCTCGAGAGTTTTCCAAAAGGAAGCTCCCCCTGAGGCTTTTGGAAAACCTCCGCGGCCCGCCCCCGTGGCCAGCGCTTGCCGCCAGGGCAGGGACCCGGGGCCGGGGCGGCGGGGCGCGCGGGGCGCAGGAGGCGAGGCTGCCCGCAGCGCGCTCCCCTGCGGGCGCCCTGAGAGCTGAGCCTGCGCCCTCGGGCCTCCGCCTTTCCAGGCCTCCGAGGGCGCGGACGTTGCCTTCGCGGCGGCCGGAGCTGCAGGCGCGGGAGCAGCGCCGGCTCCCAGGTGGGCCCTGCGGCCGGAGGCCCCCGGGGAGGGGCGCGCGCGGCGGGGCGGAGATCCGGGACGCCGGGCCCGGGCCGAGGGTGCACTGCCAGCCCGGCTCCCCGGGCCGCGTGGTTCTCGCCGGGCCCTCGGGGAGGGGTGCCGGCCCTCGCGGTCGTGCTCCAGCCCGCGCCTGCCGCTTAGCCCCGGGGCGCTGTGTGCGGAGAAGGGCCATCCGGGCCCCGTCCCTGCCACGGCACTCTCCCTTTTGGGGGTTATCCGAGATTCCGGAACAGATTGATCAAAGGGAGGCCTTCCCCGGTCGCTCCCGAAGGCCCATTTCCTGGCCCACGTGCCCCCAGTTCGGTTCATAGCCTTCCTCCGGGCCGGACTCGAGTTCTGTCTGGGAGAGGCAACTGGTAGACCTGAGGGTGGCTCACGTAGCATCCCTTACTCCCTCAGATTCTGCAAGGAGCTGAGTTCTGATTGACCCCTCTGTCCGCATCTGAAATGTAAACACTGGGGTCTCACCCTCTCCAGTTAGCTAGAATTTGCTCACTGCCCTCTTAGGCCCCCTGAATAAATCAGGCAATTCTTTCACCCTCACTTTTTTCCCCCCACTTTTCCCCCCTGCTTCTACTTTCTTCCTCTACCTCTCCGTTGGCCCTCCTTTTCTACTCCCCCCCCCTCCCCATTCCATATCTCCCTTCACTGGGCCTAATTCTCTTTATCGTGGGCAGTGGCAGGGCAGCAGTGTCTAAGCTGTGTGTGTTCTTCACAACCCGGGATATATAGCCAGCCTAGAAAACAACTCCAAACAACACTGCACATTTACATAGGGTGAATAAAACCACTTAGGCCTACCAATTGAAGAAAGGCTGATGACAATTTTAAAAATTATGTTGTATTAAATTAGTATTATCTTCGAGTTAAAGTAGAACACAAGTCAGGACAGATAACTGATGTTTTGATAAAAAAACAATTAACGTTTTTTGTTGTTGCAGCTCATCTGCAGAGAAGGTTGTGATTATTGTGTTTTGTTGTGTTTTTCTCCTCTCTGGATCAATGCAGGACCTATATTTGAATAATATCTAATTTCATGTTTAAACAGTCTTTCTAGGTAGGATAAGTAATATTCCAGCCATCTGAATACTTTCAGATTGTGTTAATACGCTCTGGCATCGAAGCAGTTATCATTGGTGAAATTAAAAAAAACAAAACAAAACACAGAAAACCCTGCACTGAAATATTTGCAGAAGAAAATTCACCACAAAAATTTATATACACTGAGCTGTTTTAGTAGTTGTTCGTTTTTTTAAAAACTGTATTATCCCAAACCAAGGAAAAAGCCATACCTCGCAAGCCACCAGAATAGCTGCGGTAATGTAGAGAAATTCAACTTTATTTTTAAAATCATGTAAATATGAGGGAAATATTATTAAACAGTAATATGTAAGAGATGACTTGTTCAATCATGACTCAAATACATCAAGTTCATAGATACTTAGTGAGAGAGAAAATTCATACTGTTATCTGCAGTCTTCCTTTTTTCCTTTTTAATACCAATGTATGGTGGCTGAATTTCTAGTTGTCTTATTAAGCATTTCCGCTTCCTGCTCTAGGGGCCTTGTGTTTAAAGACATTGTGTTCCTGGGGTGGTTAGAGCAGCTTCAAGGGGCAGTGGGCCAAAGACTGGTAAATAATAGTCCCTTTTCTGACTATTAAATAAGGTAGGAAGCTGTCAGCATCTGTTTCTGCAGGGCATCAGGTATGGGCTCGGTTCTGGTGGAGGTTTTTTATTAACATGCTAAAGTTCTATTCCAGAGGCTCTCAATTGCCCTGCAAGTTGGGAGGGAAGGTGGTAGAATGAAGAGGCCGTCAGCCTAGTCTCTGCCCTGCCAGGCTTATACAAAATCTAGTGATGGGATTGTGTGTTTCACAGGTGCCTTTGTTTCTGAAGAGAATGATATTTTGCGTTATTTCATTTCTTTTCCAATCGGTAGAATCCTGGGGCCGCTCTGACACAAAATGCCATTATTGTAATTTTATGGCACTACCCCCACTTCACTTTTAATTTAGTGGCTGTGCTTACTTTTTTTTTTTTTTTTTTATATATCCTTCACCCAAGCTGTGGCTTTAGAAGAATCATTTTATCAGCATTTATTTTGACAGGGGATCTGCTTGTGTTTTTGCAGGTACAGACCCTGAGGGCAGTGAGGATCGGGTATTTGGGTACTTGTAGGGTTTCAGTGTGGCTTCTTGGACCAAGAGTTCAAAGCACACTGGCTGGTTCAACACTCTGGCTCTCCTGCCCCTGAGCCCTGTGGTAACCCAGGGACTGACAGGCCCATCCCTGGAGTATCCCTTCCCCTTTGCCTTCTGGAACATAGGGATTAGGAAGAGAAGCCAGGCCTGGGGTTGGTCTTCAAGAGAATGGGAAGATGCATTCACATTTCTGCTCCAGGATTTCTCTTATCAAGTGAGGGGTCTCTGAAAAGCAATTGTTGACCTTCCCTCTATTTTGTTGCAGGGGAAAAGCCTTTCAAATGTGAATTTGATGGCTGTGACAGGAAGTTTGCCAACAGCAGTGATCGGAAGAAGCATTCCCATGTCCATACCAGCGACAAGCCCTATTACTGCAAGATCCGAGGCTGTGACAAGTCCTACACTCACCCCAGCTCTCTGAGGAAACACATGAAGATTCATTGCAAGTCCCCACCACCTTCTCCAGGAGCCCTTGGTTACTCATCAGTGGGGACTCCAGTGGGTGCCCCCGTTTCTCCTGTGCTGGACCCAACCAGGAGTCGCTCGAGCACTCTATCCCCTCAGGTGACCAACCTCAATGAGTGGTACGTTTGCCAGGCCAGTGGAGCCCCCAGCCACCTTCACACACCTTCCAGTAATGGAACCACTTCGGAGTCTGAAGATGAGGAGATATATGGGAACTCTGAAGTTGCACGGACGATACATTAGAATTTACTAGTCATAATAAAAATAAGTCATAAGTGGGAGTCCTTGGACCATATCCTAACCTGGGACAATGCCGAGCCTGAGACAAACCCTTGACTCAGACTTGCCACCGGGTCTAATTAGCCCTATTTATTCAGTATGAAACCCTATGGTGTTTGTACATTTAATTAATTTAATTAAGATATTTGGGCTTTTTTTTTTTTTTTCCTTAGAAAACAAACAAACAAAAAACCAACCAAGCTGGACTTGTATGTTGCAGGGGGACAGGGCTAGGAGCAAAATGTACCAAGGGTTAATCGAGATACACACTGCCAATACAATACATGTATACTTTGAGAGGAGTGAGAAAAAGCTTGAAGTCAACTCCACAGAGCAACAAGGCCCTCTGCATTTCCTGCAGTGCCTCCAGAATGCCTTTAACACCATAATGTGGGCTTCTTTAGAGCCCCCTTGCCTCCTCCTTGGGCCCGAATTCCAAAAAAAGGCCCCTTGATTGTAAACCACACACTTGCTGCATTGCCAACAGATCTTAGACTGTACATGTGTCCAAAAAATATTTGTAAAAACCCTTTAAGTTCTAATAATTGTAATTTTAAATTTCCACTCTTTTCTTACTGATCTCATCCTAACACACTATTTTTATACAGGATTATTTCCTTGGTACCACGCTTGTATGATTTAAAACGAAAAAGATGCAGCAGCCTTAAGACGTCTCCATTTATTGTGCTACTGTGATTGTTTCAGCAAAAGTGGAGAACAGAAAAGGCTGCTGTGTAGACAACTGTGAAACTGTGATATTTTGTGAAATAGAAGAAATTCAAGTGCTTTCCTTTCCTCTCTCTTTTTTTTTAAAATCTGAAATCTCAGATGCTGCCTCTTTACTGTGTGCAAACTTCTCGTGTAATAAAGAGATAAGTCTTAGATAAGTTCTTGGGGATGTCAAAATTAACAGGCAAGTCTAAGGAGGTGTGATGTTGGCAACATGCCTATTTTTGGGAAAAGCTGTTGTTTTTAAAACAGGCCAAGCCCTCTTTTATACTGTTGTATCAGCCTTTTAAAAGTGTTTATTTTTCAATGCCCGAAACTGCATTTTTCATGAGTTTTTTCCCACCTGAGCACTGAGCACACGCAACTGGATCCCATTTAAAAATGACAGTGTGTGAAGTGTATGATTTACATTAAAAGAGGGGAGGGAGTTGCTATACATATTAAAATTTTTTAAGGGTTTATAGTTACCACCAAACATTGTTGAATGTGTGACCTTTGCCAGAGCTGTCATGCTAGGATAAAAAAGGTCAAGGACCTAGGACAATAACTCTTAGTCAATTTATTTTCAGTTCGTGCAACACATCTCATGCAAAATATAGCTCATCATAAACATCTTACAAATATACTAAAGAGCACTAATTTATCCTCAGAGACCCTGAAGACACCCCCTCCCCAGGGTTTGTAGAAATTTGTTCTGTGTGCTGTGAGTGGTTGATGTAGTCTTGTCATTGTTAATAACTTGTATGTGAACACTATTATTTGTACAGTTGAATTAATTTATTTTCAGACATCATCCTTTGTTTTTCCTGGAAGAGTTCAAAGCACACCAAAGAATTATATTATACATTTTGGTGAAGGATTGTTTATGACACACGGTTTATTTAAAAAAAAAAAAAAGGAAAGAAAATGGGGGAATATATTTTTAAGCTTACTTGAATGAACAACGTAATGTGAAAACCAGGACTCTTCCTGCATGTCTTTTTTGCATTGTGTTGACAAGATTCTATATAGTTTATAGATATATTATATTACTAGTACAGTGCATGGTGCTGTCACTTTGAAAGCCTTTCAATGTTGTCTTCAGATTGTTACAGTGAATATGAAACATGCAGACCCTCCTTTATAAAGAAAAAGACCATAAAACTTGAATATAAAATAATTCTACATTTTTAAAGTTTATTTGATTTTCATATTATTCACTTTCAAAGCTCTTTCAAATAGATAAAATAGGTATGAACTTTGGGGGGATAATTTATGTATCGTAAACTTATTAGAACAAAATATTCCTGATTTATAATGAGTTGTTTTATTTATACAACTTTTTCAATGGTAGTTTGCACTATTCTTTATTATGCTACAGGTTTATTTATTATGAAACAAAGGAATATGTATTTTATGTATTTTGCCATGCATAGGTTTACTCTGCCACAGATCTATTGGTTCCTGATACACCTAAAATAAAAACTTAAAATGTGTACCTCCAATAGAAAGAAAGCAAGAATGATTATGAAGTAAAAAATTTAATAAAGGTATTCTTCCTATGTATTGCTTATGTTTTACCTAATGGCATTTTTCTGCCATTCTTTTACAAACAGAACAGGTTGCTGACTAGTGAACATTGGGGTTCTCTTGAGCTCTTTATTCTTAGCCTCTCCCAAGCAATAAAATATTTTTACAGCTTGGTTTAATTTACAATCTAATCTAGAAAATACAATGTACTTATGAATACTAAGCCCTATAAGTTGCATGTAACACTAGCATAAGTCTTAGGGGTTACTGCATCCATTTGTTAATAATATCCTTAGTGATCATAATCAGTGAAAATCTGGTGAGTGAATTTGAGCATTTCTTTGGTGCCTAGCTTCTGACGTAAAAGGGTAAAAAGACTGAGGAAAAGCTGAAGGGACAGTGATAGGTTACCAGACAAAAAAGAAGGTGAAATCAGGAGCTGGCATGGGTGCGGGGTTAAAAACACCTGGTGAACGAATAGTGGGCATCAAATACCTCTACCCATCAGGTATTGGGGAAGGTGGGGGGGGGCAGGCAGCATCCAGTTGGATTGTGGTTATTTGCAAGTTGAGCTGATCTAGGAAGCCTAGCTCAGCTTTTTTAGTAGGCAGTGTTAGCTAGAAATTAGATTCAATGGCAACAAAATATCCAAGTAGCTCAAACTGATGTAATTGGATGTCCACTTGATCCTCTGCTTGTTTTTCGGTTAGCTGATACAAAAGGGATAAAAGGCAAATAGTTAAAAAAAAAAAAGATGAAGAAAAAACAATTGGTAGTAATGTCAACAAGCAGTTCTCCATAAGGTTATGGCGGTTTTTAAAAGATTTGTTAAATGTAGTAAAAGTGAAACACGTTGCAAAGAGTTGTTTTAAGCCAGATGACAATAACCACCACACGAAGGAGAAAAACACTCATAGCTGAGGGCCCCAATCAATGGGAAAACTTATAGCTCTCTAATGAAGTTTCTGGTGAAAGGGGTGACACAAAGCCACCAAGACATGAATCATTCATGGGAAATATAAAAGATAAAAGATATCTGACAATGAGCAGAACCTTGTATAGAGTGTATAAAACAAGTTTCCCCTTCTTATTTTCTGCTTTAAAACGCACAATCTCCCACTCCCAGAGTTCTCTGTCCAGTCTATAGAGTTAAAATTGACCACTGCTCGTCCTGCGCCACTTCAAAGTAATTTAGTCCAGAACGGAAGGCTTGGCGCTTGGACAATCTTCATGGTGTGTTAAGATTTCTATGGCAATTGGCAAGCAAGACGTTCCCATCTGAATATGTCTCAAAGAAAGCCACTTATTGACACTAAGTTGGCTATCATCAAAGACTTCATCTCTTCTAGGCAAAGCGTGGCCCTTGTGGCCCTCACAAACATTTTAAATCATCTACCTTTGTTTTCCAGGCTAGGAGAATCTTCAAACGCATGGTTATTTGTGGCTTATGTTTATCTTTAACCGCATTCATGATTCTTTGGTAGAACTAATGCTCCAAAAATCTAAAGCACCGGGAATAGCTTGAGGGTGGGAATTATATTCTTTTAAGGAGTTGGAGATGGCCACACAAGAGGGATAGCGCTGGGGGACAGGAACAGGGGGCCCAAAGTCCTTGAAGGCGAGGCCCAACTATCTGCACACATGTTTGTATTGCACTCTTGTCTTTTACATCCGGCATTTTGTGGAAGTTTTTTGAGACAAGAGTGGTTTGTTCTGCCTACCCACCCACCTACCTACCTACCTACCTACCTACCTGGCAACTAATCTAGCTAGCTATTTCTCTATTTTCTATCTTTCTATCATCTATTTATCTATCATCTATGTACCTCTCCTTTCTCTCTGAAATGGGATGAGATGTTCCCCCAGAAGTATTTTTTAGCCCAGTTCAGTTAGGAAATAGAAAATGGGGGAGAGAGGAGGAGGAGAGAACCTGATTTCTAGAGAGATCATTTGAGTCAGAGAAAAAGATAGCTGAATACAAGAGAAACAAACAATCTAGATACTTATTAATACTTTCAGCCTGTCACATCACAGGACCCATCATCTACCAAAATAGACACATGGCCAGGAAAACCCACCCTCCAGAGCTGGAGGGATGGCTAAGGAGACCCACAGTGACACTGCCCTGGGGTTGCCAGCACACCACTTTCCCTACCTGAACAAAAACTCACAGATCACCCCCCACATGCCCACGCCTAAACACTCCTGGGCACACGCATTCACACAGGGCACAAGTGCCTAATCAGGCAGGGAGAAGTTCAAAGGCATGTTCTTTGAAATTCAAACTACTGCTTTTATGGTACACCCACACCGAGTGTTCAGAATTGCTATGGCAATGGGCTGGGCCAGGGGAGTCTCTGGCAGAGGGTCCACAGCCATTCGAGACACTATTAAGATACAGTTGCAGTGACCTGCACTTTCATGCCCACGTAGCTCACTCAATTTTCACCTCATCGGAAATATAGGTATTACATGTAATATCACCCATATAATATGACACGCACGACCTATAATAACCTAGGTCTTTCCACCCACTTGTTACGGTGGCCCATAGAACGTCCGAGCTCGCCAGAAAGGGGAGAGGGAGATAGGAGAGGAGGAGGGAAGGCCGGGTGGGGGTGGGGTGGGTGCAGTTAGAGGAGGGGACAGAGCAAGGGGCGCCCGGGCTCCAGTTCCTCTTCCTTCTCTCCCCACCTAAGTACTTTTATTTGCAGAGCGATTGTTCTTTGTTTATTTAATACAAGTACTGTGTGAATGGTGAAAAATAAACACGATGAAAAATAACCAAACAGATGATTCCTCCGAGTGAAAAAGCCCGGACTTAATAAAAGTGCGAAGCAGTCACCGCTGAATGAGAAACCCTTTGAAGTGGAACTTATTATAGGAGGAATACTTTGGGGTTGCCTTAACGACGCCGCTGAATCGAAAGCGCTCGCCTTTGTCAGCGATTTGTTCTCCTTTGCCGGGGTGCCCGCAGAAATTACTTACATGGACTGCCTTAACATGCAGCCTGCAAATCAGTAACTTTGCAGCTCAGACTTGCAGACGCCACTCGGCAACGGACAAAAAGAAGTCAGGGGGAAATGCTCCGAGCGTTCACGCCGAGCCTCTGGGGATGGGGGCGCACCGGCGTGTTGGGGGCGGCAGATAAGAAGTTGTATTACAACCGGCCCCCCTCACCCCGGTCTCCCCACCCCGCCCCCGAGCCTGGGCTGGGGCCACGGCCGGCCGCGGGCCGCTCGGCTGCAGGGGAGGCCCGGCCCGTCTGGGGCGCTCCAGCGAGGGGCGCTCTCCCACGTGCTGGCCGGGCGCAGGACTTTCCCAGCGGTCCCGGCTATATTTAATAAGGGTCGTTTATCACCCGGGCGCTTTGAAGGGTCGCCTCCAGCCCTGTGCCCATTAGAAAGGCGGAGGTGACATTTAAACTCCGTTTTCAAGGATCGCGGGGGGATTTCAATGAAAAGGCAACTCGTTTGTCTTATGAGCCTGGAAACAACCCCCTTCTCGCTCCTTTTGACCACATGGCATAACTCAAAAACAATAGTTCAAAAGTGAAATGGCATCGTGGTGTTCACTCGGAGACAGGCCCCCATCTAGCACCAGAGAAAAGGGGTAGTCCGCAAGACAATGCGCTTTTTGTGTCTGACTCTGTCACAAGGATTGTGTTGTTTGCTTTGGAGGCTGCGCCTGTTATACTTTGCTGAAAGTGCTTGTGTTAAACAAGAGTTATAAGTCATCCAAAACAACAAACATTTTGATTTTCTTTGCCTAAAGGGCTTTCCCTGGCTATGGGCACCGTGAAAAAATAATGTCCTCGCTGAGAAAGGAACACCAGTAGTAGCATTAGAAGCGGGCGCATTAAATATTGAATGACACGGGGAAAAAGAGCTTGTCGAGGGGCACTCAGCCTTAAAGTCTTTCTTCAACTTTGTCTTCGGTGGCTGCTGGACTATTTAAGATGGTATTAATTAAGGCAGCTTCGGATGCCGCCGAGCCCGCCGGCCCCTCGGCCCCACTAGGTCAATGGGCCTGTGTCCCCGCGCTGTGCTCACGCGGTGGCTGAGCCCAGTGCAAATGTCACTTCTCATTTGGAGGCTGAAGAGAAGGGCCCATCCTGCATTAAGGGCGGCAGGGATGCAGTCCTCAGCAGGCGTTAAAGGAATCCGAGGGCTGAGGGCTCGGGTGAGGGGAGGCGGGAACAACTTGGGAACATCTGCCCCCGGCCGGGAGGTGAGGGTGCCGGCGGGCACTGCTTTGGGCACAGGTGGGAGAGTGCAGTTCAGCGGACCAGGGCCGTGTGGGACCGGCCGAGTTGGCACACCCGCTCTCTGTCATTGGCTCGCGTGGGGAACATTAAAACCCCAGCCTTGCAAAAATCCGCGAGGCAGTCTCGCCAGGTGTTATTTTACAAAGGAGCTGGTTTGTGCAAAGAAAACCGAAAGCTTGGTGCAAGCAGGCATCTTTACTGACTTCCTCCTCTCCCAGAGCACAAAGGAGCTTTGCCAAGGACCTCCTCCACTCCAATTTTACAGACGGTGAAACTGAGACCTCAAGCAAGCCTCAAGGGAAGATGTTTGTCAGGATTCCTTCCGGGCAAGGGAAGACCAAACACCCAGACAGAGGGAGTTCTCTTTAAGGGCCCCAAGAACCGAGCCAATACACCTCTCTCCTCCCCGCTGCCAAGCATTTGACTCAAAATCAAATGGAAGTGTATTTCAGCAGCTGGAAATTACTAACGTTTAAAAAAAAAAAAAAAAGGAATGGAGCTTATTGCTAACTAACTGTGACATACATGAAATGAGTACTTTAAGAAACTTTGTGAACTCTCAGTTCTTGACCAGGACAGACAAGACCTGGCTGGCTGGAGGGGGGGGGGGGGGGGAGGGGGGGTGCAGGGTACCCTTGTGGATTGACTTTTGGGGCCAGAACCCCCACGGGAGGCTCTGGCTCCTGGTGTGGAGTTCCAGATGGACATGGGCCCTCTCCTTCATTACTAGGTACCCAGAAGGTGAAGGGAGATGCAGTATCTCGTGCCCTTGCTGCAGAGGGCAGGGGGTTAGCATCCTTAACGTTAGATCCGTTTGCAATGTCGGCTTCTCCACCTAGGGCCTGTGTCCCCTCAGGGGTCCCCTCGGGCTCCAGGATAAGGGGCGGTTACATTTCCCTCCAGAGCAATCCCGCAGCAGAAGCAGTTGCCACCTTCCAGCGGGGTCTGGGCTCTGCGCGCCGGGCGGGGAGGGAGCTGGGATCTCTCAGCGGGAGCCTCGGCCTGCGGCCTATACAGCAGCCCCACTGGGAGCTGGAGGCGTTGCTCTAGGGCGGAACCCTCAGGCCGGGTCGGGGCGCTGTGCCAGAACAGCCCCCTCCTCCAGCGGCGGGTCTGCAAGACCGGAGAGACTAGGCTTCCCATGCCCAACTGCCCCCATGGGTGATCTTTTTTGCACCTTTTTCTTTGGTCCCCTTCTCCCTGCCTCTACTACTTTCTGGCACACACAGGCCGCAGGCCAGGGTAAGGGATGTAAAAACGTGGCCTCTAGGTCTGAAACGCAAGGGCGCGCGCACACACACAACTCTCTCTCTCTCTCACACACACACACACACACACACCCATGTACAACTCAACCCCCTCCGCCCCCGCCCTAGCCAGTGCACTGGGCACACGCTTGGGTTCCAGGCACCTTGCCAAGAGCGCGCGAGCACCCTGCGTGGCACACTGGCTGCAGTTCCTGCACGGAGTGGCGGGGGTGGGGTGAGGAGGGAGGGGTGGGCGCGGTGGACGCCGCCAACTGCTGGCGGTGCGCACAAGTTCAGCGCTCAACTTCCCGCTCTTAACGAGACCAGGGATCCCTTTGGAGAGGCCCTCGGGAGCCGGCGGCGGGGCTGGGAGTGGCGTGGGTAAGCTGGCCGGCGCGGGTGCGGGCGGCGGGGCACGCGGGCGCGGCAGGAGGAGGGCGCGGGGGTGGCCGCGGCCGGCCGGGCGCTGCGAGAAGTCAGCGCGAGCAGCTGTGACTTCACCTATTAGCCCCGATGTCTTTCCGAGGAGCCTGGTGGAGTTAAACAGCCCACAATGGGCGCTCTGGGGCGCCTCCAGCCTGACCTCCACCCGG
Source organism: Canis lupus dingo (assembly GCF_003254725.2). Lineage (NCBI taxonomy): Eukaryota > Metazoa > Chordata > Mammalia > Carnivora > Canidae > Canis > Canis lupus. Next base: position 50,076,579 of record NC_064264.1, on the reverse strand, counting down.
GTTTAATAGTTTCATAGGAACTTCATTAAATCAATTACTTAGTGAGCACATCATCATTTATTTGTAATTAGCAGCGAGGAGCGCGTTCTCCCCCCCAGCCCGCGGCCCGGGTCCCAGCGGGGTTGGCGGAGTTGTGCAAGCACTTTTGTTTGCTCGAGTGTTGACTCCCGGCATTATTCGGCGCGGGTAATCTTTACGTCTTAATCTAGCATTCACGGGGCGAAGGGAAAACAAACAGGGCGCAGGCCCGAGGCCAGCCCTGCGGCCCCCGCTGCCCGCAGCCCCGGCCGTGCTGGGCGCGCGGGGCGGCTGCGCGGCCGCTCTCCTCCCGGGCCGAGCGGGCGCACGGGAGCCGGGACCCGGCGGCAGGAGCCAGGCCCGGGGCGGCCCAGGGCCGAGCGCGTTGGCCGGGCCGGGAGGCACCTCCTGCGAAGCGCCCAGGCTCGCGCGTGTGTGCGCACGTGGGTGTGCGCGGCTGCGCGTGGACTCGCCTCCGTCCCCGCTGCGGGGCGCGCGGAGGCAGCTCGCTGGGTGTCCAGGCCGCGGAGGCGCCTTCCGTTGGGGACTGTAGCCCCGGGCGCAGCTCCGCGGCGGCCCACAAACTGCGAGCGCGCGCCTGGAGAGGAGGGGGAGCCGCTGCAGGCCCCGCCAGGCCCCGAGCGCCCCGCGCCGCGGCTCCCGGGGGGCCGTGACCCCGCTCCCCCCCCCCCCCGCAGGCCGCGGCGCCGGCCCAGTTCCGTGCGGCCCCTGGGGGTGTGGGCGCCCCCCTGCGCCCCCGCGCCCCTGCCCCGGGCCCGGTTTGCGCTCCAAGTTGAAGTCCCTCGAGCACGGGCAACGCGCTCCTGCTGCGGGAGCTCCCAGCCCAGGAAATGGCGAGGCCACCGAGGGCCGGGGAGAGGCGGGTCCCTGATGATCCGGTTCTCCCAGGAGCCTGCGAGTGCGGACAGCCGCGAGGTTAGGAAGAGGCCCGGGGAGTACAGCCTGCCACTGGGCCTGGGAAGCCAGTCGCTGGGGGGCCTGGAGCTTGCTCTCCTAGGTGGACCCCGTGTATCTGTGTTTGTGAGAAGAAGGTCTTCGATTTCTCCACTGGTTTGTGTGGCCAGGCGTGTGTGATCCAGTTAACTGTTTGGAGGTAGTGAGTGTGTAAAGGTAGCTGTTGCCTTGTTGGTGATCTTCTGACCTGTGGTTTCAATACAGACTCAATCAGTTGTGTGGAGTTTGTGCTCCAGCAGGCCCAGAGAGTGCATCAGTGGGTGGCTGCATGGTGACAGGGTCTGTCCTGAGGGGAGTGGCCCCAGGGCCTCTGGATTCAGCTGGCTGTGGTTGTGCTCCTGGGGCTGGAGGCCTAGCTTGTCAGGGACCCAGACATGGGCTCTCCTGAGGCCTGCAGTCTGCTGAGCCCAAACCCATGACAACTCCTTCTTTGGGCTCCTAGGAGGTTCCAGCTTCCTCAGTCTTCCATTTTTCTCCTCCTTTCCTCCGGTCTCACGATCCTAAACTCATCCTGTTTTTTTCTCCAGCCTCCCTTTTGTAAAGTTGACTTACAGGTCACTTGGCCCTCAACCCCCGGGGTCTTTGGCAGCCTAGTGCCTGGTGGACAGAGGATGAGAAAGAGGCGGTGGCTCAGATCCTGGCCCGGAATAGGCTCCCTTGAATTGCAGAGATCCCGCTGAGACCCCCAGCTGCTGAGACCCACCCCGGATAGTCTGAGAACTTGAGTCAGCCTGAAAAACAGGAAATGTATCCAGAGAAAAACCATCGACCCACTGGTCTGCAATCCTGGAGAAGGCCCTTTTAAATATGAAAGCACTTTGCAGCTTTGCATACCCTCCCTGCTCCTCCAGTGAGTCCATGCTGAAGTAGTTGAAACAATCAGGCTTCCAGAAGAATTACAGGTTTCTAGAAGAATTACAAGCAAAAGCAAATATGTATGCACAAAGCGAAATATGATTTTTTTAAATGTATCTCCAAATACTGTAAGCATAAGCACTTCTTGAAATTGACATGTTTCTGCTCTGTTAAAATGAGTACCTGTTCATATTAAGTGTATGTTTGGTCAGGATCAGAGAAGTCTACACACACACACACACACAATTACGTCACATTTAAATCCAAGCTGGCAAATTCTCAGAGCCTACACATCCTGGACCTAACCAAATTTAGCACAGCCTTGAAAGAAACAAAACTGAGAAAGACTGAATTTAAAATAAAATTTCTTTAAAAGATTTATTTATTTATTCATGAGAGACACACAGAGAGGTAGAGACACAGGCAGAGGGAGAAGCAGGCTCCCCACCCAGAGCCGGATGTGGGACTCCATCCCCCATGCAGGATCACACCCTGAGCTGAAGGCAGATGCCCAGCCCCTGAGCCACCCAGGCTTTCCTAAAATAAAATTAAAATGTAATTCACCCCTGAGTTTTCTCTCTGCTCCCCCACACACACCCCCCACACTGGTTAATAAAATCATTTGGAGAAAGGAAGGCAAGTCAGGGAAGCATTTTACGAGCTGGCAGGTAATTTGGTGAAGTGGCTGATTTAGAAAATCTGGATGCTGGCTGTGAAGTTTTCTTAGTGATACTTAGACGATGCATCTCTCCTGGCTCCAAGTCCTGACAGCTCCAAGTCCTAACAGTGTTTGACCTAGTAACTGGCTCACATCTCAGGCTCTGAACCGGCTGCACCCTGGGGCCAAACCACCTGAGGCCCTCCCTCCATATTGGGAGCCCTATGCTCTGCTTGCCACCTTCCAGTGGGGCTCCTCCTATAGACTGTGTGGGGCCCTTCTGGTGGGCTCCTCTTTTTTGTAGGGGGTCCTTAACATTGGGCCCATGACCCTGAAAATTCACAGGCACCGTGTTCCGTTCTGTCCTCATCTCTATGGAGGGCTTTGAACATGCTTCTCATACCAGCTGTGGGGGTCATCTTTCTGACTTGCAGGGAGAAGACTGGCTCTGATGCGTTGTAGATGCAAAACTGGGCCAAAGCCTGTGTGAGGGGACCCAGGAGCTCTTGGCTGCCTGGCTTGGGGTAATGGAGTGTAGGGAAAATTGAAAGGAAGGCCCAGGGAGACTTGGAATAGGAAGGATTATGCTAATATTTTTCTCCTTTCAGGGGGAGAGGGCCAAGGGTTTGACTGCTCTGGCCATCTTTTTTCCTAAGACTTATTTTTAAGTAATCTTTACACCCAGTGTGAGGCTCAAACTCACAATCCCAAGATCAAGAGTCACATGGTCGGGGCGCCTGGGTGGCTCAGTGGTTTAGCGCCTGCCTTCGGCCCAGGGCATGATCCTGGAGTCCCAGGATCGAGTCCCGCATCGGGCTCCCTGTATGGCGCCTGCTTCTCTCTGCCTGTGTCTCTGCCTGTCTCTGTGTGTCTCTCATGAATAAATAAAAAAATCTTAAAAAAAAAAAAAGATCTGTCTTTGCTTTAAAAAAAAAGAGAGAGTCACATAGTCTACCGACTGAGCCACACCATGCTCTGGCCTTTTCTTAAATAAACTGACCCCAAAGAACAAGTTAGAAAAACCTGTGGTCTGTGTCCAGTGTCTGCCGTGTTACTGAGAGAACTTCTAGGTAGGTGCTGGCCTCAGATTGGGCCTCCCCTTTCTGCCTTCAGATCCAACCTTTGGGGGTTCCCAGGTTCCCCTTCTTGGACCTGTGTGGGGGCAAAATCACAAAATGATTCTAGGCAAGAGCTTCTCAGGAATGAGGAACCCAAAAAGACAGGCCAGTCCAGGAAAACACTGCCATCTAGCCAGCGCCTCCCCTCCCGGCCCACCCACCCTGTTATTTGTCACTTTGGCTCTCTAGACCCTTCCTGTCCATCTTGGGAAACGGGGCTGAGGTGCTCCAGCCACAGAAACATACCTCGAGAAAACTTTAGTGTCTGTGGCCACAGGCAGGGAGATTGGAGCATTGATTTTCTGAGATTCCTCCGACCTGAATGCTGCCGGTTAGGAACAGAGAAATTGCATCATGAAAATGTCATTCTTGGTTCCTTAAACTCCCTTTTCAGGTTGGAAGTGGGTTTTCCTGGAGAGGCTTCCCTGAGCTGCTCGGGCGTTTGGGAAGTGTAGACACAAAACCTCTCCTTCTCTCTCTCTTTTAAAGATTTTATTTTTAAGTAATCTCTACATCCGACATGGGGCTCAAACTCACAACAGCAAGACCGAAAGTCACATGTTCCATTGACTGAGCCAGTCAGGCGCCCCAAAACGTGCCATTTTCTTAAGGGCAAAGGATACCAGACGTGGCTGGTTCAGGCGTGGGTGGTGCTGGGAGCTCCAGGGCCTGGGGACGGGCTGCAGGCTCTGCAGAGGAATACAAGCAGGGGAGGCAGGGTGTGGAAGATTGTTGAAAACCCTCATGTCCCTTACACGCTTTTCTTCTCCCATTTAAAAAGTTCTGGTAGGGATCCCTGGGTGGCTCAGCGGCTTAGCTCCTGCCTTTGGCCCAGGGCGCGATCCTGGAGACCCGGGATCGAGTCCCATGTTGGGCTCCCTGCATGGAGCCTGCTTCTCCCTCTGCCTGTGTCTCTGCCTCTCTGTCTATGTCTATCATGAATAAATAAATAAATCTTTAAAAAAATGAATTTGCAAAAAAAAAGTTCTGGTAAAGTAAATGTAACATGAAATTTACCATGTGAACCATTAAGTATACGGTTCTGTGGCATTAGGGGATTCACAATGTTGTGCACCCATCAGCACCCGCCCCCTGGAACTTTGTCATCTTCCCAAACAGATATACGTCCCCTTCCTCTGGCCCCTGAGAACCTCTTCCACTTTCTGCCTCCGTGAACCTAAGGGCTCCAGGTTCCTCATGTAAGTGGAGCCCTGCAGTATGCGTACGGCTTCTGGGACTGGCTTATTTCACCGAGTGGGATGTCCTCAAGGTGCATCCGAGTTGTAGCACGCTTTAGAACTCCATTCCTTTTTATGGCTGAGCGATACTCCAGCACCTGGATATATGCTATTTTGTTTATCTGTTCATCTGTCAATGGACATTGGGTTGTTTCCACATTTTGGCTGCTGTGACTAATGCTGCTAGGAACACAGGTGTGCCTGCATGCTTTTATATGTTTGCATATTTTTGCATAAAAAATATACCTTTTTATGAACCGATGTAAAACACTTTAAACTAAAGGGGAGCTCCAGCCAATAATTGAAATCTCAGATTTCTCACTTGGATCTGGCTTTCTGAGGTCAATCAAGTGCAGCTGGAATTCGAGGGAGAGCCAAAGCATTGTGTTTTCCAGTGTGGTATTCTGTGTGTGTGTGTGTGTGTGTGTGTGTGTGTGTGTCCAGGCCTACCCAGTGCTGCTGCTTCAGAGGAACTATTAACACATTAATATTATCAATAGCAGGCAGTGCCTGAGTCATTAGGGATTTATGAAAACATCTGAAGCAAGTCGTTTCAAAGCGCTGATTTGTTTTATAGTCAGTATTACATTTTATGACAGGCTCTTTTACCAGCAAAATGAGCGTATAAGCATCATACACAGCTCAGTCGATGGAAACTGGTGCCCTGTGCTGCCCTACAAATTTGTGTTCCAGATCCCTTGGGAAGCTTTGGCAGTTTGCAGACAGCTACTGACCCTTGGCCAAAGGGTCAACCCACCAGAGATGGGGAGTCCACCCCCCTTACTTTTCTAGCTGTATAAAAACTAGAGCCTGGTCCGGTGTATGTGGTCGTCCTCAGACTCAATAAGGACAGAATAAGAAAGGCAGTATCCAGTAGACTAAGGCCAAACAGAGACGTTTTCTTGGACACTTTTGCTTTTCTGTTGTGGTTTTTTTTTCTTTCTTGAATTTCCAGAGCTTCCCAGGGCAGATCCTCTAGCTCTGGATGGGTCCTATCAGCCGGGGCACCTGGAGGAGGTGGATGTGTGTGTTTCTCAGTTTCCCTCTCACTCCCTCTGCATTCAGACCTCAGAGATGGGGGTCTGGGGGGTGGGAGGGTCTGGCTGACAGGGTAGGGGGACTCCTGGTGGAAGGGGGAAAGAGCGCACCTCCTCTTCTTCTACCTTTCCCCCCACCCAGGCTGGGATTTGTGGGTCCACTCTCACAGGGCTCCTCTCTGGGAGGGAGATAGCTCTAGAAAGTTCCTTCTCAACGTTCCCAGGGAGCAGGGTTTGTAATATTTTACAGCAGCTGTTTAACATTTCCCTACCTAGTTATTAAACACGAAAGGGAGTAAATTAAAATGGCAAAGTAAAATGAAATAAAAGGCGTCTTTTCTTTCTGTAAAGAGACAACACCTAATTAAGGAATATTTGAATCCCACAAAAATGCAGACTCTCATGGGTGACATAAAACCTCCTTTAAACCAGGAACAAAACCCAGAAAATTGGGGACAGGCCCAAGAGGTAGTCCTTACAGCACAAAGCTCCATCCTCCTGAGACTTCTGACTTGTTTCTCCCTTCCTTTCCCCCTGTTTCCACAGTCCTAGGGGACGGTTAAACCCAAGGGAGTCTTTTGAGCTGAGGTTTCTGGGCAGCGTCCCCCCCCCCCCTTGAGCAGAGTGGTTGCTCCCCTGTCTGCCCTCCCTGCCCCTGTGCTCCCCTAGGCCTCTGCAGCTCCCCACTCCCCATCCATCCCATCTTGGCTTCTCTCTTTGTCCCTTCCCTGCTCTGGGTTTTTCGATTTTTTGGTTTCTTGTTTTTGCAACACTTTCTCGAACTCCCCCCATCTTTTTGAGGAGCTTCCCTGAAGGGACACCCCGCCCCCTCAACCTCCCAGGGCTGGGAGAAATGGGACCTTATGCCTTTTTCTGATCTCGTTCTTGATGAGACCCCAGGAGCCTGGCCTCTCCTGCCGTTCCACCCTGGGGGCCCAAAGGCGCTCCTTCCTTCCCACTGAGCCCCACTGTCTTCCATGGCCTTTGGTCCCGCTGTGGCCCCAGAGCCCTTGGCCCTTTACTTGGGAACTCTGTTGAGTGCCCCTGCCAGGAATGGAAGTTGGAGAGCGTGTGGGGTGCTCACCGCACCCAGGGGAGAAGGCACCAGCCTGGGCTGGGCACCTCTGCCTCTCTGGGAGGGACAGCGCTGCTGCAGCGGCTGGAGCACAGGTGGCAGGACCGAGCCCCTCCTGTGGTCGCTGCTCTCACCTTCACTGCCCCCCGCCACCTGTTCTTTTGGGAGAGCATTGTGCTGGCCCTTTAGTCCTGACCTTGGGACGAAAGAAAAGTAAGGATGGGGAGGCTCAAAATAGATGGACTGATGTGTCCTGAAATGTCTCTGCAACTTAAAGAAATTCTGGGTCATGTCTCTTCTCAAGTTTGACTTTTTTTTTTTAAGATTTTATTTATTCATGAGACACAGAGAGAGAGAGACAGACACAGAGAAAGAGAGAGGCAGAGACACAGGCAGAGGGAGAAGCAGGCTCCATGCACCGGGAGCCCAACATGGGATTCGATCCCGGGTCTCCAGGATCACGCCCTGGGCCAAAGGCAGGTGCTAAACCACTGCGCCACCCAGGGATCCCAAGTATTTTATTTATTAATTTGAGACAGAAAGTGAGTGAGAGAGAAAGAGAGAGAGAGAAAGAGAGCACAGGCAGGGGGAACAGCAGATGGAGAGGGAGAAGTGGTCTCCTCACCAAGCAAGGAGCCCAGACGACATGGGGCTTGATCCTTGGACTCCAGAATCATGACCTGAGCTGAAGGCAGCCGCCCAACCAATTGAGCCACCCAGGAGCCCCTGCATATGATGTTTCTGACTAAAACCCTGGGTGGGTTTTCCTTTTAGGAAAAGACCACAGTAATAAATCCATCTGACATCTATGTGGTATCTCCCCAAACCTTGGCATCTTGCTCATGTTCTAACCCAGGCACTAGCCCTCCAGAGGACAGTGGGCGGGCTTTATTATTTTAGGGGCGAGTGGATGGACTCACATGGTAGAAAGGGTAGGACCAAATTAGTTCAAATCTTTTTTTTTTTTTTTTAAACCAAAACATAGGGATCCCTGGGTAGCTCAGCGGCTTAGCTCCTGCCTTTGGCCCAGGGCATGATCCTGGAGACCCAGGATCAAGTCCCACGTCGGGATCCCTGCATGGAGTCTGCTTCTTTCTCTGCCTCTCTCTCTATGTCTATCATGAATAAATAAATAAAATCTTAAAAAAAATAAACCAAAGCATAATGGACAGAAATAAAAAAAAAAAAAAAGAATAAGGTAGAAAGTGATATTGTGGTTTGGTGACCAGCTCTGTCATGTTTTCTGATATAATAGGATCAGCAGATGACCAGCATCCCATTATCATCTCTCCTTCAAAAAACAAACAGATGAGTGAATGGGGAAAATGGATGTTTGCCTGACCCGATTTGTAAGCAACGCTCCAGGCCGTGGTGCGTCTTCTCTGATGTAGAACATAACTTTTCCACGGAGAAGCGCCTCATTATCCTTTCCATTGAACTTCACCTTCTCTCAGAAGTCAGCCCTTTCACCATCTCTGTCTAGTCCCAGAGGCCAGGCTGGTGTGTCCTCTGGAGCCATGCACTCTACCGACTGTAACTCACTTGATTCCACAACAAGGCTGGGAAGCAGGTACTTTCATTACATCCGTGTTGCAGATGAGGAAACCGAAGCATAGAGAGGTGAAAAATCCAGTTCAAGGTCACACATCTGGAAGTGGCTGAGCTGGGATTGGAGCCTCACTAGTCTGGGCTCCACAGTCCATACTCCTGATCCTGCACAATGCTGCCTCTCAGCTCTTACCCTGCTGGCATCTTTGTGTATTTTTTAAAAGATCTATTTATTTATTTTTCAGAGAGATTGGGAGGGGGTGGGGGTTCGAGGGAGGGGCAGAGGGAGAGGGAGAGAATCCTCAAGCAGACTCCGTGATGAGTACAGAGCCCAACGTAAGGCTTGATCTCATGACCCTGAGATTATGACCTGAGCCTAAACTGAGAGTCAGATGCTTGACTGACTGAGCCGCCCAGGTGCCCCTCCTGCTGGCATCTCACATGCAGTATCTCACAACTCAGTGAGCGCCCTTCCCCACATGACACCACACTGTCTCTGTATAGTGCATGTACTGACTGTTCTGCCCAAGATGTGTAAAAACACGTTTTTATCCTTCTTAAGCAATTGTAAGCTGCTTGAGAGTGGAGACTGTGATAATCAGCTTTAAATGTCCTGAGGTACCTATTGCTTATACAATGTAATAATAGATACTCACACATATTTTTAGAATCATGCTAAATCAGCTAGAAAAATCATCTGTCCCCCAGGGATTCAATGAGTACCAACTATGCAACAAGCACTTATTAGGCCCTGGTGAGCAAGTTAGATAAGATTTCTGCTATTAAGAAACTTAATTTTAGGAAGAGAAACATGATAAACAGATAAAACAAGAAAACTATCAGCTAATACATTGGAAAATTAAAATAGGATATGATAGTGATACTTCAGAATGGGGATGAGAAAGGACTTCTCTAGGAAAATAAGATCTAAGGCAGGCTATGAATGACTAGAAGGAGTGAGACATGCAGAGAGTAGAGAAAGGGCAATTCTAGATAAAGGAATAGTTCAAGCAAAGGCCCTGAGGCAGGGAGATTGCTGTCCAATTTCTTTAGCAATTTGCAGGATTTCCCAACCTCAGTACATGTCTTAGCTTGAACTGCCATAACAAATTACTATGGACTAGGTGATTTAAACAACAGACATTTTTAAAAAATATTTATTTATTTATTTTTGAGAGAGAGCATGGGGTGGGGATAGGGGTAGAGGGAGAGGGAGAGAAGCAGACACCCCACTGGGGGCAGACCCCAATGTGGGGCTCAATCCCAGGACCGCAGGATCATGACCCGAGCTGAAATCAAGAGCCAGACACTAACTGACTGAGCCACCCAGGCACCCCAGACATTATTTTCTTATAGTTCGGAGGCTGGAGGTCTAAGATCAAGGCTCTAGCAAAGCTGGTGTCTAGTGAAAGCCTCTTCCTGTTTTGGAGATAGTTGCCTTTTTGCTGTGTCTTTCCATGGCAGAGAGTCTCCTCCTCTTCTTTAAGTGCACTCATTCCTTCAAGGGAGCCCCACCTTTGTGACCTCACTTAAATCTAATTATTTCCCTGTGGCCCTACCTCCAAATATCACCCTGGGCATTAGGACTTCAGCAAATGAATTTGGGGCATGCAAATATTTAGCCCATGGTAGCACTATTGACCTCTGGGCCGGGTAATTTTTTGTGTGTGGGTGGTGGTGGTGGGGGTGGTTCCTGTGCCTTGTAGGACATTTAGCACTGTTCCCTCCCTCTGATCTATACATCAGATGCTAGGAGCAATCCACTCCCCTCTAAACTGTAGAAATAAAGCAATATCTTCAGACTTTGCCAAATGTCCCCTGAAGACAAAATCATGCCCAATAAGAACCACCAAGTTAGAGGACAGGAGGGCGGCTGGAGTGGCTAGAGTGTGGTTAGGAAGATGGGTGTGTAGGGATGCCTGGGTGGCTCAGCAGTTGAGCGTCTGCCTTTGGCTCAGGGCGTGATTCCCAGGTCTGAGTCCCACATCAGGCTCCCTGAGAGGAGCCTGCTTCTCTCTCTGCCTTGTCTCTGCGTCTCTTTCTCTCTCATGAATAAATAAATAAATCTTAAAAAAAAAAAAAAAAAAGAAGATGGGTGTGGTTCAAGACGAGCTTGGAGAGAGAGAGAGACTGGGCTCAGATCAGGTGAGGAGTTTAGATGTTTAGATGTTACCAGAGGTTCAGTGCAAAGGTTTAAACTGGGGCCTGGAACGATGTAAGTAACTTTCTGGGAACTGAGTCCCAAGTAGGGGGACTGGCTATTATGCTGGGGGCAAGAGGGGAGCAAGCATTGTAATGGCCCGGGCAATGGGGGAATGGAGGCGGACGGCTATCTCCAGGGTATGTCTCAGATGACAAATTGGCAGCACTTGCTGAACCAGCAGAAAGAAGTGGAGATGATGGAGAGAAGCATCAAGGATTTGAATCCAGCAACAGGGCAAGCAGCAGTGCCATGAGGAAGGTGAGGCCTTTAAATGAAGGGGCAACAGCCGAAGGAGAGGGAGAAGCAGACTCCACTGAGCAGGGAGCTCGACGTGGGGCTCGATCCCAGATCCCCGGGATCATGACCTGAGCAGAAACCAAGAGGCTGCCACTAACCAACTGTGCCAGCCAGGTGCCCCAAGAGAGTTTTTAATTAGTTGAAGTATTTTTATGTTGTGTACAAAGAGTTACACTAAGGTAGGTAGCCCGGGTATCCGCAGTTAAGGCAGGTGCCCTGGGTGACCTATTCAAGGAAGTTGACCTGGTCTCACTACTGCAGCCTGTATCCTCCATACACTGCTGAGAACCCCCAGAGCTCCAGTACCCAGGCCCTGAGGCCGTATTCCCAGACCTCACACCGTATGGTTTGAGCAGAGGCAGCAGGAATGACAACCCTGGTCACATTTCCTCAGATGGCTTCCTGAGGAGAGGAAGAGCCGCTGGTCACTACCTTGCTCTCTCGGAAGCAGCGAGCCAAAAGGCCAGAGAGGTTTTGATAAAAGCAGGACATCTTAGCCCTAATAACAAGAGGGAAGGCATGGACTATGGCTGAGGTAGGGTAGGCTGGTGGTCTTGTCAATGGGCAGATAGGAGAGGCTCTGGGGATTGCTCACCTTTTCTCATTGAGGCTGGAGAGTGAGCACTGGGGTAAGAGCGTAGGAAGAGATGGAAGAGGGATCCCTGGGTGGCGCAGCGGTTTGGCGCCTGCCTTTGGCCCAGGGCGCGATCCTGGAGACCCGGGATCGAGTCCCACGTCGGGCTCCCGGTGCATGGAGCCTGCTTCTCCCTCGGCCTGTGTCTCTGCCTCTCTCTCTCTCTCTCTGTGACTATCATGAATAAATAAATAAAATCTTTAAAAAAAAAAAAAAAAAAAAAAAAAAAAGGAAGAGATGGAAGAAAGTGTGCAGAGGCATCTGAAGAGTGGGAAAGTGCAAAACTAAAGACTATGTCGTTGGCCGTGTCACGTGTCCATTTGCTGTTCGTGTCTTTGAATTAAAGTGACACCAGCCGGTGCCTGGGTGGCTGTCAGTTTACCGTCTGCCTTGGGCTCAGGTCATGGTCCCAGGGTCTCGGGATGGAGCCCCACGTCAGGCCCCTGCTCAGTGGGGAGTCTGCTTCTCCCTCCCCTTCTGCTGTTGCCCCTTCTTTTCTCTAGGTCTCTCTCTCTCTGTCAAGCAAATAAATAACATCTTAAAGAAAAATAAAGTGACACCAGCCAGCAACACTGAGCAGTTTTTAAACTCTTTCATTATTATGGTGAAATATACGTGACAAGAATTTACCACGCTAACCAGTTCCGCGGTATTAAGTACATTCACACTGTGTGCAAGTGTCACCGCCGTGCTTCTCCAGGTCCGCCTCGTTGTCCCTTGCCGACACTCTGCAGCCATTAAATGGTAACCCCCACCCCCACCCCCCAAAGCTCCTGGGAACCGCAGGCGCATGTTTCCTACCCAGCATGTTGGGGTGCGGACATGCTTGGGCGCCCAGCCGAGTGACGTAGGCGTGCTGGGGAGGTAGAAGGGAGCAGGGGAGTTATAGGGGTTTGCGAGGCAGGGGTGCCAGGGGTGCCAGGGGTGGACCTTGTACGTCAGGCTGTGTAAGCCCAGGCTGAGAGGGTGGGAAGAGGTGACCAATGATGTCTTTGGAGTCCAAAAGATGGTGCTGTCGTCTTTCCTTTCCTTTCTTGTGATGCCGTAGATGGCAGGAGTCAAAACTCATTTCAAATTGATTAATTAACATGGTTCCCTATTGCTCGACACCCCTGAAGAATGTTCCACACAAGAGCCCGAAGTAGCCGCTTGAGGCACCCAGCATCACCTCCCCTAGGACACATGCACCCAATTAGGTAGGAGGAGACACATACAGGGTTTATTTGGGGAAAGAGGTACATTTTCTATGAATAGCATAGCTATGTGAACAGACAGGCTGACAGATGATTCCACTTTATCTGATCACACAATATGGGCATCCGCACTGTGTGAAAACCCCCAAAGCTTCAGGAACTTGCAAACGTCCTTCTTGCTTTCTGCATCTCTGCCCTATGCTTTTCCCCTCAAGACTGAAGTGGAGGTAGAAAGGCCCCTTCTCAAACTCTATGGGCTTTCTGCTCTGACATCTCCTCACACCTCACCTCTTCCGTGCTTCTCACGCCCTGGGCTGTTTTCTGCATTGTTGACTGAAATAATCTCTTCTTTCCAATACACCAATCATCCTTTCTGGTGACCGAGTTTTCTGATGTTGCCTATGTATATATATTTTTGGCCTACAGATTATGTTCCTGGAAGATGCACTTGCACTATGTAGAAGGCTACACCTGAGAAGGCCACACCTGAGAAGGCCAGTCCCATAACCCAGATGCCCTTGACGAGGAGGCAGAAAGACACAGGGGGTGGGCTGTTCCACAATGGGAGAAGCTGAAGAAGGTCACCTGATACCATGGCACTGGATTAAGTGATTCATAGACAAACCTAATCTCACATGAATAATGTTTCCAGGAATACTTTAGAAGACCTAGGAGGGCATCAGAATGGCACTACAGAGACCCTGTAGGGCTACGTCAAATTTCGTATCAACGATGCAGAACATTCTGTAATAATGGCAATGTTCCATACTGTGCTGTCTCGTGTGGCAGCCACTAGGGTCCTGTGCCTGCTGAACTCTTGGAACATGGCTAGTGCAATCAAGGCACTGACATTCTAATTTTATTTAACTTGAATTTATTATTATTTTTAAAGATTTTATTTGTTTATTCATGAGAGACAGAGAGAGAGAGAGACAGAGAGAGAGAGAGAGAGAGAGGCAGAGGGAGAAGCAGGCTCCATGCAGGGAGCCTGACGTGGGACTCGATCCTGGGTCTCCAGGATCACACCCCAGGCTGAAGGCAGGCGCTAAACTGCTGAGCCACCCAGGGATCCCCCAATTTAACTTGAATTTAAATGGCCACATGAGACTAGTAGCTGCCATACGGGAGTGGAGCTTGTAGGAAGTACCGACATGCTAATCAGTTACAAGCTTTTCAAGAAAGATAACATCACTTTAATTAGATTTACTCGGTATCTAAGAGATCATGATTGTCTTTGGCTGTGAGTGTTAGGAATCTGAATAACCAGGGCCATGCAGGTGGGTTCATATTCTCCCACGGCAGGAAGGGCAGTGGTGGGCAGTGAAGGACTGGACCGGTGGGTAGGACGGGCCTTGCAGAACTCTTTCACCTTCCAGTTTTACTATCCTTGTGGTGTGACTTTCATCTTCAAGGTTATGAGAAGGCTTCTGTTCTTTTTAGAATCAGCTCTGGATCCTAGACAGGAAAAAAAGAAGATAGAAAAAAAAAAAAAAGCAGAAGGCAAACCAAAAGCTTTGCAAATCAAAATGGTACAACTTCCGGGCCCCTGGGTGACTCAGTTGGCGAAGAGTCTGCCTTTGGCTCAGGTTATGATCTCAGGGTCCTGGGATCAAGTCGTCCCACCCCCTCTGGGGGTTGGGCTCCCGGCTCAGTGGGGACTCTGCTTCTCCCTCTGCTATTCCCTCTTCTTGTGCTCTCTGGCTTGCTGGCTCGCACTCTTTCTCTCTGTGAAGGAAAGAAAGAAAGAGAGAAAGAGAGAAAGAAAGAAAACCTTTAAAAATATATGGTACAACTCCCGTGGCACAGAAGTTGGCAAGCTACAGCACAATTACTCACGCTATTGCCCTTCAACCAGCAATCCCACTTCTAGGAATCTGTCCTGAATGGTATCAGGCATAATACAAAATGACTCATGGGTAAGATTACTTACTGTGGCATTACTGGTGATTAAAAAACAACAACAACAAACAAACCCTGGAAATAACCCAGTGTCCATCAACGAGGGACTGTTTGGATAAGTCATAGTAGACACAATAATATTGTGCAGTAAAAAAGAGGAAGTGCTACACATATAGCCACGGGGTAATCGCCAAGATACAAGAATAGGAAATAAAGAACAGTGAAGACATCGATGTAGATAGTGTTGATATGCATCCTTTTGTGTGCACACACCCACGGACTTGCTCATACTTGCAAGGGAGACACAGGAAAAAGAAACAATAGGACTAGAGGAGGAAGGGAACAAGGCTGGGATGGGTGGGGGTGACATCCCTCTTGACTTACAAATACATAAAGGCCTGATTTCCGAACCCTCACATATAGAAGTGGTTGATAAGAGCAACCTCACCCAGTTTCTCTTTCAGTTCCTTGGTTAGACTTGAGTGGCATGGGCACAGCCACTGCCAGCTGCCAGGGCATGTGGGAGGGGAGTGTTTTACTGGGCAGGTGGCCCCTTGAGCCCAGTGGGGATTCAGTAAAAGAGAAGAGGGGAGGGGATGAGCCTTTGGGCAGCAGCGTGTCCAGCCCGCCCGAGCCACCCCAGTGCCAGGGCCTCTTGCCTGGGCCGCGACTGTCTGTCGCCGTGACTCCTTCACGCCCGTGCCAATGGGACCGCGCCAATGGGACCGCCACCATAGTTTCACTGCCTGTGCAGGCCATCCACGAACTCTGTGCCTCATTTCTCACTCACAGGCCAGGGAGATGGGCCTGTGTTCATCATCCTCTTTCCAATACAGCAGGAAACATGTGTAAGGCAGCTGGGCCACTTCCCCAAGGCAGTGAGTGACAGGGGACAGGCTGAAAAGGAAGTACCGACATATTAATCAGTTACAAGCTTTTCAAGTAAGATAACATCATTTTAATTAGATTTACTCGGTATCTAAGAGATCATGATTGTCTTTGGCTGTGAGTGTTAGGAATCTGAATAACCATAACGTGAATAATTCACGGTGACCTCACATGTTCTCTCATAAGAAGTGATCTGGAAAGTATCACATTTAAAAGTATCTAGGAGTGGGCAGCTCGGGTGGCTCAGCGGTTTAGCGCCGCCTTCAGCCCAGGTCGTGGTCGCGGAGACCCGGGATCGAGTCCCACGTCGGGCTCCCTGCATGGAGCCTGCTTCTCCCTCTGCCTGTGTCTTTGCCTCTCTCTGTGTATCTCTTAGGAATAAATACATAAAATCTTTTTAAAAGATTTTATCTAACAAAGGGCACCTGGGTGGCTCAGTCCGTTAAGTGTCTGACCTTTGATTTCAGCTCTGGCCATGGTCTCGGTTGCAGGATCGAGTCCCCTGTCGGCTCTGTGCTCAGTACAAAGTCTGCTGGAGATTCTCTCTTCCTCTCCCTCTTCTCTGCTTCCTTTTTCTCTAAAATAAATAAATCTTTAAAAAGAAGAGGGTTCACTCTTGGTGTTGTATATTCTGTAGATTTTGACGATTATATAAGGACATGTATCCACCATTATGGTCTTATTCAGCATAGTTTCACCGCCTGAGAAACCCTCCATGCCTACCTTTCCATCCCTCCATCCTCACTAACTCCTGGTGACCGCTCCTCTTTTCACTGATTTTTGGTGACATTTTTGATTATCATAACTGAGGGGTTAGGATGATACTGGCATCTCATGGATAGAGGCCAGGGATGCCGCTAAATACCCTACACGGCACAGAATAAGGACTTTCCTTAATCAATGATCATGTGGTGTACACAGTAGATAATAAATATTCAGCGAATGAACACTTACCAGTGAAGCATTTGGATAACCCAGGCAGAGTTTATATACACAGAGAAAAGCAAAAGAAAACATTGTCTAATAAAATTAAAGTCCTGGGAGCCCGGGTGGCTCAGCTGGATAGGTGTCTGCCTTAGGCTCAGGTCATTATCCTGGGGTCCTGGGACCGAGCGCTGGGTTGGACTCTGCACTCAGTGGGGAGTCTGCTTCTCCCTCTCCCTCTGCCCCTCCTTCCCTGCTCATGCTTTCTTTCTCTCTCTCATAAATAAATAAATAAATAAATAAATAAATAAATAAATAAAATCTTTAAAAAATAAAATAAAGTTCAAGCCGTGTAGCTACCCAGTTTGGTAGAGTGGGCAGGTAAGGAGAGGGCATTTTGACAAGAAGCAGGCCATTTTCTTCAATCACCATGCACAGAGATTGCATGTACCATGTGGGATAGAGTTTGTGCAGATATGGTTAGTGGCCCGTCAGCATGAGGTATGAATTATATGACTTTCGAGACATCTGAGTCTGCACTGTTTGCTCTATAAGACAGAGGAGATCTCTCAAAGTATTTAAAATAGTCCAGAAGCACATTTTGGTACATTCTCCTTTGTTTTATGCAGTATCCGAGATTCAGAAATGAAGACAGATGGGGGACGGGGTGGCAAGCTCTTAAACATCACTTGAAAAGTGCATTTTGGGGATCCCTGGGTGGCACAGCGGTTTGGCGCCTGCCTTTGGCCCAGGGCGCGATCCTAGAGACCCGGGATCGAATCCCACGTCGGGCTCCTGGTGCATGGAGCCTGCTTCTCCCTCTGCCTGTGTCTCTGCTTCTCTCTCTCTCTCTCTCTCTCTCTGTGTGTGTGTGACTATCATAAAATAAATTAAAAAAAAAACTTCTGTAAGAAAAGTGCATTTTGGGGTCCTCGGAGAGTTTTTGATATAGTATATTGAAGAACTGTCAGGGAGATAACAGAAACGGAAGACTTTTGAAATTTAGTTTGAAACAAAGCATAGAGACATGAGGTTCAAATATAATGAAGGGAGGGATTTCGAAAGAGCAAGTGGGCCACGCTTCCTGGTTTTTACTCTCACATATCAAACAAAGCCCACCTGTCAAAGCCGCTGCCAGTCTGCCATCTCGCTCTGTCAAGGGACCTCGCACACTGGTGCCAGGAGGCCTTCGGAGGCCCCGTTCCCTTTTGGTGTATTCAGGCCCTTACTCAGGGGAACTTGGCCCCACTCAGACATGGTCAAGGGTATCTTCTGTATCCTGAAGTGGGTCTGTGTCCTTGGTATTCCAAACTTCCTTTGACAATATTGGGTCCCACTCAGACCGTCTTCTACTGAGTGAGGTGGATAGAGATGCAGGCACCCGGGCAGGCAGATAGTTCCAGTCCATGCTAAGGGGAGTAAGACTGTCTGATCGCAAGGAACTCATGGCTCAGTGAGGAGGACTGTATGCAGGTAAACTGTGTGAGCCACATGAAAACAAAATGATCCTTCTATCATGGTATTTGCAATGTGCTCTGGGGACGCTGGAGGTGGGCCAACTCTGTGGGGGACGTCAGAGAAAGCTTGAGAAAGAAGGTGACTATAGGCTGGGTGTTAAAGGATGAATAAGAATGGAAGTAAGCGGGGATCCCTGGGTGGCGCAGCGGTTTGGCGCCTGCCTTTGGCCCAGAGCGCGATCCTGGAGACCCGGGATCAAATCCCACGTCGGGCTCCCGGTGCATGGAGCCTGCTTCTCCCTCTGCCTGTGTCTCTGCCTCTCTCTCTCTCTGTGTGACTATCATAAAAAAAAAAAAAAAAAAAAAAAAAAAAAAAAAAAAAAGAATGGAAGCAAGCAAGAGTAGAGGGAATGTTCCAGGCAGCAGGGACATTCATGAAAATCCACAGGGTTGTAAGTGGGCTGTTGTGTTTGATGTTCTGTGGGGAAGAGGGTTGAGAACTAGTGGAGGTAATGAGGCTGGGAAATAAATTAGAGTTTGACCATGAAGGACACTTATAGGTTAAAATGCGAGACTAAAGTGAGGGATGCATGGTCACACAACTCTGGGGGGCACTGTTGGTAGCCTAGCCTGAGTGAATGGTACCACAGTGTCATGGCACGCACAGCCTATGGGACTCTACCTGTTGGCTCAGTTCATGGTTGTTGAGGGATCACTTCTGGAAGGTACACTGACAGCTCTGTTTATTTTATTTTACTTTTTTTTTTTTTAAAGTAGGCTCCACGCCCAGTGTGGAGTCCAGTGTGGGGCTTGAACTCATAACCGTGAGATCAAGAGTCAGATACTTAATCGACTGAGCCACCCAGGCGCCTTTTAATCTGACTTACTTCTTTACCTCATGAGGTAAATTCTATTTCCATTCTCATGGAGAGATGAGGATACTGAAGCACACAGAGGTTAGCATGTGCTGGTACGAAATGCTGGAACTGGGATTTAATCTAGGCAGTTTGCTTCAGAGCACAAGGCAGAGTGCCTCCCAACTTTTGTCCCAGAGGGCACTCATAGGCAGTGACGTTTTATGACACAATAGGGTAAAAGCCTCAGATGCTTACAATCTGAAGGGCCTCAGCCCAGGGACTCCTGTGTCCCAGGAGGTACCCTGGCCACCCTGATGGCTGAGGGCCTTCTCAGGGTCCTGGCACACCTGTGACTCACTTCCACAGCACACCTGGGGGACAGGTGGACTTCAGCTCTAGGGAATACACTTGAGGTCACTTTTCAGCTAAATTCTGGTTACATTACAATTAAACTCTCAAATGGGATGCAGGAAAAAATGCTCCCTTTAGGGTTCCGGATAGTTGATTCTCTGTTTTGTAGTTTTGTAGGTCAAGGGGCAAAAGGATTGTAAAAAATCATGGGCTCTGGAAACACATAAAGCAGGTCTTTGTCACGTGACCTTGGCCAAAGTATTTGCTAGCTCTGCGGCTCAATTTCTTTACAGTTAAAAAGGCCAGAATGAAAAGACACTTCATAAGTTTGTTGTATTAAATGCAGTAGTTTACAGGGCACCTGGGTGGTGCAGCTGGTTAAGCACCCAACTCTTGGTTTCAGCTAGGGTTGTGATTTCAGGATTGTGAGATCGAGCCCCATGTTGGATTCTATGCCCAGCATGGAGTCTGCTTGAGTTTCTCTCTCCCTCTCCCTCTGCCTTTCCCTGTTCACTATCTAAAATAAATAAATAAATCTTTATAAATAAATAAATGCAGTCGTTTATGTAAAGCAGCTAGAACTGCCTCTTCGTAAATACCAGCCTGCGTGACTGGTATTTCCTTCCAGTCTTTCCTTCCTCTCCCTCTCCCATGGATATTTCTGATAGGGGATCACAGTGATGCCGTGCTGGGGAGCCCTGGTTTAGGGATAGCCAGGCAATAGCCATCTGTCAGGAAAGACACTTATCTTTCTTTAGAACCCCTTTCTTTTTTTTTAAGATTTTTATCTTTAAAGATTTTTATTTATTTATTCATGAGAGACACACAGAGAGAGAGAGAGAGGCAGAGACACATGCAAAGGGAGAAGCAGGCTCCATGCAGGGAGCCCGACATGGGACTCGATCCCGAGTCTCCAGGATCACACCCTGGGCTGAAGGCGGTGCTAAACCGCTGGGCCACCAGGGCTGCCCTAGAACCCCTTTCTTATGAAAGTACTCCTGAGTTTTGTTGGCACGAGTTCACAGGTATCAAACATTGTCCATGAAAACAAACAAAGCTGTCCTGTAGCCATTTCCACTTTTTCCCACACTTGTTTCCATGTGGTAATCTTCATCATTAATTTTTAAAACTATCTGCATTTATTTTACAGCAAAAACACAGATGACATTTCCCAACTTCACCACTTTTAAATGTGTATTTCACTAGTGTTAAGTTCATTCACATTGTTGTGAAACGGATCTCCAGAACTTTGTACCTTGCAATCTGAAATTCCCCCTACTGAACAGCTGCTCCCCTGTCCCTGGAGCTCTGGTTACCACCTTCATCATTTAATTTTTCAGAGGGCAGTTCAGTTTCCTAACAAGATGACCATTCTGCCCTGCTGGTCTAGCAGGTTGCTTTTGAAATTATGACTACGTCAAACACTCCTGTGTTACAGGCTGGTCAGAGTATAACTGTGCCTTTTAACAAAGATTAGCATTCAGAAGAGATGATGATCAGTGGTACCACTCGAAGACACATATACCTCACAGACCATCCAGATCCTTTTTTAAAAAGTAGAGTCTGTGCCCAACACGGGGCTCAAACTCATGACCCTGACATCAAGAGCCATATGCTCTATCAGCTGAGCCAGGCAGGTGCCCCTTACCACCCAGATCTTTTTTATCCTAATAGTTGATTTATCCCATGTTCACCCAGGGGTCTGAAAGGACCCTCGGTTTTACAGGCTCCCTACAAGGTGTGTTACTGACGTTGGCACTGATTAGGTAAAATAGGAGTGAACGACTCGGTGCTGGAAGGGTAAGAGTCAGTGAACAGCACAAGCTTCTGGAATGTCTTCCACCACTTAGGAAGACGGTCATGGCTCCTGCCTGGCACACCATAGGGAATTGATGCCTCCCAAACCTGCCTATAAAATCCTAACGGTGGGGATCCCTGGGTGGCTCAGTGGTTTAGCGCCTGCCTTCAGCCCAGGGCGTGATCCTGGAGGCCCGGGATCGAGTCCCACATCAGGCTCCCTGCATGGAGCCTGCTTCTCCCTCTGCCTGTGTCTCTGCCTCTCTCTGTGTCTCTCATGAATAAATAAAATCTTAAAAAAAATTCTAGGGGAATGAAAATAACATGATATCTCTGTTAGATTTAGTCCCTACGGGCACCTGGGTGGCTCAGCGGTTGAGTGTCTGCCTTTGGCTTAGGGAGTGATCCTGGGATCTGGGATCGAGTCCCACATCAGTCTTCTTCCGGGGAACCTGCTTCTCCCTCTGCCTGTGTCTCTGCCTCTCTCTGTGTTTCTCATGAATAAATAAATAAAATCTTAAAAAAAAAAAAAAGATGTAGTCCCTTGCCTTAAGAAGGGGCTCATGCATGCTAATCAATAAAAGACAGAACAACTCTGGGGGAGGAGAAAGGAGAATCCTAAAGAGGGGCAGCCGAGGAGTGTTTTTCAGACTTTGCAAAATCCAGTTTGTATTGTTCACTATTGTCTGTATGATTCTGGCCCATTCATAAAATATCAACAATAAACGGCCCCTTTTCCCAAATAAATTACTCTGGGAACTAGAAGTCAGCACAGAACAACTGAGTCACTGGCAAGAGTCCTTTCAGATCTGGCTGCGTGTCACCGTCTCTGCCTTGCTTGGGTGTTATCAGGGAGTGAGGTGCCATTTAATTTTTTCATGGTGTGTGTGTGCGCTTGTGTGAATGTGTGCTCGGTGAGGTGTGTGTCTGCTTTTCTTCCACAGGTGGGAGCTTGGAACATGCTTTGCAGGCAGTAACAGTGTTCTGGCTGCCCCAGGGTCCCTTTCTTGCTAATATGTTTCTGAGCTGGTGGGTTGCCGCGCCCTTGTCCAGAAGATAATGATCTGCTTTCCTTGGCTGTCCATGTTTCTGTTTCTGGGGCCAGAAGCAGTGTTTGTCTTTCTGCTGGTGGGCTCTTGCTCATGTTGACCTGTGAGCGTTTTCTGGATCCCATACCCTGGTGTTAGACCTTGGTTTCATTTCCAAGGAAGCCCCGCCCCCTCCAGCAAGCTTCCCTGTTTTGTTCCCTGTACTAGTCAACTCCTGCCCCCTCCTTTCCCCTCCCTACTTCCCATCCAATCTCTGTGACTTCTGTTTCCTCATTTTGGCTCCCTGTTTGTGGCATAAATTTGGGACCTGGGCAGATACTTGAAAGTTTTTCAGTGACCACAAGTCATGCATCCCTGCCTCTGCTTGGTACTTTCCTGGGCCCACCAAGGGACAATTAATAATAAACCAGTGAAATGTGCTTCAGTGAATCTCCTTGCCTTAAATTCTTGGAGATAGCTCTGAGGGAGGTATAAGGAAGGAAGGGGCAGCCCTCAGAATTTCTTCTATCCTGCATCTTCAAACAGCCTGGTGTTGCTTGGTGTCTATAAATAGTCAACAGGGTTAGAACTCAGGGAAGGAGGAATGCTTTAAGGAAATACGAAGACACTAGGCTCAGTATATTCTTGTTACTCTGGGTCAGTACAGGACTCAAATGTTCTCTGGGTATACAGCTCCCAGAGCAAATAAGGAACATCAGTGGAGAAGAATGAGAAGGAGGAGAGAAGACCCAGTAAAGACAGCAAGTGTTGAGCGTTTGCTGGGATACTCTGGGATAGAGAGGGCCAGGAAGCACATCAGTTTTCATAGTTTTTGTCATTCGGAAAAAATATGGGCTCCAACTAAAACATGGCATGGGGAGGGAGAAGCTCTTTAGTGATGAACTTCACAGGAAGACCCAAAGCAACACTTAACACTCCAACCACAGGCCGAGGGGCCAGGAGAGGATAAAAGGAGTCAGCTGGAGCTGGGCAGGGGGATGAAGGAGGTGGAAGGAGAGGGATGGAGAGGGTGGGAGCACCAGTGGACAGTTTGGCACATCCCTGCCCTGGTGTGGTCAGTAGGAGGTCCAGTGGAAAGTCCTCCCTGAAGCAAGCTGAACTCTTCCAGAGTTTTCACTTCCACCCTTCTACAAAATCCACTTCATATCTCTCCTTGTCCTATTCTCTTCAGCTTATATTAGTGTGGTTAATTCATGTTTTCCTTTGATCAGCTTCGTTATAAAGGGCCACATCTGCGACCCCTGGCTGACTTCGTGAGTTAGAAGCAGGTGTGAACAAGCCATTCATTCTCCCTTGTTCTACTGGCTTGGGGAGGAGCTCTGGTGGGTTTCTGCTTGGTGGATGTAAGATGTGGGGGCGCCTGGCTGGCTCTTGATGGTGGAGCCGGCATAGCATGTTACTCTTGATCTCAGAATTGTGGGTTTGAGCCCCACAATGGGTGTAGAGATTACTTAAAAATAAAATCTTAAAAAAAAAAAAAAGATGTCCAAAAGGAATGGAACGTCATCAGTAGGTACACTTCGTAAGTGGAGGTTATGGTAATCACTGTTCCAGGGGAACAAAATTGTGTGTACTTGATGGAGCAAATACTACTTTATTTGTGTAATACTTGTTAATAATATCCAGACCAGTAGATTCTGTAGGTTGGCACCCCAAGCTCTAGGGCTCTGCCCTGTAATTTATGGAACTATGGGAGAAGGCATTCTTCATGTTCCATGAGAGGCAGGAGGGTGTTTGTGGAGGTCTGTTCGTGGACACAAAGTCTGGTGGTGCCTGCCATCTTCAAGCCTCAGGTGGTTCTCTAATTCTCCTCATGGCAGAGGCTCTGATGCATGTGGTGGTGGGGATCTTGGTGAGAAAGTGAGTATGCTTTTTTTTTTTTAAGATTTTATTTATTCATGAGAGACACAGAGAGACAGAGAGAGAGAGGCAGAGACACAGGCACAGGCAGAGGGAGAAGCAGGCTGCCTGTAAGGAGCTTGATGTGGGACTTGATCCTGGATCCCAGGATCGCACTGAGTCAAAGGCAGACGCTCAACCGCTGAGCCACTGAGGCGTCCCAGAAAGTGTGCTTTGAAGCAGTAAATGTTGAGCTTCATTTTGATTCCACACTCTTTTAGGAGCTAGGTTAGTTAGCGTGAGGTGAATTCTCGGTTACTTGTCTGCACGTGTGGACAAACACCGGGTTCATTATCTCCTATTAAAAATATATCACTATGATTAATACCCATGTTAATTAGGTGCTTATTGTACACCAGGCTTTATACACACATATGCTAAGTGCTTCATACAGTCGTCTCATTCATTCCTGAAAACAGACCGATTAGGGAGGAATCCTATTATTATTCTCGCTTTATAAATGAGGAAACAGAGACTCAAGGCTACATGGCTTGGTCACAGAAGTGGCAGAGGCAGGATTTGAACCCAGTTCTGTCTGATTCCAAACCCAGCCCTCCAACCTGCAAAAGAGACTGCCCTTCATTTCCAGTCTCGGGGTGTGAGCAATTTACTTTCACGTTCAACATGGTCTCAAGACCACCATCTCCTTATCCCTCTTATTCCTGCTCCCCCAACACTGGCCCTGCTCCTCTTGTGCTCAAAATTAATGATGGTGGATAACTGCAAGGACATCCAGCGGCCTCCCATGGTGAGCTCCCCAGTCCAAACCAAATGGTGAGATCAAGCCCATTGGGGGTGTCATTTCCTCACCCCTCCACAAGTAATTCAGTTGTTTCTGCTTGTCAAACACTTCTGTTTCCTCGCTAAGCCCGTATTAGTCATCGGGATATGTCAGGATGTGAATGGATTTACTGCGTTCTAGCAGCTGCTGTGCTCCAAGCACATGCCCCACACATGGCAGAAACGAGCTGGGCAGGTGGTGGGGGGAGCAGACAACCAGGATCTCTGAAATTCTGTCCAGGGCTTGAGAGCAGAGAGTGGATGCTGGGGGAGAAACCACTGCCCTGATATTCAGAAGCGATCTGCCCCCTTTTGGCCCCCACCCTGGCAAAGAGATGAGACATTTTGTGTGCGGGGAGGAGACAGCTCTGTAAAAAATTTCCTCTGTGAGGTGTGGTTCTTCCCTACTCGGAACAGAGCCCATCTGTCCAACAGTGTCTGAAATAACACCGGGCGGCCAGCAAAGGAGTGTCCATTGTCACATGCACATTTGGACTGCAGGTAGTCCGCATGGGCTCCTGTGATTCAAGTCAAAACAGCTTCTTTGGTGACGGGGAGGCGGGGAGTGAAAGTAGTAGTTGTGATTCCAACAACCAGAATGATTGTTTTTCTAAGAATTTCTGCCAGTGGCCATTGAGGATGCTTTGTGTGCGGCACCTACGGGAGATGTCGAGATTTAGGCAGCTATCAAATTCCAAATTAAACACCTAAGTGCTGCTGGCGTGCTGGAGAGGCAGCCTGGTCATACGGATGTGTATTTGGGAAAGACCAGCTTTTGATTGTATTTGATGCTCTTTAATGGAAATTCTCCTAACAGGCTTTCCCAAGATCATGAATTAGACACTGGAGTTTAAAGCTAACGTGCCACTGAAGCTCCGAAAAGTTTGCTTTGAACCTCTGGTCTCAGAATTTCCTAGATTGGGCTATAGTTATACAGTCACAGGTTTTTTTTTTTTTTTTTTTAATTTTAATGTTTTTACACACACTGGGACATTTTTTTTTTAAAAAAACATTTTATTTATTTATTCATGAGAGACAGAGAGAGGCAGAGACATAGGTAGAGGAAGAGGCAGGCTCCATGCAGGGATCCGGATGTGGGATCGATCCCAGACTGGGATCACGCCTTGAGCCGAAGGCAGACGCTCAACCGCTGAGCCACCCAGGCGTCCCAACACAAACTGGGACCTTTAGCTTACACCTGGCTTGCTGTGAGCACAGGTCAGGTTGTAGCAAACATTTTCTCCTTTCCTATTTATTTATTTCTTTATTTATTTATGATAGTCACACACACAGAGAGAGAGAGGCAGAGACATAGGCAGAGGGAGAAGCAGGCTCCATTCACTGGGAGCCCGATGGGGGATTTGATCCCGGGTCTCCAGGATCGCGCCCTGGGCCAAAGGTAGGCGCCAAACCGCTGCGCCACCCAGGGATCCCCATTTTCTCCTTTCCTTAAATAACTTTAATATCAACGAGGGAGAGAATCAAGATGGTGTCATCCAGGATTGAAGCTTATAGAAGCCTCTCATAGGATCACCTGGGTGGCTCGTTGGTTAAGCATCTGGCTTTTGATTTTGGCTCAGGTCATATCTCATGGGTCGTGAGATCGAGCCCCAGGACAGGCTCTGTGCTCAGCAGGGAGTCTGCTTGAAATTCTCTCTCTCTCCATCTGCCCCTCCTCCTGCTCTCTCTCTCTTAAATAAAGAAATAAACCTCAAAAAAAGAAAAAAAGATTTTTCATGGTACGGCCTCATAACTGAACACAGACTGTCAATCAGAGTGCTGGCTTCCTATCCTGAACATGTAGCTCTCTGTCTGGCTTTGGGACGTTGGGCAGATTACTTAGCATCCTTTAGCCTCAGCTTCCTCACTACAAAATGAGGATAATGGGAACAAGAAGGACCCCTTTGTGAGATTGGGGTGTGAATTAAAAAGAGATAACAATATGCTTAGCACGGGACCTGGCACATAATAAGCATTACTTTAGTATTATCTAAAGATGAAGATTGGAAATGGGTTTTGAATATTTCTTTGCCCGTTCATCCCTCTTGGGGGGTGGCAGTGTAAGGTTACTCCTGGGGTCTGGGGCACTGGCTTTTGAGCACAAGCCCAGGCCACAGACAGGCAAAGGCCAAGCCATTGGGAGGTCAGTGAGTAAAAGCTGAGGTGTAGAGAGTGGGGAAATGAGCACCAAGTGGGGGCTCGGGCACCAGGGATGCAGAACTGAGGCTTGTGCTTGCTGTCAAGGTCTGGGTGAGGCAGGCCAGGGCAAGTTAGGGTCTCGGATGAGTGCTCCACAGTATGCACAGATGCATCAGGTTGGGTTTTAGGAATGGCAGGCAGCAGGTTATTTTTAAAAATTTTGTTGTGGTAACATATACGTGACATACAATTTTCTAGTTTTTTAAAAGATTCATTCATTCATTCATTCATTCATTCATTCATTCATGAGAGACCCAGAGAAAGAGGCAGAGACTTAGGCAGAGGGAGAAGCAGGTTCTCTGCGGGGACTCTGACATGATCCCAGGACCCTGACATCACGACCTGAGTAGAAGGCAGATGCTCAACCACTGAGCCACCCAGGCTCCCCCATACAATTTTCTATCTTAAGGATTTTTAAGAATATGATCAGTGGCATTAAGAACATTACCCAGGTGCCCCCTTACGTTGAGGGGCACCTGGGTGGTTCAGTTTGTTGAGCATCTGCCTTTGGCTCAGGTCGTGATGTCAGGGTCCTGGGATTGAGCCCCACACTGGGCTCCCTGCTCAGCTGGGAGCCTGCTTCTCCCTCTCTTCCATGCTTGTGCTCTCCTACCTCTGTCTCTGTCTCTCAAATGAATAAATAACATCTTTTTAAAAACCACAAAGGAATATTTACATTGGAAAAAAAATAAAAACATTCACATTGTTGTGTGGCCATCATCACCATTCATCTCCACACCCAACTGAAACTCTATATACATTAAACAATAGTACCTCATTTCCCCCAACCCATGGCAGCTATCATTCCAAGTTCTATGAATTTAACTCCTCTAAGTGTACCACATATAAGAGGAATCATATAGTATTTGTCCTTTTGTGTCTGGCTTATTTCACTGAACATAATGTCCTCAAGGTTCATCCATGCTGTAGCATGTGTCAGAATGTCCTTCCTTTTTTAAAAGATTTTTTTAATTATTATTTTTATTTTATGATAGTCACAGAGAGAGAGAGAGAGAGGCAGAGACACAGGCAGAGGGAGAAGCAGGCTCCATGCACCGGGAGCCCGACGTGGGATTCGATCCCGGGTCCCCAGGATCGCGCCCTGGGCCAAAGGCAGGCACCAAACAGCTGCGCCACCCAGGGATCCCCAATGTCCTTCCTTTTTAAGGCTGAATAATATCCCATTGTATGCATACACCACTTTTTATTTATCCATTCATCTGTCAGTGGACATTTGGGTTGTTTCTACCTTTCAATGATTGTGAATAATGTCACTAGGGACATGAGTGTGTAAGTATCTATTAGAGTCTCTGCTTTCAATTCGCTGAGGTACATTCCCAGAAGTGGAACTGCTGGATCATATGGTAATTCTATTTTCTTTTTTTTAAGAGAGGGAGGTGGGACAAGGGGCAGAGGGAGAGAGAGTCCGACTCAGGGCTCAATCTCATGACCCTGAGATCATGACCTGAGCTGAAATCAAGAGTTGGATGCTTAACTGACTGAGCCACCCAGGCGTTCTTTAATTTTTGAAAGAACCGGCCTACAGTTTTCCACAGTGGCTGTACCAGTTTACATTCCCACCAGCAGTGTGAAGGGTTCAAATTTCTCTGCACCTCACTACCACTTCGTTTTTAATTTCAGAAAAAGAGAGAATGTTCGTGGGGTGGGGCAGAGGGAGTGGGTGAAGCAGGCTTCCCTCTAAGCAGGAGCCTGACCTAGGGCTTGATCCCAGGACCCTGAGATCATGACCTGAGCTGGGCACTTAACCCACTGTGCCACCCAGATGCCCCAAGGAGGGGCTGATTTTAAAGGCATCATTAGACTCAATCTCTAGACAAAAGGCCTGATTAGCACGATGCCTGGCACATGCTGAATGTTCAGTAGCATATGATAATAGCAATGTCCCTCTTTGAAGGAACTAGCAATTTGAGCATGTAGGACCAAGTTGTTTGAGTTCCCTAGATCTACACTCCCTCTGGGGCTGTATTAGGAGACAGTGGCAACCTTGATAGTGGGATTTCACGGCACCAAAATGTCCACCTGGCGCCAAAGATAGTCTTTACCAGGTGGGTGTGGTGCCTAACATCCCCCCGCAGGAAACTTACCTATTAACATGGTGCGCACCGTGGCTGGCCTGCGGCTGGCATGGAGTCCTGGGAAGGTGGGCCAGGGCCCGCATGTTTGGCCACGAGGAAAGCTGAAGGTGGAGACCTCGTTAGGCAGCAGAAGCCAGGACGCCTGGGATGGAAAGAAGTCCAGAGGTGGCAGGTTGTTCATGTGCTAGTGGCTACAACACGGGGAAATGTCACCAGTCGTGTCAGAAATTTTGTGTGGGCTCATACCATTTGCCCGATTCCTGTTTACTCCATGACCTCTTCAGAGGCTCTGTCCCTCATTCACCTTCTTCTGCCCGGTCCTGAATGCGCCCATGCACATGTTTCTACTTCCTAGCTTCCTCCCACTTTTTTGGGAATTAGTACCTGTATTTTTACCACCTGGGTTACTAGAAAATTGAAAAGGTTGATTCATCCTCTTCTAGATACCAAGTAGCTCCAGGCTAAATGTGCTAAGTGGGATTTAGAAAATAAATCATGGATTCCAGAAAAGCCAGGTATTTGTTTTCTCCACACTTATGAGTACATTCTCTGTCAGAGTGGTTGTGGCAGTTGATGGGGATCCAGGTGATGCAGATACTGCTTCTCACTCTTGAGGAGTCAGTTGTGCAGCCAGGGACATGAATGTAAAAGCCAATGAATGGGGATGTGTCAAATGTAATGGGTTGTAGAGGGTCCAGTGGGGGTGTGAAGGAGGAGTTTGGGGTGCATGGATCAGGAAAGCCTTCAAAGAGGAAGTGACACACAGCTCACTGAACCCAGGTACAGAATGACATGATTGGGAGTTGGGAGCTGCCAGTGTCCAGAACGCACTGTGCTATTCTGTACATGAAATTTTTTCCACTTATTTTTCTTTTTTGTGCATTTATATTTTAAGAGAGAAGATATATCAGAAAATGAAAGGCCCTCGGCCAGGGTTCCAAGCAGACCTGCATTATTGCTGGATCTCAGGCTATAGCTGTCGTGTTGCATGCTTCCTTATTGCTTCTTCCCCATGAGACTGTTGGGGATTTGCAAACTGATGCTTCTGAGGCTTTGAAAACCCCATGTCAAGAAACGTATTAGGTTAGTATCAAGTAGAAAGCACGTATTTGCTTAGAGATGGTCAGACAACAAAAGTATATATGAGGGACACCTGGCTGGGTCAGCTGGTAGAGCATGTGACTCTTGATCTCTGGGATGTGAGCTCGAGCCCCATGCTGGATGTAGAGATTACTTAAAAAATAAAATCTTTAGGGGTGCCTGGATGGCTCAGTTGGTTAAAGTGTCTGAGTCTTGATTTCTGCTCAGGTCGTGATCTCAGGGTAGTGGGATCTAACCCTGGGTCAGGCTTCTCGCTGGGTGTAGAGTCTGCTTAAGATTCTCTCTCTCCATCTCCCTCTGCCTCTCCCCTCTGTGTTCTCTCTCTCAAAATAAATATTTTTAATAAAAAGTAAAATCTTTTAAAAAAAAGAAGTACAATGAAAGCAGCTTTAGCTATTAGATTGATCAAAAGGAAAATGAAAAGATGTTAAAACATACTTTGAACTCCTAAATGAAAAAATACAAAAGAAAAAGGAGTTTCACTACTATTCAAACTTTAGCAATCAAAAGAGAAAATTGGGGCACCTGGGTGGCTCAGTCAGTTAAACATTTGACTCATGGTTTTGGCTCAGGTGGCAGTCTAATGGGTTGTCATCTCATGGGTCATGGGATAGAGCCCCTATGGGGCTCCACACTCAGCAGGGAGTCAGCTTGATAATTCTCTCCTCTGCCCCTCTCCCTACTCGTGCCCACACATGTACTCTCTGTCCAAAATACATAAATCTTAAAAAAAAAAAAAAGTAGGGATCCCTGGGTGGCTCAGCGGCTTGGCGCCTGCCTTTGGCCCAGGGCGCGATCCTGGAGACCCGGGATCGAGTCCTGCATCGGGCTCCCGGCATGGAGCCTGCTTCTCCCTCTGCCTGTCTCTCTGTCTCTTTCTCTTTCTCGTCTGTCATGAATAAATAAATAAATCTTTAGAAAAAAAAAAGTAATAGAAAACGGAAACAAACATCACCATGAATGAAATTCAATTGGCTCCTGTTGACAAAATAAGGAATATTGTTAATCACCAGTATCACACAAATTTGAGGTCCTTGGGATATCTGGACATCCGAATCAAGTTAAATTGGCATGATCTACATTGTATATGATTTGAGTAAGAGGCTGATTCGGGGGTGTGCTTAATGTTTCATTTATTTATAATCACACTGCAAAAACTGTGTTCATCTCTCTCCTCAAAGGCTGGAGCACACATAAGGTTCATGAATGATAACCAGTAAATCCTCTGTTATAATGGATGCAGATGAGAGTGCAGTGTTTCATTTTCTGTCAACTCAGCAAATATTTAAAAAAAAGATTTAATTTTTTTTTTGCAACTTGCAAATGTACATTATTTTATTCTAAAAATAAAATGTAGGGGCACCTGGGTGGTTCAGTGGTTAGCCTTCTGCCTTTAACTCAGGTCATGATCCCAGGGTCCTGGGATTGAGCCCCACATAGGGCTCACTGCTCAGCTAGGAGTCTGCTTCTCCCTCTGCTTCTGCCCCTCCCTCTCTGCTTGTGCTCTGTCCTTTGCTTTCTTTTTCTCAAATAAATAAATAATCTTTTAAAAATAAATAAATCAAAAGAAAATGTAATATTTTCTGTGTATTTTTATTTTGGGGAACCCATCACATAGTTTTTTCTAACTCCAGATATTGGCTTTAAAAAAGTCAGTTTTAGGGATCCCTGAGTGGCGCAGTGGTTTAGCGCCTGCCTTTGGCCCAGGGCGTGATCCTGGAGACCCGGGATCGAATCCCATGTCGGGCTCCTGGTGCATGGAGCCTGCATCTCCCTCTGCCTGTGTCTCTGCCTCTCTCTCTCTCTCTCTGTGACTATCATAAATAAATAAATTTTTTAAAAAAAGTCAGTTTTAAAATGACTGCAAGTGATTTTCAGGCATTTTTTCAAATACATCCATTTCTAAAATACACAGAAAAGTGATAGGATGGCTTTCATAAAGGATTTGCCAGAGATTATATCCTTCAAGGAAAGTGATCCTGAATTCAGTCTGGTTGTCAGTTTCATTAAGAAGGAAGTAGCTCATCTCGTATAAATATTCTTCAACAACGCCCTGTAATACTGACAGTAATGCTTTCTAGGAGCACCCAGATGGGGGACCTTTCTAACTACAGCTGGAAATGGTCTAAGAAGAATTAATTTATTTAGAGTTAGTGGTGGTAGGTTTCTTTTTTTTTTTTTTTTTTTGCCGCTTGGTGGTAGGTTTCAAGAAAAGACTTATTTGTGGGTCTGTGGTTTTTCTTCGACAGCAAAGTGAAATCTGGAGACCTAGGGGCTTTGTGACAGTGACAGATTTAGCAGACTCTCCCAGTGCCACCCCAAAAGGAGAGGAACACCCACACTCTTGACTTTACATTCCTTATTTTATGCCAGATAACCTTCTAGTTAGTAACACTGCAGTTATATATTTAAGAAACAAGTGCTTATAGTTCCTTATGATTTAGCAATGATTTCTTTTCCCCAGAAGTTAAGTATTTTTGAAATGGTGTATTGACTAGGAAGTTATGGGTCAGGACTGTGTCAAGGATCAGTTAATGTGGTTGAAATCTTGGGCTGTCAGCTTGGATTAACTGGTAAAATGCAGAGAGATAGTTTTATTCTCTAATAGCAACACAGTATGGGCTAGAAAAATATTTAAGAATTAGGTATTCAAGACTTTGAAAAGGACAGATGAAGTACAGCAGACAATTGTCAACATTCTGTTGACTCATACAAAAGTCTGAATCATAAATTAATCCTAAGTGGGTGGCATACTGGGACACCTGGCTGGCTTGGTCAGAAGAGCATGTGACTCCTGATCTCAGGGTCATGAGTTTGAGCCCCACGTTGGGTGCAAAGATTAAAAAAATAAACAAATAAACTAAGTGGATGGGATACTTCTTAGTTTACCAAAATTATGAAGTTGTTGCTAGGAAAATGATGTGATCTGAGTATTAGGTGATGAGACTGATCCCAGATGGCCTGTCTGGTCAGGGACTATAGGGACTTTTGTGTGCTTAGGGGTTTGGGCAGGGAAGGGCTGAAAAGGTAACTGGGATCCCTGGGTGGCGCAGTGGTTTGGCGGCTGCCTTTGGCCCAGGGCGCGATCCTGGAGACCCGGGATCGAATCCCACATCGGGCTCCCGGTGCATGGAGCCTGCTTCTCCCTCTGCCTGTGTCTCTGCCTCTCTCTCTCTCTCTCTGTGACTATCATAAATAAATAAAAAATTAAAAAAAAAAAGGTAACTGTTTTCAGGGTACTCTGTGTTAGTCAGGACCCAAGAGACTTTGCCTGCCTTGTTTATTATGTCTGAGTTTGAATTTGGTTCTACATGGATTCTATGTAAGATTTTATTTTATTTTTTAAAGATTTTATTTATTTATTCACGAGAGAGACACAGAGAGAGAGGCAGAGACAGACACAGGCAGAGGGAGAAGCAGGCTCCATGCAGGGAGCCGGACGTGGGACTCGATCCCGGGTCTCCAGGATCAGGCCCTGGGCTGAAGGCGGCACTAAACTGCTGAGCCACCCTGGCTGCCCTTCTATGTAAAATTTTAATGCCTGCTTTCATGGATTCTTTCTAAAGAAAGAATTCCTCTTTTGAGGAATATTTGGAATGAAGCTGGGAGCCATTTATCTGGCATAGAGATTCTTCCAGACACTTCTGGACAAGACAGAGCTACTATAGGAAAGGGGCAGATGCAAGGAATCAGCAAAAGGAATCTCCCAGGAAAGGGAGGTATGAGCTGGTCTCATTTACTACCATGTGGCCAGCAAGGCAAATTCCCAGATGTGGGAGCCAGGGAGCATTTCTGAAAGGGAATAGTACAATGGCATTTTCTTTCCTGTCAAAGTACACAAGGGCAGATTGTGCCATAGATGGCCAGATCCACGCCACACTTCTTTCTAGAAAATTAAGGCCATGGAAATGATGAAAGAGATGCAGAAAGCAAAGGTGGTGGATGCGATAAAAGTGAAGAAAGAGTTTAGGGGCACCTGTTTGGCTGTCAGTGGAACATGAGATTCTTGATCTCAGGGTCATAAGTTCGAGCCCCCATATTGATGTGGCGCTTACTTTCAAAAAAAAAAAAAAAGCAAAAAAAGCGAAGAGTTTATGTAATGCTTCCCAACTTGTTAAACACTGTGGCACACAGAGAAAATAATATTTTTATAGCAACTGGGCAGCTCTTGGCCAGCCATTCCTGGCCCTGTCTGGACTTAAAGACCCAGGCACACATCTGTAACCTGTTCTTGCATGTTGATTGAGGAAACCCTGGTCTAGTGAACATCATGAATGTACAGTGACAAGACAGAGGTCTTGGAGCCCTTTGAGAATCTGATTAAAGTTATGTGTCCTCTCCCTAGAAACACTGTGCATGTACATGCATATAGAATTTTGCCCACAATTTCCAGAGATTCATAGAATTGCTCAAGTCCACTTCTGAAACTCAGGATGAGAACTCTCACTTTAGATAATTAATCAAAGAAAGAGTGTTGATGAAGAAATAAAGGCAAAGGATAAATTCAGCCACTTGGATCAAAAATCCATCTAAAGAACGACAGAATCACAGACTCTTAGGGTTTTCAAAGACCTTTTCTATAAAGCTCTGGCTTTGGAAAAGGTTCAAAGGCTGGGGATACCAAGCAGAAAATATCCAGGCCAAGTAATTAGATTCAAACAATTGAGCACATTGCAATGGTTGAGCAGATTGCTTAGCCCCACGTTGTCTACTTTTTAAAGGTATTGATGTTAACTTGGTCAGGATGATGATTGGTAAATGGTCAGTTCATTGGCACAGATTTAGTTTCCGAATCCCTTCCTTCCCAACATTTTTAAGGGGAACGTTCTCTGATTTATGTGACGGAATGGGGAGGTTGTGATGGAGTATGCCCTTGCATGGACTTCTAAGTTTGACAGAGGCTTCTGGGGCACTTCTTCCTTAGGGCTCTGCTGCTTGATTCATAATCAGTCATTCTGATTAACTCAGCCTTACTTGCCCAAATAAGCCCATATGTACCCTCAGAGCACCTAGAGAGGGAAGACGATGGGTACCCAAAACAAGATCACTTAGAGCTAAATGCCTTACTAATTATTTCTGAAACAAAAAAGCTGGATCTCAAAAGACTAAGTGGTGAGTAAGGGATGGAGCAGCAGTGTTACCTTGAATAATGTATGACTTCTGTTAGTTTACTCTCAGGTCTCACATCACTTGAAAGTTGTCTCTTTGTAAAATACAGCCTAGAGGGAAATTTTGCCAGTGTCGTGCTCTGGTGAGTTAATATGCATTTAAACAGTTTTATAACAGATTATTTACCAACGGGAACAGAATGCCTTGGCACGGGATGCATTTGAGAGAGCTGTCCTAGTGGGCTAGCTAATTCCATATTTCAAAATAATTTCCACATTACCTCCTGCTTCTCGTAGGTTCTCTCAAACTCTTCCCTCTACTGGTGAAATGAAAGAAATGACAAGTAGGTAAGATTATGTTGCCCTCTGGTGTCAGCCAACCCAAAAGAAAGACTAGAACTCAGGAAGGGCACGAGAAGTAGAGGGACGATAGAAAGAAGACACTCCATACCAGGGGAAAGGTGGAGACTTGGAGAGGGAAAAAGGGAGATGAGCATGGTACTGGATTCTTTTTACTGGTAAATGATGGGATTTCAACTCCCCCTTGGCTGAGGAGAGTTGATACCTCCATGGCTATTTGTCTAATAAATCTGGTGCCTCTGTGATTTGTGATGAAGAGTAGGTTCATGGAGGCATGGGGCTTGGCCTTTCTCTTTGGGGGACTAATAGGGAAAAGAACTGGGTGATGACCAACCATCACAATGGCAGATCCCTACCTGAGAACTCACCTCTTCCTTGAGATGGAGAGGTACTAGAGATTTCCATTCTTTTTAGGGATTCTATCAGTAATCCCCAAGGCAGGCAGGGCCTCACTGTCTAGCCTTTTAGCATATGCCTGGACTTGAGGGCCTTGTTGGGGGAGGGGAAGCAACTACTACTGGCTCCTGGAGCTCCTTCTCACCCCAGCTCCTCCCCTCTTGACATATTACCAAGCTTTGCCCACTCTTTGGCTATGGTTGCCAGAGCACTTGAGCAGGGTATGATTGGCTTGTCCAGCCTATTAAATCTTGACTCATTTTCGAATGTGTCTATCCTGTCATTGACTTTTGGTGTCCTAGAGAGGGACTGGCATTATGTCTTCTTGTTGCAAGCTGTGAAAAAGTCAGTGGAATATTGTTAATTTTTTTTTTTTTTTTACAGAAACAACTTTTGTCTTTAAGAATAAATGGAAGCCTAGAGCAAAAATGTGGGTTAAGTTTGGGCAGATCACGAATTTCATCTTTGGTCAAGACTAGAGGGGATAACAGAACCATGGAAAGGAATCCTTCCAGTAGCAGAGCCCTATGGGGAACAAGGAGAGGGCCAGGATCTGTAGTTAACTGGAAAGAGGTAGGAGTTAAGGCAAAAGAGAAAAGTGAAGTTGGGAGAAGGAGGTGCCATCAGATGCAAGTTCCTGTTGTAGATTCTCTTGGTTTCTTCAAATCTTAGTTCAAAAGACAGTAAAGTTGGGACTTCTGATGTATTCCTCAGGCTGGCACAACTCTTGAGTGAAGGAGGATTAATAGTTTAGCTCCTAGCACCTGGTAAGTTCAGGACATATTATCGAATGGATGGGTGTGATATTGCAACTTATTTTATTATTGGTTTTCAAATAGAAGGCATGTGTATGGATGGAAGTAATAAGAGAAAAAGGGAAAACAGATAACTCCTCCCCACCCTCACCCACTATGTTCATGTAAGAAACTCAGGTTAGAGCTATTTAGAGTTGTGGAAACCATGAAAGACTGAGAATTACAAGAGAAGTCCAGAGGGAGAAAAATAAACAGTGGAATAATTTTCAAAATTAGCTAACTTATGGATTTGTAAGTTACTTTAATTTGTTTAGTGGTTATGCAATTGAAACAAAAGTCTGCATAATTACTAGTAGTTTCCTCAAATTCTATTCTACAGGCAAGGTAATACACTGGGGATTGGGTCAGCTACCCCGCTGGGCACTTCCTGTTTCTTACCCTCCACATATTTTTCCTAAAGGTGAGACGGCTTAATGAATAAGAATACCTAGCATTGGCTTTTTGGGCAAGGAAACTGCAAAAGGACACTTGAACCCAATGTGATGATGTGATGTGATGTGATGTGATGTGATGTGATGTGATGTGATGTGATGTGTGATCCTACCCATTTTACACAGGTGCCTTCCAGGAAGTCTATGCTTTTGAACTTCAGGTCTCCAGTACGCATCCACCTCAAGCCACTTACCTTGCATTTGCTCCCTCAGAGCACATAGCTTAGCTTATTCTACTTTAGCCCTGGCTTTGCCCGTAACCTTAGTGCTCTTTTCTCAAAAAAGATTTGGTGAGATTTATTAAATTCAGACTTAAGAAGTTGGTTAATTTTATTTGTCAAAACATGAGATATACCACTATGGATCAATCATTTTGTGAAACCTTTCTCCACCCTGTACCCCTCCTCCATCCCCGCGCCCCATCTTTCTTTGTAAGTCAAAGCAATTTTGTATCACCCAAGCAACAAAGTGATTTAAGAAATGAAAGAGAGGGACAATCTATTCTAATGGTTAAGAGGCAATAAAAAATATTTATGTGTGGCTGGCTGATGTTGACTTTTGGAGAGCGTACGTACGCTTGTAAACTCAAAGCTGGGGAAAATGAAAGATGAAAAGCCAGCCCTTGGGGTTCTAATTCTGAACACAGATCTTCTTAGGAAAAAAAAAAGTCATTGTTTTGGTTTCAGATTCTGCATTTGTCAAGCGAAGCTATTAGCGTGGACCCCTCTCTCAGCACTTCTGGGCAGTGTTCTAGCTGATTGTCATAAAGTTGATTCTCAGACCTGGGCTCAGAAGTTGGCAGTGCTGGGCAAGGGGCTGGGGCCATGCTGGCAGTCTCCTGGGGCTCACACAGGTGGGGGTAGGGTGGGTTGTTGAATTTGAATTCTTCCTGGGCCTCATCTTTTTCTTTTATCTTCCTTGTCTCTCATAATAACACCCTTGTGAAGCCAAACATTTTAAAAATTAGATAGCAGATGGTTATATATGCTTGTCTCCTTGTGCTGACATCTTGCACCTTGCCCAACCCTACCTGCAGCCCACTGTTGGGTGTGCAGGAGATTTAGGGCCGATGGGTTGGATTGTAATCTGTGTGCACCCCAGCTGATGAATCCATGGTAAAGCTTTGCTCTGTAATATTTGTAAGGAAAATGCAATGTTTGCACAATAAAGCTCTCCAGATTTTTTAAGCCGTAGGAGTGAGGCCAGTTTACAATCAATGATAACAGGTTTCCTGTGCTGCCATTACCACAAATAGTATCTTATTTCAGCAAAATGGTGGCAGTCAGCAGGAGGTCCAACAATGCAGATTTTAATCAGAAAATTTAATTTTATATACAATTCACAGTTTGTGCATGGTGAGAAATGTTTCTCACTGCATGAACTTTCAGGACTCGGCTCTGAGCAAAAGGAGTTTCAATTTATGTAACGCCTTTTTCAGCAAACAATACCCCAAAGCACTTCCTGGTAATATATGGCTCGTGCTGCTTGGGAAGCTACTGCAGCAGTCTTTCTTAAAATTACCCGAGATATTTATTTGGAGCAATTAAAAGAAGCACTGTGTTCCACACAAATCCGTTTTTAATGTAGACATTAAATTGGCGCCCTTTCAACACCGACTCTCTTTGAGAGCATCACTGCACTGTACTCTCTCTGCCCTTGTAAGGCAACTTTCCGCTTGGGCTCATTTCATTTTCCAAGTTAACTTGTCAACTCTCAAGAGAGAAGTCTATGATGGAAATGTTGACAGGGCCTTTACATGAAGGGCTCTGGGTTTGGAGGTGTCAAATCGCAGGCCAGGCCCAGGAAGTGGTGGATGCAGGGAGGAGAGAAGGGTCACTTGGCTATCCCGCAGATGACCCAGAGATGCCAGGCCTTGACTAATTTGCTGCTCTTGAACATGGGTTGGGGCTAAGGGTGCCAGGCTGCTTTCTCTGGAAGGCCAGTGGGACCTGCTCCTCTCTGTGAGGGTGGGGGGATATTACACACATATTGGTAAGAGCAGGCAAAGACAGTCAGAGAGAGGAGGCAGAGTCAGAGCAGGAAAGCAGAGCGGAGAGGCAGAGGCAGCGGGAGAAGACTGCGGCTAAGCTTCTCAGGGCACAATGCTCCCATCTGCGGAAGGGGCAGGAACTCATAACTGAGTCATCCATACCAAGATCCAGTGGGAGGAAGTAAGGGGAGTGCTTCCAGAAATGGAAAGTCTTAGGTGAGTCAGCGCTGCATTCAGAGGAGCAGGAGGAGGCAGACAGGTGGGTCACCATCGGCCTGGTCTTGCCCCTGGTCCCTGCCTGAAGAAGACACCCTCTCGGCTTACTGGAGCCAAGTGCCCTCTCTGTTGATCCTTAGTAGGGTCAGTGAGTCCTTGCATGCACCTTGGTGATCCCCTCACTCCCACTCCCCATCCCCAAGCTGCTGCCCCCACCTCTGCCCCTCCCCCCAGCCACTGTGGTGGAGCCTGTATGACCTTGAGTTCATGATGGACTATTAATCCTGTGTTGGGGGGAGCCGGTAGCAGTGGCTTAAACAGGAGCATCCCAGCCTTGTTTTAGGTTATGCTGGGACCCTGGGGATGAAGTCACGAAGGCACTGGGCCTGGCTGGAGGGAATACAAAGCAGGGCTTAGCAATAATGGGACCTGCCATTTACTGGGAGCCTCCTCCAGTATTCCAGCCAGATCTATTTATATGCATTATCCTATTTAATCTTTGCAACAGTTGAGAGAGGGAGAGATCCTATTTTCCTAGGAAGAATCGGATTCTGAGGCTCAGAGAAGTTAAGTAACTTGCTTAGCTGAGGTCACAGAATTAGCCATCAGCCATGGACCCACAAGGGAGGGCAGAATGGGACCCACTCCATTAGTGTTTTTTCAGGAGTGGGGTCTGGCAGGGCATTTTGGGAGCTGGGCTTCAGTCATGGGAGCAGGCGGTTCACCATGCGACTGTGGACCCAGTGGGAAGGACAACCCTGAGGCCAACCATAAGGATAGGGGTTAGGCCAGAGATCCAGTAGGCCTTGGTTAGTAGTCAATACTAACCTAACTGTCCTTTTTGGACAATAATTTGGACCCTGAATCTAGACCCCGTTGGAAAGGATACTGAGGTTGATTAGCAGTCTCTGTCCTGGACTAGGTAGAAGGGAGTAGTGGTTGTTTAGAACGAATTTGCAGTCCTGGTTTAGGTATCTTGGCTTGGAGAATTTTTTCCATTCTGCCAAATGCTTATTTTCCACAAGCGGATAGGAATCTCACTTCTCCTTCCCTTCTTAAGCTTAGCCCACAGCTTTGGAGTTGCATTTGGTTGTATGTTTTATCTGGGGAGAATATCAGGCATGCACAAAGAAAAAGCCAAAAAGTTCTTAGAGTTTAAAATTCAAAGAATACAGGAAAGATTTTTTTCACATATATTTATCATAATACTTAGTATGAGCTTGGCACTATCTTGAGTATTTTACAGGTATTAACCCAAGTATTTCTCATAACAACCTTGTAAGGTAAGTCTCAGTATTATCCCCATTTTACAAGTGGAATGATTAAAGCCCAGAGAGGTTAAGCATCTTGTCCAAGGCCACACAGCTTTGTGAACTCAAGCAGTCTGATGTCAGAGTTGTCTGTATGATGAAATCACGGCATGCTGCCTCTCTGCAGTGTACATATTTCCATTTTGCTTTCCATGTGGTTTTGGGCTTTTTATGCTTCATGCTTGCTTTCTGGACCAGACTGTGAAGGAAGGGGTTATGTTTTGCTGTGTATACCTGAAATAGGAGGAGCTCCTATTTGGAGCTCCATGAATACTGATGATCAGTGGTATGATTTTAGGAATCTATCACTGCATTTGAATCATTCTCCATTTGTAGGTCTGGTTCTGCCACCAGAGTGAGCTGCTAAGAGTGGGACCCTGAGTTACACACATTTTTATATCCATGGCATCTAACACAATAGAGAGGAGAACATCTTTCATTTGATTCACTAATCTATTACCTCATTCATTCAACAAAAAATTATTTTTTATATGTGTATCTTTTTTGTTGGAGTTCGATTTGCCAACATATAGTGTAACACCCAGTGCTCATTCTGTCAAGTGCCCCCCTCAGTGCCCGTCACCCAGTCACTCCATCCGTCTGCCCACCTCCCCTTCCACTATCTCTTGTTTGTTTCCCAGAGTTAGGAGTCTCTCATGGTTTGTCACCCTCTCTGATTTTTCCCACTAATTTTCTCTCCTTTCCCCTATAATCCCTTTCACTATTTTTTATATTCCCTGTATGAGTGAAACCGTATGATTGTCCTTCTCCGATTGACTTACTTCACTCAGCATAATACCCTCCAGTTCCATCCACGTCAAAGCAAATGGGGGTATTCGTCCTTTCTGATGACTGAGTAATATTCTATTGTAGCAAAAATTGCACCTTGGATAAACCTCATTGGCTACGATACCGCCACTGTGCAAAGCTTATTCTATTGTATATACAGACCACATCTTCTTTATCCATTCATCTTTTGATGGACACCGAGGCTCCTTCCACAATTTGGCTATTGTGGACATTGCTGCTATAAACACTGGGGTGCAGGTGTCTCGGTCTTTCACCACATCTGTATCTCTGGGGTAAATAAATACCCAGCAATGCAATTGCTAGGTCGTAGGGCAGGTCTATTTTGAACTCTTTGAGGAACCTCCACACAGTTTTCCAGAGTGGCTGTACCAGTTCACATTCCCACCAACAGTGCAAGAGGGTTCCCCTTTCTCCACATCCTCTCCAACATTTGTTATTTCCTGCCTTATTAATTTTCACCATTCTCACTTGTGTGAGGTGGTATCTCATTGTGGTTTTGATTTGTATTTCCCTGATGGCCAGTGATGTGGAGAATTTTCTCATGTGCTTGTTGGCCATGTATATGTCTTTGGTGAAATTTCTGCTCATGTCTTCTGCTCATTTCATGATTGGGTTATTTGTTTCTTTGCTGTTGAGTTTAATAAGTTCTTTATAGATCTTGGATACTGGACAGCCTGGGTGGCTCAGCAGTTTAGCGCCGCCTTTATCCTAGCATGTGATCCTGGATACCCGGGATCAAGTCCCATGTTGGGCTCCCTGCATGGAGCCTGCTTGTCCCTCTGCCTGTGTCTGTGCCTCTCTTTCTCTCTCTCTGTTTCTAATGAATAAATAAATAAAATCTTAAAAAAAAAAAAGATCTTGGATACTAGCTCTTTATCTGATATGTCATTTGCAAATATCTTCTCCCATTCTGTAGGCTGTCTTTTAGTTTCAACAGAAATTTATTAAGGGCCAGCAAGCACCATGCTGGATGCCAGGAATGAACAAACAGATAACCCTTCTGTCTCTGTGGATTAATTCCTACCTCACAAGAGTATGTGTAGAAAAATGATGTTGACATTTTTTAAATGGGACATATTTGTCTAAAAAAAGGCCACCAAAAAACCCCCCAAAATGAAAAAAAAAACCAATGCAGTTACTTGTCATTGCAACTTATCAATTCCTTCCTTATTATAGCATGAGATGAAATAAAGTTGTGAACAGTTATTTTCTTCCAATTTTACTTACCAAAAGCACTGGTTGCCTATGTTAATCGGATCTAATACTTACAGTTAAGAGAAAGCCCTTTTGGTGTAGAGCTGATGGAAGAATTATCAGGCTCCCACAATGCGAGGTAGGGCTGTTTCTTCCCCTTTTGTTATATGAAAAGCTTCAAGCATTAGTAAGTGATGACAGATAGTACACTTGGCTTCTGGTATTTCTTTGAAGGCCTGCCTGTAGCGTGCTGCTTGGAAGCAGGAATGATTCCACAAATGGTCAGGAAGCCACCTCCTCTAAACCGCCCTTCACACCAGGTCCAGGTGTGTAAACAGAGCAGATGGGCTCTCTGCCCTGGAAGGAGAGCTGGAGTGGAGTATTACAGTTTTCAGAATCACTTCTTCTACCTCTGAGGCAGTATCTCAAAAATTCCCTCAAACTGCTTTTCTCTTTCTCGGAGGCTGCTAATTGCATCAGAGATCCTTCCTTATAGAGAAGGAAGAGTGTCATCCCAAGACCTCACT
The DNA here is from genome assembly GCF_003254725.2 of Canis lupus dingo. Lineage (NCBI taxonomy): Eukaryota > Metazoa > Chordata > Mammalia > Carnivora > Canidae > Canis > Canis lupus. The sequence continues at coordinate 50,033,276 of NC_064264.1, read as the reverse complement.
GGGAGTCGGTGCCAGAGTGGGGACTGGGACTTGTGTACTTTCTTGCAAATCTTGAGTGGCCTTCCACCGCCCAGCACAGCTGAGCCTGTCCTCCCTGTGATGAGAAGTGGCCATGGTGGCCAAGTCAGAAGGAGTCCCTGCCTAGAGTCCTGGCAGCAGCATGTCTCCAATCATGTGAAGACAACCTGCTAGGGCCTCTCTTTTCAGGGTCTTCTCAGTATGATCATATAATGATCAAAAGCAGTGTTTCAGTAGATTTGTATTTGTAATTAGCCCCAACTTGGTTTTTAAAATTTTGATATATTTTAATATTTTATTTTTTAAACATTTTATTTATTTATCCATGAGAGACACACAGAAAGAGGCAGAGACACAGGCAGAGGGAGAAGCAGGCTCCTCAGAGGGAGCCGGATGTGGGACTGGATCCCAGGACCCCAGGATCACAACCTGAGCTAAAGGCAGATGCTCAACCACTGAGCTACCCAGGTGCCCCAGTTCTTTATATGTCTTACCTCATCTAAGTTTCCTATCAATCTATGAGATAGCTACTAGTATTACCCCTTTTCACAGATAATAAAACCGAGGCACAGAGAAGTGAGTACCAGCAGTAGATAATAAGCGGAAGAGCCCGGCAGTCTATCTCCAGACTCTGCATATGAAGCTTGGTATTTGTTTTTGACCTTAGCTTTATATTAAGAGCATTTTCTTATTTTCTTCAGAAACACCAGCTTTCAGGGCTGCTAATATTCCATCCAAGAAATGTTCCATGGTTTACTTAACCACAGCTCAGTAATTTAAATGATATAATTGTAAATCAAGTAGTCTTAGTGAATGAGGCTTTTTCTACATTTAGGATCACAAAATTTCCTTAGGATAAATCCTCAGATCCAGGTTTAAAAGGTACAAGAAGATGATGACAAGTCCATTGGTATACACTGCCCAAAACTTTCCAGGAGGACTGGACTCACACTGCCACCAGCCATGTGAGTGTCGGCCTCAGAGGTTACCACTCATAAAATGATTAATTTGATAGGCAAAAACATATTGCCTTCAGCAGTTCTCCTTGCCCTGAAAAATTTTTAATCTTTTTATAAACATTCGTTTTTATGGTTACATGAGAATTTACCTGTAAGATACTTGTAAGTTTCTTCCTTTTTTTTTTTTTCAGACCTCGAGCTAGGTTCTTAGTGCATCTGCATATTTGTTATAAGGGATAATAAAGAGTAATTAGAACGGAATGGGGATGGGGAAAACCAGAATAAGAAAGGTCTCAACAGCCCATCCTGCTTTCACTCCTGACAAAACTCCTGGACCATAGAGGACATAGGACCATCTCTAGGATTGCCCTCTTAGCCGTCATGAACGCAGTGCCATCACTTAGCATAGGCACATAATAGGAGCTCAATAAATCCCCTCTGGAGGAGCGAATCAATAAACTGTTCTATCTCAGTCGGCCACATGTTAACCTACTCTCTCCTAGCAACTCTATCCCTTGAATCACTGCACCTCAGTGTCCCCTTTGGTTAAAAAAAAAAAAAAAAAAAAAAGGTTTGCATCTGTGATCCCAGGTCCTGGCCTTATTAGGATCCTAGAGTAGTGGCCAACCAGAGGTCTTTTAGCCCAAAGCAAATAACTGAGATCAAAGTCTCCTGGATCTCTCCCGGGAGGTCCTTGCCTGAGAGAACCAGGACCTCAACTCAAAAAAGACTGGGCTCTCCCCTTGCCTTTGTGACCTGTGAGCTTGCTGTCTCTGATGGGAAAAGAGGAGAAGGAGGCAGATTTGGGGGAGTGTAAAAGGTGAGGGAGATGATGTTCTTGGGGGAGGCCAGTAAGGGTGACTGTTTACAAAGATGGCTCAAAAGTCTGCTGAGTCCCAGGCTGAGGCTTCTTACTATAAGGAGCTCTTTTGCTCAGCATGGCCTCTCTTGTTCTCTCGGGGCCTTCAGAGCCTTCAGAGCCTTCAGAGCCCCGATGGCTGAGCTCACTCCTGCCTTTGGGGGGGAATGTGGGGACTCACTCACTCAAGATGAGTTGTTGTTTGACATCCCTGACTCCATTTCTATAAAAACTGTACAATGTAAAATTCAGGTGTTTTGAGATCTTCAGATGATACTGGGACAAATACTGCTTTCTGCTTGAACGTTTTAAATGCATGTAAAAAAACCCCTACAGAATATTAGTCATGAAGTATGACGCTGCCACTGAAGAGTTCAAACTTTTAAGTACAATGTATAGGAGGGTAACCATCCATATAAATGTGCCATATTTTAAAAATTAAGTGTGAGACATTTTAAGACTATGATTATACTAACCTTTTCTGTGAATCAGTCAGGGATGTGAATGTGTAAACATTAGAAAGTACCATCACATGGGAAGAATCAATCAACTATTTTATAATTAATGTGACCCTAAACTGAATTATGGAAATTTACTTGTTACTTACTTGTAAGTAAGTTTGCTTCTAAAGGTTAGCCTGGCTAGGAGTTCCCAAAGTATGTTACAGCATAATTAGACTCAGATCCCTAATGTAAAAGGCATATTTAATCTTTCAGAGTTTTGCTTGGTTGTTTTTGTTTGTATCTGAAAAATGACAGGTCAGACCAGCGCCTGATTTAATGAGTCTCAGTGGGGCCCAGACATTGGTATTTATTAAATGCCCACCAGGTAATTCTAATGTGTAGAGTTAAGAACCATTGGCCTAGGTGATCTCTAGAGTCCTTCTATGGCACCTAAATGCTGTGATTTTTCTAATTTAAAATTTAAATCAAAATCAATCAGAAAATCAGGTTCATTTCATAGAGCATTCTGCTTAAAAACATCTTTCCAAATTCAGAGGTCTCAGAAATCCTAAAATGAAATTTATTTCATAACTAGCCCAACTCCAACCCCATTAAGGTATTTTGGTCAGATTTTATGAATTTTGAAAATTTATGTTTGCCCTGCATTTCAACACTCCTAACTGAGTTTTAAGGGAATTACCCCCCTCCCCAAATTATTTTTCCCCTTTGATGGTCAAGATGTGGTCAAAGTGTTTGATTTGGAAATCAAAAGGACCCAATGAAGTGAACAAGGGGTAGTGGAAGGGGAAGTGGGCAGGGGGATGGGGTGACTGGGTGACGGGCACTGAGGGGGTCACTTAACGGGATGAGCACTGGGTGATATGCTATATGTTGGCAAATTGAACTCCAATAATAATAATAGAAAAGGGACCCAATAAAATGTTTGTGGACAAAGGTATGGGAGAAATGAAGATATTGAATCTTTGCTGTTAGCTTGGGATGACAACTCCCTATGCGTGAGTGTGTGTTTGCACATGAGCGTCTGCTGGGATCGGGAGGAGCAGTTGATATGCGTGAGGGGATCTCATAGACACGAAAAGGACAGATGATGGCACACTGCAGCCATGGGGCCAGCATGCTACTGATTTCAAAGCAACGTCTACCTAGGAACTGTTCTTATTGAAGACTCGTTCCCAGAACCATCAACTTTTTAAAATGAGTTCAGCTGGGGATGATTTTTATTTTGTTATTATAAAGCCCAGGCATCCACACTGAAGGCTCAAATAACCACATCCTTACTTGTGGACTCACAAGTGTATCTGTGGCAGAGATGCGAGGTTGAAACTCTCTGTGAATAAGTCAGGAAACAGATCCAAGTTTGGTATTTAGATTAGAAATACAAGTGAAAGAAGTAATATTACCATCAGAAATGTGCATTTCTAAAGATTCATTTGAAAGTTTTGAAAAAAAGTAAAGCTCATGCCCTGGGGCTTCTGGGAGTATGTACAAAATACAATAATTAAATTAAGTCCAGCAGTTAAAATTCCTCATAAAAAGAAAAAGCTGGAGCGCTTCCCAATGGGGAATGGTTGACTTAAAAGGAAGGTTTTACTCCGTGGCCTGAAGGTCAACAAACTGGGACTCTGTGGGAATGTATAAAATTTCTTAAAGGGTTCTTCGGTCTTTGCTTTGTTGAAAGAAAATAAAAGAGTAAAAAGGGACAAGTTTTGAAAATTCAAAAAATGGAGGTGCAGTCCTAAAATCATCACAATTTTTATAAATGCAGCACTGGAGGCTATGAAATCATGCTCTTTTCTGAGTACTAATCTAACACATATGCTCTCTGAGAAGGAAGGAAAAAGGCCAATGGCTCCGTTTGAACAAACCATTTTAAAATGTGCTCGTTTTCAGAGGCAGTGCATGCAAATTTATGGCCCATTCATTTGCTCCTTACTTTGGAAATATTTACCTTAAATATTCTCATAAATATATTCCGCAATTTAAAGTTCCTTAGACGACACAAAGGCTAATTGATTTTTTTAAAGGCTTTTACAAAACATAGTTGTAAAAAATGATTGGGGGGGGGCGTCACACCTTTAGTTATGTAAAATGGAATGTTTATCATAATTTGAAAATATCTGTTTTTGTAAATAATCACTTATTGCTACCTGTCTAGTAATGCTCCCCCTCGCCCTGCTCTGGCCCCAAAAGGAATACGGTTAAGAACAGGACAGAAATCAAATTTTATATCCTTGAACATTGTTACTTATAAGTAACATAAATTTCAGGCTGCATATCAAATAATTTCTAGTAAAACATAAAGAACCAGTAATCAATTTGCAGGATCCTCATCTTTATCGCATAAATAGAATCTGAATGTTGCCTTTGCATTAAGACAACATGATCAAATGCAGGATATTAGGAATAGCAGTTTTGGCAGCGATATTTAATTTACTGAATAATTAGCAGTCTCATTGGCATTTCTACTTTGATTCCCAAAGTACAATATTAGCTGTCCTCTGCACTCGGGTTCTCTGCAGTAAGATGGGCTAATAAACTTACTGTGCCAAGTTCATAGTAAATGAAGGACTATGGAGCCTCCTGCACACAATTTAAGATGTTAGATTTACTTCCAAAATGTGGACACAGAATTAGGAAAAAAAAAATTTTTTTTTTACCCCATTTCATTTTCTTTCCTACATTTGTTGGTTTTGCATCTGGAATTGCAAGGGGAGGAAGGAAAGGGAGACTCTAAGGAAGAGGGGAGTGGGAGTGGACACAGGCCAACAGTAGGTACAGGGATGAGAGAGGAGACAGAGAAAGAAGGCCATGGAGGGAGCCGGGAGGCTGGAGCCAAGGGGAATCCCAGAGAGCTTAAATAGCTCTGTCCTGGAGGTCTTCAGACTGCTCCTTCATCCCTCCACTGGTATTCCTTTCTTTAGACCACCCAAGACATTCTCTAGCCATTCAGACCAGACCTCAGTGGGCAGGCATGGGAAATATTTAACCTAGGAGGTGATCCAGGCCTACAGGAGCCAGGGGCCATCAGGATGGCGTTTGCCTGGTGATGGAGCTTCCTGACTGCGTTTGAGGACTAGTTGTTTCAGTTGTGATGAGCTCAAATATCTCTGCTGGGTCAGGCCCTGTGTCTGAGGGAGGGAGTTATTGAAAAAGATGATTCAGGGGCCACTGGCTGGCTCAGTCAGTGAACCGTTGATTCTTGATCTTGGGGTTGTGAGTTCAAGCCCCATGTTGGGTGTGGAGCCCACATTAAAAAAAAATGAAAAAGAGGTTTCAGCTATTTTTCTCATTGTTTCAAAAAACTTATTTGGAGCTTCCTTAGTGGGGAACTTAATGTAAAACCAGAAATCTGGTTTTAGGAGAGGAGTTCTTGGGTGTGGAGCTATGTGGTTTACGGTTTAATTTTGAGACATTAGTCGTAGTCTTGGTTTTGCCAGCTGTGTGACCTTGAGCAAGTCCGCTAGAAGGGCCAGTATTTGCACAACTCCATTTTTTTTCCTATGTGAATGGAGCCCCCTTCAGCCAGGAATCGGTACTGTATAATCTTTGGGAGCTTCCAAAATCAGGGTGGTTGGACAGAATGAAAACATGAATTGGTAGTCAGAATAGCTCTATAGCGGGAGAAATTTCCATAGTCTGGGAATGGGACTAGGAAGTTCTGAACAACAACAACAACAACAACAGAGCCACAAAGCTCCCCTAGAATGTGCGTGGCTGTTGGGAGTGCGCTGCCATGCCCAGCATGTCCTGGGATTGGTCCCACCAATATGTTCTCCTGTGAGAACATATCCTTCACCTGCCAATAAAAGTAAATGAGAAAATGGGGTTCACTTAATAGAAATTCATTATCCAGCCAGTTTGCTGCTGGGGGTGTTTCCCATCCTGGACTACAGCACAGGTTCAGCACTGGGATGGAAATTATTTGGCCTTTCTGAATGCCTGCTGTGCACCAATCGTGGTGTTAGTACTTTTCAAAAAGTACTATATTTATTCATTTGGTTTTTTTTATTTATTTGACATTCATTCTTTTTTAAAGATTCTTTTTTTAAATCGTGGTAAAATCTACACATCACCGGATGCAGGCTGACATGAGAAGGTTGAGACCCTGGTCAGCTGTCTGCATCTGAGGCAGATGCTGAAGGAGGAGGAGCTGACAGCTGGAGGCTGTCTGCTTACCTCACTGTCCCTGGCTGGCCGAGCCAGCGAGTGGGAGCGGTGGAAGGGGGACCCCGGAGGTGCATTTTGGTGCCCACTGCCTCCTCATAGCAACTCTTTGAGTTAGGTATTATTATTCTAGCTGAAGAAACTGATACTCATTTATTCTCTCTAAATGTAACACAATCTGGTCATCAGAAATGACCAGGATTAGAACCTAAGTGTCTGATCGAGGAAAAACTGTTCCTAATTTGAATGAATGCACTTGTCGCAAACTCTTGCTGGGGGTGAGAGATGAGCAGGAACGCATGGCAATGTCCAGTATTCAGGGCATCCACACTCTTCTTTGGGGGTGGGGGACACACACACAACAAGTACTACAGCAGCCATCTGATCCAGTGCAATAGAAGGACTGGGGGAGGGACAGCAAGTCGTCTGTGGGAAGCTGGGGAGATCTCACAGACTGACCTTCAAGGAATGTCTGGAAGAATGGTTAGGAGTTTGTTGGGTGTGCCAGAGAGGAAGAGGTTGCAGCTTATGCACAGGCTTTGCAAAAGAGGGTCAGTAGCTGCAGCGAGTTGAAGACCAGGGCCCCTTGACAGAGGTGATGCGGCACTAGTGTGGAAATGCTGGTGGAGCTCCCAGCAATGGGAGCTCCCTCCAGCCAGATTGGGAGAGGTCTCACAGAGCTCCCCAGAAGTTGCTGCATGATTCCAATCCCTGGAAATCCGCTGGAGGAAACGGGTGTGTTCCTTTCCTCGTTTGGGTGCTCAGGTTATTAAGACAGTTTTCCCAGAGAATCTAAGCCAGAAATTCATGTTAGTTTTTATGTTCTTCCTTCCATGGACCTCAAAAGAGCCAATTAAAAAAAAAAGCCACAAGCCTAGAATGTATAGTCTTCTGAAGAAACTCTCCACCACAAGGCTATCTGAAATGGAATGTTCATTTTTCTCTTGATTATTTTCTGGTCTGAATAACTAAGGCAATTTGTGCATTGTTTAAAAACAAAGCAGAACCCGGCCAGACCAGCTATCTGGCATTGTGTAGACCAAAAAATCCAGTTTCTTGTCACTGAATATCTCCGTTTAGCTAGACGTTTTAACATCACAAAATGTAGTTGGTATTTGGTCTCTCTTTGTTTTTCACAAGATTTGAGTTTTCAGTATATCAACTCTCTTATAACATGTAATAAAGGGAATCTTAAAAATTCCTTCCAGGGCTTAGACTAATCTCTGGGACCAGTTTTCTAGATGTTTACATGTTGCACACACAGTGTGAGAAATTGATTTTGACCAGTGGAGAAGTCTAAGGACCGAGGACTCCCTTGGTCGATAGGCACAGGTGATCCGAGGGTGCGTTTTCTATCCTTTCTGATAAATAGAAAGCTTGGTCTTTGACTTAGGGTTCAGCATTTAAACCAAAGGAACTTCCTTGGTTCCTGAACAAGAGCCCATACTGGAGGACGGCACCTCCATTTGGTCAAATTCTATCCTAAACCTGAGCACGGCTTTCCAATTCCCTGTGTAAAGTCAAGGGGAGAATGGGACGAGATCGAGTGTTTGTTCTGATAAGTCTGACTGGCTGTTTACAAACTGACTTCACTCTTCAGACTTCAGGCAGGACTCCCAGCTTCAGGACTGCAGCCTGGCCGAGCATCTAGAGACCAAAAGAGGAGGGCAGAAGGAGATAAAACAGATGAAAAAAGTGGCTGGTTTTCCAAGCATATGGTGTATAGTTTTTCAAATGTTTTAAATTCTTAATCCGCACCTCTCTTGTTACTATCACTACTGTAGTCAATGGCACTTTTTGTTTCCGCATTTGACATTATTTTACGCCTTTGCTCTTCCTTTGACTTCACACAAGAGCATTTTAATTTTGAAAGAAAAGTGCATCCGGAACCAGTCCTATGACTTTCATACAAGCTAGCTGTTTGGCACCGGGTCAGGCTCAACAGATGTTTGTTGAATGAATAAACGAATGAATGAAAGGATTCTCTCAAAAAAGTGCAGAGGAATCTTTACTTTCAGAAAAGTTTTGTTTTTAAACTCGGGATTATCACTCATAGTATCTATCCTCTATGGATTTCAGAGGGAGATTGGCAAAGTTGGTTTTGAGTCTTTTGAAGAAACTCAACCAAAAACCAATCTAAAATGGAATGCTCGTTTTTCTCTTGATTCTAATACGGTGTTTGAATATCGTGGGAAATCCAGTCCAGTGACTGAGTGCGGGGGGTGGGATCCGATTCCTCCGAAGGTCCCTCCGGCCAGGGATCCAGATCTGAGCCCGGCAGCCGAAGGGCGCGCGCGGGGCTCTGGTCAAGGCGAGCTGGGCCCAGGGGGCGCGCCGGGCGCTTGCAGGGTCCCCAGGGCTGGGCCTTGCGCGCTGCCAGTGCCGGAGGGACCTAGGGGCCGGCGGGTCCCCAGGGCGGGCGCGAGGGCCCCGCGCAGGTGTCGGGCCTGCGCGCAGGGTGCGCCAGGGGTGCTGGGGGCCTGGGAGACCCGAGAGAGACGTTATTGTTACACTGTAACGAGTCTGATTAACATGCTCCTGACACTTTCCCTTAGTTTCCCGAGCTCCTAGCAACAGCTCACAAAGGCGCGGGATTGTCCCGGGCTCCGCGGGGACACGGGGCAGCCTTTGATCTGCCACCATTACAGCCGGGCTGCGCGACAGGCTCGCGGGCTCCGGGGGCCCACGGGTGCGCGGCCCCGGCCCACCGGGCTCTCCCGGCCCCGGCCGCCCCCGCGGGGTAGGGACGGCGCGCGCGGTGCCTCGGGGGCCGCCGAGCTCCGCGCCCCGGGGCCCCCTTGCGCCGCCGGCCGCCCTGCGTCCTCGGGGAGCGGCGGGGACGCGGCCTTGCGCCGGGCCCGGGGGCGCACGTCCTTCCGACGGGGCGCGCGGCCCGGGCTCGCCGAGCCCTTCTGTCGGAAGAAGCAGCAACCGGCAACGCCGAGCCGTTTGCTTACGAACAAAATTCAAAAAAAAAAAAAAAAAAAAGGAAGGGCGAGAGCGAGACATCTCGTCTTTTACAAGACTTGTAAACATTTTTTTTTTTTTTTAAATAAAAAAAATTCTGCAGGCTTCAGACCGCTTAGCTGGAACCGGGTCGGATCGACAGCAAACCATCGCAAAAGGCGCTAACGACGCTTTTGGTTCCTTCCCACCCATCACTTTCTTTATGTCGTTGGCAATTCTTACCGATTCGGAAAGAAATATGCTGCCAAATAATTGCTGGAATGTAAACAAACTACCACGACCAACAGCCACAATCGCCCGTCACAGGAGAGCAAAGAGCTGCCCAGTACCACGGCGCAAGCTTTTCAGGTACTAAGTTAGGTATTTTAAAGTTAATTATTTGCCATTTTGTTCGCTCGGTTAGCCCCCGCCCCCGACTTAAAATAAAGCGCGGAAAGGAAGATTAAAGTTTTAACATTTAAATGCTGAGCTCTGCTAATGACTTTCCTCCACTTTCCCCTCAATTACAATGCAGTGTCCCCGAGCCTGGGGCACAAACTCTTCAGTGACCCACCGGTTCGGTGCCCCTCGCCCGCATTAATATGCACGAGATCCTGCTGGTAATCTTATAACCTGTTTTGTACCATCAATTGCCTTCCAAGGACTAGAGGTACAAATAAAAAACAAAACGGACATTTAGCCTTCCAAGATGAATGCAAACCTTAAAACCAGAATGTCCTTCAAATTAAAAAGCCATGTACTCCTCTTTATCCTCTTAAGACGTCCTTAGAAAATATAACCTCTCCAGTGTAAGGTCAGTTTCCCAAACTCGGGCAGAACTATTAGGGGTTCATGTGTTAATGATCGTAACAGGTATATTTTAGAAAAGGAAACAAAACAAAACAAAACAAAACAAAACCCAACAACCTACATGGTCTATTCCATGTGCCCAGAAATACATGGCAAGCTACGAGCTACTTTCAAATTCAAAGAGGCTGTGGTGAAGTCTTGAGGAAGCTTTTCCCAGCCTGTCCCTGGAGGAGAGGACCTAAGGGCAGCCCGCGGTTCAATACTTGGAAATCTGAAGGGAACTGCACCCAGATGCCCGAGAAATTCCCAACTTGTGCTCACAGACAGTGCCTGACTCCGCTGGACTTTCCCCTGCACCATTTCAATAAAACATGATTGTATTGATATAATCCTCTATACATTAAAATGAGGTTGTCACAGATTGTCATTAAGATCTCAGTAAAACAATGAAGACATTATTGGGCACCCCCCCTCAGGCAAGGTATTAGGGGAATAAAACAATCTACACCACACGGGTCCTATTGAGATTAATGAAAAAATTATGCAAAAAAAATCTCAATTTCATTTTCCCGTGACAGGGCTTTGCATACATAGAGTCAGCCCTGCCCTGCACCTGATGATTTATTAAACTAATCTACAGTGATCACCACTGATGTTCTCAACTCAATCTTGTCCTGGCTCATTTTCTAAGTAATTGTTTCTCATTAGTTCTGATAATGTTTTAATAGTGTTACCCATAATTTAGCCCCCAAGAATTAATAACAAGGGGGTGATATGGCAAAGCAGCTTGTGATGAGCTACACAAAATATAAACAGGTATGGTTTTTAATTAATCAGATTGCTGCAAGTTCCTCTTCTTGTAGGCCATTGCTAGCTGGAGGAATTCCCCAGGATCTCTGACTCTAACTTAAACCCTCTTCTGGGGCCCTCCTTAGGGTTTTTTGCTCAGAGTACGATGTTGGTCCGCATTTTTGGCTCTAGTGGGTCTTCGTCTCATGATATTACCATAATTGGGAACACTGGGTTGTGAGAAAGAAGATAAATGCAACATTTAGGTGTCAGATCAAAGGGTGTGGTGACCAGTCAGTCCCACGTTGTAAGGTATCTAGGAACCCATGGGTCTGTTGGTAATGGGGGTGGGGAGTCCTAGCCACATCCAGGCTCTCAGCACCCAGAGACAGTGCTGAGGGTCTGTTTTTCCTGAGGTCCCAATGCCTTCACCCCAGAATCTGAGGTGCCCTCAGAGGGAGGGCTTAGCTCTCAGTGGGCCCTTGGCCTGAGGACGTTCACATGTAGGGTTAGGGGGTTTCCTATGTAACTGGGGTAGAGAGTATAATGTCTGGGCTTTCATCCTGTCAAATCAACTGGTTATCTGCACCAACATACAAGAATAGGAAGGGCAGTTGGGTTGAAGTGGGGGCTGATGTAGGGAAGTATGAAGGAAGGCTTTCATTTTCTTTTTTTGTTTAAGACAGGTCCTGCATGGGTTAGTTCTACAGGTGAGGAGGAGGTGTGTGTATGGGACAGGTCAGGATGAGAGGAGGCCTCCCTTTGCCTTCTGCCTTCTGCGGAGTCCTCCTGTGTCTCTGTGCTCTGAGTAAAGGGGTCCGAACCAGGTCTATGATCCTGAACTACCCTGGTACACACATGGCTGCCAGCCCACACTGGCATAGCTGCAAGAGTGGTGGTGGTGGTGGTGCTGTAACTGCTGACTGCTGCCCCAAATGGCTGGAGGCCAGTTTTCTCCCACTTTGGCTAAGGTGTCATCCTCCTCCTGCTGGTGGCTCCTTGTGAGGATGGAGCGAGCACCTACCTTCCTTTCCAGCTAACTCAGTGGCAGCACAGGATGACCTAGGTGAAGGGTGACAATGCTCTCATGAGGGACTGAAGAGAGGGGTGCACAGAAGAAAGGAGACCCACTGCCCAAGGCAGCCTAGGACCCCGGCTTAGCATGTCCCATCCCAGTCTCCTCAGATCCCAAGTTTGGGATTATTAGTTGGTGTTTCAAGAATGTGTCCCCCTGCAAAAAACTTTCCTGCCTAGATCCAGTTCCTTCCGGATGCCAGTTAGAAATGAATCATCCCTTTTCTTCCTGCCTAGATTCAGTTCCTTCCGGATGCCAGTTAGAAATGAATCATCCCTTTTCTTCAGTGCACTGCATGCGTGGGTGTTGCAGGACGGTGTGTGGGCTTCTCCCACTCTGCTTGGGTTCCATGGCGCCCTTCCTTGTATATAACCTTCAACTCTACTTCCAACTCTAGGCTTCCTGTAGGAACTGGAAGAGGCAGGGACAAAGTGGACCCCTGAATGGGTTGTACAGTAGAGGCCATGGAGGAAATAAACAACAAGGGTATAGGAGGAGGTGAAAAATGAAAATAAAAAAACAACTGTTTTCTATTTACAAATTTAAATAAACAGAACAGCCTTCCCTGCAGTGTTTGTCTAAGAGTAGCAGCTTTGCTGCTGTGTAGGTCATGAAAAGGTTGGTGTAGAGTTTAAAACTTCCCATTCTGTTAATTTCTTAAAGAACAGTCATCCAGAGTCTCAACACAAAAGCTCATGATTTAATGAGGAGCAGAAACAAAATCTCTGATTGTTGGTGTTTCAAATTTCATTGGCGTCCTCTGGCAAACACAAGTTGATCCTTCCCAGCTTCAATACCCTTTAGCCTTCAGTATAAGAGCACATGCTGAATAGGGAAGAATGGCTGGTTGTTATGTTTATTTACCCTTACTACAAGCTGGGTTAACCTCTTCAAAACAGCTTTACTAAGCCCGTTAACCATACCGCCCATATGACCTGCAGCAGCATCTCTAATGTGATGCAAATCTCGCAGGGGACCATATGCACCAGCTCTGCTGCATTGTGTCTTCTTAGAGTCTACAAGTTTATTGCTGAGGGGGCCCTGTCCTGGCCATACATTTACAGGGGGGAAGTGGCCTCAATGGCAAACAGTTAAATGGGGAAATTAAGGGAGAGAATGGATGGTCTTGTGTTTCTGCACATTTTTTTTTTTTTTAATTGCTGGTATCTGTTGACCCATAGCCTTCACCCAGGATGAGGGCTTTCAGAGTTCTCACCTAGCAGTTCAAATGTAGGGATGTTTCATTTTGGGAGGTGGAGGTTAAAAGTAATCAGTTTTGAAGATTTATTTTTAGAAGCCATCTGTATGAACAAAAATGATAACTTTTTCTATGTCATCTCTCGTTTTATCAGATTTCTAGTGAAATAAACACAACCCCTTCACTTAACTACCATTTTTTAAGATTGGCCTTAAAATTATTTATAGTGTGGAGTAGAACAATGTGGGAAACATCTAATGTGAGAAATGTGAAGGGAGAAATATTCGGGAAAGATCTGTTTCATTAAAGTCCTAACAGCCCCTCAGCCCATCTCTCTTCACTATTTTATCTCCCTGTGAAATCATTAAGTGCATATTTGTAACACATTAATGAGCAGTAAAATCATAAGCTTGGAATCAAAAAGAAGGAAGTTCATTTTTAAAGGAATAACTGGCCAGTGAGATAATAAAAAAAATTGGATTAACATGAACTGTAAATGGGAAAAAGGTTCCGATCTGGCATACTAACAAGTTGCCTTGAGTATTATGGTTTGTCTTTAAGAAACCCACTGTATATGTTCAGCCCACCTGATGAGAGTTTCATTTAACAGATCATTTTTCCTTGATGGATGTGGCAAGCGTAACAATGTTCTGGGCTTGCTTCAGTAATGGCATGTCGATCATACTCCCTCGGAAAGTAAAGGCTCCCTGGAAAACAGAGAATACAAACTTCCTAAAAGAATGTTCAGAAATTATAGGCTTCCTTTCTGTGCACACTTGTACAACAAAAACACTTTAGATTCTACCTGAATTATATTGACTTCCCTACCCAACTTTTGAAAAAACCAAAGTAAATTACAGGGGTAAGATTTCTTTTTTCCTCCTCAAAAGGGGAAAAAAACCCCCAACCCTCCAGCATTTTAATGGAGGGGAAAAGCATCATACACAAGGCATTTGAAACTGTTCATTTAACTCTTGAAATCAAGCAGAACACAACTATGGAAGGAAAATGCAAATACTTCCTTATATAGCTTTCAAAATATTACACGGAACTTTAAAAATAGTAATATGCTCTGGTAACCAACTGATTGTTGTTTGAAAAAATAGCTGTATGATCAGGTTAATGGCAAATGCTTCCTTCTTGTAACATAATTGAGGGGTAACACTATCATGCGATGAGAAAATGTAAGGTAGGATTGTACTCAATAAAAATAAAAATAAAAAGGGATCCCTCTGGTGATACAGAAGTGCAGAAGAGGACTAGAATGACAAGGGACATGAGCCTATAAAAAAGAAGTCACAGGTCTGTTGAATGGTGAGTCTGGAAAGAATTTCTGAGATCTCCTGGTTTATCACCATTTTACAGATATATTTTCTTTTCAATTTCTGCAAATACCAAATTCAATGTGTCATGTGATCCAAGTTCTGTTCTAGATGAGGAATCTGAGTCCTAGAGTAGCTGTGATTTTTCCAAGATCACGTGACTAGGAAAAGTTAGAGCTGGAGCTAACACTTGGGTATCAGAACCTCAAGCCTTGATCAGAGACTCCTATATTAAGGTAACAAGGTAATGTCTTTACTGCATCAGAAAAAGAAAAATTAATTGGACAGAAGGCAGTATGCCCAGAATCTGAAGTTAATGTCTGGTTATTTACATTCTTTTAATCACTCCTTCTTGCCGTTTACAATCACAGCTCTTCATATTTCTCCTTCCTTCCACGTAACACGTGGCAAGGATAATAGTGGGTGGGAGCAATCATAATCCTTGCTGGTGGTCCATCTGCATACACTGCCGTCCATTTCTGATTTCACAAGTATCACCTCTTGACAGTCTATATTGTCATCACTCAAAAGTTCTGGGATGGGTCTCCTGGTCTTTCTGAAAACCCTTACCTCCCACAATTACAAGAGTTACACATAGAATGGAGATTTTTAAAAGTGGCAGGGAATCCTTAGCAATGACTTTGGAATTTATTTTTCAATTAAGAGATTTAAAAGCCACTGGGATTAGAGTACCAGTAGTACTCAGCCTTACAATCTGATTCATAAGAGCACCTGTGCTGGCCTAACATCCTATACCTGAATTCATTTTCCAACCCTCTCATTTTTACTATTTATATCTCTAGATTGACTTTTGCCTAATTTCATTCAGCCTAGAGCAAATTTTGGTGATCTCTGTGACCATGATGAATTTTATGAATTCAGTTAGAGAAGTTCCAAGGATATTCCATGGGTTAGCATAGCGTGTGAAATCAGGGTGTGGGACTCACGCTGTTTTACAAGGCAATAGTCTAGTTTTCTTATTGGAGTAAATGATGAAGACCAAAGGCCTCTTGGTTATCCGCCCACCAAGTGGATTATGCCCCTGTAAAACAGCACATCTGTCCTGCTAAGGTTTAAATAATAGGCTGGAGAGAAGAAATTAGAATAGATGCACACAAAATCAAAATGATGCACAGACAATCAAAATTACGGCCTTGGGTTTATGCCATGTTTCCCAAATCTGCTTTGGGTTCCATGTGCACATCAAAGATGCAAAATATTTCATAAAGATCATTTCTTTCTTTTACAGTAGCAGATTTTGCTTGGCCTCCTTCATTAAGCTTAAGCTGCAAAAACAAAATTAAACATTTTTGTCTCCATCTCTGCAATTGAGGATCTTAGTGTTAGGAATTCAACTGCCTAATCCTCCTGCTTTCACATATTGACCTGTAATATGGTTGGGTTTTTAAACATAAGGATCTACATGTGAAATGTGAATGGGTCTGTTGCTCAGGATTTGGAAAAATGCAGTTTGTCAAAAGTTACTTGAATTTGTGGGGAGAGATTGAAACAGTCCTTAATTAATGATTAGAAATAAGTTTCCATTTTTAAAAAGATTTTATTTATTTATTCATGAGAGACACAGAAAGAGAGGTAGAGACATAGGCAGAGGGAGAAGCACGCTCCTCGAGGGAAGCCCGACATGAGACTCAATAGGGGGACACCGGAACCACACCCTGAGCCAAAGGCAGAAGCTCAACCACTGAGCCACCCAGGTGTCCCAATAAATTTCCATTTTACAGCCCAATGCTTTCCTGAAAAACTGGCTTACCATTTCAAAAAGTATAGAGAACCTCCATCAGCTTGAAGATTCAGTCTATAATTTGGTTTAAAATGCCTTTAAATAGTAACTTATTCATAGTTAACTACCTTAACAACCAGAACCATGACAATAATAATAACTGTAATTTTTTGAGCAGTTGCTAGATCACGGACTGCGCCGGATACTTGACATACTTTATTTCATGTAATGCTCTTAACAACAGTGTGAGGTAGATGCTATTATGCAACCCCATTAAAATTTTCTTTAAAAAATTCTCTTTAATTGTGGCAAAAACACATAAAATTTATCACCTTAACCATTTTTTAAATAAATTTTTATTTATTTATGATAGTCACAGAGAGAGAGAGAGAGAGGCAGAGACACAGGCAGAGGGAGAAGCAGGCTCCATGCCGGGAGCCCAACGTGGGATTCGATCCCGGGTCTCCAGGATCACGCCCTGGGCCAAAGGCAGGCGCCAAACCGCTGCGCCACCCAGGGATCCCGCACCTTAACCATTTTTAAATGTACATCTTAGTAATGTTAGGTGTATTTGCATTGTTGTACAAAAGATCTCCAGAAAGTTTTCATCCTGCAGAGCTGAAACTCTGTACCCATGAAACAAGTTACTCCACATCCTCTCTCCAGAAGCCCCTGGCAGCCATCATTCTTATTGTGTATCTAATTTGTACATATATCCCCATTTTATAACTGAGGGGGCTGGGCTTAAGAAACTTCTATATGTCTGCCCTGTAGCTACTGAGTACAGAACTGGGATGAAAGCTAGCTCTAGCTGATCTAGAGTGTGCTCCAGGCTTACACTGTAGGCTCACAGACTGAGAAATGTTCTCAACCAGATCAGAATCATCTAAGGGGGATGGTAGGGGATGTGGCTTGTTAAAATGCACATACAGTCCCATCCTACAGGATCTGATGCAGAAGGTTGGGGGTGGAGGGTTGTCAGCAATCATCTCATGATTCTAAAGCCAATATTCAAGTTGGAAAAGTTCTGTGTGTTAGCTCCTCTGGTTAGAAATAGTTAGGCTCCCTTTGATATGGATATGACCTGATCCTTGCCCTCAGGAGCAATGTGCTGGAAAAGAAGCAGGTGCCATAAAATGCAACAAGAATTAGAAAAAAGCCCAGTGTGATGAGCACAGAGAGATCTGAGGGTCTGAAAGGACTGCCCTTGTCTACTCAGGATCGTTTGCCCTGTTCACATGGATATGATACTGTGTACCTAGTACATATCATGCATTCCTGGCTAGAGCTGCCACGGAGCAATGGGGTTTTATTCCAGAGTTATCTATTGAGTTATTTGTTGTAGTAAATCATTGGTCAATCACTTTGGCACATTTCACTATATACATGTTTAGAGTCTCAAATTCCTGGAAGTGAAGGGCAATATCCTCTTAGCATACATGTTATCTGTATAGCAAAGAAAACAATTACTCTTGGGTTATAGTTTCTCTAACAATGTAGTTATTGCCCATTGGTAAAACAAGCACTGAGATAACCTGAATTTCGCCAGACTCAAAAGTTCTTCATAGGGGTGAATTGGACTTACAGTTTGGTAGCAAAAGTACAGATGATAGTGGTGGTGATGACAAAAGGAATCATCTATAGGAAATATTAATATATTTTGCATTTTTGGCACTTAATACTTGAGAATTTTTTTCTCTAGAGTACTAAAAGAGTAATTTACTAGAAACACAAATGGGTTTAATTCTTTCCCTCCTCCTTTATTTTTCAAATAATGTCTTTGAGCACTTGGGGAGTTCTCTCTGGCATGCCAGTGATGGTGGTGCTCTGTTGGCACAAATGATAACATTAGTACAGCTGTCATGGTCCTTCTTTTTCAGGGTGACACTCCTCCTGTATGACTCTAAGCCTAATGCCCAGTGAAATATTTGCCTCACAGCAGTTCCCAGTGAATTCCTAAAACTTTTGTCAGCGTTGGCCTTTATGAAATTTCTCTTCAAGATCTAGGTTGTGCCCTCTATTTGCTCAAATCTCTCAGACCCAGCATGGTCTGTGATTAGTTCTTCCTTAGAAAATCATCTGCTCCTCCCTACTCCAAAAAGGAGGAGGATGATTACTCCACTGAGGTATTCTGATGGACACTTTCATTCTTCTTTCTTTCCCATTTTTCACCCTATCACCCTCGAGAGTCCTTGGAGAGGCCCCAGGGTAGCCCTTGGTTGCCCCATGAGTTGTTAGGACATTTTTTTCCAACGATGTTAGTTTGGTTGCCAGGCAGGCACCCACAGCTCAGTGGGGATGTCTCACTGAGAGACTGCTGGGATGTTTACTGGGATGTTGCACCTCCCTAACTGGGATCATGTTGTTATCTTTCTTTCTTTCTAAAGATTTTATTTATTTATGAGCAACACACACACACACACACACACACACACACACACACACACACACACAGAGATAGGCAGAGGCAGAAGCAGGCTTCCTGCAAGGAACCCGACATGGGACTCGATCCCAGATCTTGGGATCATGCCCTGAGCCAAAGGCAGACACTCAACCGCTGAGCCACCCAGGCATCCCAATCTTTCTAAAGCACTGGATAGGATCATCCATTTGCTTATACCTGGCTTTGGCTCTCTTTGGACTTACAAAATCAATGCAATCTCCTTAGCAGGGATCCCAGGCTTCCCATGAGGACACCAGACTCTGTCTCTGCTCTCAGCCTTGTCCCCTGCTGGTCCACCCACTATACACACACACACCCACACACCCATACAACACCCCCCCCCCATAGTTACATTCTTCTGTACCTCTCCCATATGCTCTATTCTCTGCTCTGAGGATCTTTCCCTATCTGTCCTATAAACTCATCCTTTAAACCGTCAGAAGATGTCAGGTCTATAAAGTGTTTCTAGACTTTCCTGGTAGGGCTGATCTCTCCTTTTTTTCTCCTTTAAGTAAACTCTATGCCTAATATGAGGGTCGAATTTACAATCTTGCTATCCAGAGTCCCATGCCTGGGGTTGCCTGGCTGGCTCAGTTATTAGAGCATGCAACTCTTAGTCTCAGGCTGGTGAGGTCAAGTCCCACATTGGGCGTAGAGCTTACTTAAAAAAAAAAAAAAAAAAAAAAAGAGTCACATGCTTTACTGACTGTGCCAGCCAGATGCTCCTATCCTTCCTTTCCCTACACAGCCTCCCATTACAGCCCTTGTCACACTTCATTGTAATGATTTGTTTACTCTGCTGTCTTTCTCACCAAGTTGTAAGACTCTTGAAGAAGGGGTCATGTCTCATATATCTTTGAATACCCAGAACCCAGTACTCAAAACATAGTTTGGAGTCAAGAAACTTAGTTCTTTTGTGGGCCTCGAGTTGGGTGGCTGAGGGGAGAGTGATATGGGAAGATGCTATCCATCATACCTATCTACTCTCCCTCATTTTCAAACATCCTTCTATGCCACTTGATCTTTCCCTGGTCTGGTAATACTCCCTGGTCAGTTGGCTAACACTTGCTGAGCCTCCAGTGGGACACAGTGATTTACCTTAAGAAATGTGATGCTGGGTTGGGGTCAGGTTAACTCATGCAAGTGACTTAATAGTTTTTTTTTTTTTAATTTTTTTTATTTATTTATGATAGTCACAGAGAGAGAGAGAGAGAGAGAGAGAGGCAGAGACACAGGCAGAGGGAGAAGCAGGCTCCATGCACCGGGAGCCCGACGTGGGATTCGATCCCGGGTCTCCAGGATCGCGCCCTGGGCCAAAGGCAGGCGCCAAACCGCTGCGCCACTCAGGGATCCCGCAAGTGACTTAATAGTTAAAATACAAGCAAGTCTGTCATATTTGTGGCATTTAAGGACTGAGGAACTACAGAGAAACAGGGCCATCAAGATGGAGGTGGTTTGGCCAGAAAAGGCTTCGAAGAACAGGTACATTTAAAGTCAGGTTTAGAAGGTCAGGGATACCAAAGGAACAAGAGAGAGGCAATGGATACTAGGAGCAGCATGTAGAGACACATCAGTGGGGTTGGCTTTCTGTGTCTGCAGGACCCCTTCATGCCTCTGGCCACCAATGATTCAATAGGTCAAGCAAAATGAAGGAACACAGTATGAGATACTGCATCTGTCTATGGCTGAATGGGATTCTCTAGGATCTAAGGAAAGGGAACCTGATCTAGCCTATATTAATATGGATGATTACTGGTTCTATTATTCATTGGCTGCTTGGCTTTCCTTATGCAAGGCACAAAACTTAGCTTCTCCTTGATGAAGCTGGACTGGAACCCACTGGAATCCCTTTGTTCTTGTATGCCCTGGTGAACCCAGTACTTGCTCCCTTCCTGGACCCTAGGGGAAAGAGAGTGAATCACCTGTTTCCTTTCCTTTATTCTAGGCATTATCTCCCTGTCTAAGGGTGGTCTGGGGATCCAACAAGCTAAGAGCTGGCTTGGTTCAGCTTTGCTTCTGAGTGGGACCATCATAAATGGATTGACTTGGGCACCAGGGGGATGAGAAGGATGTTCATTCCCTTTTGAAGAGGAAATATGAAGATTCCCTCAGCAACTATAGCCTAGGCTCTAGTTAGCAATAGACCTTAGTAAGGCCTGGAAGATTTATTTCCAAACTGAAAATCGGAGAGGTACAATCTTTTTTTTTAAGATTTAATGTACTTATTTGACACATAGAGTGCCCACAAGTGGGGGGAGGGGCAAAGGGAGAAGCAACTATGCCAAGCAGGGAGCCCAACTTGAGGCTCTATCCCAGGCCCCTGAAATCAGGACCTGAGCCCAAGGCAGACACTTAACCAACTGAGCCACCCAGGTGCCCCGGAGAGGTACAATCTTATTAGGAAGACCCAATACCAAAAAAAGAGATTTCATCTAATAGTACTTTAGGATTTTACAAAACATTTCAAAGACATCTTCTTACTTGCAGGGGGTAGGGCATGGCAATTTCTGTTTTACAGATGCAAAAACTACAGTTCAGATTTAGTTAACCTTTTTAAAGCAACTTATGGGAAGGACAGGACTAGAATCTAAGGCTTATCACCCTAAATCCCAAACTCTTCCTCCTAATTGGTATACTCCAAAGTATGACTGGTGACAGTGCTATCTGAGATGGTTATAAAAATGTTTAAATATAAAAAATTAAAATATATATTTATTTTACATAATACTATATATTTAAAGATTTTATTTTGTGCATTATAAGAAATAACCACCATATCTGAACTGCTATTTCAGAGATAATATTACTTAGGATGAGGCTGAAAAAAATGATATACAGATAAGGTCAGATAAGCAAATATGTGAAAATGTAATTTATTTCATTTTATTTTTTAAGATTTTATTCATTTATTTGAGAGAGAGAGAGAGAGAAAGCACAGGTGGTAGGGGAGGAACAGAGGAAGTGGAGCAACTGGACTCAGTGCTGAGCACTGAGGTTGAGGGCTCTACATAGGGCTCCATCTCATGACCCCGAGATCATCACTTGAGCTGAAATCAAGAGTTGAATGCTCAACTGACTGAAACACCCAGGAGCCCCCAAAATGTAATTTTAATAACTGAATTCAGGAACAACTGAAATATAAATGCTTCAATCCTGAGTTTCCACTTAACAGCTTTTACTATAATTAAAAATTTTATTTATTTATTTATTCATGAGAGACACAGAGAGAGAGGCAGACACATAGGCAGAGGGAGAGGCAGGCTCCCTGAGAGGAGCCCAATGCAGGACTCCATCCTGTAATCCCGGGATCACTCCTTAAGTCAAAAGCCGACCCTCAACCGCTGAGCCACCCAGGCGGGTGGTTGTATGCATTGGTGAACCCACTTTACTATAATTATTATGATATTAGGAATACTGAAAGATATTTTCAATGAGAAAAAATCAATAATAAATATGTGAATGACATCTAAAGTCCTCAAAAAACCTAAAGCATTTCTAAGAAGGACTAAAGGAGGTGACATTTGATCCTTATATATACTTCTGAGTATCAGTAACCCTTGGTTTATAGATAAACACTTTTTAATGTTACCATTAAGAGGGTAAAAGAATATTTCTGAAGACTTGGAAAATAGAGAACATGTTTTTCTTATTTTCACACTTATGTTGTAGTGATAATTTGATAGGTACTTTAACAATATTTTGAATTAAAATTCAATAGCCAGGGGCACCTGGGTGGCTCAGTGGTTGAGCGTCTGCCTTTGGCTCAGGTCATGATCCTGGGGTCCTGGGATCAAGTCCCGCATCAGGCTCCCCACAGGAAGCCTGCTTCTCCCTCTGCCTGTGTCTCTGCCTCTCTCTGTGTGTCTCTCATGAATAAATAAATAAAATCTTAAAAAAAAAATCAAAAGCCAATTACTGCTATGGCCAGAAAATTTCAAATGTTAATGTAGCTCTACATGAATTTCTAAAAGTTCAACTGAAGCCATTCGACTTGGTCAACACTTCACATTGAGCTGATGTGTCATTACTACTAGCGCTGAAATTCTGACAGATGACACTGCATGGCCTTTGGTGGGGAAGCCCTTTAAATGATTCCTAAGAATGTAATAGTTGGACTATCTGAAGCGGGTTTGTATTGTACCAGATTGGGGAATGCAGTGACAGTTCAGGACTGTAAAACTGTTAGGAAGGCCCCTCAGCACCTGCCTCAGACGTGGACTCAGAAAGGGTATGAGGTCTGGGGGATCCTGCATCCTGGGCAACCTATCAGATTTAGTTTCCAATTTCTGAAAGGTGAAAAAGCCTGGAGAAGCTCCCTCCTTATTCTTCCCATCTTTTCCCCCCCATAGCTCTCTGACTGTAAAAACTCCAGAGGGGTTTGAAGGGCAGGGTTCTATTCCAGAGCAGTCCCACCAGCTGAGGCAGTAGTGGCCCAAGAGGACACCAAGGATTGTCTGTCTAGGAAGCCCCTTTGTGACCTTCCACCAAACAGAAATAGGCAACTCTCTAGGATGGGCATTCTGAAGTGGTATTCTGTAGCTTGCAGCTGAAACAAAAAGTATACAAACACAAACAGAGAAAGGGTCTTGCTTCTCCTATGTAAGGCATCTTAATGCAGAGGTTAGAATATGGGCTTTGGGGTCAGCTACACCTTGAATCCAAGCTCTGCTATTTCCTAGTTGTGAGCTACAGCAAACAATGTTACTTTTCTGAGCCTCAGTTTCTTCACCTGTAAAATTGGGGTGAAAATATCTCCCTTACAGAATTGTTGTGAGAATTAAGTAAAATAATGTATGCAATGGCCTGTCACAGAACAGGCTCTCAGTATATGGGAGCTGCAACTTCTAGCACCACTCCCATTACTGTCACTACCACTGTGACTGTGTCCCCTTGAGACTGCTGCCACTATCACTACCAATGTTATCACCTCTACCTGATTGCTGTCACCACCAGCATGATCACTGTTGTTACTGCCACTGCTATTGTTAGCCAGAGATGATTCAATTCCATTTATCACAGAAAGGTGCAGTGAGAAGCACAGTATTTTTTTTTAAGATTTTATTTATTTATTCATGAGACACACACACACACACACACACACACACACACACACACAGGCAGAGACACAGGCAGAGACACAGGCAGAGGGAGAAGCAGGCTTCATGCAGGGAGCCCCATGTGGGACTGGATCCCGAGACTCCAGGATCACGCCCTTGGACCAAAGGCAGGAACTAAACCGCTGAGCCATCCAGGGATCCCCTTTGCACAGTATTTGAATTATAACAGGATTTCATGATTTCAGAGTAGCTTTAAAGATTCTAGGGACGTCAACATTCTTGAAGATGCAATGAGTCAAGCCCGACTCATGCCTAAAGCTCCCTGCCTCCTCTAAGCTATAGCTTAGATCATAGATTGAATTGTCCCTTTAAGAAACTAGACCCAGGTGCTATATATGTATTTGAAATTTGAAAACAAATACATTTAAAATCATTTAAAAGCTTAGAATATCAGCTGAGGAGATACTAATCAAATGCAGATGATCTGAAATTTACACTGGAGAAGGCAGTAAACAGAAGGACAGGGTTTCCAGCAACAGGAGAGCAGAACAGAAGAGTGCTAGCAAAGCACATGGCTTGATGCATTTATAAAAAGGAGGAAATTCCTTGGGATGTGGACATTGAGTGAATGTAAAATGAATAGGCATCATTAACATTTTGTTCTTTAAAAAGGAAGCATGAAATCATTTAGCTGTAGCTCTGCACAGAAGGCAGAAACTCTCGTGTTATATGCTGTTAAGATTATTTGGGGACTTCACCAACAGTTTTAGGAAGTGGGAGGAGAAAAGAAAACAGTGAAAGGCTTGCAAAATGAAACTGGCAGGGAAGACGGAGGTGGCTGGACAGTAGGGAGGAGAGCAGAGGTGAATGTTTGGGTCAATTATCTTAATATGTGACCAGTACTGAGTTGTCTACTTGCCCAGATGGACGGTCTCAGTGGACCAGAGCCATCTTTACTATACAAACGGATGGGGAGACCAAAGGTACCTTTTTTTTGAAAATTCTTCTCAGAGCTCACAAAATGTAGGCTGCAAAACTTATCTTTAAAAGTACCCAGGCAGAATGATCAGATAGGGACAGGCAAGTCTTTATTTTAAATATCTTTTGATAAGGAAATTTGGAACCAAGTATGCCATGTGGAAAGCTACCTAATGAGGTGCAACAATTGGATTTATAAGCATATTGTAATTTAAAGGAGTTTCCACATTTGCTAGTGCATTAGATGTACTTAATTTTTTTTTTAGAAAAAAACTGAGGTATACTGAGGTATAATTTGTATAACCATACAATTCACCCATTATTAAGTGTGCAATTGGTTGATTTTTAGTAATTATATAGAGTTCTGTAGCTATCACCTTCCACTCAAATTTTTTTTAAACTAGAAATCTTAGTTGAAAATATTTTTAACACTGAGTTAAATATGTAAACATTTTTTATTTAACTTAGGATATTTCATGTCAAATTTAAGCTGGTATTGCCTATGAGAAAAGCAGAGAATGGAAGTCATTTTAAAGCAGCTTGCAGCTAAGAGCAATAATGTTAAAACTTCTATTTTGTACACCATAGGTTTCTTCTTTCTTTGGAAAGCACATATAAATTAACTCAAAGTCACTTTAAATTTTAAAAATCTATTAAAATATAACTGATGACAATGATAAAATAACTGGTGAAAATATTTTTTCAATTATTCTAGAAGGAAACAAAAGGTCAGTATGATATAACCTGTTAAAAGTAGAGTGAATCATTTCTTTCTAGGAGAGTCAGAAATTTAGAGACCAGTTAGCCAAATAGTATTTACTAAATGCATATTGTATACCTATTTCTATCCAAGATGCTGTGGGGAGGTATGTGTTTTAGTAAACAGAATTCTTTACTCTCTAGGGTAGTGGTGAAAAATTTCCTTACTTTCTTTTGATTCAGGTTCACTAACCTACAATGAAAAAAATTATAGAAACTCGATTTATATTTTTTAATAAAATAAAAGTTCCATTTGCTTGCTTTTTAATATAAAAAGAATTACAAAATTCTTTAATAAGTATAACAAACAATTCAAAGAATGCTCTGAACTTCTTTATTTTAGTCGGCTAAGGGCGAGAAGGCAAGGGATGTCGGTGGGGTGTGGAGATGATGTGGGGGGAGAGAAAGATAAAGAGGAAACACGTGAGAGCTCATGGAAAGGAAAATGAGGAAGGAATAGGCAAGCTATACAGAGAAACACACATCCGACCCACACATACAAAAAGGGAGAAATATTCTACGAGGGAAAAAAGAAGATGTCCAAAGAGTAAAAACCATCCTTTCATGGCTCGTGTTTGGATCTTGCTTATATTACAGACGCTGAAAGCCATGGTGTTTGTGCAACCACAGGTGTAAGTGAGACACAGGACATTGGGAACCTGTCCTCGAGCGAGATGAAATGGAGCTTGGAGCTAGATATGGCCTCTTTGCCAAAGGCTCCCAGTCTAGCTAGGAGAGTTTCCAATCTACATTGGGAGATGGAACAAATGATGACTAATACAACAGAGCAGGATTTGCAGTGATCTGAGCCAAAAAGTCTTTCTGGGGCAAGAGAGAATTGAGAAGGAGGGTGCGATGTGGGGAATAAGAGCAGTGAGTGTTGGGAAGGCACACAGAAAACTCTGTGTTCTTTCCCTCCTCATCGGTTTCTGCTCATGCAAAAAAAAAAAAAAAAATATATATATATATATAGCACTAAGAAAAAAATACTAATCCGAACTAACCAAATTAACATTTTGTTAGTGACTGAACAGTTTTAAGGCTCTATCTACTTTTGGTCATTAATGTGGACGGAGGTTTACTATGATCCAAGTAAAACTACATTTGTGTTAACTGTGTTCATATCTTTATTTACAAAGTTAGCCCTGAATGCTGGTAGGGGCTCTATCACTACCTTGGTTGTGAGTGACCACAGGTAACTTCTAAACCCTTGCTGAGTCTTAGTGTCTTAAGTTGTAAACTGAAAAGATTTAACTGGAAGATTTCTGAGATTTTATCCAACTGAAAGAATTATATTTTTAATTGAAATTGAGCAAAAAAATATCCTGAGAATATAAATCAGGAGAAAAATATTTTGATTAAAATATCCCTAAGAATGTGTTATAAATTAAGGACAAAGCAAACAACTTTAGAAATCATCATATTTAACCTCAATGATATAATCTATCTTCTAGTACTGAACCATTTGCCACTAAAACTATGAGAAATCGAATATATTGCCACCAGAATTGTATTGTCTTACTTCATATGTTTAGAAATCTGCAATTTGTTGCTAATCAGATCACCCTTGAAGTCCTCCTTGCCAGACTCTCAGCTTTTTAATGAACTTGACTGTTCAAAATCAAAATTATGGCATATGGTTCTAGAAATATTAAATGAAAAAGGTAATAAAAGGAGTAATGTAATAACTGAGCATCTCAAAAATAGGGTTGTGTTTCTTCAGTTTTCATTTTCACTACACATCACTTGGTTCTGATTTTAGTATTCCTACTTACAATTAAAAGGGGGGGGAAGGCTGTGGGTGGTGGGATGCGTGGGTGTGGGAGGGTATATTGTTGTCTATTAGTGGAATCAACCCTTTCAGACGACAAAGACAACAACCAAATCTTTAGATGGTTTATTTGATCTGCGTGAAAGAGTGGCAGTGGGATTTCTGGCACTTGAATAAGCGGAAACAATATTTTTGGCTAGAGAGACTTCTGAGTTCTCTCAGGGAGCCCTCTAGAAGGCCATCTGGCCCAAACAGTATTTCTTTTGTAAAGCCCTGCATTTGGAAACACAAATGAAAGGTGTGTGAGCAGCAATCAGATACCTATGAAAATAATTTGCTTTCAATATTTGGAGGGGGGTTATTATTCTTTGTAATTTTCTAGATGAAAAGACTTATACGAGGGGGAAAAACCCTCTTTCTTTATTGATATAAATTCCCAATTTATGTTCCAGTAGAGGATTTGCTTATTAATGTAAACTTATTAATTTGCTCTATGGTTTTCTCATGAGTGAAATTAGAATGTTTCAGTGATGCTTACAGTTGTTATGTCAGTGACCTTATTTTTGACCTTTATAATTGTTAATTGAACCTAGATTTTAAAGATGAACATTTCCCCTTCCTTGGTTTTTAGCTAGCTTGTGAAGCTGTAACAAATGAAAAATATTGAAAAAGTTCAACGAAATCCTTCCAAAACCAAATTATAATGATATGAATAAAACTGAAAATGAAGCAAAGCCATATTTGTGGTCAGATACTACAGAAAACGGGACTATTCTAGCAAAGTACCTTTAAAATCTATCACATGTAAATATACTTTGCTATTCTCTCACATTTTTCTTTTAGAGTCTTTACTTAGAAAGAAATGGTAAGTTCTTATATTAAGATACCTTAGATTACCTATTGATCAGTTCCTTTAGCTGTCATTTCTGCCCAAGAAGAAATGAATATGAAAAGAGAAAAAAATCAGAACTGAATTTATAACAGGCTTGAAAAAATATACTGTATCATAATACATAAATGTATAAATATTGCATAAATATTTAAATGTGCTTATATGTACATTATAGTTTTCACTGATATATATTAACTAAATATTTTCTTGAGATGTTTTCATTTCAGTTATCCAATTTTCATACTATACACAATTTTAAATTGATACAAAAAGAACTGTCAAAATTCTATTTTTAAGAAACAATACTAAATTCAGTTCTGAATGGAGAATTTTCAAATACTGGAATCACCACTGTTACAGAAAAAATAACATCAAAAATAAAATTGACCTTTAGGAAAATCTTCTATAGTCTTATAATAAATTACATGGAAAGTGATTTATCCTGACTAAAGTTTCTACCAAATAATTTAGAGTTAAAATAATTAATGACATGCAAGTTGTATCTCAAAATATATTTTTCTAGGACAGGAGAAAAACTCAAGTTTGATGAATACTGAGGATATATATATCTCATGGCTGATGTCAGCTAAATTTGACATATTTAACTTATGGGAATTAAAATAGCATAGAGTATGTGAAGTGTTTAAGCTTTTTCTAAAAGATTTTAATAAGAGAAGATGGCCTTTAGTCTCTAATTTCAATCTACAGCCTAATTCTTATTAGTGAGGACTACTGTGCCAGGCAAAAGGCTTTTGCTTGTAAATAGCTATAGTTTCCTGAAGCAAAGCAGTCACAAGTATCACTAGCTGCCAAACAGATTATATGAGGAGATTATTATTTCTTAATGTATTTTTCACCTGACATCAAACTTTATTTCCTAAGAACTTCCAATTAAAATGAAACAAATAATTCTGTGACACCAAAGATTGAGCTCCAATAATTTATCTACTTTATAATCTAAGTATTCCCACAAATTTTATTTGAAAGGAACAGAAGAAAGGTACAACTTTTATTATTGATAATAATTATTATTGTTGTATAATGATAATTATTATTATCACTATAGAAAATACAAAGGACCCAGCATTACCTGTGAGCTTTAGCTATACCCTTGGTTTTAGGGCAGAATATAATTTAAGATGGGAGCAGAAGCAGAGAAAAGCAAAAATATGTAATTTTGCCTTCTTGGGTCATTCCTTTAAAAACATTACTTGAACGAAATTTTCATCTGAGGGGGGAAAAAGGTCTTTTGGAAATTTGTAACCATCTCACTAGGACACAAACTATCAGTTTCCCATCACTGACAAATTCACCTGTGCTTTGGATAAAGTATCTGAGGGTGTATGTTTTCATCACGATTCACATTGGAAATAAAACAGATTAGATGTTTGTTGGAAGCAATACTTTCTACAATTGAACAACCTATTTATACTAAATCTTTACAAACAGAATGCCACATTATTTAAACCCCAAGACCCTTCAAGACCCAGAGTCACCTACCTGCAGACCCAATTTTTGTGACCAGCCAATTTATAGGCAAAGTGAAAGAAACATGTGAACTGGATAAAATAACCATATGTCCCCACTGGAAGCCCCATTACTTGACTCATTTAAACCTTGCTGGACAAAGCACCAGGAGAATTTGCTGTAGGAAACAAACCTACACCAATGGGGCAGGGAGGAAATGACCTAATAGTGAGTCTCCCTTCTGCTCTAATTTCTGTGGTTCTGTGTTAAGAAAAGCTGTCCTGCTACACTGTTATGAATGCTTATGCCCCAACAAGAGAGCATTTCTTATGGAAAAAAAAAAAAAGCCAGTTCAGAATTTAACATTTAAGTTGCCATCATCAAAAGGTAAAGACACTTTGGAACAATTTTGTTTGGGAACACTTTTAAGATACAAGGAAAAGTGTGGTTTTTTTTCGTTCACTCGAGAACATAAATGCCAACAAAAGAGTGTGTTTCCAATTTGAATTTTGTTCACTGGCTTCCCGAAATTTAGGGTAACCTTTTCCATGCTCCTGGCTGCTTATAATGCTAAGTGGCATCCTTTAAACTGTTATTCAATGTGAAACCCAGTGTAGATGGTTAATGGAGGCAGTGCTGGTCCAGAGTGGAACTCTGCTTGGTCTGCCATTTTGATGGCCCATATCCTGCCTCAGTTTATTTCAGTCAGAAGTATTTATCAGCTGACTATAAGGTACACACAGAGAGGTGGAGAACATTTAGTGAGTGTGTGCACAGGTGGGACAGGGGAGTGGATGGAATTATTTGCATATATAGAATGAAAAGGTACATGGTGGGATGCTTGGGGGGCTCAGTGGTTGATCATTTGCCTTTGGCTCAGGTCGTGATCCCGGGGTCCAGGGATCGAAACCCCGCATTGGGCTCCCTGCAGGGAGCTTGCTTCTCCCTCTGCCTATGTCTCTCATGAATAAATAAATAAATTTTTTTTTTTTAAAGAAAAGGTACATGGCTCTTCTCTCTAGGCAAATATTTATGTGCATTCATGGAGGAGCTGGGTTTTGGAGTCAGGATACAGAAATGGACATTAAAATACAATGTCAATTTCAAAATATATTTCTATAAACTGCAGTGTTTTTCCAGTAGCCCACTCCTGATTTGAAATGAAGTAATGGTATTTATGCGGAAATTGGCGTAAGTCCAAATGGGATGTTTCCAATGTCACATATTTTGTCTTTTGATTTGAAGTGCAAGTTTGTGCAAAGATGAACCTCTGAGTGTGTGAGGATGAGCAAGGTCAAAGCTGAAGGCAGGTATTCGTAATGGGAGGGAGGGGGTGACCCACTTAATATTGCTACCCATGTTCCCAAGTCCTGGGATTTTCAGGTGTTTTTACTGCCAGTGAAAAGTGCAAGTGATACTTCTCACATTGATGTCACCAGTTCACCACTGAAGTCAGTTTTGTCTTTTTTTTTTTTTTTTGTAAGGGGCTGTTTAGCATTTACAACCTTGGTAATATTTCAGCATTCTTTCCCCCCCAAGTACTTTTGCATCACAGGTTTTAAAACTTCACTCCTTATGTAGGTAACAAGGCTGAGTTCAGATAGTACCTCTAGGATAGATTTATAAATGCAACTTTCTCCCCATTCTCTTACAAAGAGGCAAACGGTATTACTGCAAATAACCTTTAAGATAATTAACTGACAATGCTGCAACTAGCATAAAATCTTCCTTCAGGCGACACCTAATTTAAGTGTTACTGGCACAAAGTGGAGACAGATTGCGCATCACCACTGCAATATTTACATAGCAGAAACCCACAGAGCAGGAAACGCGAGGCTCAATGATGCACTAAATTAGGAACAACCATACTCCAGTGTTAATTTGCTCTCCATTCTATCCAAATCTCAGGTCCAGAAATTGGTACAAACACATACACAGCCTCCCACTCTTAAATGACTAAACCGGAGGAGCTTTTTGTACATTTTTGCCCTCAAATTAAAATAACTCGAAAATTTATATCCTCTCTCCACAAGAACCATTTGATCAAACTGCATTTATTTCATTACAACTTGCTCTTACTTTGATCTAAAATTATTTTCATGTGAATGCTGCATCAGAGTCTATAGAGTAAAACTACAGACTTCTATTTTCTCAAAGGCTGCCAATATAGTTTATAAAAAGAAGAAGCTATAGAGAGACTTGAGGGCCATGTAGTGAAATATTCAGAAACATGGAAGGGCAAATTTACCTGAAGCATATTTCTCCCTGATGAATGTTGTCCCCGCACGGCCCCTCCTCTGCCCCCGCCACAAGCCAATTAATTTTTGAAACAACTCAAAGGATCTATATTTTAGATCCCCCCCCACAGTATTTTAAACACCAGATTCACCCGAGGCATTAACAAAACATTTACCTTTCCTAATTGTTGATGTTCTTTAAAGGCAGTGATCAGTTCCTCAGCCCACTTGATTTTTTCAGGGGAAGGAGAAAACTGTTCCTGCACGACGGCAATTTGGTTAGGGTGTATCACCTGCTTACCTACAAGAAGATTAATAACACCAGAAACACGAAACAACAAACAGATGTTCAAACAAAATGTCTCAACCACAAAAGGCTCCTAATGCCTCACAAACTGTATGTAAAATAACTAATTATTTTAGACTTTTTAAAAAGAAAGTAACTGCAATCTGGCATGCTTTTCCATAATACCACATAAGAAACACAGAAGAATGGAAGTAATTGTGTTTCTGATCCTACAGAAATGCCACCTTAGCGCAGATAATCTCTCATTTTTAGTTACAGGTGGGTTGACTAGACAGCTTGTTGACTAATCCTTTGGCTGGAACTTTAAAGGACAATATCTGCAAATTAGAGTGATTATTTTGAGTTAAGGTAAAAAAAATTATATGTTAACTCTTTCAAATTTTATAAGTTGTCTTTTGCTTATTTTGTACCATTATCCCACCTACCATGATTTCTTTTAGAAGTGGTCTGTTGATTTTCATAAAGCTAACAGGAGCAGATGTTACAACTATATTAATATAAAATAGTGGCTTACAATAACACATTTAATTTTCTTTCTTTTAGACAAATATAGTGTGTGTCATTTCTAACCACTAACAGAAAATTGGATTTCAATGAAAAGATTTTACTCAGTACAGTGAAACAGAAGGCAGATTTGAACACAGTGGTCTCTAGGTTACTCCATTTCAAAATATTTAAATAAAAAAGTGCCTGAAAGTTTCTCTAACCAAAAACATAATCAGGTTTTCCCTTTTTTCTTGTAGAATGAAGATTAAATACTTCCCTCTTATACAGATATTTAAATACCCCAGAAGAAAAGCTTATCTCTGTGCTAATAGCTTTAGAAAAGCTTTCTGCTTCTTTTTGGAGTTTAAGGATCTTGAGGAAAAAACATTACACAAACATAAGACTCACAGGCTTCTACGAAATCATGCAGTCATTAAAAGAAACAATTTAACAATCAGGGAAGTGTAAAATCGAATCAGGTCATTAATAAAATACAACATAATTTAATGTTATAATAATGATGAGATTATATTTTATTACATGATAAAATTATGGACATATTTGGTTTTTTAAAAATGAATGTGCACTTAATGATAATTTGCTCTCCTAAATATATTTGACCATATATCAATGTGCTTTGCTTTTGAAATAGTTGTTTTAACATTTGGCCAGTACAAATTATACCTTTGATGTAAAAAAAAGTTTTTTAGTATTTCATGGAAAAAGAGTTAAGTGAATAAATATAGCAGTATCTTTTCTTACAGTAGCATAATTAGAACACCTTCAACCTTGCTATTTCATTCGCATATGTCAGCATACTAATAAAACATTAAAACCCTATACAAATAAAGATGCTTTAAATTATTTGAGGAATCATGCTTGCTTTGGCAGCAACATATATTAAAATTGAGGAATAATTTCAGGGAACAAATAGTATCAGTGATGACAAATGAGAGCTTTTCTCAATGGTAGGTATTGCAATTATACTAAGTCATCTAATAGCTGTTACAATATTATTAATAAAGGATGTCAGTTCTGGTAGTCATTTTGTACTAATTGTTAGTCCTGAATTTTATAATTTATGTACATAATTTACACAGATGTGTAAAAAGCCATATTTCACGGGAACTTCTTGGTACAGATACTATGACTTAAGGAGCAAAACAGAAACTATTTAGGAATACTGGGAAACCACTGATGGCCTGCAAGTACCCATATTTCAGTAGTGAGGCTAATTTTAGGATATGTGTTAAGTTTTAGAAATTTATGAACATCCATGTATGAAGTTATCTTTTGTCGATTCTTGTGCACCCCAACAATGGAACATCACACTTTAATGTCATGTGAGAGTGAGGCAAATATTTTATACAGAAGTGCTGTTATTGGCAAGTTACCGAGGGTACAAAATTGGAAGACATTAAAATTTATGACCATGAAATCCTTTTTACAGTACCACTTGATATATCGTGCTTTAAATCAATACCTGTCAAGTCTTTTAGGTGACTATATGATGGTGTCATTTTTGTCTTCTACAAAAGACTGCAAAAAAGAAGAAAACCTACAGTGCTTCATATTTATCATCTTTCTTCTCAGCATGCAGGACTGCAATAACTGTGATGACCAAGTCAGCTGTTGAAGCTTTATTACAAGATTTAGTTTTGGTTTCTTTTTATAAAAATAATTCCTAATGTGAATAGCCACTTGTATGGCCAATGCATTGATTTCAAATCAATCCACATGGACTATGGCCCCGTGAAATAACGACTGCAGAAGAGAAACCATAACGCACTGTTTGATGCCTGGCTAACTTTAAAAAAAACTACAAAACTCGTTTAAAAATGTATCATTTTTAAAAGCAGAGAAAATCCTTATGGCATAGACTGTTGCTCATCAGTGTTGTGGGTAACATGATACTTTCATGAGATTCTAAAACTTTCAAACACCTGCTTCAGAGAGGGTGTGTATTTCTCCTTCCTTGCTTTTCTCTCTGCTTGTGCAAAGCCCAAGTTATGACAATTAAATGACAATTAGGACAAACAGATCACAAGTGGGTTTAAAATACTCAAAGCCCTTCTTATTTCAAAATACTACAAATAATCTGGTATCTTATTATTGGACTAATTACCTTTTTTACTGGTATGTAGAAATATAATTGGGACAACAAAGATCTTCCTTTTAAAAATTGCAAACTGGTTATGAAGTATAGCTCCCTAGTTTACTGACTTATTCACTTGAATATATAATGGGCACTATACCCTCTATGTCTCCCCATCCTCCCCCTGCTTCCATTTTTTGTGTGTGTGTGTGATTTAATACTCCCTGTTGTTGAGAAACAATAGTGCCAAGCGCATAAGCTCCTCATGCTGAGTTGGGCACAGTCTAGAAATCTAAATGTGATTTGAAGTAACGTGTCTTCTGCGACTGAATTAGGGACCAATTTAATTCAGCCCTGTTTCTTGGAGAAATTCTCAAACTCCTTTGTAAGTTCTGGAGCAAACATTTACCCCAGAGGTAGCTGAGGACACCCAGGTTATACTGAGCGATGGTGATACAGGCTAGCATCAATTCAGTGTTTTCAAAAATTTTTTAAAATTTTTATTGAATGAGTACCCATTTCACAGCAACATCTGGCTGCTTGGCAGCTAATGCCACACATTTTAGACCAATAACATCGAGGTCTATTAGATAGATTTCATGGAGTGTTTCTCTTAACTTTTCCATTTGGGCTATGTCCTAACTGGTCATTGGAAAGAGGCAGATGTAACAGGCCATGGGGACAATGGCAACCTTGAGGCCAGGATAGAGGGACTCTTTCTTTCTTAGTCACTGTTAAATGTAGGGAGGATTAATTTATTAATAGTTCAGATGACTGGAAAATATTTCTCTATACAAGATCACATTTATTTACTTATTTATTTATTAAACAGATTTGAGGGGAATCACATTTTATTTTAACTCTTCATATTAAAAACATAACAAATAACACAATTATTTAAGTCTAATATAACACTAAAATTGTTTCTCCAGTTGTTTGATTTTATTTGGAGTTAAAGCATCATTCATTAAGATATGTTTAACATGTAAGGTCACTTTATGAACTCCCTAACTGGACACATTTCAAAAATATTTACAAAAGGGACAGCAAGGATGCTTGTCTCTTTTTCTCATTATTTGAGTTCATTTCTGATCATGATATTCTTAGAACTTGTAGCAGAAGAATAAATAAGCATAAAAGAATTTATGGCTTAGCCATGGTTGCGTGTGTGTGTGTGTGTGTGAGAGAGAGAGAGAGAGAGAAAGAGTGTGAGTGCACACAACTGCAGATATGTGTTTGTGTATAGAATCCCATTGTGGTTTTGGAAAAAAATGGATTTCTGTTTCAAAAACATAATTTTCAGTTGCTCCCTGGACTCCTGATGCTCAGTGATCGGACACATCAATCAACAGATATCTGCCAGCGCTCCAGGACTGGATTGTAGGGAACCCACTGACCTTAGTGCCAGCCAATGCCCGTAGGTGTCGCCAGGTGCATAGACACTTACTAGGAGGTGGGAGAGAAATACGGGGCTTGAAGTGGCAGGAGAATAAAAAGCTAGTTATGAGTAAAAAAAAAAAAAATCAAAGAAGATATCAACAAAGTTTCTTTCAGAAATGAGTGAATATTTTGAATGTTTAAGGAAATTTTTGTTCTACCCATCAGCCCAAATTCTTACGGCTGTTCATTCAAAAACACTTCTATAATAGCCTCATCCCTCCTCCAGGGTCAGCAAAAAACAAAATACTTAGGAGGACAGGACAGAAAAAAAATGGTAACTAATGTAAAGAGGAAACAAAATGAATGCTTCATTGTTCGACTTGCACAGACAAAGGAAAACATGACAATTTGTTCAGCAGGTTCTTGCCCTAGATGGCTTTTTCACATTTCAAATAGCAGAATAAGTATATGAGATATATGGCTACATTAGAAACTCTAATTTCTGGTTCTATTTCTACTTTTCTGGAATGTTTGCTAATTTAGATCCTGCTTTCTAAGGTATCATCAAAAATCATACCAGTAAATCCCATTGCAGCTCCTTCCCTTGACTGCCTGAGGAGCCCCTCTCCATCTCGAAAGTCGATGTACACCAGATCTATAGCCTGTAGACCAAAGGCTTTCGCTATGACAATAATCTTTTGTCGGGCGTACAGAATATCTTGGGTTTCTTTACTACTTGTTGCACCTGAAATGGGATGTAGACAGAAAAAAGAGACATGAACTCGGAAACCAAACCTAGCCATCTGTTGTAAAAACTTGGTTTGTAAAGACATCGTCCTGGGGATTGTTCCCCAGCAAAATGATGACTCTAATATAAATGAAGAGAGGGATATGTGGAGGCAGAGTTAAATCTCCTATGTGTCTCTTTATCTTGGAAGGCATCTTTCAGCGTCATTACTTGTGTGTGTTAAAAAAAGGATTCTCCTGCATCTCAGGAGATACAATCACAAATGACTTGATAGGTCACAAATTACTTCTGGTATATTTTTTTCCTTTTTGCCGTTGCTTGGAAAGTATCGGTCCAAAGACAGTACCACAAAAGGTGGCCAAGTGGCTGTGTGAGGAAATGGTTAACTTCTCTCACTGAGCACAGAAATTTGCGTGCTGGGGTTGCAATGCTCTGCCATAACTAAGGTTCTGAGCCAAATAGCGCAGCTTCAGGGTTTGGATGAAGAACTCAGGGAAACGGAAGGGCACTCATTTTGAAAGAGGCAGAAAGTGTCCACTGAACTGTCGGAAACACAAAGGTCTCTTAGAAAGACTGGTATTAAACTAAGTTCCTTTTCTTTCACCCTAAGGGCGGGTGTGTGTGGGGTGTCACTGTTTGCATTTGGACCGTGACACTCCGCTCAGGGAGAGCTCCAGTTTCTAGGCCACCGGGACTGTGGTTCTGCACATGCTTTGTGGCCTTGCTGTCTTTTCTAGGTGTGCCCAGAGTCACTATGTACACATGTACCCAGACCGGAGGCATAGTGCCCAAGGGATGGGGAAGATCAGTGGAAATGAGCATACTATCTCAATAAATATTTAATAAGGAGTTCTGAAATGTGTTTTAGGAGGAACTTAAGATCTATTTAAAATAATATTTGCATATTACATTTACTGTAGAAAATGATCTAAAGCAAATGTGAAATTATGTTAAATTTGTGTTACAAGCCTAGTTAACTCTCAGATGGATGTGAAAACAAAATATTTAAGCAACAGAGAGGCTATTCATATATTATACTCAAAATGAATAAAGTAGATGTCATATACTCCTGAACACATTTGAGGTTGCAACAGGCTTTTTATTACTTTATAAATGAACAGAAGTAGTAATATGGTGTTCTGGAAGCAGGACAGTTCTGAGGTGCCCTAAATTATCAGAAAGTACTGCCCATTCAGCTGAAAAACCATTGTCATGATTGGCAAATATATATTGTCATGTAAATGTCCTTTCATGAAGGGGCAAAGAAAAAATACATACATACACATACATAGACACACAGAGATACATGCACACACGGAGACTGAAAAAGAGAGAAATGTGTTTGATACCTATGCTGGCTCGAAAGTCTTCTCCTCCAAAAACAACTGCATCTAGAAAAAGACCTACTTGAGGTCCACTCTTTAGTGCTTCTTCACACACGGCCTGTAAAAGAACAGAACAGAACCAAATCTCATAGAAATGCACAATATAGAGAGAAGCAGCATGGTGTATTTTCAGTAACAGAAAATTCCAACTCTGAACACAGTTTGGCTGAAAGCAAACCGGCAGTCCTAAAAATGCAGCCCTAAATTTACCCCTTTTGAAAGGCATTTAATATTGTCCAAAATAATTATGCTGTATAGATTTGCTTTGCTTAGTGGATTATATTTAGTTCCAAATATATATGAATACAGTTATAATGTTTGAATCACAGTTCATCTAATTTCTAAAAAAACTTTGAATTCACTTTGATTGTTCTGTAAATTGATTCTCTTTTCCTGAAATTTGTTTTGTTTTAAGAGACTCTCAAACAATAAACATAAAACCACAGGAGAGAAGGAAAGAATTTTTAAATCAAATTAATTGGATTATTTGTGTTAGGATCAGGATTTCTTAGTAAATGGTCTCAGGATTAAAGACATACAGTACAAAAATCTACAACTCCAGAGGGGAAAATAAAAATGCAACAAGTCATCCAAGATGTATTAATTAGCAACTTCCATATTTCTATGTGAAAATAAAGATTAATAACATTTGTCATAGATGTAACAATCTACTGAGATGGAGATTCAGCATGCTAATGTATGTGGGTAGGGAAGATCTGAAAATTGGGAGTGGACACTGTTGATTAATTTCAGGGGTTGAAAGTGCTTCTAGGTACAATATGAAATAAAACGGGGCGGTGGAGTTTAGAATTCAATCATCGTATGAATCTAGTCATATCTAAGGGACATGCTTTATTTATATCTCAGAATTGTGGGGCAGCCTAGAAGAATTTATGATCAGTTGTGTAAATGCGCTCATCATGAGGCTTGAAGCAGCTTCCCAAACATGTGCCCTCTGCCCCTCCTGCATGGTCCAGTAGGTCTCAAAGTTTCCTCTCAGAGCATTTACTCCCATATTATCTCTCTAGGGAAGTGTTCAACTATCTCTTTTCTTTGGTTTTAGGGATTTCTTCCCTTTTGCCCTCTGAGATGGGGTGCAACATTGATGTTCATGAGTCAGGTGAAATGTGAGGCATATTTTGGAAAACAGTTTAAATGATCAGTGATAAAGGGGGAAAAAAACAAACTAGCCATGATATCATTAAGGCAAATTATTTAATGCAACCATACAATGCTGGAAAACACTTGGCTCAGCTGATCTTCCTGAATGCATATCAGGAAATATTTTATGTTCTAATGTGACAAACTGAATTAATATACTGCAAATTATTGATGTATACTAACTGACAAACAGCAGTCTTATATGCTAGACGTTATGGATACTATTACTACAAAGAGGCCAGAAAATTTCCCACTAAAAGGCAATTGTTACAAAAGAACAATCGAAAGTTAATTCATAAGGACAACAAAATAGATTTTCATGTACAATTCATTAATAAATATAATTCAAAGCGTGTGTTTACATAGGATTATTTAAAGTGAGAATATATAAATATTTCACTTAAATATTTAGGATTGGGAAGTCTTTTCTTGCTATTTAGCTAGTTTCTTTGTTTTCTAAGATGCTCACAGCCTGGTTTTAGATTATTATAGATAACAAATGGTGTTCAAGGTTTACTTTGCCTATAAATCTTTCTAGAAAAATATTTTAAGTAGATGTCAAAATTGAGAACAAAAGTTCTCTTTAGGTAATAAAGAAAGCTAACTTATTAGTTACATTATGTTCTCTTACCTTAAAATTGAGCAAACCCATTGCAGTTTCCACAAAAGGGATTAAATTCATAGGTTGTTCAAGTTTTCGGCCTTTTAAGTAGAATGAAAATTTGTCTGAAAACTAAAATCAGAAGTGTCATTGGTAATTAGTAGGGGGAAAAATGTACAATCACTGAAATGTAGACACGGTAGTATTTGAGTCTTTGGCCTAAGGAAGTAATATCCCAGTCTATTTCATACATGAAAAAGAATTAAAACAAAACAAAACAAAACAAAACCAGGAGGAAAGACCAAGATAAAAAGGTAACAAAGTTTCCACCAAACTAAATAGTAAATAGTAAATTTAGTGCATTATAATGCTTGTTTTTTTTTTTTTTTTTTTTTTTTTTTTCCCCCTAAAGGAACAGTTTGAGGCCTAGGAGTTAGAAGTGGAAAGAGAGATTCTGGAGTCAAAATGCTTTCCTTGAAAACATATTTACTTAAGACCTCTAGCCTTCACTTAGCTAAATGCAAATGATAGGCCCCCAAAACAGCGAAGTCTTGTTCTACCTGCCATTCTGTTTTTGTTTTGGACCAGGCACTGACATGAGTGTAACTGTTCAGCAGCCTTCTACGTGGAACCCATATTATTCATTATAGCACCATTATCCTTTGTTCTGAAGGTTTTTCTTCATAATTTTTTAGCTTACCTAGGAAGACCTTAAAAAGGAAGTTTAATTCTTTGAAGACCAAAGCTCGCCAATTTTTTCCATGAGACCAGTTCACAGCTAGCTCTGTGCTGCCAGTGGGGTAGCCCAAATTCCAAAATCTATCATCTGGAAACATACAAAAGCTCTTGCACAGATCTCCACCACCACCACCACCCCCCCTTTCAAAAGGAAAAAAAAAAAAAAAAAACCACAACCCACCACACTCTAAATTGTAAATCTATTATGTCTATCTAGATCTAATAAGATGTGGGGAGATAAAAAAGAAACAACACAGGTATGATAAAGATATTTTTGTAAATAAAGATGAAAACATATATATCCATTTTAAATTTAAGGAATATTCAGCCATTAATGGATATCAAAGGAAAAGGGAATTTTAATCATCTCTCCATTCAGTCTCAGTTGGGTAAATCATATCTAAGAGATTTGCATAAATATAAACCATCAAAGACTTTTCATCTTCAAAGGGGGTTTCAAGACCCTATAAGCTTTGTACTGTAATCATCGCAGGTCACCACCCTGCAGGAATAGGGCTGCTATGGCAACATAAAAAAACTAATGCTTAAGGCTTAGCATAATATTCTGACTAATAGAAAGGAAACTCATTTTAAAAGCTGGCAGCCTATTTACCAGAAGCAGGATTAGAGGTGTTATTTCCCCTTTTAGCTGCCCCCTCCTTGCTTATGCAGCACTCCCTCCCCCCCCCCCCCCCCCCCACCAAATCTAATCACTGGGATCTTTAAAAAGCTTTTGAGCAATTTGCAGTAACTTTACAATTAGGCTAAAATAAATCACAGCTTTCAGTAATGAAGAATTATTCCCATGTTGCCCCTCCCTGCCTCAGACACCACCATCATCACCTCCTTAGTAACTTTTCAAGGGAAGGAATAACTCAAGCAAAACAGCAAGAAAGAAGAGAAGGCTACGATGTAAGGAGACAAAGTGTATAATATTCCATGAAAATAAAAATAAAACCTAACTTATGTCACATTTAAGTTAGAAAATGGGGAGTGAAATATTAGGGGTTTTGGTGTTATGGATGCACCGGTGGAACTTTTTTCTCATTAAAACAACAACAACAGCAATGTGCAACAGTACTTGCCCCATTCTTTGTGATAAAGGTTGTACCTACAACAAAATCATGAAGTTTAAAACTAGTTAAATACTTTACACTCTATTTCCTGTTCTTAGAAAAAATCTCTAACCACCTTTTGTTTTTAAGCCAACAGGGGCATTTAAAAATGAAATATTCTGGCCCATTCTCCTTCTCCTCCTCCCCTTCTTTCTTAAAAAATTGCATTAAATACTGACACAAAAGGTAACTAGTGGAGAAGTTTCAATTAATTTTTTCAAAAGGAGACGATTAAATGTTTCCGGCCTGGTAAAGTGTTCATTTCAGTGAGGTGGTGGGGCTGGGGAGGGGGGTGAAGGAAAAGAAGGGGAAAAAATCACAAAGAGATTGGGGAGGAGATGAAGTAGCAGGGCTCAGCAATTCTTTCAATTCCAGTGCACACCCAATAGTGTGTTGGAAGAATGCACACTGTTCGGGATTTGTGGGAGAATTGTCCCACGACAAAGGAGGCAGAGTCACGCTTGTTATAGTCCAATAAGCCATGCCAGTCAAACAAGAACCCACACTAGCGACAAAAGGCCAGCAAGAGATTCTCACACAAAAGAAAACAAGGAAGCCCATCTTTCAGTTGTGCATCAGGGCTCTGGGTTTTATGCTTCACATAAATACAAACGGAGAGGAAAAAATAAACAGCCCAAAAGACTTCTGTTAACTAGAAATCCTATTTCTATCCAAGGATTTAAAACAGCGAACAGAAGCTGTAGCTGAAGGCTGGGTTGGGTCCTCCCCTCTTAAATGAAGGGTAATAACGGTGATAAACAGGCATTAACATGAAACCAAGAGGGAACAGTGGCTTCAGATTCCATTTCAATCAATTTAAGACACATTCAAATGGGGTAGAGGCCTCAGGGATTGTAACCTACTGTAACGGGTATCTCCTAGCTTCTGAGGGGTGACCCTGGAGAGGAACTCCAGTTTAGAAAGTAAATATGGGTCCTTGAACATGGGGTCTTCAAGAAGACCCCAACATGGAGCTGTCCAGCAGAAAAATAGTGGCAGCTATAGATGTAATTTGAAATTTTTTAGTAGCTACATTAACAGAGTAAAATGAAACAGGGGAGTTTAATTTTAATAATGTTTGTTCAACCCAGTATATCTGAAATATTACCACTTTCAACATGTGATCAATATAAAAATTACCCAGATAATTTACATTCTTTTTTGGGGAGGGGGCTACTAAGGCTTCAAAATCCCATGTGTATTTCACACTTATGGCACATCTCAATTTGGACTTGCCACATTTCAAGTACTCAGTGGCCACATGGGGCAGGCGGCCACTGTGCTGGAAAGTACAGGTTCAATGCATCTACATGCATGAAAAAGGTGAGTAGTAGTTTGCTCCAGTATTACAACTGTTCCGTGTATGGCTACATTTGCAGCCACAGCCTCAGGGATAATCCCAGATCTAGCGTCAAAAGCACCGTCTGCATACCCACGGACATGTCCCAGGCTTTGTGCTTGGAGTGGCACAACTGGCAGGTATTTTATTTGGCAGAGATCTGCAAAATCATAGCAACCTCTAAATAAAATCTAGCCTCCCCCTACTTTAACAGTGAAAACAATCATAGTATAATTAGGCCTATTTCAAAGTTTTCTTAAGTAATTTGAAATGCCAGGTTTTTATTGGCCAAAAAGTCTGTCATGAAACACACACACACCTGTCAGCAATTTAAAAAGGACAGAC
Organism: Canis lupus dingo; assembly: GCF_003254725.2. NCBI lineage: Eukaryota > Metazoa > Chordata > Mammalia > Carnivora > Canidae > Canis > Canis lupus. Next base: position 49,989,627 of record NC_064264.1, on the reverse strand, counting down.
TAGAGAGCTGGTCAGGAAATAATATCTGTGCTAATTAAAACCACTAGTTAAAAGCTTCCTGTTACTTCCTCTAGTTGCCCTCAGGAGTGACCTTTCCCTCTCCTCTAGGTTCATTTTTTCCTTCGTGGCTAATGTGCTTTCGCTGTCTATGAAGACTGCAAATGAACCTGGCTAAGAGCCATTTACTTCACTGCTCTTTCAGGTGGAGGTTAGGGCCTGGCAGGCTGTGAGAAGTGATCCAGTTCTCAGGCCAGCCTGTTTCCAGGGATTGCTATGTGAGGCTGCTGAGGAGGCGGTTCTGGCCAAACTGCAAGTCTTGAGTAGGGAGCAGAAGCATCATCCCAAGAGCAGAGTTGTTCCTTTGAACACTCTGGGTAAGGCCAGGCTCTCCTTGTGTGAAGGGAACAGTCTCTGGGGCTCCCCTCCCCTTTCCCTCAGTTCCCTTTCTCTCTGCTCCGTGTACACATTTTCAAAATCTGTGACCCCCACATCCTTCCCTTCTGTTACTCTTTCATAGCTGCTCCTGAGACTTTAATTAAAGCAGGACATCAGCTACTCACCCACTGGATTTCTTCAGGACCTTCCACCTTGGGCAGCATCAAGCTAGATGGAAGAACCCGGGACTGCAGAAGGGTCTCCAGGTCCTCTTCGGCTAGACCACTGGATACCGAGTTGACTCTCACACACGTTTCAGTTGGGCCCAGGTCAAAGTCTTCAAGAGTTTCTACTATCCTCAGCCTAGCGTCATTCTGTCAGTGACAATAAAATGTATCTCCTAAGGTTATTTATCATTGAGGGGATATGTTATGTGGATTCAGATTCTGAGCACCAAGACTATATCTACACATTTCCTGTCCAGCAGATAGATGGTATTTGAAATAAGTTGTCCAATCTGATAGACAAGTGATTGATTTCCAGATTTCATTCAAGATAACAGAGATGACAGCAACCATAATGCATACTGGTGCATTTCCAAATAGTTCTGTGCTCTCACCCATTAGCACTGTTTTTCAACTACAAAGGTAAAATAACTGATAGGTAACATTACTTACTTATTTTTTTAAACGATTTTATTTATTTATTCATGAGAGACACACAGAGAGAGGCAGAGACATAGGCAGAGGGAGAAGCAGGCTCCCTGCAGGGGGAGCTTGATGCGGGGCTCAATCCAGGACTGTGGGATCACGATCTGAGCCAAAGGCAGATGCTCAACCACTGAGCCACCCAGGTGCCCTAGGTAACGTTTATTGAGCATTTATTAAGCTCTAAGCATGGTTCTAAGTCCTCTACCTGCATTTTCTCATTTCATAAACATAAGGAACTACATAACATGTGGATAATGGTAGTCTCGTCTGTCAGCATATTCACATTAGGGAAAAAATAAGGATTTGTTTTTCTCTTTCCATATGTGTCATGTTTTTTAGTCACTTAAAATATTTTTGCTACTGAGTTGAATTTTGACATTCAATTAAGCCGCTCACAGGAAAATGACACTCCATAGTACAAAAAAACTCCAATTTATTCAGATGGAAGGTAATAACACCACCAAGAAATCTCTTCATGAAGTGGAGGACAAATACATTTTTTTCCCCTTGGATTTGACAGTCTGTGCTCCATAGTTAAGAAAAGCTGAAAGGTTGAAAGCCTGCTTCAGTATATGAACTATCCCTAGAAAAATTGTATGAAACCAAACATGTTATTTATTGGCTCTGAGTTGGAGTGTTGAAGGTGGGGTAGGGGGTGGGAAGAGAAAGGACACTGAGGAGCTGGGGGTTGGAGTCAAGAGAAAGAAAGCACTTGCGGTCATTACTTCCTGCCAATTTCAGTTTCAAAAACAAATTCCTTCAACTTGCCAAAAGCCCTCAACAAATTCTCATTGTCAGAATGAACACTTATCAAAAGTAGTTTCATTTGGGAAGGGTTTTTATGATACTAATAAAACTTTAAAGCTTCTTACTGCTGACGAATGTGGTTTAAAAAAAAAAGCCTGAACAATATACAGCCATTTGAACAACAATACTTATCTGGGAAATAGCAAGCCAAAGTGGAGACAAAAAGAGAATTATTAGAGCCGATATTGGGTCTAAGTCTAATCAACAAGACAAGCCAGGACAGTAGATTTAAAGCAGACGGATGTAGGTCTACGACCGAGTGGAAACGGGGAAGGCTTCCAAATGTGGTCTGAGTTAAACAGTGTGAGGAAACAGTGGCTTAGAGTTGTCAGGTCAGATGGAAACAGAATACGTAGACCAGTTTAAGACAGCCCTGTGGAGCCCTGATTTACAGAACTCTGACTGCAGATAATTAGGCCAAGCTTAGACAAAAGCAAGAAAGAGCGCACACTAGCTTCTAAAGTGAAGGGCGATGTGGCCAGCAGTGGCTTGATTCCACATCATGCCGTTGGCTATTCCACAGCTATAAAACTCATCTGCTTGCTCTACCATGCCTTCTTGTTATATTCACTAAAGAGGAAAATCCTGAAGGTGAAGGGTGGAAGTGAGCTCAGTATCATGGTTCCAAGAACATCTAGAACTGTGGAGAGAATGCCTTCAGCTCTGGCAGTGCAGGTATTTAGATCCATGGCCTCCGAGAACCTAAAATGTGTTATGCTCTGTGTAGCCCGCACAAGCTACAAACTCAGGATTGCTCCAACTTGTAAATATTTCAGTTTCCAGGATTTCTTTTGATAGCAGGTTGGGCTTGTCAAAGGGTCTCCTGGGACAAAGTAAATAGAAAATGGAAGGGAACTAAACTAGATCATTTAGCCTGAAATGCATTTTAAAACTTGGGTTACTCGAATCATCATATACGCTCTACTTTAATCATCCCGTGTGCTCGAGGTATAGGATCCCTGGCAAAGTCAACTTCCTAAATTGTTCATGTCGGTGTCAAACAAAATCTGACCTCTAAGCTGTTTTGTTATTTCATTTGGATTAGAAAGGGGCTGTTTGTTCAAAGCTCATGTTCTAAACCTGTTTGTGATTTTTATCTAAAGTCAGATTGCCATGGTTTCAGCACATTCCGGTTTACTTAGTAAAATTCAACCTTTGTGAAATTGGCTGCAAATGAAGTACCTAATTCCAATTTTAGGCATAATCTGATTAGTACTTTTCGTGTTATAATAATGAATAGTGAATACTCAGCATTTTGTTAGGCTTTTTTTTTTTCTCAGAATTAAAACAAGCTCTTTCCACTTCATCATTCTGTACCTTTCCAAAAAAAGATGATGGCTTTGGAGGTATATTGCCACACAACACCCTTATTAACAGGCTGCTGCTTGTTGCAATTTACATAAACTAAGTGTGCATCCCTCTGCTATGTATCCCAAAATATCCAACAACTTCACTGAATTTACACCAACCAACAAGTATGTTGATTTTTTTTTTCTTTTTAGTGCTTTAATGGTGAAATATGTTACTGTGCTAGCAAACACACCCATGCCATCTGTTGGGTGAGAGGAAGGCAGTTTCTAAGAACAATTAGGTTTAGTTCTGGGTGCTCAGCTAGAGAGAGCCACAGTCCACCCAGTTGTGAAATGAAAGAAATTCTGTTCATTCTGATCTCTCCCTCCTTCCCTCTCTCCCTCCCTGTCCCTTCTTCCTCTCTCCCTGATACCAATCTCTCTCTCTCACAGCTCTCTCCTTTGCATCACCATACTCCCTTCTCTCTCTCCCTCCCTCTCTCTCTCTCTCTCTCTCTCTCTCTCTGGCTCCTGTTTGGCCCTGACTATCCTTCCAATTTTTATCTCATTCGGGGGATCCATAAGACACAGCTTGGCAGACAACTCCTTCTCTGAAGGGCTATATATGATCTGCTGAGATTATTGGGAGGTAATGTTTCCTGGCAAAAGAAGGAAGAGGAAATCAAAGCAAAAAGAGGCCACTCAAAAAAAGACCTTTCTTGGGGGGCGGGGAGGGGGAGGAGTGTCTTATATTCTGATGGCAAGACAGGTTGTTCAAAGTGAAGTTTAGAAGGAACTGCATTCTAAATGTGTTAACACTACAGAACGGCCTTGGTAAGCATTTCTTAATCTATGATGAATTTGTCCCTCTAAAATCTGTCAACCTGGAAAAAACAGAATAATGGCATTAAGGCCTTTCTCAACAGTTCCATTAGATCTTTGCAGAGACTAATTACTGAAGTATGTTCTATAGCATGTCTGATTCCAGAGGCGAACTTTGCAGAAGTCACAAAGAAAGTTGGCACGGATCAGACTCTTCACCCGCCCTGTTCTAAATGAAAAGTGGTGTCACCAAACTTCCCACATTCAATCGATATTTCGTGCCACGGACTGCTCAGTGCAGTGGACCAGTGGCTAATAAACTTGTCCTTCTACATAAGCCACCGTATTATGTGACTCTGTCTGGGCCAGGAACCAAGGCGTGCTATGATTTCAGAGACCCGGTTCTTATCACCTGGGGAAGAGACATGCTCCGGTGACGTAACAGAGCGGATAAATCAACCGTCGCCAAGACCTGCAGACTCCAAAATTAAAGGAGAAAATATGCGTGCAGTTGGTTCAATTGGCACCCATTAAAGCTAATAACTAATCATCCTCGCAAGTTTCTAGCTCAGAATGATCAAATCTGCAAAGAAAACAACATCCGTCCACTTTTACACTCCAGTGGAAGAGGTGGTCCCTCGCGGCAGGGCGGCACAGTCTCGCCATCTGGAGAATAAATCGAGTGTGAAGTACAGTATAGTTTGGGACCAAGCTCCGTGGCGGCAGCTCAGCAGTCAGTTCATTAGTTCCCAACTTCCAGGGATTAGAGCGGCATCAATTCTACTGTCGGATAGGAAGAGACAGACAGGATACAAGATTCAAGGAGGATTGTGACAACCAGGAGGAGCCCCTTGGGTTTATTTATAAAACTACAAAGTATAAACATACCCAAATAAGTGCCTTAAATAATAGCATTATCACAGTTTCATAACATCTGAATTAACACCTTTCCCTTCTTCCACCCCCCACTCAAACCTTGTATGTTAATGTATAGTCCTTTTCAGGGGAAACCACAAGCTCGCCCTTGATGCAACAGGAGCAGTGAGAAAGCCGAGCGGCCGAACCCAGATTTGGTAATTAAGAAATATGAAAGACTTTCTAGACTCCAGGGAGATGCATAATCTTGGTGATTTTTTTAAAATGTGCAATTAATATTTCATCATGCCAAAAGGCAAATTGCCATGCTACATCCTCAAAAACACTAGTGAATTCTATCTTTTCTGAATTTGCCCATCTGATTTCCATTTTATCTAATTTGTAAAATGATGTCACACAGGCATGGGGGTGCAACAAACTTTGGGCAGATGGCCTTGCTATCAGTATCCATGTGAAATTTTTTAAACTTTGAGGTTGTTTGGTTTAAAATACAAAACTTGGAGTGGACTTTTCCATTGGAGGAGCTCGTTTTCCATGTAACTTCTTTTATATATTTATGTTTTTAAAAAAGAAGTGCTTGTGACATAAGATAGGTCATCACTTGTAAACTATGTTACCGTATTTTTCTCATAAAAATGTATATAAATCCCAGAGACTGTTGTAGTGACTACATTGGACAAAGGCTAATAAATTCCTCATTAACTAACAACAACGTGGTAGTGTTTCTTTAGGAAGGTAATAGTGTTGAATTTTCTATTCCAGTGTTTTTTCCACATGAAAAGGAAACCTTGGTTTGCTTGTTTTTGAAAGAAGAAAACTGACAACAATGAATATACCATGAATATACCATGAATTAACTGGTTTAAAATTTCATTCATGGGTAATACCAAAGGTGCAGGTAACAAAAGAAAAAAATAGACAAATTGGACTTCGTGAAAATTAAAAAGCATTTGTACATCAAGAGACTATAAGTAGAGAAAGAAGGCAACCCACAGACAGGGAGAAAATATTTGCAAATCATTTAACTGATAAAGGATTCATATCTAGAATATATACAGATCTCCCTCCTAACACTCAACAACAAAATAAACAACACAATTCAAAACAAAACAAAAAACAACAAAAAAACCCCAACACAATTCAAAAATGGGCAAAACAAACAAACAAAAAACCCCAACACAATTCAAAAACGGGCAAAGGATTTGAATAAACATTTCTCCAAAGAAGATATACTGATGGCCAGTAAGCACATGAAAAAATGCTCAACATCATTGATCACTAGGGAAATGCAAATCACAACTACACTAAGCTACCACTTCACACCCATTAAGATGGCTACTATAAAAAAACAAAAACAAAAAACAGAAAAAAAACAAGTGTTGGTGAGGATGTGGATAAACTGAAACCCTAGTACTCTGCTGATGGGAATGTAAATTATAGCTGCTATAGAAAATGGCATGGCAGTTCCTCAAAAAGTTAAAAATAGAATTACCATATGATCCCGCAATTCCGCTTCTGGGTGCAGGGTCTTACAGAGATTATTTGTGCACCTATGTTTATAGAAGCATTATTCACAATTGCTAAAATGTGGAAGCAATGTAAGTGCCCACTGACAGAAGAATGGATAAGCAAAATGTGTTATGTATGTACAACGAAGTATTATTCAACTTTAAAAAGAGAGGAAATTCTGACATATACTGCATTATGGATGAACCTTTATTTTATTTATTTATTTATTTATTTATTTATTTAATTTATTTTTCCTTTTTTTTTCTTTTAAGATTTTATTTATTTATTGATGAGAGACACAGAGAGGCAGAGACACAGGCAGAGAGAGAGGCAGGCTCTCTGCAGGAAGCCCGATGTGGGACTTGATCCCAGGACCCCGGGATCACACCCTGAGCCAAAGGTAGATGCTCAACCACTGAGCCACCCAGGCATCCCTTTTTTTTATTTTTAAAAATTTTAATTTTTTTCAATATGGATGAACCTTGAGGACATTAGGGTAAGTGAAATACGCCAGTCACAAAAAGACAAATACTGTGTGATTCCACTGCAGTGAGGTACTTAGAGCAGTCAGAAAGTAGAATAGTGGTAGCCGGATACTGGGGGGAGAGGGATTGGGGAGTTAGTGTTTAATGAGCACAGGGTTTCAGTTTTACAAAATGAAGAGTTACAAGGATGGATGGTAGTAGTGGTTGCACAACAGCGTGAATATACCATTAACAACCTAATAGTACACTTAAAAATGGTTAAGATGGTAAATTTTGTTATAGATACAATACACCATAAAAAAAAAGTGAAAAAATTAAAAAAAAAAAAGTGAAAAAATTTTCACTCACTGTTTTATCCCACAACTTCTTATATTCTAGGCACTCTGTTTATTCTGAAAATGTAGATTTGGGTAGAGCAAAGTCTCTGATGTGTTAATTATAAAAGGTACATTAAAACACAAGTTTAGGGACGCCTGGGTGGCTCAGCGGTTGAGCCTCTGCCTTTGGCTCAGGGCGTGATCTCAGAGTCCCGGGATTGAGTCCCACATCAGGCTCCCTGCATGAAGCCTGCTTCTCCCTCTGCCTATGTCTCTGCCTCTCTCTCTCTGTGACTCTCATGAATAAATAAATAAAATCTAAAAAAATAAATAAATAAAACACAAGTTTATGGTGAAATGCCAAATCAGTTTTCATTCAAAGGACTAAGAAGACTCAGGGTGTATGGATAGATAGTTCATAACATGCAATGGGCATTTCTGCCCCTCAGAGATATAATGGAAAAAGAGAAAACTCTACAAGAAACAATACTAGGATACAATAAATCTATGAAAAGAATTTAGTCTGAAGATCTCTGAGCAATTAAAAATATTTTTTAAAGACACTTAAAAATGACTTTAAGTCATATAGGCCTATACGTTCATCAAAATTTATAGAATGTATGCTTAAAGTTTGTGTTTCATTTTATATAAAATTTACCACAAAAGAGCAAAGAGAATGGTAAACAATTTTTGAAATCTGGTTAATGATATACACATTTAAGTATTTAAAGGGAAGTCTATTGCTGTTGTCTGCAACTTATTTTGAAATTAATTAAAAAGTAAATGAATTGACTGATGGATAGAAGGACAGATAGGTGGGTAAGGTTTTACTCTGTAAAACATTAATGGGAGAATATAGGAGGTAGGTTTTTCACTGTACAATTGTTCAACTTTTGTGATGTTTAAAATTTTTATAATACAATTTGAGAAAAAAAAATTTAAATCTGGGATCCCTGGGTGGCGCAGCGGTTTGGCGCCTGCCTTTGGCCCAGGGCGCGATCCTGGAGACCCGGGATCGAATCCCACGTCGGGCTCCCAGTGCATGGAGCCTGCTTCTCCCTCTGCCTGTGTCTCTGCCTCTCTCTCTCTCTCTCTCTCTGTGTGTGACTATCATAAATAAATAAAAATTTTAAAAAATTTTAAAATCTTTTTTAAAGATTTTAAAGATTTAAAAAATTTATTCATGAGAGTCACAGAGAGAGAGAGAGAGAGAGAGGCAGAGACATATAGGCAGAGGGAGAAGCAGAGTCCCTGCAGAGTCTGATGTAGGACTCGATCCTGGGATTCTAGGATCACACCCTGAGCTGAAGGCAGATGCTCATCTGCTGAGCCACCCAGGCATCCCAAGAAAAAAGAAAATTTCTTAAAGTGCCTCTAAAATGTTGATAATTTTTGGAGCTGATTCATGAATACATGGGGACTCTTGACACTATTCTCTTTACATTTGCATATACAGATCTTCCTCAGCTTATGATGGGGATATGTCCCAATCAATTCATTGACAATAAACTCATTGTCCCAATAAACTCTTAAGTCAATAAATACTGTAAGTGGAAACTGTGTTCAATTCACTTAACCTACTAAATGTCATATTTGAGCCTAGCCTACATGCTCAGAACACTTACACTAGTTTACAACTGGGCAAATCATTTAATACAAAGCCTATTTCATAATAAAGTATTGAACATCTCATGTAATTTACTGAACACTGTACTGAGAGTGAAAACCAGAGTGGTTGTATGGTACAGATAGTTGTCAGTGTATTGGTTGTTTACCTTTGTGATCATGTGGCTGGGTGGGAGCTGTGGCTCCCTGCTGCTGCTCAGCAACATGAGAGAGGATCTTACTGCCTATTGCTAGCCCAGAAAAGATCCAAATTCAAAATTCAAAGTGCAGTTGCTACTGAATGTGTATCACTTTGCACCACTATAAAGTTGAAAAATCCTAAATTGAACCATCATATTAGAATATTTCCACAAAAAATGTTAAAAACTGGTTAAAATGACAACATATGATTTCACTCATATGTGGAATTTTTTAAAAAAGATTTTCTTTATTTATTTTAAAGATTTTATTTATTCATGAGACACAGAAAGAGAGGCAGAGTCACAGGCAGAGGGAGAAGTAGGCTCCATGCTAGGAGCCCGATGTGGGACTCAATTCCAGAAATCTGGGATCATGCCCTGAGCCAAAGCTAGATGCTCAATCGCTGAGCCACCCGGGCGTCCCAAGATTTTATTTATTTGAGAGAGAGAGAGAGAGATCGAGAGGAGCAGAGGGAAAGAGACAAGCTGACTCCATGCTGAGTGTGGAGCCCGACACAGGGCTTGATCCCACAACTCCAAGATCACGACCTTAAAATCAGGAATCAGGAATCAGGAAAATCAAAAATCAGGAATTGGACACTTCACCGACTGAGCCATGCAGGTGCCCCTCATATGTAGAATTTAAGAAATAAAACAAATTAACAAAAAGGAGGCAAAAACAGACTCTTGAACACAGAGACCAAACTGTTGGTCGATGAAGGACACCTGGGTGGCTCAGCAGTTGAGCCTCTGCCTTTGGCCTAGGGCATGATCCCGGGGTCCTAGGATTGAGTCCCGCACTGGGCTCCCTGTGGGGAGCCTGCTTCTCCCTCTGCCGATGTCTCTGCCTCTCTCTCTGTGTCTCTCATTAATAAATAAAATCTTTTTTTTTTTTTTAAAGATTTTATTTATTTATTCATGATAGTCACAGAGAGAGAGAGAGAGAGGCAGAGACACAGGCAGAGGGAGGAGCAGGCTCCATGCACCGGGAGCCCGATGTGGGATTCGATCCCGGGTCTCTAGGATCGCGCCCTGGGCCAAAGGCAGGCGCCAAACCGCTGCGCCACCCAGGGATCCCCAATAAATAAAATCTTAAAAAAAAAAAAAGTACCTCATTGAGCACTGAGTAATGTATAGAACTGTTGAATCATTTTATTGCACACCTGAAATTTATACGACACTGTATGTTAATTATACTTCAATTAAAAAAACAAGTTAAGGGATCCCTGGGTGGTGCAGCGGTTTGGTGCCTGCCTTTGGCCCAGGGCGCGATCCTGGTACCCGGGATCGAATCCCACGTCGGGCTCCTGGTGCATGGAGCCTGCTTCTCCCTCTGCCTGTGTCTCTGCCTCTCTCTCTCTCTGTGACTATCATAAATAAATTAAAAAAAAAAAAAAACAAGTTAAAAAAAAACAAGTTAATGACAAGTGAACTTCATCTTGTTATTTGTGGGAAATAATTTGGGGGAGATTATTTTTTGGCTTGTGATTTTTTTGGCTAACAGCTTTATTGACATAAAGCTCAAATAAAATAATACACCCATTTTGAGTGTACAATTGAATGAATGTTAGTATATTCATGGTGCAACCACTGCCATCGATTTTAGAATATTTTTGTCATCCTAAAAGGAAACCTCATACTCTTTAGCAATTACTCCCAGGTCTACACAACCACTAATCTATCTTGTTCTCTGTAGATCTGCTTATTCTGGACGTTCATATAAATGGAATCTTGCAATATGTGATCTTTTGTGACTGGTTTCTTGCTTAGTACAATGTTTCAAGGTTCATCATGTTGTAGCATGTATTAGTATTTTCTTCTTTATTGCCAAATAATATTCCATTGTATGAATATACCACATTAAGTTAATCTACTATCAGTTAATGAACATTTGGTTTGTTTGGCCTTTTGGCTGCTAGGAAAAATTCTGCTATGAAAATTCATATACAAGTTTTTGTATGGTTATCTGTTTTCATTTCTCTTGAGTACTATCTAGGAAAAAGTAGAATTGCTGGGTCATAAAGTAATTCTTTGTTTAATCTTCTGACAAACTATTAACTGTTTCCGGAGTGGCTGTGTCAATTTATATTCTGACCAACAGTATATGAAGGTTCCAATTACTCTCATCCCCACCAACACTTGTTATGATCTTTTTGATTACAGTCATCCTAGTGGGTGTGAAGTGGTCTCTCACCATGCTCATTTTGGTTTTGATTTGCATTTCCCTGATGACTAATGATGTTGAGTATCTTTTCATGTGCTTATTAGCCCATTTTATTTTATTTTTTAAAAAAGATTTTATTTATTCATGAGAGACACACAGAGAAAGGCAGAGACATAGGCAGAGGGAGAAGCAGACTCCCTGCAAGGAGCCCAATGCAGGACTTGATCCCAGGACCCAGGATCACGACCTGAGCCAAAAGCAGATGCTCAACTACTGAGCCACCCAGCTTTGCCATTATTAGCCAATTTCATATCTTCTTTCGAGAAAGGTCTAGTTTGAATCCTTTGCCCATTTAAAAAAGTATGGTAAAATACATACAATACAAAATTTTCCATCTTAGCCACTTGGAGGGAAGGGGCAGAGGGAGAGGGAGAGAGAGAATCCCAAGCAGACCCTGAGGTAAGTGAGAAGCCCCATGCAGGGCTCCATCTCACAACTCTGAGATCATGACCTGAGCCAAAATCAAGAGTCAGATGCTTACCCAACTGAGCCACTCAGGTCCCCATTTTAACCATTTTAAGTGTACCATTTGATGGTCTTAATTATATTCATCAGTGTTGTGCAACCATCATGATTACCTATATCCAAAACTTTTTAATCATTCCAAACAGAAACTCTAAGCATTAAGTAATAATTTTAATTCCTGTCTACCTCCAGACATGGTAACCTCTAATTTACTTTCTGTATCCATTCTTTTGGGTATATATCTAGGAGAAGAACTGCTGAGTCTTATCCATCACCTTTACCCACTCTACTCCTCTCTTACTTTGCCTTTCCCCACCTGCTTCTCATGGATTTGCTTCAACTGTATATGACAGTTTTTTTTTTAAAGAATCTTGCCAGGCACCCCTATGGGCCTCTGAGGGGCCAAACTCACAGGCAATGGGGAGCTAGTGCTGAGAAGATGTCCCTCGTGGGCACAGCTGCCTATGCTTTCTTCATTTCTTGTTAACTTTGACTTAGCATTGTGGCTTTGAGGTACACTTTGCACATCACCTTTTCAAAAGACAAAAAGTATTTACCTACTAAAGGCATGTATTGCATTTCCCCATGTGAATAATAACTGCCATGCTCACATGTGTTTATGGAGCTCTGGAGTCCTCCTACTCTTACTATTTTCTTTGTTCTCACTCATCACTTGTTCTCACAGCCTCAGAGGGGCAATGGTATAACTTCTGGTTTCTAGCAAGGAAGCAGAGGCACAAGAAGCCATGAGACTTGTTCTAGGCAGGACAATGTGAGTGGAGGAACAGGGTGCTAGCAGGGGGCCACTAGCCATGTCTAGATGATGTGAAGGATCCAGAGGAAAACTAGACAACACCACCACTAGTTAGGTATTTTATGTACTTAAGGCCAAACATCCCTAGATACTTGAAAACACTTAGATAACTGATAGGATTTGTCCTTTTCTTTAAGAACATTTGTGATTCTGAAAAGAAAATTTCCTGAATACTATCCCCAGATTGTTTAATGTTTTTGGTCTGCTGCATTTAAAATTTTTTAACCAGTACGAGAGGGATCAATCAAATGCTATCCACTGTGCTGGGAACAGGTGTAGAGGGATAGGGAAAAATATATAAATAACTTTATATTGATATATAAATCAACAGAGGACTGTGTCATCTAGTTGTGGCAATGAAAGATCTATAGAATGAGAAGTGAAATAGTTCAAGTGGATGGAACAGACAATAGGACTGTGGGACTTAGAAATAGGAGAGGGCACTTCAGGCTCAGTTAGGAGGCAGTAGAGTTGGGGATTTCTGGAGGTGCATAGGGGCTAGCACCCAGCAAAGAGCCAGTAAAGGGCAGAGGGCAGAGGGCAGAGGCAGGAATAGTGAATGAATTAAGAGGCAGATGGTCAATACATATGAGGTGAGGTAGGGAAGGTTCTGGCACCAGGAGACAGAAAGACAAGAGCTTCCCAGATGGGCAGGAGTCAGCCCCAATTTAGGAATACAAGGGTTGAAGCCTTATATTTCCCCCCTCATGGAGGGAGAAGACAGTTTTGGGGGTGGTGGGACAAGAATTGCAGTTCACTTGAGATAGTACTCTCCATAGTGGAAGCTGCTGGTGCACAGCCCTGGACTGGGAGAAGGTCTATCCCTTGAGTGCCAAGTGGAGAAGCTCCCTGCTTGAGCCTGCTCTGCCCGTGGGCAACTTCTCCATTGCGGGAGCGAGCGTGAAGCATGCTTTTATCATCAGAGGGCCTCTAGTCCTAAAGCTACTCAATTTTGTCTTTGGAATGGGTGCTTTTTTGTTTTTCCTTTTTTCTACATGGGTCTCTGATCTGGGATTCAGTGTCCAGTATAGGTACACTACAGTGAATTTTCTCTTCTGAAAAAGAAATGTAAAGTACACATAGAGTGAGAACGAGGCCCACCTCCCTCCCTTTTGCCTTCTAATTGGTCTCCCTCTGCCCTGAGAATGGCGAAGGTGGCTCCATTCCCACCTGGTGCAAAGCACAGCCCCAAGCAAAGCTGCCCTCTTCCTCTCAACTTGCTAGATTTCTGTTTCTCGACTTCTCTGGGTTACAGAAGGTAATTAACTGTTTGGGTTTTAAAGCCCTCCTGCTGGGTTGCAGTCTGTGTGGGAGAATAAAAGTAAACAAGCGAAAGGGAATAGTGTCATCAAAGGACTCTGTACCTACCTTTCTTCATTATAAGGATGCAAATACTGCCATTTGCCACAGGTGCCATAGACTACCCACCCACGCAGGGCAGGGTCTGTGGGCCTTTTATTCCTTTTTAACGGTAAGTCAAGAGTGATTGGGTCATCATGTAATGAGGCAGCTCTGCCATGGTTTCAAGGATGCTTCAGATAATAGCCATGTCACCTGGCCTGGCCTGAGCAGTTCTAGTGTGATGCTCACAACTGTTGTGGCTGATGACTTCCTAAGATATATTGCTAGGGGATCCCTGGGTGGATCAGTGGTTTGGCGCCTGCCTTTGGTCCAGGGTGCGATCCTGGAGTCCCGGGATCGAGTCCTGCATGGAGCTCTCGGCATGGAGCCTGCTTCTCCTTCTGCCTGTGTCTCTGCCTCTCTCTCTCTCTCTCTGTCTATCATGAATGAATAAATAAAATCTTAAAAAAAAAGATATATTGCTAGCAACTAATCCAAACTGTCCCATAATCTCAGTAGGAAGAACCAATTTTCTTAGAAAGCCAAAGCTTCCCTTCTATGTGGGGAAGCATCTGTTTGCTGGCCTGTCACAATTTTGGAGGCGAATCAGGCCAACTTCTTCCCAAGGCCGCATTAAGGTGGGTTCCACAGGAGCTCTGCTGCGACCACGGTGCTGCTGGGAAATTCCTGTCCATGTGCCAACTGCTTCTACAACACTTCTCTAAGGTGCTGACACAAAGAATCTTGTCTCTGTAAGTAGGAGGTTATAAAAGCTTACAGATAGAAGGATAAATGTCTAATAATAAGGCACAAACAGCCACGCAATTCAACAAACCAAAATAATGGGCATTTCAGCTAGTTGTAGGCACAAGGCCTTGACTTCACATTTTGGGAAAGAAGCTTTACTCTGTGGAAGAACAGCATCCCAAGCAGGATTCTTAATTAGTCTTCCTGGCAGCCATGAATGAAGAAATCGAGTAACTGAATAAGCTCTGTGATAGCAGAAATCGAATATGAAGAAGTATTTCTTACAGTAAGCTAAACTGGATTATTATTCCCACAAACTACTTTTAATGTAGTTGAGGCTTTAAAATGAAAAGGAATTTTAAAATCCCTTGCATATGACCAGTCGGTTCTATCTTTGTAGATTTTGATTTCTATTGCTCAAATAAATACCCATGCTTCATTTTATAGTAGGTAATCATATCTTTTTCTTTTTTTAAAGATTTATTTATTTATTTATTTATTTATTTATTTATTTATTTATTTATGATAGACATAGAGAGAGAGAGAGAGGCAGAGACACAGGAGGAGGGAGAAGCAGGCTCCATGCCGGGAGCCCGACGTGGGACTCGATCCCGGGACTCCAGGATCACGCCCTGCGCCGAAGGCAGGCGCTAAACCGCTGAGCCACCCAGGGATCCCCTCATATCTTTTTCTTTTATTTTTAAAGATTTTATTTATTTACTTGACACAGAGAGAGAGAAAAGAGAGAGAGCACAAGCAGGGGGAGTGGCAGAGGGATGGGGAGAAACAGGCTCTCCTCTGAGCAGGGAGCCCAACATCATGACCTGAGCCAAAGGCAGAGGCTTAACCAACTGATCCACCCAGGTGCCTCTATTTTTCATGGTTCATTGTTGATCTCGTTTGTCTTGCTTCCTAATTATTTCCCAAAGAAAGTGGTCATTAAAAAGGCTTTGTTTCTTTTAGGTGGCAAATTCATAGGTATTTTATTATTATTATTATTTTTATTTTTTAAAGATTTATTTATTTATTTATTTGAGAGAGAGAGAGAGAGAGTGATTCGGGGGAGAGGCAGAGGGAGAGAATCTTTAAGCAGACTCCCTGCTGAGCATGAAGCAGGACATGGGGTTTGATCCTACGACCTATGAGATCATGACCTGAACTGAAACCAAGTCTACTGCTCAACTGACTCAGCCACTCAGGCGCCTCTAATTATTTTTTTCTAAGATTTTATTTTTAAGTAGTCTCTACACCCAATATGAAGCTTGAACTCACAACTCTGAGATCAAGAGACACATGCTCCACCAACTGAGCCAGCCAGGTACCCCAAAATTTATAGGTATCTGAAAGAGAACTTCTCTATCCTATTCTTGACATTTTATTTAATTCTAAAATCAACAAGGAAAAGAGAAGAAAGGCACAATGTGGAAAATTGAAGAATGAAGGAGGAGGATGGCCATTAGAACATCTTATTTTTTTAAAAAAGCAGATTCTATGCTTTGAGAACTATGGTTGGCTTACAGCAAAGGTCCCTTCTCAAGGACCAAGCCACACGGGAGGAAGTTTATTTTTTCTTTTTAAAAAATTTTACTTATTTATTCATGAGAGACACAGAGAGAAAGGCAGAGACACAGGCAGAGGGAGAAGCAGGCTCCATGCAGGGAGCCCAACGTGGGACTCGATCCTGGGACTCCAGGATCATGCCCTGGGCCAAAGGCAGGCACTAAACCACTGAGCCACCCAGGAAGTTTCTATTTACAGTCCATTGGAGCATGCCATAATTTCTCTCAAAATGGGTACCATGGAGAAAGTGGCAGAGCCCAGTATCATTTTACCTAGTTCATGAATACCAGCTCTTCTATAATTCAAGGTCTTCCTTGAGGAAATGCTAATAAAACAATGCAATGGCCCGCACCACACTTGATTTTCATTGTGTTGTACACCTTGTCCTCTTGCCAGCTCTTCATGTTGACTTTCTCGGCAGCTTCATTCCTTCACTGGTGCCAGGCAGGCTCAGTGCGGAACCACTTGGGTTTTCTTCCCTCTTTTATCGCCCAGTAAATTTTCATAAAGCATTTAACGTGAGAACAAGCAGGTTAATTTGCCATGCCGGTGAGCCAGGCTCTCGGAAGGCTCCCTGCAACACTGCCATGTTCTGGCGTCAGAGTCAGAGGCCTTGGTCCCAGTGGCGAGGAAGCTTGCCAGAGCCTTCTCTGTGCAGACACCAGGTGTGATTTAGCATAACAGATTGTGTGGACGCTCAGCAGCTTCTATAATCCATGCGTCAGGACCAAATTGTATCTTTCGTGCAAGATGAAGATGGAAGTCTCAGGGGCTAAAAGCTCTGCCAGGAAAGGCTTCTGGACATACAGGAAATAGGAACATCATCCCACTTTGCACCACATGCCTGGTTTCAGGAACATCAAAGTCCTTTTTAACAATGTTAGTACCTTGTAGAAATGCCCTGTTATATCACAATGCTATTTTTCCCTAATGATAGGTGGGCAATGAGAACCAAACAATTTAAAAAGGTCCAAAAAATAGGGGCACCCGGGTGGCTCAGTGGTTGAACATCTGCCTTCGGTTCAGGTCATGATCCCAGGGTCCTGGGATCAAGCCCTGAGTTGGGCTCCCCGCTCAGTGGGGGGTTTACTTGTCCTTCCGCCCCTCCCCCTGCTCATGTTCTCTCAAATAAATAAATAAAATCTTTAAAAAATATATCAAAGAATAGAATTATAAGGAAATTTAAAGGCTTCTTAAATCCAGCCTTCATTATATACCTGGGAAGTTGCCCAAATCACACATGAAGTCTTGGTTGATAGTGACTTTGAACACTGATGTTCCAGAGGTCAGCCCTTGGGATGCAGCTTAGGGAAGACTTTCAGGGAGACGCCAAACTTTGATGCTAGACACTGCAGATCTCACAGATGAGAATAGCATGTTCCATGCAGATGGCAAGCTCACGGAGTCTCAAGAAAAGGACAGGCCTGAAGCAGAGGTGACCCCACAGAAAGAGTAACTGAAGGCACGTGGAAAGGGATTTAGTAAACAAGACTGCCAAAATTACCAGCCTTTTTGTCTAGATCACTGCCATGTGTAATTTAATGCTTCGTGATGTACAGTTAGTAGATAGGACCAGTGGCATCCCAGTGGCATTTCAATGCTGAGTAATATGGCTTTAAAAGAAGGACATATGTTCACACATTTAGAATCATTGGATAATAAGGATGTAAATGTTTTTTTCTTTAAACTCTGTTAATGTAGTTTACATACAATGTTACATTAGTTTTAGGTGTATATCATAATGATTCAGCTTCCCTATACCTTATGTTATGCTCACTACAAGCATAGCTACCATCAGGCAACATATTACAATATCATTGACTGTATTCCCTATTCTTTACATTTTATTCCCATGACTTACTCATTTCATAAATGGAAGCCTGGATTTCCCACTCCCCTTCACCCATAAACTCCCTTCCCTCTGGCAACCATCAGTTTGTTCTCTGTATTCACATGTCTGATTCTGCTTTTTGTTTGTTTATTCATTTGTTTTTTTTTTTTTTCAGATTCCACATGAGTGAAATTCTATGGTATTTACCTTTCTTAGTCTGACATTTCACTTAGCATAATACCATCTAGGTCCATCCATGTTGTCACAAATGGCAAGATTTCATTTTTTCTTTTTTTTTAAATTTTTTTTATTTATTTATGATAGTCACAGAGAGAGAGAGAGAGAGTGAGAGAGAGAGAGGCAGAGGCAGAGACATAGGCAGAGGGAGAAGCAGGTTCCATGCACCGGGAGCCCAACGTGGGATTTGATCCCGGGTCTCCAGGATCGCACCCTGGGCCAAAGGCAGGCACTAAAACGCTGCGCCACCCAGGGATCCCAATTTCATCTTTTCTATGGCTGTGTAATATTCCATTGTGTGTGCATGTACACACACACACACACACACAACCTTTCTTATCCATTCATCTATCAATGGACACTAAAGTTGCATCCATGTTTTGACTATTGTAAAAAATGCTGCAATAAACATAAGGGTGTATATTATCTTTTTGAAATTTTTGAATTAGTGTTTTTGTTTTCTTTGAATAAATACTCAGTACTACAATAACAGGATTATATGGTATTTCTACTTTAAATTTTTTGAGGAACCTCCATCCTGTTTTCCACAGTGGCTGCTGCATTCCCTGAAAAGTGCATGAAAGTTTCTCTACATTCTCACCAACCCTTGTTATTTCTTGTCTTTTTCAACAGGGATGTAAATGTTACATGGTACTTTTTAAACTTGTTTTTATACCCCATTGCTTTTTTCATTCATTCATTTACTTTTAAAGCAATCTCCACACCCAACGTAGCCCTCAGACTCACAATCCTGAAAGGAAGAGTTGCATGCTCTACTGACTTAACCAGCCAGGTGCCTGATGGAACATGTTTTTTAACTTTCCATAGGGCTTGTATTTCATGTGCCCTAATAGCAGTCGTAAGGTGTAATGGGGAAAGTTTTACTCTCCATATTTGCTTGAAAAACATGGGAGTTACAACAGTTAAGTTTTTCAGAGATTGCATAGTTAGGAAGCAGTGGAGGTGATGCAGAACTCAAGTGTCATGCTCCCAATCTTGTGCCCTGTCTGTGGAGCCCCTCTTGCATTGTATAGGGTCTGTGAGTTACCCAGTAGTCTATAATAAACTATTTTGTTTTCTGCTTTTACTTGGTAGAGTAGATTCTGTGTCTGGCTACCAGGAGTCCTGACTAGTACAGGGATCATCTTAAACGTGCATCACCTACTTTTTTCACCCAACAACAGGCACAGTATATCTCTAATGAAGGAGAAAATCTCCACAATAATTTGTGATGACTGCACAGTATTCTATTACATAGATAGGACATAATTTAGCTAGTCAATCCTCTAATGACTAAGATATTAAATTTCCTCAATTTTTTGCTATTAATTCATTCATTTTACTCAACAGATACTTACTGAATATTCTTTATGTGTCAGGTAACAGAAATAACAGATCCCTGCCTACATGGAACTTATATTTCAGTTAGGAAAACAACTAATAAATAACTGCAGCCTATGAAAAGATCTTTAAAAGGACAGAATTTAGTTAGTAATGGGATAGCATGCTGGGGGGGGGTGGTAGTACTTGAGTAGGGCAGCCAAACAGCTTCTTTGCAGACATGACATTTGCCCTGATACCTAAAAGATTATACACAAAGCTGTAATGAATACCCCAGAACATTCATTTCAGAGCACTTGTCTGAATATTCCCTTAGGATAAATCCTAGAAGTGCAAATGCTAGGTCAAATTACACGCTCATTTAGGCTCCAAAGGACTGGCCATGAAATTCCAACTTTCAGAGCCTCCCTCTAAACCAGCTCTGATCCAGCAAGTCTAGTTTTTTCAGAGGCAATCCCACATGTTAGAAATGTATTGAAACTTGTGGGTGACTCTGATGTACCTAATTCTTCCTCTGATGCACCTGGAGTTTTGCTTTCCTGTGTAAACACTCATATACATATATATCAACTCGTAAATGTTTCCAACTGTGCAAATTCCTGGCTCTGTAAGAAACTGGGCAGTTTCTCAACCTCACTGTGACTCAGTTTCCTCATCTGAAAAGTGGGGACATGGGCAGCCCCGGTGGCGCAGTGGTTTAGCGCCGCCTGCAGCCCAGGGTGTGATCCTGGAGGCCCGGGATGGAGTCCCACATCAGGCTCTTTGCATGGAGCCTGCTTTTCCCTCTGCCTGTGTCTCTGCCTCTCTCTCTCTCTCTGTGTTTCTCATGAATAAATAAATAAACAAATTAATTTAAAAAAAAAAAAAAGAAAAGTGGGGACAATAATAGTGCCTGACTTAGGGATTGGTGAGGATTAAAAATAGTATAAGTGGTTAATAAATGTTACATTGAAAACAAAATACATGCTCATTTTAATGTGTATATGAAAACTACTTTTAAAAAAAGGGCTGTCCAAATTTAAAATCCCATTTCCAAGGCGCCTGGGTGGCTGAGTGGTTGAGTGTCTGCCTTTGGCTCGGGTCATGTTCCTGGGGTCCTGGGATTGAGTCTTGCATAGGGCTCCCTGCAGGGAGCCTGCTTCTCCCTCTCCCTCTCCCTCTGCTGCTCCTCCTGCTTGTGCTCTGTCAAATAAATAAACAAAATCTTTAAAAAATAAAAACATAAAAAATCCCATTTCCTGGAGTCCACTTACTTGGGGTTGGTTCTGAGCTAATACTAGCTTGCCCTATTTTTGATAACCCAGTATCCTCACACCAGAACTATAACCACATGATAACAGGGATTTCATGGCTCCTGTGTCCCCAATGCCTAACTGAAAGGAAAACACATGGGGTTGGTCTTCTAGCACTAAGGACAGTCCCCAAAGGAACCAAATTTACTCACAGATAATGGGAGATAGCCTGTCCCCCAAATCTTAGAACTTTCATTTTGAATAAAATCAGATATTAAATATCTAGAGTCTACTTTCCTATGGGTACTATAGCCTTCAAGTTACTGGGTTCTTCAGGGAGACAGCTAGGTCCAGTGTGCTTGATTTAAAAAACACCATTGCTTGATTTAAAAAACAAAAAAGCAACCTGCTAAATGTTTTTGTTCCAACTTAGAAACCCCAAACCCAGAATCTTGATTCAGTGCCTCAGGAGGAATTAAAGACCACAGGTTGCAGATGGCACATGACTTACTGCAATCTGAAAAGGTCTATATTGCTGGTATAAAATATGACCACGTTCCATTTCTTCCTTTGTCCATCTGCTGCTATTTTGGTCTAGGAACGAGGATGATTTTAAAGATTTAAATTTGGACTATGTGTAAACTGATTTCTCAAGCCATATTTACTATATTTTGGCAACAAACACTACTTTGGTCATGTTTGATTAAGAAGGCAGGAGGGAATAAGAGGTTTTTGATCTTTTTTTAGGTTGTATGCATTTTTGAATGGAGGTGGTTGTGATTAAGGTACTAATACATAGATGAAGTTAATTTTTTTTTTTTTTAAGACTGGAGAGCATGGAATAGGGAGGAAAATGAAGACTGCAAAGCACAAGAGCCCCAGAATAATTCCTGGTTTCTCTTTCATCTTAGGCATATCAGTCTTGTCTCCATAAGCAGGTAAAGGAAATAAACTCATTGAGATCTGACCATGATTTGAAGCCCTCAAAGTTCCTAGGGTAGGGCAGGGCAAGGAATAGATGCCCTATCTGGAAAGATTACCTAGGGAGTCAGATGTGAGATCTCACAGGAGTGAGCAGATCTCACATCTCTTGCTCATACACACACACCTTTTCTTTCCCTCTCTCACTTTCTCTCTCTCTCCTACACATACATATGCATTGTTTTTTCCATGTCTGTTAGGTTCTTGCACCAAGAAGTAGATGCCCCATTCTTAGGTATGATGGATTCTTTCTTATGTTTTGTAAACATGATCAGTAACTGAGGTCCTGGAGTAAGAATCACAGAGAATCAGAGTCTTAGAGTTGGGAGGGGTCTTCGAAATTAACCCCAAGAAGCTCTGGCCAGGGCAGGACTCCCCTTTGATCCTCTTGGCAAGTGATTTTTCTGCTACTGTGTAAGCATGGCTATGAGAAGTCCTACAAAATCTTCAGGATGGTCACTCTATTTCCTAAGTTTTTGGTCTTCTAATGCTCCTCATTCTCATAGCTGTCTCTCTGGAAGTCTATGATACAGATTCAACCTCCCCGCACCACTGAGTTGTCCTCCTCTGGACATAATCCAGATTCGGCTAAGTTCTTTCTAAACTCAGAACCAGGGATCCCATTGCTCTTCATCTGGATGTTATGTGGGGGCATGACATCTGGCTGGCTGGATAGTTGATTCCTAAGAAGGCTGGTAAAATTGTTGGTTGACAAGGATGTTAGGATGTTAGACTTTTTATACATTCAATGTGCTTAACAACATGGCTTTCATTACAGTGTTCTTAAATCCAGCCATTGTGAATAACAATTTTTCAGTTTTTCAAAAGGGTTTTTAAGAATGTTATATGTTGGGCAGCCTCGGTGGCTCAGCGGTTTAGTGCCTACCTTCAGCCCAGGGCAAGATCCTGGGTCTCCAGGATCCCATGTCAGGCTCCCTGCATGGAGCCTGCTTCTCCCTCTGCCTGTGTCTCTGCCTCTCTCTCTCTCTGTGTCTCTCATGAATAAATAGATAAAATCTTAAAAAAAACAAAAACAAAAAGAATGTTATATGTTTAATAACATAATCTGAGAAAATTACCATATCTCATAAAAGTCAGTCTTTGTCCTAAAGATAAACAATGATATGTATATTCAGAATTTTCTTTTGGCAACTCATTTTTTTTTCATTTTTATCTGCGATAGAAAATATGCCACAGATGGAAGCTTCCCAAGATAAAAATTTCACATGTTTTGGGCCTCAGTTTCTAAACTGATAAGTTCTGAGTTGCTTTCTGGCTTTAACATTTAACATTTTCTGTATATCCCTACCCTGGGTCAAGTGTCTCAAGAAAAGCCTCTCAATTCATAGAAATACACACCTCTATCATCTCCTTTCAGGTAGAAGTAATAACATACTGCTAGGTTAACATTTCAACTTAGTATTTTATAGTAGGAAAATGCAAAATATCCAATATTTTGAGTGTTCTATAGTTTTAAATATAAAAGCTTTTTAAATCATTTTGGATAAAATGATGTTTTTAAAAAGTCAGCTGAAATTTATTATTAGCCTGTATACATTAGCCTTTATACACATATATGTAATATATAATTATGCATAGTCAAAGAATAGATAACACCTACCTATCTTTAAACTGGATTAAAGAAGTATTAGTGGATATTAAAGCTACTGGGATTTTGAGGACTTAAAACCAGTTCTGCAAAGATGAAAACGTTCTGGAGATTGGTTGTACAGCAATGTGAATAAACTTAATACCACTGAGCTGTACACTAAGAAATAGCTATGATGGTATATTTTATGTGATTTTCACAACTAAAAATATTTAAAAGGGACGCCTGGGTAGCTCAGTGGTTGAGCGTCTGCCTTCAGCTCAGGGCGTGATACTCAAGTTCCAGGATTGAGTCCCGCATTGGGCTCCCTGCATGGAGCCTGCTTCTCCCTCTGCCTGTGTCTCTGCCTCTCTCTCTGTGTCTCTCATGATTAAATAAATAAAATATTTTAAAAAATATATTTAAAAATGCATCCTTCTTGGGATGCCTCGCTGGCTCAGTTGGAAGAGAACATGACTCTTGGTCTTGGGGTGTGTGAGTTTGAGCCCCATGTTGGGTGTAGAGATCACTTACATAAATTTTTAAAATGCACCCTTGAAATAAACAGGAATGAAAAATTGCAAATCAAGGTGATAATATATACAACAGGGCAGACATCATGTGGTGGTTGTATAGGGTATAGCAAAGACTGCTCATGGCTCCAGTACCCATTCTTGCCTCTTTGAGTTTTACCAGGGTATATATATCGTTTACCTCTCAAAACTTGCATGGCCCAGCCCTACTTATGACTAGGATATGAATGTAACAGAAGTGATGTGTCTGATTTTTTAATCTCTCAAGGAAGCCACTTGCTCTTCACTCTGTCTTTTCCTATTTCACAGGCTGGAACTCAAATACAATATGGAGCCAGTCTCAGCCACACAGATTAAGGTGTCATAGAAACAGGGTAGAAGTGACTTGGTCTCCCAATGACCTCAAGGAAGAGTGCTGCCTACCCACCTGGACCACCTGCCTGCCTCTGCATCGTTAGGTGAAAGAGAGATAAACCTCACTTGGTTTGAGCCAATGCAGCTTTGGGTCTTTATGTTATAGCAGCTGAGCCTGAACACAAAAGAAGAGAATAATCACCTACATATAAAGAGTGGGGAAAATGGTGAGAGGGTGAGAGTAGAGTATGCAGCTGGGAGAAGAAGACTGTCTGGGAGAATATAACAACATGAAGGTTCTGCTATAAAGTCCAACTTCCTAGCCTCTAAACCCTGGGCATTGACTGGTATTCCTTTTACTGGTTCTAGATAATTCCCTTTCTCATTGCTCTGTATGTGTGTTGGGAGTTGGGAGGCATGTTTCAAAAATGGAGGGGGAAGACCCAACAGAACAGGTGGAATTTTGGAGTCTGTATGTGTAGATGATTAATTTGATTTTTAGATGTGTTTCTTTATTATTTCAATAAATAGGGGTACCTGAGTGGCTTAGCTGGTTAAGCATCTGCCTTTGGCTCAGGTCATGGTCTCAGGGTCCTGGGATTGAACCCTGAGTTGGGCTCCCTGTTCAGTGGGGAGTCTGCTTCTCCCTCTGTCCCTCCCCTACTTGTGCTCTCTCTCTCTCTCAAATAAATAAAGTCCACCAAAAAAAAAAATTCAATCCTTCTTGATCATCAAAATTCTGAACCAAGAATCAGCATGAGGAGAATCAAAACATCTATTTATTTATTTTTAAAGATTTTATTTATTTATTTATTTATTTATTTATTTATTTATTTATGAAAGAGAGAGAGAGAGAGAGGGAGAGAGAAAGAGCATGAGTAGAGGTATCACATTGAACTGATCTCCACTGGTGGTCAAATGGAGCCATTACTGATGTTCTGCTTTCTTTCTAAAGCTATATTCCTAATTCTGATTATAAGGAGTAAACAGCCAACTTGCCCTGTCCACATAAGGGATGAGTTCTTGGGTTCCCTCAGAAGGTAACTTGAGAAGTCTGACAATGAAACTCCTTTCCAGGGTATGTCTGTTTTAATAAATCTGAACACACTAGCTCACACCCAGGCTAGGTCATTCCTTATTAACCATCTACTGAAATGATCCATATATATGCTGTTTTTTTTCTTCTACCTGGATAGCATGCTGTGGGTATTTAACAAATGTCTACTGAACTGAATTGAATAATAAGAAAAAGAAGTAGAAGTAAGGTAACAGTGGAATCTAAAGCAAGTTCTTTCAAGAGATCATCTTAAGATTTGAAAGGACAAACAAGTGGTACAACCCAGTCAATGCTTTCATAGTTTTTCTGATGGAAGTGAATCATCACAGCAGAGTTGCTCAGATATTGACCTGGATTCAGAAAAACAAGCAAGTACACAATGTGCTGTTATTAAAAAATCACTCATTTGGGAATAAATAAATCCAGTATTGCTACAAACATTGTAACCTGTTCACCCTCAACTGTGAACTAGTAATCTGATTAACATCACATTCTAATTTTGAAATGAAGACTATGTTGGGAAACAGCTATTAAAGGATATATTGAGGGGCAGCCCGGGTGGCTCAGCGGTTTAGTGCTGCCTTCAGCCCAGGGCCTGATCCTGGAGACCTGGGATGGAGTCCCATGTTGGGCTCCGTGCATGGAGCCTGCTTCTCCCTCTGCCTGCGTCTCTGTCTCTCTCGCTCTCTCTGTGTTTCTCATGAATAAATAAATAAAATCTTTAAAAAAATAAAAATAAAAGATGTACTGAGACAGAGCTATTGATTGAAAGGACACGCCAACAAATTCTGGCCAAAAAACCAGATAGCGGACTATTTGATAAATGTATACAGCAAAATTTTATTGGTACTATTACTCTAAGAAGCTGAAATGCCCTACAATGGAGAGGTTATTGGAGAGTATATATCTGATACAGAAATGAAGTTACCAAACAAAGCTGAGGATGGAGGAATACCATCATGAAGCCTTTTTCTCTGATAATGAGGTGTTTATTTCCACAAAAAAAAAATCTTAAGGAAACAGTAGTTCATTCAGAGGGTGGTATTTATGGACAGTTTTTTTATACAGTTTTTTAAAAATTTTATTTATTTATTCATGAGAGACACAGAGAGAGAGGCAGTGACACAGGCAGAGGGAGAAGCAGGCTCCATGCAGGGAGCCCGATGTGGGACTCAATCCCGGGTCTCCAGGATCAACACCCTGGGCTGAAGGCAGCGCTAAACCGCTGGGTCACCCAGGCTGCCCTGGACAGCTCTTATGTGAGCAAAAATGTTTATCTCAAAAGAGATCTAGTATTCCTGTTTAATAATATTATTAATATGTTTTAAGTCAGTGTTCTTTGATTTTAATGATCAGTAAGACCAGCTATGAGGTTAATAGGAAAAGAGATTAGAGTTCCTGATTTATGGTGTCCATCCTTTAAGATATACTCATCTGAAGTATATTAGTTCCTAAGGCTGCCATAACCAATTACCACAAACTCTGACTGCTTCAAACAACAGGAATTTATTCTCTCATAGCTCCAAAAAGCAGAAATTTGAAATGGAGGTATCGATCAGGCTGTCTCCCTCCCTAGAGAATCTTTCCTGGCTGTTCCCAGTTTGTGTTAGCTGTGTCATTCTCATCCTGCCTCTCTCTACACGTGGCATTCTCCTCTGTGTCACTTAAAAGGACACCTGACATTGGATGATCAAGGATGATCTTATCTCAATGACTGAATTACATCTGTAGAGACCCTTTTTCCAAATAAGTTTGCATTTATAGGCTCTGGGGATTAGGATATAGTCATGGCTTTTGAGAGCTACATTTCAAACCACTAGAGTATTTTATATATATAAAATGTATATTATATATTTATATATATTTAAAATATTTTTATTATATATAAATAAAAAATATAAAAATATGTCTCATATATGTATTATTTATTTATTTGAGCAAGAGAGTATGCACAAGTGAGCAAGAGGAGGGGCAGAGGGGGAGGGAGAGGAAGAGAGGGAAAAAATCCCATGCAGACTTTGTCCTAAGCATAGAGCCTGATGCTGGGCCTGATCTCATGACTCTGAGATCAAAAATGACCTGAGCTGAAACAAAGAGTTGAACAGTCAACTAACTAAGTCACCCAGGCACCCCAGTAATTGAGGTATATTATTTCAATTATTCCACCCTTAATATGCTTGCAAGAATATCTTCAGATGGGTAAATACCAAAAGGCTTCCAGTTATTTTTTTTCAAGTTTGTTTAGTTATTTTTAGGTAATCTCTGCACACAACATGGGGCTTGAAACCACAACCTTGAGATTAAGAGTTGTGTGCTCTACCAACTGAGCCAGCCAGGTACCCCCAAAGCCTTCCAGTTCTATTTATCTGTTTACCTGTTTATCTGTTTATTATCTATCTATCTATCTATCTATCTATCTATCTATCTATCTATCTATCTAAGAGAGAGAGAGGAGAGAGAGAGAGCATGAGCAGGGAGAATGGTAGGCAGAAGGAGAGGGAGAAGCGAGTCCCTGCTGAGCAGGGAGCCTGATGTGGAACTCGATCCCAGGACCTGAGATCATGATTTGAGCTGAAGTCAGACGCCCAAATGACTGAGCCACCCAAGCATCCCATAAAGGCTTCCAGTTCTTAGAGTAGAAAATCAAGAAGCATTGGGTTGTGATAGCCAAGAATCATAGGTTAACTAAAAGATCATGATACTACTATTTTATTAATAACAAATGAAACCAGACTTGTCTAACAGATTTGCCATCAACAAATATTATGGACAAAACTACTGCCTGTGTTTTTTTTTTCACACCATGACACTTACTAGAACTGCTGAGAGAACTAGATATATGATTTTAAA